>NC_074703.1:20256420-21751420 GCF_029448725.1 Salvelinus fontinalis | reverse complement strand
GAAAAATGATTTACTATGAAAATTACTATAAAATCAAACTTTCATTAACCTGTCTAGGATCAGCGTGGCGCTAGCGGCACACCCCCCCCCCCCACTGAAAAACCAGTGCCGCGAAATTCAAAAAAAATATTTTTTTAAAATATTTAACTTTCACACATTAAAGTCCAATACAGCTAATGAAAGACACAGATCTTGTGAATCCAGTCAACATTTCCGATTTTTAAAATGTTTTACAGGGAAGACACAATATGTAAAGATGTACATCTATTACCTAAAAACACATTAGCATAATCCACCATCTTTTATTTGTCCACCAACACCAGTAGCCATCACCAATTCGGCTAAACTAAGATATTTATAGCCCCTAACCAACAAAAAAACTCATTAGATGACAGTCTGATAACATATTTATGGTATGGGATAGGTTTTGTTAGAAAAAAGTGCATATTTCAGGTAGATGGCATAGTTTACAATTGCACCCACCGTCACAAATGGACTAGAATAATTACAATGAGCAACGTGTTTACCTAACTACTAATCATCAAACATTTCGTAAAAATACACAGCATACACGAATCGAAAGACACAGATCCTGTGAATACAGACAATATTTCAGATTTTCTAAGTGTCTTACAGCGAAAACACAATAAATCGTTATATTAGCTTAGCACATAGCAATTAGCAGCCCAGCATTGATTCTAGCCAAAGTGAGCGATAAAAGTCAACATCGCCAAAAGATATTAATTTTTTCACTAACCTTCTCAGAATTCTTCCGATGACACTCCTGTAACATCACATTACAACATGCATATACAGTTTGATCGAAAATGTTTATATTTAGCCACCAAAATCATGGTTAGACAATGTGAAATGTAGACAAGCTGGTAAAGAAAAAGTCCTTGCGCCACTTAGACAGTGATCTACTCTTATACATAAATACTCATAAACGTGACTAAAAAATATAGGGTGGACAGGGATTGATAGACAATTTAATTCTTAATACAATTGCGTTATTACATTTTTTAATTTATCCTTACTTTTCAATACAGTTTGCGCCAAGCGAAGCTACGTCAAAAAACATGGCGTCCTAAGCCACTAAAATGTTTCGACAGAAACACGATTTATCATAATAAAAATGTCCTACCTTGAGCTGTTCTTCCATCAGTATCTTGGGCAAAGGATCCTTTCTTGGGAGAAATCGTCTTTTGGTGGAAAGCTGTCCTCTTGCCATGTGGAAATGTCAACTGCGTTCGGGATGAACTGAAAAGCGTGCCCAACTTTTCACATCGTTGCAAAAATAAATGTCCCAAAATCGCACTAAACGGATATAAATTGCTATAAAACGCTTTAAATTAACTACCTTATGATGTTTTTAACTCCTATAACGAGTGAAAAGATGACCGGAGAAATATAACAGGCTAAACTAACGCTTGGAACAGGAGCGGGTCGGTGTCCAGCACGCGCGTTACGCAGCAAGGAAAGACTTGCTAGCTACAGGGTTTTTTGATTTATAGGGCCTGTGAACGCGCAATCGACCCCATTGGAATCGTCATCACGTAAAGGCATCCAGGGGAAGACGTAAGAAGTGTCCGTATAGTCATAGCAATGACAGTGCCCTTTTAACTGACTTCAGAAGAGTGGCCAACATTTCTCAAATCTGACTCCATGTCAGGGAAATTGCTGTAGAATGGGCTCTGTTCCACTTAGAGACAAAATTTCAACTCCTATAGAAACTATAGACTGTTTTCTATCCAATAATAATAATAATATGCATATTGTACGATCAAGGATTTTGTGGGAAGCCGTTTCAAAAATTAGCCAAATTAGCATAAATAGTCTAAACAGCGCCCCCATCCCCAACAGGTTTTAAATCACACATGAAAGATACCAAATTAAAGCTACACTGGTTGTGAATCCAGCCAACATGTCAGAATTCAAATAGGCTTTTCAGCGAAAGCATATGATGCTATTATCTGAGCATAGCACCATAGTAAACAAAAGAGAGAAAACATTTCAACCCTGCAGGCACGACACAAAACGCCGAAATAAAAATATAATTCACGCCTTACCTTTGACGAGCTTCTGTTGTTGGCACTCCAATATGTCCCATAAACATCACAAATGGTCCTTTTGTTCGATTAAGTCCGTCGATATACACTGCTCCAAAAAATAAAGGGAACACTAAAATAACACATCCTAGATCTGAATAAATGAAATATTTTTATTAAATACTTTTTCTTTACATAGTTGAATGTGCTGACAACAAAATCACACAAAAATGATCAATGGAAATCAAATTTATCAACGCATGGAGGTCTGGATTTGGAGTCACACTCAAAATTAAATTGGAAAACCACACAACAGGCTGATCCAAATTTGATGTAATGTCCTTAAAACAAGTCAAAATGAGTCTCAGTAGTGTTTGTGGCCTCCACGTGCCTGTATGACCTCCCTACAACGCCTTTGGCATGCTCCTGATGAGGTGGCGGATGGTCTCCTGAGGGATCTCCTCCCAGACCTGGACTAAAGCATCCGCCAACTCCTGGACAGTCTGTGGTGCAACGTGGCGTTGGTGGATGGAGCAAGACATGATGTCCCAGATGTGCTCAATTGGATTCAGGTCTGGGGAACGGGCGGGCCAGTCCATAGCATTAATGCCTTCCTCTTGCAGGAACTGCTGACACACTCCAGCCACATGAGGTCTAGCATTGTCTTGCATTAGGAGGAACCCAGGGCCAACCGCACCAGCATACGGTCTCACAAGGGGTCTGAGGATCTCATCTCGGTACCTAATGGCAGTCAGGCAACCTCTGGCGAGCACATGGAGGGCTGTGCGGCCCCCCAAAGAAATGCCACCCCACACCATGACTGACCCACCGCCAAAACGGTCATGCTGGAGGATGTTGCAGGCAGCAGAACGTTCTCCACGGCGTCTCCAGACTCTGTCACGTCTGTCACATGTGTGTGTGAACCTGCTTTCATCTGTGAAGCGCACAGGGCGCCAGTGGCGAATTTGCCAATCTTGGTGTTCTCTGGCAAATGCCAAACGTCCTGCACGGTGTTGGGCTGTAAAGCACAACCCCCACCTGTGGACGTCGGGCCCTCATACCACCCTCATGGAGTCTGTTTCTGACCATTTGCGCAGACACATTCACATTTGTGGCCTGCTGGAGGTCATTTTGCAGGGCTCTGGCAGTGCTCCTCCTGCTCCTCCTTGCACAAAGGCGGAGGTAGCGGTCCTGCTGCTGGGTTGTTTCCCTCCTACGGCCTCCTCCACGTCTCCTGATGTACTGGCCTGTCTCCTGGTAGCGTCTCCTGGTAGCGCCTCCATGCTCTGGACACTACGCTGACAGACACAGCAAACCTTCTTGCCACAGCTCGCATTGATGTGCCATCCTGGATGAGCTGCACTACCTGAGCCACTTGTGTGGGTTGTAGACTCCGTCTCATGCTACCACTAGAGTGAAAGCACTGCCAGCATTCAAAACTGACCAAAACATCAGCCAGGAAGCATAGGAACTGAGAAGTGGTCTGTGGTCACCACCTGCAGAACCACTCCTTTATTGGGGGTGTCTTGCTAATTGCCTATAATTTCCACCTTTTGTCTATTCCATTTGCACAACAGCATGAAATTTATTGTCAATCAGCGTTGCTTCCTAAGTGGACAGTTTGATTTCACAGAAGTGTGATTGACTTGGAGTTACATTGTGTTGTTTAAGTGTTCCCTTTATTTTTTTGAGCAGTGTATATCCAAAATGTCCATTTATTTGGCGCGTTTGATCCAGAAAAACAAGGGTTCCAACTTGCTCAAGCGTGACGACAAAATATCTCAAAGGTTACCTGTAAACTTTGCCAAAAAATGTCAAACTACTTTTGTAATTCAACTTTAGGTAATTTTATGTTGTTATTAATCGATCAAATTGAAGACGGGTCTATCTGTTTTCAATACAGGAGGACAACAAACTAACGCTACTTTTCTAGTCTTGCGCAACTCTCAAACAGTAGACATAACGTTACTCTGATTCAAGATGGCCGTACTTCTTCATTGCACAAAGGAATAACCTCAACCAATTTCCAAAGACTGGTGACATCCAGTGGAAGCGGTAGGAACTGCAAACAAGTCCATTAGAAATCTAGTATCCCAATGAAACCTCATTGAACAGACAGTGACCTCAATTTTTTTTGATCTGAATGGTTAGTCCTCTGGGTTTTGCCTGCTACATAAGTTCTGTTATACTCACAGACATGATTCAAACAGTTTTAGAAACGTCAGAGTGTTTTCTATCCAAATCTACTAATAATATGCATATCTTATATTCTGGGGATGAGTAGAAGGAAGTTGAAATTGGGCACGCTATTCATCCAAAAGTGAAAATGCTGCGTCCTATCCGGAAGAAGTTAAAGAAAAAATAAGCGAACACATTTGGTGTTCCTCAAAAGGCATGTGGGAGACTCCCCAAACATATGGAAGAAGGCACTCTGGTCAGATGAGACTAAAATTGAGCTTTTTGGCCATCAAGGAAAACTCTCTTTCTGGCGCAAACCCAACACCTCTCATCACCACGAGAACACCATTTCATCGGCATGTACTGGGAAACTGGTCAGAATTGAAGGAATAAAAATGGCGCTAAATAAAGGCACATTCTTCAGGGAAACCTGTTTCAGTCTTCCAGAGATTTGAGACTGGGATGGAGGTTCACCTTCCAGCAGGACAATGACCCTAAGCATACAGCTAAAGCAACACTTGAGTGGTTTAAGGGGAAACATTTAAATGTCTTGGAATGGCCTAGTCAAAGCCCAGACCTCAATCAAATTGAGAATATGTGGTATGACTTGAATAGAACCTATCCAACTTGAAGGAGCTGGAGCAGTTTTGCCTTGAAGAATGGACAAAATCCCAGTGGCTAGATACGCCAAGCTTATAGAGACATACCCAAAGAGACTTGCAGCTGTAATTGCTGTGAAAGGTGGATCTACACAGTATTGACTCTGGGGGGGGTGAATAGTAATGCACGCTCAAGTTTTCATTTTTTTTTGTCTTATTTCTTGTTTGTTTCACAAGAAAAAATATTTAGCATCTTCAAAGTGGTAGGCATGTTGTGTAAATCAAATGATACAAACTCCCAAAAAATCTATTTTAATTCCAGGTTGTAAGTCAACAAAATAGGAAAAATGCCAATGGGGGTGAACACTTTTGCAAGCCACTGTAACTCTAATGAACTTGTCCTCTGCAGCAGAGGTAACTCTGGGTCTTCCTTTCCTGTGGCGGTCCTCGTGGGAGCCAGTTTCATCATAGCGCTTGATGGTTT
Organism: Salvelinus fontinalis; assembly: GCF_029448725.1. Taxonomy (NCBI): domain Eukaryota; kingdom Metazoa; phylum Chordata; class Actinopteri; order Salmoniformes; family Salmonidae; genus Salvelinus; species Salvelinus fontinalis. Next base: position 21,746,111 of record NC_074703.1, on the reverse strand, counting down.
TTGCGACTGCACTTGAAGAAACTTTCAAAGTTCATACAGTTTTCCAGATTGAAGGACCTTCATGTCTTAAAGTACTGATGGACTGTAGTTTCTCTTTGCTTATTTGAGCTGCTCTTCATTACAGGTGCCCTATTCCTCCCCTATTACTTTTGATGCCTCATAAGGAAATAGTAAATATACAGTGGTGAGAACAGGTATTTGATACACTGCCGATTTTGCAGGTTTTCCTACTTACAAAGCATGTAGAGTTCTGTAATTTTTTATCATAGGTACACTTCAACTGTGAGAGACGGAATCTAAAACAAAAATCCAGAAAATCACATTGTATGATTTTTAAGTAATTAATTTGCATTTTTTTGCATGACATAAGTATTTGATACATCAGAAAAGCAGAACTTAATATTTGGTATAGAAACCTTTGTTTGCAATTACAAAGATCATGCAATAAACTCAGAGATCTAGCTAAGTTCCTGAGATATCTTAGAATTTAAAAAAGTTAAATTGTTATGATATAGGGGGTCCTTTACTGTTACCATATAGATAGACAGCAGACTACAACTTCCACACCTCATCCCTAGGTGGCAGTAGCAACCGGCTCCAGATGGATAACCAATCAGTGAGAGAGGGGTGGCCAGGAGCCTTACGACTATAGTTTTGGGCATGTCTTTCCGTAGTTTCCTTTTTGTATATATATTTTTCCGTCACTACAAACTGAACAACAACAATGGGCTTGGGCTGTCCAACCAAGCAGTCAAGGGCCTACTCCCCCAAAAATGCTGTGTTAAAACAATCCGAATTTGGGAAAATATTGGACAGAACACACGTTGGGTTATTTTGACCTAGCCAGTTGGGTCCCTCAGTTGGGTTGTTGGGTTATTGATGCTGGGTTATCGAGCTATGACCCACCGGGTCTTATCAGAAGGCTGAAAGCGTGGGTAGTAGGGGTCTGGCTTTCAGATTGTTGTTTTTGGCCATTCGTGAGAGTAAATGTCATTCCAGTTAATCTGTTCTGTTGTACTGCAATCTGTATGTTGAGCATTGACACTTTTGTAGCTTTTGAGAGGTTTAAACAAGATTATGAGTTCCTCAAGTCCTCAATGTTGGGATAGTTACTACTTTGTTATAATATTTAAATAATATTGTTATTAAATATATATATATATATATATATATATATATATATATATTTTTTTGTACACACATATGTAATGTGCAAAGATATTGAAAGAAAATTAAAATTTGCAGTGTACAAACTTAACATGACAAACGGGAATGACATTTACTCTCACAGGTGGCCAAAAAGAGCATACTGAAAGCCACGCCCCCAATAGGCCACGCATCCTGAAAATAACCTATGGATTATGTTTAGAAAGACCCAGCTGCTGGGTCAACCCAGCATGGAAGTGAATACAAACCCAACTGATGGCTAAATTAACCCTTTGATGTGTATGAAGACATGGGTGTGATCAATATACAGTGGTCCCGGCAGCATACACTCAAACCTAGAACATCTAGTTACGATTGACGCAACAGTCAGTGTTTGAGCTGGCCACTGTCTTTTCACAGAAACATTTTTCACAAACACAATCTTTACAAAATTATGTCCTCAATGTGAGCAGTTTATTTATCGATGCAATGTTCAAACATTCACAGAAGTAGCAACAGCATAACACAATTCTCATCCAAATCAGAAAATGTAGGCTACATTTGTCCTAGCGTTAACTGAGTAAAGAGTGAGCAAACACAAGTGGTTATATTTAACCACCTCTCGGCTGATAAAAACTCTGCAACTGGATCCTGGACTTCCCGACGGGCCACCCCAAGGTGGTGAGGGTAGGCAACAACACATCCACCATGCTGACCCTCAACACGGGGGCACCTCCAGGGTGTGTGCGTAGTCCCCTCCTGTACTCCCTGTTCACCCAGGACTGTGTGGCCGTGCACTACTCCAACGCCATCATTAAGTTTGCTGACAACATGATGGTGGTAGGCCTGATCACCAACGATGATGAGACAGCCTACAGGAAGGGGGTCAGAGACCTGGCAGTGTGGTGCAAAGACAACCACCTCTCCCTCAAAATAAAAGGAGCCGATCGTAGACTACAGGAAATGGAGGGCCAAGCATACCCACATTGACAAGTCTGTAGTGGAGCAGGTCGAGAGCTTCAAGTTCCTCGGTGTCCACATCACTAAGGAATAATCATGGTCCACACACACCAATACAGTCATCAAGAGGGCACGACAGCACCTCTTCCCCCTCAGGAGGCTGAAATATTTTGTCATGGGCCCCCAGATCCTCAGTAACATCTACAGGTACACCACTGAGAGCATCTTGACTGACTGCATCACCGCTTGGTATGGCAACTGCTTGGCATCTGACCGTAAAGCGCTACAGAGGGTAATGCGTATGGCCCAGTACATCACTAGGGCCGAGCTCCGTGCCATCCAGGACCTCTATACCAGGCGGTGTCATAGAATGGCCCTAATATTTTTCAAAAGAATGTTCTCTCTGCTACCGCACAGAAAACGGTACCGATGCACCGAGTCTGGAACTACAGGATCCGAACAGCTTCTAGCCCAAGTCATAAGACTGCTAAATAGTTAGTCCGTGTAGCTATTGGTTAACTATTTAACTATCTGCATTGACCCTTTTTGCATTCATTATTTTGATACATATCACAAATGCTACTGGTACTGTTTATTATCTATCCTGTTGCCTAGTCACTTTATCCCTACATATAAACTCAGCAAAAAAAGAAACGTCCTCTCACTGTCAACTGCGTTTATTTTCAGCAAACTTAACATGTGTATATATTTGTATGAACATAACAAGATTCAACAACTGAGACATAACCTGAACAAGTTCCACAGACATGTAACTAACAAAATTGAATAATGTCTCCCTGAACAAAGGGGGGGTCAAAATAAAAGTAACAGTCCTTATCTGGTGTGGCCACCAGCTGCATTAAGTACTGTAGTGCATCTCCTCCTCATGGACTGCACCAGATTTGCTAGTTCTTGCTGTGAGATGTTACCCCACTCTTCCACCAATGCACCTGCAAGTTCTAGGACATTTCTGGGGGGAATTGCCCTAGCCCTCACCCTCCGATCCAACAGGTCCCAGAAGTGCTCAGCGGGATTGAGATCCAGGCTCTTTGCTGGCCATGGCAGAACACTGACATTCCTGTCTTGCAGGAAATCACGCACAGAACGAGCAGTATGGCTGGAGGCATTGTCATGATGGAGGGTCATGTCAGGATGAGCCTGCAGGAAGGGTACCACATGAGGGAGGAGGATGTCTTCCCTGTATCGCACAACTTTGAGATTGCCTACAATGACAACAAGCTCAGCGATGATGCTGTGACACACCGCCCTAGACCATGACAGACCCTCCACCTCCAAATCGATCCTGCTCCAGAGTACAGGCCTCAGGTGTAACGCTCATTCCTTTGACAATAACAGAGAATCCAGACATCATCCCAGGTGAGACAAAACCGCGACTCGTCAGTGAAGAGTATTTTTTGCCAGTCCTGTCTGGTCCAGCGACGGTTGGTTTGTGCCCATAAGCAACGTTGTTGCCGGTGATGTCTGGCGATGACCTGCCTTACCACAGGCCCACAAGCCCTCAGTCCAGCCTCTCTCAGCCTATTGCGGACAGTCTGAGCACTGATGGAGGGATTGTGCATTCCTGGTGTAACTCGGGAAGTTTTTGTTGCCATCCTGTACCTGTCCCACAGGTGTGACTTTCGGATGTACCGATCCTGTGCAGGAGTTGTTACACGTGGTCTGCCACTGCGAGGACGATCAGCTGTCCATCCTGTCTCCCTGTAGCCCTGTCTTAGGCGTCTTACAGTACTGACATTGAAATGTATTGCCTTGGCCACATCTGCAGTCCTCATGCATCCTTGCAGCACTCCTAAGGCACGTTCACGCAGATGAGCAGGGACCCTGGGCATCTTTCTTTGGTGTTTTTCAGAGTCAGCAGAACGGCCTCTTTAGTGTCCTATATTTTCATTACTGTGACCTTAATTACTAACGGTCTGTAAGTTGTTAGTGTCTTAACGACCGTTCCACAGGTGCATGTTAATTAATTGTTTATGGGTCATTGAAAAGCATGGGAGACAGTGTTTAAACCCTTTACAATAAAGATCTGTGAAGTTATTTGGATTTTTACAAATTATCTTTGAAAGACAGGGTTCTGAAAAAGAGACGTTTCTTTTTTTCCTGAGGTTATGTACAGTTGAAGTAGGAAGTTTACCTACACTTTAGCTAAATACATTTAAACTCAGTTTTTCACAATTCCTGACATTTAATCCTTGTAAAAATTCCATATCTTACATCAGTTAGGATCACCACATTATTTTAAGAATGTGAAATGTCAGATTAATTGTAGAGAGATTGGTAGCAGATTGCTATTTGGTAGCATTGTCTTTAAGTTGTTTAACGTTGGTCAAACATTTCGGGTAGCGTTCCACAAGCTTCCCACAATAAGCTGGGTGAATTTTGGTCCATTCCTCCTGACAGAGCTTTTTTTATGGCGGTTTTGGAGCAGTGGCTTCTTCCTTGCTGAGCGGACTTTCAGGTTATGTCGATATAGGACTCGTTTTACTGTGGATATAGATGCTTTTGTACCTGTTTCCTCCAGCATCTTCACAAGGTCCTTTGCTGTTGTTCTGGGATTGATTTTCACTTTCGCACCAAAGTACGTTCATCTCTAGGAGACAGAACGCGTCTCCTTCCTGAGCGCTATGATGGCTGCGTGGTCCCATGGTGTTTATACTTGCATACTATTGTTTGTACAGATGAACGTGGTACCTCCAGGCATTTGGAAATTGCTCCCAAGGATGAACCAGACTTGTGGAGATCTACAATTTATTTCTGAGGTCTTGATTTTTTGGGGGGATTTTCCCATGATGTCAAGCAAAGAGGCACTGAGTTTGAAGGTAGACCTTGAAATACATCCACAGGTACACCTCCAATTAACTCAAATTGTGTCAATTAGCCTATCGGAAGATTCTAAAGCCATGACATAATTTTCTGGAATTTTCCAAGCTATTTAAAGGCACAGTCAACTTAGTGCATATACACTTCTGACCCACTGGAATTGTGATACAGTGAATTATAAGTGAAATAATCTGTCTGTAAACAATTGTTGGAAAAATGACTTGTGTCATGCACAAATGAGATGTCCTAACCGACTTGCCAAACTATAGTTTGCTGACAATACATTTGTGGAGTGGTTGAAAAACTAGTTTTAATGACTCCAACCTGTATGTAAACTTCCGACTTCAACTGTAGCTAGTAAGTTAGCTTGGGTGCTTTACTGCTGTTGTTAGTACATTCTGATTAACCCTTAAAGAGATGCATGGGGCTAAACCGAACTGATTGGCTCAAATGCATTAAGAAGGAAAGAAATTCCACAAATGAACTTTTAACGAGGCACACCTGTTAATTGAAATGCATTCCAGGTGACTACCTCATGAAGCTGATTGAGAGAATGCCAAGACTGTGCAAAGCTTTCATCAAGGCAAAGGGTGACTACTTTGAAGAATCTCAAATATAAAATATTATTTGATTTGCTTTACACTTTTTTGGTTACTACATGATTCCATATGTGTTATTTCATAGTGTTGATGTCTTCACTATTATTCTACAATGAAGAAAATAGTAAAAATAAAGAAAAACCCTTGAATGAGTAGGTGTGTCACAACTCTTGACAGGTACTGTGCATACATTAAGGTCAGGTCCATATGTGTTGGACAGTGACATAACTTGGATTATTTTGGCTCTGTACACCACCACAATGAATTTGAAAGGAAACAATCAGGATCTGCTCTAAGTGTAGGATTTCATCTTGAATTTAAGGGTTTTGTCAAAATTATTGTATGAAACGTGCAGGAATTACAACAATTTTTACACGTAGCCCTTCCTTTTTAGGAGCTCAAAAGTAATTGGACCCACAAACGTAATGATAAATTAAATTGTGAGTTTAATACTTTGTTGCAAATCCTTTGCAGTCAATGACTGCCTGACATCTGGAACCCATAGACATCCCCAGATGCTGGGTTTCTTCCCTGGTGATGCTCTGCCAGGTCTTTACTGCAGCTGTCTTCAGTTCCTGCTTGTTCTTGGAGCATTTTGCATTCAGTTTTGCCTTCAATAAGTGAAATGCATGCTCAATTGGATTCAAGTCAGGTGATTGACTTGGCCATTGCAGAACATTCCACTTCTTTGCCTTAAAAAAGTATTGGGTTGCTTTCGCTGTATGCTTCGTGTCATTGTCCATCTGCACTGTGAAGCGTCGTACAATGAGTTTTGAAGCATTTGGCTAAATCTGAGCAGATAATCTAGCCCTAAACACCTCAGAATTTATCCTGCTGCTTTGGTCAGTTCCACTTGCAGCCATACATGCCCACGCCATAACACTACCTCCACCATGCTTCACAGATGAGGTGGTATGCCTCTTCCCATCATTCTGGTACAAGTTGATCTTTGTCTCATCTGTCGATTGGATGTTGTTCCAGAACTGTATCGGCTTTTTTAGATATTCTTTTGGCAAACCCTAATCTGGTCTTCCTGTTTTTGAGGCTTGTGGTAAACCCTCTATATTTACTCTGGCAAAATCTTCTCTTGACAAAGATTTGCCTACCTCCTGAAGGGTGTTCTTGATCTGGCCAACTATTGTGAAAGGGTTTTTCTTCACCAGTGAAATAATTATTCTGTCATCCACCACAGTTGTTTTCCGTGGTCTTCTGGGTGTCACGCCCTGATCTGTTGCACCTGTTCCTGTGATTGTCTCCACCCCCTTCAGGTGTTGCTTATTTCCCCCCAGTGTATTTATCCCTGTGTTTCCTGTCTCCCTGTGCTAATTCGTCTTGTATGTTTAGTCAAGTCAACCAGCGTGTTTTTCCCATACTCCTTTTGCTATTCTCCTTTTTCTAGTCCTCCTGGTTTTGACCCTTGCCTGTTTCTGGACCCTGTACCCGCCTGCCTGACCATTCTGCCTGCCTTGACCACAAGCCTGTCTGCCACTCTGTACCTCCTGGACTCTGATCTAGGTTTTGACCTTTTTGCCTGTCCACGACCATTCTCTTCCCTACTACCTTTTGGATTAATAAACATCTAAGACTCCAACCATCTGCCTCCTGTGTCTGCATCTGGGTCTCGCCTTGTGTCCTTACGCCGACAGGATGCTCTCGATTGTGCATCTGTAAAAGTTTGTCAGGGTTTTGGGTGACAGGCCAAATTTCTTCAGCCTCCGCTGTTGCGCCTTCTTCACCACACTGTTTGTGTGAGTGGACCATTTCAGTTTGTCTGTGATGTGTACGCCCAGGATCATAAAAAGTTCCACCTTCTCCCCTGCTGTCCCTTCGATGTGGATAGGGGGTGCTCCCTCTGCTGTTTCCTGAAGTCCACGATCGTCTCCTTTGTTTTGTTGATGTTGAGTGGGAGGTTATTTTCCTTACACCTCCTCCCTTTAGGCTGTCTCGTCATTGTCGATGATTAAGCCCACTACTGTTGTGTCGTCTGCAAACTTGATGATTGAGTTGGAGGCGTGCATGGCCACACAGTCGTGGGTGGACAGGGAGTACAGGAGAGGGCTGAGCACACACCCTTGTGTGGCCCCAATGTTGAGGGTCAGCGAAGGGGAGATGTTGTTTCCTACCTTCAACACCTGGGGGGCGGCCCGTCAGAAAGTCCAGGGCCTCCCGGGTGGCGCAGTGGCCTAGGACACTGCATCGCAGCGCTAGCTGTGCCACCAGAGACTCTGGGTCTGCGCCCAGGCTCTGTCGCAGCCGGCCGCGACCGGGAGGTCCGTGGGGCGACGCAGAATTGGCCTAGCGTCGTCCGGGTTAGGGAGGGTTTGGCCGGTAGGGATATCCTTGTCTCATCGCGCACCAGCGACCCTCGTGGAGGGCCGGGCGCAGTGTGCGCTAACCAAGTTCGCCAGGTGCACGGTGTTTCCTCCGACACATTGGTGCGGCTGGCTTCCAGGTTGTATGCGCGCTGTGTTAAGAAGCAGTGCGGCTTGGTTGGGTTGTGTTTCGGAGGACGCATGGCTTTCGACCTTCGTCTCTCCCGAGCCCGTACGGGAGTCGTAGCGAGGAGACAAGATAGTAATTACTAACAATTGGATACCACGAAATTGGGGCGAAAAAGGGGGTGAAAAAAAAAGAAAAAAGAAAGTCCAGGACCCAGTTGCACAGGGAGGGATTGAGACCCAGGGCCTCCAGCTTGATGATAAGCTTGCAGGGTACTATGGTGGTATCCGTGACGTGGCTGTTTTTGTTTTTGTAGTCCGTGATTTCCTGTAGACCCTGTCACATACGTCTCGTGTCTGAGTCGTTTAAAATTTGACTCCACCTTGTCCCTGGACCGGCATTTTGCTTGTTTGATTGCCTTGCAGAGCGAATAACTACACAGTTTATATTCAGCTATATCTCCAGACCTCTTCCCATGATTAAATGCAGTGGATTGCACTTTCAATTTTAAGCAAATGCCGCCATCCATCCACGGTTTCTGGTTAGGGTAGGATTTAATGGTCACAGTGGGTACGACGTCTCTAATGCACTTATTTATAAACACACTCACCAAGTCAGCGTGAAGGTCAATATTGTCCTCTGAGGCTGATCGGACCATATTCCAGCCCGCGTGATCAAAACAATCCTGGAGCGTGGCTTCCGATTTGTCAGGCCAGCGTTGAATGGTTCTCGTCACTGGTACATCCATTTTGAGTTTCTGCATATAAGCCGGGATGAGCAAGATGGTGTCGTGGTCGGATTTGCCAAAGGGAGGGCGGGGTAGGGCTTTGTATGCGTCGTGGAAGTTCGAGTAGCAGTGGTTGAGAGTATTAGCCCTACGTGTCGTGCAATCAATATGCTGATAAAATTTAGTGAGCATTATTCTCAAATTTGCTTTGTTAAAATCCCCAGCTACAATAAATGCAGGCTCCGGGTATATAGTTTCCAGTTTACATAGAGTCGAGTGAAGTTCCTTGAAGGCCGTCTTGGTGTCCGCTTGAGGGAGGGGGAGGGGGGGGGGGGGGGGGGGGGGGTGTACACTGCTGTGACTATAACTGATGAGAATTATCTTGGTAGGTAGAATGGCCGAAATTTGACTGTAAGGGATTCTAGGTCAGGTGAGCAGAAGGACTTGAGTTCCTGTTTGTTGTTATGATTACACCATGAGTTGTTAATCATAAAGCGTACACCCCCGCCCTTCCTCTTCCCAGAGAGATGTTTATCTCTGTCGGCGTGATGCATGGAGAAGCCCGGTGGCTGAACTGATTCCGACAACATATCCCGAGAGAGCCATGTATATTGTAATGGCCACCTATGATGTGTGTACAATACTTTTTTGAAGGTTGTACTGATTTATAATAAGCTAAACTATTTGCCAGCTATGTGTGGCGTCATGTTTGTTGACATTATACAATGCATTATGTGTGTCACGTAAACTGTCACACCAAAGATGTTATAATGAGGTGAAGTTATGGTTCTCTCATCTTTCGGGTAAACTTCCGGAAGTGAATGAAGGGAAGTGGATGATTGTAGATGACATACTGCCTTCAACATGCATACTATAAACAGACCAAACTCATCGGGTCTCCTCTTATCCTGTCTGGCCGAGGCGTTCCGCTAGCGGAACTCCTCCCACATTCCACTGAAAAGGCAGAGCGCGAAATTCAAAAAATATTTTTGGGAAATATTTAACTTTCACACATTAACAAGTCCAATACAGCAAATGAAAGATACACATCTTGTGAATCCAGTCAACATGTCCGATTTTTTAAATGTTTTACAGCGAAAACAGCACGTATATTTATGTTAGCTCACCACCAAATACAAAGAAGGACAGACATTTTTCACAGCACAGGTAGCATGCACAAAGCCAACCTAACTAACCAAGAACCAACCAAACTAACCAAGAAACAACTTCATCAGATGACAGTCTTATAACATGTTACACAATAAATCTATGTTTTGTTCGAAAAATGTGCATATTTGAGGTATAAATCAGTTTTACATTGCAGCTACCATCACAGCTATCGTCAAAAATAGCACCAAAGCAGCCAGAGTAATTATAGAGACCAACGTGGAATACCTAAATACTCATCATAAAACATTTCTGAAAAATGCATCGTGTACAGCAAATGAAAGACAAGCATCTTGTGAATCCAGCCAATATTTCAGATTTTTTAAGTGTTTTACAGCGAAAACACAATATAGCATAATATTAGCTTACTACAATAGCCTACACACAACCGCATTCATTCATCAAGGCACGTTAGCGATAGCAATAGGCACGTTAGCGTTAGCGAATAAACCAGCAAAAGATATTAATTTTCACTAACCTTCATAAACCTTCCTCAGATGACAGTCCTATAACATCAGGTTATACATATACTTATGTTTTGTTCGAAAATGTGCATATTTAGAGCTGAAATCAGTGGTTATCCATTATCCTAACGTAGCTTCCTTTTCCCAGAATGTGCGGATATTTCTATTAGACTCTCACCTATTCTGACCAAATAGCTATTCATAAACATTACAAAAAATACATGTTGTATAGGAAATGATAGATCCATTAGTTCTTAATGCAATCGCAGTGTTAGAATTCTAAAAATATCTTCATTGCGACATAAGGCTTATGTTATTTATTTTATTTTATTTTATTTCACCTTCATCGTTGTCCCTGATTGAGAATCATATATAGGAGGCTTGTTTTGTGTTGGGATTTTGTGGGTGATTGTTTCCTGTCTCTGTGTTCGTGTTCTGCACCAGATAGGTCTGTCTCGGTTTTCACATTTGTTATTTTGCATTTTGTATAGTGTTCACGTATTCGTCTCTTTGTTTATTAAATATGTTGAACACTAGCCGCGCTGCATTTTGGTCCTCTCCTTCACCAATGGAAGAAAACCGTTACAATTAGCTAATTCATATTGTAGTTTCTGTCAGCTGAGAGTTATAAAAATATGGCCGCTTGTGTTACATCAATCTTTCCTCAGTTAGCGCTAGGACAAATGTAGCCTACATTTTTCCGGTTTGTATGATTGTGTTATTCTGTAGCTACTTCAGTGAATGTCTGAACATTACATCCACAAATAAACTGCTCACATTCTGGACATAACTTTGTAAAGGACTGTGTTTGTGCAAAATGTTTTTGAAAAACAGTGTAGCCAGCTCAAATGCTGATTGTTGCCTCATTCAAAACCAGATGTTCTAAATTAGCATTCTAATCCCACCGGTTTTATCATACGCTACAGGGAACAATGTAGAATGATCACACCCGTGTGTTGGTACGTGTGAAAAGGTTAAGACAACTTGGAACTCTGAAAAATAAGAGGTCAAATCATGATGTCAGTGATCTTTAGGTCGGAAAGTGGGAGCTCGAGAAAGAGGCCCGAGTTTCTGTGTTGGATGACTGGTAAAAACTATTTTTCCAAGTCAGACCTATTTTTTTTCAGAGTTCAGTTGTCTTGAACACTCTGAAGTCGGAGATTTCCGAGTTTCCAGTTGTTTTGAAAGCAGCATCTCATCGAAGAAAGAAGTTTGTCCGGCTCATCTTAATGACTAAAATGTACATTTTCCGCCACAGTGAAATGTACTACTTCTATGTGAATTATTGAGGTTGCGGAACAAACCTCAATTCAAACTGTTTGAAAATATTTTGAAATTGACAAGCTGAAACAGCCTATCAATGATTAGCAGGCAGCGTGGTTTGAGGTCAGCGTGGCTTAACTGTCTTGTTGCGAAACAATCTCATTTTGGAACAGTGAGTGCATTATGACATCACGTGCATAAGAAAACTCACGCTGGGGGGATCGTTAGAGATATTTGGAACTCGTGTGTGAAAAGGTTAACTATGTTTGTGTAATAGGGCTATTTTCAGGAGGCGTGGCCAGGTGGGGGCATGACTTTCAGCTACTTCTTCTGTTCGTTAAGTTTGTGCATGGCAATTTTCATTCAATATTTTGCATATTACATATTTTAATATACATGTAATAACATTATTATTTAAATATTATAACAACGTCAAATCAAATGTTATTGGTCACATACACATGGTTAGCAGATGTTATTGCAAGTGTAGTGAAATGCTTGTGGTAACCATACCAACATTGGGAGATGCGAAGGTAGTTGAGGAACTCATACTCTTGTGTAAACCTCATAAAAGCTAAAAAAGTGTTAGTGCTCAACTTCGGCATTTCTTCTTCTGCGGAGTTTAACTGCAGTTGGCATCTAACATGTTGCATTACTGCCCCCAACTGAACTATAGAATAAAAGCATTACTTTGTGATACAACATGGGAAAAAGGAAAAATAGAATACAAATATATTTTAAATTATGCTACCAACTAACTCTACACTCATTATAACCCACCACCTTATTCCACTACTTTAACCCTATCTGATAACTTTGACATGTGATGAAAATACAACATAACATGAACTAGAATGTAATTTACTCTCATGGGTGGCCAAAACCCAACTCAAAAACCCAATAACCTAAAGTAGCAGGTGTGAAATAAATGCTTAAAAATAGATCCTCTGCATACTGTTTTTGATAAGAGGAAAATAGGGAAGGTTCTCTTCTGCGTTGTTGAACCAATCCAGTAAATGTGGAGGAGGAGTTAAGATGTAGTGTAGCCTTGTTAACATCCAAAAGCGTAAGTATCGTCACATGCCCTCTTTCCATTTCCCCTGAGAGCTGGAGCATCCGGGCGATAGGGACTCGGCAGAGGCTGATTAACCCAACAACCCAACCAAGTGACCTAACTGGCTTGGTCGAAATAACCCAATCTGTGTTCTGTCCAATATCTACCAAAATTGGTTGTTTTTAACCCAGCATTTTTGTGTGTACGCTAGGCAAAGCAACTACGCTAGGCAAAGTCTGCATCCCAAATGGCACCCTATTCCCTATATAGTGCACTACTTTTGACCAGAGTACTATGGGCCTTGTTCAAAAGTAGTGCTCTAAATAGGGAATCGTGTGCCATTTGGGATGCACATGAAGTCACCTGTTACTGTCCTCTTGTTAGGGCATGCAGACCTATAGTATCTACCTACACAAAGATGTATTATTAGCTGTCAGCAGTCACCTGGCAAAAACGAGAGGTGAGCTATGCTAGGAATGCTCTGTGAGATGAGCATGTCCTTTGGGAAGGTACGCTGTGGCGTGATGGTTCCCTCTCTTGCTCCTGTGTTGGTCTACAGGGAGAGAGAGAGTGTGTGTGTGTGGGTGGATGTGTGTGTGTGTGAGGGAAAATGGAGGGGGGGGGGGGGGCAGAGGATGTGGACCACATCTAAACTGTTTGTTCTGCCAATGCTTTGCAAAAACAATCCCTTTTAATTTGACTGCATTTCCCCTGTATAGATTCAATGTTTATAATCCACTCTAAGAATCCTCTTCTAGATCACTAGAAATCACAAAAGCACAAATAGATAACACACACAGGCGTGCACACACACAGGCGTGCAGGCTTTTCTCTCTCTCTGAGAATAATGCAGTCCATAAGTAAGAGTGAAGAAGCTTGGCTGACCCAGTGTGTGTCTCTAACTAATTCTGTAATCCTGAGGGTTTAAACCAGGGTCAACCGATCACAAACCAGTATTACTGGGATAGGGGGGGTGTATGTGTCTCAGCGTGTGTCGGTGAAAAACAGCTTGTATCACTGGGAGTGTGACCGCGGTCACTCACAGTTCCCCGCCCTCAACCCCAGTCACAATACTGAATAGAAACTGTTAGCCTGTTGGTCGCCTATACATATATCGTCACATTAAATTAAGGTGCATTATTAGGTTCGTTTTAGATTCCAGGCATCACACATCTGAATAATTCTTCCCAGACTTACACTGGAATACATGTTTATGTCTGTCTGGGTGCATTTGGACATGTGTTCATTTAGAGCTATTCCAGGAGAGGAGAGGAGAGAGGCAGGATGGTGCAGACAGTGAGGTCTGAGTGTCATGTTTTCTACAGTCCTTAGTTCTAACTGTGTTTGATACATGACCGACCTAGCTTGCTGTGTGCTGTAGCTGGATTCTCCAGTGGTGGGATGGGACTGCTGAGTTGGAGAGGCTGCTACTCTCCCTTCCACCAGCAGGGGGCATCTCCAGTCCTCTGAGCTGAGCTGTGCAATATTGTGTATTTTCAGACCGTAATTCAAGGTGTTTCTTGATGTGGGTGTGCCGTTATATCAGGAAACGCCCATTGATGCCTCTCATGGGTCAGTTCTGGTGTTATAAGACTGATGGTTGATCAACACAGATGATTTGTTTGACTAGCAGGTTAGGATAACTAACGTGGCAGGTTAGGAGAATGTGGTTAAGGTTAGGAAACGGGTCAGGGTTAGGCTTAACTACAATGCTACAGTTGGTTGTCAACAACTGTCGTCCCCAATGCGAAAGAAACGACCACCGACCAACGTTAACCATCAATGGGTGTAACTTGACGTACAGTAGATATCAGAAAACACCCCTAACTGCGTTCTGCAATTACACCCTTCTCGAGCAGCATTCAGGAGGGGCGAGGCTTCTTACTGAATCAGGTCAATGAGTTCCTTGTCGTGATAAACAGAGCAGTTCCTCCAGAGGCAAAGGGACACACATAGAGACACGTGCCGGGCACACAGATACAGGGATGCAGGGAGAAACGCATGCATGTGCATGAATGCACACACACAGATGCAGGCACACACGGTCTGATGCAACACACGTACACACGCACGCACGCAAATGCATGCAAGCCTGCACGCCCGTGCGCGTGCACACACACACAATTCTCTCATCATTAGCATCCCCTGCATTTACAGAGCAGACCACTCACATGTCCTGATAGAATCAATGAGTGTGTAGACAGAGGGGGTTAGAATAATCACGCAACAGTCAGGGCTTTATTTCACTGAAACAGCCAAGTGATCTCAAAGCCCACTGTGTGTTTTAATGCAGACACACACACACACGGCACACGCATGCAGCACGCGAGTACTACACACATGCTTGAACGCAGACATACACGCAAGCAAAGACACTCGCACACACACAAACACGCACGTACACACGTGCAGCGATTTGAAGAGAACAAGCAATGCTGCATTGGTGTGCAAAACTGCACATCCTCCACGTGAGTGACGGTGGCTCAGCGTAGCAGAGTTGGGTTGCGAGGTCCCCAGCCCCCCTGATTCGCCACAGTTAGGGGGAGGGAAAGGGGCTCGTGCTCTCTCACCCTTGCCTCCATGTGTTTGATTAAAGGTGTTGAGGAGGCCGGATATGTCTGTGGCTCCGTCTGCGCCCCTTTGCCCCCCGACAGACTCCCTCAGGCACAGATTCCAAGTGTGTATGTGAGTGTGTGTGCATGCTGATGCATTTGTGCTTGCCTGTGTGTGCGCCTCCATGTCTGTGTGAGTCTGTGTGGGGTGTGGGCATTTGATCCGGGGCGCCGCCTCCCCTCAGGCATGCCAACAGGATTGTGTTCCACGAATGAAGCGTTGTTGCTCTGCTCTGGCTGCTGTGCTGCGGCTGCAGAATGGAGCCCGGTGAAACGGGTCGTGTTGAGTCAACACTCTGCTACACTATGCTAGCTCTACTCGGGTGCAGCAGCAGCCCTGTACTGTACTACAGATTGTCTGAGGCAGCTCAGGATAGGACACGAGGCTATATTACGCACTAAGTACATTTTATACTATACACATGGGTGAGGGATGACTTACACACGGGCATGGATGACATGCACAAATACAGATGCAAATGACATGCCAATGGACGTGCACAAATGCTGACGCACACAGAAGTAGAGTAAATGCACACACATATGAACGCATACAAGCACACACACACACGCACACACACACACACACACACACACACACACACACACACACACACACACACACACACACACACACACACACACACACACACACACACACACACACACACACACACACACACACACACACACACACACACACACACACACACACACACACACACACACACACACACACATACACACACGCACACACACACACACACACGTATTACTGATCCCCATTCCACTAGTCTGCCAGCAGATGCCTTAGAGTAGTAATCCAGTAAACTTCAGCAAACATGTCCATATTGGCACGATGTGGTCCCAATGCAGGCTAAAATATTAACAAGCTCTCAAAGTCTCACTGCAGAATTCATCCACGTTCTCCAAACGGCACATTTCGAAGTTGCTCCAAACGTAAAATGTTGAACTGTTTTTGTTGTTCCTGCTGCTCTGTATTGTTCCAAGTTTAGGCACCCATTAAGGTAAGGGTTAAGGTTTGGGATAGGGTTTTAACATAACGTTTAGGCACTCATTAAGGTAAGGGTTAAGGTTTGGGATAGGGTTTTAACATAACGTTTAGGCACTCATTAAGGTAAGGGTTAAGGTTTGGGATAGGGTTTTAACAAAGTTTAGGCACTCATTAAGGTAAGGGTTAAGGTTTGGGATAGGGTTTTAACATAATGTTTAGGCACTCATTAAGGTAAGGGTTAAGGATTGGGATAGGGTTTTAACATAATGTTTGGGCACTCATTAAGGTAAGGGTTAAGGTTCGGGATAGGGTTTTAACAAAGTTTAGGCACTCATTAAGGTAAGGGTTAAGGTTTGGGATAGGGTTTTAACATAATGTTTAGGCACTCATTAAGGTAAGTGTTAAGGTTTGGGATAGGGTTTTAACATAATGTTTAGGAACTCATTAAGGTAAGGGTTAAGGATTGGGATAGGGTTTTAACATAACGTTTAGGCACTCATTAAGGTAAGGGTTAAGGTTTGGGATAGGGTTTTAACATAATGTTTAGGCACTCATTAAGGTAAGGGTTAAGGTTTGGGATAGGGTTTTAACATAATGTTTAGGCACTCATTAAGGTAAGGGTTAAGGTTTGGGATAGGGTTACAACATAATGTTTAGGCACTCATTAAGGTAAGGGTTAAGGTTTGGGATAGGGTTTTAACAGAACGTTTAGGCACTCATTAAGGTAAGGGTTAAGGGTTGACTTCAATCTTAAACGACCTGGCTGAAAATATTGGCCCCACGTAAAGCCTCCCACATTGGGCCGATGTGCAATTTGTTCATTAGCCCCACATTGGCCCCCAAGGCATTGGCCCAATGTGTCTATGAAATATGATCTATAAATTACTTACGATATGAGTGAAATAGTTTTCCTTACAAAATGGTAATTAAGTATTCTGTTTTTGAATGGTGTGGGTGTACCCCAACAACAGAATGGTGTGGGCGTATACCAGTTGTTGAAAATATTAACGCGAGCAGACTGCGGATTTGCCAGCTCATCCTCTTCTAGACCACTGATTGGCCAGCTCATCCTTGTATTTGTAAAGTTATTTTACAAACACTTACTGAGGATTTTTGTGTAACACAGCTTCAAGCCAACTGTTATGTTCCCTCCCGAGTTTCCATTAGCTCAGGAAGTGAAATGCAAAACACCTCTGTGGGAAAGCAAATCTTTCAACTGTATTGCACGCTGTGATTATTAAAGGTTTAGACACAGTGTTGTACCTGTTGGTCCCACTGTAGTCAACTGTTCAAATGAGAACCCTATGGCTGTATGGCCTAAGGTTCTCGAGTGCTATGGTTAAGTTTGTTTTAAAGTATAAAGTAATTCTCAAAGTGACTTGGATTTGAAAGTAATAGCACAAAAATATGGTAGAAGAAAACTCTCTTTATCCCATGTTTACACCAATCCAATGATTTCTAACTTTAGTAGTAGATGTAAGAAGAATAAAGTTAGCTAGCTTTTCCCAGTTAGCCAGTGATCGCTAGTGAAAATTGCCATCTCCTGACAACATTTACCAGACAGATTTAGTAGCATGTAGCTTGAAAACCATATTCGATTTTTGCCCAGAAATCTAAAACCAAAGTTTTGACCGTGTCAATTAAGATATTTTCTAACTTTCAGTACATTTTGTTTATGAGTAAATTATTTTTCATGATTAGTTTTCATTTCCATTTACTATAATAACCTTGACACACACACACACACACACACACACACACACACACACACACACACACACACACACACACACACACACACACACACACACACACACACACACATGCACACGCACACGCACACGCACACGCACGCGCACACACACACACGTGCTGTTTACTATTAATTCCATAGGTCTTCCCTGCTGTTTTCTCTGTGTGTGTGTGTTGCAGAGGGAGCTATATTTAGGGTAACTGGGCTGATAAACCCTGATTAGTAGACATAGTTGTGTTGGTGTAGATTGAAAAGCAGTAGATGTCAGTGATATGGCGAGAGAGTGCAAGAGAGATTTAGAGAGAGAGAAAGAAAGAGATCACTTATGTTTGGGTTACGGCAGTCACCTGCTCTCACCTCCCTTTCAGCAGAAAGACAACAGTGAAGTCCATTGTTAAGAGTAGCATGCTCATGTTACGCTGTGTTTGTGAAATTGTACGCAATCACACATTTGTATGAATCATCGAAATTTGCCACGGTAAATCCGGTTTCTAAATGGCCACAGATCTCTATCGTTCTTTGTCGTATGACTTCATGTTTGTGATATTACATGTAATCAGATGCTCGTGATGAATCGTCTAAACCTGCCCACTAGAACTCAAAGATGCCACAAATCAATCTTTTGCGTAACAGTTTTGTTCTTTGTGTCATAGAAATCCCATCAGGCTCTCTTTGATCATAATGTTAAATTCTTTATGAATAGAATCTAACTGGAGATGGTGCACAGCAAATTGGCCTGTGTTAGCTAGTGTTGATTTTCAGTGTAACACTTCTAGTGTTGATTCAGGAGTTAAACGAAATCTGTAAGTGTTAAATTAACACTCATTGGTGTAAAGAAAACACCAGTTTTGGTGTTAATAACCAGTGTTAAACCAAAAGCACGCCTATTAATATCATATTTCCCAGAATGCTCTGTTGCAGCTTGACTTCTTAAATTGTTTGCTTCAATAGCTATGTTGTTGCATGTACATTGATGGATTACTTAATCTTATGCTACTCAAATATAAATAACACATTTTTCTAAACTAATCCAAACTAATCCTAATCTTTTACTTGGATTTATTGCACCCGTTACTGAAATGGTTGTTCCAATTTAGATGCTTTAGGTAGTCGAATAGCTTAGTCTACATATTTTAAACCAAATAATGTTTGTTTTAATTGAAGTCAAGGTGAGGGCAACAAGAACCTGAATTACAATTCCCCCTTGTCCCTTGCCAAACCTCAAATCGGAAACCGTGCACAAAGCCCTGTGCTGGCCCTGCAAGTCCCAACGTTTGTCGTCTTAATCTTCCCAACCCAGCAGTCATTCTGAATGCAGGTTGCGGGTGAATAAGTGTTCCAAATGTTGGATAACCCCACTCCGGCTGGATTACAATAGAAGTAACACATCACTTTGCAAGGCATTATAATGTGACTTGCAGGCCTGAAACCCATACGTTTCATGTCACTGTATCAGGGTAAAACTATGCCATCAAAATATAATATTTTATTGTGTTTAAGAACTTTATTTGAATGATAACATATTCGCTTAGAATCCCATTTGATGAAGGCCACAGGTTTAAAAATAGATGAATGCAACAACCATGTTCCTGTCATTAACAAATACAGTCGTGGGTGGTAATGCTACAATCCACTCAAAAGGCATTCTGGGAAATATGCAAATAAGCAGCATGTTAATTTAACACTGAAAAGAGTGGACCCATGTAGACACAGGAACAGTGTTGCATTTTACACTGTCAGTGTTGATTTTACACTAAAGAATTTGCTGTGCGGTGATTTAAAGCTTGTCGGTTTCAACATTGGACTTTTATTGTTGCCCGTTTGCCTAAGAGCTACTCTCCTCCTCTTCTCTTCTCTTGCACAATTGTGCCTTGTTGACATTTTAGTAACAGGTGTTTATCTTTCCCAGGTTTTTTTTGTGTGTGTGTGTGTGTGTGTGTGAATGTGTGTGTGTGTGTGTGTGTGTGTGTGTGTGTGTGTGTGTGTGTGTGTGTGTGTGTGTGTGTGTATAGTGTGAAGCTTTGTGCGTCTGTGTATGATAATCACCAGTGTATGTCTCCTGCTGTCGGTGTGTATGCGAGTCTTCTGGTGTGTGTGTGAACATGTGTACAGTACATGTGTGCACTCCTCTACTACCCACCTTCCGTGTAATACAGATGATCTCCTCTAACCCCAACTCAAAGCCACCGCCTTCCTGCTCTCCTCCCTCTCTCCTCTCCTCCTCTCTCCTGAGTTACAGTCTATCCCCCACTACTCTGTAATTACCCAGCTCACGGTCCACGCTGTACCCAGACCTCAGCATTCCTCCCCTGGCCACCAGGACATGAAAGGCTGGGCCCAGCTGGTCTGGTCCATCAGGGAAAATGGCTTCCAGATTGTGGTTCCTCCCTGTAAAGGGTGGCAAACGTTTGTTCCTCCGCCACATGAGGGTTAAGAATGTTACAAGTCACATGTCACACACAGCTAGGATAGGCCGACATTACTGTACTTGTGGATTGACAATCACATCCTGGGGAACCAGCTAAGATCCCACTGAGAGAGTGTGTGTGTTTATGTGTGTATATGTGTGTTGGCACCGACACGAGAGAAAGAGAGAAAAAAGTGTGTGTGACAGCTGATATCTCAAAATCTTTCAAAAGGAAACATTTAGCTTGCTCACCACTGTAAATCAATTACTGGTAAGAAGCCTTTACAGCTTTCTTTACAATGCTTGTGAAAGTCATGGAATATAAGCAAGTCATAAAGACTTCATTGCTGTAATTGACTCAAAATGGTAAGTATTGCAATGCTTACAAAGATAAGTAAAGAGCCAATCAACTATTACTGTATTGATTACCCAGAGACAAAATTCTGTCTACAATTTATGGATTACCATGAAAGACACAATAGCAATAGGCAGCCTAATATAAGTCTAATACTGTATTTAATGTAGAATATATAGGTGTGCGTGCGTGTGTATATTACAGCTGCCCTGCCATGATAGCCTACTCTGTGTGTCAGAGTTCAGGCTTTCTTTATGTAAACAATCAGAGCGTATGGTCAGCTGCGGCGGCACAGGCCACAATGTGCTGGACTACAGGCTCCTGTAGATCAAAGGTCCGACTGTATATAGTCAACACAACACCAGGGGTTCCTAAGGTGTGAATGACAGGAAGGAGAGAAAGAGAACTGAGAGAAAAACGGGATAATGACAAGACGCACAAAGCGGTTGTACTCAGGTTGGGGGTCAGATTAAAGCGATCAGTTGAATGTTCAACACTTTGCTGTACTTGTGTTCTGAAGTTGAGGATCAAGTCATGGGTTAAAAGTTCAACACTTACTGTACTGTAGTGGTTGACATGTTCAACTTTTTGTTCCTCCGTGTCCTATAAGTACAGCATAATGATAGTTAACAATCGTTGGATTTATATACACTGTAGCTCTTTTCAAGAGCTCAAAGCTAAGGGTCCAGAAATTGGTGGAAAGTTACCGTAGAGGGTAAGTCCTCGTCTAGACTAATGTTAAGCATCATAAAAAAATGCAGTGGCTTGCATACAGTAATGTTTCCGGAATTGGTTGAAAGTTGAACACTGACTCTACTGTGGTGGGTTGACAAGTGTTAGGCCATGCTTCTGTTAAGCATCACAACAAAATGCCATCAAGCAGGAGCTTACTGTAATGATACAGTGTTCAGTTTGCACCTCATATTTTCTATGACCTCAGTTTGGGACTGTAAATAGACATGCAGGGAAAGACTCTGCCCTGTAGACAGGATTGTGTATGCGCACGCACACGTCTGTGTCTGTGTCTGTCTATGTCTGTCTGTGCCTGTGTCTGTCTGTGTCTGTGTGTAATGGATGGCAAGTCTTATTTCTCAAGCAGACAAGACGTTTGGGTGCTCAGCAAACTCTCCAGTGTTAAATCAACACTGAGAGTCTTACATTTAACACAGTGTCTATATGGCTCCACACTTTTCAGTATTAAATTAGCACATGGCTTAGTGTAAAGCCTTATTTACAAATTTCCCAGAGTGCCTTGCCTTTCGTGTAAATTGTAGAGTTACCACCCATGACTGTATTTGTTATTGACAGAGACATGGTTGTTGCATTCATCCATTTTCAATCCTGTGGCCTTCACCAAGTGAGACCTAAGCGAATATGTTATCATTCAATTAAATTATTTGACAACACATTTCAAAAGGCCTTTTTTGAGGTCATAGTTTTACCCTAATACAGTGGCCTGAAACTCATGGTTTATTTGCAACATCATGCCTGCAAGTCACATAATGCTTGGCTGTAAAGTCATGTGTAATTCCTATTGGATTCCAACCAGAGTGGGAATATCTAATATTTGTAATTTGTATTCACCCAAAACATGCATTCAGAATGACTGCTGGGTTAAGAAGACTAAGATATTAGACTATCTAACGTTTTTTTTGTTTTTGATTTCATTTTAGACATCGACAACCAGGTGAGGTGAGTTCTTTACTAGTCAGTGACATTAATTCAGCATTTCCCAAAACTGGTCCTCGGGACCCCAATTGGTGCACGTTTTGGTCTTTGCCCTAACACTACACTGCTGATTTAAATGATCAAAGCTTGATGATTAGTTGATTATTTGAATCAGCTGTGTAGTGCTAGGGAAAAAATAAAAAACTTGCACCCCTTATTATTTGACCATGCTGGTCATCTATGAACATTTGAACATCTTGGCCATGTTCTGTTATAATCTCCACCCGGCACAGCCAGAAGAGGACTGGCCACCCCTCATACCCTGGTTCCTCTTTAGGTTTCTTCCTAGGTTTTTGCCTTTCTAGGGAGTTTTTCCGAGCCACCGTGCTTCTACACCTGCATTGCTTGCTGTTTGGGGTTTTAGGCTGGGTTTCTGTACAGCACTTTGAGATATCAGCTGATGTAAGAAGGGCTATATAAATACATTTGATTTGATTTGAAGTAACAAAAGCATGGCTGAATTTTTTTGCATGATTTTTGGACAGAAAACTTCAGATTTTTGCAATGTTACGTAAATGGAAAAAAGCTGTCCTTGAAACAGTCTTGATATGTTCGTCAAAAGAGAGATCAGGGTCCAGAGTAATGCTGAGGTCCTTCACAGTTTTATTTGAGACAACTGTACAACCATCAAGATTAATTGTCAGATTTAACAGAAGATCTCTTTGTTTCTTGGGACCTAGAACTAGATTCTCTGTTTTGTCCGAGTTTAAAAGTAGAACATTTGCCACCATCCATTTCCTTATGTCTGAAACACAGGCTTCCAGGGAGGGCAACTTCGGGGCTTCACCATATTTCATCAAAATGTACAGCTGTGTGTCGTCCAAATAGTAGTGAAAGTTAACATTATGTTTCAGAAGGACCTCACCAGGAAGTAAAATATATAGTGAAAACAATAGTGGTCCTAAAATGGAACCATGAGTAACACCGAAATGTACTCCAATTCAGTACCATGCTATAATTTTGAAATCTAAATATCTTTACCAGTAAATCTACAGTAATGTTCTGGCTACTGTGCTTCCAGTCATTTTCTATAGTTCAATAACATCCTACATAATACAGTACCATACTGTAATTTTGGATTCTGAAAACCTTTACCTGTAAATCTACAGTAATTTGCTGTTTACTATGTTGCCAGTAATTTACACTAATTCAGTACCACCCACACAGAAAACAGTACCATACTGTAATTTTAGAGTGCCAAAAACCTTGTGTGGGTGCATTTTTCTGTTTGATAACTTATTTTAGGTAGGCAGGTAGCTAGCTAGCTAGCTAGCTAGCCTAGCTACGTTAGCTAACATCTACAGGTAAATAAAAATAGAAGAGGTTTTACAATCAGAGATCTATTGAATCTCGTTGGAAAAACTCTTCTATTTTTAGTACTAGACATGTAGTAGACATGCACTTGCATAACGTTACAACAAGCCACCTAAAGCTAGGTTTACCAGCAAATGTTAGCACATGACTGGCGTTGGCTACCTAGTTAACGTGGTACCTGCTAAATTGTTACCATGCACCTGGCCTCCCGTTTGTAACTTTTTAGCAAGTAACATCAGCAACTGTAAATAGTTTTAGTAACCAGCTATCTAATATAATTGACGAGGGTTGGCATTGGTTATGATTATGACCGTGACTGCATTTAAAAATTACATGACACAAGATAGGATTCCAAACAGATGTAAATAACAATTATTGGCTATCCATCAAGCTAGCTAGGTGTACTAGCTGACAGTGAGGAAAAACAATAATACAACTGTTGTAAATCTCTAAAACCGATAAACTGGAATTACTGTAAAAATATTTGAAAAACATACCTGTTAGACATGGCTGTTGCTAGATACTATCTGCCTACCTACCGAAGTACATTTATACGGGTTGGTCCTGTAAATCCCAGTATCTGTTGTAGCAATCTGTAGCTATTGTTTTCAGCACTTTAGTACACCTGAGACACACTGAACTGTACTGCACTGTTCATGCTGTATAGTTGTGTATGTTACTTTTACCGTAACATTCTTGTTGAATACCCAGTTCTCTTTTTGAGTTAGCGTTAAATAATTTACACTCCCCTGTATTTTAGATTTGGACTAATAAACATTATTTGGATATATTTGAACATCTGTTTGATGCTGCAGAGCCCTGTACAGCTTATATAAATATCTTATGTGAATCCATAACGGCAGACACATTTTGAGGACTGATAAAAAATATCAATATTTATCTGGCTTCGGTACACTGGCAATGGTGTTTGGCATGGTGGGCTGGGGAAGCAGAATGCTTGTGGCGAATGACCTTGACCTGTCTGCGTGATAAGATAAGTTGTGTAGGGCTCGTGGACCTTAACAACCAACTATGTGGACCTCTTACAGAAGAGTTGCTGGTACTGCAAGCAATGCTCTCTCAAAAACATTTCGGCACTGAGCATTTCATGTCTGCTGTAGGCTTACCAGTGTGGCCTACCATCAAAAACAACAGAGAAAATGCATCCCATAACATTTTAAAAGAGCAAAAGAGAAAAAAACAAAAAAACAATATGGGGATGAGGTAGTTGTACATCTCTCATGGCTCAAAGTGGAGAACACATTGAAGTGTTGATAGGTTGAATGCACCGAGGTGTCTGTTTAAACTACTAGCACACAGCTTGGACCCCATGCATACCCCAAAAGACATGCCACCAAAGGTCTCTTCACAATTCCCAAGTCAAGAACAGACTATGGGAGGCGCACAGTACTACTGTACACAGAGCCATGGCTACATGGAACTCTATTCCATATCAGGTAACTGATGCAAGCAGTAGAATCAGATTTAACAAACAGATAAAAAAACACCTTATGGAACAGCGGGGACTGTGAAGAGACACACACAGGCACAGACAAACATATGCATGATAAGACATGCGCTCTACACACACGTACACATGGATGTTGTGTTATAAATATATAATAGTGCAGTAGTGGCCTGAGGAAACACACTAAATGTATTGGGTAAAGTGTTATGAAATGTTATGTCATTTAATATTTAAACTGTATATAAACTGCCTTAATGTTGCTGGACCCCAGGAAGATTAGCTGCCGCCTTGGCAGCAGCTAATGGGGATCCTTAAGAAATACAAAATGTACACGTTTTGTGCTCTTGTAGGAAGCAATCACTCCCTCATTGCTGACTACAAAGTATATACTGTATAACTGGGCTAAAACTCACTAACTAGCAAAGGATATGAACAAAATGTGCACACGAGGCTACATGCAGCTCTGCTTTGATCTCAAAACAAGCACATCTACTCATGCCCACAGCAGTCAACCCAGAGCAGTTAAATGGCACAGATCCATATATGACAATGGTCTATTTGCATGTAGGCATACTACAGCTCTGATTGTTTATGCTGCACTGGTCTGTGTACAGTACAGGCTGAGTCGTGCACAGTAGAATCCTACTCAGTGCACAGTAGAATCCTTCTCAGACGTGTTCTGCCTACAACAAAATCTCTTGCATAGTTTGTTTTGTTTTGTTATGTTGCATTTACAATAAAACACACAACAACGCTCCATTTAACCACCCCACTCATTGTATTGATCTCTATTAGACAGGCTAGCTTAGCACACCTCACATTGACATTTTAATATTGTCAGCTTGCTGTTAGCTAGTTAGCATCACTAAATTGCCAGTAAGGTTGCTAGCCAGCTGTAGAACCAACTAACTAACCATAGACAATTTATACACATGCATCAATACTATCAACACACCAAGAGTGAGATAGCTATATTGACAATCCTATATTTAGTAACAGAGTGTTTTCCAGACAAGGGTGGAATAAATGGCTACCAGATTGAGTTACTCATTTGCTAAAGTCAGCTAGCTTACGTTAGCTAAAGTTAGTCAAAGATAGATCAAATAGACAAACATGTTGACTCTGCTGAAGGAGTTTACCAGTCTAGCAGTGACCATGGCATATGTGAAATTGATTGGCAGTGTGTATCCAAAAGATAGCTAGCTATGTGATTTAGCTGATGGCTTTCAGAGTTCAATACAGGACCGTAACGTTAGCTAACATAGCTAATTTACCTAGTCCAGCTAACGTTGTGCTACCTCTAGAATAAATAGTAAGAATCATTTTCTGTGTTGTTGTGTAGGGAGAAAAAGATGGCATCGCATCACTTCTCAGCTGTCATCTAAATGGATTCCCCATCCGTTCAGCCTGAAAATCTTTGGTCACTGTAAGCATCATTCTTGGTAGCCGCAAACTACTGGCAGCATCTGGGTAAATCTCTGGTAGGTAGAACGGTAAAAGATAACACATTTTCACGCTTGTTTGTAATTAGCACAGACAGACAGAACACTACATAGGGCTGATTTTTAAAATTTTAAAATTTGATTTATTTAACCTTTATTTAACCAGATAGGCTAGTTGAGAACAAGTTCTCATTTACAACTGTGACCTGGCCAAGATAAAGCAAAGCAATGCATCACAAACAACAACACAGAGTTACACGTGGAGTAAACAAACATACAGTCATTAATAGAATAAAACAAAATTTAAAAAATGATGATGAAAAACAAACGTAAAAAATAATTGCCTAGAGAAGTTCTGAGATTACTGTGTGTTGGTTGTTCAAAAGTAAACAATGCCATGAACCAAGTTTGTGGGCACGCCCCATCGACCTAGCGGGGTGATGTCTGCGTTTGTAATGGCAGCCTTCCCTCTCTTCAAGAGAAGAGGAGGTGTAGCAGGGATTGGACCAACACGCAGCGTAGCCAGTGCTCAACATATTTAATTAAACAATAAACAGAGAACACTTACAAATACAAAATAACAAAAAGTGGCAAACCGATACAGTCCTAGCTGGTGCAGAGAAAACACAGAGACAGGAAACAACCACCCACAAATCCCCAACACAAAACAAGCCACCTATATATGATTCTCAATCAGGGACAACGATTGACAGCTGCCTCTGATTGAGAACCATATTAGGCCGAACACAGAAACAGACAAACTAGACACACAACATAGAATGCCCACCCAGCTCACGTCCTGACCAACACTAAAACAAGCAAAACACATAAGAACTATGGTCAGGACGTGACAGTACCCCCCTCCTGAGGTGCGGACTCCGAACGCACCCCTAAAACTCAAGGGGAGGGTCTGGGTGGGCATCTGTCCGCGGTGGCGGCTCCGGCGCAGGATGAGGCCACCACTCCACCATTGTCTTTGTCCCCCTCCTTAGCGTCCTTTGAGTGGCGACCCTCGCCCCCGACCTTGGCCTAGGAATCCTCACCAAGGTCCCCACTACATTGAGGAGAAAGCTCAGGACAGGGAGGTAGCTCCGGACAGAGGGGCAGCTCCGGACTGAAGGGCAGCTCCGGACTAATGGAGGCTCCGGACTGAGGGGCAGCTCAGACGGTGCTGGGCAGGCGGGCTGCTCAGGCGGCGCTGGGCAGGCGGGTAGCTCAGGCGGCGCTGGGCAGGCGGGCAGCTCAGGCGGCGCTGGGCAGGCGGGCAGCTCAGGCGGCGCTGGGCAGGCGGGCAGCTCAGGCGGCGCTGGGCAGGCGGGCAGCTCAGGCGGCGCTGGGCAGGCGGGCAGCTCAGGCGGCGCCGGGCAGGCGGGCAGCTCAGGCGGCGCTGGGCAGACGAGCAGTGCAGGCGGCGTTGGGCAGACGGCCGACTCTGACCTGCTGAGGCGCACAGTAGGCCTGGTGCGTGGTACCGGAACTGGTGGTACCGGACTGGAGACACGCACCTCAAGGCTAGTGCGGGGAGCAGGAACAGGGCACACTGGACTCTCGAGGCGCACTATAGGCCTGGTGCATGGTACCGGAACTGGTGGTACCGGGCTGAGGGCACGCACCTCAGGGCGAGTGCGGGGAGAAGGAACAGTGCGTACAGGGCTCTGGAGACGCACAGGAGGCTTGGTGCGTGTTGTAGGCACTGGTGGTACTGGGCTGGGGCGGGAAGGTGGCGCCGGATATACCGGACCGTGCAGGCGTACTGGCTCCCTTGAGCACTGAGCCTGCCCAACCTTACCTGGTTGAATGCTCCCCGTAGCCCGACCAGTGCGGGGAGGTGTAATAACCCGCACTGGGCTGTGTTGGCCAACCGGGGACACCATGCGTAAGGCTGGTGCCATGTACACCGGCCCGAGGAGACGTACTGGAGGCCAGATACGTTGAGCCGGCTTCATGGCACCTGGCTCGATGCCCACTCTAGCCCGGCCGATACGTGGAGCTGGAATGTACCGCACCGGGCTAAGCACACGTACATGAGGCACTGTGCGCTCTTCCGCATAACACAGTGTCTGCCCGTACTCCCGCTCTCCACGGTAAGCATGGGATGTGGGCGCAGGTTTCCTACCTGACTTCGCCACACTACCCTTTAGCCCCCCCCCCCCCCCCAAGACACTTTTGGGGTTTCTTCTCGGGCTTCCTACCGCTCCGTCGTGCTAACCTCATTCGCCGGTATCCCTCCGCACATTGCTCCATCGAATCCCAGGCGAGCTCCGGCACTCTCCCTGGGTCAACCGACCACCTGTCTATTTCCTCCCAAGTGGTATAACCCAGATCCGGCTCCTGCTGCCGAGCTAGCTCCTCAAAACGCCGCCTCTCCGCTTTTGCTGCCTCCAGCTCTGCTTTGGGGCGGCGATATTCCTCTGGCTCTGCCCAGGGTCCTTTACCGTCCAGCTCGTCCTCCCATGTCCATTTCTCCTGGTCCCGCTGCTGCTGCTGCTGCCGCTGCTGCCCTTTGCTACGCTGCTTGGTCCGAATTTGGTGGGTGGTTCTGTAACGGCAGCCTTCCCTCTCTTCAAGAGAAGAGGAGGTGTAGCAGGGATCGGACCAACACGCAGCGTAGCCAGTGCTCAACATGTTTAATTAAACAATAAACAGAGAACACTTACAAATACAAAATAACAAAAAGTGGCAAACCGATACAGTCCTAGCTGGTGCAGAGAAAACACAGAGACAGGAAACAACCACCCACAAATCCCCAACACAAAACAAGCCACCTATATATGATTCTCAATCAGGGACAACGATTGACAGCTGCCTCTGATTGAGAACCATATTAGGCCGAACACAGAAACAGACAAACTAGACAGACAACATAGAATGCCCACCCAGCTCACGTCCTGACCAACACTAAAACAAGCAAAACACATAAGAACTATGGTCAGGACGTGACAGCGTTCGCTGTGAATAATGGACTTTGTGGTTCACTATGAGCAGATGAATACGCAGTCGAAACTTCCCGATTCTACCAGTGAAATGAAAAAGTGCTTGTTCTAGCTTGTGGTTTGGATAATTTGATTGTTAATGACAAAAATGTAATGTTATTGATATAATAATGACTATTTGTCACGATCGTGTGGTGGATTGACGGACCAAAACGCAGCTTTAGGAAAACAAGCCATCTCCTTTTTATTAACGAAGAAGGCAAACGAAACAAACACACTTATGAACTAAACAAAACAAGAAAACGATCGTGAAGCTAAACAACGATGTGCACACACAGGCTACAAACGTATCACATAGACAACTACTCACAACAAATGAAAGCCTATGGCTACCCTAAATAAGGCTCCCAATCAGAGACAACCGAAATCAGCTGTCTCTAATTGGGAACTCATTCAGGTAACCATAGACTCTCCTAGACAACTAAACATACATAGACAACGCTAGACACATGTACTCAACACAAACCCATATACTACACCAACAACCCCTTTACCATAGAAACACCCAAAACCAACAAAACACAAACATTCCCCATGTCACACCCTGACCTAACTAAAATAATAAAGAAAACAAAGAATACTAAGGCCAGGGCGTGACACTATTTGCCGTGGCAGAGCCAGGGTGAAATTCCCCTTTAACATTTTGGTAATTTAGCAGACAGTTATAGTCAGTTTATTAAACTAGTAAACAATAAGATACCACAGTCATTTTACCATTATCGAGAATGTTGTAGTCAAGTGGTCTACTTGTGAGTATACATTTGTATTAGAAAATACAAAATAGCTGTATTATAATTAACAAAATAGGCTACATGAATTGTAGTTCAGGCCAGTAAAATAAAAATGACAAAATAGGTATTGAACGTACTGTAACCACTTTGCTTCCAGTCATATTCTATACATTTGAGGAATGCTGCATGTTACTGTAGTCAGGTGTTCCAGTAATATTCTGTACATTTGTGTTACGTTAAAGGTTCTGTAAATCTACAATAATTTACTGGCTACTGTGCTGCCAGTAATTTGCTGAAAAGAATGACAGCACATTTTTATAGTGTATACATTTGAGCTGTAGTGTCAAGGAACACAAAAAGCAGAGAGATGCTGCAAGGAACATGCAACATACACACACACACGCACACACAATTTATCCTTACAGTAAAGGGTTTCTCAACATAAAGATTGCATCACTTGTTGTAATCCGTATTCTCTCTGGGATGTTCTGTTTCATTGATTTGCAATATCTGTGTGGTTGAGAGAGTGTGTGTTTGTGTTTAGTCTGCATGTGTGTTCAAGGACCTAATTAGGTTTATGATATGAGAAATGATGAGGGTGGATCTAAGAGGGCTGTGAGTCAGACAAACAGACAGACAGACAGAATTGGTCAACAGTCAGACAGCCAGACAGACAGACAGACAGAAAGACAAACAGAAAGTGACAGATCTCTCCGGACCTCAGCATCCGGGCGCTGGCTTCCTCCTCTCTTCTCCAGCAATTGACCTGTGTCTGGGGCCTGCTCATAAATTTGCTGATGCTGACAACAAAGCAAATTGTACACAGCCAACCCTGTACAACACAGGAGGTTGGTGGCACCTTAATTGGGGAGGATAGGCTAGTAGTGAGGCTAGGTCGAAAAGATGAAAGATTGTGTAACATGAACATATGATGTGAACATGTGAAGTTGGCTGTGCGGGGGGCTGGTTCAGTGGCCTAGCGTAAAAAAGGTAGCTATGAGGGAGTGTGCGCGAATATGAGCGTGTATGGAGAGGGGGTTGTATGTGGAGTATTGCTCACACTACAAGATAATTAGCTTGAAGCAGTGGTGTGTTTTTTCGCACATTATCCCTTCATAGCCACCCCCTATCTCTACCCTCTAGCCATCACCAGCTAAGCTTTCGCCACTCATTCTTAACAGTAATACCCCACCAACTTTTTCCCGCCTTTTCTTTACACTACCGTTCAAAAGTTTGGGTCACTTAGAAATGTCCTTGTTTTTGAAAGAAAAAATATATATATGCCGTTTCCGGCTACAATAGTCATTTACAGCATTAACAATGTCTACACTGTATTTCTGATCAACTTGATGGTATTTTAACCTGTTGAGGATAGAGGGCGCTATTTTCACTTTGGGGAAAAATCGTGCCCAATTTAAACGGCCTCGTACTCTATTCTTGCTCGTACAATATGCATATTATTATTACTATTGGATAGAAAACACTCTCAAGTTTCTAAAACCGTTTGAATTATATCTGTGAGTAAAACAGAACTCATTTTGCAGCAAACTTCCTGTCAGAAAGTGAAAAATCTGAAATCGAGGCTCTGTTCCAGGGCCTCCCTATCAATTTGCTTGAAATTTATGACTATACATGCACTTCATACGCCTTCCACTAGATGTCAATAGGCAGTGAGAGGTGAAATGGGGATCCTAGTTATATCTATGGTCAAAAGAGAGGTCTTGGAATGACATTACCCCAATTTCCTTTGTTCAGGAAGACGCGGGATGGACATCAGCTTTGGCTTCTGAAAAGCTTTCCTTATAGACGGCTAATATCTCCTGCTTTGATTTTATTTGATAAATGTGACAATATCATCGTAAAGTATGTTTTTTCAATATAGTTTAATCAGATTATTGAATTTTTTTCGGGAGTTTTGGCGTGTTCCGTTCTCTGCGTTTGTTCACGATGGACAGCTTCGCGCCACTTGGCAAGTTTTGCTTGCTAATTCGAGAGGGAAAAAGGACATTCTAAAACCAAACAATGATTGTTCTGGACAAAGGACCCCTTGTGCAAGATTCTGATGGAAGCTCAACAAAAGTAGGACCCATTTATGATGTTATTTCATATTTCTGTCGAAAATGTTTACTATCAGTTTCCGCCCAGATTTTGGCGCTCTCTCGCTATAACGTAAGCTGCATGTCGTACTAAAGTTATTTTTAGAATTCTAACACGGCGATTGCATTAAGAACTAGTGTATCTATCATTTGCTGTACAACAAGTATTTTTTAGTAACGTTTATGATTAGTTATTTGGTCAGAATAGGTGAGTGTCAGAAATATATCCGGAGATTCTGGAAAATAGTTGCTACATTTTCACAATGTATAACCACGGATTTCAGCTCTAAATATGCACATTTTCGAACAAACCATATATGTATTGTGTAATATGATGTTATAGGACTGTCATCTGATGAAGTTTATAAAGGTTAGTGAAATAATTAATATCTTTTGCTGGTTTTGTCGCTATCGCTACTGTTGCCTTGAATCAATGCTGTTGTGTGGTTGGTTATTGTAGTAAGCTAATATAATGCTATATTGTGTTTTCGCTGTAGAACACTTAAAAAATCTGAAATATTGGCTGGATTCACAAGATGTTTGTCTTTCATTTGCTGTACACCATGTATTTTTCATAAATGTTTTATGATGAGTATTTAGGTATTTCACGTTGGTCTCTATAATTACTCTGGCTGCTTCGGTGCTATTTCTGATGGTATGTAACGATAATCCTCCTCCTCTTCATCAGAAGAGGAGGAGCAGGGATTGAACCAAGGCGCAGCGGATTGTGAAGACATAATGATTTATTAAAGATAAGACGAAAACACGAACTTCACTATAAACTAACAAAATAACAAAACGAAAGTAGACAGACCTGAACGACGAACTTACATACAACGTGAAGAACGAAATGAACAAACCGTATACAGTCCCGTATGGTGCAAACATAGACACAGACACAGGAGACATCCACCCACAAACAAACACTGTGAACCGCCTACCTAAATATGACTCTCAATTAGAGGAACGCCAAACACCTGCCTCCAATTGAGAGCCATACCAGGCAACCCTAAACCAACATAGAAACAGACAACATAGAATGCCCACCCAAACTCACGTCCTGACCAACTAACACACAAAACTAAACAGAAAACAGGTCAGGAACATGACATGGTAGCTGTGATGGTAGCTGCAATGTAAAACTATGATTTATACCTCAAATATGCACATTTTTCGAACAAAACACAGATTTATTGTATAACATGTTATGAGACTGTCATCTGATGATGTTGTTTCTTGGTTAGTTTGGTTGGTTCTTGGTTAGTTTGGTTGGTTTTGTGCAAGCTACCTGTGCTGTGAAAGAAATGTCTGTGCTTTTTTGTATTTGGTGGTGAGCTAACATAAATATACGTGGTGTGATCGCATCCAACCTGGATCAAAAAGCCACTTTTCTCAAAGCAGAGGTTCATCCAGGTCAGATTTGACATTTCTTTACATGATCAGAAAGAGCAGAATCTACCGTTTCTAAAGCAAATAAAATTAATACATAGGCTCTGTTTTGTTATTCGACAGGGTTCCACATTCTGTGAAAATAAAGTTGTGGAAAAAATATTATTTATATTTTATTCTGTTATATTCCATTATATTATTTCCTACTATAAAATAAATGCTTGTTGACTGTGATCAGGGCAAGAGGATGTAGTCTTATCTGTTTAATTAACAAAATAAGAACTATTCATTTGCATGGCACAGCCATGTAGCCTATAGCCTGCACAGACTAGTAACATAATTAAAATATGCTGTTCTATTCTTTTTTGAAAATAAATTATATTAGTTTTACAATGTTTCTTAGGACCTGTCTAAACAAATGAATATTGTATTTCTTTATGATGGTGTATATTGTAATATTGATAATGTATTTATTAAAATAGACGCCCACCCACATCGATACATCGCTACAGCACTCACGGTGCCAGCATGCATATGGGATATGTAAAAGGCTTCATAAATGTGGTAAGAATTGGGCTGTTTGAAAGACGACCATAAAAACATTGGCAGATTTCTTTTACAGGCAACATACTGTAATGTCTGTCTGTAAATGTAAGCTAGAATAAGTTAGAATAAGCCTCTTGCTAAGCATGACTTGGATAGTATAGGGTAATATAGTCTTTTTTTACTCC
This sequence comes from Salvelinus fontinalis, assembly GCF_029448725.1. Classification (NCBI taxonomy): domain Eukaryota; kingdom Metazoa; phylum Chordata; class Actinopteri; order Salmoniformes; family Salmonidae; genus Salvelinus; species Salvelinus fontinalis. The sequence goes on along the minus strand of NC_074703.1, from coordinate 21,711,420 downwards.
TTGATTGATGAATTAAGGTCATTAATTACTAAGGAACTCCCCTCACCTGGTTGTCTAGGTCTTAATTGAAAGGAAAAAACAAAAACCCGCAGACAGTCTGCCCTCTGTGGTATGAGTTTGACACCCCTACCCTAGCCCTACAGTAACCTCTATACCAGGGGTATTCAAGTCTTACACTACGAGGTCCGGAGCCTGATGGTTTTCTGTTCTACCTGATAATGAATTGCACCCACCTGGTGTACCAGGACTAAATCAGTCCTTGATTAGAGGGGAACAATGAAAAAAAGGAGTGTCACTGACTTCGAGGTCCAGAGTTGAGTTTGAGGGCTCTCTACAGTAGCTGTGGCTGAATGTAACCGTTGTGATAGAGATGGTGCATGGAGTGTAACCAGCAAGTAGAGGTAATGTGCTGCATGTGACTAACGCAGTGGATTACTCTTAGCTATGCATATGAAATGGATTGTGAACTGAGCAGGAGAGTAATGTAGTGAATGTAGCCTAGAGCAGCGCTCTCCAACCATGTTCCTATAACACCATGTAACCTGTAGTATAGTTGTGGCCTAATATAACTTTAACAATCAAAGTGGTACATGGTACATGTAGGAGAGGTACAGTATGTATTACTCTTCGCTATACATGTTGAAAGGTGTTATACAGTAAGGCTACTAAAGCACAATCTCAGCAGGGGCTGACACAAACACACATACCTAGGCTCAGTAGGTCCCAGAAATTCACAGCCCCCGCCCCCATCACACACACACACACACAAACGTCACACACAAACACACACACACGGCTAGGCTCAGTCTGTCCCTAAATCTCTCATCATGATGGTGATTTGTGACAGAACTGTGTGTACAGTGCAGTACAGTCTGGCCTGGTTAGCAGAACAGTGTTATCCTCTTGTGACGGTCCCCTGGACCTCAGGTAATCAGCCACGCACCACAGGGAACACTGTGTCCTGCCCTACAAGTTCACACACAATCCTACAAGCACACACAGTAACACGTACAGAAACACACAGAAACATAAACACAGCACACTGCTGCCTCCCTGTTAACACTAAACTACTGAGTGTAACACACTGATGTCAGTCATACCCTGACTGGCTGGATGGCTGCTCAGTTCAACAACATACTGTACTGTACTCAACAGTCTAGACACACCCACCCTCTCTGTTTTGTTTATGTCTCTCACACAGTACAGTATACCACTGACACACACATGGGCATGAACACACACATACCAACACAGGGGCATGCACATGAACACACACACACACACACACACACACACACACACACACACACACACACACACACACACACACACACACACACACACACACACACACACACACACACACACACACCATTTATTATCATGCACCTTTGATAAACAGTACATTGTTTTCGATCAAATAGAGCAAATGTACCAATGTTGTTGATTCGTGTTATTAACAATGTGAAGTGCTTGAGCTGTTATGGCTCTGACCTTTGTCTGTTTTCCAAGAACTATTGCAGTATTAAGAGGTCCTTACAGCATGTCCCGGAGAGATTGTTTTCACATTGACTTGTACCAGTATTAAGGTTCCTACACAACAAATTGGCCAGTGTTTACCTAGTGTTGATTTTTCATAGTAACATTTCTAGTGGTTCAAGTGTTAAATAAACACTTATTGGTGTAAAAACCCTAGTGTTGGTGTTAATAACCAGTGTTTTGCATGTATATTGATTGATTAATGTTACTCAAATATAAATAACATACATTTTTCTCAACTAATCCAATATGTTACTTGGACTAATTGTAGCTGTTACTGAAATGGTTGTTCCAGGTAGTCTCATATTTTAGTCCTCCCAACCCTGGCAGTTATTCCAAATGTTGGATGTCCCCACTCTGGCTGGATTACCAACTCTGGCTGGATTACACATCACTTTGCAAGATACTAAATGTGACATGCAGGCCTGATGTGGCATGTTAACCATTGGTTTCAGGCCACTGCATCAGCATAAAACTAGGCCCTCAACATAAGACCTTATACGGCCTGTGAGTTTATCCCTTATTCATCTAATGGGAAAACAATAACATCTCCAAGACGTTGTTTTCCCATAGATGAATAAGGGATACACTCACAGGCTTTGCTACTAACTCAGTTGCATTATGTCCTAGTATGCCAGTTTGTCCCAATGTGTCCTTACTGTTATCTAAGTGGAGCCTTGTCCCAATCTGCTAACTCTTGACACTGTTGTCCCAGTATGGCAGTGCATCCCAATGTGTGTCCTAATGTGCCCAATAGTTATCTAAGAAAGGGCTTGTCCCAATATGTCCTTTACTGTAGTTTAGAGTTATCTAAACGGTGCCCTCAGTTTAAACCACACACAGGGTTCAGTGTGTCCTCTTTCTCTCTCTCTGGTTCATTGTGGAAGAGGGGTGCAGTTGTGGTGCTGGCTGGTTCCTGCCAGGCTAAGACAAACTCTGTACCCCCTTTAACCGCACACCCTGGATGGCCCCCTGCGCGCGCGCGCACACACACACACACACACACACACACACACACACACACACACACACACACACACACACACACACACACACACACACACACACACACACACACACACACACACACACACACACACACACACACGCATAGACATACACACACAGACACACACGCACACTCATCGACCCCCCCCCCCCCCTCAGTGCATCTCGTATTCATGCCCAGCCGTCTGCCCTTCCTCTAACCTCCAACACGACCAGGCAGCTCACACCGGAAACTCAGCATTCTTCCTTCAGAAAGAGCTTCCTTTGTCTCCGGAACAGAGAGGCCTTTATCTGCTCCGAGCCCACTGAAGAGGGAGAAAGAGAAAGAGAGAGAGAGAGAGAGACGTGACAACAAGTACCAAGACACCAGTCAGAGGATGTTTAAAATATGCAGTTATGCAGGATATTGCAAAGATGCAGGATGTGCATATGGTTACATCATCCTGTGTGAGAGAAATAAAGTGGCATTACTTTTCACGCACTCCTTTTTTTCATTTCATTACTTTCAGACAGCCTTTTTTCTTTATAAGAGCAGCCTTTTGGACTCAGCGAGACGTGAACACTGCTACACTGGAGCCTGGATGTCTAGCTATAGCAGAACAAGGAACAAGCAGTGATTCTGTCTCACACAGCAAATTGGCCAATGTTACCTAGTGTTTATTTTTCAGTGTGACAATTCTAGTGTTGATTCAGTTGTTATATTAACTCTCCAAGTGTAAAATTAACACTCATAGGTGTTGGTGTAAAATATTGGTGTAAAATAACCATAGTCATAGTGTTTATAACCAGTGGTAAACCAAAACCACGGCCATCATTATCATATTTCCCAGCACTCTCCATTGAAGGTCTATTTAAAAAGAATTTTTGTTTCAATCTATATTCTGCATGTACATTTATTAATTCATTAATCTTATGCTAGGCCTACTCAAAAAAAGAACATAAATAACATACATTTTTCTAAACTAATCCAATCTGTACTAAAATAGTTGTTCCAATTTAGATGCTTTAGATCACGTTTCGAACTCATCCCACGGAGGGCCGAGTGTCTAACATGCTGACCAGACAGCACTCGTTGCAAAATAAATGTATACATACATGTTATTCAATCATTGCACCCACACTGCTTGTGCACGTCAATGAGCTTCTGCGTAGCCAGGCGCTAAAACAGAACTTGGTTCTATTTGTGACACTCAACGCGCTGCAAGTCCTGCCTCTCCCATCTCCTCATTGGTTTTTAGGACCATATACCCACGTGCCATCTCCTCATCGGTTTTTAGGAGCATATACCCATGTGGGTGATTGAAAGATGAACTGAGGTCCACACTCCAGTCCAGTCGGTTGTGATAATGCACCTTAAAGTTGGTTGCCAAACTCCATATAAAGGCCAAAGAAGAAGAAGCCTTAAGGAGGAGAGAGTACTAGAAACAAACTTTTATCTGTGGGTTCATTTTCGGAGTAGAGGACCTTGTGTAAAATAAGACCCCAATGTTTATATCCCAGGACAAATTAGCAAGCAACAGCAAGTTAGCTAGCTAAATTGCCATGAATGTTTAATGCTTTTCGACCTGTCCCCAAATTAATATGAGTAAAGCATGTGCATGAGGAGATAAAAAGCCCTCATCAATGGAACTCAGATAACATGATTCATCATGGCAACAGGAGAAAAAAGAGCTCGAACATCCTACTTTCCCCCAGTGGAGTTAGAAATATAATGAATGCGTATGCAGAATATGAGTACTGTAGGTACATACAAGTGTCTTATATCGGTTAAAAGCTTAAACTTCTTCAGGCTAGGGTCTATTTTTCTCCACTTCCTGTCCGACTGACGTGCCCAAAGTAAACTGCCTGTTACTCAGGCCCAGAAGCCAGGATATGCATATCATTGGTACCATTGGATAGAAAACACTTTGAAGTTTGTAGAAATGTTAAAATAATGTATGAGACTATAACACAAGTGACATGGTAGGAGAAAATCCAAAGAAAAACTAACCTGCATTTTTTTGGGGAGAGCCAATGCTCTTCCATTGGAACGTATAGGGTCATATACAAATCCAGGTCCACTAGCTGTCAAAGGTCTTTGTTCAAGGTTTCAGGATTGTTTCTTCCCAAACGAGGAAGAATTTTGAGTTTTAGTATTGGGAGTCAGTTGGAAATCAGTCTGCGCGTGCATGACGAAGAGGATGCGCACCTGCTAATTTTGCTTTCCTATTGAACATAAATCTTTCCGTATGAAATATTCTAATTTCTTGAATAAATGGAACACTAGTCACTTTAATAATGTTTACATATCTTTCATTACTCATCTCATATATATTTATATACACACATTGTATTCTATACTATTCTACTGTATCTTAGTCTATTAATCTTAATTCCATTCCTTACTTAGATTTTTGTGTATTGGGCATATATTGGGAAATTGTTAGATATTACTTGTTAGATGTTACTGCGCTGTCAGAGCTAGAAACACAAGCATTTCGCTACATCCGCAATAACATCTGCTAAACACATGCATGTGACCAATACAATTTGATTTGATTTGATGTAATAAATATTTTGTCTTGCCCGCTCACCCTCTGAATGGCACACATACACAATCCATGTCACAATTGTCTCAAGGCTTAAAAATCCTTATTTAATAGGAAAAATGACACATTCTGTTAACATCACCAAAGTGTTATTTCCTTGCAATTTGGAGTCTGACATTTATTTACATATGATAACGTTTCACAAAGTAGTTTGGATGTAGTCAACTACTTTTTAAAAGTAGTAGGTTAGATTAACTATATTTTTCTTAAGGGTAGCTGTAGTGTAGCTTAACTAACGAGTCTCCCTCCCGGATCCGGGATCCTCCTCATCAAAAAAGCTGACTAGCATAGCCTAGTCTAACGCGACAGGGATATCATATAATATAATTTCATGAAATCACAAGTCCTATACAGCAAATGAAAGATAAACATCTTGTGAATCCAGCCATAATTTCCGATTTTTAAAATGTTTTACAGCGAAAACACAATATATATTTATATTAGCTCACCACAATAGCCAAACACACAACGCCATGTTTTCACCATGTTTCCACCGCATAGCTAGCTTTCACAAAACCCACAAATAGAGATAAAATTAATCACTAACCTTGAACAACTTCATCAGATAACAGTCTTATAGCATCATGTTATACAATACATTTAATTTTTGTTTGAAAATGTGCATATGAGGTATAAATCGTAGTTTTACATTGCAGCCACCATCACAAATAGCACCAAAGCAGCCAGAATAATTACAGAGAGCAACGTGAAATACATAAATACTCATCATAAAACATTTATGAAAAATACATGGTGTACAGCAAATGAAAGATAAACATCTTGTGAATCCAGCCAATATTTCAGATTTTTTAAGTGTTTTACAGCGAAAACACAATATATATTTATATTAGCTCACCACAATAGCCAAACACACAACGCCATTTATTCACCGTAAAGATAGCGTTCACAAAACCCAACAATAGAGATAAAATTAATCACTAACCTTTGGACAAAGGTGGCTCGAACATGCCCATCAACTCTTGGCGCATGGAACAAAAAATTCCAAAAATCACAATAAACGTAGAATAAACTGGTCAAACTCGGTTGAAAATCCGACTTTATGATGTTTTTCTCATATGTATCCAATAAAATCAGAAGCGGAGCATTTCGTCGTGTATACGTAACGCATTTCAGAAGACAATGTGGAGTTCCCCTGTGCGCAGTTGAAAACTGACAAAAGAGCGGACCTGTCACTCCAAAAGCTCTCATTCGGCCTCACATCAAGCTAGATACCCCATTCAACCTTCCACTCCCTGATGACATCTAGGGGAAGGTGTATGAAGTGCATACAGATCCATAAATATAAGCCAGATGAATAGGCAGGCCCTGACACAGAGCCTCATTTTCAGAATTTTCACTTCCTGTATGGAAGTTTGCTGCCAAATGAGTTCTGTTTTACTCACAGATATAATTTTTAGAACAGTTTTAGAAACTTTAGAGTGTTTTCTATCCAATAGTACTAATAATATGCATACTGTATGATCTAGAACAGAGCACGAGGCTGTTTAATTTGGGCATGATTTTTTCCAGAGTAGCTTCCCCAACAGTGATCAGTTAGATTCAGCCCCTGATATAACGTACTGTACTGGGTGTTTGTTGTGGCATGGATAAGATACTGTACAAGGAGACTGGATTTTGCCTCCTGGTGTATTTCAGAAGGTTTACATTGAGGGTTGAATTGAGATATGAAAGGAAGAGGGCAGGTGTTATGCGTAAAGAAAAGACTCAGAATAAACAGTAAAAATCCACAAACTCCACCAATGAGCAATGAAAAGACTGGCGATAAGGGTCTTTCTAGTCCTTGTCTTAGAGTACCCTAATAGTATTGAATGGGAGGCCCCCTGATGTGTCTGTGTACCTCAGTAAACCTGCAGATGTCCGTCTCCTATTGTGTGGTAATGACATGTTGCTGCATTCTGTCATCTCTGTAGAGGGATGTCAGGAGAGGACAGTTCATCGTTCTACTGTCTGTGTGTGTGTGTGTGTGTGTGTGCGTGTGTCAGCAGGTAGTCCAGGGTGACAGGGATCAATAATGCATTAGGCCTCATCACAGCTGCCTGACAGCTAGGGAGAGACAGCACTGGTACCACACTCCTATGGACTGTCTCCTCTCCTCCCTGAGAGAGAGTGAACGAGAGAGAGGGAGAAAGAAAGAAAGAGAGAGAGTCAGATAGGGAGAGAGAGTGCTGGCAATGCACTCCTATGGCCTGTCTCCTCTCCTCCCTGAGAGAGAAAGAATGATAGAAAGAGCCTGACACGAAGAGATAAGAAAGGAAGACAGGGATAGAGATAGAGAGAGAAATGGAAGACAGAGACAGATTTGGATGATGAAAACCTAAGCAAACTGTTACTGCCTCTTCACCAGAAATGCAACATTCTGAGCCATTGAAATTTGAAAGGCTAACAGATTGTTGGAGTCTTTTTGTGAGCTCGTTTCAGAGCATAAAAGGTTGAGACAGAGGAAGGATCTGTTGTTTAGTAGGATGGTTTGGTGCAAGGTTACATTACAGAACATCTGCCTTCTTCTCCCCATCTCCCACCTTGCTCCCACGCCCCTTATCACACACACACACACACACACAAATACAGATTTATAAAACACATAGTGACATACAAGAAAAAGCAATGTGCTGCTGCGCTGAAATGGGTAAAAACTATAAGGCCATGGAGATATGGTACAAGGGGCTCTTTGAAAAGGGTAGTCTATGACAAACGGAATGAACATGCTAAACAAAAAACTAAATAACACTTTATTTGCATAATCCATCTGTATATAGATGCTTTACAGACTATCAGTAACATTTCAACTAACTATTTACTACCTGTAGCTCTAACCGTAACCTTAATCCTTATCCTATCCTTAAACTCAACCCTTACCCCAACTTTAGCCTGAACCTTAACCCTTACTCTAATGCTTATTCTAAACCTAATCCTAACCTTAGCAAATGGTTGCTTATCAACAGATAGTTTGTTGATAGTATGACCATCTGAAGAGCATCTACAGATGGAATATCTGCACTATCCAAATAAAGTGTGACCAAAAATTGAGAAACACCTGCTCCTTTTTAAAACATTTACTGGGCAAGTCAGTTAAGAACACATTTTTATTTACAATGACGGCTTACACCGGCCAAACCCGGACGACACTGGGCCAATTGTGCGCCGCCCTATCGGACACCCAATCACATCCGGAGTGATACAGCCTGGATTCAAACCAGGGCAGCACCTCAAACACGCGTTTGAGGTGTCTGTAGTGACACCTCAAACGCTGAGATGCAGTGCCCTAGACCACTGCGCCACTCGGGAGTCCTCCTTCTATGACATAGACTAACCAGGTGAATCCAGGTAAAAGCTATGATCTCTTATTGATGTAATTTGTTAAATCCACTTCAATCCGTGTAGATGAAGGTGACAGGTTTACTTCGCTGACCTACGGATCCCTTTAGCAGGATCATTTTCCTAAACAACTGCTGAATTGCAGGGCGCAAAATATTACTAACAATATTTATAATCATGCAATCACAAGTGAAATATACCAAAACACAGCTTAGCTTGTTGTTAATCCACCTATCGTGTCAGATTTTGAAAATATGCGTTGCAGCGAAAGCAATCCAAGCCATTGGAAAAGGACTTATACTTTGCACACAAAGCGCCGCCCGCTTGGAGTAAGAATTCACAAATGCATTTACGTGAATATCCATGGTTTCTCTCGGTGGACAGGGCCTTCTTGGAAAGGGGTTTGGGCCTGTTCACTGCACACCTGCAAGGCATTCACTGTCAAAAAGGGGGTTCCAACCCATCTTCTACTGATGTTCTCTGCTGTTGTCCGGTATCCGGTGATTTCTTGTGTAGTCCTGAACGGAACCACAAGTTTATTCTCCTTCCATTCGCTCCAGTAGATGCTTCTTTAACCTGTCTAGGATGAGAGTGCCGCTAGCGGCACTCCCCCCCCACCCCCACTGAAAAGGCAGAGCCGCGAAATTCAAAAAAAAAATATTTTTTAAATATTTAACTTTCACACATTAAAGTCCAATACAGCTAATGAAAGACACAGATCTTGTGAATCCAGCCAACATGTCCGATTTTTAAAATGTTTTACAGGGAAGACACAATATGTAAAGATGTACATCTATTACCTAAAAACACATTAGCATAATCCACCATCTTTTATTTGTCCACCAACACCAGTAGCTATCACCAATTCGGCTAAACTAAGATATTTATAGCCCCTAACCAAGAAAAAAACTCATCAGATGACAGTCTGATAACATATTTATGGTATGGGATAGGTTTTGTTAGAAAAAATGTGCATATTTCAGGTAGATGGCATAGGTTACAATTGCACCCACCGTCACAAATGGACTAGAATAACTACATAGAGCAACGTGTTTACCTACTTACTAATCATCAAACATTTCGTAAAAATACACAGCATACACTAATCGAAAGACACAGATCCTGTGAATACAGACAATATTTCAGATTTTCTAAGTGTCTTACAGCGAAAACACAATAAATTGTTATATTAGCATAGCACATAGCACATAGCAGCCCAGCATTGATTCTAGCCAAAGTGAGAGCGATAAAGTCAACATCGCCAAAATAAATTAATTTTTTCACTAACCTTCTCAGAATTCTTCAGATGACACTCCTGTAACATCATATTACACAATCCATATAGAGTTTGATCGAAAATGTTTATATTTAGCCACCAAAATCATGGTTAGACAATGTGAAATGTAGCCCAGCTGGTGAGAAAATGTCCGTGCGCCATATTAGACAGTGATCTACTCTTATACATAAATACTCATAAACGTGACTAAAAAATATAGGGTGGACAGGGATTGATAGACAATTTAATTCTTAATACAATCGCGGAATTACATTTTTTAAATTATCCTTACTTTTCAATACAGTTTGCGCCAAGCTAAGCTACGTCAAAAAACATGGCGTCCTAAGCCACTAACATTTTTCGACAGAAACACGATTTATCATAATAAATTGTTCCTACTTTGAGCTGTTCTTCCATCAGTATCTTGGGCAAAGGATCCTTTCTTGGGTCTAATCGTCTTTTGGTGGAAAGCTGTCCTCTTGCCATGTGGAAATGCCAACTGCGTTCGGGATGAACTGGAAGCGTGCCCAGCGATTCACAGCGTTTCAGAAATAAATGTCCCAAAATCGCACTAAACGGATATAAATTGCTATAAAACGCTTTAAATTAACTACCTTATGATGTTTTTAACTCCTATAACGAGTCTTAACATGACCGGAGAAAGATTACTCCCAACACTAATGCTTGGAACAGGTGCGGGTCGGTGTCCTCCACGCGCATGACGCACCAAGAAAAGAGTTGCTAGCTACAGGGTTTTTTAATTTATAGTGCCTGTGAACGCGCAATCGACCCCATTCAAATCGTCATCACGTAAAGGCATCCAGGGGAAGACGTAAGCAGTGTCCGTATACTCATAGCAATAACAGTGGCCTTTTAACTGACTCCAGATCAGGGGCCAACATTTCTGAAATCTGACTCCATGTCAGGGAAATTGCTGTAGAATGGGTTCTGTTCCACTTAGAGACAAAATTTCAACTCCTATAGAAACTATAGACTGTTTTCTATCCAATAATAATAATAATATGCATATTGTACGATCAAGAATTTTGTGGGAAGCCGTTTCAAAAATTACACGATTAGCATAAATAGTAACAACAGCGCCCCCAGCCTCAACAGGTTAAAGAAAGCCTAGCCAGCTGTGTCGATGGTTCCCAGTGGGGTGATGAGAGTAGCATATTACGATGGTTTGAGAAGAGTATTAGAAGGGTTCCACTTCAATTCGCTTTTCTAGATACTTTACCTAGGAAAGCAAATCAGCCCTACCAGTAATTTTCCGGGAGGTGACTTTATCATCTCTACCTCGTGTTGAGATTCAGAGTTCAAACCACTTTAAATGTGAGCTGCAGCTCTACGTCTCTCTGGTCTGATAAGTTAATTCTTAAACCGTAATTTTATACAGTTCATTCAAAAGGGCAGCTCCGTCAAGCTGACACGCTATCTGACCTCACTATAGGGGGCGGTGACCACTTACTGTCCACAGTTATCTTCTTGTCAATAGGGGGAGCTGTTAGCAATATTTTTTCTTGATGTTCCCAAATTAAACTGCCTCGTACTCAATTCTTGCTCGTACAATATGCATATTATTATTACTATTGGATAGAAAACACTCTCTAGTTTCTAAAAACGTTTGAATTATGTCTGTGCGTGAAACAGAACTGGACTTAGAGCAATTTCCCTATGTGGAGTTGAGAATGCAGATTTTTCCAACCTGTTCTCAGACATGTGTATAACTCTGCCTGTCTTCTATTGGTTGAGATGCACTGCGTACGCCTTCCCCTGGGTGTCAGCGAATAGAGGGCCTTGAAATGGAGTCTCTAGGCAGATCCGAAAGTCTATAAATTGATTGGAATCGATGTGTCCCCCTTTTGATTCTTCGCGCTGACGCAGGGAGGACCTTGGCATGTCGTTTTAGCTCCTAGATATATCCGGCTCTGTTTTTATTTGATATAGGCTTTAAAGACATCATAATCTTGTTATTTTAAACCGATTTATATCAGTTTATGTCAGTATATTGCGATTTTCGGGTATTTCATTTTCTGGCGTTGTAGGAAGTTGGGTATCTCTCTCTCGCATGTTATTGTTTACAGCTAATTGCAACGTGGAAGATGACTTTCTCCAACCCAGCAACGATTCTTTTGGACAAAGGACACCTATCCCAAGATTCTGATGGGAGGTCATCAAAAAGTAAGAACTATTTATGCTGATAATTCATTGTTCTGTTGAAAAAAGTCAAATGCATAAGACGCCATTACTTGCAGTGTAGCCTTGCTTTATTGCACGCTGTATTTCGCAGTAACGTTAATTTAAAAAATGTAATTCCGCGATTGCATTAACCTGTTTGGGCTGCAAGGGGCAGTATTGAGTAGCCAGATAAAAAGTGCCCATTTCAAACGGCCTCGTACTCAATTCTTGCTCGTACAATATGCATATTATTATCACTGTTGGATAGAAAACACTATCTAGTTTCTAAAACCGTTTGAATTATTTCTCTGAGTGAAACAGAACTCATTCTGCAGCACATTTCCTGACCAGGAAGTGGAAAGTCTGAAATCGATGCTCTGTTCTTCTTCCTGCCTATAAATGGGCACGAGAGCTATTAGTATACATGCACGTCATTCACCTTCCCCTGGGTGTCAAGAGGCTGTGAGAGAAGAAATGAGGTGATTATCTTGGTCTGAGATGGAACACATCATCTTGGAATGACGTGTCCACCAGTTTCGGTACTCTGAAGAGCGCGAGCTGGACAGTGGTATTGCCTTTTGTTTAGCTGCCGTTATAGGCGACTACAATCTCCGGCTTTGATTTTATTTGATACATGTCACCATATCATCGTAAAGTATGTTTTTTCAATATAGTTTCATCAGATTATTGAAATTTTTTCGGGAGTTTTGCCGTGTTCCGTTCTCTTCCGTTTGTTGACATGGAGAGTGTCGTGCCACCCGGCTAGTGTGCTTGCTAAATGAATAGGGAAAGTGTCCGTTCTGAATCCAAACAACGACTGTTCTGGACAAAGGACACGTCCAACATTCTGATGAAAGATCAGCAAAAGTAAGACCCATTTTATGATGTTATTTCATATATCTGTCGTAGTCGCCGGCGCCCAAGTGTTTCTGGCTATTGTGCTAAGCTAATATAACGCAACATTTTTTTCCCACTGTAAAACACTTAATAAATCGGAAATATTGGCTGGCATCACAAGATGCCTGTCTTTCATTTGCTGTACACTATGTATTTTTCTGAAATGTTTTATGATGAGTAATTAGGTATTTGACGTTGGTGTCTGTAAGTTTTATGGCTGCTTTCGGTGCAATTTCTGACTGTAGCTGCAATGTAAACTATGATTTATACCTGAAATATGCACATTTTTCGAACAAAACATATGCTATACAATAAATATGTTATCAGACTGTCATCTGATGAAGTTGTTTCTTGGTTAGTGGCTATTTATATCTTTATTTGGTCGAATTTGTGATAGCTACTGATGGAGTAAAAAACTGTTGGAGTAAAAAAAGTGGTGTCTTTTGCTAACGTGGTTAGCTAATAGATTTACATATTGTGTCTTCCCTGTAAAACATTTTAAAAATCGGACATGTTGGCTGGATTCACAAGATGTGAACCTTTCATATGCTGTATTGGACTTGTTAATGTGTGAAAGTTAAATATTTTAAAAATATATATATTTTGAATTTCGCGACCTGCACTTGAGCTGGCTGTTGTCATAAGTGTACCGACGTCGGGCTTGCAGCCAGAAGAAGTTAAAGCTTGGTCGCAAATGGGTCTTCCAAATGAACAATGACCCAAACATACTTCCAAAGTTGTGGCACAATGGATTAAGGACAACAAAATCAAGGTATTGGAGTGGCCATCACAAAGCCCTGACCTCAATCCCATAGAAAATTTGTGGGCAGAACTGAAAAAGCTTGTGCGAGCAAACCTGACACAGTTACACCACCTCTGTCAGGAGGAATGGGCCAAAATTCACCCAATTTATTGTGGGAAGCTTGCGGAAGGCTACCCAAAACGTTTGACCTAAGTTAAACAATTTAAAAGGCAATGCTACCAAATACTAATTGAGTGTATGTAAACTTCTGACCCACTGGGAATATGATGAAAGAAATAAAAGCTGAAATAAATCATTCTCTCTACTAATATTCTGACATGTCACATTCTTAAAATGACGTGGTGATCCTAACTGACCTAAAACAGGGAATTTTTTACTTGAATTAAATGTCAGGAATTGTGAAAAACTGAGTTTAAATGTATTTGGCTAAGGTGTACGTAAACTTTTGACTTCAACTGTAATTAGTCATGCTATCCCGTGTTTTACTCTTTAAAACTTCTTGCCACTAGGGGGTGCTATTTCGACATAGCACAAATGTGTATCCAATGTAAACGGCCTCCTACTCAATTCTTGCTCGTACAATATGCATATTATTCTTACTATTGGATAGAAAACACTCTCTAGTTTCTAAAACCGTTGGAATTATGTCTGTAAGTGAAACAGAACTCGACTTAGAGCACTTTTCCTATGTCTGTGTGAGAATGGGAAATTGTATCATCTGCTTTGAGACCTGTCTTTAACTTTGCCTGTCTTCTATTGGTTGAGATGCACTGCATACGCCTTCCCCTGGCTGTTAGCGAATAGGGAGAGTTGAAATGGCGTCTCTACGTAGTTCCCAAAGTTTATAAATTGGTTGGAACCGAGGTGTCCGACCTTTTGGGACTTCGCGCTGACGCAGAAAGGCTCTTGGCATGTCTTTTTAGAACCTCTGGTTTTAGCTCCTAGATGTATCCGGCTCTGTTTTTATTCGCTATAGGCTTTAAAGACATCATAATCTTGTTATTTTGAACCGAATTATACCAGTTTAGGTCAGTATATTGCGATTTTCAGGTATTTATTTCCATGGCGCTGTAGAAACATGGGTGTCTCTCTCTCGAATGCCATTCTGTACTGCTAATTGAAACGTCGAGGGAAACATTCTCCAACCCAGCAACAATTCTTTTGGCCAACGGACACCTTCCCCAAGATTCTGATGGGAGTTCAGCTAATAGTAAGTACTATTTATGCTGATAAATCGTTGTTCTGTTGAAAAAGAAAAATGTATTAGACGCAATTATTTTCCGTGTAGCGTTGCGCTATCGCACCCTGTATTGTACACAGTATTGCGCAGTAAGGTTAATTTAAAAAATCTAACTCAGCGATTGCATTAAGAACTAATTTGTCTTTCAATTGCTGTCCAACCTGTATTTTTTTAGTCAAGTTTATGAATAGCTTTCGATAAGAGTAGGTGCCTCTCCAAAATGGCGCCGGCCAGAATGCATGCCCTGTTGCTACTGATCACATTGTATAACCACGGTGTGTGCTGCTAAATATGCACATTTTCGAACAAACTATATGCATTGTGTAATATGATGTTACAGGACTGTCATCTGTAGAATTCTGAGAAGGTTAGTGAAAACATTAATAGCGTTCGGTGGTTTATAACGTTATTGCTATTTTTGGCTTGAATCAATGCTACTGTGTGACTGACTTGTAGTAAGCTAAGATAACGCTATATTGTGTTTACGCTGTAAAACACTTTGAAAATCTGACATATTGGCTATATTCACATGATCTGTGTCTTTCATCTGCTGTATGCTGTGTATTTTTAAGAAATGTTTTATGATGAGTAATTAGCTAATACACTATGGTCTCTGTAGTTATTCTAGTCAGTTTAGTGATAGTTGTAATGGGGGCTGCAATTGTAAACTATGATTTCTACCTGAAATATGCACATTTTTCTAACAAAACCTATGCTATACAATAAATATGTTATCAGACTGTCATCTGATGAGGTTTGTTTCTTGGTTAGTGGCTATTTATATCTTTATTTGGTCGAATTTGTGATAGCTACAGATGCAGTAAGAAAATGGTGGAGTAAGAAAATTGTTGTCTTTTGCTAACATGGTTAGCTAATAGATTTACATATTGTGTCTTCCCTGTAAAACATTTTAAAAATCAGAGATGATGGCTTGAATCACAATATCTGTATCTTTCATTTGGTGTCTTGGACTTGTGATTTCATGAACATTTTATTTTATGATATCCCTGTAACTTTAGGCTAGGCTATGCTAGTCAGCTTTTGTGAAGGGGGGGGATCCCGGATCCGGGTTAGGGAGGCGTTAGAGGTTAAAGAATTGTTTGTTATATGCTAGTCTTTTTTCTAACCTGATACAAACTTGTCTTTGTGTGACTTAGCTATACGCCCAGTCTTATGACTAAGGTCCACTTGGCTCGAACGCAGCATGTGACATCCCATGGGTTTAATATCTACAGAAAGTCACACGTATGGAAACTTGCAGAAAAGGATCACATTATAGTGTTTTGCTGTTGTGAATGCAGTTAGGCGGTTGAGCCCTCGGGCTATCAACCTTGTGCTAACTTAAGTCTGCACAGACAACTAATTGCGTACACAAAAAGGATGTGCTTCTCTAGTAAAAGCTGAGAACCGGCCTTAACTGCGCAGTTGTTGAAGTGCATAGTTAGCAAACTGTTGTTTGAAAGAATCTAGTACTCTTTTACTGGCTGTTATACCACAGAATGTGGAAGATTGACAAGATGGCTAACCGCTTTGCTTAGATATTCCACAACACTTCTTCTCGACATCCGCCCTCTACCTTGCCCAGGCTTCCGACATGAATTCTATCTCCATGTGGCACTTCAGGAAACTCAGTATCGAGCTGCCCGCTGCTGCCATGCTCCCTTAACAGATCTACTTATGCTATCCTCCAACCTTAACCTTCCTGTTGATGACACAAGCTCGTAGGAGTTTTGGCTCTTTACTGGAGTGGTTGGTCTGTTGGAGCAGTTTACGGTATGTCTGTGTCCTTGTGTTGGGGGAGGGGAAGGAGTAGGGTCTGGGCTGGCAGCAGCTGGATGGAGATGACAGTTGGGTTGGCCGCTGCTGTGCTCGTGGCTGGCGAAGGGGTTGTTACTGGAGATGAAAACTGGGAACCATGCTGTGGTGGACTGAAAACCAGGGATTGGTTCTGGGTCTGGTACTGGAACAGGAAACTAGGATCTGGCTCTATGTAAGGGCAGAAGGACAACCTGAGAAGCAAGTAGACATATAAGGAAACCCTAGATCTGGAGCTCAGTGGTGGATCTCCCCTGTGGCCTGCTCACTCCGGGTAAAGGTATGAAGTTTTGTCCCTCCTCTGGGCCTCGTCTGGTGGTCTGGTGCTGGAAACTGGGAACTTGGTTGGTTCTGGGACAGGTGTTGGATCAGCAGAGAGGAGGAAGGACAACCTGAGGAGCGGGCAAACACACAATGTAGACTCGTAGGTCAATGGTGGAACTCCCCTGTGGTCTACTCGCTCTGGGTGAAGGTTAGATTTTTGGTCCCTCCTCCACACCTCTTCCGGTGTTCTGGTGTTGGCACTGGTGTTAGTGCTGGGAATGGGTCTGGTGCTGGAACTGGTGTTGGATCTGCAGAGGGGAGAACGTGAAGAGCAGGTGAACACACTTGGAAGACCAAGACCCGGAGCTCAGTGATGGTACTCCCCTCTGGCCTGCTCACTCCGGCATAGGTTTAGATCTTTGGTCCTTCCTCCGTGCGCCTTCTGATGTGGTAATGAATGGTTCCTGGATCTGGTCTGGGTTTGGTTCTGTGAGAGGGATAGGTGTAAAATGAAGAAGGGTGAGAGATATGGAGGAGGTGGTAGAGGGTATGTCCATCAGCCTGGGCTGGTGCTGGAGGAGGAGTGATGCACCGGCAAGTCTGGATGCTGAAGACTGAGAAATTATTTCCGTTCTGAGTGTATTGTCAGGGTCATGATGATTATTGGGCAGGATCCGGGGTTGGTCATTCTGTTGCAGAGGTGGATGAGGGCCTTTGGCTGGTCGTTGGTGTTTCTTGGCAGTTCATGGGTCTTGGCCTGCGTCCTCACTGACTGACTGGCGGCCCCCTGTACTGGTGGGGATACTGGAAGGGGTGAAGGCGGATCTGAGGGTCCGGGGGGTCTGGATTGAGGCTGGCTTGTTTGCTGCTTGTGCACAATCAGTGGCCATGGGGGGCGGAGTGTATCAAGGGCAGCAGGCAGGAGGGAGGAGGGATCCAGGCCTGTACAGTCTAGGGTGGAGGGATCAGGGGTGGGGAAAGAGTGGGTAGGGAATGGATTGGGGAAAGGTTTTGGAGAGGGAGACGGTTCCTCTGATTTAGTAGGGGGCCTGCATGTTGGCTTTGGGGTTTTGATTCTGGGGTTGTTTTTTCTGGCCTCTTACTGGTGTGTTGTTTTGTCTTCATTCTTAGTTTGTCATTCCCCCATAGGGAAAAATGGTTCTCATCCCTTAACCTGTTTGGGCTGCAAGCCCGAAATCGGACGAAAATGACAACAGCTGCAGGGCGCGAAATTCAAAATCTATTTTTTAAAAATATTTAACTTTTACACATTAACAAGTCCAATACAGCATTTGAAAGATAAACATCTTGTCAATCCAGCCAACATGTCCGATTTTTTAAATGTTTTACAGAGAAAACACCACATATATTTATGTTAGCTCACCACCAAATACAAAAGTGGACAGACACGTATGGATATGATTATGAAGTATGAATTATGATTCAAGTAGCATGCACAAGCCAACCGAAATAAACTAAAACCAACCTAAAGAGCCCAGAAAAAACTACCTCAGATGACAGTCATATAACATGTTACACAATAAATCTATGTTTTGTTCATAAAAAGTGCATATTTTAGCTATAAACCAGTTTTACATTGATGCTACCCAAAAATGCTAACACATAGCTAGAGTCTGAATCCAGACGGGAGTAGCCAGAGAAAATACATACACCAACGTCGGCTACTAATTACACCTCATAAAACATTTCAGAAAAACATATGGTGGATAACTAATGAAAGACAGATATCGTGTGAATAAAGCCAACATTTCCGATTTTTGAAGTGTTTTACAGCGAAAACACAATATATCGTTATATTAGCTAACAACATAAGCTAGCATAAGTCAGCACTAGCATTGGTCAAGCGCTAGCCTAGCACAGTTAGCCCACTTAGCACAGCACAGCTCAACAGATATATGAAAAAGCATCCCAAATTGGGTCTTATCTTTCTTGATATTCCATCAGAATGTTGTAACGGGGTCCAATGTCCAGTAGAGTCTTTAGTTGGGTTCCAGAACGAATTATTTCCCTCTTTGGTTAGCTAGCACAATAGCATTGCGGCGCTACACAGCGTTTCTTCAAAAAATTCTTCCGTCGTATCACATCTAAAGTCCAGAATAAATTGCAATAATATAATTAAAGTATATTGAAAAAACATACTTTAGGATGATTTTGTGACATGTATCAAATAATATCGTAGTCAGACATCATATTCACCGTTATCTACCTTGTTCCAGAAGCCGAGACCAAATTATACTTGGCGCCCGGAATTTTTTTTTAACTGCGCAGGTCTCACAAGAAGGTGTGTTATTCAGTCCATGGACGAGATATTCGACTCCTTTCAATTCTCACTTCCGCATTACAGCCTGACGAATGCGGGTGACGTGTCCCTATGGTCCCAAGTCAAAGGGCCTTTTATAGAGAAGGTCTTAAAGAGACACATCGCATTTTGGAAATCTCAATTCGGCTGGGAAAATGGCTGTAAAAATATTTCTGTTCGACTTAGAGAAACAATTCAAACCTTTTTAGAAACTATAGACTGTTACCTATCCAACAGTAGTAAATATATGCATATTGGAAAATAAAAAGTTTCTTAGGAGGCCGTTTGAAAATGTGCACACATTTTCCAGTTTTTTCAATATTCAGCTTGCAGCCCAAACAGGTTTTAAGAATCTTTATCAGACCCACAGATCCAGTGGCATAGCAGGACATTCAGGTGGCTGGCAAATGAGAGGTTGTGAGTCTGTGCAGGACTTATTTATTCATCCCATTTCCGCCTGCTCCTGCAGCTTTTCTTACTGTACCCCTGCACCCTTTGTCTTTGTGTCGGACTCCCACAAGAACTTGTCCCGAACAAACCGCAGTCCTCAAATTTTGTTTTAGGCTTATGTAACGCAGCTCACTTGCCAGCCATGGACCCAGTAATTTTGCACCCTATAGGCAACATCAAAATGCGCAAAAATAACCTAAGAAATAGGTTACATTACCAGAGATTCTCACGTGGACAATTATATTAGGCTATTGGTATTACTAGACTTAGTTTGAAGAGAGCAGAGTTGGATAGACTTTCAGACAGAGACAAATATGGAGAATCTATATTTATTTCTAGGAAATGTAGTAAACTGTGGTAAACCTAATCATATTTAAGTTATATCCTTTGAAAGATAAACTGCCATCTGATTCTCCGCCCATGCATATTTCATTGAGACCACATCTATTCTATAACTTGCGCACCCAACTAGGAGAGGGGAGGTGAAGTTGAAGAAGTGAATTGTGTGAAATGCAACAAAGATGTGCTTTTAATACAACAGATAGGCCTAGACTAACGCATACAAATCAGGAAAAAGACTGTTTCCAAATAAACTGCGGCACAACAAAAATATTTTTCATCCCAAAGATCTCTGTCGGGACCCGCAGCCCTCTAGCGGTGAGTGAAATATATATATTTTTTACCTTTATTTAACTAGGCTAGTCAGTTAAGAACAAATTCTTATTTACAATGACGGCCTACCGGGGAAGAGAGGGATAACTGCCTTGTTCAGGGGCAGAAGACTGATTTTTACCATGTCAGCTCAGGGATTTGATCAAGCAACCTTTCAGTTCCATCAAGCAACCTTTCGGTTACTGGCCCAACGCTCTAACCACTAAGCTACCTGCCGCCCCCCCCCCCCCCCCAAGTGAGGTTGACTCCCAAGTAATCAGAGTATATGAGTGGAGTTGAGCGGTCAGAAATTCCGCTCATCGCTTACAGAGTGGTGCTGCACGTCCTTTCCAACCGCTCCACTAAAAACCATTCCTTGCTCACAGGAAAAGAACTGCTGCACCAAATTCACTCCATTCCTTACAATCACCATTTAACCAACACCCATCTATTTTTGTGACTATCTGGACCTACCATTTGGTTTTGAAGTATTGAAACTAAACCCTAGGATAAATGAATGAAACATATTTCAATAAACAACAATGAAAGGTGACTGTAAGAAGTGTTCATCATTTCAAATAGGCTACATGTCTTATTAAACAGCATATAAACACTAAATAGGCCTTGTGTAGGCTGTTTTTTGCTTTCTCCGTTCAATTAAGTTGAAAGGAGTAAGTTCCTTACTAATCAGAGACCTTAGTTCCACAAACAAGTGCAAGGGAGGAGCAAAAACCTGCAGATGTGCGGTGGCCCTCCATGGAATGAGTTTGACACGTGGTTTAGGTAATCACATTTTTTCATCTTTTGAACTGTGGCAGTCATTTTCAATGCAGATTGTGGGAATCCACTCTGGCTTGATTCCAATAGGAGTTAAACATCACTTTCCAAGCCAGCATACTGTGACAACACCCCAACAGGGCGTAGCGAGTAGTGACTCCCTCCGAAGCTCACTCCACCACCACATCCTGTCCACCCCTCCTAAATACACACACAATGCTCCTCCCCCAAAAACGCTCACACACCCTGACCCCCCATAGCACACAACAGAATTCCCCATCCTTCCTCTCCTCCCTGCTTTTCCTGTTATCCAGCCTCACTCCTGGAAATGTATTTTGGTTGTCTGTCATTCCACAAAAAAGGTACCTTTTGGACATTCAAACTTTTAAGAACATTAAAATCTTGCATGGAGGATATGTTTAGCCTACGGAAAAACACCATTCCCGTCTAAGGCGTTAAAATCCTATGAACTATGAGCATTTTATCTACACTCGTACCACACTGTCTGTCAACCCTGTTACGGACACATATGTAACTGCCCAACTATTATTTCAAAAAGCGTGCTTAGTTAAAATCCAACATTGTCTCATTGAGGGCGGCAGCGTAGCCTAGTGGTTAGAGTGTTGGACTAGTAACCGGAAGGTTGCAAGTTCAAATCCCCGAGCTGACAAGGTACAAATCTGTCGTTCTGCTCCTGAACAGGCAGTTAACCCACTGTTCCTAGGCCGTCATTGAAAATAAGAATTTGTTCTTAACTGACTTGCCTAGTTAAATAAAGGTAAAAAAAATAAAAATAAAAAAATTGATCAAGTATTCATTGTACAAAGAAACTCTATAATCTGAAACTGATAAAGTTACCATTGGGTCTCTATCAGCGTTGACGATAAGAGGGTTGAGGTTTTAGGTGAAGATTGACCATTACTCCTCATGTGGTGAAGAGCATGGGACAACATGGTGTTCATGAAATTAGAAATTATTCATATGTTCCAATCATAATGAAAGTTAAATCAAATTCAAGTTTTCCTAACATTCATTGAGTGAACAGGGTTGATGTGCTGAGCTCAACCCCCTCATTCGAAGATGATAAAGCAATTATAAATAGACAGAAGACTTACTTCTTTTTCCACCATGCTGATTAGAGGGAAGGGAAAACCTAGTCAGTTGCACAACTGAATGCAGTTCACCTCAGAGAGGTGCAGGGGCTGCCTTGATCAATGTCATCGGGGGAGAAGTTGTTGTTTGGGGTTAACTGCCTTGCTCAAGGACAGAACGGCAAATTTTCCCACCTTGGGGATTCTAACCAACAACCTTTCAATTACTGGTCCAATGCTCTTAACCGCTAGGCTACCTGCCACCCCCCATAAACCCAAACGATGTCATCTGCTGTGAATCATTTAACTTGGTGGAAGGTTCCATTACATTAAAGGGGTAAATTGTTTGCATAACAGGGTTGGCCTTCAAATGAGGGACAGACGTAAATGTATTACTAATCACATGAAAATAAATAATAATCTTCAGAAATGACTTTGTCAAAGCAGCAAAATGACTAGGTGAAACTTAGAGACATTTTGAGATTAAGTGGTTTAAAATCTTCCTAGAAGTAACACAGGGTTGACGGAGGGACAAGTCAAAATTCAGAATATTGCCACTTATTTGAGCTGTTCTTGCCATAATATGGACTTGGTATTTTACCAAATAGGGCTATCCACTGTAACGGGTGTCGTCGTCGGATGAGGAATAATCGGACCAAAGCGCAGCGAGGTAAGTGTTCATGCTTTATTTTAAACTGAACACTATAACAAAATAACAAAGTGAATAAATGAAACCGAAACAGTCCTATCAGGTGCAGAAAACACTAAAAAGAAAAAAACTACCCACAAAACATAGCATAACATAACATAACATAGAAAAAGCTACGATAGACAGCTGTCCCTGATTGAGAACCATACCCGGCCAAAACAAAGAAATACAAAACATAGAAAAATGAACAGAATGCCCACCTAATCACACCCTGACCCAACCAAACTAGAGACATAAAAAGCTCTCTAAGGTCAGGGCGTGACAACCACCCCTACTTTGTCACGACACAACTGATTGGCTCAAACGCATTAAGAAGGAAAGAAATTCCACTATTTAACTTTTAACAAGGCACACCTGTTAATTGAAATGCATTCCAGGTAACTACCTCATGAAGCTGGTTGAGAGAATGCCAAGAGTGTGCAAAGCTGTCATCAAGGCTACTTTGAAGAATCTCAAATCTAAAATATATTTAGATTTATTTAACAATTTGTTGTGTACTACCTGATTCCATATGTGTTATTTCATAGTGTTGATGTCTTAACTATTATTCTACAATGTAGAAATTAGTAAAAATAAAGAAAAACCCTGAGTTGAGTAGGTGTGTCCAAACTTTGACTGGTACTGTATATGAGAATGCTTTTCATTGACCACAGCTCAGTATTCAACACCATCATGCCTACAATGCTCAACACTAAGCTAAGGAACCCAGGACTAAACACCTCCCTCTGCAACTGAATCCTGTATTTCCTGACGGGCCGCCCGAGGTGATAAGGGTAGGCAACAACACATCTGCCACACTGATCCTCAACACGGGTGCTAGTGTGTGTGTGTGTGTAACTTTGGTAAAAAAAACTAAACTCGGGTTGAACTTGGGATAACCAGTACCATGAAAATGTCTCACCTCTTAGCCAGCTACATTTCTATGACAATAAATCCTTCAGAACTAACAATCTCTGGGGCAGGCTAACTCAGGGCTAACTCCATCTATCCTGAATGAAATGTTTGAACCACGAATTGAGGACCAATTAAATCAAATACTCTCCCTCTCGCAAAGATTATGTCATCATCCCCTTCAGTTGAGGAAGAAGACTGATTACATGTTTTATTAATCAAATGTTTTTTTTACGTGTGTAAAAAAGTCATGTTAAAATACTTAGCACATGACACGTTTAGTAAGGACAGCATTTGCTTTCCAAACTGTACATTTTTTCACATGATTGTATTTAGACATTTGATAAAGGCAAACTGACAGGCTGCCTTTCTCAAATTTCAAAAATACAATCACGTGAAAAAGTGTGGAAACCCTTTCAAATTAGTGGATTTGGCTATTTCAGCCACTACCTTTGCTGACAGGTGTATACAATTGAGCACACAGGCATGCAATCTCCATAGAAAACATTGGTAGTAAAATGGCTTTACTGAAGAGCATAGTGACTTTCCACATGGCATCGTCATAGGATGCCACTTTTCAGATAAGTCAGTTCATCAAATTTCTGCCCTGCTAGAGCTGCCCCGATCAACTGTAAGTGCTGTTGGTGTGAAGTGGAAACATCTAAGAGCAAAAACAGCTCTGCCACGAAGTTGTAGGCCACACAAGCTCACAGAGCGGGACCGTTGAGGGCTGAAGCGCGTAGCATCTAAAAATTGTCTCTCTTCGGTTGCAACACTCACTACCGAGATCCAAACTGCCTCTGGAAGCAACATCAGCATAAGAACTGTTTGTTCGGAACTTCATGAAATGGGTTTCCATGGCCGATTAGCAGTATACAAGCCTAAGATCACCATGCGCAAAGCCAAGCGTCAGGCTGGAGTGGTGTAAAGCTCGAAGCCATTGGACTCTGGAGCAGTGGAAAAGCATTCTCTGGAGTGATGAATCATGCTTCACCATCTGTCAGTCCTACGGACGAATCTGGGTTTGGCGGACGCCAGGGGAACGCTACCTGCCCGAATTCTTAATGCCAATTGTAAAGTTTGGTGGAAGAGGAATAATGGTATAGGGCTCATGATTTTCATGGTTTGGACTAGGCCCCTTAGTTCCAGTGAAGTGAAATCTTAACGCTACAGCATATAATGATATTCTAGAGGATTCTGTGCTTCCAACTTTGTGGCAACAGTTCGGGGAAGGCCTTTTCCCAATTTCAACATGACAATACCCCCATGCACAAAGAGAAGTCTATACAGAAATAAAATGTCGAGATCGGTGTGGAAGAACTTGACTGGCTTGCACAGAGCTCTGACCTCAACCCTATCGAACACCTTTGGGATGAATTGGAACGCCGACTGCGAGCCAGGCCTAATCGCCCAACTTCAGCGCCCGACCTCACTAATGCTATTGTGGTTGAACGGAAGAAAGTCTCTCGAGCAATGTTCTGACATCTAGTGTAAAGCCTTCCCAGAAGAGTGGAGGCTGTAATAGCAGCAAAGGGGGGACCAACTCCATATTAAGGCCCATCATTTTGGAATGAGATGTTTGACGAGCCGGTGTATGATCTGTTATCTTTTCCGGTTTCTCCTTCAACAAAAATGAAATATTAGCCTGTTAGCACCCATGTAATTTGTTAGCTTTCCTTCAATGTTTGCTCTAAAAGATGGCAGAGTAAATATCATTTTTTATTAAATCAACAACACCTTTCCTCGAATATTTAAATGAACAATTATCTTTGATTCGAGTGTCACTGTTGACAACTTTTAGGAATTTCTTCTTCAAAAAGTAACTTTTGAATAATGCTAATAAATTAAACTTCCTTTTTGCAAGAACCTAAAACTGATTTATAGAATTCTCCAATTGGTTTATATTAAAGTCCAAATCATTTAATATAACAAGCTTTTAAAATTCAATATTGGTGCATAATTACTAGTTAAAATATCAAAGGGATGAAAAAGGCAACCATTTTGTGGAACGACCCTGCTTTAGATGACAATATTGGGCCGCCTACCTGGTTACGACACTGGACGGTGCAGTACCAAACACTATTACACCGCAATGTCTTCTTCCCAAATAGCACCCTATTCCTTATAATATAATGCACAATATTATATATAAACGTAGTGCTCTATATTACAGGGCACTACTTTTGGCCAGAGCCCTGTGCACTACATAGGTTATAGAGTGCCATTTGAGACGCATTCCATGTCTTCTTACAGAGGTTATTGTTGTGTACAGACATTACTAATGAGAGGAATTACTATCCGTCATTAGGGGACTGAATCAATGTCCTGTTCCTGAGGAGCATTGTCTGTGTTTCAGATGCTCTATTTCTGGACATAGGCCTAATTCACGTTCACACAGAAGAATGGATATTTTCATGTTTACCTCCGACCAGACATCAGTAATAGATTTGTTCTTGCTTGAGATTGAAGACAGAAGGGAAACTATCAGCTAAAAAAAGGCTCAAATACTTCTAAGTACTGAAGCCACTTCTGTTGAAAAAAGCTTGACTTGTGCATTGAGAAAACCATCTGCCTGAAAACCATAATTGATGAATCTCAATTATAACCCATTAGAACACATTAAATGAGACTAAAGTAATCAAAAATCGCACTACTCAACCACCTCCTCCCATTGACACCACGATGTGCTGAATTATGTTGTTTTTTAGCTCCTACATGGTTGAGAAGTCTGTGACGTGCTGACCTCACAACATGCTCCATTTCCTGCTGCCTGTCAGGGCAGGACTCAGGAGTCAGCACCATCGACTAATAGCTCCCAGGACACCTCCCTTCAACTCTCTGCCCTGTCTGGCTATAGTCAGAACATCTCACACTACCTAAACTACCTTCATAGCTGTCTCTCTTCATATGTCCATATGCCTGTTCATCCTGTATGTCCATGGATAATTCAGAGTACATTTAGAAATCATTACACCTATTGGCTACGAGATATCCAGAACATCTATGGATATTCAATGGAGCCGTCGGCACCCCTAGATCCACAACACCACTGGACTACCTCCCGAGGTGTCTGTCTCTTCGTATGTCCCCTGAGAATAGAGAGTATAACTGGATAACTATATCTATATGCTACAGATATTCGATATAGATGATCTAATGTAAATGGTATGGATAGCTAATGGAACCCCATATGTATCCCATGCAGTCATTAGCACATCTCACACGCCTTACTCCAGAGGTGGTTCTCATTATGTCCTCATTGAGACGGATTTATATATATTCGTTCTACACGGATGTGCAATATACGGATTATCCAGTGGAATTCCCGAGCTACACCTTCCATGTAGCCATCAGCAAATCTGACATTAGATACTTCCAGCGATGGTTATCTTGCGTCCATTGAGAATTCATCCAGAGTATACAGTGCCTTGCAAAAGTATTCAGACCCTTTGGATTTTTTCACATTTTCTTGTGTAACAAAGTGGAACTAAAATTGACTTAATTGCCACTGTTTTGTCAACAATCTACACAAAATACTTCGTAAAGTGGAAGAAAGATGCATTTATTTTAAAGATTAATAGACATGAAATATAATTTAATAGCTCCGAGCCAATACGTCAGAAACATCTTTGGCATTTGTAGTAACTTGACAAGGAATGCCGACACGCAATGCAATATTACTTTCCTTGACTTTCAACCTGATAAATAAAAGGTGTACAGCCGTGTACAAACGGTACAAACACAGCAAAGTGATACAGCCCACTCAACCTGTGGTAGAGTCGCATTGAACAGGTACAACTCTGGGTGATGACATCATCAAAGGGGAAAGGTCACGGTCAAGGCCAATGCCAATAATAACCATGAACACATGAATAGTAATCATAGTATACTGCAGGTAAGTACAATAACATAATCCATGTCATTATTTATATAGTGTCCACACTATAACAGCATTAATTACAGCTGTGAGTCTTCTTGGGTAAGTCTATAAGAGCTTTGCACAAATGGATTGTGTAATATTGAAAAAAATTCTTCAAGCTCTGTCAAGATGTTGGGATCATGGCTAGACAGCAATTTTCAAGTCTTGCCACAGATTTTCTTGCAGATCTAAGTCGAAACGGTAACCCCCGGTACATTCACTGTCTTCTTGGTAAGCAACTCCAGTGTATATTTGGCCTTGTGTTGTAGGTTATTGATCCTGCTGAAAGGTGAATTCCTCTCCCAGTCTCTGGTTAAAGCAGACTGAAGCAGGTTTCCCTCTAACATTTTTCCAGACTGTGCTTAGTTCCGTTCATTTTTTTTTTAACGAAAAACTCCCCAGTATTTGCCGATGTCAAGCATACCCATACTATGATGCAGCCACCACCATGCTTTAAAAATAAGGAGGCAGTTATACTCAGTGATGTGTTGTATTGGATTTGCCCCAAACATAAGGCTTTGCATTTAGGTCAAAAAGTCTATTCCTTTTCTGTGTTTTTTCTTCAGTATTACTTTAGTGCCTTGTTGCATACAAGGCATGTTTTGGAATATTTTCTATTGTGTATATTTCTGTTCTTCTTTTCACTTTTTTATTTACAGTGAGCTCCAACACATTGTTTGTTGTTTTGGCTCTGTACTCCAGCAATTTGGATTTTAAATTATACAATGATTATGACGTTGACGTGTCATGGTTCCATCTGTCACCAGAGGGTGGCAGAGACCATCCTAGAGATATTAACGACTCTCAGGTCTGTCCAATTTACTCATTATGATTTCCCTGTTAAAAGAGGTGTACTTTCTGTTGTCTTTTGCAGAAGCTTGAATTGTCTACTGTGTGTGGTTGTTGCCTGAGTGAGGTTTTGAGACGCCGTAGGGTTGTTATTTTTTTCCTCCCAAGTATACTGTGGTCCCGCGGCTACTGTTTCTTATTATGAAAAGTATTATGTTTATCCTTAACCACTGATTCCTCGTCTTGGCTCTTCTCTGCACCTGGGTTCAACCTTACCACGTCACATTAAGAGCAGACTGTCCTCTTGTCACGCCCTGATCTGTTTCACCTGTTCCTGTGATTGTCTCCACCCCCTCCAGGTTTAATTTATTTTCCCCTGTGTATTTATCCCTGTGTTTCCTGTCTCTCTGTGCCAGTTCATCTTGCATGTTTAGCCAAGTCAACCAGCGTGTTTTTTCCCGTACTCCTTTTCATATTCTCCTTCTTCTAGTCCTCCCAGTTTTGACCCTTGCCTGGTTCTGGACCCTGTACCCGCCTGCCTGACCATTCTGCCTGCCTTGACCACAAGCCTGTCTGCCACTCTGACCTCCTGGACTCTGATCTGGTTTTGACCTTTTTGCCTGTCCACGACCAATCTCTTGCCTACCCCTTTGGATTATTAAACATTGTAAGACTCCAACCATCTGCCTCCTGTGTCTGCAGCTGGGTCTCGCCTTGTGCCTTGACACAATTTTGAGGATATTTTCATCCATATCGGGTGAACCATTTAGAAATTACAGCCCTTTTTGTGCATAGTCCTCCCATTTTAAGGGACCAAATGTATTGGGACAAATTAAGTCCATATACATTATTATTTGATTTGTTGAGTCAAATTTGACTCCTTAACTAATTTAGGCTTGCTTAAACAAAGGGCTGAATACTTATGCAACCGCTGTATTTTTGTTTGTCTTTAACAAGAGAGTATGTTGTATAGATTGTTGACAAACAATGAAAATCAAATCCATTTTAATCCCACTTTGTAAAACGATGTAATTATGAGAAATCCAAGGGGTCTGCATACATTTGCAAGGCACTGTACTTAACATGTAAAGTGTTTGTTTCCAGAAGCACAAAAAAAACATTAATTTCCAATTCTTTTGCACAAATTTGTTTTACATCACTGTTAGTGAGCATTTCTCCGCCAAGATAATCCATACACTTGACAGGTGTGGCATATCTAGAAGCTGATTAAACAGCATGATCATTAGGTGTACCTTGTGCTGGGGACAAAAGGCCACTAAAATGTGCACACAATGCAACAGATCAGTCTCAAGTTTTGAGAGAGTATACAGTTGGCATGCTGACTGCAGGAATGTCCACCGGAGTGGTTGCCAGAGAATTGATTGTCCATTTCTCTATGATAAGACGCCTCAAACGTCATTTTCGAGAATTTGACAGTACGTCCAACCAGCCTTAAAACCACAGAAGATGTGTATGGAATTGTGTGGGCGAGCTGTTTGCTGATGTCAATGTTATGAACAGAGTGCCCCATGGTGGCGGTGGGGTTATGGTATGGGCAGGCATGAGCTTCGGACTTTGAATACAGATATACCGTGACAATATCCTGATGCCCATTGTCGTGCCATTCCTCCGCCGCCATCACCTCATGTCTCAGCCCCATGTCGCAAGGATCTGTACACAATTCCTGGAACCTGAACATGGCCTAGTTCTTTCACGGCTTGCATACTCACCAGATGTCACCCATTGAGCATGTTTGGGATGCTCTGGATCGACCTGTACGACAGCCACAATCAACAGCCTGATCAACTCTATGCAAAGGAGAAGTGTCGCGCTGCATGAGGCAAATGGTGGTTACACTGATCCAGACCCCTACTTTTTTAAAAAGGTGTCTGTGACCAACAGATGCATATCTATATTCCCATTGATGTGAAATCCATAGATTAGGATCTAACACCTTTATTTTACCTGGCTGATTTCCTTATATGAACTGTAACTCAGTAAAATCTTTTACATTTTGGTGTGTCGCGTTTATATTTTTGTTCAGTATAGATACCATTTTATCTATATAAACGATATAGATATTCAATGGAACTCCCTCACTACACAAGACGTGTCTCTTTATTTGGCCATAGTAAGCCCGGGATATCCAAGATACCCAATGGAAGTGTAGCCCACGTAAAAAAGCCCTGAATACCTGGAACATGTGACATGGTTTTGAACCTTGGCCTGATTATTTATTTGATTTATTTAACCTTTAGTTTAGCAGGGAATTCCATTGAAGCCAAAGTCTCTTTTGCTATGGAGCCCTGCGTCTCAACAATTACACAACAATTACACAATCAAGGCAGCATAGGAACATAGAAAACACACCCAAAAAATAGAAAACACAATGATGAAAAACAACCACATTCCTCAGTAAAGAGGTCCTCATTGTCAACCTGAAAAAGTTCATATAGAAAACCACGCTTCCACAGAAGTGTCATTCAACCCAGGGGAATGGTAATGACAATAACATCAGTAATGGATTGCATTAATATCGCTACTTTGATATTAGTTAAAGCACTTTAGATTATATGCACTGATGAGCTGTGTGGGTGTCCAAGGACAAATAAATGACCAACACGGCCATACCATGAGAGTGAACCTACAGTACAGTATGGTACATACTCTGTTGCCTCATAACTGGGTGTTTGTGTTCTACAGATTTCACTGCGGGTGTTTTATCTAGAACCTTAGGACTCCCTCCGAACCCACTCACCGACACACTATTGTTGTTCAGGGAGAGAGTTTCAGAAGGTGACAGGGGTCAGGTTGTGAGTTCGCTGTTATGGAGTGTTCCCCCCCTCCATCCTGTTGTACTGTGTGTGTGTGTGTGCCCGTGAATGCATTGTGCCCCTATCCAGCACATGGCACAACTCAGGCATGTATCCTGTTTTTCCACTGACTAGATGCATATCGCCACTTTTGCTTTCCCTTGCCCTCTCCCCTTCTCTCAGGAATTCAGTGACAAAGAAGCAAACACTTCCTCAATGCCTGTGTTTTTGAACTGGGGTTATGCAACAGAGTTAATCTTATGAAACTCTGTTTCTGTGTCCACAGGCAGCCTACCCACATGTAAAAATGTTACAGTTTACTATAGAATACTACAGTACTTACTATAGAATGATGTAGTAAACTGTAGTATACCATAAAATACTATACTACACACTAATATCCCTCGATTATGTGTAATACTTTCTATGAATGTTGTAGTGTACTGCAGAATACTATAGTAAATACTATAGTATTAACTGCAAAAAACACTGTAGTCAATACTAGAGTAATGTCTGCAAAAACACTACATGCACAAGTATAGACAATATATTGTGTTCCATACAGGTTAAAGAAAAGAGCAGAAGCTCTGAACTATCTGTTCAGACCTCAGTCCTACCTTCCTACCGATTATGAATTGTTTTCTCTTTTAGTATTTCTCCAGTAGGTTTCCTCAAGGACAAAATGTCCACTTCTAAGTCAAAGATAAAATAGGAAGTTTTGTTTTTTTATTTTTTTATTTCACCTTTATTTAACCAGGTACTGTAGGCCAGTTGAGAACAAGTTCTCATTTACGACTGCGACCTGACCAAGATAAAGCAAAGCAGTGCGACACAAACACAGAGTTACACATGCAATAAACAAACACACAGTCAATAACACAATAGACAAAATCTATATACAGTGTGTGCAAACGAGGTAAGATTAGTAAGGTAAGGAAATAAATAGGCCGTAGTGGCGAATTAATTACAATTTAGCAATTAAACACTGGAGTGATAGATGAGCAGAAGATGCATGTACAAGTAGAGATACTGGGGTGCAAAGGACCAAAAAAATTAATAACAATATGGGGATGAGGTAGGTGGATGGGCTATTTACAAATGGGCTATGTACAGGTGCAATGATCTGTGAGCTGATGCTTAAAGTTAGTGATGGAGATATGAGTCTCCAGCTTAAGTGATTTTTGCAATTCGTTCCAGTCATTGGCAGCAGAGAATTGTAAGGAAAGGCTGCCGAAGTAGGAGTTTGCTTTGGGGATGACCAGTGAAATATACCTGCTGGAGCGCGTGCTACGGGTGGGTGCTGCTATGGTGACTAGTGAGCTGAGATAAGGCGGGGCTTTACCTAGCAAAGACTTATAGATGACCTGGAGCCAGTTGGTTTGGCGGCGAATATAAAGCGAGGGCCAGCCAATGAGAGCATACAGGTCGCTGTGGTGGGTAGTATATGGGGCTTTGGTGACAAAACGGATGGCACTGTGATAGACTGCATCCAATTTGCTGAGTAGAGTGTTGGAGGCTATTTTGTAAATGACATCGCCAAAGTCAAGGATCGGTAGGATAGTCAGTTTTACATGGGGTATGTTTGCAGCATGAGAGAAGGATTCTTTGATGCGAAATAGGTAGCCGATTATAGATTTAATTTTGGATTGGAGATGCTTAATATGAGTCGGGAAGGAGAGTTTACAGTTTAACCAGACACCTAGGTATTTGTAGATGTCCACATATTCTAAGTCAGAACCGTAAAGAGTAGTGATGCTGGACGGGCGGGCAGGTGTAGGCAGCGATCATTTGAAGACCATGCATTTAGTTTTACTTGCATTTAAAAGCAGTTGGAGGCCACGGAAGGAGAGTTGTATGGCATTGATGCTCGTCTGGAGGTTAGTTAAAACCTCTTAGGGCTCGGATCCCGCTAGAGGGATCATAAAATCGACAACATCCAGTGAAGCTGGAGCGCACCAAATTCAAATGACAAAATTGTAATATTAAACATTCATAAACATACAAGTGTCTTACATCATTTAAAAGCTTAACTCATTGTTTATCCAACCGCGTTGTCAGATTTCAAAAAGGATTTACGGCGAAAGCATACCATGTGATTATCTGAGGACAGCGCCCCACATCAAAATACTTTTTCAACCAGCACCGGCTTCACAAAAATCACAAATAGCGATAAAATAAATCACTTACCTTTGAAGATCTTCCTCTGTTTGCAATCCCAAGGGTCACAGCTACACAGTGAATGTTTGTTTTGTTCGATAAAGTCCTTTTTTATATTCCAAAAGTCAGTTTAGTTGGTGCCATTGATTTCAGTAATCCACTCCTTCAACATGCCTACAAAGGAATCCAAAATACTACCGGTAAACTTCGTCCAAACAAGTCAAACAATGTTTCTAATCAATCCTCAGGTACCCTAATATGTAAATAAATGATAATATTTCAGACGTAAAAAACTGTGTTAAATAGAAAAGGAAAATAATGAAGAGCACGCCCTCGGTCACGCGCGCCAAAAGTCTTCCTGTCCTGATGAGAACACTTTGGATAAACTACAACTACTTGTTAGTTTTTCAAGAAACAAACCTGAAACCCTGTCTAACTTTCGGCAAGTCAGTCATGCAGATGGGCCTTCAGGGGACGTTGCGACGAAGGAGCCTGTTGAAACCCCCTCTGGCGAATTACGTCAGTAGACCAGTCGTGATGGCTCGGCAGGGCTCTGTGTCGGCAGCAAAAGGGGTCCAGGCTAATTGGCAAAATAGGTATTGTAGCCCAAGGAGTGGCTGATGGACCTCTTCAGCTAGCCGGGAGATGGGCCTAGCACGAGGCTAGTTCCAGGCTAACTGCTGCTTGCTTCTGGACAGAGACGTTAGCCAGGAGCAGTCCTGTATGCTCTGGGTTGAATCGGGCTATGCAGACTGGCAGGAGTTGACTGGGCTAAGGTTAGCTGATGACCGCTAGCAGTGGTTAACTGACTACTGGCTAGTGTTCAGGTACTAAAGTATAGAAAATAGCAGATCCATACCACATTGGGTGAGGCGGGTTGCAGGAGAGTATGTTGAAATTGAGGTTAAAAATTAAAAAATATATATACGAAGAAAAAATATATATATACATGGGACACGACAAGACAAAGATGTCTGAACTGCTACGCCATCTTGGATAAATAAAAACACTATAGTAAATACTAGAGTAATCTCTGCAAAAATATTACATTACACTACAGTCGGCAAAAACTGTACAGTAAATACTACAGTGTACTACAGGAAATACTACAGTATTCTACAATTCGCAAAAACACTACATTATTTACTATATTATGTACTACAGTTTTATTTGACTGAAGTTAACTTTAAGTACTGCAGTAAATACTACAGTATTCACTGTAAATAATACAGTATTCAGTATAGTGTTTTTTCAGACTTTAGTTCGCGAAACACTACAGTGAATACAATAGTATTTATACAGTATAGTTTTATTCATGAGGGTATCCCTGAGCCATCAGGCGTTCTAAATGTTCTATCTAGTAAGGTATTATTAGAATGGGTAGAATGCGATTAAGGATTACGATCTTTCAGGAATGTTATTATTTTGTCAGCACCTCCACTTGTTATGCCTTTTGAAGGAAACTAGAAACAACAGGATGGCCATGGTGTCTGTCTGTCTGTCTCTCTGTAGGCCTGGAAGTTCCACAAAATAATGAGGAAAATAAAAGGAAAAATAAAATAGCCATAGTCTATTTTCCAGGAACCATAGACAACATGACAGTAAGGGAGCAAACCAGGAATCATGACATTTCGAAATCCACATTGTTCAAATGACAGAAAATAGATAGGATCACCTTTATTCCGTCAAAATACTTACAGAAAACTGTGAAATAACTATTTTTTCAGGCCAAGGCTTCAATATATTCATCCAATGATAGAAATACCTCCAAACTGTAAAAGTTCTGGCTACTCAAACATTTTGAGGAAACCGATTACCTAAAAAAAAAATGTTAATGAACTTAAACAACTGAAGTGAGCAGTACTACCTTCATATAAGTAATACAAATGCTTTTGTAAGGTATACTTACAAAATACCTTTTGTAATGTATACTTAAATGTAACTCCCCATCTAAGCTGCACCTCCAATCATTTCCCAGCGTGCTTTGCCTTCTCGATTGAATTGTAAAATGAACACTGCAAATCATGCTGATTTGCAAAGCGATGTGTAATTCCTTTTCAAATCAGTTGAAATTTGTATTCAAATGCAACCTGCATTCATAATGACTGCCAGGGTTAAGAACAGAAACTACCTAAGTCATTGAAACCGGAACAACCATTTCATTAACGGGTACAAAAATTCAACGATTGGATTAGTTTAGAGAAAATAAATATTTATTTGTGTAGCACAACATTTAATCAATCAATCACTCAACGTACATGCAAAACACAGATATTAAAAATATCTTTAAAAAAAAATCTGCCTGCAGTAGAGCGTGGTGGTTAAAAAAGTTAATTTGTTATCATATCTTTAAAACATTTAGTTGGTGTGACTTCTCATTTAGTTTTGAGTCAGTACCACATAAAAATTTCATGTAATAATGATTTTTCTTTGACTACAACTTACTAGAAGTATTCAGGTCATTCTTTGTATAAGATGCAGAATGGTTTTGATTTCACAATCATGTTGTTTAAGGCTAGGAGGCACTGGTTATGTCCAATCAGTGTCATGCAACTGATCATAAGCACAAACACACACACACACAAACAGGCACTCACAAGCAAGCACACACACGCTTTTAATCGTTCCGTTCAGTAGGAGGAAGTGTTGTAACGAGGCTGTGGGCTGTGTGCCAAGACTGAGACTGAGGGTAGAGTTTGCAGAAAAGGCCCGTCATGCTATAACACTCATTAAAATGGATGACATGCAAATATATACTGCACACATAGCACGTGCTCTGCATTCGTTCTGCCACTGGGAGATACACACAGGCGCAGTGGTGTAATGTACTTAAGTAGAAATTCTTTAAAGTACTACTTAAGTCGTTTTTCGGGATAGCTGTACTTTAATTTACTATTTATTTAAAGGGCACAAGGCGAGACCCAGATGCAGACACGGGAGGCAGATGGTTTGAATCTTTGATATTTGTTACATCCAAAACAGGTAGGCAAGAGAATGGTCATGGAGAGGCAAAAGGTCAAAACCAGTTCAGAGTCCAGGAGGTGCAGTGTGGCAGGCAGACTCGAGGTCAGGGCAGGCAGAATGGACAGGTAGGTGGGTACAGAGTCCAGAAAACAGGCAAGGGTCAAAACCGGGAGGACTAGAAAAAGAGAACAGAAAAGGTCGGAGCACGGGAAAAACACGCCGGTTGACTTGGAACTTACAAGACGAACTGGCACAGAGAGACAGGAAACACAGGGAAAACAAGCGACACCTGGAGGGGGTGGAGATAATAACAAGGACAGGTGAAACTGATCAGGGTGTGACGTTTATGTTTTTGACAACTTTTTCTTCACTACATTCTGAAAGAAATGTATGTACTTTTTACTCCATGCATACCCAAAAGTATTCGTTACATTTTGAATGCTTAGCAGGACAGGAAAATTGTCAAATTCACACACATCAAGAGAACATCCCTGGTCATCCCTACTGCCTCTGAACTGGCAGACCCACTAAATACATGCTTCGTTTGTAAATGATGTCTGACTGTTGGAGTGTTCCCCTGGCTATCTGTAAATATAAGGAATTTGAACTGATTTACACTAGGATTATATAATTATTTTTTTAAACAAGAAAATGGTGCCATCTGGTTTGCTAAATATAAGGAATTTGAACTGATTTATACTTCACCTTTACTTTTGATAGTTAAGTATATTTTAGCAATTACATTTGCTTTTGATACTTAAGTATATTTAAAACCAAATACTTTTAGACTTTTACTCAAGTAGTATTTTACTGGGTGACTTTCACTTTTACTTGAGTAATTTTCTATTAAGGTACTGTATCTTTACTTTTACTCAAGTATGACAATTTGGTACTTTTTCCACCACTGCACACACATATATGAAGATATGCCGGCATGCATGGGCACACAAACATGGATGAAGGCAGGCAGGCAAACAGGCAGGAGCGCACACACACACACACACACACACACACACACACACACACACACACACACACACACACACACACACACACACACACACACACACACACACACACACACACACACACACACACACACACACACACACACACACACAGACAGACATAACTGAGAAGCCAGCTATCAAAAGTTGCCAGAGGTGGAATGGCCTGCCTCAGATGACAGATTGATTTGCCCATAGTATAACTTTCAATGTAACAATTGAACCATAGTGCGATGCCCGACAGTGATGGGCCAAGTGTATGGGAAAACACTCTTGCATCAGAGGCATGGTCTTTCCTCTACTGACACATTTAGACAAAAATATATCTATTGTGCAAATGTTTGAGTAGAAATAACATCAATACAAATGGTCTACTTTTTCAGCCAAAACAACAGTTAGTTGTGAAATGTAAAACATCTCTGATGCAACACACACACACCCCTATTTGGCGCTGGCCAGCACTGATCTGATCTGATCTGAGGTAGACAGACACACTACTTGTCCCACAGGGTCGTCATGGTAGCAGGAGCCAAAATAAAGCAGCCGTTGTGACAGCAGCAGTCCCGTCAGCAGCCTCCAATGTGGAGAGACGTTTACACACACACACACACACACACACACACACCACACACACACACACACACACACACACACACACACACACACACACACACACACACACACACACACACACACACGCACTCTCTCTTTTCGAGTCCAGAGCCTGCTGGAATAGACACAAAACGAGGCGGGTGCTCATGGAGAAAGGAGGTGGAGGAGTGTGTATCCTGAACTGACCCTTTCTATTTCTGGTGGTCCAGAGTGGACATATTTAGCAGCAGCTGCGCCGCTGGCACCCACCCATACACCCAGTGCTGTTCCCAGCTCCCTACCCAGCCTCCCTGACGCTTTCACTCTACCCAGCTCAGGAATGAACGTTAGCTCCCTCGTTATAGCCCTCGCACTTCCCTTCATCTAGTCTCTGCCAGAGTGGAAGAATTTTGTGTGTATCCTGCTGCACATAAAGCCCCATGGAGATATTGTAGCGTCTTCTGTTCTGCCTCATAGAATGATAATAATCTAAAAATATTAGAACGTTTTAACCACAGAATTAGAATTGAATGGAAAGACATCTAAATTCTAATGATAGTGTTCTAACACCCTTCTGAGTGATGCAGAGTCCAATCCAGGACTGACTGGAGAGATAATAGGATGGGATCTTCAGTTCATAAACAAATGGTGTATATTTAATTCTGAAAGTGTAAAATGTACACTCTTTTCAGAGAGCATGAGTCACACTGTACTTACGTTAAACACCTTTGAAAGTGTTAAAGATTTAACTATTATATTGTTCAAAGGAACTTGATTGTGGTTGTTGCATAGTTTGTAGAGCAAGTATTCCCAAACTGGGGTATGTGCAATGCCGTCGGGGTTACGCCAAATATAAATGTGATTCACATTTTTTTTTCAATATTATAATTTTTTTTATTCACATATTCAAACAGTACATTTATATTTCCAACGGGGCTATACTTTTGGGTGATGTAAAGTGTGCGCTGAGAGTCGGGAAGCAAGTTCAGGGAGTGAGTGTTTTAATAAATAAACGTAGAACAAAACAAGAAAACATGAACAACAGACATGACACTGGAACAGAAACAATAACGCCTGGGGAAGGAACCAAAGGGAGTGACATAAATAGGGAAGGTAATCAGGGAGGTGATGGATTCCAGGTGAGTCTGAAGATGCGCAGATGTGTGTAACGATGGTGACAGGTGTGCGCCATAACGAGCAGCCTGGTGACCTAGAGGCCGGAGAGGGAGCACACGTGACAGGTGAGGTTTTTCTCTTGCCTGAGTAGCTTTGTTTCACTGCCAAAAATATAATTAAACCATCTAGTGTTCAGCAAAATTACAACACAATGTCAAATATAGGTAGCCTAGTCAAATAATTAACATCCAATTACGTTAACCATTACTCTCTCATGGGAAACTTCACTCATGCGCAGATATTTAGAAACTAAGTATGACAATTTGAAAAATAAGCCACAGGAGTTTTTGGAGCGAGAATAAAGACGACTTTCGAGTTATAAGACATGTATAAAAGCAATAGATATCATTAATAAGACGGGGCTAGAAGTCACTATTACTCGAGTCACTAGCAAGTCTCAAGTCACATGGTCCGAGTCTCAAGTTGAGTCCCAAGTAAAACAGGTCAAGACTCGAGTCAAGTCCAAGTCGTGTATTCTAAGAGCAAGTCACAACTTTTCAAGTCAAGTCTCATGACAAGTAATACAATGTATCTATAGTGACAAGAAAATGTTAGTGAACCCTTTGGAATTACCTGGATTTCTGCATAAATTGGTCATAAAATTTTATCTGATCTTTGTCTAAGTCACAACAATAGGCACACAGTGTGCTTAAACTAATAACACACAACTTATTATATGTTATTGTCTATATTGAATACATAATTAAAACATTCATAGTGTACAGTAGGTTGGAAAAATTATGTGAATCCCTAGGCTAATGACTTCTCCAAAAGCTAATTGGAGTCAGGATTCAGCTAACCTGGAGTCCAATCAATGAGACGAGATTGGAGATGTTGGTTAGACCTGCCTAGCCCTAGAAAAAACACTTCCAAAATTTGAGTTTGCTATTCACAAGACGCATTACCCGATGTGAACCATGCCTCGAACAAAAGAGATCGCGGAAGACCTAAGAATTGTTGACTTGAATAAAGATGTAAAGGGTTACAAAAGTATCTCGAAAAGCCTTGACGATCATCAGTCCAAGGTAAGACAAATTGTCTATAAATTGAGAAAGTTCAGCACTGTTGCTACTCTATCTAGGAGTGGCCGTAAGGCAAAGATGACTGCAAGAGCACAGGGAGCAATGCTCAATGAGGTTAAGAAGAATCCTAGAGTGTCGGCTAAAGACTTACAGAAATCTCTTGAACATGTTAACATCTCTGTTGCCGGATTTACAATATGTAAAACGCTAAACAAGAATGGTGTTAATGGGAGGACACCGCGAAAGAAGTCGCTGCTGTACAAAAAAAAGATTACAGCACGTCTGCAGTTTGTTAAAGTGCACCTGGGTTTTCCACAGCATTACTGGCAAAACAATCTGTGGACAGATGAAACTACAGTTGAATTGTTTGGAAGGAACACACAACACTATGTGTAGAGAAAAAAAGGCACAGCACACCAACGTCAAAAACGTATCCCAACTGTAAAGTATGGTGGAGGGGGCATCATGGTTTGGGCTGCTTTGCTGCTTCAGGACCTGGACAGCTTGCTATTGTCGACAGAAAAATGAAGTTTATCAATACATTTTGCAGGAGAATGTAAGGCTATCTGCCAATTGAAGCTCAATAGAAGTTGGGTGATGCAACAGGACAACGACCCAAAACACAGAAGTAAATAAACAACAGAATGGCTTCAACAGAAGAAAATACGCCTTCTGGATCGGCCCAGTCAGAGTCCTGACCTCAACCCGATTGAGATGCTCTGGCATGACCTCAAGAGATCGGTTCACTCCAGATATCCCAAGAATGAAACAGTTTTGTAAAGAGGAGTGGTCCAAAATTCTTCCTGACCGTTGTGTAGGTCTGATCCGCAACTACAGGAAACGTTTGGTTGAGGTTATTGCTGCCAAAGTACAGTCAACCAGTTATTAAATCCAAGGGTTCACATACTTTTTCCACCCTGCACTGTGAATGTTAAGACAGTGTTAAATAAGACATGAAAATGTATAATTATTTGTGAGTTATTTGGTTTAACAGACTGTCTATTGGTGTGACTTAGATGAAGATCGGATCAAACTTTATGACCAATTTATGCAGAAATCCAGGTAATTCCAAAGGCTTCACATACATTTTCTTGCCACTATATACATGCAACGATTTGTTCAACTACATGTTTTTGTCTATTTGAGGCTGTCAGACAGCCTTTTTCATTCATTTGTGAACAACATATCTTTATTACCCGATGTAATTGTAAAATGTGTACCTTGTAGCAGTAATAAGGGCATGAAATCTGCAGGCTGACAGGCTGAAGTGCGCAGAGTTTAGATTTATTTACAGGTCTTGGTGATCAATGGTGAAAGTGCCATATCATACAAAATATACAAGTAAAGTATTCAGACCCCTTGACTTTTTCCACATTTTGTTACGTTACAGCATTATTCTAACATTGATTAAACTGTTTTTTCCCCTCATAAATCTACAAACAAAATCCCATAATGACAAAGCAAAAAACGTTTTTTAGAAAATGTTGCTAATATATGAAAATAAAAAATACAGAAATATAACATTTACATAAGTATTCAGACTCTTTGTTGAAGCACCTTTGGAGCCTTGATTCTTCTTGGGTATGATGCTACATGCTTGGCACACCTGTATTTGGGGAGTTTCTCCCATTATTCTCTGCAGATCCTCTCAAGGTCTGTCAGGTTGGATGGGAGCGTTGCTGCACAGCTATTTTCAGGTCTCTCCAGAGATTTTCGATTGGATTCAAGTCTGGGCTCTGGCTGGGCCACTCAAAGACATTCAGAGACTTGCCCCGAAGACACTACTGCGTTGTCTTGGCTGTGTTCTTAGGGTCGTTGACCTGTTGGAAGGTGAACCTTCACCCAAGTCTGAGGTCCTGAGTGCTCTGGAGCAGGTATTCATTAAAGACCACTCTGTACTTTGCTTCATTCATCTTGCCCTCAATCCTGACTAGTCTCCCTGCCACTGAAAAACACCCCCACAGCATGACCGTAGGGATGGTGCCAGGTTTCCTCCAGACGTAACGCTTGGCATTCAGGCCAAAGAGTTTAATGTTGGTTTCATAAGACCAGAGAATCTTGTTTCTCATGGTCAAACTCAAAATGGGCCATCATGCCTTTTACTGAGGAGTGGCTTCTGTCTGGCCACCCTTCCATAAATGCCTGATTGGTGGAGTGCTGCAGAGATGGTTGTCCTTCTGCAAGGTGCTCCCATCTCCGCAGAGGAACTCTAGAGCTCTGTCAGTGACCACTGGCTTCTTGGTCACCTCCCTGACCAAGGCACTACTCCCACGACTGCTCAGATTGGCCAAAAGGCTAGAACTAGGAAGAGTTTTGGTGGGTCCACACCTCTTCCATTTAAGAATGATGGATGTCACACAATCCTATCTTGGAGCTCTACGGACAATTCATTTGACCTCACGGCTTGGTTTTTGCTCTGACATGCATTGTCAACTGTGGCACCTAATATAGACAGGTGTGCGCCTTTCCAAATCGTGTCCAATCAATTGAATTTACCACAGATGGACTCCAATCAAGTTGTAGAAACATCTCAAGGGTGATCAATGGAAACAGGATGCACCTGTGCTCAATTTCAAGTCTCATAGCAAAGGGTCTGAATACTTATGTAAATAAGGTGTTTTAGTTTTTTAAATATATTTCAAAAAAACTGTTTTCACTTTGTCATTGAGTGTAGATTGCTGAGGCTTTTTTTGGGGGGTCCATTTTTTAATAAGTCTGTAACGTAACAACATTTGGAAAAAGTCAAGAGGTAGGAATAATTTCCGAAGGCAATAGCACAAAAGAAATGGACTCTCTATCAGGCTTAACCTCCCCAATCTGAACGGACACTGGTAGAGGGCAAGACTGTACAGCTTCCCCTTGAGAAACCAATTCGAATCTGTCTAACAGGAACTCAAACAGGTAGGCCTAAATAATATAAGTACTTGGCTCCAAGGACCAAAATGAAGCATCAAAGATTGAGGCGTATGCTGTGTAGTGTCAATCATTTATGATACTCAACAGAAAAACTAAAGTGAATGTTTTTGAAATATGACTAAGCAATTACAACCAATAAACTGGTTCTACAATCTACACTTCCATTGTTACATTGGTACATTTCTCTTAATCAGACTTCATTATTATTAATTATATTTTAAAGCAATGCATACATTGAATAATCATTTTCTTTTATTCGACATTCTGACCGCAAAGCATGGTGGCAGGCCACATAGCCTATTTCTACGCACAATGAGGCACACGTGCTCCTATTACGCACAACAAAAATGACAGAGACATAGGACACAGACCCACAGAACTTCGAACCGGGAAAAAGGGAAATTAATAAACCATACATTGAATTAAATAAACAGAACTTCTACCTCATGAGTCTTGCGAACATTAATGTGCACTATAAACATTGTGCCAACTCAGAGCAGGGTATGAAATGGTTGGCTATAAAATGAAAAAGTATCCACGTGTTGCACGAATGATGAAACGCTATCAATAATTGTAGTATTAGATGGAATATACAGTAGACTGAACATACATATCTAGGTGAAAGCTAGGATCCCTTTTTGATGTCATCTGTTAAATCCACTTCAATCAGTGTAGATGAAGGGGAGGAGACAGGTTAAAGAATTATTTTTTTTTTAAGCCTTGAGACATGGATTGTGTATGTATAGCATTCAGAGGGTGAATGGGCAAGATAAAAGACTTCAGTGCCTCTGTACAGTGTATGGTAATAGGTGCCAGGCGTACTGGTTTGAGTGTGTCACGAATTGTAACTCTGATAGGTGTTTCATGCTCAACAGTTTCCTGTGTGTGTCAAGAATGGTCCACCACCCAAAGGAGATCCAGCCAACATCAGGCCAGTGTTCGAAAACGGGTCATTGATGAAAGAGGGCAAAGGAGGGTGACAAATTATGCAGAGCAACAGACGGGCTACAGTTAGTCA
The DNA here is from genome assembly GCF_029448725.1 of Salvelinus fontinalis. Lineage (NCBI taxonomy): Eukaryota > Metazoa > Chordata > Actinopteri > Salmoniformes > Salmonidae > Salvelinus > Salvelinus fontinalis. The sequence continues at coordinate 21,667,252 of NC_074703.1, read as the reverse complement.
ACTGACAGTCCAGCACAACATTGTTGCCCAAAGACCCATAATGGAAGGCACAACTTGTTGTACCTTGACACAAATGGGGTATGGCAGCCAACAATGATATGTTAGCTAGCTGGCTATGGCTGTACAAGACTGTACCTCTTCCAAGTCAGGGTAAGCTTTTGGTTTTATTAATAATGCTACCGGGGCCTGCAGGTTTATCCGCTAAACTGCTTGCTGTACACTGTACTGTCTCATATAGCCTTCCCAACGGTGGAAGTTACTCTGAATACAGGTTGTGGGTGACTTTCCCAAAATTCCCAGATGCATAACGTGGGAATTTTTGGAAAGGTATCAACATTTTTCAACCTTACCTGCAAGTCACATTATGCTGGCTTGCAACATGATGTGTAATTCCTATTGCAATCCAACCAGAGTTAGGCTATCCAACAATTGAAATTGTTATTCACCTGCCTTTAAAATGACTGCCAGGGTTTGGAACATTGTGAAGAAACTTCTTTAGATAATTAAACTGAAACAAAAATGTCAGTAATGTGTGAAACAAATCTAACTCAATGATTGGATGAGTTTAGAATGTTTTATTTATTTATCTTTGTGTAGCATAATATTAATCAATCAATCAATGTACTGTACATGCACAAACAGATATTTAAACGAACAACTCTAAAACTCAACCTGCAATAGAGCATGCTGGGAAATATGATAATGATGGGCAAATGTGTTTCAGGCCCTACAGTAAATTAGGGTAAAACTAGGCCCTCAAAATAAGGCCTTATGAAATAGGCATGGTAATATGTCAAATAAATACAGTACCAGTCAAAAGTTTGGACAAACCTTCTCATTCAAGGGTTTTTCCTTATTTTGACTATTTTCTACATTGTAGAATAATAGTGAAGACATCAACACTATGAAATGTAACATATGGAATCATGTAGTAACCAAAAAAGTGTTAAACAAATTTAAATATATTTGAGATTCTTCAAAGTAGCCACCCTTTGCCTTGATGACAGCTTTGCACACTTTGTAAATAGCTAAACTTGCCATCAAAAATCAAATAGGGGCCTGGTCCCTGGCGAGAAATTGCCCCACATGGAGTTCGAGGGGATCCTTGGGACTTGGCATGCTTGATTTTCTTCCTTTTGTTCTGCAGGAATTTTTAGCAAATTGCTCAAGGGCCACGGGTGATTCGTCTGTGAAGATGAAGTCAATGAATGTCTCGCCAGCTTTGATCCATGCCTGGGACACTGCAGGAAGCACATTTATTTGTTTGTCAGACTAATCATTTTGTCGAAACTACAGAACAGTACAAAGCAAGAGAACACACACGGTTAATGTTCTGAATTTAAAATACCTTGACTTTGTTGGCCTTGAGCCATTTTGCCACAACTTTGGAAGTATGCTTGGGGTCATTGTCCATTTGGAAGACCCATTTGTGACCAAGCTTTAACTTCCTGACTGATGTCTTGAGATGTTGCTTCAAAATATCCACATCATTCTCATTTCTTATGATTCCATCTATTTTGTGAAGTGCACCAGTCCCTCCTGCAGCAAAGCACCCCCACAACATGATGCTGCCACCCCCGTGCTTCACGGTTGGGATGGTGTTCTTCGGCTTGCAAGCTTCCCCCTTTTTCCTCCAACCATAACGATGGTCATTATGGCTAAACAGTTCTATTTTTGTTTCATCAGACCAGAGGACATTTCTACAAAAAGTACAATCTTTGTCCCCATGTGCAGTTGCAAACCATAGTCGGGATTTTTTATGGTGGTTTTGAAGCCGTGGCTGCTTCCTTGCTGAGCGGCCTTTCAGGTTATGTCGATATAGGACTCGTTTTATTGTGGATAGAGATACTCTTGTACCTGTTTCCTCCAGAATCTTCACAAGGTCCTTTGCTGTTGTTCTGGGATTTATTTGCACTTTTCGCAATAAAGTATGTTCATCTCTAGGAGACAGACAGTCTCCTTCCTGAGCGGTATGACGGCTGCGTGGTCCCATGGTATGATGCTTGCGTAATATTATATTATACATACAGATGAACGTGGTACCTTCAGGTGTTTGGAAATTGCTCCCAAGGATGAACCAGACTTGTGAAGGTTCCGAGGTCTTGGCTGATTTATTTTGAATTTCCAATGATGTCATGCAAAGAGGCACTGAGTTTGAAGGTAGGCCTTGAAATACATCCACAGGTACTTCTCCAATTGACTCAAATAATGCCAAATAGCCCATCAGAAGCTTCTAAAGCCATTTTCTGAGCTGTTTTTAAGGCACAGTAAACTTAGTGTATGTAAACTTCTGACCCACGGGAATTGTGATACAGTGAATTATAAGTGAAATAATCTGTCTGTAAACAATTGTTGGAAAAATTACTTGTGTCATGCACAAAGTAGATGTCTTAACCGACTTGCCAAACTATATTTTGCTAACAAGAAATGTGTGACGTGTTTGAATAACAAGTTTTAATGACTCCAACCTAAGTGCATGTAAACTTCCGTCTTCAACTGTATATACACTGCTCAAAAAAATAAAGGGAACACTTAAACAACACAATGTAACTCCAAGTCAATCACACTTCTGTGAAATCAAACTGTCCACTTAGGAAGCAACACTGATTGACAATAAATGTCACATGCTGTTGTACAAATGGAATAGACAAAAGGTGGAAATTATAGGCAATTAGCAAGGAGAGGTTCTGCAGGTGGTGACCATAGACCACTTCTCAGTTCCTATGCTTCCTGGCTGATGTTTTAGTCAGTTTTGAATGCTGGCGGTGCTTTCACTCTAGTGGTAGCATGAGACGGAGTCTACAACCCACACAAGTGGCTCAGGTAGTGCAGCTCATCCAGGATGGCACATCAATGCGAGCTGTGGCAAGAAGGTTTGCTGTGTCTGTCAGCGTAGTGTCCAGAGCATGGAGGCGCTACCAGCAGACAGGCCAGTACATCAGGAGACGTGGAGGAGGCCGTAGGAGGGCAACAACCCAGCAGCAGGACCGCTACCTCCGCCTTTGTGCAAGGAGGAGCACTGCCAGAGCCCTGCAAAATGACCTCCAGCAGGCCACAAATGTGCATGTGTCTGCTCAAACGGTCAGAAACAGACTCCATGAGAGTGGTATGAGGGCCCGACGTCCACAGGTGGGGGTTGTGCTTACAGCCCAACACCGTGCAGGACGTTTGGCATTTGCCAGAGAACACCAAGATTGGCAAATTCGCCACTGGCGCCCTGTGCTCTTCACAGATGAAAGCAGGTTCACACTGAGCACATGAGCACATGTGACAGACGTGACAGAGTCTGGAGACGTCGTGGAAAACGTTCTGCTGCCTGCAACATCCTCCAGCATGACCGGTTTGGCGGTGGGTCAGTCATGGTGTGGGGTGGCATTTCTTTGGGGGGCCGCACAGCCCTCCATGTGCTCGCCAGAGGTAGCCTGACTGCCATTAGGTACCGAGATGAGATCCTCAGACCCCTTGTGAGACCATATGCTGGTGCCATTGGCCCTGGGTTCCTCCTAATGCAAGACAATGCTAGACCTCATGTGGCTGGAGTGTGTCAGCAGTTTCTGCAAGAGGAAGGCATTGATGCTATGGACTGGCCCGCCCGTTCCCCAGACCTGAATCCAATTGAGCACATCTGGGACATCATGTCTCGCTCCATCCACCAACGCCACGTTGCACCACAGACTCTCCAGGAGTTGGCGGATGCTTTAGTCCAGGTCTGGGAGGAGATCCCTCAGGAGACCATCCGCCACCTCATCAGGAGCATGCCCAGGCGTTGTAGGGAGGTCATACAGGCACGTGGAGGCCACACACACTACTGAGCCTCATTTTGACTTGTTTTAAGGACATTACATCAAAGTTGGATCAGCCTGTAGTGTGGTTTTCCACTTTCATTTTGAGTGTGACTCCAAATCCAGACCTCCATGGGTTGATAAATTTGATTTCCATTGATCATTTTTGTGTGATTTTGTTGTCAGCACATTCAACTATGTAAAGAAAAAAGTATTTAATAAGAATATTTCATTCATTCAGATCTAGGATGTATTATTTTAGTGTTCCCTTTATTTTTTTGAGCAGTGTATATAAAATGTCTTACGGACCCTTCCATAAGTCCACGCAAGTGTCTTCAACTGTCTGCTGACTGTGAATAGAGCGATGTTGTTGTGCCGTGATGCAAGCAGAATACAGATGGCCTTTGCTGATCGCTCATCATCTTCACGCATCAGTGAGTCGATCGCTTGAATAGTCTTGCTGGAAATGGAATACAATGTAAAAATGTGCAGCATACAGTAAAGACTGTTATTCGTTTTATTTAAGAGTTATCTTTAGCATTATTAGGCCTATAGTACATTATTGTAACTCCACCCAGAACTTTTGAACTTTTAGACATTCCCAGAAGGCATGGATTATTATAACCTACTGCAGGCCTAAAACCTATGGGTGCAAACAACGTTTCCATTATGGGCTATCAGCAGGGCAATAGACTCTTCAACCTTTACAAAAGGATAGCTCGGGCTAGGTGTGAATGAAAATCCCCCCCCCAACTTGCAATGTAGTCAATGAAGTACTCTAAAGTTGTACATTTCTAACTAAAAACATCATGCATCCTTCAAAACGTCATGGAAATGATATACTGCACTGTATTTATTCATCATATCTTTGAGCTTTCGTTCATAAAAATGATGATAAAAATACTCTTTCAAAATGCAGATGCTTATTTCAACTATCAGCAGGACAATAGACTCTTGCCGAGTTTAGGGACTTGAAATATATTTATGGATCCATAAGGAATTAATGTGTGGGGGAAAAAAAATACATACAATGCCTTGCAAAAGTATTCATCTCCCTTGGTGTTTTTCCTATTTTTCTGCATTACAACCTGTAGTTAAACTTATATTTCATGTAATGGACCTACACAAAATAGTCCAAATTGATGAAGTGAAATGAAAAAATAATAATAATAATACATTTTTCAATATTAAAAATGGAAAAGTGGTGTGCATATGTATTCACCCCCTTTGCTATGAAGCCCATAAATATGATCTGGTGCAACCAATAACTTTCTGAAGTCACATTATTAGTTAAATCAAGTGCAATCTAAGTTCACATGATCTGTCACATGATCTCAGTATTTATACACCTGTTCTGAAAGGCCCCAGAGTCTGCAACACCACTCAGCAAGGGGCACCACCAAGCAAGCGGCACCATGAAGACCAAGGAGCTCTCCAAACAGGTCAGGGACAAAGTTGTGGAGAAGTACAGATCAGGGCTGGGTTATAAAAAAATATCGCCCCGAGTCACCACAGTGAAGCATGGTGGTGGCAGCATCATGTTGTGGGGATGTTTTTCATTGGCAGGGACTGGGAAACTGCTCAGAATTGAAGAAATTATGGATGGCGCTAAATACAGGCAAATTCTTGAGGGAAACCTGTTTCAGTCTTCCAGAGATTTGAGACTGGGACGGAGGTTCACCTTCCAGCAGGACAATGACCCTAAGCATACTGCAACACTTAAGTGGTATAAGGGGAAACATTTAAATGTCTCGGAATGGCTTGCTCAAAGGCCAGACATCAAACAAATTGAGAATCTGCGGTATGACTTAAAGATTGCTGTACACCTGCGTAACCTATCCAACTTGAAGGAGCTGGAGCAGTTTTACCTTGAAGTATGGGAAAAAATCCCAGTGGCTAGATGTGCCAAGCTTACAGAGACATGCCCCAAGATACTTGCAGCTGTAATTGCTTGTAATGAACACGATGGGAGACAGAGAGCTGGTTTTAAGCGCAGGTGTTTATTTGTAAAGGATCACAGGGGGAGGCAGGTTGCTGGGTCCAGAGGCAGGCAGAAGGTCATACACAGGGGGTCCAAAAAGGCAACAGTACAGGCAGGGATAAGGCTAGTAATGTCATCCAGGAGATCAGGCAATCGGTTGATAAAAGGAAATCCGATAGGCTAACGTACAGGCAGGGAATAGGCAAGAGGCGTCGTTAGTGAGGCAGGCAAAACCTATCATACACAGGAGGATTAAATTGCAGGGAAAACAGAGCTCCGACTAGAAATCTGTCACAAAGCAAACAATACCCCCAATGATGGGGTGCAAAGAACTGAACCAAATAGTGTGTGATAATGACATACAGGTGTGTGAACAGGTGATCAGAACTCAGGTGACTTGGATCTGGAGAGTGAGCTGCGTTCAGGGGATCTACGTGTTTGAAAGTGCGAGTTGGAAGCAGACGTTACATTGCAGCAAAAAGTGGCTCTTCAAAGTGTTTGGGGGTGTGAATAGTTATGCACACCCAAGTTCTGTTTTGTTTGTTTCACAAGAAAAATATGTTGCATCTTCAAAGTGGTAGGCATGTTGTGTAAATCAAATGATACAAACCCCCTCCCAAAATCTATTTTAATTGCAGATTGTAAGGCCAAGGGCGGTGAATGCTTTCGCAAGCCACTGTATGACTAACATGTCTTACAGAGCCTTGTCATGAGTCCACCCAAGTTTCTTCAACTGTCTTCTAACTGTATTAGAGCGATGTTGATGTTGTGCGGTGATGCCTGCAGATTCCAGATTGCCTTTGCCGATCGCTCATCATCTTCAACCATCAGCGAGTCAATGGTTTGAATTGTTTCGCTGGAAATGGAATACCACGGTAGATGCTGTGTTTTTGGTTGACGGCGAATATTATAAACAGCCAAATGCATTTGTGAATTCAATCACTTTATTGTTTAATTATTTTAAGGCTCCTTTCTTTTCTCTGTGCTGGAGTTCTTTTAAGAATAATGTAAGGTAATGAAGGCAACAAATTGTTGCTTACTGGAACACCCAAAGTCATCTAATTGTTACAATAGAATTTCAAGCAATAGCCGACCCTGTTTCGCGCTCCTCAGACAAGCATGGGGATTGGTCTTGATAAATCAATGTTAGGATTATTTCTCTCTTCACTCGCAGTCCCTTAGTAGCCTACTCCCGACCGGTCACGTTGTACAGCACCAACTTTTAAAAACCAGTCACCTCTCCCCCCCCCCCAGCCCGCCATGTTAACAAAACTTTTTCTCTCTTTCTTATTCTCCTATTTTCTTCTCGCTAAATAAAAGGTACTGTAGTTGCCCAGATACTTCCCACCTTCCCTCAGCTATACGTCCATGGCTCTTCCTATAACATCTGCCTCTATCTAATCTTTGTTCAGTGTTACTTAATCAGGCGCTGTCTGTCAGATGTATCATTTATTTTTTCTTGGAATAGAAACACCATAATATTAATCAAATTAATCAAGCAAAAAAAAATTGTTCTTACATAAAAAGGTTTTACATTTCTCTAGTACAGCCAATATTAAAAACAGTCAAATGCTTCTCAAAGATAACCTCTGGTGGTTAAACTAGCACTAACTGGCATTAATGTCAGCAATGGGTGACACTTAAAAAATGTGCAATAGAATTATGCGGCAGCCCACAAGCTGTGCTGCAGTACGAAGCAACTTTTAAAGGAAGAACGACTGTATATACAGGGGATACCGGTACCGAGTCAATGTGCGGGGTACAGAATAGTCTAGGTAATTTGTGCATATAGTTAGGGGTAAAGTGACTATGCATAGATAATAAACAGCGATTAGCAGCAGGGTAAAAATAAATGGGTGGTGGTCAATGTAACTAGACTGGGTTGCCACTCAGTCATCAGCTCTGGTAAAAAGTGACACCGTGTACGTTATCCATAATGTCCTCTGGTCTCTATCTATTAGTGCAATCGGGCATCAGGAATCACAGTGGGCCATCGAGGGGAATTCCATAAATATTTTACAACGTGCCAATCCTCTCTCAGTCAGCGACTAATAGCAAGCCATCCTGATCACAGCATGGGGCTTGGCTGATGGGGCCTCCACCAAAGAACGGTCCTCAAAAAAGATTTCCTGTTATTGGGTTTTTAAATCAAATCACATTTTATTGGACACATACAAGTATTTAGCAGATTTTATTGCTGGTGTAGTGAAATGCTTGTAATGATAAAAAATGATGCTCGAAGGGAGAAGAAAGAGAGTAGACTGTATTTTATAGACGGAATATGAGAATCATGAGTAAATATGGGTGGGATGTTCTTTTGGGGTTATGTTTATTAACATTATTGCAAAAAATATATACAATTGGAGTAAACTATGATTCGAAAATATCAGTAGTTATCTATTCCCCTTAGCAATTGATGAACTGGTTTTGTAAGTGGGTGGCTGGCCTTTCACAGATATCAAACCGTCAGTATGATGAATTGCATAAGAAAACGATGAATGACCTTAAGCTAACCTTAAAACAACCTTCACCTCTGAGCTTGCTTTGCTCAGTAGAGTGAACATATTCCTCCATTTCAACTAAAAGCACAAGACATAAATATACCACATGTCAATCAGCAGATTCTGTTTTGTTCCAACACAACACCATAAGATGATTGTGCTGTCAATGACGGACATAACTCAAATAGTGCGGAAATTCTGAGCACTTTAGACACATCACCAAATGCAGAATCAGAATGACTACAGCAAGAAGAACAATGGAGCGTTCCATTCCGGTATTCCATCTTGGAGCAGTCAGTCACACGGAAAGGGCAATCCATTTCTTTGATGGCAATATAAATAGGGCTGTCTATAGATGGCATCTGGACTGGTGATTGCAGCCCAACCTTCCATAAGGTCCTGGGGGAAGGAGGGGGGTAAAGGAGTGAGGAAGGAGGGTGAGGAGAGGTAAGGAGTGTTTGTATGCACGACTGTGTGTGTGTACTCCCAAGTATGTGTGTGTGCGTATTTGTGTGTGAGGAGGAGACCTGTCTGGCTCAAAAAGATTACAGAAACCCTCTGGAATGCTGTAAATAATGCCGTGACGACCAGCGCTCTGCTCTGGACAGGTATGTGTCTTTACTGCAGGGGATATGTTGGCACAGAAGGGTGTTTGTGGGGTGAGGGGAGCGGGGGGAGTGGAGATGCCAATTTGTGTTAGGTCACATGAGTCTTTTATGCCTGCCCCTCCTCTCCACAACTCACTCTCACTGTTTGAGTGATGAGGGCCCCATGACGTCGCTAGTGTAAACCAACACTCCTGGTGAACAAATATTAAATATTACTCCATTATTGAGTTACAAAGCACTGAGCAGACGTCATCGTTAGGGCTTCATGGCTTACAGTGTACACTGTCATACCTAAATAGACTCCAACACTCCATTAGACTCAAAACACATCATAAAAAGACAAACGATTTCCATCACTTCACCCACTGACAGATTGACTAGGATACATTTAATATTTCCAGAACTGCTTCTATAAACTTGTTGTGCTGCCATCACCTGCCAACACACTCCCATATATTCCTTCTTTAAAAACACAAACACACATTGAAGATGAACTGAGCCGTGCCGTTGCATTCATTTTCATGGCAATGTTTGCTATTGGTAGCTAGCTGCCTGGATGGTATGCTTATGGGTAATAGCACTGCTAATGACTGTCACACCCTGATCTGTTTCACCTGTCCTTGTGATTGTCTCCATCCCCTCCAGGTGTCACTTATTTTCCCCGGTGTATTTATCCCTGTGTTTCCTGTCTCTCTGTGCCAGTTTGTCTTGTATGTTCAAGTCAATCAGTGTGGTTTTTCCCGTGCTCCTGCTTTTCTTTCTTTTCTCTTCTACTAGTCCTCCTGGGTTTGACCTTTGCCTGTTTTCTGGACTCCATTCCCACCTGCCTGACCATTCTGCCTGCCATTTGTGTACCTCTGGAACTCTGAACTGGTTTTGACCTTTTGCCTATCCACAACCATTCTCTTGCCTACCTCTTTTGGGTTGTTAATCAACATCTTGGACTCTAACCATCTGCCTCCTGTGTCTGCATCTGAGTCTCATCTTGTGCCCTTATAATGACAGTGTCTATGCACACACACACACACACACACACACACACACACACACACACACACACACACACACACACACACACACACACACACACACACACACACACACACATGGCTATGATTCCATTCTCCAGAAGCAAGCAGCAGTAGAGTAACAATCAGTAGACTCACCCAGCCTTGCAGTCATTGGAATGACTGAGTCATTAGGGTTCTCATCATGGTTCACTTTCCCTGTTTCCAGGCCTACAGCCACAGTACACCTCCTATTATAGGGTTCGTGATTGACAATGTTTTCATTGGAGATTCAGTGCTAGGAAAAGATGAGTGAAGCTGGGATTCATGTGTCAGGGTTTATAGAAACTTAAATATAGGCTACTGTAGGCTCTGTGGCACAGTGGCGTCTGGTGGGAGGAGCTAAAGTAGGACGGGCTCATTGTAATGGCTAGAATGGAATGAATGGCATGGAGTCAAATGTGGTTTCATACTGTTCCATTAATTCCATTCCAGCCATTACAATGAGCCTGTCCTCCTATAGCTCCTCTCTCCAGCCTCCACTTCTGTGGCAGAATTGAAACAGAAGCTGTTCATGACATATAAATGTGAGCAAAATGTTTATGTTTAAATTATCCAAACACCCCCTCCATCCAATAAAATAAAATAATATATTTGAAGATAATATCTTTGTTTGGTTATCAAAGAGGTTATATTAGGAGAATGTTGTATCCAAAGGTGACCTCTATCGTTGGTTAGCTACGGTAAGAGGCAGTAGCAATACAGTTTCAGCGGGTGTGAGAGCCAAATGCCTCCGTCACAGATGACTCCTTCTTTACCCTGTGATACAGTAGCCACGAACCCCTCCTTTGGTCGGCAGTTGGAAATGATACACAATTACTAAAATGAATTAGTCTCACAAAACAACAGTTGATTCCACACTTCGAGTTTTTCAATTTATATTGCTATACAAAATTCTTGCCTCCAACAGAATGTTATACACTGAGAGTACAAAACATTAGGAACACCTTCCTAATATTGAGTTGTATACCCTTTTGCCCTCAGAACAGCCTCAATTCCACAGGGATGCTGGCTAGATGTCCTTTGGGTGGTGTACCGTTCTTGATACACACAGGAAACTGTTGAGCGTGAAAAACACAGCAGCAGTGCAGTTCTTGAAACACTCAAAACTGTGCGCTTGGCACCTACTACCATACCCTGTTCAAAGGAACTTAAATATTTTGTCTTGCCCATTCACCCTCTGAATGGCACACATACACAATCCATGTCTCAATTGTCTCAAGGCTTAAAAATCCCTCTTTAATCTGTCTGCTCTTCTTCATCTACAGTGGATTTAACAAGTGGGTATCATAGCTTTCACCTGGATTTACCTGGTCAGTCTGTGTCATGGAAAGAGCAGGTGTTCCTAATGTTTTGTATACTCAGTGTATAAATGGGGCATACAACAATCTCAGCTCTGCAGATTATGCTGCGAAGAGACAGAATCATTCGATCATTTATTCTGGTATTGCCCCCATATAGCTTGTAAAAATGTAAATAATCATTCATGTCTCACTCGTCCAGACACTGTGTCTCTGTCGCTTTAGCCACTGCAAAGCACTTGTTTCCATGGCAACCCATACCTAAAGAGACTCTATCCATCCAGCTGACTGGTTTTTGTGTCCCAAATGGCACCCTATTCCTTGTATAGGGAGCCATAGGGCTCTTATCAAAAGTAGTGCACTATAGGGAATAGGGTGCCGTTTGGGACGAACCCAAGGTTTCCTTCCAGTGTACAGATGGTTGTGACTTCAGAGAGACAGTGACTTCAGAAATGGTCTGATATATCACGACACCCCACACTGTGGAGCCCAACGTGCTGTCATTACTCAAAACTTTTGAGGAAACACATTGCACCTAATATATCTGAGCACAGATACTTAAAGTGATTTTGTAGTCATTACTCAAATCGATAAAAGTCAAATCAAGTGTTATTGGTCACATACACATGGTTAGCAGATGTTATTGCGAGTGTAGCGAAATGCTTGCGCTTCTAGTTCCGACAGTGCAGTAATATCTAACATGTAATATCTAACAATTCCACAACATCTACCAAATACACACAAATCTAAGTTAAGGGACGGAATAAGAATATGGATGAGTGATGACCGAGCGGCATAGGCAAGATGCAATAGATGGTATAGAAAACAGTTGACAGTTGAGTAATGCAAGATACAATATGCAAGATACTGTATGTAAACATTATTAAAGAGATACTATTAAAGTGACTAGTGATCCATTTATAAAGTGGCCAATGATTTTGAGTCTGTATGTAGGCAGCAGCCTCTCTGTGTCAGTGATGGCTGTTTAACAGTCTGATAACCTTGAGATAGAAGCTGTTTTTCAGTCTCTCGGCCTCAGCTTTGATGCACCTTTACTGACCACGCCGAACAGGCAGTGGCTCAGGTGGTTGTTGATGCGTTGTGCAGACCGCACCACCCTCTGGAGAGCCTTGCGGTTGTAGGTCGTGCAGTACACAACAGGATGCTCTCAATTGTGCATCTGTAAACGTTTGTGAGGGTTTTAGGTGACAAGACAAATTCCTTCAGCCTCCTGGGGTTGAAGAGGTGCTGTTGCGCCTTCTTCACCACACTGTTTGTGTGGGGGGACCATTTCAGTTTGTCCGTGATCTGAACGTTGAGGAACTTAAAACGTTCCACCTTCTCCACTGCTGTCCCATCGATGTGTATAGGGGGGTGCTCCCATTGTTGTTTCCTGAAGTCCACGATCATCTACTTTGTTTGCTGACGGTGAGTGAGAGGTTGTTTTCCTGACACCACACTCCGTGTGCCCTCACCTCCTCTCTGTAGGCTGTCTCGTCGTCGTTGTTGGTAATCAAGCCCACTACTGTTGTATCATCTACAAACTTGATGATTGAGATGGAGGCGTGCATGGCAATGCAGTCATGGGTGAACATGGAGTAGCGGAGGGTGCTGATTACACACCTTTGTGATGCCCCAATGTTGAGGATCAGACGTTGTTTCCTACCTTCACCACCTGGGGGCGGCCCGTCAGAAAGTCCAGCACCCAATTGAACAGGGCGGGGTTGAGACCCTGGGCCTCAAGCTTAATGATGAGCTTGGAGGGCACTATGGTGTTGAATGCTGAGCTGCAGTCGATGAACAGCATTCTTACATAGGTATTCCTCTTGTCCAGTTGGGATAGGGCAGTGTACAGTGTGATGGTGATTGCATCGTCTGTGGACCTATTGGGGCGGTAAGCAAAGTGAAGTGTTTCTAGGGTGACAGGCAAGGTGGATGAGATATGATCCTTGACTAGTCTCTCAAAGCACTTCATGATGACAGAAGTTAGTGCTATGGGGCGATAGTCATTTAGTTGAGTTATCTTTGCCTTCTTGGGTTAAGGAACAATGGTGGCCATCTTGAAGCATGTGGGGAAAGCAGACTGAGATAGGGAGAGATTGAATATGTTCGTAAACACACCAGCCAACTGGTCTGCGCATGCTCTGGGGATGCGGCTAGGGATGCCGTCTGGCCCGGCAGGCTTGCGTGTTAACATGTTTAAATGTCTTACTCACGTCAGCCACGGAGAAGGGGGGTAGCGGGCTGCGTCGGTGGCACTGTATTATCCTCAAAATGGGCAAAGAAGGTGTTTAGTAGTTTGTCTGGAAGCAAGACGTCGGTGTCCGTGACGTGGCTGGTTTTCTTTTTGTAGTTCGAAATGGCCTGTAGGCCCTGCCACATACTGTAGTCTCGTGTCTGAGCCGTTGAATTGCGACTCCACTTTGTCCCTATATCGCTTGTTTGATTGCCTTGTGGAGGGAATAACTACACTACAGTGACTGTAGGTGGTTCAGATTTTAGTTGTATAAGCTTGAACATTTTGAGTAACCCCCCACTATATCACGCCTCCAATATAATTTCCCAGTGTGCCTTGCCTGTATGAATTATAGTGTTACCACCCATGACTGTATTTGTTAGTGACAGAATTGAGGTTTCCATCCAATAGATAACATATTTTAATGTGAATAATAAAAAGAACAACATGAAAAAATATCCAAATGTGTTTCCATCAAACTGACTTTTTGTGAAACAAAGGCAGTGTGTGATGGTGTAGTGCACATAAAAAACTTTTGTTAAATTCCCATTTACTGAATGTAAAATGTGTTTTCAAATTCATTTTCAACTCTACTGATGGATTTGTCACAAACACTGTTGCGTTATATAGTAAATGTGCCAACTCTAGTTTTGGCACGTGCGCTCTAGTCAACAGCTCGCAGATACAGTGCTGCTTACATTCTAAGATTATTATGGATAAGAGTGATATTATTTGTATTTTTCAAACAGCAGCCAGGCATCGATCACCATGTTACCAGAATAAGACCCTCAATATTTATTGGAAAGGAGCATCAAGCTCATCACCTTGCACATTACTACCCTGTGAAGTCCATCATAACTTATTTAATCTGTAGCCTAATAAACTGCATGCTATCCCGAGTCGCAGTAGGAGGACCAAAAAACATATCATCACGTGACTCCAAGTTTACTTTGATATGATGGTTATTATAGAAACATTTGCGTAAAAAGGCGCTTCCACAGCCATTTCTCGCGAACTTAATTGTACTGACACAAAAAGATCCCACGTAGTCTAACATTTTTCATCTGTAGGCATTTAAAAAATTGTACCAGCATTTCATGTCTCCATCAGCCCAGTCGTGACTTTTTTCATGTGTCCGCTACAGTAATTTCCATATGATTGATGGCCAATCCAATACCTTGACTTAAGCCATAACTTTGGAAGTATGCTTGGGGTCATTGTCCATTTGGAAGACCCATTTGCGACCAAGCTTTAACTTCCTGACTGATGTCTTGAGATTTTGCTTCAAAACATCCACATCATTCTCATTCCTCATGATGCCATCTATTTTGTGAAGTGCACCAGTCCTTCTATAGCAAAGCACCCTCGCAACATGATGCTGCCACCCCCGTGCTTCTCGGTTGGGATGACGTTCTTTGGCTTGCAAGCCTCCACCGTTTTCCTCCAAACATAACAATGGTCCTTATGGCAAACAGTTCTGTTTTTGTTTCCTCAAACCAGAGGACATTTCTCCAAAAAGTATGATCTTTGTCCCCATGTGCAGTTGCAAACCGTAGTCTGGCTTTTTTTATGGCGGTTTTGGAGCAGTGGCTTCTTCCTTGGTGAGCGGCCTTTCAGGTTATGTTGATATAGGACTGTTTTTACTGTGGCTATAGATACTTTTGTACCTGTTTCCTTAAGCATCTTCACAAGGTCCTTTGCTGTTGTTCTGGGATTTATTTGCACTTTCGCACCAAAGTACGTTCCTCTCCAGGAGACAGGACGCGTCTCCTTCCTGAGCGTTATGACGGCTGCGTGGTCCCATGGTGTTTATACTTGCATACTATTGTTTGTACAGATGAACGTGGTACCTTCAGGCGTTTGGAAATTGCTCCCAGCGATGTATCAGACTTGTGGAGATCTACCATTTTTAATCTGAGGTCTTGGCTGATTTCTTTTGATTTTCCCATGATGTCAAGCAAAGAGGCACTGGGTTTGAATGTAGGCCTTGAAATACATCCACGGGTTCACCTCCAATTGACTTAAATGATGTCAGAAGCTTCTAAAGCCATGACATAATTTTCTGGGATTTTCCTAGCTGTGTAAAGGCACATTCAATTTAGTGTATGTAAACTTCTGACCCACTAGAATTGTGATAAAGTGAATTATAAGTGAAATAATCTCTGTAAACAATTGTTGGAAAAATGACTTGTGTAAAGCACAAAGTAGATGTCCTAACCGACTTGCCAAAACTATAGTTTTTTTAACAAGAAATAATTTAGAAATAAAAATTTGTTTTAATGACTCCAACCTAAGTGTATGTAAACTTCCGACTTCAACTGTAATTCATCTGCATGAAATGGTTGGATGGAAACGTGGTTAGTAAGATGGTTATTGAATTTGTTCATATTCAGTCCTGTGGCCTTCACCAACTGAGTTCTTAGGTGAATATTGTCATTATAATTCAACTCATGACGACAATACATTATATATTGGTGGTTGACATGCAGTAACTTTCCCCAAAATCCCAGATATTTTTTTTAAATCTCCCAATAGGAATTACTGGAAAACCTGGTAAATTTACCAGCATTTTGAAACCCTACCTGCAAGTCGCATTGTGCTTGCTAGCAAAGTGATGTGCAATTCCTATTGGAATCCATTAAACTCTTGATGACAATACAGCTGGAGATATCCAGATGACATTTTTATTCACCCGCAACCTGTATTCATATTGACTGCCAGGGTTAGGAACATTGTGAGGAGACTACCTAAGCCATCTAAACTGGAACCACCATTTCAGTAACGCGCAAAAAAATCTATCTAAATTATTGGATTAGTTTAGAAAAATGTATTTTTGTGTAGCAAAAGATTATTCCCAAAAATTGACCTGCAGTAGAAAACGTTGTTGATGTGACTTCTCATTTAGTTTTGAGTCGGTACCACATAAACATATTAAGTATTAATGACTTTTCATTGACTTACTAGAAGTATTTGATTTAAAAAATGTCTTGTTGTTTTTCCTTTCCCTCTCCCCATTTCACACTGAGCGAGAAAAAGTCACATTGACCGGAGCCATGACGGCTCAACACACTACATAGTTGGCAGGAAGCAAGTCCTTTAAGGGAAACTATGAAATCAAGCACCAACATGGTAGGTCAGGTGGGACTTTGTGGTGGTTATTTTTGTTACCTCATTATAATGTCTTCATTGTACAATAGTGGCACCATGATCCACCACAATAAAAGCATCTGGTGAATGGACAGCCGTGGCGGTCGGTGCCGTTTAAGATGAGGGAGGACGATTTTTCTTTATGAGCATGGCCTTATTTCTATTAGAGCATATTGGATGACTGTCATTCATTCACCCAGCTCAATGTAACATCAATAGGTTTAGGCTACTACGTGATACTCAAAATTTCACTATACACATCATGAGGTTGCTACAACAGGTTGAGGGAAAATTTGAGTAGTCCAGACAGTGACACATTCGATATCAACTTGCACACTCTTGCCTGCATCTAGCTGATCTATGGTATATTCATTTTGTTCCATTTGCTTCCTTTTAAGAAATGTTTTTCAACAGAATTTCCGAAATGAATGCACCCCTGAGCACACGCAAACACAGTTCACTTTCATAGCAGCCACATACGTACAGCATGATTGTTATAGCTGTCGCTCTCCTCATCCTCGGATGAGGTGAGGAGAGAAGGATCTTCGGACCAAAATGCGGAGTCAGGGAAATAAGCCATTTTTATTACAAATACCACGTAGACTAAACAAAACAAAACACTTTCAAAACTACAAAATAACAAAACGACGTACAACGGAACCTGAACATAAACTTACATAGACAAACGTAAACTCACGAACAGGAACGGACATCGAAACATACGAACAGCCAAACAGCTCCAAAAGTGAATACATCGAACACAAACGAAGACATCACAGGAGACAATCACCCACAAACAAACAGTGAGAATGCCCTACCTAAATATGACTCTTGATTAGAGGAAAATGCAAACCACCTGCCTCTAATCAAGAGCCATACCAGGCAAACCGAAACCAACATAGAAACAGATAACATAGACTGCCCACCCAAAACACATGCCCTGACCATAAACACATAAAAACTAACATAAATAGGTCAGGACTGTTACAGTACCCCCCCCCCAAGGTGCGAACGCCGGGCGCACCAGCACAAAGTCCAGGGGAGGGTCCGGGTGGGCAGTTGACCACGGTGGTGGCTCAGGCTCCGGGCGCGGTTCCCACCCCACCATAATCCATCCTAACTTCCTCCCACAAAGAATGTCCACCCTCTTTTTTCCCCCACACAATTCTCTTAATAATATATTTAATAAGGATAACACCGGGACAGAGAGATAAATCAAGATAGAGGGATAGATAAGACTATAGAGATAGATGAAGATAGAGAGGGAGATTAGGATAGAGGGGCAACTCCGGACTGAAAGGCAGCTCCGGACAGAGAGACAGCTCTGGACTGATGGGCAGTTCTGGGTATCCAGCCTTTTCAGGCTGAAGGGCAGCTCATGGCTGACTGACGACTCTCGATGCTCATGGCAGGCTGACGGCTCTCGACGCTCATGGCAGGCTGACGGCTCTCGACGCTCATGGCAGGCTGACGGCTCTCGACGCTCATGGCAGGCTGACGGCTCACGACGCTCATGGCGCTCTGACGGCTCTCGACGCTCATGGCGCTCTGACAGCTCTGGCTGCTCATGGCGCTCTGACGGCTCTGGCTGCTCATGGCTCTCTGACGGCTCTGGCTGCTCATGGCTCACTGGCGGCTCTGGCTGCTCATGGCTCGCTGGCGGCTCTGGCAGATCCTGTCTGGTTGGCGGCTCTGGCAGATCCTGTCTGGTTGGCGGCTCTGACAGATCCTGTCTGGTTGGCGGCTCTGGCAGATCCTGTCTGGTTGGCGGCTCTGGCAGATCCTGTCTGGTTGGCGGCTCTGGCAGATCCTGTCTGGTTGGCGGCTCTGGCAGATCCTGTCTGGCTGACGGCTCTAGCGGCTCCTGTCTGGCTGATGGCTCTAGCGGCTCCTGTCTGGCTGACGGCTCTGTAGGCTCATGGCAGACGGGCGGCTTTGCAGGCTCATGGCAGACGGGCGGCTTTGCAGGCTCCTGGCAGACGGATGGCTCAGATGGCGCTGGGGAGACGGATGGCTCAGATGGCGCTGGGGAGACGGATGGCTCAGATGGCGCTGGGGAGACGGATGGCTCAGATGGCGCTGGAGAGACGGATGGCTCAGATGGCGCTGGGGAGACGGATGGCTCAGATGGCGCTGGGGAGACGGATGGCTCTGGCCGGATATGGCGCACTGTAGACCTGGTGCGTGGTGCCGGAACTGGAGGCACCGTGCTAATGACAAGCACCTTCCTACTAGTGCGGGGAGCAGGGACAGGGCACACTGTATTCTCAAAGCCTACTCTATCCCTGATGCGTGGTACCGGCACTGGTGACGCCGGGCTGAGGACAAGCACATCAGGATTAGTAGGGGGAGAAGATACAGTGGGTTCAGGGCTCTGGAGACGCACTGGTAGCTTAGTGCGTGGGGCCGGAACTGGAGGCACCGGGCTAGATACACGCACTACAGGGAGAGTGCGTGGAGGAGGAACAGGGCTCAGGATACGCACTGGTAGCCTAGTGCGTAGTGTAGGCACTGTAGGTACTAGGCTGGGGCGGGGAGGTGGTGCCGGAAATACCGGACCGTGAAGGCGTACTGGCTCTCTTGAGCATTGAGCCTGCCCGACCTTACCTGGTTGAATGCTCCCGGTTGCCCGACCAGTGCGGGGAGGTGGAATAACCCGCACCGGGCTATGTAGGCGAACCGGGGAAACCATGCGTAAGGCAGGTGCCATGTATGCCGGCCCGAGGAGACGCACTGGAGACCAGACGCGTTGAGCCGGCCTCATGACACCTGGCTCAATACCCAATCTAGCCCTCCCAGTGCGGGGAGGTGGAATAACCCGCACCGGGCTATGCACTCGTACAGGAGACACCGTGCGCTCTACTGCGTAACACGGCGCCTGCCCGTACTCCCGCTCTCCACGGTAAGCCTGGGAAGTGGGCGCAGGTCTCCTACCTGCCCTTGGCCCACTACCCTTTAGCCCCCCCCCAAGAAATTTTTGGGAGTTACTCACGGGCTTTTTCGGCTTCCGTGCCAGACGCGTTCCCTCATAGCTCCGGTTCCTCTCTCCGGTAGCCTCCGCTCTCCTCAGTGCCTCCAGCTGTTCCCATGGGAGGCGATCTCTACCCGCTAGGATCTCCTCCCATGTGTAGACACCCTTTCCATCCAGAACATCGTCCCATGTCCATTGCTCCTTCTTCTGTCCCTTACTCCGTTTATTTCTCCCATACCGCTTGGTCACATTTTGTTGGTGGGTGATTCTGTTATAGCTGTCGCTCTCCTCATCCTCGGATGAGGTGAGGAGAGAAGGATCTTCGGACCAAAATGCGGAGTCAGGGAAATAAGCCATTTTTATTACAAATACCACGTAGACTAAACAAAACAAAACACTTTCAAAACTACAAAATAACAAAACGACGTACAACGGAACCTGAACATAAACTTACATAGACAAACGTAAACTCACGAACAGGAACGGACATCGAAACATACGAACAGCCAAACAGCTCCAAAAGTGAATACATCGAACACAAACGAAGACATCACAGGAGACAATCACCCACAAACAAACAGTGAGAATGCCCTACCTAAATATGACTCTTGATTAGAGGAAAATGCAAACCACCTGCCTCTAATCAAGAGCCATACCAGGCAAACCGAAACCAACATAGAAACAGATAACATAGACTGCCCACCCAAAACACATGCCCTGACCATAAACACATAAAAACTAACATAAATAGGTCAGGACTGTTACAATGATTATTTGCTCATAGTACAATTCCTTCTCGCATCTACGCGCTCTCCTCTCACATTTTCCCTTCACTTGTGGACTTCAATGCACAATACAACAGCTGTCTGTGACCAGACAAAAAAATCTTCCAATCAAAACGTTCATGCCATAACCGCTAACCACTACACACAGCCTACATCGTTTTCACCTAATGTCATAGTCAACATAGCTAGCTACTGGAACTAACGCATTAATAAACACTCTGCAATCATGCAGTACAGTGTACAGCTAGCAGTTTAGCAGTTACACCGGCGCGCCCCGGTAGCAATACATTTATAAAACCAAAAGCTTACCTCGACTTGGAAGAGTTTCATTGTTGGATAGCCATAGCCATAGCCAGCTAGCTAACATAGCATCCATCTCTGTTTGAGCCGGGTGTTTGAGTAGGCTAACTAGCTAGCTGCCTTCATTAGCTACGTAAGTAAAAGTTAAATATTTCGTTCTCTCTTGCTTGTCCTTAGTTTTTGAAGAAATTCATTATTTCAAAACTGTTCAACTATTATTCTATTCTATTCTCTCTCTGATTCCACTACTCACCACATGTTATACAGTGCATTGCTAGCCATATGTAGCTTGCGCTTTCAGTACTAGATTAATTCTCTAATTCTTTGATTGGGTCGAAAACATGTCAGTTCATACTGCAAAAGCTCTAATAGGTTGGAGAATGTCCTCCGGATGTTGTCATAATTACTGTGTAAGTCTATGGAAGAGGTTGTGTACCATGAGCCTCCTAGGTTTTGTATTGAAGTCATTGTACCCAGAGGAGGACGGAAACTAGCTGTCCTCCGGCTACACCATGGTGCTACGCCAGAGAGTGCTGTTGAGGCTACTGTATACCTTCATTGCAAAACAGTGTGCTTTAATCAGTTATTTGATGGCGTGAATATATTTAGTATAGTTTTTTATTCTTTCGCTATTTTTATTTTTATGAAATTCACTGAGGAGGATGGTCCTCCCCTTTCTCCTCTGAGGAGGCTCCACTGTTGGACAGATGGACTAAAAGGCATCTTGGAGGTCATTGGTCAGAGACACTGATCTAAGGTCAGTTGTTGCAGTTTTGCATTAATTGGTTATTGTTAGGAATGTGGGAGAGTAATCTTATTTTTGGATCTGTATAGATGGGACACTTGTACCCATATGTGGGTAAAGGTATGATGTGCCAAATGCCCAAGTGCAAACCTCTCCTATTTCTGAGCATAGTCACATTGCAATTTGTAAACTCAATCTCTCTATCTCACACACACGCATGCACGCACACACTTGCGACACACCTCATAAAAGCCCATTCTATAAAGACCCTTATGAGAGCAGAGGAAATGCTGAGTAACAGGTAAGACATGTGACCTTTGTGTTGTGATCACATGCTGCTGGAGTTGGCAGCGATCCAATGTATCTGTCGACAATTGGATATATACGGTAGTCGTTTCCTTTCATTACCACAAATCCCGTCCCAATGTCAACTTGTGACGCACACACACACACACTGATCTCCCCCCACACACTGCCAAGGGAGATACAAAACATTGTGGTACACTGAGACAACCGTCACACAAATAGCGTATATATTTCCATGTTAAGGCGCAGGGCTGTTCTGGTCAATAATGGCTAATCTATGTCTATTATTGTCTAATCTCCTGTACATGGTGGAGATGTCATAAAATTATGACTGTCTGTGTGTCCAAAATGGCAATATGTAGGGAATATGGTGTCTTGGGACACCGGCTATGTTGCACGTGATGGAGGCGTGATAAAAGCACAGCATTGTGTTGCTTTAATACACACTCCAAAAAATGCTGAGTTGTTTTGATGACCCAACTTCTGGGTTGCAGGTATTGAGTCACTTAGTGTGGTTGTTTCTTTGTTAAAAAAATACATTTTGGGTTGATGAGACTGAATTATTGATGCTGGGTTATTGCGATATGACCCAGTGAGTCAGCTCAGAAGACTTGATTTAGTAGAGGCGTGGCATTCAGAGTTCTTTTTTTGGCCACCCGTGAAAGTAAATGCCATTCCGGTTAATCTGTTCCGTTATATTGTTAAAGATCATAATCTGTCAAAGTCATGTTTTACATGAAATTGGATGATATTGGAATGAAACCAGGTCAAAATATGATGGTGCCAATATGAAAAAAAGAAAATTGCTTACACACTGATCAAGTTTGATCATAAGGTTACTAGTTCCCTCCCCCATGATAAACACCTTTTTCCAGAGGTGGGATTATTAAGGGAATAGGGGGACATCACAGTGGGCGAAAGGGGTCCATATCAGAGGATATCTTTGCATGAAATCTCTTTGATATTCTAGAGAATATCATAAACAATTTCCAAATCATATATTTAGTTATGTGGATTTGCACCTTATCCTGGCAAATTCTGAATCCCGTTGTGGCTTTAAAACATATATGATATTGGGATTACTCCAAATATCACACATGGACATTTCCTGTGGCCGGATATGGACATTTGATATCCTGAGATATGTGACATCCTATGTTCTCTCTTCATGTTGACAAATACTGACTGTATACGTCACATATCTGTGTTTTCTCAGCACATTCAAGATTATAAGTTATATTGATTCCAGATATACTTCTCTTGGCTGAGGTCCATATCCAGATCTTGATATGCTTTTTGATATGCTGAAAATAAGGACTTTTTCTGAGTTTTCAGCACATGCTCAATAATTTGTCAAATATATTTTTCTGTCATGCACAAATCATTTTTGGATTCCGTCCGGATATCATACATGGTAAGGCCAGATATTGACTGATTAGATATCCTGAGGTAGGCCTAAGTGGACATCTTATTTTATCTGTATGATGACAAATACTGACAGTAGGCCTACCTAGTATATTTTCTCAGCACATACAATGCATTTGCTCTTGACAGTCCATATCAGGATCTTGATATGCTTTTTGATATGGTAAATGAGGACAATTTCTGGTGCTTATTTGAGTTTTCAGGACATGTTTAATAATTAGAAAAATATTAAATCAATAATTCTTTCAGACACTAGCTGAACTTTTTGTATCCCATCTGCATAAAGGCATGCACAAACCACAAACTAAAAGCACTGTAACTGGTAGCCTAGCAACAAGAATCACATATTTTCTGCTGTGGAGTTCCAACTGTCATTTTTGAATTTGAGCGCCACAAATGAGTTTGTAAACGGCGTGTGGTCGAACTGACATCTGGAGAAACAAAGAAGTGAGAAGCTGTTCAGAATGTACCTCAGAGGGACTCCCGAGTGGCGCAGCGGTCTAAGGCACTGCACTGCAGTGCTTGAGGTGTCACTACAGAACCGGGTTTGATCCCAGGCTGTGTCACAGCTGGGACCCATGAGGCGGTGCACAATTGGCCCAGCGTTGTCTGGGTTAGAGGAGAATTTGTCAGGCTGGGATGTCTTTGTCCCATCACACTCCTTGTGGTAGGCAGGCAAGCTGATTTTGGTCGGCAGATGGACGGTGTTTCCTCTGACACATTGGTATGGCTGGCTTCTGGGTTAAGCGAGCCATGTGTCAAGAAGCAGTGTGGCTTGGCCGGGTCATGTTTCGGTGGACGCATGTCTCTCTCTCTCTCTCTCTCTCTAGTACGTCGGGGAGTTGTAGTGATGGGACAAGACTGTAACTACCAATTGGATATCACAAAAATTAGTTAAATTAATTAAAAATAATATATCTCAAAGAACTTAATAATGCTAATTTGAGATGTTTTATTTATTTTAGTAACTAGAATCAAGAATGTTCGGTAATTTGGCCAGCAGCCAGTAGGGCTAGCTAGCAAGCTAGCTAGGCTTGGTAGGAGGGTAAAAGCTAACTGGTAGCCTAGCTAGCTAACAAATAACAACATTTCCTTCCCTTCAGGTATATTTTTGCCCCCTATCAGGCTCCAAGGTGACAGCTAATGTTTTAAAATGTTTGGGCGTATTTTGTATTACTGGTTAATATAGCAACTTGGCTAGCTAGCTTGTTCCAGCTACTTTTCTCATGATGAATGAAGCAGGTAGAGGAGCTACCTTGTGTATGGTTATGTGAAATGACAATATTTTCTTACAATATTGACACAATTTTGATTCATGATTTATGCATGTTGGGTCTGGACTGGACTGCGAGGGACCGATGCCACTGCAAGGGACCGACGCCACTGACGACCCAATCTGCACTCATTGCATCCATCGTCTATAAAAAAAAACAGAGCTGGTAGAGGTATTGAGTTTGTGCAACTCTTATTTTCTGTTAAATAAATACAATACATTTTTAGCTAAGATTTGCCTATGTTTATATCTGTACAGAAAACAGGTGTTGTGATTGGAGCCTTGTATTTGCTATGCTGTATTTTTATAACAGAAATAGCAAAGATGTGTTTTGGATTAAATATGACGACGTTTGTTTTTCCGTGCCTTGTAGCCTACTACTGAATATGGTGCAAATGTATGCTCAGATATGTCACCTTCATGTGAAGAAGCACAATGATTTTCGCCACCTGAACAGGTAAAATCATTTGGCCGCTGGACATTGATCATGAGTCAGATTTAGTCCTTTTTTTGATCAGTTGCATGAATATTAAATATCATGTAAGGATATGTATTGAAATCATGATTTTTTGTAGAAATATGGATACATAATTGATCAGGTAATGACTATAGATATGATACAGTATGTGCCTAAGTATAAAGGCTTAGATATGTTGACACATACCCCTTTCCAGAGATAATATATTCTACAAACATGTAAGCGGGTGCACAAGCATTAGGGGCATGTCTTGAAGGGATCTCACCCCAGACATCTCCCTGGATTCATACGGTAGCAGGGATATTTCTGAGGTCTGGATTGGATGCAGGTAGAAATTGTCCCATTACGGAGAATATACTAACTCCATATACAAAATTAAGGACATGCGTATCTGGGGCATGTATACTCATAGCTAATAAAATGTCAGATATCCAGATATATATAGATAAAGACATCCCCTGATATTGACCTTTTTCGCCCATTATAACCCGAACTCTCATTTTAATACACCAATGGTAACATGATATTCTCTTATCTAATTTAAAAAGTACTGCCTTGCAACCAACATCAGTGAAGGTGTGTTTGCAGAGGGGCTTGGTTTATATATAGTCACCAGATAGCTACTCTACTGTTGCCAAAATTTGCCTGTAGGGTGTTGGAAAATATAATGAAATGTTTATGGCAAAGACACTTATACATTTCCCCTTTCTGCTGTATCTGGTGTTATCTAGTTACTGGCTAGCTAGGTCTTCAGCCAGCATGGAACAAAAGGGGGGGAAGGGTAATTCAAAACTCTGACGCAGTTGTCACATCAACACATCCATCAGTACTGCTGTGAACAACATCATACATATATTTGTTTTACATCATTAATGTGATGTTTATCACCAAATTTGCTTAAGATGGTTTTACTGCAACGCCGTTCACTGCATTCAAGTTTCTTGACATAGGCAATTCAAAGAGCTGTCAGTCAAGTCGAGCTCATGAATATAACCCCCCCCCCCCCCCGCTCTGCCTGTCTCTTTGAACTTCCTGGTAATTAGCCATGAGCGACAAAGTACTTGTTCAAAAAATTGCATTTCTATCCCCCACAAAAATTATGGGGGATATTTTATTTGCTCATAAGGCTAATTTACATGAATGACTGTTCAGGACCTTTTACAAACGTTAAGGTTCAACACTGATAGTTGTCTACAGTCGTGGCCAAAAGTTGTCAGAATGACACAAATATCTCCTAAAGTTGATTCAGCTGGGGGATTGGGGCACCACCAGTACAGAGCTTGCTCAGGAATGGCAGCAGGCAGGTGTGAGTGCATCTACATGCACAGTGAGGCGAAGACTTTTGGAGGATGGCCTGGTGTCAAGAAGGGCAGCAAAGAAGTCACCTCTCTCCAGGAAAAACATCAGGGACAGACTGATATTCTGCAAAAGGTACAGGGATTGGACTGTTGAGGACTGGGGTAAAGTCATTTTCTCTGATGAATCCCCTTTCCGATTGTTTGGGGCATCCGGAAAAAAGCTTGTCCGGAGAAGACAAGGTGAACGCTACCATGGCTGTGTCATGCCAACAGTAAAGCATCCTGAGACCATTCATGTGTGGGATTTCTTCTCAGCCAAGGCTCACTCATAATGTTGCCTAAGAACACAGAATGGAATAAAGAATGTTACCAACACATCCTCCGAGAGCAACTTCTCCCAACCATCCAGGAACAGTTTGGTGACAAACAATGCCTTTTCCAGCATGATGGAGCACCTTGCCATAAGGCAAAAGTGATAACTAAGTGGCTCGGGGAACAAAACATTGATGTTTTGGGTCCATGGCCAGGAAACTCCCTAGACCTTAATCCCATTGAGAACTTGTGATCAATCCTCAAGAGGCGGGTGGACAAACAAAAACCCACAAATTCTGACAAACTCCAAGCATTGATTATGCAAGAATGGGCTGCCATCAGTCAGGATGTGGCCTAGAAGTTAATTGACAGCATGCCAGGGCGGATTGCATTGGTCTTGAAAAAGAATGGTCAACACTGCAAACATTGACTCTTTGCATCAACTTCATGCAATTGTCAATTAAAGCCTTCGACACTTATGAAATGCTTGTAATTATACTTCAGTATTCCATAGTAACATCTGACAAAAATACCTAAAGACACTGAAGTAGCAACCTTTGTGGAAATTATTATTTGTGTCGTTCTCAAAACTTTTGGCCACGACTGTAGGTTTAATGACGTTTACAAATATGTAAGACTTCTTTAACCCCATAGACTAAATTTATGCACCGGTGAGACAATCTAAGTAACATAATTAAAAAATCGGTCAGTTTAAGGTAATGGATGCGTCCCAATCACCACATCCGCCTATGTCGCACCCCCCATCTGCGGTGAAAGATGGCAGAGCTGGAGCGGTGATTGTCACATGAGACATCCCGTCTGCGGTGAAAGATGGCAGAGCTGGAGCGGTGATTGTCGCATGAGACATCCTGAAAATTGGTCTTCTCACAAAAAACGTCTGTAGCTACTCAAGTGTTACTGTTGAAATAGATAATTGTTAATCCATTATACAGCGATGGCAACAGACAGTCTTCATTTTTTGCTGACTCACTACCCAAATAAATAGTGACTATATCAATAGCTAGGATTTCAGCCATAAGTGCTATTGGAATATGAATGTATAGGGAGTGTAATGGAGGGGATAGAGGGAGAGGAGAGAGGAAGGAAATGGATCTATATTTGACACCCTTGTTTGGATGTCTGTCAGTCAGTAGTATTCCCTTCAGCTGCTGATCTCCCATTTAATGACTGAGACACGTAACATCCAATTCTCTCTACACACATGCGCGCGCGCACACACACACACACACACACACACACACACACACACACACACACACACACACACACACACACACACACTTAATTTCGACCATCCCTTTAAGCATTGTCTATTTTAAAAAGATGATGTGTCTCAAATCTAATCATCAAATTGTATTGGTCGCTTGCACATATTTTGCAGATGTTATCGCAGAGGCGGCAAAATGCTTATGTTTCTAGCTCCAGTGCAGTAATACCTAGCAACACAGAACAATACACACAAATCCCCAAAATAATATCAGAACGAGCAATGTCAGAATCAATAAAAAGGTAGTTGTAGGTAGTAGAGCAGGTAGCTCAGGTAGTAGAGCATGGCGCTTACAACACCAAGGTTGTGGGTTTGATTCCCACGGGGGACAAGTACAAAAATGTTTCCACTTACTACTGTAAGTTTCTCTGGATAAAATCATCTGCTAAATTACTAAAATATGTATATGATGGTGTGTATAGACATTATGAAAAGGTGTGTGCAGTAGTTATATAGTAGGAGTCTCGATTTGAAAGTGACCCGTGTTCAATGACTGTGTACATATGGCAGCAGTCTCTAAGGTGCAGGGTAGAGTGCCAGCTAGTAACAGTGACTAAGTTCGGTGGGCAGGGTATTGGCTGGCTAGCTTTGAATATTTAAGTCTGTTGGCCTGGAAATAAAGCTGTTTTTCAGTCTCTCGGCCCAAGCTTTGATGTACCTGTGCTGTCTCCCACTTCTAGACGGCCGTGGCTCAGATGGCTGAGGTCTTTGATCTTCCTGTGACACCGGGTGCTGTAGATGTGCTGGAGGGCAGGCAGTGTGCCCCCAGTGATGCGTTTGGCTGACCGCAATACCCTCTGGAGACCCATGCGGTTGCAGACAGTGCAATTGCCGTACCAGGCGAATATAGTGTAATTGTAGACTGCAATTCGAGGCTTTCTTGATGTGGGTGTTCCCTGATATCAGGAAACGGCCATTTATACCTGCCGTTGGTCAGTTCCAGTGTTATGAGACTGGTGGTTTCTCGACACAGATGATTTGTTTACATAACAGGTTAGGATAACTAACGTGGCAGGTTAGGATAATTAACATGACACGTTAGGTGATCTAGCATGGCAGGTTAGGTGAATTAGCATGGCAGGTTAGGAGACTGAGGATAAAATTAAGAAAAGGGTTAGGGTTAGGCTTAGCTACAATGCTACTGTTGTCCATGACATGAAAGAATCAGTCACGGATCAATGGCGAGCATCAATGGGTGTTACTTGATATCAAGAAACGGCTATATGAGAAAGCACCTCTAATTGCGGTCTGCAATTACACCCTTCCCTAATAGGCGGTGATACAGACCGACAGGATGAGCCCCATTGGTGCATCTGTAGAGGTTTGTAAGGGTCTTAGGGGCCAAGCCAAATTCTTTCAGCCTCATGAGGTTGAAGAGGTGCTGTTGCAGTGTGGATGGACCATTTCAGGTTATCCATCATGTGCATTCCTGGCACCACTCCACCAGGGCCCTCACCTCATCCCTGTAGGCTGTCTCGTCATTTTTGGTTATCAGGTCTACCACTATTATGTAATCTGCAAACTTGATGATTGAGTTGGAGACGTGCGTGGCCATGCAGCCATTGGTGAACATGAGTACAGGAGGGGGCAGAGCACACAGCCTTGTGGGGCCCCCGTGTTGAGGATCAGTGTAGTGGAGGTGTTGTTTCCTACCTTCACCACCTGGGGTCAGCTCGTCAGGAAGTCCAAGATCTAGTCGCACAGGGTGGGGTTCAGACCTAGGGCCCCGAGCTAAGTGATGAGCTTGGAGGGCACTATAGTGTTGTAGTCAATGAACAGCATTCTTAAATAGGTATTCCTCTTGTCCAGATGAGAAAGGGCAGAATGGTCTTACAGTGGAGGGAGTGTTTTCTTATTTTTTTTATTTCACCTTTTTTAAACCAGGTAGGCCAGTTGAGAACAAGTTCTCATTTGCAACTACGATCTGGATAAGATAAAGCAAAGCAGTGCAACACAAACAACAACACAGAGTTACACATGGAATAAACAAACATACAGTCAATAACACAATAGAAAAAATATATATACAGTGTGTGCAAATGAGGTAAGATTAGGGAGGTAAGGCAATAAATAGGCCGTAGTGGCAAAGCAATTACAATTTAGCAATTAAACACTGGAGTGATAGATGTGCAGAAGATGAATGTGCAAGTAGAGACACGGGGGTGCAAAGGAGCAAATTAATATAAAAAATAACAATATGGGGATGAGGTAGTTGGATAAGCTATTTACAGATGGGCTATGTACAGGTGCAGTGATCTGTGAGCTGCTCTGACAGCTGATGCTTAAAGTTAGTGAGGGATATATGAGTCAGTATGCACATGCTCTCTTCAAGCGTGACCAGTGTTTTCTATTCCAGTAAGTTGTTAGCATTGGGGGCTCGGAGTGTGTGTGCATGCGTGTGTGAGGATATTGTGTAAGCTGCTGACGCACTCAGCAGTCATGAGGACCAGCAGCAGAAATGACAGGAATAAGTGAGAGAGGGATGACAGGAGGAAGGGGGACAGGAGGAAGGGGGACAGGTAGAAGAGGGACAGGTGGAAGAGCGGGGAAAGAGGGGAGGAGCAGAGGGAAGAGGGGGAAAAGAAGGGAGAGAAGGGTAAGGGAGAGAATGGGGACAGGTGTAAGTGGGGGAAAAGAGGGGGCAGAGGGGTGGGGGGAGAAGGGAAAGAGGGGAGAGGAGAGGGGGCAGGTGGAAGGGGAGAACGAGGTGGGAGAAGGGGAAAAGCTAAGATTGAGTCTGAACTTTGGGTGTTTAAAACTATACTGTAAACGTGAGAGGGAGGAGAGCGAGTCTTTGATGTCTATTACAGCGATTAAATATTCTATTCTATCTACTTTTTGAAAATCTTCCTCTGATTTGCAATCCACAGGGTCCCAGCTACAACATGCATGGTCGTTTTGTTAGATAAAATCCTTCTTTATATCCCAAAAAGTCAGTTTAGTTGGCGCCATTGATTTGAGTAATCCACTCGTTCAACCTGCAGAGAAAGGAATCCAAAAAGCAACTGCTAAACTTTGTTAAAACAAGTAAAAATATGTTTCTATTTAATCCTCAGGTACCCTAAAATGTAATTAAACTATAATATTTCATACGGAATATTTCGTATGTTTAAATGGAAAGCAACATTAGCAGATGTGCGTCCTCTTCGTCGCGCGCGCACAGACTGATTTCCAACTCTGACTCCCAGTAGTGAAACTCAAAATCCTTCCTCGTTTGTGAAGAAACAAGCCTGAAACCTTGAACAAAGACATCTAGTGGAAGCCATAGGAATTGCAATCTGGGAGCTGGATTTGGGTATGACCCTATACGTTCCATTGGAAGAGCATGGGCTCTCAAAAAAATAAAACTATTCCGGTTGGTTTTTCATTGGATTTTCTCCTACCATAACAGCTGTGTTATAGTCTCATATATTATTTTACAATTTCTACAAACTTCAAAGTGTTTTCTATCCAATGATACTCATTATATGCATATCCTGGCTTCTGGGCCTGAGTAACAGGCAGTTTACTTTGGACACGTCAGTCAGGAAGTGGAAGTGGAGAAAAATAGACCCTAGCCTGAAGAAGTTTTAAAGTACTACTTAAGTCGTTTTTGGGGGCATCTGTACTTTACATTACTATTCATATTTTTGACAACTTTTCCTATTTTCACGACTTTCCTTAAGAAAATATTGTACTTTTTACTTGATACATTGTCCTTGACACCCAAAACATTTTGAATGAAGGAAAATGGTCAAATACACGCACTTCCCATCCCTGGTCATCCCTACTGCCTCTGATCTTGCGGACTCACTAAACACACATGCTTCGTTTGTAAATTATGTCTGAATGTTCAAGTGTGCACCTGGCTGAAATAAAAAAAAACAAGAAAATGGTGCCATCTAGTTTGCTAAATAGAAGGATTTTGAACTGATTTATACTTCACGTTTATTCTTGATACTTAAGTGTATTTTAGCAATTACATTTACTTTGATTATTAAGTATATTTTCAACCAAATACGTTCAGACTTTAACTCAAGTAGTATTTTACTGGATGACTTTTACATGAGTCATTTTCTATAAAGGCATCTTTACTTTTACTCAAGTATGACAGTACTTTTTCCTCCACTGGTGATATGTTTTACACACACACACACACACACACACACACACACACACACACACACACACACACACACACACACACACACACACACACACACACACACACACACACACACGCTCCTTATAGAGATCAAGTGTGTATCATCCAAAGCTCATCAGTAAAGAGGAGGAGGGAGGGGGGGGACAAGGAAGGACAAGGCAGGATAGGTGAGGCGAGTCACCACAGACTAATCTCATTCCCAGACACTTCCATCAAACTCTGGCCTGTGGTCACTCCCAGTAAGGCCAACTTTGAGTTTTTGATATTCCAGGCTTATACGCTCTGTGCGCAATAGCCTGGAGACAAGGTTACTCACACACTGACCTGCTGCTCACCCTAAACAGTGTAGCAAAGGCTCCAAATGTAAGCACTTAAAAACTTTATCTACTTAAAGTCTATCTTTTGCATTAATAGGTCATGTTTTGATATATTGTGATTTTCTTTTATACCTTTTGATGTATTGTTGCTGTTTGTTGTTTTTTGTTTTGTTTTCTTCCGTATGCACGTTGAGTGCCGGATATGCACTGTACAAACTCATTATTATTAATCTTATTTTCACAAAGGCCAGGAACAGATATACCTGCAAACAAGTGGTAGAGGAGGGTGGAGAGGAGAAGAGAGAGAAAGGAGTGAAGAAGAGGAGAAAGAGGAGAAGTATGAGATGAGATAACTGATTGTTCTGGGTTGGAGGGTACATAGGGGAGAGCACAAAATAAGAGGGAGAAGAGGGAGAGAAGGAAGAGGAGGAAGAAGAGGAGGAAGAGGAAGAGGAAAAGGGAGAATGAGAGCAGAGATCTGATCGCTGGGGTTGGGAGGGTAGAGAATGGAAAGTCAGGAGAAGATGGAGAGGGGAAGGAGAGAAAGAACACAGCGGGATATGAGGAGAGGAGGGGGAGAAGAGGGAGAGAAGGAGAGGAGGGGGAGTGAAGAGAGCTGTCAGGGACAGAGTGTTCTAGTAGAAATCACAGAACAGAGGAAGGCGGCGAGGGCCTGGGGAGAACGTTGCAGCAAGCAGGCTCATCACACTAAGAGACAGCACAACACATAACACACACACAGGCTTATACACACACAGACACACACACACATGCACAAGGCAAGCAGACACACACACACACACACACATATGAATGTACGTAATTCACACGAAGTGTTCAAATGAGCACATGCCGCTTCAAAGAAGGAGAATGGTACAAAAGGTTCTCTGTGATTTCCCTCTGACGTGATAGATGCAATTAAGACTTTACAGACCAATCCACTGCAGGTGAGATAGAGAGAAGAGATCAGGGTGACACCTTATCAATGACAGCAGTACTTAGCCATCTAAAACAATGTTACCCTACTCCAGTCCTCGAGTACCCCAACAGTAAAACACTTTGGTTGTAGCCCCGGACAAGCACACCTGATTCAACTTGTCAACTAATCATCAACACCTCAATGAATTGAATATGGTGAGTTTACCCTGGGTTACAACAAAACTGTGTGTCGTTGGGCGTACTCGAAGAGTTGGGAAACACCAATCTAAACCATAATTTGGGTCAGACTGTAACGATAATCCTCCTCCTCTTCATCAGAAGAGGAGGAGCAGGGATTGAACCAAGGCGCAGCGGATAGTGAAGACATAATGATTTATTAAAGACAAGACGAAAACACGAAACTTCACTATAAACTAACAAAATAACAAAACGAAAGTAGACAGTCCCGAACGACGAACTTACATACAACGTAAAGAACGAAATGAACAGGAACAGACTACATGAAATGAACAAACCGTATACAGTCCCGTATGGTGCAAACATTGACACGGACACAGGAGACAACCACCCACAAACAAACACTGTGAACCGCCTACCTAAATATGACTCTCAATTAGAGGAACGCCAAACACCTGCCTCCAATTGAGAGCCATACCAGGCAACCCTAAACCAACATAGAAACAGACAACATAGAATGCCCACCCAAACTCACGTCCTGACCAACTAACACACAAAACTAAACAGAAAACAGGTCAGGAACATGACACAGACTAACAAATTAAGGGCATGTCTGAAATGGCAATATAGTGTACTACTTTTAACTGGGCCCATACAGATCTGGTCATATGGGCTCTGTTCAAAAGTAGTGCACTATATAGGTAATAGTGTGCCATTTGAGATGCAACCAAGCAGACTAACAGACTGAACACAAAATAATTTTGATCTATTCGGTCGGCTTACACCGCTATAGCCAAATCTCCTATTTAATTGACTAAAACCCTGACTAACTGAAAGCTCAGCCCATCATTGGATTGGTGCTGCAGTGTTATTCAATTTCCAACTGGTTTACTAACCTCTTTTCTGGCTCCATCCCTCCCTCTCTCCCTCACGCTACCCTGCTACATGTCCTTCCCTCCTTCTCCTCTGTCTCTGCTTGAATGCTATCTATTGCAGGGTAATGCTAAACCCTTTACATAACCAACTTGACCTAATAACATCTCCGCTGTAAAACTGTCCCCCTCAGGATCCTGCATGGCAGTGCTCTGACCACAGTGTATTGGAATAGAAGAGACAGACTGCCAGTATTTCCCAAATGGCAGTCCTATGGGTCCTTGTCAAAAGTAGTGTAGTACATAGGGAATAGGCTGCCATGTGGGACTCAGTCAGATACCTTGTGTGAGCCTAATATAGACCCAGCATCGAGGTGAGAAACTAGGGAGACGGAAAAGTAAATCATCTCCTTTGCCAAAGGCATATATTTAGAGGTGACCGACTGGTATTTGGCATGTACCTGGAACTCCCTTGGTGAAGGCTAAAAGAGGGAAGACCATTGAATGCACCAATCTCTCTGTCACTAGCAAACACAGTCATGGGTAATACTGATAACTATAAAAATCACTTGAAAGGCACCCGGGGAAATATGCAAATATGTGTTTACAACCTACAGCGTTAAAACAATACGCACAAACCTTTTTAGAGGTACATTTCTGCAACTAAAAATGTACTATTTACTAGCTGCTAACTGTGTGTGTGACCATCAGTATACATCAAGTTTGTGTTCAAGTTCCAAAGTTTACAGTATAAGGTGTAAAACAATGCAGTGATTTATTTTTTTAGAGCTCTTTCCCAACAATGCAGTGATAACAGAAAATAGAATTAAATAAAAAACACAAGACAGAATGCCAAGTATATAATAAGGAACACGGGAATGCAAGTATTCAAGTTTGTGTTCAACTCACACACACACACACACACACACACACACACACACACACACACACACACACACGCACACACACGCACACACACGCACACACACGCACACACACGCACACACACGCACACACACGCACACACACGCACACACACGCACACACACACACACACACACACACACACCTTAACTCATACAGAACTGGGATCTGAGATAAGTGAATATAGATATTGGGGCGTTGGTTGCTTCAGTAGTTTACTGTGCACTGCTCCACTTCGGTGTGTATGACAGGCAATACAAGCCAGAATTAAGGGTAAGACTTTGTGCAATGGGGCACTCCCATAACAAATCAGGACACTGATATATAAATAGGGAGATAATTAACCTAGAGACAGATAGAAACCCTACAAATGTTGATAATGCTGATAATACGTCTGCCTCATTGGATTAGATCAAATAACAGAAAGTGGTTGGGGTATTAAAGGAGAGGTGTGGGAAATACTGGTCGAGCCCACTATGGTGAGGTCACTTACCCCTAATTTAAAAAGAATAGGGTAAGTGTACCTATTAAGCCCACCAAAATCTAATTTTAGACATTTCTAATGTATACTTTTAACATTTTCGTAAAATAAAAGTGTAGATAAAATTAAAGATTATTCTCTCATGGGAGATTTGAATTCACTAAAAAAAAAAATATGTGAGACACAAATATTTGATCAAATATGTGAAAAGTCCATGGGTATTCCAAATAAGACCACCACTTAAATTATCAATTAGAATACATTTCCAAAAATTACAAACAGACATTTTTGTATGGAAGCTTAAATTATAATACTCTCCCTCAAAGCTTTTCTAATCAATTGATCATTACTATTTATCATGGAAGGAGCACTCATAACAGGGGGTGTCCAATCATATCCAGAGAGATCAATATGGGCCCAGACTTTTTTTCCTGCCAACCAGTGCACACTTGATTCAACCAATCAACTAATCATTCAAACAATACGTGAATAGTTGATTCAGGTGTGTTACTGCTTGGTTAGAACAAAAACCTGCACCCGCACCGGCCCTCTGTGGATAAGAGGCCATGCACAAAGACCGGAAATGACTTCCGGCGCCGACAGAGATGGCCGCCTCGCTTCGCGTTCCTAGGAAACTATGCTGCAGTATTTTGATTTTTTTTATGTGATATGCCTTCCAGAGAGACATCAGAGACTGTAACGTTCTTTGTTTCACGGAAACATGGCTCACTCGAGACACGCAATCGGAGTCAGTACAGCCACCTGGTGACAGAAACAAGCATCTCTCTGGAAAGAAGAAGGGGTGTATGCCTTTTGATTAACGAGACATGGTGTAATCATAACAACATACAGGAACTCAAGTCCTTTTGTTCACCTGACTTAGAATTCACAATCAATCAAATGCCGACCGCATTATCTACCAAGAGAATTCTCTTCGATCATAATCACAGTTGTGTATATTTCCCCCCAAGCAGACACATCGACGGCCCTGAAAGAACTTAATTCGACTCTATGTAAACTGGAAACCACATATCCTGAGGCTGCATTTATTGTAGCTGGGGATTTTAACAAGGCTAATCTTGAAACAAGGCTCCCTAAATTCTATCAGCATATCGATTGCACGACCCGGGCTGGCAAAACCCTAGATCATTGTTATTCTAACTTCCGTGACGAATATAAGGCCCTCCCCCGCCCTCCTTTCGGAAAAGCTGACCACGACTCCATTTTGTTGCTACCAGGCTATAGACAGAAACTAAAACAGGAAGCATCCGCGCTCAGGTCTGTTCAATGCTGGTCCGACCAATCGGATTCCACTCTTCAAGATTGCTTTGATCACGTGGACTGGGATAGGTTCCGCACAGCGTTGAACAACAACATTGATGAACACGCTGATTCGGTGAGCGAGTTTATTAGCAAGTGCATCGGTGATGTTGTACCCACAGCGTCTATTAAAACATTCCCCAACCAGAAACCGTGGATTGATGGCAGCATTCACGCAAAATTGAAAGCGCGAACCACTGCTTTTAATCAGGGCAAGGTGACCGGAAAAATGACCGAAAACAAACAATGTAGCTATTCCCTCTGCTAGGCAATCAAACAAGCTAAGCATCAGTATAGAGACTAAGTAGAGTCACAATTCAACGACTCAGACACGAGAGGCATGTGGCAGGGTCTACAGTCAACCAAAACCTATCAAAACCTGCGGGCTCTCCTTCACTGCAGCCAACGTGAGTAAAACATTTAAACATGTTAACCCTTGCAAGGCTGCAGGCCCAGATGGCATTCCCCAGCCGTGTCCTCAGAGCATGCGCAGACCAGCTGGCTGGTGTGTTTACAGACATATTCAATCAATCCTTATCCCAGTCTGCTGTTCCCACATGTTTCAAGAGGGCCACCATTGTTCCTGTTCCCAAGAAAGCTAAGGTAACTGAGCTAAATGACTTCCGCCCCATAGCACTCATTTCTGTCATCATGAAGTGCTTTGTGAGAGACTAGTCAAGGACCATATCACCTCCACCCTACCTGACACCCTAGACCCACTCCAATTTGCTTACCGCCCCAATAGGTCCACAGACGACGCAATCGCAATCACACTGCACACTGCCATAACCCATCTGTACAAGAGGAATACCTATGTAAGAATGCTGGTCATCGACTACAGCTCAGCATTTAACCTCTTTCAGCTAGGGGGCAGAATTTTTATGTTTGGAAAAATAACGTTCCCAATAACGGACTACTTCTCAGGTCCAGCTGCTAGAATATGCATATAATTGACACATTAGGATAGAAAACACTCTAAAGTTTCCAAACTGTCAAAATATTGTCTGTGAGTATAACAGAACTGATTTTGCAGGCAAAAACCTGAGGAAATCCAACCCGGAAGTCCCTTTTATTTGGAAAAATCCCTGTTCCGTTGCCTGCCCCTCCTCCATTTAAAGGGGTATCAACCAGATTCATTTTCCAATGGCTTCCTCAGGCTGTGACCAGGCTTTAGACATAGTTTCAAGCTTTTGTTTTTTTAAATAGCAAGATTTTTCAAAACGCGTCAGGTGTCCTTTGATTAGTTCCTGCGTGCGAGAGATGTAGCTCGACATTTTCTTTCTCGGTAGTATTAAATAGGTTACCGTCCGGTTGCAATATTATCGAGTATGTATGTTAAAAACAACCTGAGGATTGATTATAAAAAACGTTTGACATGTTTCTACGAAGATTACGGATACTTTTTGGAATTTTCGTCTGCCTTTCAGGACCGGAACGAGCCTGTGGTTTTCTGAACATAACGCGCAAACCAAAAGGCGGTTTTTGGTTATAAAACTCATCTTTTTCGAACAAAAATAACATTTATTGTGTAATTGGGAGTCTCGTGAGTGCAAACATCCGAAGATTATCAAAGGTAAGCGATTAATTTTATTGCTTTTCTGACTTTCGTGACCAAGCTAATTTGAGGCTAGCTGTTCTTACTGTTTTGTCTATTGATTGATAAACTCACAAACACTTGGATTGCTTTCGCTGTAAAGCATATTTTCAAAATCTGACACGATAGGTGGATTAACAACAAGGTAAGCTGTGTTTTGGTGTATTTCACTTGTGATTTCATGATTATAAATATTTGAATACTAGTCACTTTAATTATGTTTACATACTGCTTTAATCATCATCCTCCCGGGATGTTTCACCGCCTGTTACAGCAACTTCACTGCCCATAACCGTAAGTCTCTCCGGAGGGTAGTGAGGTCTGCACAATGCATCACAGAGGGCAAACTACCTGCCTTCTAGGACACCTACACACCCGTTATCACAGGAAGGCCAAAAAGATCATCAAGGACAACAACCATCCGAGCCACGGCTTGTTCACCCCGCACTCATCCAAAAGGTGAGGTCAGTACAGGTGCATTACAGCTGGGACAGAGAGAAGGAAAAACAACCTGTAATTCATTACAACCTGTAATTTAAATTTATTTTATTTGGAATTCATATAATGGACATGCACAAAATAGTCCAAATTGGTGAAGTAAAATGAGAAAAAAAATATTGGTTCAAAAAATTCAAAAAAAAAAAAAAGGAAAAGTGGTGGTTCACCCCCTTTTCTATGAAGCCAGTAAATAAGATCTGGTGCAACCAATTACCTTCAGAAGTCACATAATTAGTTAAATCCAGTCCACCTGTGTGCAATCTAAGTGTCACATGATCTGTCACATGATCTCAGTATGTTGTTCTGAAAGGCCCCAGAGTCTGAAACACAACCAAGCAAGCGGCACCATGAAGACCAAGGAGCTCTCCAAACAGGTCAGGGACAAAGTTGTGGAGAAGTACAGATCAGGGTTTGGTAATAAAAAAATATCCAAAACGTTGAAACTCCCACTGAGCACCATTAAATCCATTATTAAAAAATTGAAAGAATATGGCACCACAAGAAACCTGCCAAGAGAGTGCTGCCCACCAAAACTCACGGACCAGGCAAGGAGGGCATTAATCAGAGAGGCAACAAAAAGACCAAAGATAACCCTGAAGGAGCTGCAAAGCTCCACAGCGGAGATTGGAGTATCTGTCCACAGGATCACTAAGCTGTACACTCCACAGAGCTGGGCTTAATGGAAGAGTGGCCAGAAAAAAAGCCGTTGCTTGAAGAAAAAAATAAGCAAACACGTTTGGTGTTCGCCAAAAGGCATGTGGAAGACTCCCCAAACATATGGAAGAAGGTACTCTGGTCAGATGATACAAAATTGTAGCTTTTTGGCCATCAAGGAAAAAGCTATGTTGGGCGCAAACCCAAAACCCTTCTCATCACCCCGAGAACACCATCTCCACAGTGAAGCATGGTGGTGGCAGCATCATGTTGTGGGGATGTTTTTCATCGGCAGGGACTGGGAAACTGGTCAGAATTGAAGGAATGATAGATTGCGCTAAATACAGGGAAATCCTTGAGGGAAAGCAGTTTTAGTCTTCCAGAGATTTCAGACTGGGACGGAGGTACACCTTCCAGCAGGATAATGACACTAAGCATACTGCTAAAGCAACACTTGGGTGGTTTAAGGGGAAACATTTAAATGTCTTGGAATGGTCTACTCAAAGCCCAGACCTCATTCCAATTGAGAATCTGTGGTATGACTTAAACATTGCTGTACACCAGCGGAACCCATCCATCTTGAAGGAGCTGGATCAGTTTTGCCTTGAATGGGCAAAAATCCCAGTGGCAAGATGTGCCAAGCTTATAGAGACATACCCCAAGAGACTTGCAGCTGTAATTGCAGCAAAAGGTGGCTCTACAAAGTATTGGCTTTGAGGGGTTAATAGTTATGCACGCAAAAGGTTTCTGTTTTTTGTTGTTGTCATATCTCTTGTTTGTTTCACAATAAAACATATTTTGCAGTTTCAAAGTGGGAGGCATGTTGTGTAAATCAAATGTTTTTTTGTTTTATTTTATCTTTATTTAACCAGGTAGGTCAGTTGAGAACAAGTTCTCATTTACAACTGCGACCATGCCAAGATAAAGCAAAGCAGTGCGACATAAAACAACACAGAGTTACACATAGGTTAAACAAAAATACAGTCAATATCACAATAGAAAAATCTATATAGTGTGTGCAAACGGAGTGAGGAGATAAGTCAATAAATAGGCCATAGTAGCGAAGTAATTACAATTTAGCAAATTAACACTGGAGTGATAGACGTGTAGATGATGATGTGCAAGTAGAAATACTGGTGTGCAAAAGAGCAAAAAAACTAAATAAAAACAATATGGGGATGAGGTAGGTAGTTTACAGATGGGCTATGTACAGCTGCAGCGATCGGTAAGCTGCTCAGATAGCTGATGCTTAAAGTTAGTGATGGAGATATGTCTCCAACTTCCACGATTTTTGCTATTCATTCCAATCATTGGCAACAGAGAACTGGAAAGAAAGGTGGCCAAAGGAGGGGTTGGCTTTGGAGATGACCAGTGAGATATACCTGCTGGAGCACATGCTACGGGTGGGTGTTGTTATGGTGACCAGTGAGCTGAGATAAGGTGCCACTTTACCTAGCAAAGACTTATAGATGACCTGGAGCCAGTGGGTCTGGTGACAAATATGTAGCGAGGGCCAGCCGACGAGAGCATACAGGCTATTTTGTAATGACATCGCCGAAGTCGAGAATCGGTAGGATAGTCAGTTTTACAAGGGTATGTTTGGCAGCGTGAGTGAAGGAGGCTCTGTTGTGAAATAGGAAGCTGATTCTAGATTTCATTTTGGATTGGAGATGCATGGAAGGAGAGTGTACAGTCTAGGCAGACACCTAGGTATTTGTAGTTGTCCACATATTCTAAGTCAGAACCGTCCAGAGTAGTGATGTTAGTCGGGCGGGCGGGTACGGGCAGCAATCGTTTGAAGAGCATGCATTTTGTTTTACTAGCGTTTAAGAGCAGTTGGAGGCCTTGCAAGGAGTGTTGTATGGCAGTGAAGCTCGTTTGGAGGTTTGTTAACACAGTGTCCAAAGAAGGGCCAGATGTATACAGAACTGAACCCTGTGGCACCCCCATAGAGACTGCCAGAGGTCCGGACAACAGGCCCTCTGATTTGACACAATGAACTCTATCTGAGAAGTAGTTGGTGAACCAGGTGAGGCAGTCATTTGAGAAACCAAGGCTGTTGAATCTGCCGATAAGAATTCGGTGATTGACAGAGTCGAAAAGCC
Organism: Salvelinus fontinalis; assembly: GCF_029448725.1. NCBI lineage: Eukaryota > Metazoa > Chordata > Actinopteri > Salmoniformes > Salmonidae > Salvelinus > Salvelinus fontinalis. The sequence continues at coordinate 21,625,423 of NC_074703.1, read as the reverse complement.
TTTGGTTAGGTCGATGACGACGGTTGCACAGTACTGTCTTTTATCGATGGCAGTTATGATATCGTTTAGTACCTAGAGCGTGGCTGAGGTGCACCCATGACCAGCTCGGAAACCGGATTGCACAGCGGAGAAGGTACGGTGGGATTCGAAATGGTCAGTGATCTGTTTGTTAACTTGGCTTTCGAAGACTTTAGAAAGGCAAGACAGGATGGATATAGGTCTGTAACAGTTTGGGTCTAGACTCTAGACTCTAGACCCACTCTAGACTCTAGAGTGTCATCCCCATTGAAGAGGAGGATGACCGCTTTCCAATCTTTAGGAATCTCGGACGATACGAAAGAGAGGTTGAACAGGCTAGTAATATAGGTGCAACAATTTCGGCGGATAATTTTAGAAAGAGAGGGTCCAGATTTGTCTAGCCCAGCTGATTCGTATGGGTCCAGGTTTTGTAGTTCTTTCAGAACATTTTCTATCTGGATTTGGATGAAGGAGAAGCTTTTGAGGCTTGGGAAGTAGCTGTGGGGATGTGGAGCTGTTGGCCGGGATTGGGGTAGCCAGGAGGAAAGCATGGCCAGCCATAGAGAAATAATTATTGAAATTCGCGATTATCGTGGATTTATCGGTGGTGACAGTGTTTCCTAGCCTCATTGCAGTAGGCAGCTGGGAGGAGGTGCTCTTATTCTCCATGGGCTTTACAGTGTCCAAGAACGTTTTTGAGTTAGAGCTACAAGATGCAAATTTCTGTTTGAAAAAGCTAGCCTTTGCTTTCCTAACTGACTGTGTGTATTGGTTCCTGACTTCCCTGAAAAGTTGCATATCGCGGGGACTATTCGATGCTAGTCCAGCATGCCACAGGATGTTTTTGTGCTGGTCGAGGGCAGTCAGGTCTGGAGTGAACCAAGGGCTATATCTGTTCTTAGTTCTACATTTTTTGGAAGGGGCATGCTTATTTAGGATGGTGAGGAAATTACTTTTAAAGAACAACCAGGCATCGGGATGACGGGATGAGGTCAATATCCTTCCAGGATATCCGGGCCAGGTCAATTAGAAAGGCCTGCTTGCAGAAGTGTTTTAGGGAGCGTTTGACAGTGATGAGGAGTGGTCTTTCGACCGCGGATCCATAACGGATGCAGTCAATGAGGCAGTGATCGCTGAGAGGTGTATTTGGGGGGAAAGTTGTTTGACCGCGGACCCATGAGGCAGTGATCGCTGAGATCCTGGTTGAAAACAGCAGAGGTGTATTTAGTGGGCAAGTTGGTCAGGATAATTTCTATGAGGGTGTCCATGTTTACGGATTTAGGGTTGTACATGATTTAGGGTTGTACATGGTGGGTTCCTTGATGGTTTGTGTGAGATTGAGGGCATCTAGCTTAGATTGTAGGACGGCCGGGGTGTTAAACATATCCGAGTTTAGGTCACGTAACAGAACGAACTCTGAAGATAGATGGGGGGCAATCAATTCCGATATGTTGTCCAGGGCACAGCTTGGATCTGAGGGGGGTCTATAACAGGTGGCAACAGTGAGAGACTTATTTCTGGAGAGATTCATTTCTTTTTTTAAGAAGCTCGAACTGTTTGGGCACAGACCTGGAAAGTATGACAGAACATTGCAGGCTATCTCTGCAGTAGGTTGCAACTCCGCCCCCTTTGGCAGTTCTATCCTGACGGAAAATGTTGTCGTTGGGGATGGAAATCTCCAAGTTTTTGGTGGCCTTCCTAAGCCAGGATTCAGACACGGCAAGGACATCAGGGTTGGTGGAGTGTGCTAAAGCAGTAAGTAAAACAAACTTAGGGAGGAGGCTTTTGATGTTAACATGCATGAAACCAAGGCTTTTACGGTTACAGAAGTCAGCAAATGAGAGCGCTTAGGGACACACAGGGCCTGTGTTAACCTCTACATCACCCGAGGAACAGAGTATGATGAGGGTACGGCTAAAGGCTCTCAAAACTGGTCGTCTAGTGCGTTGGGGACAGAGAATGAAAGGAGCAGATTTCTGGGTGTGGTAGAATAGATTCAGGGCATAATGTACAGACAGGGGTATGGTATGGTGCGGGTAAAGTGGAGGTAAACCTAGGCATTGAGTGACAACAAAGGAAGTTGCATCTCTGGTGGCACTAGTTATGCTAGGTGATGTCACCCCATGTGTGGGAGGTGGGACAAAAGAGGGATCTGAGGCATGTTGAGTGGGGCTAGGGGCTCCGTAGTAAAATAAAACAATGAAAACAACTACCCTAAACAAATGTATACAAGGCATATGATACAACCCCCCCCAAAAAAACGATTTTAATTCCAGGTTGTAAAGCAACAAAATAGGAAAAATGTGAAGGGGGGTGAATTCTTTCGCAGGCCACTGTACTACTGCACCGTTGGAGCTAGGAAAACAAGAATTTCGCTACACCAGCAATAACATCTGCTTAATATGTGTATGTGACCAATAAAATTGGATTTGATGTTGGGCCTAGATGGAACAACAATGATTTATGGTAAAAAAATAAATACAGAATACCAAAGTTTATTTATAGAATCTTTGGAAACCAATCAAATAAATATACACTGTAGACTACATTATTATGTTAAGTTAGTGTTGATCCTATTGAACAATACTTATTTATGGAATTCAAACTTTTTCAGCGGGAGTCCCGCTGGGAGTGGGGAGCATTTTTTCCCACAGAATTTCGGGTTACCAAACGCCATACCAAAGGTAATGATGCAACCCTAAAATATGTAAATTTTTACATCAACAAATGACCTTCAATTCGTTGAATTTACTTCTGTTATCACAATGAAAATAATCAAATAAATACATTTACTCAATCACTCAATAATTTTATTTTTCAAATTAACTTTCTCAAAAATGTTTGTATATTAATATGGAACCCTTGAATTTTTTTGGTATATTTTGGCGACGTCACTCCAATATCACTGCTTTAAGCCCACCAGAGATAAATGGCAAATGCAATATAATACTTGCCCTCGGGAAGAATTCAGACCCCTTGACTTTTTCCACATTTTGTTACGTTACAGCCTTATTCTAGAAATAATGAAAACGTTTTTTTCCCTTATCAATCTACACACAATATTCCATAATGATAAATCAAAAACAGGTTTTTGGAAATGTTTGCTAAATAAAAACGGTATTCAGACCCTTTACTCAGTACAGCATCGAGTCTTCTTGGGTATGACGCTAAAAGTTTGGCACAACTGTAGTTGGGGAGTTTCTCCCATTCCTCTCTCTCAAGCTCTGTTAGGTTGGATGAGGAGCGTTGCTGCACAGTTATTTTCAAGTCGCTCCAGAGAAGATTGATCGGTTTCAAGTCCGGGCTCTGGCTGGGCCATTCAAGGACATTCAGAGACTTCTCCCGAAGCCACTCCTGAGTTTTCTTGGCTGTGTGCTTAGGTTCGTTATCCTGTTGGAAGGTGAACCTTCACCCTAGTCTGACGTCCTGCGTGCTCTGGAGCAGGTTTTCATCAAGGATCTCTCTGTACTTTGCTCTGTTCATCTTTGATTAGATTCTTACTAGTCTCCCAGTCCCTGCCGCTTAAAAATATCCCCACAGCATGATGCATGCTTCACTGTTGGGATGGTGCCAGGTTTCCTCCAGACATGATGCTTGTCATTCAGGTCAAAGAGTTCAATCTTGGTTTCATCAGACCAGAAAATCTTGTTTCTCATGGTCTGAGAGTCTTTAGGTGCCTTTTGGCAAACTCCAAGCGGGCTGTCATGTGCCTTTTACTGAGCTGTGGCTTCCATCTGGCCACTCTACCATAAAGGTCTGATTGGTGGAGTGCTGCGGAGATGGTTGTCCTTCTGGAAGGTTGTCCCATCTCCACAGAGGAGCTCTGTCAGTGTGACCATTGGGTTCTTGGTCACCTGCCTGACCATTGCCCTTCTCCCCCGATTGCTCAGTTTGGCCTGGGGGTGGCCAGCTCTAGGAAGAGTCTTGTTAGTTCCAAACGTCTTCCATTTAAGAACGATGTAGGCCACTGTGTTCTTGTGGACATTCAGTGCTGCAGAAATGTTTTGGTACCCCTCCCCAGATCTGTGCCTCGACACAACCCTGTCTTGGCGCTCTACGGAAAATTCCTTCGACCTCATGGCTTGGTTTTTGCTCTAACATGCACTGTCAACTGTGGGACCTTATATAGACAAGTGTGTGCCTTTCAAAATCTTGTCCAATCAATTGAATTTACCACAGGCGGACTCCAATCAAGTTGTAGAAACATCTCAAGGATGATCAATGGAAACAGGATGCATCTGAGCTCAATTTCGAGTCTCATCGCCTGTTTTCACTTTGTCATTATGGGGTATTGTGTGTAGATTGCTGAGGATTTTTTTTATTTTATCAAATTTAGAATAAGGCTGTAACTTAACAAAATGTGGAAAAAGTCAAGTGGTCTGAATGCTTTCCGAATGCACTGTATAACAATGCAATGTTAATTTACCAGTAAAATAAGACAAAATGCATAAAGAAAATTAAGCTGTGAGTGCTTGAGATCTATTAGACATGCCACCGTAGGCCTCTTCACAGTTCCCAAGTCCCGAACAGACTATGGGAGGCGCACTGTACTACATAGAGCCATGACTACATGGAACTCTATTCCACATCAAGTAAGTCATGCAAGCAGTAAAATTAGATTAAAAAAACAGATAAAAATACACCTTATGGAGACACAAACACAAGCACAGACACATGCATTCACATACACAATAACATACGCACACACACATACATTTTGTGTTGTAGAGTAGTGGCCTAAGGGCACACAATTAATGTGTTGTGAAATCTGTTGTGAATGGATTGTAATGTTTTTAAAATTGTGTAACTGACTTGGCAGAACCTAATGGGGATCCAAAATAAATGCAAATACAAATTATATATTGTTTTGGTTCACCAAGTTGTGTTTCTACTCTATTGACTGTGACATGTGATACGACTGCATGAAAACCCCTATTTTCAATTGGCAAGAAATAGTAATTAATGCTAATACCATGTAGTATGCTATATATCAACACAGTAATCGTTAAATTTTACATTAGGCACAAAAAATATCTGGGATTTTTTTCCATCTGAGAGTCGACTACCCAGCAAACCAAAATTGGTTCTGTGAAAGTTAGTCTAGTTGTGGTGATGATTATAGAGTGTTTGTTTAAAATATATTTGCTAAATATTATTATTTTTATTCTTCAATTTGATCATTGCTAGAAAGACATTTTCAAGTCATAACATAGATTTTGAAGCCGATTTAAGTCAATACTGTTACTATGCCACTCCGGAACATTCAATGTCGTCTTGGTAAGCGTCCTGCTGAAAGGTGAATTTGCCACCCAGTGTCTGTTGGAAAGCAGACTGAGACAGGTTTTCCTCTAGGATTTTGCCTGTGGTTTACTATATTCCATTTATTTATATCATAAAAAACTCCCTTGTCCTTACATACTCATAACATGATGCAGCCACCACCATGCTTGAAATTATGAAGAGTGGTACTTAGTGATATGTTGGATTTGCCACAAATATAACACTTTCTATTCAGAACATGCAGTTAATTTCTTTGCCACATTTTTTTCAGTTTTACTTCCGTGCCTTGTTGCAAACAGGATGCATGTTTTGGAATTGTTTTATTCTCTACTAGCTTCCTTCTTTTCACTCTGTAACTTAGGTTAGTTTTGTGGAATAACTACAATGTTCTTGATCCATCCGCAGTTTTCTCCTATCACAGCCATTAAACTCTGTATTGTTTTAAAGTCACCATTGGCTTCATGGGGAAATCCCTGAGCGGTGTCCTTGCTCTCTGGCAACTGAGTTAGGAAGGATGCCTGTATATTTGTATTGACTGGGTGTATTGACACACCAGCTAGCACAGTGGATCTGGGCCAATTCCGGCTGAGAGTCAGACTCGGCCGACGTCATATGGCCCGAGTCTGGGCCACCTTCGGCAGTATTGCTTATGGCCAGGAAACAAGGATTGAGCTCAGTCCAATTCCGGTGATAGTTATCCGACCCAAATGTATTACTTGGGGCTCGTTCCGATTGGGGCTACTTTCTGGCAGATGATTACGTGGGCTGCTTTATTTAAATAACTTTTCATAATTTTTTCCCCCCATATTTTCTCATTGTTTCTGTGATCAAAAAATACAATTAACATTTAAATGAAATTCTTTAAGAGCCCTGTGTAGTATTTTAGTCTTTTTGATACTTGGTGCAAGGCAATTGATAAGCATTAACTCCCGAGTGGCTCAGCGTTCTTAGACACTGCATTGCAGTGCAAACAGCGTTGCTACAGATGCCTGTTCGAGACCTGTGCCCGGGAGACGACGCACGGCCCAGCGTCGTCCGAGTTAGGGGAGGGTTTGGCCGGCTGGGATGTCCTTGTCCCATCACGCTGTAGCGACTCCTGTGACGGGCCAGGCGCTGACACGGTCACCTGGTGTTTCCTCTGATGCAAAATGTTTTTTTTTTGTGGATGGGTATAATTTGTATGGATAAAATGTATAATAGTAATATTTAAAATGACTAAATCGGGTAATTTTGTATACATTTATTTCAATTTGCATCGGGCCGCTTCTGGGGGAATTCCGGTAGACGGAAATGGCCAGATGTACTTGGGCAGTCATTCATTTTGATTCCGGGCCAAGTCCGACACCCGATTCCGGGCTGACTCAATCAGTTCTGGCCCTCTGGAAGAGGGACCAACTCCTCATTGATAGCTGCGACACCATCCAAAGTCTAGTTAATAACTTCACCATGCTCAAAGGGAAAGGTGCCCTTCTTTGCGAGGCATTCGAAAACCTCCCTGGTGTATGTGGTTGAGTCTGCGTTTGAAATTCACTGTGAATGATCCCAGCTCCAATACGAGAGGCTAGATATCCAGTCGATGTACCCAAACCAAAGAACCTAGATCTAGAAGATATGCAGCCTTTCTTGGTGAAGAATGGAAGGAGAATGGAAGTACCCCAGGAAGAAGAGAAAACAAAGGAGCTGGTTCACAGATGCTCTTCAGCTCTGTTGTGATTAGCTAACAGTCATTTCCATAACTCCATGATTTATTAGGAGATAATCCTGTGGTTATAGCTACCACTATAGCTAGGAACTCTACCGGGAATAGAGGTCATTGTTATCACACACACGCTCACGCGCACACGCGCACACACACACACACACACACACACACACACACACACACACACACACACACACACACACACACACACACACACACACACACACACACACACACACACACACACACACACACAGTCCTCCTCTGTTGTTGATTGCTTGTGGATGCAAATGATGAATTGCTTATTCACTGAAGGACAGTTTGATTGACAAGTGTGTGAAGTCTTCTTGACAAGCTGCCAGAGCTGCCAGATCTTGATAGTGCACTGACTGAATTCGGTGCACCTCCTATCTCAAACCCCCCGCACCCCCACCCATGGCCCCCTTTCCCGCTGAGCCCTGTGGGGGTGACGGTACATAAGCCCCCCTCCTATCTCATGCCCCGCCCCATCTTTCCACCCTACCCCCAAACCTCTGAGGTACCACAACCCACTTCCCCAGCCCCCCCCCCGCTCGTCAGCCTCCCATCTGACACTGTTCTGTCAATCATCCCCATCCCACCTCCCATTCCAACCCCAACACTCCTTTTTAATCGTCATTAACCAATTGACCTCAGCCATTGTATACCAATCCATTATGTTTACAATACAATGAATGTCCCGGATTACAATCGCGATCAGTACGCAATACATTTTTTTGTCCATTCCAAACAATAAGGAATTCGGCATCAGGTTTGGTGCAGCCAAATCATTCTGAATAAATCTAACAGAGTGATTCAACATACCACAGCCATATGACTGGGACAAGCAAACCTAATGACCCCACCCTAGGCTATTCTACTCAACACCCTATTTCCTAACCTGTTCATGTGAGCAATTCAACCCTATCCCTATTTCTAACAGAATGTTGACAATGTACACAGTCCTCTTCTGATTCCTACAAACCCAGCTCACGGTGACATCCTGCCTGTGTGCTGTTAAACTGTGGAGAGGAGTAATTGTATGTCTCTGTATGTGTGTGTGTGTTTCTGTCCTACAGGACAGGGATAGAACATCCATGCGGCCCCCCAGCTGTGATCTCTGTCACGGTCCCCTGGGAAGGGAGACGCATTGTGACAGTCACAGCCCACTGCTTTCATTTACCCGCAACCCTCCTCTACACACACACACACACACACACACACACACACACACACACACACACACACACACACACACACACACACACACACACACACACACACACACACACACACACACACACACACACACATCAGTGCTGGCCACCAGTACAGACAGGACAGACACATGAGAGGTTCCAGTCCTCAGGATAGGAGCAGTGAGTGTGAATGCAGCCTGATGTGCTGTAGCTGTGGCATGGAGTTGTGTTTGAGCTGTGTGTGCACTGTCAGAGGAACTGTAGCTATGTGTCCTGGGTGTCTATCTGGGTGCTCTCTGGAATGTTACTCTCAGCTGGGTCCCTCTGCTCTACTGTTTGACTGTGTGTGTGTACACGTGTGTATGTGTGTGTCCAGCCCTGCAGCAACAGTACAGTGTTTTGGCTGCACTAGTCTCCATGATATATGAGTGTCATTTTAACCTAGGGGTATCAAACATACGGCCCAAGAGTGGTTTGACTATAAAAAAAAAATTTAAATACTGCATGTATATTATGTTTTCGTTTTTTTGGGGGGGTGGACTTTGCTTGACGACTCAAAAATGAATTATTCCGCTGCTCTATCGTTCACTGCATACTTCAGTCTTCGTTGAAGTCGTTTGTGGCAGCCACTGACTGACTGAATATCCAGGGCACGAGGTGGTTGGAGTTGTCAACGAAGCAGCATGACAGAAATTTCATGCCAACTTTTTAACTTCCGGCAGTTTCTTTTAGAATATATATGAAGCGATCTGTGCATTTGAACAACAGCATAAATACACTTGTTTAACTTTTGCAAAAATGGAATGACCCCTGCTGCACATGCTGCCACTGTTATAAACAGATTAGATGATAGTGTTTAGAAAGAGCCCGCCAGCTCATGTCACAAACAAATGAGTGCACCAGGGAAAACTCAACAAGCATGCATAAGTGAAAAACACATTATCTAACTGGGGATAACTAGTTAGCATAATGTCCCAAAGCATGATGTGCTAGCCAGTTAACTTTCATTCTGAAATAACTTCATATTTCCGAGATAGTAAGATATTAGTTCAGAAAGACTTGAAATTGGCATGGGCGCTAACTAGCTAGCAAGCTACCAAAAAAATCGACCAAACTATTTCTCAGTGTTTCTTAAAATTACTGTAGCTGGCTAATTCATTTGGTCATGCTTTGTGATACACCCGGTTTAATGCTATTTTAGTCCACACAACATGTCACCATGTCCCCCTACAGTAGAACCTGATGAACAACATGGGGGAAACAATCACATTTTTGTCCTACCAGATCCGCATAGAGAAGGTTATAGTAGGTGTATCCCTATTGTCACGACCTGACCTTAGTTCCTTTTTTATGTCTCTATTTTGGTTTGGTCAGGGCGTGAGTTGGGGTGGGCATTCTATGTCTGGTGTTCTATGTTGTCTATTTCTTTGTGTTTGGCCGTGTGTGGTTCTCAATCAGAGGCAGCTGTCTATCGTTGTCTCTGATTGAGAACCATACTTAGGTATCCTGTTCCCACCTGTGTTTGTGGGTAGTTGTTTTCTGTGTTGTGTGTTTTCACCATACAGAACTGTTTCGTTTGTTCGTTCGTGCTCTTTGTTATTTTGTTCAATTGATTTATTAAAATACATATTATGGACACTTACCACGCTGCGTATTGGTCCGATCCTTCCTCCTCATCTTCCCAGGACGAGAATCGTCACTCCTATGTCCTTCGACTCTTGTTGGATGTATTTTATCAGGTCCCAGGCTCCCACGAATATTATGATTATTTACAAGTTCATTACAATTTGATTTGTCTTTAGCGCCAACTGCACCTGATAGAGTCTCACGTGTAGAAGTAAACTGTCTGCCGGCGAGAGACTTAGATTGGGAGGGAGCCTAGAGCAGACCCAGAAGTTTTGACTGAACGGATGCACATTTGAGCACCCAAGGATGGTCCATTTACTTTGTGCTGTTACAATTTATGCTATGAAATCCTACGATTTCATTGGGGCAGTTCCCCCTCATAGCAAATAGTTGGCAAAACAATCCAAGCAATGTTCACACTGCCTATGCACCCACAGAAGTGGAGCTGCTGCTGTTGGCAGTCATTGATGGGCAGAGTAGAAAGTTAGTGAACAGCTTGTTTTGAACAATATATTTTTGAAACATGAAAATGTACACATTTACCGCAATTTTATGAGAATTCTTTCAACCAATCACAAGTGGGGCACCGACCTTGAAGCCCTAATAGGCGGGCTGCCTCTGGTTTTTGGTGACCTCAAAATGAGGGGTTTTGTACAAAACAAATTAACCAGCGATTGGATCATATCTTACCAATCAGAGTAGCAAAGCCATTGATGAATGGCTCTGGCCCAACCCATCGGTTTCTGGGACCAATCAGAACGGTAAGAATGTTTTTTCATTCTAGAAATTGTTGTGGATGTACTCAGATCCAGACTCATTAAGGAGAAGAAACAAATGTCCGCGGGCATTAGCTAAACAGTCAGGGAGCATTAAAAGTTCCAAAAACGATGGATAAAGGATAATATTTTGAAAATGATGACAGCGAGGAAATATAACCAATTTTCAGTGTGGCCTTCCAGACCTCGTTGAAGACCTAATGTGCCCCCCTGGGCAAAATTAGGTTGACACCCCTGTTTTAGCCAAATTACATGTTGCCCTGTGTGAGATACCATCTGATTAAAGTCAACAGAGCAAAGCAAACACTACTAGGGAAGGCTTCTGTACAGATGAGCTGACTAGGCATGCTACATGAGGGCTGGCAGAGAGTATCTGGTGTCAGTGGATAGGTAATCTTGGTTAACCCAGAACTAAAATATTTAGCAAAATAGTCAGATGCTTTATGTTTCCATAGTCTATCCACTATAGGTTAAAGGATAGGTAATTATGTTAAGAAGATAAAGGAGTGTAATTTCCTCTCATTAAGTTTCTGTTCAGTAAAACCATCAAATTGGTTGATTAGCAGGCAGTTCTTATATGAGGCAGAGCGATAAAGACAGACGGAACAGCTCTGTCAGATGCCTGTGCTGCATCAGGGAATTACAAACACGACACCATCACGTTAGGGCTTCCATTTGTTTATAACTATATTGTTTACAACTAGCGTACTGAGTTATGAGTCCTCAGTGAAAGTTGACGAGTGTTACTGTAAGTAATCCCATTGTTTAGGCACTACATTCCAACTATGACACATTTTGCTTAGTCTTCACCTCTTTGCCAGTTATTTTAATGTCCTGCTGATGTAACAAGACATAATAACGCAATACCATCATAATGTTGAGTATGTGATTGTTTGCTTTGACTTCCCATATCTGGGGTCAAAATCAAGATAATTTGCTCACTTGTCAGCCTTTGAATCTAGACAGTCAACTGAGTCTGTCTGTATCTCTACAACAACAACAAAAAATCTTACTAAACAATCAACTGCGCCAGATGAGTTTGCCTGTATCTCTCAGCTCTCCTGCGATCGTGTCTGTATATGTGTGTATCTCTCATTGAGTCTCTCTTCCAGTGCCCAGAAAAGTAGGGAGGCAGCTGCTGTTTAGCTCTGATAAACACCTGGCATTTGCAGCAGCAGCTAGCGGATAGCGACAACAGACAGAGACAGGGATCCGTCCCAAATGGCACCCTATTCCATTTATAGTGCACTACTTTTGATCAGGTCCCATACGGAATAGGACGCCATTTGGAACGTAGACAGAGGCAGGGACACATTGACCTAGACAGCTAGCTAACCCAGGAACGAAACAGCACAGTGCCACGAGACACAGGATTAAAGAGCAGCGTTTGTCAGAAGAAGAGAAGAAGGGGATGGGAGAAGGTAGAGAAAGGGAGGAGGAGAAATAGACAGAGAAGCTGAAAGGAGAGAGAGGAGGGAGAGGTCTCGGTGAGAGCCAGCTCAGAAGAGAGAAGGGAGCGGACAGGGGAAGGGAGGGAGTGAAGAGGGGAGGAGGGAGAGGTCTCTAGGGTGACCTAAATTCCAAGACACCCAGACATAATACAACGGTGCGCACACGTGACCATAGTCTCTTAGTCAAAACAATAGCAGAGAGTGGCCCCAGAGAGTGGCCCCAGAGAGTGGCCCCAGAGAGTGGCCCCAGAGAGTGGCCCCAGAGAGTGGGGGACAGAAGGGGGGGGGCGACACGCTACAGTCTAGCCTTGCCATGGCCCCTTCTCCCCCTCGCTCCCTTTCATCGCTTTCATCCAGGCTGTTAACTCCTCACAGGTGGTGTCCAATGACCTAGCATTAAACACGGAAACAAACCGGGGTTCCGGAGTTCCTGGAAAGAGGTTTCAGAATGTTTCTTTGCAACGTTTGGATAATCGCGTCTATGTTTGAACGAGTTACAACTTTATTAGCTCTGAATTCTTTCCTCGTCTACACAACAAGGCTCAAGTAAGCAACAAAACGAACCATTGGGAATATTTTAATTTCTGCTCCAAATACACAGAAACGAATATGAAACAATTTGCATAGCCAATAGGAGTAACATTCTGGCCACACCAAATGTTATTGGTCACATACACATGGTTAGCAGATGTTATTGCGTGTGTAGCGAAATGCTTGTACGCTGTGGGTGGTGTGCGCACCTACGAAGTCTGACCAGAAGACCGATCCGGCGGCGTTGTTTTGGGTCAGCCTCTGGAATCAGTTCAAATTCCCTGGGTGGTTCGGACAAAGGATCTGCTTTGGGAAAGTCGTAGTGCTGGTCGTAGTGCTGGTAAGTTGACATCGCTCTGATATCCAAAAGTTCTTCCTAGTTGTCTGTAATTACACTTAAGATTTTCTGGGCTAACAATGAAAGAAATAATACATCAAAAAACGAAATACTGCAAAGTTTCCTAAGGACTAGAAGCGAGGCAGCCCTCCCTGTCGGCGCCATCTTCAGACAGAATAATTTGTGACACTTGACGCGCTACAAGTTCCGCCTCTCAAATCAAATCTAATCAAATGTTATTGGTCACATGCTCCCGAATACAACAGATGTAGACCTTACAGTGAAATACTTACAAGCCCTTAACTTCTCTAGGGTATGTGGGACGGTAGCGTCCCACCTCGTCAACAGCCATTGAAACTGCAGGGCGCCAAATTCAAAACAACAGAAATCCCATCATTTAAGTTCCTCAAACATACAAGTATTTTACACCATTTTAAAGCTACACTTGTTGTAAATCCAGCCAAAGTGTCCGATTTCAAAAAGGTTTTACGACGAAAGCACACCAAACGATTATGTTAGGTACGAGCCAAGTCACAGAAAAAGACAGCCATTTTTCCAGCCAAAGAGAGCAGTAACAAAAAGCAGAAAGAGATAAAATGAATCACTAACCTTTGATGATCTTCATCAGATGACACTCATAGGACTTCATGTTACACAATACATGTATGTTTTGTTTGGTAAAGTTCATATTTATATCCAAAAATCTGAGTTTAGGCGAGACGCTACTGTCTCACTTGGCAAAAAAGCTGAGAAAATGCAGAGCGCCATATTCAAATGAATTACTATGAAAATTACTATAAAATCAAACTTTCATTAAATCACACATGAAAGATACCAAATAAAAGCCAACATGTCAGAATTCAAATAGGCTTTTCGGCGAAAGCATACAATGCTATTTTCTGAGGATAGCACCATTGTAAACCAAGAGAGATAAGCATATTCCAACCCTGCAGGCACGACACAAAACGCAGAAATAAAAATATAATTCATGCCTTACTTTTGACGAGCTTCTGTTGTTGGCACTCCAATATGCCCCATAAACATCACAAATGGTCCTTTTGTTCAATTAATAAAGGGAACACTTAAACAACACAATGTAACTCCAAGTGAATCACACTTCTGTGAAATCAAACTGTCCACTTAGGAAGCAACACTGATTGACAATACATTTAACATGCTGTTGTGCAAATGGAATAGACAAAAGGTGGAAATTATAGGCAATTAGTAAGACACAACCAAAAAAGGAATGGTTCTGCGGGTGGTGACCACAGACCACTTCTCAGTTCCTATGCTTCCTGGCTGATGTTTTGGTCACTTTTGAATGCTGGCGGTGCTTTCACTCTAGTGGTAGCATGAGACGGAGTCTACAACCCACACAAGTGGCTCAGGTAGTGCAGCTCATCCAGGATGGCACATTAATGCGAGCTGTGGCAAGAAGGTTTGCTGTGTCTGTCAGCCTAGTGTCCAGAGCATGGAGGCGCTACCAGGAGACAGGCCAGTACATCAGGAGACGCAGAGGAGGCCGTAGGAGGGCAACAACCCAGCAGCAGGACCGCTACCTCCGCCTTTGAGCAGGAGGAGCACTGCCAGAGCCCTGCAAATTGACTTCCAGTAGGCCACAAATGTGCATGTGCCTGCTCAAACGGTCAGAAACAGACTCCATGAGGGTGGTATGAGGGCCCAACGTCCACAGGTGGGGGTTGTGCTTACAGCCCAACACCGTGCAGGACGTTTGGCATTTGCCAGAGATTCGCCACTGGCGCCCTGTGCTCTTCACAGATGAAAGCAGGTTCACACTGAGCACATGAGCACATGTGACAGACGTGACAGAGTCTGGAGACGCCGTGGAGAACGTTCTGCTGCCTGCAACATCCTCCAGCATGACCGGTTTGGCGGTGGGTCAGTCATGGTGTGGGGTGGCATTTCTTTGGGGGGCCGCACAGCCCTCCATGTGCTCACCAGAGGTAGCCTGACTGCCATTAGGTACCGAGATGAAATCCTCAGACCCCTTCTGAGACCATATGCTGGTGCGGTTGGCCCTGGGTTCCTCCTAATGCAAGACAATGCTAGATCTCATGTGGCTGGAGTGTGTCAGCAGTTCCTGCAAGAGGAAGGCATTGATGCTATGGACTGGCCCGCCCGTTCCCCAGACCTGAATCCAATTGAGCACATCTGGGACATCATGTCTCGCTCCATCCACCAACGCCACGTTGCACCACAGACTGTCCAGGAGTTCCATGGGTTGATAAATTTGATAGGACCTCCATGGGTTGATAAATTTGATTTCCATTGATCATTTTTGTGTGATTTTGTTGTCAGCACATTCAACTATGTAAAGAAAAAAGTATTTAATAAGAATATTTCATTCATTCAGATCTAGGATGTGTTATTTTAGTGTTCCCTTTATTTTTTTGAGCAGTGTAGTTGTCCTGGGGTGCCAGGACAGAGAAGAGCTTGGACGAGACTGAGTGGGAGCTGAGTGGGAGGGCCATGAGACCAGAGGTGGTAGGACGGAGTGCTAGGTGTGAGCATAGGCTGATGGTAGGGAGGGGCAGTTCATCTTGCTGCTCCATAGGTAAATACCATGGTCTTGTAGCACAGTAGACGCGAGCTTCGACTGGAAACCAGTGGAGTGTGCAGAGGAGCGGCGTGACATGGGAGAACTTGGAAAGTTTGAACACCAGGCAGGCAGCAGTGTTCTATATAAGTTGCAGGGGTTTGATGACACAAGTGGGGAACCCAGCCAACAGCGAGTTGCAGTAGTTCAGAAAGGAGATGACAAGTGCCTGGATTAGGACCTGCGCCGCTTCCTGTGTGAGGTAGTGTCATACTCTTCCGATGTTGCAGAGCATGAACCTGCAGGAGCGAGTCACTGCTTTGATGTTTGCAGAAAACGAGGGTCATGCCAAGGTTCTTTGCACTCTTGGAGGGGGACACCGTGGAGTTGTCAACTGTGATAGTGAGGTCTTTGAGCGAGGTGAGGTCTTTGAGCGGGCAGAGCCCGAGACGCTCAGCCCTAAGAGGGCGGTTGGTTATAACATGTATTTTGACAGCGGAAGTGCAGCCTATCGAGTCATGAAGCACAGTGCCACATGGAACAAGAAATATGTGCTTTTTGAGCCCATAAACCTAGTACTTAAAAACATACAAACCAAATGATTTTTACAATTTTGTTTCATTTGATTAAAAACCAAGCATAGCCTCATCTCCTCTCAATGATGGTAGTTTTTGTTTCTGTCTTGCCCAATGCATTAGTCAAGTAGTCAAGACTATCATAAACGGTTTGGCTCGTGAGACTGCTTTGAAATACATTTTAATCACCAAAGATTTATTAAAAGATCAAGTTTGGGAGCATGCCCTTTTTATATATGTAGGCTATTGTACATTATTTTAGCCAGCTCCTGTTATTATTTTGGATGTGAGTTAAAACTCCTCCATGTAGAATATATGCCCATCTTGGAATGAGACATGAGATGATCCAGTGACAATGGTGTTTAAAAACGTGTTACTTTCCTGTAACAATTGCTTGTTTTCTGTTTTTCGTTTTATAAAAAAAACAAGCCCTTATAGGCTATTCTTACCCTACTATAATAAAATCTGGTTCAACAACAAGGACAACAACCACCCGAACCACTGCTTGTTCAACCCGCTATCATCTAGAAGGCGAGCTCAGTAAAGCTGCATCAAAGCAGGGACCAAGAGACTGAAAAACAGCTTCTATCTCAAGTCCATCAGACTGTTAAATAGCCATCACTAACACAGAGAGGCTGCTGCCTACATACAGACTTGAAATCTAACAAATGGATCGCTAGTCACTTTAATAATGATTACATATCTTGCATTACTCGTCTCATATGTATATACTGTAGTCTATACTATCTACTGTATCTTATTCTATGCCACTCTGACATTGCTCGTCCATATATTTATATATTCTTAATTCCATTCCTTTACTTAGATTTGTGTGTATTAGGTATTTGTTGTGAAATTGTTAGATATTACATGTTAGATATTGCTGCACTGTTGGAACTATTCACATAGGTCAAATCAACGTTAGGCCTAGGCTATATGCTTATTGAGAACCTCACACATACAATACAATTTGCAGGAACCTAGTATTTTTTTATTTGAAGAGAGGTGCGATGCGTAAAGGCCTATACACGTTGAAACCAATTACAGCAATGTTGACTGTCAACACTCCAAACATATTGAGCAAACACTGGATGTTTTTTTTTACTCTTGCTATTACCCATTACTGTAGCCTATGCTAGGAAGAGAATATTCCGTGATTCCGGATTCAATTCAAATCAAATCAATCAAATTCATTTGTCACATGCACCGATTACAATGAAATGCTTACTTACAGGCCCTTAACCAACAATGCCTTTCAAGAAGTTAAGAAAACATTGAATAAATAATCTAATATTTTCAAAAAGTAACACTATAAAATTACAATAACGAGGCTATATAAAGAGGGAACCGGTACCGAGTCAATGTGCGGGGTACAAGTTAGTCAAGGTAAGTTGTACATGTAGGTAGGGATAAAGTGACTATGCATAGATAATAAACAGCGAGTAGCAGCAGTGTAAAAACAAAGGGGGGATGTCAATGTATATAGTCCGGGTGGACATTTGATTGATTGTTCAGCAGTCTTCATGGCTTGAGGGTAGAAGCTGTTAAGGAGCCTTTTGGACGTAGACTTGGCGCCCCGGTACCGCTTGCCATGCGGTAGCAGAGAGAACAGTCTATGACTTGGGTGACTGGAGTATTATACCATTTTTTGGGCCTTCCTCTGATACCGCCTAGAATTTAGGTCCTGGATGGCAGGAAGCTTGGCCCCAGTGATGTACTGGGCAGTACGCACTACCCTCTCTAGCGCCTCACGGTAGGATACCGAGCAGTTGCCATACCAGGCGGTGACGCAACCGGTGACAATGCTCTCGATGGTGCAGCTGTCTAACTTTTTGAGAATCTGAGGACCCATGTCAAATCTTTTCAGTCTCCTGAGGGGGAAAAGGTGATGTTGCGCCCTCTTCACGACTGTATTGGTGTGTTTGGACCGCGATAGTTTGTTGGACGCCAAGAAACTTGAATCTCTCGACCCGCTCCACTACAGCCCTGTTGATGTGAATGGGGGCGCGTTCGGCCCTCCTTTTTCTGTCGTCTATGATCAGCTCCTTTGTGTTGTTACCTACCCTTACCACCTGGGGGCGGCCTGTCAGGAAGTCCAGGATCCAGTTGCAGAGGGAGGTGTTTAGTCCCAGGGTCCTTAGCTTAGTGATGAGCTTTGTGGGCACTATAATGTTGAACACTGAGCTGTAGTCAATGAACAGCATTCTCACTGAAGTTGATGACAATGCAAAGACAGTCAGTGAACATTCAGTAAGTGAACCCCCCCCACACACTCTAGGACGGGCCTGATGGGCCGGCCGAGGCATGGGCGCCAGACAAGCCAGCTGAGGCGTAGAAGCCCGACGAGCAGACTGGGGCGTGGGAGCCCGACGATCCTGCTGAGGCGTAGGAGCCTGACGAGCCGGCTGAGGCATGACATGGGACCCTGCCGAGCCAACCGAGGCAAGGAAACCTCTCGAGCCAGCAAAGGCGTGGAAGCCCGAAAAGCCAGCCGAGGCACCCTCGGTTCCATCGGCAGCGGCACCCGGACCCGACCTCACCAACAAAAACAAAAAACAAAAACTCCCTGATGCTTCAAATTGTGATGTTAGCATTCTGTAAGGACAGATGCTTGGAGATTAGAAGCAAGTACAGGGAGTGAACATTTAATTAATAAACAGACATGAAACAGGACTTTACAGCGTCTGGACATGAAAAACATAATGACATCAATACTGACACGGGGATGAAACAGAGGAACAGACAGATATAGGGAAGGCAATCAAAACGTGAAGGAGTATAGGTTATTCCAATGAAGCGCTGATGCGTGTAACAAAGGTGTGCATAATGATGGGCAGCCAGCCCATTCGCTAAACCATTCCGCGTAGTGAAAATTACAAAAATATTTTGCACACACTCCCGGATCTCTAGCCCTACTACCAGAGGTAAGATTTACCATTCTGTTTAGGTTTGTTAAAATAGAGCCCAGAGAAGGAGACAAGGGTTAGTGCAATCTGGAATCCTTGGGACATCCCTACCTAAAACCCTAAACCTAAAGTTACCCCCTACCCTCACCCAAAGCTTAAATATAACCATAAACCTTAACTAACCTTAACCCCAACCTTAACCCTTACCTTAACCATTTTACAATTGAACTTCAATGAGGTAGGGATGTCCAAAGAAACCCGGATTGCATGGACCCGGAGACAAGGGGACAGTGATTCACATTGGATCTGCGATATACAATCATTTCAAATGAGCATTGTGGATCCATAATAAGCACTTCTCCGCTCATGCAGAGTGACAATTTGCACATAAATACACCATTTGGACTGTGTGGTCGTCTATTTTGGGCAGAAAATATAGGGATCTGAAAAAAGATAATAAAGGTCTATGTAATCACTGTGGAACAATAATGTTGACAATCTAAGAAAGAGAGAGAGAGACAGAGAGAGAAACAGGGGGAGAAAGAGAGAGAGAGACAAAAAAACAGGGACTTAGACGGTCAGGGAGAAAAAGAGGAGAACAGACAGACAGACAGACAGACAGACAGACAGACAGACAGACAGATGGGGAGAGAGTAGCTTCTGTACACACAGAGATATGAATCCTCTCCCAAAACATTCTAAACCCTACTGCACCGTAAGCAGTGGATAAAATAAAAACAACATACCTGCACTTAAATACAATACCAAAACATTATATAATGGAGAGCAAATAAAAAAAGTATAGCTAGTGTAAAAATAAACAGTAGGTCCCATGTAGAAAGAGAGAAGCAAAGTGACTACAGCCCACTTATCTCTCTCACAAGGGTGGCAGGTAGTCTAGCAGTTAGAGAGGTGAGCCAGCAACCAGAGGGTTGCCTGTTAGTATCCCGGTCTGACAGGAAAAATCTGGTGGGTTGCTGGCATCAAATCCTAGATGCCATTGCCTCCTGTTGTGCCTTTGAGCAAGGCACTTAAACAACGGTTCCGGTGTGGCAGCCCACAGCACCTCTCAAAAAACTTCTCAATGTGTCCTTCGGAGGGGTTGGCGTAAAATGAAAGATTCTGTTGAACCTTGTGTACAATTCACCAATAAAGTGATCTTAATCATGAGGCCTTGTGTAATTGTTAGTGGTGTTCATAAATAGCTCTACCCACAACAATCAACCAAAAAAAGCATTATAATTTCAAAATACACTCAACTAATAATAGAATAGGAAAAAATAAACACAATAACCATAAAAATATTCTACAGTGCTATAAATAGTCAAGCTTTTCCTTCAATTGTGCCTTATTGCTCCCTTGGCGTCTGTGTGTGTGTGTGTGTGTGTGTGTGTGTGTGTGTGTGTGTGTGTGTGTGTGTGTGTGTGTGTGTGTGTGTGTGTGTGTGTGTGTGTGTGTGTGTGTGTGTGTGTGTGTGTGTGTGTGTGTGTGTGTGTGTGTGTGTGTGTGTGTGTGTGTGTGCGTGTGTGTTTATTTGAGGAGAGCTACCGCTATGTGACTTCTAACACACACATGCTATATTGGACATGCCCGGTGCTGACATGGCAGGAGGTAATGTGGTCACTTTCCACTTCTCTCTCCGACAGCCAATCAGAAGAAGAGATGAGTGGCGTCGGGAACAGGGAGCAAGGGGGACATCGAGGCCAAGTCTTTGTGTCTTAATTACTCAGACACATGACAATGGGACGCGTGGGGCTTGCAACTGTATGGCTCAGTTGGTAGAGCGTAACACTTGCAATAGCAAGATTTTGGTTTTGATTCCCGGGGCCACACATACGTAAAAGTGTCTGGTTCTATGTGGATTATTGTCAAAATATTGTTCTGTTCAATGTTCTCAACCTATATGGTACTCTAAATACCAAGTAGGCCTTTAGTTCAAAAGATAGAAATTGCTGACACCATTCAAACCAATGAGGGTTCGGAACTTTAAAGCCAATTATCTCAGAATCCTCTTTTTGCAGATTGAACATTATAGTCCCAAACTCTCTATATAATATATATTATTGCTGATTAGTGTCCTGATTATTGTCCTCACTGATGAGGGAATGTCTCATGAAAGCTGGTACTGCTTTGCTAAACATATTTATACCACTCAAACATAAACATAGCTGTAGTTAAAAACAAAGCTATAGAAATTAAAATGAATGGGCTATCTACATTAGTTGATAAATAGTTGAAGTTGGAAGTTTACATACACCTTAGCCAAATACATTTAAACTCAGTTTTTTCACAATTCCTGACATTTAATCCTAGTAAAAATTCCCTGTTTTAGGTCAGTTAGGATCACCACTTTATTTTAAGAATGTGAAATGTCAGAATAATAGTAGAGGGAATGATTTATTTCAGCTTTTATTTCTTTCATCACATTCCCAGTGGGTCAGAAGTCTACATACACTCAATTAGAATTTGGTAGCATTGCCTTTCAATTGTTTATCTTTAGTCAAACGTTTCGGGTAGCCTTCCAGAAGCTTCCCACAATAAGAAGGGGTGAATTTTGGCCCATTTCTCCTGACAGAGCTGGTATAACTGAGTCAGGTTTGTAGGCCTCCTTGCTCACACACGCTTTTTCAGATCTGCCCACAATTTTTATATGGGATTGAGGTCAGGGCTTTGTGATGGCCACTCCAATACCTTGACTTTGTTGTTCTTAAGCCATTTTGCCACAACTTTGGAAGCATGCTTGGGGTCATTGTCCATTTGGAAGACCCATTTGCAACCAAGCTTTAACTTCCTGACTGATGTCTTGAGATTTTGCTTCAATATATCCACATAATTTTCCATCCTCATGATGCCATAAATTTTGTGAAGTGCACCAGTCCCTCCTGCAGCAAAGCACCCCCACAACATGATGCTGCCACCCCCGTGCTTCATGGTTGGGATGGTGTTCTTCGGCTTGCAAGCGCCTCCCTTTTTCCTCCAAACATAGCAATGGTTATAATGACCAAACAGTTCTATTTTTGTTTCAACAGACCAGAGGACATTTTTCCAAAAAGTACGATCTTTGTCCCCATGTGCAGTTGCAAACCGTAGTCTAGCTTTTTAATGGCGGTTTTGGAGCAGTGGCTTCTTCCTTGCTGAGCGGCCTTTCAGGTTATGTCGATATAGGACTCGTTTTATTGTGGATATAGATACTGTTGTTCCTGTTTCCTCCAGCATCTTCACAAGGTCCTTTGCTGTTGTTCTGACATTGATTTGCACTTTCTCACCAAAGTACGTTCATCTCTAGGAGATAGACGTCCGCATGGTCCCATGGTGTTTAACCTTGTGTACTATTGTTTGTACAGATGAACGTGGTACCTTCAGGCGTTTGGAAATTGCTCCCAAGGATGAACCAGACTTGTGGAGGTCTACAATAATTTTTCTGAGGTCTTGGCTGATTTCTTTTGATTTTCCCATGATGTCAAGCGAAGAGGCACTGAGTTTGAAGGTATGCCTTGAAATAAATTCACAGGTACACCTCTAATTGACTCAAATTATGTCAATTAGCCTATCAGAAGCTTCTAAAGCCATGACATAATTTTCTGGAATTTTCCAAGTTGTTTAAAGGCACAGTCAACTTAGTGTATGTAAACTTCTGACCCACTGGAATTGTGACCCAGTGAAATATAAGTGACATAATCTGTCTGTAAACAATTGTTGAAAAAAGTACTTGTATCATGCACAAAGTAAATGTCCTAACCGACTTGCCAAAGCTATAGTTTGTTAACAAGAAATTTGTGGAGTTGTTGAAAAACAAGATTTAATGACTCCAACCTAAGTGTATGTAAACTTCTGACTTCAACTGTAGATACTGTAAGCCAACACAGCTATTCAGCTGAGGACAAATAGCTGTTATATATATTTCATCTGATTTGATGCCATGTGACCGCAAATAAAGAAGAATGAGTTCCACACATATTGGCAGAAATAGCCAGACACTCAACAACAAAACAATTCAGGAATTATTTTAATACGAGTAATAAAATATTTGACATGCTGCAGTGCTGGAATTTTTGCAAAAAAAAATATCTAAGTAAAAAACTTTTTTTTTTAACTGATTGGCATTTAAAAAACAATAGACAAAGCTCAGACATTAAATAAATGAATTTGCTTCCATAGCTGACTCAAACTCAAATTAGATTTATTGTGACCAATTTGAAAGATTTCAAAGCATTTGAAACGCATTCCACGACAGTATAGTTGAGTTCCACTTTAAACCTCTCTGGGATAGTCGGGACGCTTGCGTCCCACTTGGCCAATAGCCAGGGGAAATGTAGAGCAACAAAATTTTTTAAATGATATAAAATCAAACTTTCATTAAATCACACATATACGATACCAAATGAAAGCTACACTCGTTGTGAATCCAGCCAACATGTCAGATTTCAAAAAGGCTTTTCGGCGAAAGCATAAGATGCTATTATCTGATGATATCACAACAGTAAACAAAGAGAGTGTAGCATATTTCAACCCTGCAGGCGCAACACAAAACACAGAAATAAAATATAAATCATGCCTTACGTTTGACGAATTTCTTTTGTTGGCACTCCAATATGTCCCATAAACATCACAAATGGTCATTTTGTTCGATTAATTCTGTCCATATATGTCCAAAATGTCCATTTATTTGCCAATGTTTTATCCAGAAAAAAACAGCTTCCAATTTGCGCAACGTCACCACAAAATATCTCAAAAATTACCTCTAAACTTTGCCAAAACATTTCAAACTACTTTTGTAATACAACTTAAGTTATTTGTAAACGTTAATAATCGATCAAATTGAAGACAGGTCTATCTGTTTTCAATACAGGAGGTCAACAAACTAACGCTACTTTTCTAGTCTTGCGCAACTCTCAAACAGTACACATAACGTTACACTGATTCCAGGTGGCCGTTCTTCTTCATTTCACAAAGGAATAACCTCAACCTATTTCCAAAGACTGGTGACATCCAGTGGAAGCGGTAGGAACTGCAATCAGGTTGATTAGAAATCTAGTATCCCAATGAAAGCTCATTGAACAGACAGTGACCTCAAAAAAAAAAGATCTGAATGGTTTGTCCTGCTACATAAGTTCTGTTATACTCACAGACATGATTCAAACAGTTTTAGAAACTTCAGAGTGTTTTCTATCCAAATCTACTAATAATATGATTATCTTATTTTCTGGGGATGAGTAGAAGGAAGTTGAAATTGGGAACGCTATTTATCCAAAATTGGAAATGCTGCCCCCTATCCTAGAGAAGTTAAGCTGTTATTACAGGGTTAAGGTTAACACAGCGAGTGCAGTGTGTGCTTAGGTCACTCACTCACTGACTCACTCACTCACTCAATGACACACAACAACACTGTATGGATGACTAAATATGATTAAACAGTAGAGGAATTCACCATAAAATGCAGCCGATTAATCCACACACACACACCCAGGGACCTAAGCACACACTGCACTTGTGTATAGTACCAATTTCAACTTCCTTCTACTCATCCCCAGAATATAAGATATGCATATTATTAGTAGAAGTTTCTAAAACTGTTTGAATCATGTCATGTCTGTGAGTATCACAGAACTTATGTGTGAGAGAGAGAGAGAGAGAGAGAGAGAGAGAGACTCACAGTAACTAAACACAACAGCCTCTGAATACCCCATATACTCATAAACAGATCAATATTGTTGACAAGTTTATAATAGGCAAACTCAACCCTTAGTCTCGCTGCCAACATTCCCTCCAGCATTCCCACCACATCCACAGACCCCTGTCCCCGAATACTGTTCTTTCGGGTCTTCCATATCGCTAATTTTGCTGCCCCTAACACAAAATTAAGCAACACAACTACACCCTTTTGACTGAACCTGTACTTTGGCCCAAATATATACAGTTGGGAAGAGAAAACCTCTCCCAACATTGAGAACCAATTAGTTATCAGGTCAATCATCCTACCAACCTGGGACACAGTAAAAACAGATGTGCCAGAGTTTCAGACTCAGCACAAAATGGATACCCCTCCCCAACAGTAGGGTGCAGGTGTACCAGATGCATGTTGGTTGCTATGGCTCCATGTATTATCCTCCATTAGAGGTCAGCTGTCCTCTTATCAATAGGCAGTTTGTATAATGATTGCCAACAGCCTTTTGGAGAGGCACCTGGACCAAGCACACCCGCCCACCTCGTCGATTTTACTCCTTCAAGGGAAGAGGCATGGGACACCTTTACATATATTCGGTACATGGCCTTCTTTCCCACCTCCTTGAACTCCCCCAGCTCCGGGGTATGGAAGGAAAGCAGCATCCCCACGTCCTCCTCGAATGCTCCCGCAGCAGCACTAACAATCAGTGCAGCGAACACATAATCCTGACCCTCTTTCCACCGATCAGAATTGGAAGTGTCAGTCACATAATGCAGATGAAGCACTGGCAAGGAGTGGAGAATTTTAACCATGTGTACTAACTAACTGTTGCCTTCCTTACTCTCCACACATCAGAAAGCTCACTCAGTTAATAGACCAGACAGGCAAGTAGCTGACCGCAGGTGAGGTTCTTCAGCAGTGCGGTCAACAGTAAAATCCACTGTACAGTTCCAGTCTCCCCCTAAAACCATACACCCCTCTTGGTCACACTGTCTTAAGGTTTTCTTTATTTTATAAAATACAGCAATATGCAATGCGCTCTGTACCCTCATTAGGAGCGTAAACATTTTTTTTATTTTTATTAAAAAACATAACATCCGCCTTGACTAATAAAGCCTGATCCTTGACGATCTCTGTTGTAGACACCACAGTCACCCCTAAGCCGGAGGAAAACAAAATTGCCACGCCAGCACTGAAATTAGTACCATGACTGAGTATATGCTGCCCCTCCCACCACATACCCCAGTCAATCTCCTTAGCCTCATCCCTATGTATCTCCTGTAGAAAAACGACATTAAGCCTTTTCTGTTTTATTACTTCTAATACCCAAGCCCTCTTATTCCTGCCCGTTAACATTGAGAGAACCTACCCTTAGTACCTCCATCTAGAAAAGAGAAAGGAAAGGCAGAAGAAACCACAGAGAAACCAAACCAAGAGAAAAAACACCCTATAAGGCATAATCATCATCATTATTTTAATTTTCTCTTAACCTTACCACGTTTCCTACTACCTTTTGCTGCCGTGACAGCAGTAACAAATTTCCTCAAGTGACAACACTTCTTCTCACTCAACTGGTCTAACACCACCGTCTTCTGTAACATCACAGCTGACCTCACAAACTTATCAACATCAAAAAAATCTGCCAATTTGACAGATTTCCCATAAGTCTGATCCAGGAACCCATTTACCTCCTCTAGATTGTAAATTGAGTCGTCGCCAGCTGCTATGATGTTAAGAGAGATATCCATATCCTTCTCCTGATCCTCCTCAACTGAGGTCACAGACCCCTGACTCCCTTCAGCCACTCTCAACACTCCCCACTTGCACCCCATCACTCGTACCGGGGATCTCCTCCACTACCTGGGAGATGAGCCCCACCCGAACCCCCTCCTGTACCCCATTACTTGTAGTGGGCATCTCCTCCGCTACCTGGGAAACTAGCTCCACATGAATCCCCTCCTGTACCCCATCACTCGTACTGGGCATCTCCTCATCAGTCTGAAGAAATGGCTCCTCAGATCCGTCCTTACCGCCTACAACAATATTTTTCTGCTGCATAACAGACACTATGTTCCCCTCTACTACAAGTTGCAACTCTGTACCCTCAACACGGACAAGTTGTCCCTAAGCAACAGGTGCTTGTGAATTCTCTACCGCTGTCGGCCGACCTCTCCCTACATCAGTGGGCCCAGGCGTTACGAGGACCACCTGCACCGCTCCCTCCGCCTTCTCCCTTTTCGGGCAAGCATGTCGTTTATGGCCAATATCCCCACACTCAAAACATCGTTGTCTACCGTTACTAGCATAAGCCATATACAGTCTGTTGTCAGACTTTACTTTAAACGATAACTCCAAAGTATGCTCCAGTGAGTCCAAAAACAAACAAAGTATTCACACTCCTTGACTTTTCCACATTTTGTTGAGATTAAAATTGATTTCATTGTAGTCTTTTGTCACTGATCGACACACAATACTCTATAATGTCAAAGTGGATAAAAAATTTGACCATATGTAAAAATATTGCTTTTTAAATAGAGAAATATAACACTAATATATCTTGATTACATACAGTAAGTATTCAACCTCCTGACTCAATACATATATAACATAACCTCCTGACTCAATACTGACTCACCTTTGGCAGTGTGTTGTGTTTTATTGGTTATTGTCCTACTGAAAGGTGAATTTGTCTCTCGGTGTCTGTTGGAAAGACATTTACATTTACATTTAAGTCATTTAGCAGACGCTCTTATCCAGAGCGACTTACAAATTGGTGCATTCATAGCAGACTGAACCAGGTTTTCCTCTAGGATGTTACCTGAGCTAAGCTCTATTCAGTTTCTTAAAAAACTCCTTTGTCTTTGCCGATGACAAGCATACCCATAACATGATGCAGCCTCCACCATGCTTGAAAATAGGAAGAGTGGTTCAAGTTAATTTGCCTTTTTTCCCCCGTTTTACTTTAGTGCCTTATTTGTAAATAGGATGCATTAAGTTAATTTCTTTGCCAAATCCTTTACAGTTTTACTTTAGAGCCTTATTGCAAACAGGATGCATGATTTGGAAAATGTTTTATTCTGTACATGCTTCCTTCTTTTCACACCGGTCATTTAGGTTAGTATTGTAGACTAACTACAACACTGTTGATCCATCCTCAGTTTTCTCCTATCACAGCCATTAATTATGGCTGCAGCGCGGCGTCGGTACACTTATGACAACAGCCACTTCAAGTGCAGGGCGCGAAATTCAAAAAATATATTTTTTAAATATTTAACTTTCACACATTAACAAGTTCAATACAGCAAATGAAAGGTACACATCTTGTGAATCCAGCCAACATGTCCGATTTTTGAAATGTTTTACAGCGAAAACAGCACGTATATTTATGTTAGCTCACCACCAAATACAAAAAAGGACAGACATTTTTCACAGCACAGGTAGCATGCACAAAGCCAACCAAACTAACCAACAAACAACTTCATCAGATGACAGTCTTATAACATGTTATACAATAAATCTATGTTTTGTTCGAAAAATGTGCATATTTCAGGTATAAATCATAGTTTACATTGCAGCTACAATCAGAAATTGCACCGAAAGCAGCCATAATAATTACAGACACCAACGTCAAATACCTAATTACTCATCATAAAACATTTCTGAAAAATACATAGTGTACAGCAAATGAAAGACAGGCATCTTGTGATTTCAGCCAATATTTCCGATTTATTAAGTGTTTTACAGCGAAAACACAATATAGCGTTATATTAGCTTACCACAATAGCCAAAAATACAAGCCATTTCCCAGCAGTAAAAGTTAGCGATCGTGACAAACCAGTAAAAGATATATAATTTTTGACTAACCTTGATATTCTTCATCAGATGACAGTCCTATAACATCAGGTTATACATACACTTATGTTTTGTTCGAAAATGTGCATATTTAGAGCTGAAATCAGTGGTTATACAATGTGCTAACGTAGCTACTATTTCCCACAACGTCCGGATATTTTTCTGACACTTTTTCTGACACACATATTCTGACCAAATAGCTATTCATAAACATTACTAAAAAATACATGTTGCATAGGAAATGATAGATCCATTAGTTCTTAATGAAATCGCCGTGTTAGAATTCTAAAAAATAACTTCATTACAACATCCAGCTTCGGTATAGCTAGAGTACCCAAGAAAAAATGTAAATAATCTGATTAAACTATATTGAAAAAACATACTTTACGACGATATGGTCACATGTATCAAATAAAATCAAAGCCGGAGATAGTAGTCGCCTATAACGGCAGCTAAACAGAAGGCAAATCCAGGTACCACCTCGCGCTCTCCAGAAAACCGGAAATGGGGGACACGTCATACAAAGAGCTTGTATTCCACTTCAGACCAAGATAAACACTACATTTCTTCTCTCACCGCCTCTTGACATCCAGGGGAAGGTCTATGAAGTGCATGTATACTCATACGTATCATGCCCATTTATAGGCAGGAAGTAGAACAAAGCCTCGATTTCAGACTTTCCACTTCCTGGTCAGGAAGTTTGTGCCAAATGAGTTCTGTTTGACTCACAGATATAATTCAAACGGTTTTAGAAACTAGAGAGTGTTTTCTATCCAATAGTAATAATAATATGCATATTGTACGAGCAAGAATTGAGTACGAGGCCGTTTGAAATGGGCACCTTTTATCTGGTTACTCAATACTGCCCCTGCAGCCCAAACAGGTTAAACTCTGTAACCATTGGCAAAATCCCTGAGCGGTTTCCTTCCTCTCCGGCAAATGAGTATCTTTGTAGTGACTGGGTGTATTGATTCGTAATTCAGAACATCATTCTCAAAAGGATATTCAATGTATGCTTTTTTTCATCTACCAATAGGTGCCCTTCTTTGCGAGGCATTGGAAAACTCCCTGGTATTTGTGGTTGAATTTCAGTTTGAAATTCACTACGGAACCTTAATTGTATGTGTGGGGAAAGGAGATGAGGTAGTCATTATTGCACACGGAGTGAGTCCAAGCAATTTTGTCAAAGGGGTGTGAATACTTTCTGAAAGCACTGTATGCCTGCAAGCAAACACACACACACAAACACACACACACACACACACAGCCAGCACAACAAGGATTTCAATAGCATACACAATAATTGTCTTTTAAGCCGAAGCAGAGTTTTTTTTGTGAAACCAACGGCTTGCAGATTTAGAACCCCCCCCCTTTTCTATTTTTTGAGGTTCATTACTTGAAAGATTGATTGAGAGCTAGCGAGTCGAGGGGTCAGTTGTAGGGTAAACCTCAGAGCCTGAGAGGACACTGTAACGGCTCTCTTTCGGTGAGTGAGTTGACCAAGGCGCAGCGGGTGATGAATACATCATGTTTTAATGACAAGACGGAAAAACACGAAACGAAATACACTTGAATGATTTACAAAATAACAAAACGAACTAGACAGACCTAAACTATGAACTTACATGAAACGAGGAACACAATAAACAGGAACGACCGAGACAGTACCGTGTGGTGCAAAATACACAGACACAGAGACAATCACCCACAAACAAACAGTGAGAACCTCCTACCTTAATAACTCTCAATTAGAGGAAAACGCAAAACACCTGCCTCTAATTAAGAGCCATACCAGGCAACCCAAAACCAACATAGAAACGGAAAACATAGACTGCCCACCCAAAACTCACGCCCTGACCATCACACACATACAAAACAACAGAAAACAGGTCAGGAACGTGACAGACACTCTAAATACATAAATACAATAAATACATAAATACAATTTTTCACATGTTTCATCAACAACAGGTGTAGACTAACAGTGACATACATACTTATGTACCCTTCCCAACAATGCAGAGAGAAAGAAAGAGAAATCATAGAAAAAGAATAGCACAAGGAATAACTACACATGTACAGTTGAAAGTTTACACTTAGTTTACACTTAGGTTGGAGTCATTAAAACTTGTTTTTCAACCACGCCACACATTTCTTGTTAACAAACTATAGTGTAGGCAAGGACATCTACTTTGTCCTAACCAACAAAACAACAAACGAAAAACAGCTGTGAAGCTTACAGGGCAAAGTGCCACGAACAAAGATAACTTCCCACTCTGAAAGGAGGGAAAAGGGCTACCTAAGTATGGTTCCCAGTCAGAGACAACGATAGACAGCTGTCCCTGATTGCGAACCATACCTGGCCAAAACATAGAAACAAAGAAACATAGAAAACAAAACATAGAATGCCCACCCCAAATCACATCTGACCAGCCAAATAGAGACATAAAAAGGCTCTCTAA
The DNA here is from genome assembly GCF_029448725.1 of Salvelinus fontinalis. NCBI lineage: Eukaryota > Metazoa > Chordata > Actinopteri > Salmoniformes > Salmonidae > Salvelinus > Salvelinus fontinalis. The sequence continues at coordinate 21,594,468 of NC_074703.1, read as the reverse complement.
GGTCAGGGCGTGACAGTACCCCCCCCCCCCCCCCCAAAGGTGCAGACTCCGACTGCAAAACCTGACCCTATAGGGGAGGGTCTGGGTGAGGTGCGGGACGCAGACCCCGCTCCACCTCTGGCTCACCCCACTTTGGTGGCACCTCTGGTGCGGGGACCCTCGTCGCACACCCCGGACTCGGGACCTTCGTCGCGGGCCTCGGACTGGGGACCCTCGTACCTGGCCACGGACTGGGCACCCTTGTTGCGGGCCCCGGACTGGGCACCCTTGCTGCGGTACCAGGACTGGGCACCGTCGCTGCGGGCTCCGGACTGGGGACCTTCGCTGCGGGCTCCGGACTGGGGACCTTCGCTGGAGGCTCCGGACTGGAGACCGTCGCTGGAGGCTCCGGACTGGAGACCGTCGCTGGAGGCTCCGGACTGGAGGCCGTCGCTGGAGGCTCCGGACTGGAGACCGCCGCTGGAGGCTCCGGACTGGAGACCGCCGCTGGAGGCTCCGGACTGGAGACCGCCGCTGGAGGCTCCGGACTGGAGACCGCCGCTGGAGGCTCCGGACTGGAGACCGCCGCTGGAGGCTCCGGACTGGAGACCGCCGCTGGAAACTCCGGACTGGAAACCGTCGCTGGAGACTCCGGACCGGGGACCGTCGCTGGAGGCTCCGGACCGGAGGCCGTCGCTGGAGGCTCCGGAACGGAGGCCGTCGCTAGAAGCTCCGGACCGGAGGCCGTCGCTAGAAGCTCTGGACCGTGGACCGTCGCTAGAAGCTCCGGACTGGTGGCCGTCGTTGGAGGCTTCTTGCCATGGATCATCACTGGAGGCTTCGTGCCATGGATTATCACTGGAGGATTCTTGCCATGGATCATCACTAGAGGCTTCGTGCCATGGATCATCACTGGAGGCTTCGTGCCATGTATCATCACTGGAGGCTTCTTGCCATGGATCATCACTGGAGGCTTCGTGCCATGGATCATCACTGGAGGCTTCTTGCCATGGATCATCACTGGAGGCTTTGGACTGGAGGGACACAGGAGGCCTGGCTCTGGGAGTAGGCACAGGACTCACCAGGCTGGTAAGACATTCCGGAGGCCTGGTTCTGAGAGCGAGCACAGGATACACTGGGCCGTGGAGGCTACACTGGGCCGTCCTATTTTGCAGGGGTACGAGGTAATTGAAGTAGATATTTACCTATAGGTAAGGATAAAGTGACTAGGCAACATGATAGATAATAAACAGTATCAGCAGAGTTTGTGATGTGTCAAAACAGTTAGTGCGAAAAGGGTCAATGTAGATAGTTAACCAATAGCTACCTGGAATAACTATTTAGCAGTTTTATGGTGTAGTTAAATGAGAATTATGTTGAATATAATAATAAACTACATTCATCAATCTGACTCCATTATTATGCGAGTAAATTACAACAGGCCCTGTGCGTCCCTGGAGGATCTAGGTCAAGGTAATGAGCCTTGCATCACCTCTCAGTGTGACTATTATGAACATGTGCCTATCTTGCAGCGTTATGCAATTATTAGGAGGCTAGATACAAATAGCTAATCCTGGTGACCAATGTTCTAGCATTAATTTCTTGAGTCAAGTAGACCAGGGATGTCAGGATGGAACCCAAGCATGTGCTTGCTATGTGTAGTGTGAATAACATTTACCAATATACCTACTAAATTATGAACGTATCGTCAATCAAATAATTGCTCTGTAAAACGTGCAGTGCATTCATTCAATTCAACTAATAGGATTTATTAGCCATAAAATAATGAACACAATTATTTCCAAGTTGTCTCAGTATCCAAACCCTTCATCGACAGCCTTGACTACTTCACGATTGCATTGGACAAATTAAAAAAAACTTAATTGAGAAGAGAGGAGGCTATGCTTGGTTTTAAATCAAATAAAATTAATTGGGATTTTTTTTTTCGTTTTTTATGTTTCTAAATACGAAGTATACAGGCAGCAAAAGCACATCGGGCTACTCTTGTTCCATGAACATATGGGCAGTGTCCTTCACGGCTGGATAGGCTGCATTTCTGCTGTCAAAATTAATGACATAACCAACTGCTTTTGGTTGGTCGTAAATATCCCCATCAGCGCTGCCTGAAATTAGCACTGTGGATCATATTTTTTAGGACACACCTCAAATATTTACAAGCTGATATTAGAAAGGTAAATTGCCGAACCTGGCGTCAGGGCTGGAAAATGCCAGTGACATCAGTTTTTACATGACGAAATTGCAAACTAACGTGCGTTTGACACTAGCACCACCTTAATTAACGCCGAAAATTGAGCCCTGTGACTCTGACAATTTTTAGGGCCTTCCTCTGTCACCACCTAGTATAGAGATCCTGGATGGCAGGGACCTCGGCCCCAGTGATGTACTGAGTCGTACTCACTTCCCTCTGTAGCACTGTGATTGCTGACATGCACATTTTGGGACTTTTTGGGACTTTATCAACAGTGGACTATTGAAACAAATACCAAAACATCGTTTTTGGGTGGAGTATTCCTTTAAACTACAGACATGAAGCATGGCTGACTGAACTCTTCTGAAAAGAAGTAAAGCCAGATAGACTCGTTAGCTAAATAAAAGAAGCTTTATGTAAAACAGTGAAACTCACACAGAGCCTAAAGATACTGTACTTCAGAGATAGCCCAGCCTAGATACTTAAGATTAAACGTAAAGTGACAGATGTTTGCCTCGTTTAATTATTTTAGCATTTTGTTACTAGTCAAGTATTAATTCAATAATTGAATAGTATTAACAACGCATGGTATGTAATTTAAGACAATTGTCCAGGGCTACCTTTTTAAACCATACATCTTTAGGAGATCTGAAGACATTCCTTCCATGCAAGAAATCTAAATTGTTTATGGATTATCTTAACTGTTTCCGATGAAGTCATGAATGAGATAGATAATTGGGAAGGCTTGTTTGTAGAGTTTAAATTGTGTAGGCCTATGACAATGTGTTTCAAATGGCCCCCTTATCTCGTATATAGTACACTACATTTGACCTCTGGTCAGAAGTAGTGCACTTTGTAGGGAATAGGGTGCCATTTGGGGTGTAGCCTGAGAATGCATCATTAAGAGAGGTAGGAGTAGTATGGCAGATAGATTCAATGAGCTTAACTAAATGCTTCTGGCTTCTCCCTTAGAGAGAGGAAGGCTTGCATCCCAAACGGCGACCTTTCCCCTATATAGTGCACAACTTTTGACCAAGACCCATTGGGTTCTGGTCAAAGTAGTGCACTATGTAAGGAATAGGGTGCCATTTGAGATGCAGCCGAGAAGTGATCGGCGCTTGACCTACTTTCTCTCTTGGTCTGACCTGGAAAAGAGATTAAATGGCTAGTTAATTATATCAATAGAGATTTACCTGAGTGAAGCCTAGAGATAAATGGGTCACAGAGAATAGAGAGATCCGGAGCTAATGCTGCATCTACTGTATATGTCTACAGTATCTACTCAACCTAGATGTGTAATAATATGGCCATTTAGCAGATGCTTTCATCTAAAGTGACTTACAGAACTGTCAACATTCAAACAACAACCAATCTGCATGCAGAAGTTTATCTGTTGTTTTTTTTACCTTTATTTAAGCAGGGAGTCATGCTGAGACCACGGACTCTTTTACAGATGAGACCTGCATGAACACATCAATAAACATCCATTACACTATGCGTAGCCTATCTATATTACACAATGCATGAAAAGGAAACACAAAACATGAAAAGCAAAACACAATAATTTGAAACAAACACCTTCTTCAGTAAAAAGGCCCTCTAACATCCACCTGAATTACCCTAGATGCACCAACTCCAACAACTTTAGTTTGGCAAAGATTCCACGAGAGGCGCAAAAAAAGTAAAAGCAGATTTACCTAATTTGATGGAGATTGAAGGGATCTCTCTAGGGTTAGCAATCCCTGAGTCCGGTCTGGTAACTTATACTGTCTTAACGATGAGGTAAGGTATGGTGGAAGTGGATGCAAGGGGACTTTATGGACAAAAAGCGTGCAATGCATCGATCTACGAGACTTCAAAGAGGGCCAGACTACTTTCTGCAATGACATGTACTGAACCAATTGACCATAATAAAGCGCAATGCGCTATGATAAACTGTGTCCAATGGCTTCAATACTATGGCAGCTGCATTTCTATAGACAATATTGCCTTAGTCTATGTGTAGTTGTCACGTTCCTGACCTATTTCTGTTAGTTTGTTGTATGTGTTAGTTGGTCAGGACGTGAGTTTGGGTGGGCATTCTATGTTTTCTGTTTCTATGTTGGTTTTAGGGTTGCCTGGTATGGCTCTTAATTAGAGGCAGGTGTTTTGCGTTTTCCTCTAATTGAGAGTCATATTTAGGTAGGTTGTTTCACAGTGTTCGTTGTGGGTGGTTGTCTCCTGTGTCAGTGTTTGTCTCACCATACGGGACTGTTCAGTTTGTTTGTACATCGTTCTTTTTGTGTAGTCTATTTTTCCCTGTTCGTGCGTTCTTCGTGTTTTATGTAAGTTCGTATAGTTCAGGTCTGTCTACACATTCGTTTTGTTATTTTGTTAGTTACTTCAAGTATAGTTCGTTTTCTGTCTTCGTTGTTTTGTCGTGTCTTAATAAATCATGTCATTTCACAACGCTGCGCCTTGGTTCAATCACTACTCCTCCTCTTCGGTTGAAGAGGAGGAGGACTACCGTTACAGAAGTGGTCTTTATATGTACCACAGAAGAACCAATCAATTAATCTGCAATGGTCTGCAATGGTATTATGAAAAGTAAGGACAGGAATAATATCAGTCTTCAATGCGCCATCTGACTGGTTGTTCTTTCTCTATCAGCGTTTTCAAGGACTGACACAATGACTTTCATACAGTACAGTACCAGTCAAAAGGTTGAACATGCCTACTCATTCAAGGGTTTTTCTTTATTTGTACTATTTTCTACATTTTAGAATAATAGTGAAGACATCAAAACTATCAAATAACACATGTGGAATCATGTACTAACCAAAGAAGATACTACATGATGTAGCCAAAATATATTGTATATTTAACATTCTTCAAAGTAGCCACCCATTGCCTTGATGACAGTTTTGCGCACACTTGGGCTAACAGTATTGAGCTAACAGGAACAGAGTTAACAGTGGAATTGAACTTTGTGGTCATAAGATTATGACTGACAATACCCCTGGGAAAATGGTTATAAAGAGCAGTACGATGATGACGCTGTCAAGTGTGACTCGTTTCAGGAAACTAGGTGTGTGTTGCGCATCACCACTTCACAGGAGAAATGTGAACGTAAAATATGTTTTTTTTAATCAAAATGCATTTTGTGGCATAAATGCTTTCTGGAACAGGTGAATGTTCATGTGCCTTAATAACAAAGTTGAATTCCATCTGTAAATATGAATAAAATTGTTCAATTACGAGCCTAGTTGGTTAAGCCAAGGATTAAGAAAGGAACCTTCTGATTAGCCATAATTGGCTAAGATAATGGATGGGCTGGACATGCCGAGAGTTGAGTTTGGATTGGTCTGCCATGTAGCACATTTCTGTCTATAACATGAACTGCTTAGTATGTGTAGGTAATCATTTCTAAAAGTGACTTTTTGAATGATATCACAAAGAACTGCAAAAGTGTTGCTAAGCCTTTCCCCTTTCTGGAGGACCGAGTGGAAGCAGAGTATGAAAAAATTCAAGCATTTGATTGCAAATGCGGAGGGAGTCGAAAGAGAACACAGAAGGCTGTTGTATAAAACACCTGTCTCAGGATTACATCTTCAAACTTTTGTCAGAAAGTTGTTTTCATTGCAAGTTAAAGAGTACTGTTAGTCTAGCTAGCTAATGTTAGCTGGCTGGCTCACTAGCTAATGTTAAGTGTGTGATCTGTGTAGTAATATTATTCGTATCTCAAGCCATTTGCATTGCTAGTTACAGACTAATGTTAGCTAGCTAGCTATTATTGAACCTAGCTAGTTGGTTAGCTTAGCTACCTGTAGATTCACGCAGGGTAGTAACGTTATGAGTTGGGATTATAGTTCATTGTTTAGCTAGCTAGCTAGGTACATGTCTAAACAAAACACTCCACTATGCAAGTAACTATTTCACTGTACCATTTATACCTTCTTATTCCTGCGCATATGACAACTAAACATTAATTTTATTTGATATACATGGCAATGTGAAGAACAACGTCAAAGTCAAGTTAGGATATAACGTTAGGCCAATGAGACAGTATACAAGTTATAAAATTATTGTCACGTTCCTGACCGGTTTTCTGTTATTTTGTATGTGTTTGACGGTCAGGGCGTGAGTTTGGGTGGGTAGTCTATGTTATGTGTTTCTATGTTTGTTTAAGGGTGACCTGATATGGCTCTCAATTAGAGGCAGGTGGTTTTCATTTCCTCTGATTGAGAGCCATATTAAGGTAGGTGTTTTCACTCTGTTTGTTTGTGGGTGGTTGTCTCCTGTGTCTGTGTCGTTACGCCACACGGGACTGTTTTCGGTTTGTTTGCTCTTGTTGTGAATTTTTTTTCCTGGAATAATAAATGCAAAATAACTAAAGTAAAGAGATTGTCAGCTATATGATACAGTCATTATTTGACCTGGCTAGCCAGCTAACTTAACGTTAGCTAGTTAACAAGCTAGAAACGAAACAAAACATTGTTTAGAAAGTTGCTTTTAGTTGCCTGGTTTGCTAGATTGACATATACTCAAAATTTCTTTAAGAGATGTGTGTATTGGTGTTAAAATACACCAGTTATGCTATATTGGACCATGCAGCCTTTACTTTTTATTTTTATACTTTTTCATAATGACAATGTCAAGTTTAATGTCGGACAACAGTAGAATGTTCATGATGACAATGTGACAACTGTCTACAGACGTCAATAGATGTAGCAGAAACTATCTTTTAGTCTTGAAACCTTTGGTTGTTTAGTACACTACCATACTCACTCTGTTTAGCACATGGCCTTACATATGAATCCTTAAAGAGATGGGTTGGGCTAAGTCTTAATAAGAGGGTGTGAACGATGCTGAGTGGTGTAGACCAGTGGTCACCAAACTTTTTATAGTCCCGTACTCCTTCAAACATTCAACCTCCAGCTGCGCACGCCCTCTAGCACCAGGGTCAGCGCACTCTCAAATGTTGTTTTTTGCTATCATTGTATGCCTGCCACACCACATTAAACGATACATTTATTAAACATAAGAATTATTGTGCGTTTGTCACAACCCGGGCTTGTGGGAAGTGACAAAGAGGTCTTATAGCTCAAGGGCACAAATAATATAATAATAATCAATAATTTTGCTCTTTATTTAGCCATCTTACATATAAAACCTTATTTGTTCATCAAAAATGGTGAATAACTCACCACAGGTTAATGAGAAGGGTATGCTTGAAAGGATGCACATAACTCCGCAATGTTGGGTTGTATTGGAGAGAGTCTCAGTCTTCAATAATAATTTCCCACACACAGTTTGTGCCTGTATTTAGTTTTTTTTCCGCCATTTTTCGCCATAACTTAAGCTGGATGTCGTACTGAAGTTATTTTTAGAATTTTAACACGGCGATTGCATTAAGAACTAGTGTATCTATCATTTTCTATACAACATGTATTTTTTAGTAACGTTCATGAATAGTTATTTGGTCAGAATAGGTGAGTGTCAGAAATAGATCCGGACATTCTGGGAAAAAGTTGCTCCATGTTTACAATGTATAACCACGGAATTCAGATCTAAATATGCACATTTTCGAACAAACCATATATGTATTGTGTAATATGATGTTATAGGACTGTCATCTGATGGAGTTTGAGAAGATTAGTGAAAAAATTTATATATTTTGCTGGTTTATTCGCTATGCTAACGTGCCTAACGAATCAATGCTGTTGTGTGGTTGGCTATTGTAGTAAGCTAATATAATGCTATATTGTGTTTTCGCTGTAAAACACTTAAAAAATCTGAAATATTGGCTGGATTCACAAGATGTTTGTCTTTAATTTGCTGTACACCATGTATTTTTCATAAATGTTTTATGATGAGTATTTAGTTATTTCAATTTGGTCTCTGTAATTACTCTGGCTGCTTCGGTGCTATTTCCGATTGTAGCTGCAATGTAAAACTATGATTTATACCTCAAATATTGTCACGACAGTCTACGTCGTCCTCCTCCTCAGACGAGGAGAGGCGAGAAGGATCAGAGGACCAATGTGCAGCGTGGTAATTAGACATAATGAATTTAATCAAAACAAAACAAGACACTATACAAACTGACAAAACACACTAACCGTCACAGTCCCGTGTAGCACCAACACTGACACAGGAACAATCACCCACAAACAAACAGTGAGAACAGCCTACCATAATTAATGTGGTTCTCAATCAGAGGAAACGTCAAACACCTGCCTCTAATTGAGAACCATATCAGGCAACACATTTAACCCAACATAGAAACAGACAAACTAGACACAAAACATAGAATTCCCACCCAGCTCACGTCCTGACCAACACTAAACAAGCAAAACACATACGAACTCTGGTCAGGACGTTACAAATATGCAAATTCTTCGAACAAAACATAGATTTATTGAATAACATGTTATAAGACTGTCATCTGATGAAGTTGTTTCTTGGTTATTGGTTAGTTTGGTTGGTTTTGTGCATGCTACCTGTGCTGTGAAAAATGTCTGTGCTTTTTTGTATTTGGTGGTGAGCTAACATAAATATACGTGGTGTTTTCACTGTAAAACATTTTAAAAATCGAACATGTTGACTGGATTCAAAAGATGTTTATCTTTCATCTGCTGTATTGGACTTGTTAATGTGTGAAAGTAAAATATTTCAAAAAAATATTTTTTTAATTTCGCGCTCTGCCTTTTCAGTGGAATGTGGGAGGAGTTCCACTAGCGGAACCCCGGGGCTAGACAGGTTAATGCAGAAAATATACAAGAGTTAAGGGGCCTTGCTTTAACAAAGTTAACCATTTTCACTGTAGTGCCCAAAAAGTATTTCAAGCTGTCAGGCATTCCTTTAGCAGCAAGAGCCTCTCGGTGGATGCTGCAGTGTACCCAAGTGGCGCCGGGAGCAACTGTTTGCACGCGTGTCACCACTCCACTATGTCTCCCTGTCATGACTTTTGCGCCATCAGTACAGATACCAACACATCTTGACCACCATTTGATGTCACAAAGCTGTCCAGTACTTTAAAAATATCCTCTCATGTTGTCCTTTTTTCCAGTGGTTTGCAGAAGAGGATGTCTTCCTTAATTGACCCAACATAAACGTAACAGACATATACCAGGAGCTGTGCCAGGCCCGCCAAGTCTGTTGACTCATCCAGCTGTAACGCATATAATTCACTGGCTTGTATGCGAAACAGTAATTGTTTCAAAACATCTCCTGCCATGTCACTGATGCATGGTGAAACAGTGTTGTTTGATGAAGGCATTGTCTGTATAGTTTTCTTGGCCTTTTCCCCCAGCATTGTCCCTGCCAAATCCGCGAAGCAGAAAGAATTAAGTCCTCCACAATAGTATGGGGCTTGCCTTTCCTAGCCACTCGGTAGCTCACCATATAAGCCGCTTCTAGCCCCTTCTTATTATTGGTATCTGTTGCTTTTATACATGTCTTACTACTCGAAAGTCATCTTAATTCTCGCTCAAAAAACTCCCTTGGCTTATTTTTTAAATTGGCATGTTTTGTTTCTAAATGTCTGCGCAAGATTGAAAGTTTCCCACACGAGAGAAACGGTTATGTCACACCCTGACCATAGAGAGCTTTTTATTCTCTATGTTGGTTAGGTCGGGGTGTGATTAAGGGTGAGTTATCTAGGTGAATTATATGTCTATGTTGGCCTGGTATGGTGCCCAATCAGAGGCAGCTGTTTATCGTTGTCTCTGATTTGGAATCATATTTAGGTAGCCATTTCCCCATTGTGCTTGGGGGGGATCTTGACTATGTATAGTTGCCTGTTAGCACTATTTTGAGCTTCACGGTTCGTTTTGTTCGCTTTATTGTTTATGTTCTTTGAGATTTCGCTTCCTAAAAAAAGGGATGGAAATATACCACGCTGCATCTTGGTTTAATCATTATGATGATCGTGACAGGTTAATGTAATTGGATGTTAATTATTTTACATTTTATTTACATTTTATTTTCCCTGTATTTGACATTGTGTTGTTATTTTGGGGGGGGGGAACGAGAGAGAAAAATAACATTAGGGGACCAGTGTGCCAAATGAAAGACACCTGATATTAAACTATGTGAGATTTACAGATAGAGTGGGGTGCATAAGGGGGGGTAGCTTCAAAGGTGGGTCCCCTGACACACATTAATGAATGAGTGACAGTGTAGTGTGCACCCCAGGGCAGGAACAGAACAGGAGGAACACATGGTGCTACAGAGATGACTACTGGCTGCTACAGCTCTAACTCTGGGCAGAACACCATGAACCAGGCTGGCATTATGTGAACTGGGACTGCCTTGGTATGCACTCTGTGCATGTCTTGACCTATGCAATGCACACTCTGGACAAGAGTGTCTGCTAAATTGCTAAAATGTCAAAATAAATAAAAACAAACTCCATTCTAGTCTATGAAACAGGTACTCAGTCAGCCACAAATTAGTTCAAAAGCACAAAGTAACAACAGTCATTACCTGTAAGATATGCATGTGCAAATGAGAAAATGTGAATATTGGCAGTGCTCTAATATCACCTGTACAGAACAGCACCTGTAGGGTATTCAATCAGTCTCAATTGAACATATAGAGAAGTGCATGTGAGTATCGCATGTGCGTAGCTCCGTTTTGTACCAACAAAACTGTGGTTATATGTAGAAACCAGAAACATTAGTTTTAATTAAGCCTCTAAAATTAATAAATCAACAAATCCCCAAGCAACTGGGAGAATGTGAGCGATCAGTTATGTGTAACAACAGGAGAGTTGGAAAGATGGGAGGTTGGGACAAGCTTGGCTTGGGTGGGCAAGGGTGGGTGGGGATGGGAAAGGGTGGGTATGGATGGGAGGTTGGGATAAGCTTGGGTTGGGTAAAGGGGGAAGAAAACAGGGAGGGAGAGAGGGATGGGTGAAACTACGTTTTCTTACAGTTTAATGGTCACTTTTACTATATTGTACTGTGTTTCATTGCTCTGGCATCAAGTTACCATGAATATCTCAGGGATGTATTGGCACTATTCAGAGATATATCATAAGATAATGTTTTGCTTGCTATGACCGTGATGTGTTTTTTTAATCAACCTTGGTTGAATGTACTGACTGTAAGTTGCTATAAAAATGAAAACTTGCAAAGAACACTGGGGAAATATGTCACTGCATTGGTAATTCCAATAAAATACTATAAATTAGATTACAAGTAACACATTTGGTTCCGTAAAACAGATTAATGTGAATCAAATTACTGGCCAATTGCACAGGAAATGTTTTACAGTGTATGTAATGCGCAATACATATTTAGGCTGAATTAGGCATTTACAAGGCCCGATAATTGTTATTTTTATTTATTTGTAACCTTTGCTTAGCTAGGCAAGTCAGTTAAGAACAAATTCTTATTTACAATGACGGCTTAGGAACAGTGGGTTTAACTGCCTTGTTCAGGGGCAGAACGACAGATTTATACCTTGTTAAATTCAATCTAGCAACTTTTCAGTTACTGGCCCAATGCTCTGACCACTAGGCTACCTGCCGCCCATTTGCTTTATATATTCTGATATACAATACCGTTCAAAAGTTTGGGGTCACTTAGAAATTTAATTGTTTTCCATGAAAACATACATGAAATGAGTTGCAAAACGAATAGGAAATATAGTCAAGACATTGACAAGGTTATAAATAATGATTTTAATTGAAGTAATAATTGTGTCCTTCAAACTTTGCTTTCGTCAAAAAATCCTCCATTTGCAGCAATTACAGCCTTGCAGACCTTTCGCATTCTAGTTGTCAATTTGTTGAGGTAATCTGAAGAGATTTCATCCCATGCTTCCTGAAGCACCTCCCACAAATTGGATTGGCTGTCACGGATCCCTCCAGAACTGTCATTACGTACACCTGGTCCCTATTCCCATTGATTAGTAATTGTATAAGTGTTCCCTTTGATTACCATTGTCCTGTCGATTATTGTTACAATGTCTGTTGGTGTGTGTGTGTGTGTGTGTGTGTGTGTGTGTGTGTGTGTGTGTGTGTGTGTGTGTGTGTGTGTGTGTGTGTGTGTGTGTGTGTGTGTGTGTGTGTGTGTGTGTGTGTGTGTGTGTGTGTGTGTGTGTGTGTGTGTGTGTGTGTGTGTGTGTGTGTGTGTGTGTGTGTGTGTGTGTGTGTGTGTGTGTGTGTGTGTGAGAGAGAGAGTACCTGTGATGTGTGTTTTGGCTTTCGTGCCATTGTGGATTGCGCAGATGATTACGGGTCATGAACAATGCATGCTTGGTTGCTCACACACTCATTCTCACACTCGCTCCAGCATACATGGTAACCCGTGCATATTTTGGATAAATATGAAAATGAGCTCGCTCTCTCTCTCTCACACACACACACACACGGGGTTTCCGTTGGGAAAAGTTGGCTCAGGACAACGTGACCGGGAAGGTGTTTATTTACATTTCAGAAATGTACTGGACCAATATGCATGAAGGAGCCAATAAAACTTAATTTTCACACATTTTCCAAAATGCAATTCGTGGGAAACCACTAACCACTTTCCATAACGGAAAGTATATGTTTTCAAAATGCATACTGCCTCCAGCTCACGTTGCAAAGTAGTTGGTGACACGCCGATAGCCTGCTTACCGTTGCCTATGCATTTGAATGACGAATGGGAGGCGTGCTTCAATTACTAGTTGAGTAATAAAAATTATAGCTCCTTTAAATCGTGGCCATCCAAACTATTTTTTTTACACGCGATTGCATTTAGAAGTGTTGCGCAATGACTAGGTTTAAAGTAGCACTCCAGAAACAACAAGCTGAGGAGCTGCAACAGCAGCTCTAGCCTTTCAGACAGTGATATTCCGCTCAACATAGTATGCATGTATGCATGTATAAAATACACACACCCCAATGTAATTCCACCAAATGTAGCAAATTAACCCATTGACCGATACGCATGACAACCCAATTTATTTACATTGACTGATATTCCCATAGATTACTAAAAAGCATTCATTTGCAATGGGATAGTTTTTTCCCCAGTCAATTTAGCCAGCAACAACTTGATTTATCGACTTAATTTTTTTTATAAAAAAACAGCAATTACCCACACTGATCCCAGTGAAAAACACACTGTGATTTTGGAAGTTTGAAAAGGTCCTGAGAACATTGATATGCCTTCCTCAGCACTCACCCCCCAAAATAAAAGCAATTTCCCACTACTGGGAGTGAACTCCTGATGCTCAGAGCCAAACCCCACTGCTCATACCACTGCACTATGGCAGTTCACAAGCCTCTAGCAGGCCGTGAGAATACTGATGATACTTGATGGTAATAGCACATCTTTTTTACAATGAACAAAAATATAAACGTAACATGTAAAGTGTTGGTCCCATGTTTCATGAAATAAAATATCCCAGAAATGTTCCATATGCACAAAAACCTTACCTCTCTCAAATGTTGTGCACAAATTTGTTTACATCCCTGTTAGTGAGCATATTTCCTTTGCCCAGATAATCCATCCACCTGACAGGTGTGTCATATCAAGAAGCTGACTAAACAGCACGATCATTACACAAGTACACCTTGTGCTGGGGACAAACATGACTTTTTTGCTCCTCCCTTCCTATAGGCAGAAGCTCAAACGGGAAGTACTCGTGCTAAGGTCTATTCAATGCTAGTCTGACCAGTAGGAGTCCATGCTTCAAGACTGTTTTAATCACGAGGACTGGGACATGTTCTGAGTTGCCTCTGAGAATAACATTGACGTATACAGTACGCTGACACAGTGACTGACTTCATCAGGAAGTGTATAGGGATGTTGTTCCCACTGTTACAATTAAAACCTAACCAAACCAAAAGACATGGATAGATGGCAGCATTAGCACAAAATGTAAAGCGTAAACCATTGCACTTAACATGACAAGGTGACTGGAAATTTGATTGAATAGAAACAGTCCAGTTATGCCCTCCGTATGGCAACAAACAGGCAAAATGTCAGTACAGAGACAAAGTGGAGTCACAATTCAACGGCTCAGACATGAGACGTATATGGCAAGAATTCCAGACAATCACAGACTATAAAGTAAAAAACAGCCACTTGCTCCCGGACAAGCTAAACACCTTCTTCACCCGCTTTGAGGATAACACATTCCCGCCAACACGGGTCACTCCCGAGGACTGTGAGCTCTCATTCTCCATGGCTGACGTGAGTAAGACATTTAAGTGTGTTAACCCTCACAAGGCTGCCGGCTCAGACAGCATCCCTAGCCGAATCCAGCTGGCTGGAGTGTTTACAGACATATTCAATATCTCCCTATCCGAGTCTGCTGTCCCCACCATTGTTCCTGTACCCAAGAAAGTGAAGGTAACTGAACTAAATGACTATCACCCAGTACTACTCACTTTTGTCATCATGAAGTGCTTTCAGCGGCTAGTTAATGATCATATCACCTCCATCTTCCCCGATACCTTAGACCCACTGCAATTCGTATACCGCCCTAATAGATCCAAGGATGATGCAATCGCCATCACACTGTAAACTGCCCCATCCCACAAGAGGAATACCGCATTGACTACAGCTCAGCTTTGGCCGTAATCACCATCATTATGTTTGGAGGAAAAAGGGTGAGGCTTGCAAGCCGAAGAACACCATCCCAATCGTGAAGCACAGGGGTGGCAGCATCATGTTGTGGGGGTGCTTTGCTGCGGGAGGGACTGGTGCACTTCACAAAATAGATGGCATCATGAGAATGAAAATGTGGTTATATTGAAGCAAAATCTCAAGACATCAGTCAGAAAGTTAAAGCTTGGTTGCAAATGGGTCTTCCAAATGGACAATGACCCCAAGCATACTACCAAAGTTGTGGCAAAATAGCTTAAGGACAACAAAATCAAGGTATTGGAGTGCCCATCACAAAGCCCTGAACTCAATCGTATAGAAAAGTTGTGGGCAGAACTGAAAAAGCATGTGTGATCAAGTAGGCCTCCAAACCTGACTCAGTTACACCAGCTCTGTCAGGAGGAATGGTCCGAAATTCACCCAACTTATTGTGGGAAGCTTGTGGAAGGCTAGCCGAAACGTTTGACCCAAGTTAATCAATTTAAAGGCAATGCTACCAAATACTAATTGAGTATATGTAAACTTCTGATCAACTGAAATTGTGATAAAGTGAATTATAAGTGAAATAATCTGTAAACAATTGTTGGAAAAATGACTTGTGTCATGCACAAAGTAGATGTCCTAACCGACTTGCCAAAACTATAGTTTGTTAACAAGAAATGTGTGGAGTGGTTGAAAAACGAGTTTTACTGACTCCAACCTAAGTGTATGTAAACTTCCGACTTGAAATTTATATATATGTGTATATGTAAAGTAATGGAATTAAGAAATATAGAAATATTTGGACGAGCAATGTCGGAGTCCGGAGTAAAAATAAATATATATGTATTCATAGGACTTGATTCATGAAATGAGCAGATCTTAATAACCGGCCACCAGGGGCAAGAGTGAGTGTTGTTACCTTCAAGTTGGTTTTAGTTTTCCCAGGGCGTTGTGGGTGGCCAAGGTGGATGGGCTCTGATTCCAAAGGTTGCACCGGCCTTTGATTATAAATG
This sequence comes from Salvelinus fontinalis, assembly GCF_029448725.1. Taxonomy (NCBI): domain Eukaryota; kingdom Metazoa; phylum Chordata; class Actinopteri; order Salmoniformes; family Salmonidae; genus Salvelinus; species Salvelinus fontinalis. Next base: position 21,578,698 of record NC_074703.1, on the reverse strand, counting down.
TTGCAAATTTGAATCCAGCGATTAGAAAGTAGTTTCGATATTTTTATTTTAAGCCTATACCAAAATGTAACATTTACCTTGATCATTAAGAGTTAACGCCTAACCTCAAGATTTTGGAGTGAACTTAACCCTAATCTTAAAAATTCATAGTTGGCATGACAAGAATGGCTTGAACAGGAGAAAATACACCTTCTGCCGTGACCCAGTAAGTCCTGACCTCAACCCGATTTGAGATGCTGTGACATGACCTCAAGAGAGTGGTTCACACCAGACATCACAATAATATTGTGGAACTGAAACAGTTTTGTTAAGAGGAATGTTCCAAAATTCCTCCTGACCGTTGTGCAGGTCTAATCCGCAACTACAGAAAACGTTTGGTTGCGGTTATTGTGTTTCAGACATAAGGAAGTGGATGGCGGCAAATGTTTTACTTTTAAACTCGGACAAAACAGAGATGCTAGTTCTAGGTCCCAAGAAACAAAGAGATATTCTGTTGGATCTGACAATTAATGCTGTTCAGTCGTCTCAAATAATACTGTGAAAGACCTCTGCATTACTCTGGACCCTGATCTCTCTTTTGACGAACATATCAAGATTGTTTTAAGAACATCTTTTTTTCATATTCGTAACATTGCAAAAATCAGAAACTTTCTGTCCAAAAATGATGCAGAAAAGTTAATCCGTGCTTTTGTCATTTCTAGATTAGACTACTGCAATGCTCTACTTTCCGGCTACCCGGATAAAGCACTAAATAAACTTCAGTTAGTGCTAAACACGCCTGCTAGAATCTTGACTAGAACCCAAAAATGTTGTCATTTTGCTCCAGCGCTAGCCTCTCTACACTGGCTTCCTGTTAAGGCTAGGGCTGATTTCAAGGTTTTACTGCTAACCTACAAAGCATTATATGGTGTTGCTCCGACCTATCCCTCCGATTTGGTCCTGCCGTACATACCTACACGTACGCTACGGTCACAAGACGCAGGCCTTCTTACTGTCCCTAGATTTTCTAAGCAAAGAGCTGGAGGTAGGTCTTTCTCCTATAGAGATCCATTTTTATGGAATGGTCTGCCTTTCCATGTGAGAGACGCAGACTCGGTCTCGACCTTTAATTCTTTATTGAAGACTCATCTCTTCAATAGGTCCTATAATTGAGTGTAGTCTGGCCCAGGGGTGTGAAGATGAAGGGAAAGGCACTGGAGCGACGATTCACCCTTGCTGTCTCTGCCTGGCCAGTTCCCCTCTCTCCCCTGGGATTCTCTACCTCTAACCCTATTACAGGGGCTGAGTCACAGGATTACTGGTGCTCTTCCATCCCGTCCCTAGGAGGGGTGTGTCACTTGAGTGGGTTGAGTCACTGACACGATATTCCTGTCCGGGTTTGGCGCCCCCTTCGGGTTTGTGCCGTGGGGGAGGTCTTCGTGGACTATACTCGGCCTTATGTCAGGATGGTAAGTTGGTGGTTGAAAATATCCCTCTAGTGGTGTGGGAGCTGTGCTTTGGCAAAGTGGGTGGGGTTATATCCTGCCTGGTTGTCCCTGTCTGGGGGTATTGTTGGACGTGGCCACAGTGTCTCCCGACCCCTCCTGTCTCAGCCTCCAGTATTTATGCTGCAATAGATTTTGTGTCCGGGGGCTAGGGTCAGTCTGTTATTTCTGAAGTATTTCTGCTGTTTTATCCGGTTTCATGCGTGAATTTAAGTATGCTCCCTCTAATTCTCTCTCTCTCCCTCCCCTCCCGGAGGACCTGAGCCCTGGGACCATGCCTCAGGACTACCTGGCCTGATGACTCCTTGCTGTCCCCAGTCCACCTGGTCGTGCTGCTGCTCCAGTTTCAACTGTTCTGCCTACGGCTATGGAACCCTGACCTGTTCACCGGACGTGCTACCTTGTCCCTTAACTGCTGTTTTCGACTCGCTCTCTCTACTACACCTACTGTCTCTAACTCAGAACGATCGGCTATGAAAAGCTAACTGACATTTACTCATGAGGTGCTGACCTTTTGCACACTCTACAACCACTGTGATTATTATTATTATTTGACCCTGCTGGTCATCTATGAACCTTTGAACATCTTGACCATGTACTGTTATAATCTCAACCCAGCACAGCCAGAAGAGGACTGGCCACCCCTCAGAGCCTGGTTCCTCTCTAGGTTTCTTCCTAGTTCCTACCTTTCTAGGGAGTGTTTCCTAGCCACCATGCTTCTCCATCTGCATTGCCTGCTGTTTGGGTTTTTATGCTGGGTTTCTGTATAGCACTTTGTGACATCTGCTGATGTAAAAAGGGCTTCATAAATACATTTGATTGATTGATTGCTGCCAAAGGAGGGTCAACCTGTTATTAAATCCAAGGGTTCACATACTTTTTCCAACCTGCACTGTGAATGCTTACACGCTGTGTTCAATAAAGACATGAAAATGTATAATTGTTTGTGTGCTATTAGTTTATGTGGACTGTGTTTGTCTATTGATGTGAAGATCAGATCAAATTTTATGACCAATTAACGCAAGATCCAGGGAATTCTAAAGGGTTCACAAATTCTTTCTCGCACTGTATCCTGTGTCTCAGACAGTAACTTAAGTAGGAAACAACAGTCAGTTAGATCATCACACAGACAACCTAATTACTTCTGGTATGTTAATCCCTATTTACACCTAGGTGGGGTGAGCACTACAGTACAGTACAGCTCAGTTCAGTTCCTGACTTAACACCATCTCATTGAGGAGAAGGCACACAGAGTACTGTACATCCCCGTGCCCCTATGCCCTTCCACCACACAACAGGATCAAGATCACAACTCAACTAAACACCATGAGAGAGAAAGCGAGAGAGAGAGAAACAGACAGACCCTGTCATCCTTCCCTCCACTTCATGACTGGCCAAGGAGGAGACAAACGAAAACAGAAATAATCCACTCTCTCTGTGCTGCCTTCTCCTGCCCAAAAGAAAGTTGTAGCAACCTATATACTATTGGTCATAATATGGTCTGGTGTCATCTATTTGTCTCTTGTGTTTGGGTATTCATGTACAGGACTTCTGTATCTTCTGGTATCTTAAAGTATTACACTATGTAGGGAATAGGGTGCCATTTAAGATGTAACCTTTATCATAACAGAAATCAGAGCCCTGGCTCCAGCATCTTGATCAGATCTCCCCAGCCACCATCCCCAACCTCCCTAGCTACCTGATGGGCATGGCAGTACCTTTTGACTGGATGAAGAAATCAAAACCTCCACAGTGTGTATTGTACCTCAGGATCAAAAGAGCTGGGACAGGTGCTTTGATTGTGTTGCAAGAACAGAGGGGAGCTGGGTCTATATTGTACATGTGGCTAACATTGCACAATGTTCTGGTGATGAAAGCAATGCATGGCATAATGTTTCAATATGAACGCAGCACAAGGTTGAACCACTGATTTCAGGTATTTTGGTGTGAATGCCTGGTGTGCCTGGCAACAGTTGCCACTACCAGTGTTTGTCCAGGTGTGTGCAATAGAGCATGCACATGACTTCCCGGGACAGGCACCAGAGTAGTCCAGTTTGAAGAAGAAACTTTGTCTTAAAAAAGTCAATCACTTGGGAGGCATGTTCAGTTTAAATGCTGATTCGTTGTTTACTTTTGGCCAGCAAGCAGGTGTATGCCACAGAATGCCAGCCAAGCCCACTTCACCCGTCTGATTGCACGTGAACAGCACCTGAGCAAGCAGCCGCATATGACGCTGGTCCCAGACAAGACCACCCCTCATCACAGTCAAACGCTCCCTAAAAGACTTCAGCGAGCAGGCCTTTCTAACCGACGTGGCCCGGGTATCCTGGAAGGATACTGACCTCATCCCATCAGTAGAGGATGCCTGTTTGCTCTTCAAAAGTGCATCTTAAAAAAGCAAACTAAGAACAGATATAGCCCTTGGTTCACCTCAGACTTGACTGCCCTTGACCAGCACAAAAACATAATGTGGCGTTCTGCATTAGCATCGAATAGCACCCACGATATGCAACTTGTCATCCCCATCTTCAAAGGGGGAGACACCTTAGACCCAAACTGTTATAGACCTATATCCATCCTGCCCTGCCTTTCTAAAATCTTTGAAAGCCAAGTTAATAAACCTATCACCTACCATTTCAAATCCCACCGTAACTTCTCTACCATGCAATCTGGTTTCCGAGCTGGTCATGGGTGCACCTTAGCCACGCTCAAGGTCCTAAACAATATCATAACCGCCATCGATAAAAGACAGTATTTTGCAGCCGTCTTCATCGACCTGGCCAAGGCTTTCGACTCTGTCAATCACCACATGTTTATCGTCAGACTCTATAGCCATGGCTTCTCAAATGACTGCCTCTCCTGGTTCACCAACTACTTCTCAGATAGAGTTCAGTGTGTCAAATCTGAGGGCCGGTTGTCCGGACCTCTGGCAGTCTCTCAGGGTTCTATTCTTGGGCCGACTCTTTTCTCTGTATATATCGATGATGTCGCTCTTGCTGCTGGTGACTCTTTGATCCACCTCTACGCAGACAGCACCATTCTGTATACATCTGGCCCTTCTTTGGACACTGTGCTAACAACCTCCAAACGAGCTTCAATGTTTTAGAACACACCTTCCGTAGCCTCCAACTGCTTTTAAATGCTAGTAAAACTAATTGCATGCTCTTCAACCGATTGCTGCCAGCACCATCCTGCCTGACTAGCATCACTACCCTGGGCGGTTCTGACCTAGAATATGTGGACAACTACAAATACCTAGGTGTCTGGTTAGACTGCAAACTCTCCTTCCAGACTCACATTAGGAATCTCCAATCCAAAATTAAATCTGGAATCGGCTTCCTATTTTGCAACCAAGCCCCCTTCACTCAAGCCCCCTTCACCTCATACCCTCGTAAAACTGACTCTCCTACCAATCCTTGACTTTGGCGATGTCATTTACAAAATAGCCCCCAACACTCTACTCAGCAAACTGGATGTAGTCTATCACAGTTCCATCCGATTCATCACCAAAGCCCAATATACCACCCACCACTGCGACCTCTATGCTCTTATTGGCTGGCCCTCGCTTCATATCCGTCGCCAAACCAACTGGCTCCAGGCCATCTATAAGTCTTTGCTAGGTAAAGCCCCGCTTTACCTCAGCTCACTGGTCACCATAGCAACACCCACCCGTAGCACGCGCTCCAGCAGGTCACAATGACTGGAACGAATTGCAAAAATCTCTGAAGCTGGAGTCTTATATCTCCCTCTCTAAATTTAAGCATCAGCTGTCAGAGCAGCTTACCGATCACTGTACCTGTACACAACCAATCTGTAAATAGCACACCCAACTACCTCATCCCCATATTATTACTTACCCTCATGCTCTTTTGCACACCAGTATCTCCACTTGCACATCATCATCTGCACATATATCACTCGAGTATTAATGCTAAATTGTAATTATTTTCGCCTCTATTGCCTATTTATTGCCTACCTCCCCACTCTTCTACATTTGCACACACTGTACGTAGATATTTATATTGTTATTTTCTTTTGTTATTGACTGTACTTTTGTTTATGTGTAACTGTGTTGTTTTTGTCTCACTGCTATGCTTTATCTTGGCCAGATCGCAGTTGTATAAATGAGAACTTGTTTTCAACTGGCCTACCTGGTTAAATAAAGGTGAAATAAAAAATAAACAAGAGGAGTGGAAAAGGGTCACCCTGACACTGAACGTTACCTGTGTACACAACTTTATTCTACACTACATGATCCTACACACCAGAGGAGATGAATGAAAGAGAGCTACACCTTTAAGAAATGTGTAAACAATGCATCTCAGCTAGCACAATTGGTTCCTTTGAAGTTGTGGGAATGTACGTTTTTGGTTTCTCATTGGTTTTGGGAATGAAGCCATAAGTTTCCTGACAGGTAAAACAGATTTTTTTAACTTATTCAAGGGTTTTTCTTAATTTTTTTATATTTTCTTTTGATGAAGACATCAAAACGATGAAATAACACATATGGAATCATGTAGTAAGCAAAAAAGTGTTAAGCACATCAAAATTAATTTTATATTTGACATTCTTTAAAAAGCCACCTTTTGCCTTGATGACAGCTTTGCAGAGAATATTGACGCAAAGAGTCAATATTTACAGTGTTGACCCTTCTTTTTCAAGACCTCTGCAATCCGCCCTGGCATGCTGTCAATTAACTTCTGGGCCACATCCTGACTGATGGCAGCCCATTCTTGCATAATCAATGCTTGGAGTTTGTCAGAATTTGTGGGGTTTTGTTTGTCCACCCGCCTCTTGAGGTTTGAGCACAAGTTCTCAATGGGATTAAGGTCTGGGGTGTTTCCTGGCCATGGACCCAAAATATTGAGGTTTTGTTCCCTGAGCTACTTAGTTATCACTTTTGCCTTATGGCAAGGTGCTCCATCATGCTGGTTAAAAGCATTGTTTGTCACCAAACTGTTCCTGAATGGTTGGGAGAAGTTGCTCTCGGAGGATGTGTTGGTAACATTCTTTATTCATGGCTGTGTTCTTAGGCAAAATTGTGAGTGACCCACTCCCTTGGCTGAGAAGCAACCCCATACATGAATGGTCTCAGGATGCTTTACTGTTGGCATGACACAAGACTGATCGTAGCGCTCACCTTGTCTTCTCCGGACAAGCTTTTTTCTGGACGCCCCAAACAATCGGAAAGGGGATTCATCAGAGAAAATGACTTTACTGCAGTCCTCAGCAGTCCAATCCCTGTACCTTTTGCAGAATATCAGTCTGTCCCTGATGTTTTTCCTGGAGAGAAGTAGCTTCTTTGCTGCCCTTCTTGACACCAGGCCATCCTCCAAAAGTCTTCGCTTCACTGTGCGTGCAGATGCACTCGCACCTTCCTGCTGCATTCCTTAGCAAGCTCTGTACTGGTGGTGCCCCAATCCCGCAGTTGAATCAACTTTAGGAGACGGTCCTGGTGCTTGCTGGACTTTCTTGGGCACCCTGAAGCCTTCTTCACAACAATTGAACCGCTCTCCTTGAAGTTCTTGATGTTCCGATAAATGGTTGATTTAGGTGCATTCTTACTGGCAGCAATATCATTCCCTGTGAAGCCCTTTTTGTGCAAAGCAATGATGACGGCACATGTTTCCTTGCAGGTAACCATGGTTGACAGAGGAAGAACAATGATTCCAAGCACCACCCTCCTTTTTAAGCTTTCAGTCTGTTATTCGAACTCAATCAGCATGACAGAGTGATCTCCAGCCTTGTCCTCGCCAACAGTCACACCTGTGTTAACGAGAGAATCACTGACATGTCAGCTGGTCCTTTTGTGGCAGGGCTGAAATGCAGTGGAAATGTTTTTGGGGGGGATTCAGTTCATTTGCATGGCAAAGAGGGATTTGCAATTAATTGCAATTCATCTGATCACTCTTCATAACATTCTGGAGAATATGTAACTTGCCATCATACAAACTGAGGCAGCAGACTTTGTGAAAATTAATATTTGTGTCATTCTCAAACCTTTTGGCCAAGACTGTACAGTAACAATGCAAACACACAGGAAATATATTTTGCAAAGGCAAAGGAAGAAAAATAGTGCTGTTTGTACCAGTGTACTGTGTTAGTTTCTTTATTTAATCCGTACAATTGATCTGTCTAAATACAGTAAAATCAAAATCATGTGTCAAGAAACAAATACTCCCTTGCGAAAACAAAATCAGTCATGTCTGTTGTTTTGGTCCGGCCACAGATTTCCATTATCATCACAGCCGATATTCTCCTGGCACAGACAAGTAGCTTCATAACGCATCCACCCCTGACAAGACTCTACTGGAATGTCGCCACAGACCTCCTCCATTGCTTGGAGAAGGACCATACGTTCATGGGGTTTGTGACCATATACCTCCCACCGCCATGCTGTAAACAACTCCTCAATGGGGTGTAGAAATGGGGAATATGGTGGGAGATAGAGAATTGTAAACCTGGGGTGGACATGGAACCTGTTGCGGACCTGAGCGGCCCGATGGAAACTGAAATTGTCCCAAATTAGAATATACATTTGCTGTTCAGGATAACCGGGCCCTCTCTGCTCTGGCTGAAAAAGATTGTCATGTAAGCTTTTAAGGCAGTCAAGGAGATGGGCAGTGTTGAAAGGTCCAAGGGTGGCGGAGGACCCCATTGTGGCTCATAGCTGCTCATATGGTGAAATTTCCCCCTCGCTGGCCAGGTACCTCAATGATGGCGCATTGATCAATGATGTTCCTTCCTCTCCTCCGAGTCTTCGTTGAATTTAATCCAGCCTCATCTATGAATATGAGTACCTGGGGGATGGGACTTGCATCCAACTCCATGATTCTCTGAAATGACAGTAAATACAATAATTGCTGTATAGTAAATTTCACTAGCAACATCAATGAGTCACTAATGTTTCAAGAGTGTAATACTACTACATTACTTACTTGCACATATCCGTACCGTTTATCCTTCACTCTTTGAAAATAACTTTCAAATAGGACTCTGTGGATTTGCTTCATTCCGGAGATGGTGTTTCTTAAGGTTACGGGCTATGGTTGATAAGCTCACTCTGATGTTATGGAAGATGGCAGGGGTTTCAATAATCTGTTGTTGGATTTTCCCTTCGTTCTTCTGGCATTATGTTCAATGACCATTTGCACAATGGCAGCATCCTCCTTAAAAAAGGAGCACTTTCTACCACCACGTGCTAGTCGTCTTTCAATTCTACAAAAACAAAATAGCCTAAAGTACAGTAAACTCTACAGTAATACAGTATACAAGATAAACATGTTACAAAGTAGTATAGCTCCACGTTTCAAACATACAGTAATACATTAAACATTTACTTTGTTTTCCATTACAGTATGTATTAGAATCTACAGTCTTTACTGTGCTTTATATTCCCTTTTTCCACATTTTGTTAAGTTACAGCCTTATTCTAAAAATCAATTCAACAATTATTTTTCCTCATCAATCTACAGAAAATACCCCATAATGACAAAGTGAAAACAGGTTTTTAGAAATGTTTGCTAACTTATTAAAAAGAAAACACTGAAAAACCTTATTTACATCAGTATTTAGACCCTTTGCTATGAGACTCAAAATCGAGCCCGGGTGCATCCTGATTCCATTGATCATCCTTGAGATGTGTCTACAACTTGATTGGAGTCCAACCCTGGTAAATTCAATTGATTGGACATGATTTGGAAAGGCACACACCCGTCTATATAAGATCCCACAGTTGACAGTGCTTGTCAGAGCAAAAACCAAGCCATGAAGTCAAAATAATTATCTGTAGAGGTCCGGGACAGGATTGTGTCAAGGCACAGATCTGGGGAAGGGTACCAAAACATTTCTGCAGCATTGAAGGTCGCCAAGAGCACAGTGGCTTCCATCATTCTTAAATGGAATACGTTTGGAACCACCAAGACTCTTCCTAGAGCGGACCGCCCAGCTAAACTGAACAAATGGAGGCAGAAGGGCCTTGGTCAGGGAGGTGACCAAGAACCAGATGGTCACTCTGGCAAAGCTCCAGAGTGTCTCTGTGAAGATGGGAGAACCTTCCAGAAGGACAACCACCTCTGCAGGACTCCATCAATTAGGCCATTATGGTAGATTAGCCAAGGGGAAGCCCCTCGTAGTAAAATGCACATGACAGCCGGCTGGTAGTTTGCCAAAAGGAACCCAAAGGACTCTCAGACCATGAGAAACACGATTCACTGGTCTGATGAAACCAATATTGAACTCTTAGGCCTGAATGCCAAGCGTCATGTCTGGAGGAAACGTGGCACCATCCCTACGGCGATGCATGGTGGTGGCAGCATCATGCTGTGGGGATGTTGTTCAACAGCAGGGACTGGGAGACAAGTCAGGATCAAGGGAAAGATTAACGGAGCAAAGTACAGAGAGATCCTTGATGAAAACCTGCTCCAGAGCGCTCAGGACCTGGGATGAACGTTCACCTTCTAATAGGACGACGACCCCAAGCACACAGCCAAGACATTGCAGGAGTGACTTCGGGACAAGTCTCTGAATGTCTTTGAGTGGCCCAGCCAGAGCCCAGACTTGAACCCAATCTAACATCTCTGGAGAGACTTGAAAATAGCTGTGCAGACGAGTTTGGAGGGTACTATGGTATTAAATGCTGAGCTGTAGTCGATGAACAGCATTCTCACACAGGTATTCCTCTTGTCCAGATGGGTTAGGGCAGTGTGCAGTGTGGTTGCGATTGCGTCGTCTGTGGACATATTGGGGCGGTAAGCAAATTGGAGTGGGTCTAGGGTGTCAGGTAGGGTGGAGGTGATATGGTCCTTGACTAGTCTCTCAAAGCACTTCATGATGACAGAAGTGAGTGCTACGGGGTGGTAGTCGTTTTGCTCAGTTACCTTAGCTTTCTTGGGAACAGGAACAATGGTGGCACTCTTGAAGCATGTGGGGACAGCAGACTGGAATAAGGATTGATTGAATATGTCCGTAAACACACCAGACAGCTGGTCTGCGCATGCTCTGAGGAAGCGGCTGGTGATGCCGTCTGGTCCTGCAGCCTTGCGAGGGTTAACATGTTTAAATGTTTTACTCACGTCGGCTGCAGTGAAGGAGAGTCCGCAGGTTTTGGTAGCGGGCCGTGTCAGTGGCACTGTATTGTCCTCAAAGCGGGCAAAGAAGTTGTTTAGTCTGTCTGGGAGTAAGACATCCTGGTCCGCGACGGGGCTGGTTTTCTTTTTGTAATCCGTGATTGACCTTAGACCCTGCCACATACCGCTTGTGTCTGAGCTGTTGAATTGCGACACACCCATTGCCTTGACGAAAGCTTTGCACACGCTTGGCACTCTTTCAACCAGCTTCACCTGGAATGCATTTCCAACAGTCTTGAAGGAGTTCCCACATATGTTGAGCACTTGTTGGCTGTTTTTCCTTCACTCTGCGGTCCAACTCATCCCACACCATCTCAATTGGTTTGAGGTCAGTTGATTGTGGAGGTCAGGTCATCTGATGCAACAATCCATCACTCTCCTTCTTAGTCAAATAGCCCTTACACAGACTAGAGGTGTGTTGGGTCATTGTCTTGTTGAAAACAAATGATAGTCCCACTAAGTGCAGACCAGATGGGATGGCGTATTGCTGCAGAATACTGTGGTAGCTATGTGTGCTTTGAATTCTAAATAAATCACAGACAGTATCACCAGAAAAGCACCCCTAACCATCCCCATCACACATCCTCCATGCCTAACGGTCAGTACCACACATGCAAAAATCATCCATTCACCTACTCTGCGTCTCACAAAGACACAGCGTTGGGAACCAACATTCTCTCATTTGGATTTATCAGACCAGGACAGATTTCCACCGTTCTAATGTCCTTTGCTCGTGTTTCTTGGCCCAAGCAAGTCTCTTCTTCTTATTGGTGTAGTAGTGGTTTCTTTGCACCATGAAGGCCTCATTCACTCAGTTTCCTCTGAACAGTTGATGTTGAGATGTGTCTGTTACTTGAACCCTGTGAAGCATTTATTTGGGCTGCAATTTCTGAGGCTGTTAACTCTAATGAAGTAATCCTCTGCAGCAGAGGTAATTGCTAACATCTTCCATTCCTGTGGCGGTACTCATGAGGGAGAGTTTCATCATAGTTCTTGATGGGTTGCGACTGCACTTGCAGAAACTTTCAAAGTTCTTGAAATTTTCCGGAATTGACTGACCTTCATGTCTTAAAGTATTGATGGACTGTCGTTTCTCTTTGCTTAAGTGAGCTGTTTTTGCCATATTATGGTCTTGGTCTTTTACCAAATAGGGCTATCTTCTGTATACCATCCCTACCTTCTCAACAACTGACTGGCTCAAAGACATTAAGAAGGAATGAAATTCCACAATTAGCTTTTAACAAGGCACACCTGTTACAGTTTGTTCCAACTGCTTACACAAAAATATATTTTATATTTTTCGAAGTAGCCACCCGTTGCCTTGACAGCTTTGCACACTCTTGGCATTCTCTCAACCAGCTTCATGAGGTAGTCACCTGGAATGCATTTCAATTACATTTTTTTCCAACTGCTTACACACAAAATCTTTTCATGTCACACGATTTTTGAAACCTCTCAGTCAAAGTGCAAAACTACACAACAAATTTCCAAAACCATAAGCTATTTCTCAGCCTTTGACTCAGTTGTCAATTGCATAAAACACTTTTTTCAAAAGGAAAGCAAGTCACTTCCTGTTAGATTTTTGTGTTTAGCTGGAGAATCGTGTGTAGTGTTTTGAAAAAAGTGTTTCATGCGCACAGCATTGATGTTGTTAAATATGGTCAAACCGTGGTTGATCACATGATCAACAAGTGTTGCGCTAATCTCATCAGAGATGGCTCTCCTTCCTTCTCTTCTTTGCCCTCGTCCTCTTCTTCCTCTTCCTCTCCCTTCTATTCATCTTGCTCTCTGTCCATTGTTGGCATCCATTGTTCAAAACAGGTAATCTGACCTTTGACCTATTTATAGGCATATACTACAGTAAAGCAGGGATTGGTTAGTGATCAGTGAAGCTATTAGTGTTTGCACATGTGAGGAGTGTGTGTGTGACCTGGTGAATAAGTGTAGCATTTTGATTGGTTGTGTTTGGAAAAGGAAAGCAAGTCACTTCCTGTTAGATGTTTGTGTTTTAGCTGGAGAATTGTGTGTAGTGTTTTGAAAAAAGTGTTTTATGCAATTGGCAACTGAGTCAAAGGCTGAGAAATAGCTTATCGTTTTGGATATTTGGTGTGTAGTTTTGCACTTTGAGTGAGAGGTTTCAAAAATTGTGTGACATGATAAGATTTTGTGTGTAAGCAGTTGGAAAAAAATGTACTTGAAATGCATTCCAGGTGACTACCTCATGAAGCTGGTTGAGAGAATGCCAAGAGTGTGCAAAGCTGTCATCAAGGCAAAGGGTGGCTACTTCGTAAAAATATAAAATAGATTTTTGATTTCTTTAACACTTTTTTGGTTACTACATGATTCCATGTGTTAATTGTGATGTCTTCACTTTTATTCTACAATTTAGAAAATAGTAAAAATAAAGAAAAACCCTTCAATGAGTAGGTGTGTCCAAACTTCTGACTGGTACGGTATATTAAAATCATTTCTACATCTCGCGGCTATGCCTCAAGCACATTTTTACCTTTTCTTTTGACAGATTTCACTACCGTTGTTATCAGTAGTGGACGCTGATATTTCTGGCACGTGCGCGTCCGTGTGTGTGTGTGCGCGCGCCTGTGTGTGTGCGTGTGTGTGTGGGGGGGCACGGTGGAACATTCTACAAATGGAAAATTTGCCTCAGCTGGGATGTCGGAAAATCCAAAAGGTGAGAGGAGGAGTATGTACACAAACACAGAAGTGAAAGATAAACAGCAGGCTATGAAAGTCAAGGTTTTCCACGTTACAGAAACTTATCAGCCAAAGCCTGGAGAGGGTAACTTGGCTGGAAACAGTTGGCCCCAGTGTGGTCAAATCCCCTCTGTCTGTGTGTGTGTGTGTGTGTGTGTGTGTGTGTGTGTGTGTGTGTGTGTGTGTGTGTGTGTGTGTGTGTGTGTGTGTGTGTGTGTGTGTGTGTGTGTGTGTGTGTGTGTGTGTGTGTGTGTGTGTGTGTGTGGGGGGGGGGGGGGGGGGGTAGGACACACCAGAGAGATAGCAGGTCTTTACATATTCCAAAGTAAGGTCACGCATACCTTTTAAAAGGTCATGTATTATGGGTGGGAGTGGCACAGAGACGATCCAACCTATTATGTGACATTTAGTTTAATGACATACAGTATGCTCCTTCCTCTTCCTGACATGTATTGTAACCCTTTATGAACAGATCTCCCTCCTCACAACATACTCAACATTCATTATGGTTAAATTAGGTCTGTTTTATGTGTTTGTGTGTCTGTTTGGGGTCAGGGTGCGACATACATTCGAAATTCTCCATGCATTTCTCTTGGGTGGCCAGGCAGAATTCCCACAAAACACTTTATCTAAATTGCTCAAGAAAAAACACTACTTCTTCTGCCTATCGAGTTATATGTCTGCACTGGACTCTCTAATGCACTAACCTAGTCCTTGTGGACAGTGCATGGTGCAGTGGCTGAATGGGTCAGCGCTCTTATAGAGTTGTAAACCTATTTCCAAGAATACAGATGGATGTCCTGAGAACACTTGTTACGCCAGTGACCCTCTGGCCATCCAGGCTACTGTATGTGCTGTGATGTCCATTCCAGCATTCACAGTAGCATGACTCTTTCTCAGCCCAATGCAGGTCTATAGCTGATCATTGGTCATGTTGGTTGATCATTGGTTACATATCTGAGCTACTAGAGAGCAAGGTCATGTCAATGTGGAATATGATGGGAATCCTAGGGAAGGTCCACAATATCGACATGGATACTGTCCCTGATCAAGTAGCAGACAGCCAATTGGCAACGAATGGGTTAGACCAAGCGTTGTCTTCCGTGTGTATAGCCGCATCTCTAACAAACACATATGTGGTCATTTGCTCTGTACTCATCAAACAATTTAACCACGCCATGCACACACACACCAATCATCACAAGCACCAAGTATTTAAACGCCTCCATTGGCGTTTACGTAAAGATGAGTTTGCCTTCTGAGACCGTTGACCTAAGAGAAAACAACGGGTAGCCGATTGCAATAACTAGTTATTTAATTATTCAATAACGCCCTCTTATCTATGGTGGGCTGGGGCACAGCTCGGAATAGATTATTTTGATTGCCGCGCACTAGCTAGGTAATTACAGGCCGAGGGATGGGACAGGAGTCTATTTTTCCAAACTGCTGAGCGTGCGATGCCTAATGACATGCAATTAGCTGGACGTCGTTTTAGAGATTTTCAGAGCTGACGCTGTCGCTCCGCCATTAATTCTCATTACCTCCCTGTTTGTGTGGGTCTGGGGAGAACCAGGATAGGACAGTACAATCGGGTATGGGCCCACTACTGAGTCATCAGAAGCCCAAACAGAGGAGGAGTAGGCAACAGTGAATGAGTTCGCGACCCCCTGACTCTGGCCAATCTAAGCCACACTACTTTGTATTCCGGCCGAGTCCAGGCATACCACTGAGACATCAGAGGACCACGCAGGGGAGGCCGCAGGCAGGCACAGTGGACTAGTTCGCTACCCCCCTGACTCTAGTACCCTCTGTGTCTGTGTCTCAGGCTCTCACACCCAAGGTACGACCCACCACAGAGGCCATTAGATGGCCCATTAGAAGTCCACACAGAGGAGCTGTGGCTGGGCAGAGTAAACATTCAGACTCTCTAACTCTGGTGTTTCCCTCTGTTCTGGTCAAGCTAACTCACTGTTTTCCCAACTCCAGTGCTAAAGTATCCCTAACAGTAGACATTTTCGTTGTAGCCCCAGACAAACACACCTGCCAAGTTGAATCAGGTGTGCTTGTCTGGGGCTACAATAGAAATGTGTACTGTTGGGGTACCTGAGGACTGACGTTGGGAAACACTGATCTACCTCATGCTGCTTCGAGAGTGTTAAGCCACTAATACATGCTGAGTGCATTCTGGGATTCAGATGGGGAAGTGGACCGATTTAATGTGAACGATAATCTCTCTTATCATCTTCCAAGCTCATTTCAATTCAAATTGTCACGGTGGCTCGCATGATCAATTCATTGTACATACAAGACATAGCCTAAGTATAACCTATAACACTACAAACAAACAGAAGCGTTGTATTACCACCTGGCTAGGAAATTACCTAGGGGAAATCAGCTACGAGACCGACCGTGTTAAGACGAATGCTGAAGCTACAGTAAATTGGTTTCTACTGCCGCTGTAGAGGTGGCGGCAGCTGGCCATCTCTGCCACCTGAAGCTACTTAATAAACCATATCATGTAGACAGGGGATCAGTGGAACAGGCCATAATTGAGGGAGGACACAGTAATAATGGACTCAGATTGCCATTCACCTCCATTTTCCTCCATTTTGTTTTCCATTTCATTGGGAGCAGTCAGGTGTGAAGGATTGGAGCAGCCCGGGGAGAGACCTTGGGTATTGTGTAAGTGTCATGTGTGGCAAGGGGGGCAGCTTTGCTTGTTAGTGTCTCCCCGTCACAGCTACTGAGACTTATGGATTAGAGGGTCCAATGGGTTCAGTTCCTGGACAATGTAGTGACATGTGGTCATCATAGTGACATGTGGTCACCTGCTTCCTTATCTAAATAAATAATGATCTGACCATTGCCGCAGCAGAGCAGAAGAGGCTGGAGCAGAAAGAACTGTGATGATCTCTATGGGAGTCTATGGGCTTTAAAGCAAAGCAGAGCAGCATGTGTGTGTTTGTGTGTGCGTGCATGTGCGTATGGGCACAAACTGCTGACCAGGCAGCCCTGCCAGAGCTTGGGCCCACACAGACATGCAGTCAGCACAATGCCATCACTGAGTCCGGCCAATAGGATTGCTCTGAATCATGGGTCAGAGGGTATAGAGGCACCACTTGTAATGGCGCTGCCTCTTTTCAGTGGCTCGTGGCTCAATGTATAACGTGACACTCTTTTCAACACAACATCCGTGTGGAAAGTTACAAGACTCTGAAACTGTAGCAGAATGTTTGACTATTGCAGACAAGCTCCTTTAATGTGATATCAGGTGAAAGTATTATTCTTTACATATGATTGCATTTGACCAGGGCATTACGTTTTCAGAAATGGAAAGCATTGTGGTACGATATCTAAATGGGCCTTATCAAAAAGAGAACTCAGAACCTCACTCCCACACAATCACATACATACTACACACTCACTCACAGCCTACCATACAGTACTCCTGATCTTTATCCAAACATCTACACAGGCCTCCTTTGATTCTGAGCCCCATAAGGTCAGTGTTCACAGAGTTTAAACGTTAGTGTCAGTATCCTCTTAAGGCTGGGGATGGACAGTGAAATGGATCAAATAAGTAACTGGAGTGAAGTGGAGCACATACAGTGCCTTGCAAAAGTATTCATCCCCCTTAGCATTTTGCTTATTTTGTTGCATTACAACCTGTAATTTAAATAGATTTTCATTTGGATGTAATGGGCATACACAAAATCGTCCAAATCTGTGAAGTGAAATTACATTTTTTTTAACTTGTCTCAAAAAATGATTTAAAAAAAACAACAGAAAAGTGGTTTGTGCATATGTATTCACTTCCTTTTCTATGAAGCCCCTAAATAAGATCTGGTGGAACCAATTACCTTCAGAAGTCACATAATTAGTTAAATCAAGTCCACCTGTGTGCAATCTAAATGTCACATGATCTGTCACATGATCTCAGTATATATACACCTGTTCTGAAAGGCCCCCGAGACTTCAACACAACTAAGCAAGGGGAACTACCAAGCAACCAAGCACCATGAAGACCAAGGAGCTCTCCAGACAGGTCAGGGACAAAGTTGTGGAGATGTACAGATCAGGGTTGTGTTATAAAAAAGTATCCGAAACTTTGAACATCCCAAGGAGCACCATGAAATCCATTATTAAAAAATGGAAAGAATATGGCACCACAACAAACATGCCAAGAGAGGGCTGACCACAAAAAAACCATGGACCAGGCAAGGAGGGTATTAATCAAAGAGAAAACAAAGAGACCAAAGATAACCCTGAAGGAGCTGCAAAGCTCCACAGCGGAGATTGGAGTATCTGTCCATAGGACCACTAAGCTTTACACTTCACAGAGCTCGGCTTTACGGAAGAGTGGCCAGAAAAAAAGGCATTGCTTAAAGTAACAAATAAGCAAACACCTTTGGTGGTCGCCAAAAGGCATGTGGGAGACTCCCCAAACATATGGAAGAAGGTACTCTGGTCAGATGAGACAAAAATGTAGCTTTTTGGCCATCAAGGAAAACGCTATGTCTGGTGCAAACCCAACACCTCTCATCACCCTGAGAACACCATCCCATGGTGTATGGTGGTGAGTGGTGTATGGTGTTGGCAGCATCATGCTGTGGGGAGGTTTTTCTTCAGCAGGGCCTGGGAAACTGGTCAGAATTGAAGGAATGATGCATTGCGCTAAATACAGGGAAATTCTTGAGGAAAACCTGTTTCAGTCTTCCATAGATTTGAGACTGGGATGGAGGTTCACCTTCCAGCAGGATAATAAACATAAGCATACTGCTAAAGCAACACTCGAGTGGTTGAAGGGGAAACAGTTAAATGTCTTGGAATGGCCTAGGCAAAGCCCAGACCTAAATCCAATTGACAATCTGTGGTATGACTTAAAGATTGCTGTACACCAGCGGAACCCATCCAATTTAAAGGAGCTGGAGCAGTTTTGCCTTGAAGAATGGGCAAAAATCCCAGTGGCTAGATGTGCCAAGCTTATAGAGACATACCCCAAGAGACTTGCAGCTGTAATTGCTGCAAAAGGTGGCTCTACAAAATATTGTCTTTGGGGGGTGAATAGTTATGCATGCTTAAGTTTTCTTATTTCTTTTGCAGCTTCAAAGTGGTAGGCATGTTGTGTACATAAAGTGATACAACCCCCCCCAAAAAGTCATTTTAATTCCAGGTTGTAACGCAACAAAATAGTAAAAATGTGAAGGGTGGTGAATACTTTTGTACCAGACACTTTCCAATAGAGTGGCCGCCGTGTCCAGGCATTATTCAGGGGCAGCAGGCTGCAGTAGTAGGAGAACTGATATTGTCAGGCTGGGGTCAAATAGAAGGTCCACGGTCCTGTAACATGGTTAGAGAAAGAGCTGGTTAGAGTTAGAGATCAGGTTGTTCATATAGCTTGTTTATGAGAAGTAATAATAATAACAATAATACAGTACATTGTTTTTACATAGCGCTTTTCAAGGACCCAAAGTCACTTAGAAGAGTGATTTGTTTATAAGACGTTCAATTGTATAGTGTTGATCCATAAGATCAAATGGCTTGTCTGTCAATTGTCATCTGTCAGCCCCAAACCATTGATAGTCAATAATATTATCCCCATAATGTACTTGACCACAAAAACAGAATGTTTCACCACAGGAAAAGTATTACAAGTGTAGTGCTAACACCTGTTTTGCATTTCAGAATCAAGATACTGTATGTTTTAGTTACCTTTTCCTACTACAAATGTTTTACTGGTCCAATTTGGAGTTGGGCAATATGCCACCATTTTTACATGGTAGGCTAAATTGGGAGATGGGGGGGGGGGATGAAATGTGAGAGCAGAACTAACTCAATAAACCTTGTTCCCCAACTAAATGATCAAATGGGATTTCTGTTTTACTAAGTCTGCTACAAAAGCCCTGTGGCTTGTTCTGTCCCTTCCTGCAGCAATTATTTAAAACACAGAAGCTCTGTACCCAATGGCACCCTATTCCCTAGCGCACCGTGTAGGGAATATGGTGCCATTTTGGACACACCCACACAGAGTAAGAGGACTGGCTTGTTACAGACAAGCTGGGGCTAACACTAGTGTTTCCAGTTAGGGTGAGATTGCATAATAAAAGGACAAGAAGGGAAATGGTGGAAGTTTAAGAGGGTTGGCAGCAACATGAAAAGGTTCCCTCTTGCAGTTGGCTTGTAAATGAGACTGCCCTCGGTCCCATACGAGGTACCCGTGCATCCCAGAAGGCTTTGGGGTACAATTAAGTTTTTTATTTTCTGTTCTGATCTGTTCCATTCCATTCTATTCTATACAAAGAGCAAATTTGGGTGACGTGGGATATACAGTGCATTCGGAAAGTATTCAGAGCCCCTATGACTTTTTCCACATTTTGTTACGTTACAGCGTTATTCAAAAATGTATTAAATAGTTTTTTTCCTCATCAATCTTCACAAAAAAAACAATGACAAAGCAAAAACAGTTCGAGTATTTGGAGCATCAGCATTTGTGTATTCGATTACCGGCTCAACATGGCCAGAAACAAAGTACTTTCTTCAGAAATTCGTCAGTCTATTCATGTTCTGATAAATGAAGGCAATTCCATGCAAGAAATTGTCAAGAAACTGAAGATCTCGCACAACACTGTGTACTACTCCATTCACAGAACAGCGCAAACTGGCTCTAACCAGAATAGAAAGAGGAGTGGGAGGCCCCGGTGCACCCCGGAGCAAAAGGACAATTACATTAGTGAAGAGGCAACTCCGGAATCCTGGCGTTGTAGGCAGAGTTGCAAAGAAAAAGCCATATTTCTGTCCTGTATCTGTGTTCTTTTGCCCATCTTAATCTTTTATTTTTATTGGCCAGTCTGAGATATGGCTTTTTCTTTGCAACTCTGCCTAGAAGGCCATCATCCCGGAGTCGCCTCTTCACTGTTGATATTGAGACTGGTACTATTTAATGAAGCTGCCAGTTGAGGACTTGTGAGGGGTCTGCTTCTCAAACTAGACACTCCAATGTACTTGTCCTCTTGCTCAGTTACTCCTCTTTCTATTCTGGTTAGAGTCAGTTTGAGCCTGTAATCGAACCCACAAATGCTGATGCTCCAGATACTCAACTAGTCTAAAGAAGGCCCGTTTTATTGCTTCTTTAATCAGAGCAACAGTTTTCAGCTGTGCAAACGTAATTGCAAAAGGGTTTTCCAATGATCAATTAGAATTTTAAAATGCTTAACTTGGATTAGCTAACACAACGGGCCATTGGAACACAGGAGTGACGGTTGCTGATAATGGGTCTCTGTACGCCTATGTAGATATTCCATTAAAGATCAGCCGTTTCCAGCTACAATAGTCATTTACAGCATTAACAATGTCTACACTGTATTTCTGATCAATTTGATGTTATTTTATTAGATGGAAAATGTGCTTTTCTTTAAAAAAACAAGGACATTTCTAAGTGACCCCAAACTTTTGAACAGTAGTGTATAGATATATCAAGTTTCCATAAGTATTCAGACCCTTTACTCAGTACATTGTAGAAGCACCTTTGGCAGTGATTACAAACACAATTATTCTTGGATATGATGCTACAAGCTTGGCACATCAGTATTTGGGGAGTTTCTCCTATTCCTCTCTGCAGATCCTCTCAAGCTCTGTCAGGTTGGGATGGGGAGTGTTGCTGCACAGCTATTATCAGGTCTCTCCTGAGATGTTCGATAGGGTTAAAGTCTGGGCTCTGATTGGGCCACTCAAGGACATTCAGAGACGTGTCCCAAAGCCACTCCTGCGTTGTCTTGGCTGTGGGCTTAGGTTCGTTGTCCTGTAACCTTCGCCCCCAGTCTGAGGTCCTGAGCGCTCTGGAGCAGGTTTTCATCAACGATCTCTCTGTAATTTGCTCAGTTCATCTTTGCCTCCATCCAGAATAGTCTCCCAGTCCCTGCCGCTGAAAAACATCCCCACAGCATGATGCTACCACCACCATGCTTCACTGTAGAGATGGTGCCAGGTTTCCTCCAGACATGGCATTCTGGTCAAGGATTTCAGTCTTGGTTTCATCAGACCAGATAATCTTGTTTCTCATGGTCTGAGCGTCCTTTACATGCATTTTGGCAAACTCCAAGCAGGCTGTCATGTGCCTTTTGCTGAGGAGTAGCTACCGTCTATCCAATCTATCATAAAGGCCTCATTGGTGGAGTGCTGCAGAGGTGGTTGTCCTTCTGGAAGGTTCTCCCATCTTCACAGAGGAACTCTAGAGCTCTGTCAGAGTGACCATCGGGTTCTTGGTCAGGTCCCTGAACAAAGCCCTTCTCCCCCGATTGCTCAGTTAAGCCAGGCGGCCAGCTTAAGGAAGAGTGTTGGTGGTTTCAAACTTCTTCCATTTAAGAATGATGGAGGACACTGTTCTTGGGGACCTTCAATGCTGCAGAAATGTTTTGGTACCCTTCCCCAGATCTGTGCCTCCTTCGACTTCTTCATGGCTTGCAGATCATGTCCAGTCAATTGAATTTACCACAGGTGGGCCAATCAAGATGTAGAAACATCTCAAGGATGATCAATGGAAAAATAATGCACCTGAGATCAATTTCGAATCTCATAGCAAAGTGAATACTTTTGTAAATAAGGTATTTTTGTTTTTTAATTGTAATAAATTGTTTATGGAGTATTGTGTTTAGATTGTTGAGAATTTTAGAATAAGGCTGTAACGTAAGAAAATGTGGAAAAAGTCAAGGGGTCTGAATACTTTCCGAAGGCACTGTAGTAACTGGTCGGGTTCCAAGTTGGACAGCAGTCTTTAACCAGTCTTCTAAGTGAATATCAAAACTCTGCCATTCACGTTTTTTCACCATCCTATCCAAGCCATGTTAAAGTAAAAAATAAAGAAATACCCTTGAACGAGTAGGTGTTCTAAAACTTTGGAGCGGTGGTATAGATTAGAAAATATTAAACTTTTTATTAAGTTCTTCTTAAATGGGCTTTGAAGTTTTAATATGATTTTTTCCAAATGAAAGACGACACTGACAGGCTTACATGACAAAATATGACTACTCTGATAATAACACCAGAACACCAGAATAGATAGTCTCCTCTGCACAAAAATGAATGGACACAGGGATTGGCAGGAGTGTTTCCTGTGCAGGAATGAAATGTGATGCTGATGATGTGTGAGTTGAAACAGTAGTGTATAGGAGCTAATGAACAGTTACTGTTACGCAAGACTGGAGGCATGCTGCTGCCAGATTATCACAGAGTTGACCTGACAGGAATTATGTAACCCAGGACAGGTCCCAGGTCCAGACTATAATCCACACAGGGACGTGGAGGATGCACATAACCCAAACCTCATCCCCCAGGGCAGAGGCAGAGCGAGGGCAGGAAAGAGAGAGGGATAGAGTGAGAGAGAAAGAGAGAGAGAGACCTGATTCTAATAATTAGCTGGATGATATGCTGATTCAGGTAAATTACAACTGGGGTAGGATTGAAACCCAAAGGACTGTAGCTCTCCAGAAACAGGTTTGGCGAGCCCGGGAGTGAGAGTGAGTGAGTGAGTAAGAAAATGCAGGGCTCTCCAACCCTGTTCCTGGAGAGCTACCATCCTTTTGCTACACCTAAAAGTCTTCATCTACTCCTATATATTCCATAAATATCAAAAATTGTCTCCATTGCTATAATGAGAGGACAGTGGCATGTTAACTACATAGCAATATGTAGTTAACAGTAGCAGTAACATAACGTTCCTGAGGTATTCCCAGCAGGCATTGGCATGGAGAGCCCCAGCACTACCAACCAAGCTGGATGGATTTCAATCAGCCACCAAAATGATGTGGCTACCCAGCTCGGACTGCATAGGCCTGGGCTAAATATAACACTGCCCATCCTACGGCTTTGATGTGGTCAACGCCTCTGGATTTATGTTTCCCGAAACGCAACCCATCAAATTACAGATCAGATGTAGAACCTTCAGCCCCAGAGCCTTATCAAACAATTTCAGCTCTGTGACATAGTTTTCCTAAAGCTGTCAGAGGTAATTAGAGCCGACAGAAAATATCAGGAGGTATCTCTGGCATGTAGAGGATGGTGGCAGTGGTGCTGGAGAAGGAGAGTGGAGGATCGTGGACAGGACAGCTCAGCACTCGCTTCCTGCCTGCCCACACGCAATATATCTCTCTCTCTCTCTCTCTCTCTCTCTCTCTCTCTCTCTCTCTCTCTCTCTCTCTCTCTCTCTCTCTCTCTCTCTCTCTCTCTCTCTCTCTCTCTCTCTCTCTCTCTCTCTCTCTCTCTCTCTCTCTCTCTCTCCTCTCTCTCTCTCTCTCTCTCTCTCTCTCTCTCTCTCTCTCTCTCTCTCTCTCTCTCTCTCTCTCTCTCTCTCTCTCTCTCTCTCTCTCTCTCTCTCTCTCTCTCTGTGTGTGTATATATATATGTACAGCAGCAGATCAAGGGATCCATAGGCATAAATAAAGGTGACTGATGATAATTTCCCATGAGTGCAATAGTCGACAGCCACATCAGTCACATAGCCTACAGTCACATACAGGCTCAGGCTGGCCTAAACAGCTGTACTGTAACATGCCTCTGATGGTGTGGTGAACACATGCCTGCATACCAAAAATTCTTCTTTGGAAGGCAAGAAGGGTTCTACATAGAACCATATATAATATTTCCCAGCATTCTCTAATGTAGGGTGATTTCAAGAATTGGTTGTTTAACATCTGTGTTTTTGCATGTACATTGATTGATTGATTAATTTTACACTACACAAAGATACATAGCATAAATGTTTCGAAACTAATCCAATCTGTTTGCAGTTTTTTCACCCGTTACTGAGATAGTTGGTCCAGTTTAGAGGATTGAGGTAGTCTCAATAGTCAATCTTCCCAACCCTGGCAGTTGTTCTGAAAGCAGGAAGGGGGTGATTATCCTAATTCTGTCTGGATTCCAGTAGGAATTAAATGTCACATTGCCAGCCAACATAATGTGACTTGCAGGCCTGATGTGGCCTGTAAACCAGGAGTTTCCTAACACCACTGCGGTAGAATGTAACTAGGCCCTCAAAGAAAGACCTTATGATACGTATTGTCATAAATCATTTAATTTTAAAGGCTAAAAAGAATGGTGGAACTATTTATAGAGGGTTCTAAGAAGAACCCTCCAAAGACAAAATAGTTATTGGTAGAACCCTTCATAAAGGATTCGAGGCAGAACCCTTCATAGAGGTTTCTAGGTAGAACAATATACAAATCAAATCAAAATGTATTAGTCACATGCGACGAATACAACATGTGTAGACCTTACAGTGAAATGCTTCCTACTGGGCCCCAACAATAAGAATAAGAAACAAAAGTAACAAGCAATTAAAGAGCAGCAGTAAAATAACAATAGAGAAAATATATACAGGGGGGTACCGGTACAGAGTCAATGTACGGGGGCAAACGGTTGTAAACGGGTGTAAAATACATGGGGGGGGGCAATGTGAATAGTCTGGGTAGCCATTTGATTAGATGTTCAGGAGTCTTCTGGCTTGGGGGTAGAAAATGTTTAGAAGCCTCTTGGACGTAGACTTGGCGCTCCGGTACCGCTTGCCGTGCGGTAGCAGAGAGAACAGTCTATGACTAGGATGGCTGAAGTCTTTGACAATTTTTTGGGCCTTTCTCTGACACTGCCTGGTATAGAGGTCCTGGATGGTTGGAAGCTTTGGGGCATGCTCGGTCCTCTTTTTCCTGCAGACCACAATCATCTCCTTTCTCTTGATCACGTTGAGGGAGAGGTTGTTATCCTGACACAACACGGCCAGGTCTCCGACCTCCTCCATATAGGCTGTCTCGTCATTGTCATCGGCAAACTTAATGATGGTGTTGGTTTTGTGCCTGGCCTTGCAGCCATGAGTAAACAGGGAGTACAGGAGGGGACTGAGCACACACCCCTGAGGGGCCAATGTTTTGAGATCAGCTTGGTTGATGTTTTGTTGCCTACCCTTACCACCAGTTGCAGAGGGTGGTGTTTAGTCGCAGGGTCCTTAGCTTATTGATGAGCTTTGAGGGCGCTATGGTGTTGAACGCTGAGCTGTTGTTAATGAATAGCATTCTCACATATGTTGGAATGGGTCTAGGGTTTCTGGGATAATGGTGTTGATGTGAGCCATGACCAGCTTTTCAATGCACTTCATGGCTATAGACGTGAGTGCTACGGGTCGGTAGTCATTTAGGCAGGTGACCTTAGTGTTCTTTAGCACAGCGACCATGGTGGTCTACTTAAAACATGTTGATATTTCAGACTCGGACAGGGAGAGGTTGAAAATGTCAGTGAAGACACTTGCCAGTTGGTCATCGCATGCTTACAGTACACGTCCTGGTAATCCGTCTGGCCCTGCGGCCTTGTGAATGTTGACCTGTTTAAAGGTCTTACTCACATCGGCTGCAGAGACCATAATCACACAGTCTTCCGGAACAGCTAGTGCTGTTACAAAATGACTGATGTGGTGTACTCATCAATGCCATCGGAGCAATCTCGGAACATATTCCAGTCTGTGCTAGCAAAACAGTCCTGTAGCTTAGCATCTGCTTTTCTGACCGCTATTTTATTGATCGAGTCACATAGCAGGTCTGATGATCAGAAGCTCTTTTTGGTCATAAGAGACGGTAGCAGCAACATTATATACAAAATAAGTTAAAAAAAAATTGCAAACAACGCAAATAAACGAACGAAAAAACACAATTGGAAAGGAACACGTAAAACGTCAGCCTTCTTCTCCGGCGCTATCTTAATCTATGAAGATCTCTACATAAATAGGTTTGAGGGAGAACGCTTTTGCAAAGCGTTCCACCTAGCACCAAAAAGTGTAAAAACTATGAAAAACTATAGATCCCTGAATTGCATTCAGAAAGGATTTAGACCTCTTGACTTTTTCCACATTTTGTTACGTTACAGCCTTATTCAAAAAGTGATTCAATATTTTTTTTCCCTCATCAATCTACACACCATACCCCATAATGACAAAGCAAAAACAGTTTGTTAGGAATTTTAGCAAATGTATAAAAAATAAAAAACTGAAATAACTTATTTACATAAGTATTCAGACCCTTTGCTATGAGACTCTAAATTGAGCACAGGTGAATCCAGTATTTGATTAATCTTGAGATGTTTCTACAACTTGATTGGAGTCCGCATGTGGCAAATTAAATTGATTGGACACGATCTGGAAAGGCACGCACCTGTCTATATCATGTCCAACAGTTGACAGTGCATGCCAGAGCATAAACCAAGCCATGAGGTAGAAGGAATTGTCTGTACAGCTCAGAGACAGGATTATGTTGAGGCACAGATCTGGGGAAGGGTACCAAAACATTTCTACAGCATTGAAGGTCCCCCAAACGACGGTGTCCTCCATCATTCTTAAATGGAAGAAGTTTGAAACCACTAACTCTTCCTAGAGCTGGCCGCCCGGCCAAACTGAGCAATTGGGGGAGAAGGGCCTCGGTCAGGGAGGTGACCAAGAACCAGATGGTCACTCAAACAGAGCTCCAGAGTTCCTCGTTGGAGATGGGAGAACCTTCCAGAAGGACAACAATCTCTGCAGCACTCCACCAATGAGACCTTTATGGTAGAGAGGCCAGATGGAAGCCACTCCTCAGTTAAAGGCACATGACAGCCCGCTTGGAGTTTGCAAAAAGGCACCTAAAGGACTTTCGGACCATGAGCAACAAGATTCTCTGATCTGAAGAAACCAATATCGAATACTTTGAACTCTATCCTCAATGCCAAGCATCACATCCGGAGGAAACCTGGCACCATCCCTACGGTGAAACATAGTGGAGGCAGCATCATGCTGTGGGGATGTTTTTCAGCGGCAGGGAGACTAGTCAAGATCAAGGGAAAGAAGATCGGAGAAAGTACAGAGAGATCCTTGATGAAAACCTACTCCAGAGCGCTCAGGACCTCAGACTGGGGCGAAGTTTCATGACAACGACCCTAAGCACACAGCCAAGACAATGCAGGAGTGGCTTCGGGACAAGTCTCTGAATGTCCTTGAGTGGCCCAGCCAGAGGCCGGACTTTAACCCGATCGAACATCTCTGGAGAGACCTGAAAATAGCTATGCAGCAACGCTCCCCATCCAACCTGACAGAGCTTGAGAGGATCTGCAGAGAAAAATGGGAGAAACTCACCAAATAAATGTATGCCAAGCTTGTATCTTCTTGTACCCAAGAAGACTCAAGGCTGTAATCTCTGCCAAAAGTACTTCAACAAAGTACTGAGTAAAGGGTCTGAATACTTATATAATCGTGATATTTCATTTTTTGTTTTTTTATACATTTGCAAACAACATCTAAAAACCAGTTTTTGCTTCGTCTTTATGGGGATTGTGTGTAGATTGATGAGGAATAAAAACAATGTCATCAATTTTAGAATAAGGCTGTAACGTCACAAAAAAAGGGGTCTGAATACTTTCCAAATGCACTGTATATAGTTCTATTTAGCACCTTTTTATCCAGATGTGTGTTGACAGATTCACTCCGCATGTCTAATAGCGAATATCTACAGTAAGCTACAGTAAGTAAATGGGTAAATACATTTCCCAATACACTTAAGGTGAAGCATTGAGAGCTTGCATGTGAAGGTTCTCACCTTGTAAGGTGCTGCAGTGTCGAAGACATTACATCTGCAAAACTACGAGTTTCCTATATGAAGTGAGAAATATTGGGAGAGAAAAATCAGGAGGGAATAACCATGTATTCATTGTACCATAGTTAAAGGAGATATAGTTGTGTTCTATATAGTACAATCTCCTTTTATTCTTTCCACTTATTCAAATGCATGTAGTCCTCCTTCCATGTGTGTCAACTTGAGATAATAATACCTCTGGGTGTCATTATACCCCAGGTGCACGTTTTGTTTTTTGCCGTTACACTACACAGCTGATTCAAATAACCAACTCATCATCAAGCTTTGATTACAGTATTTGAATCAGCTGTGTAGTGTTAGGGGGGAAACTAAACGTCCAGGGACCCAGGACAGAGTTAGGGAAACCCTGCTAGACCAAAGTCATTTGTGTCACTTATTGTGGCAAAATCAAGCTAGTAAAATAGAACACTACCATTAGCATACAATAGGTTTGCATTGACACAACTGAAGTGGACCATAATAAGGCTACTCCTGAAACTACAGCTGAAGTCGGAAGTTTACATACACCTTAGCCAAATACATATAAACTCAGTATTTCACAAGTACTGACATTTAATCCTTGTACAAATTCCTTGTTTAAGGTCAGTTTAGGATCACTACTTTATTTTAAGAATTTGAAATGTCAGAATAATAGGATAGAGAATTATTTATTTCAGCTTTTATTTCTTTCATCACATTCCCAGTGGGTCAGAAGTTTACATACACTCAATTAGTATTTGGTAGCATTGCCTTTAACTTGTTTAACTTGGGTTAAACGTTTCAGGTAGCCTTCCACAAGCTTCCCACAATAAGTTGGGTGAATTTTGGCCCATTCCTCCTGACAGAGCTGGTGTAACTGAGTCAGGTTTGTAGGCCTCCTTGCTCACACACACTTTTTCAGATCTGCCCACAATTTTTATATGGGATTGAGGTCAGGGCTTTGTGATGGCCACTCCAATACCTTGACTTTGTTGTTCTTAAGCCATTTTGCCACAACTTTGGAAGCATGCTTGGGGTCATTGTCCA
Organism: Salvelinus fontinalis; assembly: GCF_029448725.1. NCBI lineage: Eukaryota > Metazoa > Chordata > Actinopteri > Salmoniformes > Salmonidae > Salvelinus > Salvelinus fontinalis. The sequence goes on along the minus strand of NC_074703.1, from coordinate 21,549,715 downwards.
TTTGGAAGACCCATTTGCAACCAAGCTTTAACTTCCTGACTGATGTCTTGAGATTTTGCTTCAATATATCCACATAATTTTCCATCCTCATGATACCATCAATTTTGTGAAGTGCACCAGTCCCTCCTGCAGTAAAGCACCCCCACAACATGATGCTGCCACCCCCGTGCTTCATGGTTGGGATGGTGTTCTTCGGCTTGCAAGCCTCCCCCTTTTTCCTCCAAACATAACAATGGTTATAATGACCAAACAGTTCTATTTTTGTTTCATCAGACCAGAGGACATTTCTCCAAAAGTACGATCTTTGTCCCCATGTGCAGTTGCAAACCGTAGTCTGGCTTTTTTATGGCGGTTTTGGAGAAGTGGCTTCTTCCTTGCTGAGCGACCTTTCAGGTTATGTCGATAAAGGACTCGTTTTATTGTGGATATAGATACTGTTGTTCTTGTTTCCTCCAGCATCTTCACAAGGTCCTTTGCTGTTTTTCTGACATTGATTTGCACTTTCTCACCAAAGTACGTTCATCTCTAGGAAGCAGACGGCCGCATGGTCCCATGGTGTCTAACCTTGTGTACTATTGTTTGTACAGATGAACGTGGTACCTTCAGGCGTTTGGAAATTGCTCCCAAGGATGAACCAGACTTGTGGAGGTCTACAATAATTTTTCTGCGGTCTTGGCTGATTTCTTTTGATTTTCCCATGATGTCAAGAGAAGAGGCACTGAGTTTGAAGGTATGCCTTGAAATAAATTCACAGGTACACCTCCAATTGACTCAAATTATGTCAATTAGCCTATCAGAAGCTTCTAAAGCCATGACATAATTTTCTGGAAATTTCCAAGTTGTTTAAAGGCACAGTCAACTTAGTGTATGTAAACTTCTGACCCACTGGAATTGTGGCCCTGTGAAATATAAGTGACATAATCTGTCTGTAAACAATTGTTGGAAAAAGTACTTGTGTCATGCACAAAGTAAATGTCCTAACCGACTTGCCAAAGCTATAGTTTGTTAACAAGAAATTTGTGGAGTGGTTGAAAAACAAGATTTAATGACTCCAACCTAAGTGTATGTAAACTTCTGACTTCAACTGTAGATACTGTAAAGCCAACACAGCTATTCAGCTGAGGACACATAGCTGCTATATATATTTCACCTGATTTGATGCCATGTGACTGCAAATAAAGAAGAATGAGTTCCACACATATTAGCAGAAATAGCCAGACACTCAACAACAAAACAATTCAGGAATTATTTTAACTTCTTTGGGCTGCAAGCCTGAAGCCGGGCACAATATGACAACAGCCATTTCAAGTGCAGGGCGCAAAATTCAAAATATATTTTTTTGAAATATTTAACTTTCACACATTTACAAGTCCAATACAGCATATGAAAGATAAACATCTTGTGAATCCAGCCAACATGTCCGATTTTTAAAATGTTTTACAGCGAAAACACCACATATATTTATGTTAGCTCACCACCAAATACAAAAAAGGACAGACATTTTTCACAGCCCAGGTAGCATGCACAAAGCCAACCTAACTAACCAAGAACCAACCAAACTAACCAAGAAATAACTTCATCAGATGACAGTCTTATAACATGTTATACAATAAATCTATGTTTTGTTAGAAAAATTTGCATATTTGAGGTATAAATCAGTTTTACATTGCAGCTACCATCACAGCTACCGTCACCAATAGGACCGAAGCAGCCAGAGTAATTACAGACACCAACGTCAAATACCTAAATACTCACCATAAAACATTTCTGAAAAATCGATGGTGTACAGCAAATTAAAGACAAACATCTTGTGAATCCAGCCAATATTTCCGATTTTTTAAGTGTTTTACAGCGAAAACACAATATAGCATTATATTAGCTTACTACAATAGCCTACCACACTACCGCATTCATTCATCAAGGCACGTAAGCGATAGCAATAGGCACGTTAGCGATAGCGAATAAACCAGCAAAAGATATATAATTTTTGACTAACCTTGATAAGCTTCATCAGATGACAGTCCTATAACATCAGGTTATACATACACTTATGTTTTGTTCGAAAATGTGCATATTTAGAGCTGAAATCAGTGGTTATACATTGTGCTAACGTACCATCTTTTTCCCAGAATGTGCGGATATTTTTATGGCACTCAACTATTCTGACCAAATAACTATAAATAAACGTTACTAAAAAATACATGTTGTATAGGAAATGATAGATACACTAGTTCTTAATGCAATCGCCGTGTTAGAATTCTAAAAATAACTTCATCACGACATCCAGCTTAGGTATAGCGAGAGAGTACCCAAAATCTGGGCGTAAATGACTATTTCACATGTTCGACAGATATATGAAATAGCATCATAAAATGGGTCCTACTTTTGATGAGCTTTCATCAGAATGTTGTACAAGGGGTCCTTTGTCGGGAACAATCGTTGTTTGGATTTAGAATGTCCTCTTCTCCAGTCAATTAGCACGGAAAGCTAGCAAAGTAGCGCAAAGCTCTCCTTCCTGAACAAAGGCACACAACGCAACACGCCTAACGTCCCGAATAAATTTCAATAATCTAATAAAACTATATTGAAAAAACTTACTTTACGATGATATTGTCACATGTATCAAATAAAATCAAAGCCAGAGATATTAGTTGTCTATAACGACAGCTGTACAGAAGGCAAAACCAGGTCCCTTCACGCGCTCTCCAGAAAACAGGAAACTGGTGACACGTCAAACAAAGAGCATTTATTCGACCCCAGATCAAGTTATACACTCCATTACTCCTGACAGAGGTGGTGTATCTGGTTTGAAGGCCCCCTTGCTCGCACACACTTTTTCAGTTCTGCCCACAAATTTTCTATTGGATTGAGGTCAGGGCTTTATGATGGACACTCCAACACCTTGACTTTGTTGTCCTTAAGCCATTTTGCCACAACGTTGGAAGTATGCTTGGGCTCATTGTCCATTTGGAAGACCCATTTGCGACCAAGCTTTAACATCCTGACTGATGTCTTGAGATGTTGCTTCAATATATCTGCATAAATTTTATTTCTCATGATGCCATCTTATTTTGTGAAGTGCACCAGTCCCTCCTGCATCAAAGCACCCCCACAACATGAAGCTGCCAACCCTATGCTTCACAGTGTGGATGGTGTTCTTTGGCTTGCAAGCGTCTCCCTTTTTCCTCCAAACATTACCATGGTCATTATGGCCAAACATTTCTATTTTTGTTTCATCAGACCAGAGGACATTTCTCCAAAAAGTACGATCTTTGTCCACATGTGCAGTTGCAAACAGTAGTCTGGCTTTTTTATGGCGGTTTTGGAGCAGTGGCTTCTTCCTTGCTGAGTGGCCTTTCAGGTTATGTCGATATAGGACTTGTTTTACTGTGGATGTAGATACTTTTGTACCTGTTTCCTCCAGGTCCAAAGGTCCTTTGCTGTTGTTCTGGGATTGATTTGAACTTTTCGCACCAAAGTACGTTCATCTCTAGGAGACAGAACGCATCTCCTTCCTGAGCGGTATGACGGATGCGTGGTCCCATGGTGTTTATACTTATACTTATACTTAGTTGGGTCAGGGTCTTGGCTGGGACAGTACAGATGTCCGTTTGTCTCGTCTGTTGTATGGCTGAAACCCCAAGGAACTAGCAGTGATTGTTCTTCACATCTATGTTTGTTTGTACAGATGAACATGGCACCTTCAGGTGTTTGGAAATTGCTCCCAAGGATGATGTGTGGAGGTCTGCAATATTTTTTCTGAGGTCTTGGCTGAATTCTTTTGCTTTTCCCATGATGTCAAGCAAAGAGGTACTGAGTTTGAAGGTAGGCCTTGAAATACATCCACAGGTACTCCTCCATTTGACTCAAATGATGTCAATTAGCCTATCAGAAGCTTTTAAAGCTACAACATAATTTTCTGGAATTTTCCAATCTGTTTAAAGGCACAGTCAACTTTGTGTATGTAAACGTCTGACCCACTGGAATTGTGATACAGTGAATTATAAGTGAAATAATCTGTCTGTAAACAATTGTTGGAAAAATGACTTGTCATGCACAAAGCAGATGTCCTAACCGACTTGCCAAAACTATAGTTTGTTAACAAGACATTTGTGGAGTGGTTGAAAAACGAATTCTAATGACTCCAACCTAAGTGTATGTAAACTTTCAAATTTAACTAGATGCACTCATATGCACATATAGGCTACATCTGAAAATATCAACATCCATCGTAATTGTTAAAAATATATATATATATATAATGAATGCAACAGTTGTACAATGGATGAAGATAGTTCAAACTTTTCAAAAAAAAATGATCAACCAAAGATTGACTGAATTTTAGCACATAAAACATTTTACTGTCACAAACAAATAATGAATGATCAGGGATTTCGGTTCAATTTCTTGTAAAATTTCACTTTAGTTTTCTTAGAATGTACTTTCTAATGGTATCAGGTGTTTTTTATTATTTTGTGTTCAAATAAAGACAATTGTATGTGCCTCGTTTGCATAAACACAGTGGGTATATTTGCATATCTGAATAGATTAACATGAAGGGGTGGAACAGGGCTGCAACCACCAAAAACTTGTCTAGGCCTACCTGCGCTCACCGCGCCTCATTAATTACTATTGTTGTCACGTTCTGCCGTATAATTTAACAAGTTTGTCAATAGCAGGATACCCTGATCATTAAAAATCAACAAACTTGGCTCTAGACATCAATATATATATACTTTACAATTTTTGCAAGATCAGACATAATATCACAATAATCAGTGTTCATTTTCAGAAGTTGCTTTCATTTCAGCACATCTAATTTGTAAACATTTCAACTGTATTCAAGTTGAACTTTTTTTCAATTCCACAAACAATGAACACCCATCAAAATAAAGTTATCCTTCTTCTCTTTCTTGTGACGTGCAGTAAAAGGTCAAAAGTTTGGACACACCTACTCATTCAAGAGTTTTTCTTTATTTGTACGTACCCGAGATGATGCGTTCTCATAGATGCAATGGAAAGACAATGTGTTCCATTGAACCCATTTCAGCCATTTGACATGTCGTCACAAACATTTCCGTGGTTGTAACTTTAAAATGATAAAATGACAAGCACAAGCAAGAGTATGAAAGAGTTGCAGGAATAAAAAGACAGCAATCGATTTAGCAAGATTTAAGTGCGACAGGAAATACTGTAAATGGCTGAAAAAAGACAGAACCTCATGTGGGCGGATGCATGTTGCTATGAAATGGCACCCTATTTTTGAGACGGGCCCATAGGGCTCAGGTCAATAGTATTGCACTTTATAGGGAATAATGTGCCATGTTGGAAGCCCATCAGAAAATTAGGTTCCAGAGAAGTCTCTAATGTTATACACATTCTCTTTGCTCTTCAGTGTACACAAGGGTTATCACCAGAGCAGCGGAGATAAAGGAGGTGGAAAGCGCACGTTACAAACACGAGTCAAGGTCGAGTCAGACTGGATGGGAAAAGTACACAGCTTTCACCTTTCGAACACCTACTCACCATGTTTTTTCTTCCTTAGGCTAAACTGGATAAAGTCAGTCCTGTGTTATTATTGAGCCAACTCAGCCAAGGTCGAATCAGACTCAGGTGTTTAGGATGGAAAAAGTACACAGCTTTTTCCTTACGAACACCCACTCACCATGCGTTTTTTTTCTCCTTAGGCTAAACTGGATAGAATTGATAATGGGACATCTTAAAATGGCTCATTGATACTGAAACACGTAAGTAAAGACAAATGGTGCATGATGAATGTACCAAGGCTTTCCTCCCTATTCCATAATGGAAATGAGAGATATAAAAAGGGTATCTGTCTTTCCTTAATCCCTCCATCCTTATGCAGAGAGAGCCTAATTATTATTCATTCCTAGTAATCACCCCCCTTTGACCCCAACCACAGTCCATGCCCTTCCCCAAGATACATTAATAAAACATGAACTCTTTGTAATAGGCCCTGCATATCATAGACCTGGTTTCCTCTTTGCTTTATGGGGGAAAAAATGCATCATGGGCTGCTGTGGTGTGTCAGGATGAGGGGTCAAATGGGGCTCCAATATATTCATAATGACACAGAACTATGGAGGAAGAGGATTCCTATTACAATGGTAGCCCATTGATATGAGTTGGATGGAGAACTGTGACGGTCGTCTTGTGGTGATTGAGCGGACCAAGGCGCAGCGGGTTGTGAAAACATAATGAATTTATTTACAAACAGACGAAACACGAAGAACACTTGAAATGATTACAAAAAAACAAAACGAACGTAGACAGACCTGAACTTGAGAACTTACATATACACGAAGAACGCACGAACAGGTACAGACTACACAAACGAAACAGTCCTGTGTGGTGCACAGACACAAACACGGAAGACAAACAAACAGTGAGAACAGCCTACCTTAATATGGTTCTCAATCAGAGGAAACGTCAAGCACCTGCCTCTAATTGAGAACCATATCAGGCAACACATTAACCCCAACATAGAAACACAACACATAGAATGCCCACCCCAACTCACGCCCTGACCAACTAAACACATACAAAACAACAGAAAACAGGTCAGGAACGTGACAAGAACAGATTGGAGACAGCGATGGCCAAACATTTCTAAATACATTTACAAAAAACTATTACAAAATATCATAAATATCAATGCACCAAAATAAACTGAAATGTATCTCATTAAAATAGGTGTATTTTGTATTTTAAAATACAAATTGCAAGTAGCCCGCTGAACAGCAAAAACATTCTCAGTAATAGTTAACATAAACGTTTTATGACTGTGATATGCTGTTGTTTATCTATCTTAGTTGAATGCACTGACTGTAAGTCTTTCTGGACAAGAATGTCTGTTAAATTACCAAAATGTACAGATATATACAGTAACAGTCAAAAGTTTGGACACACTTATTCATTCAAGAGTTTTTCTTTATTTTCACTATTTTCGACAAATTAGAATAATAGTGAAGACATCAAAACCATGAAATAACAAATGTGGAATCATGTAGTAATCAAAAAAGTGTTAAACAAATCAAAATATATTTTACATTTGAGATTCTTCAATGTAGCCACACTTTGCCTTGACGACAGCTTTGCACACTATTGGCATTCTCTCAACCAGCGTCATGAGAAGGTCACCTGGAATGCATTTCAATTAACAGGTGTGCTTGTTAAAAGTTAATTTGTGGAATTTATTTCCTTCTTAATGCATTTGAGCTAATCAGTTACACAGAAGATAGCCCTATTTGGTAAAAGACCAAGTCCATATTGTGACTAAACAGTTCAAATAAGCAGAGAAACGACAGTCATCATTACTTTAAGACATGAAGGTCAGTCAATATGGAACATTTCAACAACTTTGAAAGTGCAGTCGCAAAAACCATCAAGTGCTATGATCAAACTAGCTCTCATTAGGACCGCCACAGGAATGGAGGGAGTCACACATGCTCTCATCACACCATAGTCTCATCGGTCTTCTGACACCAATGCAGGGTGAAAGGGAGCCACAAAATACGAACTGCTATAAAACAAAATAGTTTAGAAAAGTATTTTAAAAATACAAATTACAACTCTTGAAAGTATGTTGTTTCAAAGTACATTGGAGTGTAGTTCAGCCGTTAGCAACTAAATTATCCTTATAACGTATAACCAATTATTAAATAATTGGTTGAAGACATACATCTGGTGTATTAGAAGCAATTATTGGTTACACAAAGATTGCAATTGTTCCATTCACTATAATGGGGGATCCTGTTTTGTGCTAACATAGCTTGCAGTACAGCGGTCACCCTTGAACATCCGGGGTTTCAATGAGATGGGGCAGTCGTTCTCACCTGGTTTGTGGATGTCACTAGTTACCACAGCCACAAAATCAAAACCCCACCTACAGTGCATTCAGAAAGTATTCAGACCCCTTCACCTTTTCTACAATTTGTTATGTTACAGCCTCATTCTAAAATGGATTAAATTACTTTTCCCCTCCTCAATCTACACACAATACCCTATAATGACAAAGCAAAAACAGGTTTTTAGACATTGTTCATAATATATTCAACAAAAGAAACGGAAATATCACATTTCCATAAGTATTCAGACCCTTTAGTCAGTACTTTCTTGAAGCACCTTTGGTAAAGATTACAGCCTTGAGTTTTCTTGGGTATGATGCTACAAGCTTGGCACACCTATGTTTGGGGAGTTTCTTCCATTCTTCTCTGCAGATCCTCTCAAGGTCTGTCAGGTTGGATGGGGAGCGTCGCTGCACAGCTATTTTCCGGTCTCTCCAGAGATTTTCAATCGGGTTAAAGTCCGGGCTCTGGCTGGGCCACTCAAGGACATTCAGAGACTTGTCCCGAAGCCACTCCTGCTATGGTTTTCTGCTCTCTGTACTTTGCTTCGTTCATCTTTCCTTCGATCCTGACTAGTCTCCCAGTCCTGCCACTGAAAAACACCCCCAAAGCATGATGCTGGCACCACCATGCTTCACCATAGGAATGGTATTGGCCAGGTGATGAGTGTGCCTGGTGTCCTCCAGACATGACGCTTAGCATTCAGGCCAAAGTGTTCAATCTTGGTTTCATCAAACCAGAGAATCTTGTTTCTCATTTTCTGAGAGTCCTTTTGGGGCCTTTTGGCAAACTTCAAGTCGGTTGTCATGTGCCTTTTACTGCGGATTGGCTTTCCTTTGGCCACTCTACCATAAAGTCCTGATTGGTGGAGTGCTGCAGAGTTGGTTGTGTTTCTGAAAGGTTCTCCCATCTCTCACCTCCCTGACCAAGGCCCTTCTCCCCCGATTGCTCAGTGTGGAGTCTCAGTGGTTCCAAACTTCTTCCATTAATAATGGTGGAGGCCACTGTGTTCTTGGGAACTGCAGAAATATGTGGGTACCCTTCCCCGGATCTGTGACTCTACATAATGCTCCAGCAGCATACCACCCTGCATACCACTGCTGGCTTGCTTCTGAAGCTAAGCAGGGTTGGTCCTGGTCAGTCCCTGGATGGGAGACCAGATGCTGCTGGAAGTGGTGTTGGAGGGCCAGTAGGAGGCACTCTTTCCTCTGGTCTAAAAAATATCCCAATGCCCCAGGGCAGTGATTGGGGACACTGTCCTGTATAGGGTGCCGTCTTTCGGATGGGACGTTAAACGGGTGTCCTGACTCTCTGAGGTCATTAAAGATCCCATGGCACTTATCGTAAGAGTAGGGGTGTTAACCCCGGTGTCCTGGCTAAATTCCCAATCTGGCCCTCAAACCATCATGGTCACCTAATAATCCCCAGCTTACAATTGGCTCATTCATCCCCCTCCTCTCCCCTGTAACTATTCCCCAGGTCGTTGCTGCAAATGAGAACGTGTTCTCAGTCAACTTACCTGGTAAAATAACGGTAAAATAAAATAAAATAAAAATAATCCTGTCTCGGAGCTCTACGGACAATTCCTTCGACCTCATGGCTTGGTTTTTGCTCTGACATGCACGGCTTCTTCTTCTATGGTATAATGGCGTTCACAACAATTAAATGTCCATTCCGCCACCTACTGAGCGGGTGGATAATAAGGATCCCAAAAAGGAAAACATTTGGGTAGAAATAAATACAATATCATACAAACTACCACAAAAGAAATGAACTAAACAAAATTAACCTGCTTTCCTGTAAAAACCTAATTGAAATTGGTTCAGAACACAGGCTCAGAAGCCTCCTGTGAGGGCAGAACATTTCCTAGCAACAATAGTCCTTGTAATGCTCTGCCCTGAAGCCTTGAAGCCCCAAAAACTTCTTGGCTTCTTAGACACTTGTGCTGTACAAATAAATCGCTGTCACTATAAATGCCACAAAATCCACCTTCACAATGAGTGCATTCAGATCACGCGATTGACTTAAAACACTATCAGCTTGTTGCAATGCATCCACAGCCATATCTTCAACTCTCTTCACTGCCTCCACATAGGAGATCCACTGCGCATCCCTGATCCGTGACACCTCGACCTCCTTCACCCTAACAGGCCACTCAAGGACGTCCGGAGTATGATCCCCACCACAGTTGCAACATTTTCCATTCACAGATTGTTCAAGATCATACTTCCACCGTCTGCAAACATCTGACACATGATCATATCCTTTACAATTCCCGCACTGTACTGGTTTGGACACAAATGCTCTAACCACATACCTCACAAATCCAAGCTTCACATATTCACGTAGTCTCCTCAAATTACAATAATGTCGACAGGCTTTTCTCCTTCCATTTACCATGTGGGTCAGACCACGTGCACTAACCACTCTTGGGATTTTCTGACTAAGGTACTCATCTACGTATATTCAACGATACTCCAGCTATAACTCCTTTGGCAGGCGCCCTGCTCCGAGGATCAATACTTCTGACAATTTTGCCAGATCCAGTGCATGCTTCTTCTGTTCTTCATCAATACAATTAACCAAAACAGGGCCGCTTCTAGTCACCTTGCTTGAATCCACCTTTCCCACTGCTTTCTTCACAGTCCTCAATATTACAAATGGATTTCCCAAATTAATCTCCTTGTCCAAAAACACAGTCCTATAAGAAATGCATTATTGGACCGGTCCTTGTCTTCTACTACAACTTTTGCTTATTTTGTTCCATTCTTTGATTTCGCTATTTTCCATTTATTATCACACACTTCACTTGCCGCACTTTCAAATTCAAGCACAGTCGCCATTTTCTCCCTGTCCACCAGCCTCTGACATGCACTGTCAACTGTGGGACCTTATATAGACAGGTGTGTGCCTTTCCAAATCATGTCCAATCAATATAATTTTCCACTAGTGGACTCCAATCAAGTTGTTGAAACAGCTCACGGATGATCAAAGGAAACCGGATGCACCTGATCTCAATTTCGAGTCTCATAGCAAGGGTCTGAATACTTATTTAAATAAGGTATTTCTGTTTTTTATTTGTAATACATTTGCTAAATGTTCTAAAACCTGTTCTTAATTTGTCATTACGGGGTATTGTGTGGAGATTGATGAGGGAAACATGTATTTAATCAATTTTAGAATTAGGCTGTAACATAACAAAATGTGGAAAAAGTGAAGGAGTCTGAATACTTTCCGAATGGACTGTCTTTCTTCAATTTCTCTTCTTAACATTTAATTTTAAACCTAACTCTAACTTAACCGCTAACCTTAACCACACTGCTAAACATATGCCTAACCATAACCTAGAATTAAGATCAAAAAGCACATTTTAGTTTTCATAAAATTTTATGATACAGCCAATTTTTTCTTTGTGGCTGTGGTCATTAGTGACAACCCTGGTGGTTGTTTTGCAAGCCAGAAACCTGGGGTGTATTCATTCTGCCGATTCTGTTGCAAAACGTTTCTTAAATAGAAGCAAATGGAACAAAACAGGGTGGGAGCTACCTGCAGTTTTTGTTTGTTTTTTAAGTTGTATAAGTGCCTTCATTTTGCTGGACTCAGGAAGAGTAGCTGCCGGCTTGGCAGGAACTAATGGGGATCCTTAATAAATTCAAATACAAATTTGGTTCTCAAACGGTAAACTGTTTCAGTAATGAATACTCCCATGTGTGTTTAAAAAAATATATATTTAACCTTTATTTAACCAGGGGAAACCCATTCAGACCAGGGTCTCCTTTACAAGGGTGCCTTGGGAACAATAGATCAAAGTGATCAGTCTCAATAAAGCACTATAAATGTACAATAACACATTACAACAAATTAAATTAAAAAGCAAAATATACAATTACACATCAATCAAAACAAGTGCAGTTCTCCTTCACCACATTCCTCATTAAGGTCCCGAACTGACCCTTCGAGACCAGAGTCAAGCCTCAAAATGGCCTGCAGGTCATTCCATGCGCAAGGGCAGTGGTGTCAAACTCATTCCATGCAGGGCCTGGAATCTGCTGGTGCATTTTCCTCCATATTCCATCCAGTATGCTTTATTTTTGTAATAGATTACATTAGATCATTCTTGAATAAGTTCCTCCAGTTCTTTTTGTTTTTCCTTGAACTTATTTTGCATCTCTGTAGTATCCTTTTTATTGTTTTCTACCTGCACTATTAGTTCATGTATTTCCCTTGTTAGTCTTGTCTCTTTAGACAGAAACTGCTTTTTTATTATTGATGAACATTGAATTGGTGTAGACCTTACTGTGAAATGCTTATTTACAAGCCCTTAACCAACAACGCAGTTCAAGAAATTGAGTTAAGAAAATATTTACTGAATAAACGAAAGACACAAGAAAATTACATAACAATATCGAGGCTACATACAGGGGGTTCCAGTACCGAGTCAATGTGCGGGGGTGGAGGTTAGTCGAGATAATTTGTAAAGAGACTATGCATAGATAATAAACAGTGAGTAGCAGCAGTGTAAAAACAGAAGGGGTGTCAATGTATATAGTCCAGGTGGCCATTTGATTAATTGTTCAGCAGTCTTATGGCTTGGGGGTAGAAGCTGTTAAGGAGCCTTGTGGTCCTAGACTTGGTACCACTTGCCGTGCAGTAGCAGAGAGAGCAGTCTATGACTTGGGTGACTGGAGTCTTTGAGAATTTTTTAGGGCATACCTCTGACACCGCCTAGTATTTAGGTCCTGGATGTCAGGAAGCTTGGCCCCAGCGATGTACTGGGCCATACACACTACCCTCTGTAGTGCCTTACGGTCAGTTGCCGAGCAGTTGCCATACCAGGCAGTGATGCAACCGGTCAGGATGCTCATGATGGTGCAGCTGTATAACTTTTTGAGGATCTGGGACCCGTGCCAAATCTTTTATGTCTCCTGGGGGGAAAAGGTGTCGACGTGCCATCTTCACAACTGTCTTGGTGTGTTTGGACCATGTTAGTTCGTTGGTGATGTGTACACCAAGGAACTTTAAACTCTATAACCGCTCCACTTCAGTCCCATCGATGTTAATGGGGGCCTAGTCCACGATCAGTACCTTTACCTTGCTCACATTGAGGTATGTTGTTGTCCTGGCACCACACTGCCATGTCTCTGACCTCCTCCCTATGGGCTGTCTCATCGTTGTCAGAGATCAGGCCTATGGGACTCCCAATCACAGCCACTGTTGTGTTGTCAGCAAACTTAATGATGGTGTTGGAGTCGTGCTTGGCCACGCAGTCGTGGGTGAACAGAGAGTACAAGAGCAGACTAGGCAAGCACCCTTGAGGGGCCCCAGTGTTGAGGATCAGCGTGGCAGATGTGTTGTCGCCTACCTTGGGCAGCCTGTCAGGAAGTCCAGGATCCAGTTCCAGAGGGAAGTGTTTTGTCCCAGGGTCCTTAGCTTAGTGGTGAGCTTTGTGGGCACTATGATGTTGAACGCTGAGCTGTAGTCAATGAACAGCATTCTCACATAGGTGTTATCTTTGTCCAGGTGGGAAAGGGCAGTGTTGAGTACGATTTGAGATTGTGTCATCTGAGGATCTGTTGGGGCGGTATGCAAATTGGTGGGTTTAGGGTTTCCAGCATGATGGTGTTGATGTGAGCCATCCTTTCAAAGCACTTCATGGCTACCAACGTGAGTGCTACTGGGCGTTAATCATTTAGGCAGGTTACCTTTGCTTTCTTGGGCACAGGGACTATGGTGGTCTGTTTGAAACATATGGGTATTACAGACTCGGTCAGGGAGAGTTCGAAAATGTCAGTGAAGACACTTGGTCATTTGGTCAGCGCATGCTTTGACTGGACGTTCTGCTAATCTGTCTGACCCCGAAAGCTTTGTGAATGTTGACCTGTTTAAAGGTCTTGCTCACATCGGCTGTGGAGAGTGTGATCACACAGCCGTCCGGAACAGTTGGTGCTCTCATGTATGCTTCAGTGTTGCTTGCCTCGAAGCGAGGATAAAAAGTATTTAGCTCATCTGGTAGGCTTGCGTCACTAATTTATTTTTTATTTAACTAGGCAAGTCAGTTAAGAACAAATTCTTATTTACAATGATGGCCTACCCTGGCCAAACCCAGACGATGCTGGGCCAATTGTGCGCTGCCCTATGGGACTCCCAATCACGGCCGGATGTGATGTTGCCTGTATTCAAACCAGGGACTGCAGTGACGGCTCTTGCACTGAGATGCAGTGCCTTAGACCGCTGCGCCACTCAGGAGCCCCTGTAAGCAGGAATTAGGAGGATAGAATTATGGTCAGATTTGCCAAATCTGGAGAGGGAGAGCTTTGTATGCATTTCTGTGTGTGTCGCAAAGTTGGTCTCGAGTTTTTTTTCCCTCTCTGACATTCTAGTAAAAATGAGGTCAAATGGATTTAAGTTTGGATGCATTAAAGTCCCCGGAAACTAGTAGCGCCGCTTTTGGATGAGCATTTTCCTGTTTGCTAATGGCCTTATACATCTCGTTGAGTGCGTTCTTAGTGCCAGCATCGGTTTGTGGTGGTAAATAGATGGCTACGAATAATATTGATGAGATCTCTCTTGGTAGATAGTGTGGTCTACAGCTTATCATGAGGTATTCTACCTCAAGCGATCAATACCTTGAGACATCTTTAATTAGATATCACTCACCAGCAGTTATTGACAAATAGACACACAACTCCACCCCTCATCTTACCAGATGTAGCTGCTTAGTCCTGCTGATGCACGGAGAAGCCAGCCAGCTCTATATTATCCGTGTCGTCGTTCAGCCACGTCTCAGTGAAACATGAGATATTACAGTTTTTAATTTCCCGGTGGTAGAATAGTCTTAATCGCAGGATCGTCTAGTGATTGCACATTGGCCAATAATACGGAGGGTAGTGGTGCTTTACGTACTTGTCGTCTAATTCTTACAAGGCACCCGCCCTCCTCCCCCTTTTCCTCTGTCTTTTCTTCACACTGATGATGGGGATTTGGGCCTTGTCTTGACAAAGCAGTAAATCCTTCGTGTCGGACTAATTAAAGAAAAAATCTTCTCCCAGTTCAAGTAGCCGCTGTTCTAATATCCAGAGGCTCTTTTTGGTCATAAGAGATGGTAGTAGCAACATTATGTACAAAATTTGTGACAAACAATGCAAAAAAACAAACAAAATAGCACAGTTGGTTAGGAGCCCGTAAAACAGCAGCCATCCCCTCTGACGCCATTATAACAAATCATCCTGAATATTAAGGCTATAGTCACTTCATGTTACACACATAGACACTCAACGATGCAAATTGGCTGGTGTAACATCTGCTTCCAGCTCACACTCTCAAACACCAAGATCCCCTGAACGCAGCTCATTCTCCAGATCCCAATCACCTGAATTCTAATCACCTGTTATGTCATTATCACACACTATTTAGTTCAGTTCTTTGCACCCCATCATTGTGAGGTATTGTTTCTTTTGTGACACACATCTTTCCGAGCGCTGTTTTTCCAGTGAGGTACCCCTCCTGTGTATGATAGGTTTTGCCTGCCTTCCTAATGACGCCTCTTGCCTATTCCCTGCCTGTACTTTAGCCTATCGGATTTCCTGTTATCTACCTATTGCTCTGACCTACGTTACTAGCCTTTTCCCTGCCTGTACTGTTGCCCTTTTGGAACCCTTGTGTATGACATTCTGCCTGCCCCTGGATCCAGCTACCTGCCTCCTCCTGTGGTTCTTTGCAGTAAACACCTGCTGCGCCCTGCGCTCGAAGCCAGCTCTCTGTCTCCCTTCGTGTTCATTACAGAATACCTCACCAAAAATTATAGATGGATTCAGCGGAGCTTCAGCTACATCTGGCATGACTGTAGGAACATTTCGATGAACCTCCTTCGCCAGTCCATTCCTGCTTCACCCATATCAGGTGCCACAGCCTCCTCTCGTTCATCACCCCCCATATCCATGTCTAATAAATATGACGGCTCCCCAAGGAAATTTCAAGGATTTCTCATGCAGTGTAACCTGTACATAGACCATCACCCCACTGACTTCACCGCTGACAATGACAGGGTGGACTTCGTCCTCTTCCTACTCACAGGCAAAGCTCTAGATTGGGTCACAGCCCTGTGGGCCGCTCAAAGTTCTGATCTGTCCTCTGAATCACGTTTCCACCGGGGACATGTTATGTAAGCTGCAACAGGGCCGTCGCGCCACCACTGAGTATGCCCTTGAGTTCCGTACCATGGCTGCCGGCAGTGGATGGAGTGAACCAGCTCTCCTTACAGTCTACCGGAGGGGTATTAATCGGGAGTTACAGACCGAACTGGCCTGCAGAGGAGATTTAACAGACCTAAACCAATACATCCGGATGTCCATATCCATTGGCAACCTACTAGTGGACTGCAGACCTATGCAGTCGCCCATGGCCTGCGAGTCTTCCACGCCCTTGTCTCGTCCACCACAGTCCAATAGCCCTGAACCCATGCAACTCGGCCGCACCTTTCTCACGCCTGTCGAGGTTACGTGAAAATCTGTATATGCCCAGTTCCTAAGTGTCTTCAACAAGAAAAAGGCGTTCATTCTGCCCCCTCATCACCCGGAGGACTGCGCGATCGACCTCCTTCCTGGGGCATCGCCCTCTAAGGGTCAGATCTACCCCTTGTCCATCCCAGAGAATGAGGTTATGGACACCTCCTGTATATAGAAGAGGCTCTCGACATGAGATTCATCCGTCATCCACATCTCCGGCTGCATCCAGTTTCTTTTGGTAGTCTCCATCCCTGCATAGATTACCGACTCCTCAATGACTTTACCATCAAGAATCGCTTCCAACTTCCTCTGATTCCAGCCGCACTAGAACAAGTTGGACAGGCTACCATTTACTCCAAACTGGACCGACGTAGTGCTTACAACCTGGTCCGTATCCGATTTGAGGATGAGTGGAAGACAGCGTTCATCAACGCTAGGGGTCACTACAAATACCTGGTTATGCCCTACGGTCTCACCAGTGCTCCCACAGTCATCCAGTCCTTCATGAATAAAGTTTTCCAGGACATGATCAACCAGTTCCTCATCGTGTACATTGACGATATCTTGATCTACTCTCACTCCCTTGCAGAACACACAGCATGTGCAACCGGACCACCATCTTTATGTCAAGGCTGAGAAGATCGCCTTTCATAACCTTCTTAGGGTTCGTGCTGACACCAGGAGGGGTCAACATGGACGAAGGCAAAGTCACGGCCGTGCTTAACTGGCCCAAACCTACCACCGTAAAGGAACTACAACGTTTCCTAGTATTCTCCTACTGCTACCGTCGGTTCATCTGAAACTGCAGCAGCACAACCGCTTCTCTCTCCGCTCTCACCAGTCAAAAAACCCATACCCTCCAATGGACCGACACCGCCCTTACTGCATTTGAAAAGCTTGTCACCTCTGCACCCATCCTTAGACAGCCAGATTCTAGCCTTCCTTTTGTTCTGGAGGTGGATTTATCCGAGATCGGCGTGGGAGCGGTTCTCTCTCAGCGGGTCAAGAAACCTCCCAAATTACACCCATTTGGATTATTTTCCAAGAAACTGTCACCCGCTGAGAGGAACTGTGATGTCGGGAACCGAGAGCTCCTCACCATTAAGCTGGCTATCGAAGAGTGGTGCCACTGGTTAGAGGGAGCTCATCACCCAATCCTTGTCCTTAACGACCACCGCAATTTGGAGTACTTAAGAAGTGCTAAGAGGCTCAACCTCAGACATGCTCGCTGGGCACTCTTCTTCACCCGATTCAACTTTACTGTCACCTACCTCCCTGGCAAGAAAAATGTGAAAGCTAATTCCTTATCCTGTCTATTTGACGCCCCTTCCTCTAACCCAGCTCCCGAGCCCATCCTGCCTCCGTCTTGTGTCGTGGGACCCATACAGTGGGAAATCCAAGCAGCCGTCCAAGAGGCCCTACGCCAGGACCCAGCACCTCCCGACACCCCTGCAGGCAAGACCTACGTTCCTGCGTCAGTCAGACCCTAACTAATGCAGTAGTGCCATTCCTCGCATGAGTTCTGGCCATCCCAGAATCACCCGGACAACGGAGATACTGACACACAAGTTCTGGTGGTCATCCCTAACAGCTGACGTCCGAGATTATGTTATTTCCTGTCCCGTCTGTGCTTGGGAAATGGGCCCTTGCCAACTACCTACCGGTAAGCTCGAGCCTTTCCCTACACCACACAGACCATGGTCCCACATCGCCATGGATTTCCTCACGGATCTGCCGAACTCTTCGGGCTTCATGACTATTTTAGTTGTAGTGGACCGGTTCTCCAAGATGTGCCGACTCATACCCCTTCCACATCTACCTAATGCAATGGAAATGGCCGAGTGTATGTATCAATATGTGTTTAGTCTGTATGGGATCCCGGAAGACATCGTTTCGGATTGGAGACCCCAGTTCGTCTCAAGGGCGTGGCGAGCCTTCTGCTACCGACTGGGGGTCTCCATCAGCCTATCCTCTGGAAACCATCCCCAAACCAACGGGCAGACGGAACGCCTGAATCAGGAAATAGGGAAGTACCTTCTCCAACACTACACCCACCAACCACACGAGTGGAATCGCGATGTAGCCTGGGCCAAATACGCACAAAAGTCCCTGGTGCATCCCTCACTCCATCTCACTCCTTTTCAGTGTGTCCTCGGACACCAAGCCCCCGTGTCTCCATGGGAGACCGTCGATGAGTGGTTTCGACGGAGCGACCAGGATTGGGAGATCGCACATCGGCACCTCAATCAAGCTTCCCTCTCCCAGAAACAGTTCGCTGTCCGGCGTCGCTGACCTACTCCACTCTTCCACCCTGGGCAACGTGTGTGGCTCTCTACCTGGGACATCCGTCTTCGTGACCCCTGCAAAAAGTTCAGTCCCTGGTTCATTGGTCCCTTCAAAATAACACAATGCATCAATCCTGTCACCTACTGTCTCCAGTTGCCCCGCCATTACCGGTCTCCTCATTCTTCCATGTGTCCCTTCTCAAGCCTGTGGGGTACAGCCCTCTCCATCCTCCCGTGGTGAACCTCGGCACACCCCCTCCGTTTAACATCGGCGGTGCACCGGCTTATTCCGTCCGAGTCCTCCTTGACTCCAAGCGCCTGGGTGGTCGCATCCACTACCTGATGGATTGGGTGGGGTACGGACCCAAAAAACGGTCTTGGATCCCCTCCCAGGACATCCTCGACCCAGCCATGATCCTGTCTTTCCACCGTAACCGTCCTGACCGCCTGCTCCACGCCCCCGGGTGAGGCCCCCTGCTCAGCTTCCTAGGCCGTCAAAAGCCACCCGTTGAGAGGGGTACTGTAACGTCTGTTTCCAACTCACACCCTCAAACACGTAGATCCCCTGAACGCAGCTCACTTTCCAGACCACTTTCCAGCTCACACTCTCTCCTCCCGTGTATGAGAGTTTTTGCCTTCCTCACTAACGACGCCTTTTGCCTATTCCCTGCCTGTACGTTAGCCTATCGGATTTCCTGTTATCTACTTATTGCCTGATTTCCTAGGCTACGTTACTAGCCTTTTCCCTGCCTGTACTGTTGCCCTTTTGGATGACCTTCTGCCTGCCCCTGAACCCAGTTACCTGCCTCCTCCTGTGGTCCTTTGCAATAAACACCTGCTGCGCCTTGGACTTGAAACCAGCTATCTGTCTCTCCTCGTGTTCATTACAGCTGGGTTATTATTTATGTATTTATTTGGACATCACACATTATAGTCTTACTCTTATTCAGACGTCATACACACTCTCACTAAAACACATCCAATATCATACACATCAACCTACTCAGATTTACCACAGACATAATATTTTGACTCAATTTTCTAACATCTGTGACATTGGCTCACTGGCAAACAGGCAAGGGAATAAAACAAATAGAACCTGTTTCTTGAATTCTAAAAAACAGACATTTGAAAAATCTTATTTTTACTGTCACAATACCTCTTATGGCAGTAACTTTAAAAGCACTAATTATGGTAAATTTAGACTGAGAATAGTATCTAGTTATGGTAAGGTGTGAAATAAGTATAGCCAGTTATAATTGTAACTGCTTAGCAGATTATAAAAAAGATCAGTCTTTACGTGGCTAAAAGAAAAGGAATATAACATATACTGTTTACACGAAACTATATCACATCCTTAGATGAAGTTCTGTGGGAAAAGGAATGGGGTAATGAAATAATTTTCTGTCATGGACAAAGGAACTCATAAGGTGTGTTATAAAATAACCCAAAAATGTATCTGAATGTGCAAATAGTAGGAAGGATTCGCAAGGAAGGTGGATCTTTTTTAATATTAAAGTGGATGGAAAACAGATTTGGCTTATTAATCTATATGGTCCAAACCAGGATGATCCATACTCCTTTGAAAACATTTAGACCAACTTATTGAACTTACAGGCAACAAACGATTAAATCATTATGGTGGGAGTCTATAACACAGTGTTAGGTATCTCAATGGACTGTAAAGGAAATCTCTCTACAAACTATCATCACCATACTCATGAGGAAATTACAAATATTATGGGAACATTAGAAATAGTGGATATGTGGAGACTAAAAAAACATGACCTTGTGACATATACATGTAGGTAACTTAATCAAGCTAGTCGCCTTGACTACCTTCTTGTCTCTTTATCTCTTGCATCAAAGGTTAAAAAAGTATTGATAGGAGACAGAATGCGATTGGATCTAATTAGCCTTCACATAACTCTTATAGAAATTCCACGTGGGCGGGGATATTGAACATTTTATCAACGTTTACCGGAGGACAATATATTTTGAACTATAACAAAATAATTTATAACTGAATTTTTCCAGTATAATATAGGTTCATCAATCCCCTTATTGTTGGGGATACCTTTAAATGCACCTTCAGAGGTCATTCAGTTCAATGTTCATCAATAATAAAAAGTATATTTCTGTCTAAAGAGACAAGACTAACAAGGGAAATCCATGAACTAATAGTGCAGGTAGATAGCAATATAAATGATACTACAGAGAAACAAAATAAGTTCAAGGAAAAACAAAAAGAACTGGAGGAACTTATTCAAGAATGATCTGATGTAATCTATTACAAAAATAAAGAATGAGGAATATGGAGAAAAATGCACCAAATTCTTCCAGAGTCGCCAACACAGGAATGCTACCAAAAATAATTTGCAGAAATTCGTTACTGAAGACGGAGTCATCTATGATTCTCCAAATTATATTTTGAAAGAGGAAGCTTAATATTTTTAGCAGATGTTCTCTTTTCCATCTCATCCTCACCCTTTGAATGACAATTACTGTAAGGAATTCTCTCCAAATAATAAAAAACAAATAGAAAGTTACTAAATGTACAAAAAGATCAGTGCGAATGCCAAATTACAGAGGAATAACTTTTTGAGGGTATTAAATCCTTTCAGTCTGGAAAAAAACCCAGGCTTGATGGTATACCGGTAGAGGTATGTCAAGCCTTTTTTAATATACTCAAAGCTTCATTGTTAGCTTGTTTAATCTACTCAAATAAAATAAAATGTAATTTGTCAAATGCGTTGAATACAAATGCTTACTTACAAGCCCTTAACTAACAATGCAGTTTTAAGAAAAATATGTTTGAATAAAAAAAAGATAAGTACAAAATTTAAATAATTAAAGCGAAGCAGTAAAATAACAGTAGTGAGGCTATATACAGGTAGTACCGGTACAACGTCAATGTGCGGGGGCACAGGTTAGTCAAGGTAATTGAGGTCATATGTACATGTAGGTAGAGTTAACATGACTATGCATAGATAATAGAACAGAACAGGCAGAGGGGTCAGGCAGGTGGATTCAGCATCAGGACAGGCAAGGGTCAAAACCAGGAGGGCTAGGAAAAAACAAGAGAAACACTGGTTGACTTGGCAAAACAAGACGAACTGCCACAGAGAGACAGGAAACACAGGGATAAATACACTGGGGACTAATGGGGAAAACAGGAGACACTTGGAGGTGGGTGGAGACAATCACAAAGACAGGTGAAACAGATGAGGGCGTGACAGAAAAGGGTATTTTGTTTTTAAAGGATATTGAAAATTGGAATGGTAGAGAGTTATGTCCTTCATGGAGATATCAGAATTGTATGGGAAGGTCTGCTCAATCCAAGACTACAACCAATTGATTACAGCATTACCGCAAACATGGAGGAGGCAGGTGGCAGCAGGAGGAGGTAGGGAACTGGTCTGTCTGACCAATAAAGATTCAAAACTGGCAGATGAATTAAAATAGCATAAATAGGAAAGTATACCAGAGACCGGGTCAGTCAATTACTAATATACTAATACTCTTAGTAAAAGTATATATCTTCAACTCGCAATCTGTGGATTCCAAAGGTCGAATCATGACGTCAGTGATCTTCATGTCGGAGCTCTAGAAAGAGGCCCCTTAGAGTCCCCGACTTAGAATTCCGAGTTGGATGACCGTTCAAAACTTATTTTCCCAGTCGGAGCTTGTTTTTTTTCTCTCGAGTTCCCAGTTGTCTTGAACTCACTGAAGTCAGAGATTTTCCAGTTCCGAGTTGTATATGAATGTGGCAGAAGTCATGCTGGCTTGACAGCATGGCCAATATATTCAACCTTTTATGGCCAATGGTATTGAATGTTTATCCTTTTAAGCTTGGAAAACAGACCCTTAAACCCAGACTTGGACCACACACCCACGCCACTAAATAGCAGGCTAGTGATTGCTTTACAACGCTTGCAGTTAGCCACTGATTCCTTCCAAACTCCTCAATGTTGAATTTGTGATTTCCAACTTGTTGTGTAATATTTATGTCCAATGGCTGATGGTACCCGGATGAAGCACCAAATAAACTTCAGTTAGTGCTAAACACAGCTGCTAGAATCTTGACTAGAACCCAAAAATGTGATCATACTGTATTACTCCCGTGCTAGCCTCTCTACACTGGCTTCCTGTTAAGGCAAGGGCTGATTTCAAGGTTTTACTGCTAACCTACAAAGCATTACATGGGCTTGCTCCTAACTATATTCCCGATTTGGTCCTGCCGTACATACCTACACGTACGCTACGGTCACAAGACGCAGGCCTCCTAATTGTCCCTAGAATTTCTAAGAAAATTGCTGGAGGCAGGGCTTTCTCCTATAGAGCTCCATTTTTATGGAAGGGTCTGCCTACCCATGTGAGAGACGCAGACTCGGTCTCAACCTTTAAGTCTTTATTGAAGACTCATCTCTTCAGTAGGTCCTATGATTGAGTGTAGTCTGGCCCAGGAGTGTGAAGGTGAATGGAAAGGCACTGGAGCAACGAACTGCCCTTGCTGTCTCTGCCTGGCCGGTGCTCTCTGCCTCTAACCCTATTACAGCGGCTGAGTCACTGGCTTACTGGTGCTCTTCCATGCAATCCCTAGTAGGGGTGCGTCACTTGAGCGGGTTGAGTCACTGACGTGATCTTCCTGTCTGGGTTGGCGCCCCCCCTTGAGTTGTGCCGTGGCGGAGATCATTGTGGGCTATACTCGGGCCTTGTCTCAGGATGGTAAGTTGGTGGTCGACAATATCCCTCTAGTGGTGCGGGGGCTGTGCTTTGGCAAAGTGGGTGGGGTTATATCCTGCCTGTTTGGCCCTGTTCGGGGTATCGTCGGATGGGGCCCCTCCTGTCTCAGCCTCCAGTATTTATGCTGCAGTAGTTTACGTGTCGGGGGGCTATCTTATATCTTATCTGGCTATCTTATCTGGTGTCCTGTGTGAATTGAAGTATGCTCTCTCTCTCTCTTTCTCTCTCTCTCTCTCTTTCATTTCTTTCTCTCTCTCAGAGGACCTGAGCCCTAGGACCATGCTACAGGACTACCTGGCCTGATGACTCCTTGCTGTCCCCAGTCCACCTGGCCGTGTTGCTGCTCCAGTTTCAACTGTTCCGCCTGCGGCTATGGAAACCTGACCTGTTCACCGGATGTGCTACCTGTCCCAGACCTGCTGTTTTCAACTCTCTAGAGACAGCAGGAGCGGTAGAGATACTCTGAATGATCGGCTATGAAAAGCCAACTGAAATTTACTCCTGAGGGTCTGACCTGTTGCACCCTCGACAACCACTGTGATTATTATTATTTGACCCTGCTGGTCATCTATGAACATTTGAACATCTTGGCCAAGTTCTGTTATTATCTCCATCCGGCACAGCCAGAAGAGGACTGGCCACCCCTCATAGCCTGGATCCTCTCTAGGTTTCTTCCTAGGTTCTGGCCTTTCTAGGGAGTTTTTTCCTAGCCTCCGTGCTTCTACACCTGCATTGCTTACTGTTTGGGGTTTTATGCTGGGTTTCTGTACAGCACTTTGTGACATCAGCTGATGTAAGAAGGGCTTTATAAATACATTTGATTGATTGATTGGTGGTCCCCTCGAACGCGCCCATTGTGTCCCAGAATAAATTGGAAAGGGCGTCTCGGAATTCCCACCACGTGCACGCATTTCACCCTTTTACGATAATGAGCATTTGATTGGTCCAAATCGAAAACATGGTAATTGTATAAACCATCTCATTGGTTAAATCCTCCAGGTCCCTAGAGAACACAGCGCAAAGCCTCCAGACAAGAGATCCTTGGGCGTCTCATACTATGAGAAAGTAGTACGTGTATACATAACATTATATCTGAGAAATTACACAATGGTTATTTTTTATATTGTATAATTCATCATATTAATTCCTCTATCTCTACATTTCAATTAATCATTGCCGGATATAACGACAAATTCCAGGAAAATACCGAGTAGTCTTTCGGGGCGGAGGGATACAACCAGCCTCCACTCGTTAAAAACATTGGCGTTATTGAAAAGGTAGGGAAAGACCGTGACAAAGCTCAGACAGCAAATACATTCCGTAATAACGACACAGTCTTTTGGACTTCTTACCATCTTCTGCGATTGCTACTAGATAATAATTAACCGCTCTGCAAGTGTACTGTTTTCAGTACTTCAAGAAAACGGTCATCTTCAAAGTGATGAATTAAGATACAGGATTCTCGTTTCTAATCTGGAAAAGGACGATGCGGCATTTTATTTGAGACATCGACGGGGCGGGTGGAGTTGGCACACTGGATTTATTAGCTAGCCGCTACCAGCGCTAACCTTTTCAGTCATATTTCCATACGATTGGATCAGAATCTACCTTTTCAGATAAACAAGAATTTAATTAGTCTTCCGTTCGAATATGTTGCTGTCAAAGTTTGGCTCATTCTCGCACATTTGCCACCCTTCGAGCATGGACCATTTACCGGTGAAAATACAGCTCCAGCCAGGTATGATTCGAACCCGCTGTCATTCTTCGTGCGTTACATAGCCGGAAAGATGGACTGTTTATTGAACTAGATTTATCTTAGTCATTCATGCTTCCAATAATGAAACAATTGTATTTTACTGACTAACTCTAAAAGCCTTACATGGAACTATTTAAATGGCTTCGTACTGTCGATAGGCACGCCAACTGTGATTAACATAGCTAAGGTTAGTCAACAGCTGCGACTCGATTGCCTATCTTGCGCTGTGAAAGACGAGACTGTCGTGTATGCTTATCTGCTCTCAATTTGATGTTTCTCCAGTTAAAGTGGAAAAGGAGCCGTTCGAAAAGGTGTACACCGTGGGATCCGTGCTGGGTAGCGGTGGATTCGGCACAGTCTACGCCGGTAGTCGGCTCTCGGATGACGCACTGGTAAGAATAGGAGTGCTTTGATCTTGGCACATGGCGCCATCAAGGCATCTCATAGTTATTTACTAACTTCGTTGTATCTAATGTGTATTTCTTTTCTCTCTCTCTCTCGAAATTAGGTCGCAGTGAAACATGTGCCGAAGGAGCGGGTGACCGAATGGGGTACTATTGTAAGTATCACCACTCCGGTTTGTTTAGGTTTTTCACCCATGTCAGTTGTTATTTTTTTTGATAATTGAATCGATTCTAGGTCACTCAACTCATTTGTGATTTCATATTTTCTTCCAGAATGGTGTGATGGTGCCTTTGGAGATTATTTTATTGAAGAAAGTCAGTTCGTCGTTTCGGGGGGTTATACAACTCCTGGATTGGTATGAGCGACCAGACGGCTGGCTGATTGTTATGGAACGACCGGAGCTGGTCAAGGATCTTTTCGATTTCATAACGGAGAAGGGCGCTTTGGATGAGGAGACAGCAAGGGGATTTTTCCGTCAGGTTTTGGAGGCTGTCCGCCACTGCTACAGCAGCGGGGTAGTTCACAGAGATATCAAAGATGAAAATCTGCTTGTAGACCTACGCACTGGGGAGCTCACGCTTATTGACTTTGGTTCAGGGGCGATTCTCAAGGACACGGTCTACACTGACTTTGACGGTATGTACTCTACCCAATGCGTTGCCAGCAGTGGCTTCGTTGTATTTTCTGGGTTTGATGTGTTTTTGAAGGTGCGTTATATTCTGCACTGACCCATGACTTGCTTTCTGCTATATTTGTTTGTTTTAGTATAGATACCTACTCGCCTTATTAGATAATCTGATGATATAATACCCCCCCCCCCCCCCCCCCCCCTCTGTATTGGCCGGCGTGTCCACAGACGCTTGTGACGCAGTGGTTTGTTTTTGGTACCTCATAGTTTTCCGTCGGGTGGTGATGTTATTAGCAATGTTTATAGGTCGATCCTTATTCATTTTGATTATCCCTATGTAGTTAATTTCAAGTACCTTCTATAAATATGTCATATTAGTCAATAATTTAACACACTAGTGTAGTAAAATAGGTTATTGTTATATGTTGACAATTGTCTGGGTTCTGTTAAGAAACGCTCACTTCAAAGCCTTTAGGTAATGGCTATTGGGCCAGCTGCCACGTAACATCTGTTTGTTGTGAAACCTGAGCTTGGGCTGATTCATGTCACGTGGTGGCTCACATTGCGCACTCGAGTTTGTGTTTGGTATCCAAGTTACTCATGCCTGGAGGGAGGGGGGTGAGGCGGGTCACCCAGTTTCATAGAGATTTGTTGTGGAAAAGAAAAAGACATTATTACACCAGTATAACATCCTTGTTTTAGATGGAATTACACTTGCCTTGTTCGGCCTTTAGTGAGACATTATCTGACTATTTTTAAATATCCATCATTTATAATCTTTCCAAATCATACAGTATTGCAATATAGGCCTATTTATATTATTGTTGTCACATGAAATGTCCCAAATAAACAGTTTTGATGCTATTATAGAAGTTAAGAAGTCACTAATCAGCCTTTTCTTCTCCAGGTACAAGAGTATATAGTCCGCCAGAGTGGATCCGCTTCCATAGATACCACGGGCGCTCGGCTACGGTGTGGTCGCTAGGGGTGCTGCTGTACGACATGGTCTGTGGAGACATCCCCTTTGAGCAAGACGAGGAAATCCTCCAGGGGAGACTGTACTTCAGGAGGAGAGTGTCTAATGGTGTGTACTAACTCCATTAGTCAACCTACAATCATAAAAACACATTTCTAAGTCTTAAAACATATTTCTTAACACAATTTTATATTTCATTTCTACCCTCCATCTTCCTCTTGTCCCACAAAATAAAATACTAATCCATGTTTTCCCCTTTTCTCTCCTTCTTTCCAGAGTGCCAGCAGCTGATCAAGTGGTGCCTGTCGCTACGGCCGTCAGACAGGCCTACTCTAGAACAGATCCTGGACCACCCGTGGATGCGCTTGGCTGGGGAAGTGTCGATGTCCTCCAAGCCTGAGGATGGGGACATCCGGCTGAGGACCATCGACACGGACACATCTAGCACAAGCTCCAGCAAGGAGAGCCTATGAA
Source organism: Salvelinus fontinalis (assembly GCF_029448725.1). Lineage (NCBI taxonomy): Eukaryota > Metazoa > Chordata > Actinopteri > Salmoniformes > Salmonidae > Salvelinus > Salvelinus fontinalis. The sequence continues at coordinate 21,522,073 of NC_074703.1, read as the reverse complement.
AGAGAGAGGGGATGAGAGGAGAAAAGAGTGAATGGACATGAGGAGGGGAGGGGGGGGGGGGGTTAACTGGACTTAAAAGGGCTCTGGTCCTTATGCCCCACCATGGCTTTGGCTGGCAGAATTATTTTTGGGTTTCCTTTTGTAGGGAATTCTTATAATTTATTATGGTTTGTTCTTCCTTTATCTTTTGTTTATTTTTTTATAACTCATGAATTGTTTCCTAATGTGGAACATTTGCTGTTTGGGCGGTCTTTACCAGTGTCTATTTATTTAGTACTTTATTATTTTCTAATTTGTTATAACAAGGCTGATTTTATGCATCTGGTTTAAAGCCCCTTATTCAGACAGACATAGCTGCTCTCATAGAGCTTGGAGAATGCTTTATATTTCAATGTTTTTGATTTGGAGTGCCTTTTTGAAAGCTGCTTCTCGGGGGGGGCTTTTGTCATAACTTTTTGTTGTTATAACCCTTTTGGGCTGGTTTGTTTGTACGTATCCCACCCTGTCATGATGGAGATTAGTTGTCTTCCTCCACGACAGTGTGGTAAACTACACCACCCAGCATTCTTAGGGATCATAAAATAGGGGATGAAGGCGGGAGTTGACTGTTGACCATGGAATACTTGAAATGCAACCCACTCACACTGCGCCCCCTTACTAAGCTGCTCACTCATACTACAGCCTCGAGTTGTTTGGATTTCTCAAAATTGGATCCTTTCATTTCTGAATGTGTATTAAAACTTCATTATCTGTGTGTTTAGCCCCTTGGAAATGTATTTTAATTGAATGTTTTGCCTTTCCCCCATCTCACTACTGGCACTACATTGCTCTTGCCCTGGACTGGCGTATCATGGCTTAAGTGTGAAATGCACAATCAATGCAATATTCATGGACTCGGTTATGTCTTTTACTATACAAATATTGTGCAGTTTTTTTTATTTTTTATCCCATGCTGTTAATTTATTCAGAATGTGTAGACATTCCACTCTTTAGGCTCATTTTATTTATTGTAGATGTTTAAGAGGTGAGATCCCAGAATTTGCATATCTTTACATGGCCTTTTGTTTTGCATTCCTGTAATGATATTTTTACACTTCAACATAATTTTAATTTTTTTTTTTAGTTTGTGGATGGATGCACTGAAGTTGTCGAAAGGGAATTAAAACAAGGTTTACTTAAATTTGGAAGAGCTACGAATGTGATTGAACTCCTTTTTATAGTCTTGTAAGTAATGTTGGATTGACTTAATCTAAAAGTACATCTGCTTTTTGGGGTACATTACACGTGTGCTGTCTCCATGCATTGAACTCCATGGACGCACATGGCTATTGGGTTGGATAAGGCTATTCTAGTTAGTGACTATGATGAATCTGTGGCTTGCCTGGTGTTAGATATTCTCTTTCGGTTTAGCTGTATGACACGAATGATAGAGATCTGGTGATGCAATTTTTTTTATACAAACATTTCAATTAAATCCCTTTGTACATAAATCATACTTGTGTTGTCTTTTTTTTTACTAGTAAAAATTCCTCATACAGTCATTGATAAATCTATAAACCAAACATTATTAAATGGGTAAGGATGTTTGCATATATATCTATATACAGTTAGAACAACCTCAATTTGTCAGGCATGGACTCGACAAGGTGTCAAGCATTCCACAGGGATGCTGCCCCATGTTTGTATTTCTATTTATTATGGATCCCCAGCAGCTACTCTTCCTTGGGTCCAGCAACATAAGACTGTTACATACAGTTTAAAATACTACATGACATTACATTTCATAACACCTTCCCCAACACATTGTGTGCCCTCAGGCCACCATTCCACCACCACATATTTACAATACAACATCCAGGCGCCTGTGTGTCTTCAGTCCCCGCTGTTCCATAAGGTGTATTTTTATCTGTTTTTTCAATCCGATTCTACTGCTTGCATCAGTTACCTGATGTGGAATAGAGTTCCATGTAGCTGTGGCTCTATGTATTACTGTGCACCTCCCATTGTCTGACTCCAATGCTTCCCACAGTTGTGTCAAGTTGGTTGGATGTCCTTTTGGTGGTGGACCATCGATACACACAGGAAACTGTTGAGCGGGGAAAAACCCAGCAGCGGTGCAGTTCTTGACACAAACCGGTATGCATAGCACCTACTACCATACCCCGTTTGTAGGCACTTAAATCTTTTGTCTTGTCCATTCACTCTCTGAATGGCACATATACACAATCCATGTCTCAATTGTCTCAAGGCTTATAAATCATTTAACCTGTCTCATGCCCTTCATCGACAATGATTGAAGTCGATTTAACAAGTGCCAGCTTTCACCTGGTGTCATGGAAAGTGCAGGTGTTCGTAATCTTTTGTATAGTCAGTGTGTGACGTGGCTGTATTAGCTGTACACAGAGAAGGACTGGGTAGGAAAGTGACACAGGAATGAGGCAGGAGCCAGGGACATGCATCATCACACTCACAACACAACCCTGAACCTAGCTAGAACTAATTGCTTTTCCGTTTATGCTGCCGGCCTCATCTGCCTGCCATACAATAACAATACCATAAGTCACTCCATTATTGGTGGAGCAGAGCAGTGGGCTGTGAGAAAGAGAAAGGTAGACGATGTTCGTCATCATCTGTAAGTCAGTGTTCTCCGGGAAGTGGTAGTGGGGGATGGAGGGACGAGTGTTGTTGTTGTGGTGGGGAGGTGCTGCCCCCTCTGGTGACTCCCGGCACATGCTCTGTTATGGCCCCTCACCGTAGATAATGACCATAGGCACAGATCTAGGCGCTACCCCTCAGGCTCAACCTTAACTGTTTGAAGTGAAAAACACATAACAGATCTTAGTTCAGTGTCTAAGTAAATTTTTCTAGCTCTCCCTATCTAAAAATCACACATCATCAAATCAAATCAAATACAATTGTATTTTTCACGTGCCCGAATACAACAGACCTTACAGTGAAATACTTACTTACAAGCCCTTAACCAACAATGCGATTTTAAGAAAATACCTACAAAAAGTACGAGATAAAAATAACAGATAATTAAAGAGCAGCAGTAAAATTACAATAGCGGGCTATATACAGGGGGTACCAGTACAGAGTCAGTATACGGGGCACCGGTGTCGAGGTAATTGTAATATGTACATGTAGGTAGAGTTATTAAAGTGACTATGCAAAGATAATAACAGAGTAGCAGCAGCGTAGAAGAGAGGGGGGGGGGGGGGGGCAATGCAAATAGTCTGGGTAGCCATTTCATTAGATGAGTCTTATAGCTTGGGGCTAGAAGCTGTTAAGAAGCCTCTCAGAGAGAACAGTCTATGACTAGAGTGGCTGGAGTCTTTGACAATTTTTAGGGCCTTCCTCTGACACCGCCTGGATTTATAGGTCCTGGATGGCAGGAAGCTTGGCCCCGGTGATGTACTGGGCTGTACTCACTATCTGTAGTGCCTTGCGGTCGGAGGCCGAGCAGTTGCGATACCAGGCAGTGATGCAACCCGTCAGGATACTCTCGATGGTGCAGCTGTAAAACCTTTGAGGATCTGAGGTCCCATGACAAATATTTTCAGTCTCCTGAGGGTGAATTTGTTTTTGTCATGCCCTCTTCACGACTGCCTTGCTGTGCTTGGACCATGTTAGTTTGTTGGTGATGTGGTCGCCAAGGAACTTGAAGCTCTCAACCTGCTCCACTACAGCCCCTTCGATGAGAATGGGGGCGTGCTCGGTCCTCCTTTTCCTGTAGTCCACAATCATCTCCTTTGTCTTGATCACATTGAGGGAGAGGCTGTTGTCCTTACACCACAAAGTCAGGTCTCTGACCTCCTCCCTATAGGCTGTCTCATCGTTGTCGGTGATCAGGCCTACCACTGTTGTGTCATCAGCAAATTTAATGATGGTGTTGGAGTCGTGCTTGGCCATGCAGTCATGAGTGAACAGGGAGTACAGGAGGGGACTGAGCACGCACCCCTGAGGGGCCCCCGTTTTGAGGATCAGCGTGGCGAATGTGTAGTTACCCACCCTTACTACCTGGGGGCGGCCCATCAGGAATTCCAGGATCCAGTTGCAGAGGGAGGTGTTAAGTCCCAAGGTCCTTAGCTTAGTGATGAGCTTTGAGGTCCCTATGGTGTTGAACGCTGAGCTGTAGTCAATGAACAGCATTCTCACATAGGTGTTCCTTTTGTCCAGGTGTGAAAGGGCAGTGTGGAGTGCAATAGAGATTGCATCATCTGTGGATCTGTTGGGGCAGTATGCAAATTGGAGTTGGTCTAGGGTTTCTAGGATAATGGTGTTGTGAGCCATGACCAGCCTTTCAAAGCATTTCATGGCTACAGACATGAGTGCTACGGGTCGGTAGTCATTTAGGCAGGTTACCTTAGTGTTCTTGGGCACAGGGACTATGGTGGTCTGCTTAAAACATGTTTGTATTACAGACTCAGACAGGGAGAGGTTGAAAATGCCAGTGAAGACACTTGCCAGTTGGTTAGCGCAAGCTCGGAGTACACGCCCTGGTAATCCGATGTCTGGCCTTGCGGCCTTGTGAATGTTGACCTGTTTAAAGGTCTTACTCACATCGGCTGCGGAGAGCGTGATCACACAGTCATCTGGAACAGCTGATGCTCTCATGCATGTTTTAGTGTTTTTTGCCTCGAAGCGAGCATAGAAGTTGTTTAGCTCGTCTGGTAGGCTCATATCACTGGGCAGCTCTCAGCTGTGCTTCCCTTTGTAATCTGTAATAGTTTACCATCCTTGCCACATCTGACGAGCGTCAGAGCCGGTGTAGTACGGTTAGACTTTAGTCCAGTATTGATGCTTTGCCTGTTTGATGGTTCTTCAGAGGGCATAGCAGTATTTCTTATAAGCTTCCGGTTTAGAGTCCCGGTACTTGAAAGCAGCAGCTCTACCCTTTAGTTCAGTGCGAATGTTGTCTGTAATCCATAGCTTCTGGTTGGCGTATGTATGTACAGTCACTGTGGGGACGACATCATCAATGCACTTATTGATGAAGCCAATGACTGATGTGGTGTACTCCTCAATGCCATCGGAAGAATATTGGAACATATCTGTCTGTGCTAGCAAAACAGTCCTGTAGTTTAGCATCTGCTTCATCAGACCACTTAGTTTTTAATGTCCCATTGTGTAACGATCGTCTTTGGTGGTAGAAGGATCGGACCAAAGCGCAGCGTGGTAAGTGTTCATGATGACGTTTAATACAAACTCAGAACACTAAACAAAACAATAAACGATGAACAAACAAAACAGTACCGTGTGGCGACAAACACTGACACGGAAGACAAACACCCACAAACCAAAATACAAAACAGGCTACCTAAATATGGTTCCCAATCAGAGACAATGACAAACACCTGCCTCTGATTGAGAACCATATCAGGCCAAACGACAAACCCAACATAGAAACACAAAACATAGATAACCCACCCAACTCAAGCCCTGACCACACCAAAACAAAGAAAATACAAAAGAACTATGGTCAGAACGTGACACATTGGTAGGATATACTTGCTTTCAGTTTGTCCCATTTCTTTTCCAGCGATTGAACGTTGGCATTACAGTATGGATGGCAAAGACAGATTAGCTAATTGTCAGAATTCTCAGTTTCTTTCTCCAGCGAATGACGGGATGAGGGCCTGTTCGGGTGTTTGGAGTATATCCTTCCCATCCGACTCATTAAAGACAAATTTGTTGTCCAATTCGAGATGAGTAATTGCTGTTCTGATGTCCAGAAGCTCTTTTCGATCATAAGAGACGGTAGCATTAACATTATGTACAAAATAATTTACAAACAATGCAGAAAAACTAACAAAATAGCACGGTTGGTTAAGAGCCAATAAAACGGCAGCCATCATCTCCGGGGGCATCTTCATCATTCATTAAAAACTTTCATTTCCAATATGACAGCAGGCATATGGATATTTAAGGGCTTTAGCATTGGATAGCTGGTTCCTTGAACATACACAAGGATCAGCACAGTGATGAAAGAACTCATTTATGTGCTGATGAAAAAGGCACGGCTTCCCTTTTAATTAGCTATCTTTGCCTTGCAAACGTATTCAAACCCCTTGGATTTCTTCACAATTTATTGTGTTATAAAATGGGATTACAATGAATTTAATATACACAAAATACTCAAGTGGAAGAAAAAAAGTGAACACTTTTTAAAGTGTTACAAAAATGTAATAACTAAAATATAGTCGCTGCATACGTGTTTAGCCCCTTTGCTTAGGCAAGCCTGAATTAGTTCATGAGATAAATGCGGCTTAACAAATCACAAAACGTGTTACATGGATTCACTCTGTGTGAAATAATAGGGTTTGACATGATTTTTAAATGACTAACCCTTCCTCTGTCCGCCATACATACAACATCTGTAAGGTCCCTCTCAAGTATTAAACTTCAAGCACTGCTCAGGGATGTTAACATGAGGTCATTGGTGATTTAAAACAGCTACAGTGTTCAATGGCTGTGATGGGAGAGAACTGAGGATGCATCAACATTGTAGTGACTCCACAATAATGTATGCAACAAGGCACTAAGGTACAGTGCCTTTGGGAAGTATTCAGACCCCTTGACTTTTTCCACATTTTGTTAGGTTACAGCCTTATTCTAAAATTGATACATTTGTTTTCTCTCATCACAATAACCCATCATGACAAATCAAACACTGTTTTTTATACATTTTTGCTAATTTATAAAATATTAAAAACGGAAATATCACATTTACATAATTATTCTGACCCTTTTCACAGTAATTTGTTGAAGCACATTTGGCAGCGATTACAGCCCTGAGTCTTCTTGGGTATGACGCTACTAGCTTGGCACACCTGTATTTGCGGAGTTTCTCCCATTCTTCACTGCAGATCCTCTCCTGCTCTGTCAGATTGGATTGGAGAGAGTTGCTGCACAGCTATTTTCAGATCTCTTCAGAGAGGTTAGATCGGGTTCAAGTCCGAGATCTGGCTGGGCCACTCAAGGACATTCAAGGAATTGCACTGAAGCCACTCCTGCGTTGTCTTGGCTGTGTGCATAGGGTCGTTGTCCTGTTGGAAGGTGAACCTTCGCCCCAGTCTGAGGACCTGAGCCCTCTGGAGCAGGTTTTCATCAAGGATCTCTCTGTACATTGCTCCATTCATCTTAGCCTCGTTCCTGACTAGTCTCCCAGTCCCTGCCGCTGAAAAACATCCCCACAGCATGATGCTGCTACCACCATGCTTCACCGTAGGGAGGGTGCCAGGTTTCCTCCAGACGTGACGCTTGGCATTCAGCTCAAAGAGTTCAATCTTGGTTTCATCAGACCAGAGAATGTTGTTTCTCATGGTCTGAGAGTCTTTAGGTGCTTTTTGGCAAACTCCAAGCAGGCTGTCATGTGCCTTTTACTGAGGAGAGGCTTCCATCTGGCCAATCTACCATAAAGGCCTAATTGTTGGAGTGCTACAAAGGTGGTTGTCCTACTGGAAAGTTCTCCCATCTCCACAGAGGAACTCTTGAGCTCTGTGAGTGACCATCGGGTTCTTGGTCACCTCCCTGACCAATGCCCTTCTCCCCCGATTGCTCAGTTTGGCCGGGCGGCCAGCTCTAGGACGAGTCTTGGTGGTTCCATACTTCTTCCATTTAAGAATTATGGAGGCCACTGTGTTCTTGGGGACCTTCAATGCTGCAGACATTTTTTGGTACCCTTCCCCAGATCTGTGCCTCGACACAATCCTGTATCAGAGCACTGAGAACAATTCCTTCGACATCATGGCTTGGTTTTTGCTCTGACATGCACTGTAAACTGTGGGACCTTATATAGACAGGTGTGTGCCTTTCCAAATCATGTCCAATCAATTGAATTTAACACAGGTGGACTCCAATCAAGTTGTAAAAACATCAAGGATGATCAATGGAAACAGGATGCACCTGAGCTCAACTTCGAGTCTCATAGTAAATGGTCTGAATACTTGTGTAAATAAGGTATTTCTGTTTTTTATTTGTAATAAATTTGCTAATTTCTAAAAACCTGTATTCACTTTGTCATTATGGGGCATTGAATGTAGATTAATGAGGATTTTTTTTTAAATGTAATCCATCTTAGAATAAGGCTGTAACGTAACAAGATTTGGAAAAGTAAAGGGGTCTGGAATAGTTTACGAATGCACTGTAATTATTTAAAAAAATTTACCTGGCTAAAGGAATAAACGTTTTGGCCTAAATGAAAAGCCCAACGTTTGGGGCAAATCCAACCCAACACATCACTGAGTAACTGCCTCCCAATTTTAAGTATGGTGGTAGCTGCATCATGGTAAGGGTATACTTGACATCTGCAAATACTGTGGAGTTTTTTTTGGATAAAAATAAACAGGATAGGGCTAAGCACAGGCAGAATCCTAGACAAAAACCTGCATTAGTCTGCTTTACACCAGCCACTGTGAGAGAAATTCACCGTTCAGCAGGACAATAACCTGCGTCACAAGGCCAAATCTACACTGGATATGCAGTGAATACATACAATACACTGCTCAAAAAAATAAAGGGAACACTTAAACAACACAATGTAACTCCAAGTCAATCACACTTCTGTGAAATCAAACTGTCCACTTAGGAAGCAACACTGATTGACAATAAATTGCACATGCTGTTGTGCAAATGGAATAGACAACAGGTGGAAATTGTAGGCAATTAGCAAGACACCCCCAATAAAGGAGTGGTTCTGCAGGTGGTGACCACAGACCACTTCTCAGTTCCTATGCTTCCTGGCTGATGTTTTGGTCACTTTTGAATGCTGCCGTTTTTTTCACTCTAGTGGTAGCATGAGACGGAGTCTACAACCCACACAAGTAGCTCAGGTAGTGCAGCTCATCCAGGATGGCACATCAATGCGAGCTGTGGCAAGAAGGTTTGCTGTGTCTGTCAGCGTAGTGTCCAGAGCATGGAGGCGCTACCAGGAGACAGGCCAGTACATCAGGAGACGTGGAGGAGGCCGTAGGAGAGCAACAACCCAGCAGCAGTACCGCTACCTCCACCTTTGTGCAAGGAGGAGCAGGAGGAGCACTGCCAGAGCCCTGCAAAATGACCTCCAGCAGGCCACAAATGCGCTACCTCCGCCTTTGTGCAAGGAGGAGCAGGAGGAGCACTGCCAGAGACCTGCAAAATGACCTCCAGCAGGCCACAAATGTGCATGTGTCTGCTCAAACGGTCAGAAACAGACTCCATGAGGGTGGTATGAGGGCCCGACGTCCACAGGTGGGGGTTGTGCTTACAGCCCAACACCGTGCAGGACGTTTGGCATTTGCCAGAGAACACCAAGATTGGCAAATTCGCCACTGGCGCCCCGTGCTCTTCACAGATGAAAGCAGGTTCACAGTGAGCACATGAGCTAATGTGACAGACGTGACAGAGTCTGGAGACGCCGTGGAGAACGTTCTGCTGCCTGCAACATCCTCCAGCATGACCGGTTTGGCGGTGGGTCAGTCATGGTGTGGGGTGGCATTTCTTTGGGGGCCGCACAGCCCTCCATGTTCTCGCCAGAGGTAGCCTGACTGCCGTTAGGTACCGAGATGAGATCCTCAGCCCCTTGTGAGACCATATGCTGGTGCGGTTGGCCCTGGGTTTCTCCTAATGCAAGACAATGCTATACCTCATGTGGCTGGAGTGTGTCAGCAGTTCCTGCAAGAGGAAGGCATTGATGCTATGGACTGGCCCGCCTGTTCCCCAGACCTGAATCCAATTGAACACATCTGGGACATCATGTCTCGCTCCATCCACCAACGCCACGTTGCACCACAGACTGTCCAGGAGTTGGCGGATGCTTTAGTCCAGGTCTGGGAGGAGATCCCTCAGGAGACCATCCGCCACCTCATCAGGAGCATGCCCAGGGATTGTAGGGAGGTCATACAGGCACGTGGAGGCCACACACACTACTGAGCCTCATTTTCACTTGTTTTAAGGACATTACATCAAAGTTGGATCAGCCTGTAGTGTGGTTTTCCACTTTAATTTTGAGTGTGACTCCAAATCCAGACCTCCATGGGTTGATAAATTTGATTTCCATTGATAATTTTTGTGTGATTTTGTTGTCAGCACATTCAACTATGTAAAGAAAAAAGTATTTAATAAGAATATTTCATTCTTTCAGATCTAGGATGTGTTAGTTTAGTGTTCCCTTTATTTTTTTGAGCAGTCTATATGCATATTTGTCTCTGTTTCAGAACCAATAGGTAAATTGAAAAATCTTGTAGATTAGATTTAGGAAAGTATTTATGAATCATAGAAAAAAGGTTTGGAGAGCCTTTACGCACTAAAGAAATAAAATGGTGGTTAGATTCATTCTGAAAATTTCTACATTTAGCTCTTCAACTGATGGTAGTTTTGGAAGATTAGTGTACAGATAATTATAATAGGGAGAATAGTGTACAATAGTCAGCTATACCCTCATCTATTGCCTGCATTAACCATGGGACTGTGTGATGACACAACCAAGTAATTCAACTACATGGCCATAAGTATGTGGACACCTGCGCAACATCTCATTACAAAATCATGAGCATTAATATGGAGTTAGTCCCCCCTTTGCTGTTATAACAGCCTCCACTCTTCTGGGAAGGCTTTCCACTAGATGTTGGAACATTGGTGCAGGAACCTGCTTCCATTCAGCCACGAGCATTAGTAAGGTCAAGCACTGATTTCGGGCAATTGGGCCTGGCTCGCAGTCGGCGTTCCAATTCGTCTCAAAGGTGTTTGATGGGGTTGAGGTCAGGGCTTTGTGCAGGCCAGTCAAGTTCTTCCACACCGATCTCAACAAACCATTTCTGTATGGACCTTGCTTTCTGCACGGGGGCATTGTCATGCTTAAATGGGAAAGGCCCAAACTTTTGCCACGAAGTTGGAGGCACCGAATCGTCTAGAATGTCATTGTATGCTGTAGCATTAAGATTTCCCTTCACTGGAACTGAGAGGCCTAGCCCGAACTATGAAAAACAGTCCCAGACCATTATTCCTACTCCACTATGCCTCGGGGCAGGTAGCGTTCTCCTGGCATCCGCCAAACCCAGATTAGTCCGTCGGACTGCCAGATGGTGAAGCGTGATTCATCACTCCAGAGATCGCGTTGCCCCTACCCCAGCCGACGCTTGGCATTGCACATGGTGATTTTAGGCTTATGTACGGCTGCTTGGCCATGGAAACCCATTTCATGAAGCTCCCGTTGCTTCCAGAGGCAGTTTGGAACTCGGTAGTGAGTGTTGCAACCGAGGACAGATGATTATTGCGCATCAGCACTCGGCGTTCCCGTTCTGTAAACTTGTGTGGCCTCCAATTTGTGGGACCTACCATTTTGCGGCTGAGCCGATGTTGCTCCACTTTCCACTTTCCACTTTCCACTTTCCACTTTCCACTTCACAATAACAGCACTTACAGTTGACCGGGGCAGCTTTACCAGGGCAGAAATTTGACGGACTGTCTTGTTGGAAAGGTGGCATCCTATGACAGTGTCATGTTGAAAGTCACTGAGCTCTTCAGTACGGGCTATTCTACTGCCAATGTTTGTCTATGGAAATTGCATGGCTGTGTGCTCGATTTTATACACCTGTCAGCAAAGGGTGTGGCTGAAATAGCCAAATCCACTAATTTGAAGGGCTGTCTATATACTTTTGTGTATGTGCACCATGTGTCGGGTTCAAACTGTTACAGCTTGGTCAGCGCTCAGCTCCATAACGATTTAATTAGCATAAGTAATTTTTTATATTATCAACCGTTACTAATGATCCTCAGCAATAACCACATGGCCGTGACAGTGTTTACAGAGGAAGCAAATGAAGGTAAACAAAACAATGTAATTAAATGGAATGATAATGTAGCCTATTTCAACTGAAGAGAACTAACAGTAAATTGGCAGTGTAATATGTGTTGTTATTTGGCCTACTGACGGTCGATACTGATAGTGGATAATATTTAACATGATAGAAATAGAAAACAGAAAAAGTCGGGCAGCCTATAATTAAGACATTCAAGAGTGCCCATCCCTGCAAGTTAAAAGGCTGTACAATAAAAAAGTATGCATAATAGCACAGCATTTCATTAACTTTACTGTGGGAAAGTTGATATGCTTCAGTTTGCTGCCATATCACTGGTTTCACATTTGTCTCCAGGGATTATAAGGCAAAATACATCTAAAACAAGTGTCATTTATATTTAGAATTCCCTTATCCAAATGGATTGCTATTTTACCCAGGTCTTATCAATAGCTCTTATCAAGTTAGAAATGACAATTAATGGAGAATGATGTTAAATTCACTATATGCTTTTTCCACTTGGAACCGGTAGGTTCGCTAGATCTTTTTCATGGTTTCCTCATATGTAAAGGTGGTGGAATTATTAGGGAATTAAGTCAAAGTCTGAAAACGGCATATCCGTAGACACACCTCTGCCACACCTTCATTTACTCAATCTCCACCCCGAACGAGTAGCAACGAGAATACCTGCTATTCTCATGCTTAAATTCAAGGTGAGAATACACATAGAAAAGTGCTTAAAAAGGGAATTATGTGCCATTTATGCGCACTTAACTCGACTCGGAATCAACCCCTTAAGAGAGTGTCCCAAGAAGACTCACAGCTGTACTTACTGCCAAAGGTGTTTCTAACATATACTGTATGGACTCAGGGAGCTGAATAATTATGCAATGACTGTATTTTATTTATTATGTCATTTTTTATTAATCTTAAAAATAAATAATAATCTTTCACTTTTGAAGAAGTTGAACCTATATGTTTAATTAGTTAAATTATATGACAGTTACTGGATTATTAATAAAAGAGTTGTATTATCTCTCAAACGCTATAACAGGGCTATATATATATATATTTGTCTGGTTGTTGGAGTCAGGCTCAAGACGTTAAAACTTCTACTGCCTCTGAAACCCGGATCCGGGATCCCCCCCCACCCCCCCACACACTGATTAGCATAGCTAGCATAGCTTCACAATTAAATAGTAGCATCTAAATATCATTAAATCACAAGTCCAAGACACCAGATGAAAGATACAGATCTTGTGAATAACCCCATCATTTCTGTTTTTTTAAATGTTTTACAGGGAAGACACAATATATAAATCTATTAGCTAACCACGTTAGCAAAATACACCATTTTTCCTTTGTCCACCATTTTCTCTCTCCACCAGTAGCTATCACCAATTCGGCTAAACTAAGATATTGATAGCCACTAACCAAGAAAAAACCTCCTCAGATGACAGTCTGATAACATATTTATGGTATAGGATAGGTTTTGTTAGAAAAATGTGTATATTTCAGGTAGAAATCACAGTTTACAATTGCACCCACAGTCACAACTGGACTAGAATTACTAGAGAGAGCAACGTGTATGACCAATTTACTCATCATAAAACATTTCATAAAAATAGACAAAGCATAGCAATGGAAAGACAAAGATCTTGTGATTTCAGACAATATTTCAGATTTTCTAAGCGTTTTACAGCGAAAACACAATAAATCGATAAGTTAGCATACCACATGTGCAAACAATACCAGAGCATCAATTCAAGCCAAAGAGAGCATAACGTAGCATAACGTAATCATCGCCAAAAGATATTAATTTTTTCACTAACCTTCTCAGAATTCTTCCGTTGACACTCCTGTAACATCATATTACAACATACATATATTGTTTGTTCGAAAATGTGGATATTTAGCCATAAAAAAACGTGGTTATACAATGACGATGGTAGCAAAACCAGCATGGAAAAGTCGGTCGCCATCTTTCAGAGTGATCTAGTTTAATCAATAGCTAATCATATACTTGACTAAAAAATACAGGCTTGACAGGAATCGAAAGACAAATTAGTTCTTAATGCAATCGCTGATTTACATTTCTAAAATTATCCTTACTGTGCAATACAGGGTTCGCCAAGCGAAGCTATAGCAAACAAAATGGCGGATTATGCGTTTAAAATATTTCGACAGAACAACGATTTATCATATTAAATATTTCTTACTATGAGGTGATTTTCCATCAGATTCTTGGGCAATGCATCCTTTCTTGGGGCTAATCTTCTTTTGGTCGAAAGATGTCCTCTGTCCGTCGAAATGACCACTAACGTTCAACCGGGACCCATAAACGTGCCCGGTGCTTGAAAGTGCATAACAAAGCAATGCCTCAAAATCGCACTAAACGGATATAAATTGCTATAAAACGGTTTAAATTAACTACGTTATGATGTTTCTAACTCCTATATCGAATTAAATTACAGACGGATACATTTCACGTTGATAACCGAGCCTTTGAAAATGGCATCCGGAGGTCCCTTCCTGCGTAAAGGCGAGCGTCGAAAGGGGGGCTACCCTCACTCCTTGGTCTTTTATAACCTCTGAGAGCTACGTAGAAGGCCCATTCCACTTCTCATTGGTTACTGACATCCAGGGAAAGGCGGGTGCAGTTCGTGTCGTTCCATAGGATACACAGAGACCTTAAAAACTGATCTGAAACCTGAGCTTCGCTCTCAGACCTTTCACTGTCTGTCATGGATTTCGCTGTAGAAAGTGTTCTGGGTAACCCACAGACATAATTCCAACATTGTATGAAACTAGAAAGTGTTTTCTATCCAATAGAATTAATAATATGCATATTGCACGAGCAAGAATTGAGTACTAGGCAGTTTAATTTGGAGACGACAAAATGCTAATTCAGAACAGCACCCCCTGTAGTTGCAAGAAGTTATTAACATCGGTTTTTGTCGCGTACCCTAGGTAATGGCTTTTGACATGTAAATTACCAACTTGTCTTAATCAAGCAGCCTTCTGTTGAGATCAGGGGATGAGTACACAGTCAAATCACAATAATTAATTAAACTCCTTGTCACGCCCTGGCTTTAGTATTCTTTGTTTTCTTTATTATTTTAGTTAGGTCAGGGTGTGACATGGGGAATGTTTGTGTTTTGTCATTTTGGGTGGTTATATGGTAAAGGTGGTGTTGGGTGTAGTGTATGAGTTTGTGTTGAGTGAATGTTTCTAGGTATGTCTATGGTTGAGTGAATGTGTCTAGGTATGTCTATGGTTGCCTGAGTGGTTCTCAATCAGAGACAGATGTCTTTCATTTGTCTCTGATTGGGAGCCATATTTAAGGCAGCCATGGGCATCATGCATTTGTGGGTAATTGTCTATGTCTGTGTCTATGTTGCATGTTTGCACTTAGTCTTTTGATAGCTTCACGTTCGTCTGTTTGTTGTTTTGTTTCGTTGTCCTTCTTCCAATTAAAGAGAAGATGTATTTTCCACACGCTGCGCCTTGGTCCTCTCTCTCACAGCAAGACGATCGTGACAGAATTACCCACCAATGCGGGATCAAGCAGCGTGATAAGCGGCAACAGGAGCAGCGCAAGGAAGAATGGCAATGGGAGCGTAATCTGGACTACACTACGTGGGAGGAGATCGACAGGTGGGCGATCGACCCAGGGCGAGTGCCGGAGCCCGCCTGGGATTCTCTGGCGCAGTGCGAGGAGGGATACCGGCGAATGGAGGCAGCACGATGACGCGGTAGGAAGCCTGTGAGTCAACCCAAAAAAATGATTGGGGGGGGGCTTAGAGGTAGTGGGCTGAGGGCAGGTAGGAGACCTGCGCCCACTTCCCAGGCTAACCGTGGAGAGCGGGAGTACGGGCGAACACCGTGTTACGCAGTAGAGCGCACGGTGTCTCCTGTACGTGTTCATAGCCCGGTGCGGGTTATTCCACCTCCCAGCACTAGTAGGGCTAGATTGGGCATTGAGCCAAATGTCATGAAGCCGGCCCTACATATCTGGCCACCAGTACGTCTCCTCGGGCCGGCTTACATGGCACCAGCCTTACGCATGGTGTCCCCGGTTCGCCTACATAGCCCGGTGCGGGTTATTCCACCTCCCCGCACTGGTCGGGCAATGGGGAGCATTCAACCAGGTAAGGTTGGGCAGGCTCAATGCTCAAGGGAACCAGTACGCCTGCACGGTCCGGTATATCCGGCGCCACCTCCCCGCCCCAGTCCAGTTCCACCAGTGCCTACACCACGCACCAGGCTTCCAGTGTGTCTCCAGAGCCCTGTTCCTCCTCCACGCACTCGTCCGATGGTGCGTGTCTCCAGCCCGGTACCACCAATTCCGGCACCATGCACCAAGCCTCCTGTGCGTCTCCAGAGTCCTGTGCATCCTGTTGCTGCTCCCTGCACTAGCCCTGAGATGCGTGTCCCCAGCCCGGTACCACCAGTTCCGGCACCACGCACTAGGCCTAATGTGCGTCCCCAGGGTCCAGTATGCCCTGTTCCTTCTCCCCGCACTAGCCTGAAGGTGCGTGTCCTTAGCCCGGTGCCTCCAGTTCCGGCACCACGCACCAGGCCTACAGTGCGCCTCATCCGGCCAGAGCCATCCGTCTCCCCAGCGCCATCTGAGCCATCCGTCTCCCCAGTGCCATCTGAGCCATCTGTCTCCCCAGCACCATCTGAGCCATCCGTCTCCCCAGCGCCATCTGAGCCATCCGTCTGCCCAGTGCCGTCTGAGCCATCCGTCTGTCCCGAGCCATTAGAGCCGCCCATCTGTCCCGAGCCGTCAGAGCCGTTAGTCAGTCAGGAGCCGCTAGAGCCATTCGTCAGACAGGATCTGCCAGAGCCGCCAACCAGACAGGATCTGCCAGAGCCGCCAACCAGACAGGATCTGCCAGAGCCGCCAACCAGACAGGATCTGCCAGAGCCACCAACCAGACAGGATCTGCCAGAGCCGCCAACCAGACAGGATCTGCCAGAGCCGCCAACCAGACAGGATCTGCCAGAGCCGCCAACCAGACAGGATCTGCCAGAGCCGTCAGCCAGCCATGAGCGTCCAGAGCCGTCAGCAAGCCATGAGCGTCCAGAGCCGTCAGCCAGCCATGAGCGTCCAGATCCGTCAGCCAGCCATGAGCGTCCAGATCCGTCAGCCAGCCATGAGCGGCCAGATCCGTCAGCCAGCCATGAGCGGCCAGATCCGTCAGCCAGCCATGAGCGGCCAGATCCGTCAGCCAGCCATGAGCGGCCATATCCGTCAGCCAGCCATGAGCGGCCAGATCCGTCAGCCAGCCATGAGCAGCCAGATCCGTCAGCCAGCCATGAGCAGCCAGATCCGTCAGCCAGCCATGAGCAGCCAGATCCGTCAGTCAGCCATGAGCAGCCAGATCCGTCAGCCAACCATGAGCCGTCCAGCCAGGATCCGCCAGAGCCGTCCAGCCAGGATCCGTCCCTCAGTCCGGAGCTGCCGTCCCTCAGTCCGGAGCTGCCCCTTATCCTGGTGCTGCCCCTTATCCTGGTGCTGCCCCTTATCCTGGTGCTGCCCCTTAGTCCGATGCTGCCCCTTAGTCCGGAGCTGCCCCTTAGTCCGGAGCTGCCCCTTAGTCCGGTGCTGTCCCTTAGTCCGGTGCTGCCCCTTAGTCCGGTGCTGCCCCTTAATCCAGTGGGGTTAATGTGGAAGGTGGTCATTTGGAGGAGGCTACGAAAGCGGGTAGTGACTATGGTGGGGTGGGGACCACGACCAGTGCCAGAGCCGCCACCGTGGACAGACGCCCACCCAGACCCTCCCCTAGACTTTATGCTGGTGCGCCCGGAGTTCGCACCTTAAGGGGGGGTTATGTCACGCCCTGGCTTTAGTATTCTTTGTTTTCTTCATTATTTTAGTTAGGTCAGGGTGTGACATGGGGAATGTTTGTGTTTTGTCAGTTTGGGTGGTTATATGGTAAAGGGGGTGTTGGGTGTAGTGTATGAGTTTGTGTTGAGTGAATGTTTCTAGGTATGTCTATGGTTGAGTGAATGTGTCTAGGTATGTCTATGGTTGCCTGAGTGGTTCTCAATCAGAGACAGATGTCTTTCATTTGTCTCTGATTGGGAGCCATATTTAAGGCAGCCATTGGCATCATGCATTTGTGGGTAATTGTCTATGTCTGTGTCTATGTTGCATGTTTGCACTTAGTCTTTTGATAGCTTCACGTTCGTCTGTTTGTTGTTTTGTTTCGTTGTCCTTCTTCCAATTAAAGAGAAGATGTATTTTCCACACGCTGCGCCTTGGTCCTCTCTCTCACAGCAAGACGATCGTGACACTCCTATGGGGTTTAACACGTTTTAGGGGTTTATATGATCCCACCCCCATTTTGTGTTAAAGATACTCTGGTCATGGTGTTGATATTTTTGGAGTTAAAATGACAGTAAAAGGCGTACATATCCAACTCTCAGAGAGTTGCTTAAATTGAACTCAAATTGTCCTTTTACTCTTTTCAGTATAGTTTTTATTCAACTTCCTTGTCATTTTACACATTTGTGTGTTGTTTTGAATTACCAGTGAAAATGTACCGCAGAGTACATTTATCTTTCAGTTTACTTCCTTGGAGTTATAAGGGTGTAAAGACCCCCATAAAGCCATAGTACAACCTACAGTAAGTGTTGTGATAATTGTGTTGTTTGCAATATAACCATTTGGTTTACATGCCTTGACACCGTGATATATAGACAGACCTAAGGCCAAGAAGGTAAGAAGAAACAGTGGCAGAATATATTCAACCAGACATTTGTTTCATTACTGTAACGGCTTTCTTCCTGGGATGAAGGAGTGGACCAAAATGCAGCGCAGTTAGTGTTCAACATGTTTAATATAACGAACTGTGAACACTTACAACAATACAAAACAACAAACGTGAAACCGAGACAGTCCTATCTGGTGCAGAACACAAACACAGAGACAGGAAACAACCACCCACAATCCCCAACACAAAACAAGCCACCTATATATGATTCTCAATGAGGGACAACGATTGACAGCTGCCTCTGATTGAGAACCATATTAGGCTGAACACAGAAACAGACAAACTAGACACACAACATAGAATGCCCACCCCAACTCACGCCCTGACCATACTAAACAAAACAAGGGAAAACAGGTCAGGAACGTGACAATTACAAAACCAGAGAGAGAGAGAGAGAGAGAGAGAGTGTGTGTGTGTGTGTGTGTGTGTGTGTGTGTGTGTGTGTGTGTGTGTGTGTGTGTGTGTGTGTGTGTGTGTGTGTGTGTGCGTGCAAGTAGAAAAAACATGCTGACTCACCTTACTTGTAGACAATCACCAAAGCCATCCTCCTCTTTCATGTTGTCTAATTAGCCTATGACTCATAAAGTATTTTCTTTTGTTTTTGTTGTCCTAGGCTGCCTGGCTAAACTGCTTGCTCGCTAGCCTAACTTCCTTTCATGGCCAACGATGTGCCAGGCCAGCTAGTTACTGTTAACATTAGCATACTACATCTAGCTACATGTTGAATTTCCATCCTCTCAGGCCAGGGGCACAATGTATGGTTTGATCAGAATCACTGTTATAGTCATTGGCCAGTATGGAGAATTAAGTAAAACCACAAGTCCAAATCCCCATCTCCATCCATGGCTAATTTAGGAAAGGGACGATTTTAGCTATCTAGCTAGCCACCAGAGAACAACGACACAACGAGATGCAACAATTCAAGTAATTTTTTGTCAATGACGTTTGCCTTCTGATGTGGTGTGATTGGTTTGAAGCCAAATCCAAACTGACTTCCCTTGACACTTTTTTTTATTATGCACCAGGACCATTCGCAGCTGAGCTCACTAAGTTTAGCTCAATGCTAATTGTCCAACTACTTTAACTCAATACTATGGGCGGCAACAATGTAATACTCTTTTTGACAAGACAGCATCAGATAGATATGCTACACATGCAGTTCTGAGGCAGAGGGCAGCTGTTTTGTTCACTCGGATGCTTTCTCTGGTGAGACACATTCAGCCTTTTTGGCAATTGATGAAACAAGATAAATTATTTTATTTATAAAAATAAAAATCTTGACACATTTATGGAGGAAACCTGGCTTCCCTTGGCATCCATGAATACACACCCCTGATGATATCCAATCTCTGTTGGAAGCTACCTTGCAGGAAGATATCCAGCACTCTTACATCATTCACAACTTTCAATCAGAATGCCTGCCAGAGTAGGGGGAAAAATATAATACATTAAGACTACCTACACCATGTAAACTGTAACAACTATCTCACTAACGGTTGCTATAACTCCAACCACGTGATTAGTTTAGAAAAATGTATGTTTCTTATTTTTGTGTAGCTCAGTTTTACACAGCAAATTGGCCAGTGTTACCTGGTGTTGATTTTCCAGTGTAATTTCTAGTGTTGATTGAGGTGTTAAATTAACTCTGTAACTGTTAAATTAACACTCATGGGTGTAAAATAACCCCCGTGTTGGTGTTAATAACCGGTGTTAAACAACAACATGCCATTCATTGTCATATTTCACAGCATCTCTATCGCAGGTTGAATAGTTTTTGAAATCGTATTTTCTATATATATATGTTTTGCGTGTACATTGATTGATGAATTGATCTTATGCTCCTGAAATATAAATAACATACATTTTATTAAACTACTCCAATCTTTTACTTGGACTTACTGCACCCATACTGCACCCATTACTGTAATAGTTGTTCCAGTTTAGATGGTTTTTAGGTAGTCTCATATTTTAATCTTCCCAACCCGGCAGTCATTCTGAATGCAGGCTGTGGTTTAATAAACATTTTGGGTATCTCCACTCTGGCTGGATTCCAATAGGAATTACACATCACTTTGCAAGCCATCAGAATGTGTGTTTCAGGCCACTGTATTAGGGTGAAACTAGGCCCTCAAAATAAGGCCTAACTAGTTGTATTAGTGTTAGATAGTGTATTAGTGTTAAATAATTGTGTTTTAATGATAACCTATTCACTTAGGAACTTGTTGAAGGCCCCAGGACTGAAAATGGATGAATGTAACAACCATTTATCTTTCACTGACAAATACAGTCAAGGATAACTCTATAATTCACTCGAAAGGCAAGGCAATCTGGGAAATATGCAAATAAGCCTTTACACTAAGCAGCATGTTAATTTAACAGTGAAAAGTTTGGACAATCCACGGGCCCAGTGTTAAATGTAACTCTGTCAGTGTTTATTTAACACTGGAGAATTTGTTGTTTAAAATATTTTTGCTGTCGTCTAGTCTAAGTCATTTTGAATAAAATATAATTAAATCTTAGTCACTTTTTTCATTTGATTAATGATTTTGATTTTGTTCACATTGTAGTCACATCACATTTGTATTGCCTTATTAGCCTATAGTAAACATAAATCACTGACTATAGTACTTTATTGTTCAGCAATTGGTATTAGATAATATTGAATTACATAATTACCAACTGATATGCATACCAACCAATATTGCGTTTAATATCACTTGCACTTTAAGCCTCAGCAAAGGCTTCTAAACAGACAGTGACGACTACGTTTTTATTTTTCGTACAATGAAATCAATAATTAGGTTTAAATATTTGTAGCTGCTCGATGGAGGTGACAATTGTGGTGGCAGCTGCTATGTCCATGGTTGGTGGAGGGGTTGGTGCTGGGGCTGAAACTTTGAACCGTGCTGGTGTTGGGGCCCGGGACTGGAATCCTTGTGTTGGTGCTGGGACTGGGGAGTAGGAACCAGGAGCTGGTGCAGGTGTTGGGTCTGTAGAGGGGAGGAAGAACAACCTGAGGAGCAAGCAGACAAGATATATGAGCAGGGCGCCTATGAAAGGAGTGATTGCTAAGTGTTAAGTGTTGAGGTGGAGCAACTGAAATTTAAAATTCCGCGTCAGTGAGGCCTGCTGTTTGGTGCAACGCAGACCTGGTGGTGACCGTGGTGGAACTGAGAAGACATTGGCTGTCCTTTTGAATGTTGAAGCAGAGTCTTTACCTGATAAAGTCATGTTAGGATATGTCATTTTTGTGCAGAACCCACTAAGGTGTTGCAGATGCCGAGATTATGATCATGTTGCAACAGTGTGTAGAAGGGAGATTACAATATGTGAGAAGTGTGCAGGAGGGCATGGGACAAAGGAATATGTAGTATCGGTGGAAAGAAATGTGCATGTCAGTTCTGGGGTGCTCATGTTGCTGGGGATCAGAAGTGTCCGGTGCGATAGACAGGTTGAGATTACCAGGGTCAGAGTAGAACAGAAGGTGTCATATGCTGAGGCAGTGAAGAGAGTAGAGGATGATGGGTCAAGGGTGAGTAGAAAGCAGAGTGACAGGAATTTGTGCTTCAGTAAGGTTGGCTTATTGGCATTCATTGCCATGGTTATCAACTGTACTGCAGAAATGGCAGGTAAATCACAGAAAATAGATGTTGTGAAGTCAGTTGCACAACCCTGAGTAATAGTCCAGCCAATTACTACTGAAAAATATGTTTTTGACAAATATCTAGTCACATAAGATAACATAAGATCAAAAACAATCAATGTACAGTACATGCAAAAACATAGATATTGAAACAAACAATTAAAAAAATCTACCTGGAACAGAGTATGCTGAGAAATATGACAATGAGGCCCCTCCAACATCTGTGGATAACTCCATAGATTTAACTCTCTGTCTCTGGTTAATCTTAATGGAGATAAAAGCACGCCGTCCCAATGAACGCCAGTTGGCAACACTAACTCCAGGGAGCATATCACTCTCTTGAGAGTTAGGGTAACTCCAAGTAGAGTCGATTTGACCCATTTTCTTTTAACACTGTGATTTCAACCATCCTTGATTTACGGTGCAGCGTCTCACTCTCACCATAAAATCCCCATTAAGTTGTGAGTGAGCGTAAGTCACGCTGCAGTTGTCTCGTGCAGTTTATATCATATGATCAAAAGAACTGAAGATGTGCTAAACCATTAATCAACGTTACTCCATCAGACTCTTTAAAGGTTTAAGTCTCCCATTAATCTACAGTAAATAAAACAATGTTTGTTTGTATAAAGATGAGAGAGAGCTTACAGTGTTGATCTACTCAAGACTGAATTGGCTGCTCTGCTTCATGTATACCTGAGAGGAAGTTACCTGAGGACTTGTGACTAAGTCCTCAGACATTCATTCTGTTGATCATCCTCCTCACTAGACTAGACTACTAGATGTGTGAAGATAGGATGAATCATGGCTTGGAGGTGTTAGACAATAGTGGCTGACTGTCTTGGTATGTGAGTGGTGAGTAGAAAGAAGAGATTAAGAAGAGAAGTCCACCTCCAGCAGCATTCAGCTCTCGTCAAAGCCGAGCCAGACAGTCTAGACAACATAGCAGAACTCTGAACCGACTGGGAGGCGGGTGCCAGATGGACCCTCAGGGCTGCGACGGGCACAGATGGGGAGGTGGGTGGCACACAGGCAGGACAGAACAGAAGCAACACTTCCACAGCCAGGATATGGAGAGAGATAGAGAGGGAGAGATGGAGAGAGAGAGAGAGAGAGAGAGAGATGGGGAGAGAGGGAAAGACAACAAGATACAAACCCATACATGGTGACAAAGATGAACATCTTCCTGGAGCTCGATCA
This sequence comes from Salvelinus fontinalis, assembly GCF_029448725.1. NCBI lineage: Eukaryota > Metazoa > Chordata > Actinopteri > Salmoniformes > Salmonidae > Salvelinus > Salvelinus fontinalis. Next base: position 21,498,671 of record NC_074703.1, on the reverse strand, counting down.
ACAAAATGTGGGAATTGATTCACAAAATGCGCAGACACATTTTTTTTCAAAACTGTACTGGTGTTTTACTCATTAAAGCACTCACGAATGACCCAGTGATCATTATCAAGTAATTACCCATTGACTGTGAACAGAGAGAACTTTTAGCATCAGATAAATACTTCAGCAGGAAACAAATCAATCAGGAAGTTCTTGCATGTTTGTACACAGCACATTCTCCAGTGTTAAATCAACACTGAGAGTGTTCAATTTAACACTGGTCCATTGTCTATTCGGGCACACACTTTGTGTTAAATTAACACAGTGCAACGCCTTATTTACATATTTCCCAGTGTCCCTTGCCTTTCAAGTGTATTGTAGAGTTACCATCCATAACTGTACTTGTTAGTGACAGAGAGATGATTGTTGCATTAATCCATATTCAGTCCTGTGGCCTTCACCAAGTGAAGCCCTAAGCGAAGATATCATCATTAAAATGTAATTATTGAACAGAATAAAACATATGCAGAGTATATAAAACTTTAGGAACATTTTCCTAATTTTGAGTTGCATCCCCCACTTTTGCCCTCAAAACAGGCTCAACTCGTCGGGGTGTGGACTCTACAAGGTACTGAAAGTGTTCCACCGTGATGCTGGCACATGTTTACATTTAAGTCATTTAGCAGACGCTCTTATCCAGAGCGACTTACAGTAGAGTGCATACATTTTATTACATTTTACATACTGAGACAACGATATCCCTACCGGCCAAACCCTCCCTAACCCGGACGACGCTATGCCAATTGTGCATCGCCCCACGGACCTCCCGGTTGCGGCCGGCTGCATCTACACTGACTGAAGTGGATTTAACAAGTGATATCAATATTTACAATGATTGTGATATGTTGTTGTTTATCTATCTCCGTTGAATGCACTGACTTTAGGTCACTCTGGAAAAGAGTGTCTGTTAAATGACCAATACAAATTACAGCTCTCGAAAGTATCTTGTTACACAATACATTGGATTGTACTTCAGACCAATGTAATTCAAATGACACAATACTCAAAAGATTTTGAAATACATATTTCAAATACATGTAACAGGAATACTCTCCATCTCTGCAGGCAGCAGACAACCCTGGTGAAGTGGGCCAAGAGGATCTCCCATCTCTCCGAGCTGCCACTGGACGACCATCCTACCAAGACCAGGTACAGCACATCTCACACACATATTCATGCATGTTCACAAACACATCATACCACTTGCATACATACACATGCACACATATAACGTCCCCCATATACACAACACTTGATAATCGGGTATTTAATGTAGTCACAGTAAAGTGTTCAATCCAGGCTAAACTCTCACTCTCTCTGTCAGGCTGGAAAGAGCTACTCATTGCCTCATTCTCGTATTGCTCTAAAGCAGTGCCCACAGCGCTTGAGTGTGCTCCATCTTTGACAGGTCAGAGGTCAGCCCTCACACACACAAAGGGTCCTACTTCTTTAAAAAAAAAATGGGGATTTTGGACCATAGTCAGCACGTTTACATGCACACTAAAATAACTAGATATTAAGCTGATTATGATTATACAGCAGTAAAATTGGGCTCTGTTTTTTTCCTGTTACATTGCCTCACTGTCAATTGTGTTATGGTCTCCAGGGTTCTGACCGTGCTGGTCTAAGATGAATGACATGCAGATGGACAAGACAGAGCTGGGCTGCATCCGAGCTATCATCCTCTTCAACCCAGGTTAACACTCAAATATTTGTTTTCTTTAAAAAAAAGCCCTTTTTACATTAGCAGTTGTCACAAAGTGCTTTACAGAGACACCCAGCCTAAAACCCCAAAGAGCAAGCAATGCAGAGTCAGAAGCACAGTAGCTAGGAAAAACACCGTAGAAGGCAGAAGCCTTGAGAGGAAAAACCTTGAGAGGAACCTGGCTCCGAGGGGTGACCAGTCCTCTTCTGGCTGAACCGGGGTAGAGATTTAAAAAATACATTAAGGCCAGATCATTTTACAAGACGTTCAGACTTTCATTGATGACAAACACGGTCAGATAATAACCATGATGGCTATATGGAGGGAACAACACCTCAAGATTCTGTCAGATGGGTTTTCATAGTCAGAGATTCAACATTTTAAAGTAGGGGGTGCGAGGTGGGGTTGTTACAAGGCTCTAATCACCATACTGTATGGATGGCCGACGCCAACCAGTTCCTGATGATCAGTTGATTAGTAGGATCAGGTCTGTTAGAGCAGGGCTAGAACTAAAGCCTGAACAACCCAGTGGCTGTCAGGAGGAAGGTTGGCCACCCCTGCAGTAAATCAATTACCATAGAACCCCCCAAAAAGTCTATTAAAGTGTTTTTTTTGTCTCTAATTTAACAGGTGCTGGTACAGGTTGGTGGGACTACAATAATTTGAGACTCATGAGACAATCACACCATCTTTTCTTTTTCGCATTATTTTGCAGATTTCATTTATGCTGAACAAACATAAAAATGCAACAAAGAAGTCCATTTAAATCAATAAATTAGGCCCTAATCTATGGATTTACATGATTGGGCAGGGGCGCATCCATGGGTGGGTCTGGGAGAGCATAGGCCCACCCACTTGGTAGCCAGTTCCACCCACTGGAAAGCCAGGCCCACCAATCAGAATGAGTTTTCCCCCACAAAAGGGCTTTATTACAGACAGAAATAGTCCTCAGTTTCATCAACTGTCTCAGACAATCCCGCAGGTGTCACGTCTCTCGTCGGAAGGCATGGACCAAAGACACTAAACAGAAACTAACTAGCCACAAAACCCAACGGAAAAGGACAACTTATATATGATCCCCAATCAGAGACAACGAAAGACAGGTCCCTCTGATTGGGAACCACACAAACATAGAAATAAAGAAACTAGAATGCCCACCCTAGTCACTCCCTGGCCTAACCAAAATAGAGAATTAAAGCTTCGCTATGGCCAGGACGTGACAGCAGGTGAAGAAGCCAGATGTGGAGGGCCTGAGCTGGCATGGTTACATGAGGTCTGCGGTTGTGAGGCTGGTTAGAAGTACTGCCAAGTTCTCTAAAACAACGTTGGAGGTGGCTGATGGTAGAGCAATGAACATTAAAACCTCTGGCAACAGCTCTGATGGACATTCCTGCAGTCAGCATGCCAATTGCATGCTCCCTCAAAACTTGAGACATCTGTGGCATTGTGTTGTGTGAATTTTATCCCCCGCATAAGGTGCACCTGTGTAATGATCATGCTGTTTAATCAGTTTCTCGATATGCCACACCTGTCAGGTGGATTGATTACCTTGGCAAAGATGAAATGCTCACTAACAGGGATGTAAACAAATGAGTGCACAACATTTTGCAGAAAAAGGCTTACTTTGTCTATCTACGATTTCTGGGATCTTTGATTTCAGCTCATGAAACATGGGACCAACACTTTACATGTTGCATTTATATTTTTGTTCAGTAGATTTTAATCTTTAAAAAATCAGTACTATGCAGCTGTTGATCTGAATTTCAATGTTCTTCTAAAATGTATGGTTTGTACAACTTTGTTTATGTATTTTACATGACTTTGGTTTCAGATGAATGTGGCAGAGATTAGTTTTCCTTTCTTCCAGTTATAATAACAATGTTTTCAAGACTGTTCCTGTGTGTCACGTTCCTGACCTTATTTCCTTTGTTTAGTCTTTGTTTAGTTGGTCAGGTCGTGAGCTGGGTGGGTGTAGTCTATGTTATGTGTTTCTATGTGTAGGTTTGTCAATTGGCCTGATATGGTTCTCAATCAGAGGCAGGTGTTTTGCATTGTCTCTGATTGGGAACCATATTAAGGTAGCCTGTTTGCACTGTTGGTTTGTGGGTGATTGTTCCTGTTCGTGTGTTCATCTGTTCTGTGTTCCCATGTTCAGGACTATAGCGTTTTCGGTTCCTTCTGTCAGTTTGTTGTTTTTGTTCGTCGTTTAAATATCCTAATTAAAATATGGATTATCATCACGCTGCATTTTGGTCCTCCTCTCTTTCACCCGAAGACAGCCGTTACAGAATCACCCACCAAACTCGGACCAAGCAGCGTGGTAACCGGCAGCAGCGGCAGAAGCAGCAGCGATGTCAAGACTCCTGGACGTGGGAGGAAATCCTAGACGGGAGAGGACCCTGGGCACAGCCAGGGGAATATCGCCGCCCCAAGGCAGAGCTGGAAGCAGCGAAAGCAGAGAGGCGGCGTTTGAGGAGCAATCTCGGCAGCAGAATGTGGACTGTGTTACAACTTGGGAAGAGATAGACAGTTGGTCGGTCGACCCAGGGAGAGTGCCGGAGCCCGCCTGGGATTCTATGGAGCAATGTGCGGAGGGATACCGGCGAATGGAGGCAGCACGGCGACGCGGTAGGAAGCCCGAGAGGAAACCTAAAAAATGTATTGGGGGAGGGGGCTAAAGGGGAGTGTGGCGAAGTCAGGTAGGAGACCTGCGCCAACTTCCCGGGCTTACCATGGAGAGCGAGAGTATGGGCAGACACCGTGTTATGCGGAAGAGCGCACGGTGTCTCCTGTACGTGTGCTTAGCCCGGTGCGATACATCCCAGCTCCACGTATCGGCCGGGCTAGAGTGGGCATCGAGCCAGGTGCCATGAAGCCGGCTCAACGCATCTGGTCTCCAGTGCGTCTCCTCGGGCCGGTGTACATGGCACCAGCCTTACGCATGGTGTCCCCGGTTCGCCAGCACAGCCCAGTGCGGGCTATTCCTCCTCGCCGCACTGGCCTGGCTACGGGGAGCATTCAACCAGGTAAGGTTGGGCAGGCTTGGTGCTCAAGAGCTCCAGTACGCCTTCACGGTCCGGTATATCCGGTGCCACTTCCTCGCCCCAACCCAGTACCACCAGTGCCAACACCACGCACCAGGCTTCCTATGCGTCTTCAGAGCCCTGTTCCTCCTCCATGCACTCGCCCTGTGGTGCGTGTCTCCAGCCCGGTACCACCAGTTCCGGCACCACGCACCAGGCCTACTGTGCGCCTCAGCAGGCCAGAGTCTGCCGTCTCTCCAGCGCCGCCTGCGCTGCCCGTCTGCCCAGCGCCGCCTGCGCTGCCCGTCTGCCCAGCGCCGTCTGCGCTGCCCGTCTGCCCAGCGCCACCTGCGCTGCCCGTCTGCCCAGCGCCGTCTGAGCTGCCCGTCTGCCCAGTGCCTTCTGAGCTGCCCGTCTGCCCAGCACCATCTGAGCTGCCCGTCTGTCCTGAGCCTTCAAAGCCGCCCGTCTATCCTGAGCCTTCAAAGCCGCCCGTCTGTCCTGAGCCTTCAGAGCCGTCCGTCAGTCAGGAGCCGCTAGAGCCGTCCGTCAGTCAGGAGCCGCCAGAGCCGCCCGCCAGTCAGGAGCCGCCAGACAGGAGCCGCCAGAGTCGCCCGCCAGACAGGAGCCGCCAGAGCCGCCCGCCAGACAGGAGCCGCCAGAGCCGCCCGCCAGACAGGACCTGCCAGAGCCGCCCGCCAGACAGGAGCTGCCAGAGCCGCCCGCCAGAGAGGAGCTGCCAGAGCCATCAGTCAGCCAGGACCTGCCCGAGCCGTCAGTCAGCCAGGACCTGACAGAGCTGCCAGCCAGCCAGGACCTGCCAGAGTCGTCAGTCAACCAGGACCTGCCAGAGTCGTCAGTCAGCCAGGAGCTGCCAGAGCTGCCTGTCACGCCGGCGATGCCAGAATTGCTCCTCAGTCAGTCCGGAGCTGCCCCTCAGTCCGGAGCTGCCCCTCAGTCCGGAGCTGCCCCGCTGTCCAGAGGGGTTATTTTGGTGGGTCGTCATTAGGAGGAGGCCACGGAAGCGGGGATTAACTATGGTGGGGCCACGTCCAGCGCCAGAGCCGCCACCGTGGAGAGACGTCCACCCAGACCCTCCCCTATAGGTTCAGGTTTTGCGGCCGGAGTCCGCACCTTGGGGGGGGGGGGGATACTGTCACGTTCCTGACCTTATTTCCTTTGTTTAGTCTTTGTTTAGTTGGTCAGGACGTGAGCTGGGTGGGTGTAGTCTGTTATGTGTTTCTATGTGTAGGTTTGTCAATTGGCCTGATATGGTTCTCAATCAGAGGCAGGTGTTTTGCATTGTCTCTGATTGGGAACCATATTAAGGTAGCCTGTTTGCACTGTTGGTTTGTGGGTGATTGTTCCTGTTCGTGTGTTCATCTGTTCTGTGTTCCCCTGTTCAGGACTGTAGTGTTTTTGGTTCCTTCTGTCAGTTTGTTGTTTTTGTTCGTCGTTTAAATATCCTAATTAAAATATGGATTATCATCACGCTGCATTTTGGTCCTCCTCTCTTTCACCCGAAGACAGCCGTTACACTGTGCTTCCATCATGATTTTAGAAGACTGTATAGGCTATTTATATTAACATTTTTAAGTCTTTAAATAAAAATGTCTGATGTTGGTAATTCGTATAAGCCAATATCTAGCCAGCTGTGAATTCATTGGTGGTATGAGCATAAAATACAGATGCCAGATTTGAAATGGTTGGTAAGCCATTGGATCGTCCACATTGTACTACCGGACAAAATGGCATCGACCCTTTTGCCAGCTGATGGTAGGCTAAACTGAGACGCCAATGTTTGCCCAACAAATGATGATTGTTTTTGCACCTTTGAACAGAGAGAGGATTCAGTCAGCACTCAAGCCCATGCCAAGTGCAGGGCCAGACTCAGCATCAGGGTCAAACTGTAACATCTACTATAGTCACTGCTGCTGCTACTGTTTTACAGTGAGTAGGTAAGTAAGCCTTGGACAAGTAAACTTTGTCTGAGCCAAAACGGCCCATAGGGGCAGGAGCCCATCTCCTGATTCTATAGCGTGAGGCAGCTTGACTTGCCTAGTTAAATAAAGGTGAAATGAGAATAAATAAAATATGTACAATTACACCTCCTAGACAGGACGTTAGTCTGTTGTAAGGCCTCAGCCCTAATCCAGCTTCTTAATGCTGAGTGGCTCGACCAGGGAAAAATGTTTAAGAAAAATACAAATTTGCAGTGTGCAAACTTAACATGACAGACATGAATGGCATTTACTCTCACGGGTGGCCAAAAATAACTGTATGAAAGACCCCAATAAGCCACACCTCCTGGAAATAACTTATGGATTACATTCAAAAAGACCCAGCTGCTAGGTCAACTCAGAATGAAAGTGAATAAAAAACTAAACTATGGTAGAATTAATCCAGGTTTGGCTAATCAGATTATTTATTTATATTTTATGATATTACACAGATATAAAGGAATGCTCAGGTTATATCAGGTCACGTTTCATTTTTGAGCACATGTATCATGTTCTAAGTAATACATCTTGTTGAAAAGCTTGTTTCCAATATTGGAAGATATGGTACTTTTTATTTGACCTCCAATCTCCCATGGGTGTTATACAGTTCACAGTATGGTTATCTGTAGTTCAAAGTCTGACAGAAATTTCTATTTTCCATTAATGGATCTGACACACATGCCAGTGTATGTTAGTGTGATGGTGTTTTAAACTTTAGAAGAAATAGAGCCTGATTACAAGCTGAGACCACAGCAGAGACCTCACCAACAGATTCCTCTTTAACATCTCAAACCCAACCTTCTCCCTGGGTGCAGGGCTATAGTCCTGATTACAGGGGAAGTAACACCACAGGTATGTAAGGCTGCTGAGGGGAGAACGGCTCATAATAATGGCTGAAACAGAGTTAATGGAATGGCATCCAACACATGGAAACCATGTGTTCGACGTATTTGATACCATTCCACCGATTCCGCTCCAGCCACTACCACGAGCCCGAGCTCACCAATTAAGGTGACACCAACTTCCTGTGGTAACCAACACAACTACTTCATACTGTGAGCAGCTAGGACTGCAACAGGAATGCAGTGGAGCTGGAGAGCTGTTTGTGGAGAACAGGTCCATTAATCGTGTCCCCCCTCAAAGCACTTCAACTCAACCACAGACTCACCATCATATGGCTGCATGAAGATGGGTTGGTGGATGGTGTGTGGAGATATTTTGCTGAGGTTTTATCATAGTAAAGAGGACATGACCCCTGGCAACAGAGGTAGGTAGGTGTGTGTGTGTGTGTGTGTGTGTGTGTGTGTGTGTGTGTGTGTGTGTGTGTGTGTGTGTGTGTGTGTGTGTGTGTGTGTGTGTGTGTGTGTGTGTGTGTGTGTGTGTGTGTGTGTGTGTGTGTGTGTGTGTGTGTGTGTGTGTGTGACGCAGTTAGCAGTGGCCTGCATTTCCAAGTGGCTGCATCTGGGCTCCGATGCAGGTCTCTGCTTCAGGGAGCGCTTCGTCTCCGTTAGAGAAACTCTGTGCAGTGGCAATATTTAAAACTGTCTTATTTCTCAGCACTTAGTCAGTGAATGTGTCTTTCTTTTCTGATGGATTCAGCATCACCTCTTACTCAAGAAGATATGCTCTGTAAGTTCTCCTCAAACCTCATTTCCATCCCATTTTCGTGACACAATGTCTTTTTCGTTTGCGTCATATCAAGATTTATTTTGGGGTGGGAATTTTTGGTGTGTATTTTGGACTAAAAGCATTCCTCCTCAAGCATACTACTCTCTCTCTGTCCACCTGAGCTCCTTCCGAGCCATCTCCTCAGCAACATGTCATTACCCTGTCATCATTCATGTCCTTTTAGTAAAATGCCAAGTTGAGAATACATTGACCCCAATGTAGGGGACTGGAGTGGACTGAACACAGCAGACCTGACGGAGTCTGTTCACTGACGCACACTGCTGTGGCGCCACACCAAACTGGAAGTCTTCCGACTAGCTTGGAAAAACAGTACCGTGCAATATCGAAGAGCCCTCACTGCTGCTCGATCATCCTATTCTTCCAAGTTAATTGAGGAAAATAAGAACAATCAAACATTTATTTTTGATACTGTCGCAAAGCTCACTAAAAAGCAGCGTTCCCCAAGAGAGGATGGCTTTCACTTCAGCAGTGATGAATTCATGAACTTCTTAGAGGAAAAGATCATGATCAGTAGAAAGCAAATTACGGACTCCTCTTTAAATCTGCGTATTCCTCCAAAGCGCAGTTGTCCTGAGTCTGCACAAATCTGCCAGGACCTAGGATCAAGAGAGACACTCAAGTGTTTTAGTATTATATCTCTTGACACAATGATGAAATAATCATGGCCTCTAAACCTTCAAGCTGCATACTGGACCCTATTCCAACTAAACTACTGAAAGAGCTGCTTCCTGTGCTTGGCCCTCCTATGTTGAACATTATAAACGGCTCTCTATCCACCGGATGTGTACCAAATTCACTAAAAGTAGCAGTAATAAAGCCTCTCTTGAAAAAGCCAAACATTCACCCAGAAAACATTTAAAAAATATCGTCCCGTATCGAATCTCCCATTCCTCTTAAAAATGTTTGAAAAAGCTGTTGCCTTCCCGAAGACAAACAATGCATACGAAACACTTCAGTCTGGTTTTAGACCCCATCATAGCACCGACACTGCACTTGTGAAGGTGGTAAATTATATTTTAATGGTTTCAGACCAAGGCTCTGCATCTGTCCTCGTGCCCCTAGACCTTAGTGCTGCTTTTGATACCATCGATCACCACGTTCTTTTGGAGATTGGAAACCCAAATTGGTCTACACGGACAAGTTCTGGCCTGGTTTAGATCTTATCTGTCGGAAAGATATCAGTTTGTCTCTGTGGATGGTTTGTCCTCTGACAAATCAAATGTACATTTTGGTGTTCCTCAAGGTTCCGTTTTAGGACCACTATTGTTTTCACTATATATTTTACCTCTTGGTGATGTCATTCGGAAACATAATGTTAACTTTCACTGCTGTGCGGATGACACACAGTTGTACATTTCGATGAAACATGGTGAAGCCCCAAAATTGCCCTCCCTGGAAGCCTGTGTTTCAGACATAAGGAAGTGGATGGCTGCAAATGTTCAACTTTTAAACTCGGACAAAACAGAGATGCATGTTCTAGGTCCCAAGAAGCAAAGAGATATTCTGTTGAATCTGACAATTAATCTTGATGGTTGTACAGTCGTCTCAAATAAAACTGAAGGACCTCGGCGTTACTCCGGACCCTGATCTCAGACAGCTTTTTTCCATCTACGTAACATTGCAAAAATCAGAAGCTTTCTGTCTATATCACGATCGTCGTATGATTAAGACCAAGTGTGCGTGGTACGTGTACATTCTCTTTTAATGAATGAAACACTGAAAAAAAAAAAAATCATTGAACGAAACGTGCCGCTATACAAATAGTGCAGACAGGCAACTAAACATAAACAAGATCCCACAAACACGAAAGGGAAATGGCTGCCTAAATATGATCCCCAATCAGAGACAACGATAAACAGCTGCCTCTGATTGGGAACCATATCAGGCCACCATAGACATACAAGTTCACCTAGATAACCCACCCAAGTCACCATCACGCCCCAACCAACACAGAGAAAAAACAGCTTACAATGTTCAGGCGTGACAGTCTAAAAATGATGCAGAAAAATTAATCCATGCTTTTGTCACTTCTAGGTTAGACTACTGCAATACTCTACTTGCTGGCTACCTGGATAAAGCACCAAATAAACTTCAGTTAGTGCTAAACACGGCTGCTAGAATCTTGACTAGAACCCAAATATGTGATCATATTACTCCAGTGCTAGCATCTCTACACTGGCTTCCTGTTAAGGCAAGGGCTGTGTTGCGTCAAAAAACAGAACACTCAAAACATGAGCACAATGGCAGCTCTTCCTTTAAAGAACTCCAGGCCTCAAGAGGGCAGATAACCCAAAAACACAGGTGGAACTAAAAAATTGAGCCAGGATTTCTGGAGGGACTACTTTTACATGCGCACCTGGCAGATAAGCATGGGTATAAAATGTTTGGGCTTAGCTTTGTTTGGGCCTCAACATAAAAACAGCTCATTGTTCAACCCTAAAGACACAACTGGTTATCAACCTATTCCTATCCCTATTACTATTCCTATTCCCTATTCCTTATTCCTCTGTCATTCAACTACTCTATTCAACCTATCAACTGTTTCAACATATTCAACAAATGGCATCAAAACCATAATAAAACACTAAAAAGGAGTTGAGTTGTCCCTTTGCATCCTTCACGTGTTGAGCAAGCCGTTTTCAAGTTTGGGCAGAGCTGAAATAATTATAACACCTAGACAACTTGACAGGCTGATTTCAAGGTTTTACTGCTAACCTACAAAGCATTACATGGGCCTGCTCCTACCTATCTTCCCGATTTGGTCCTGCCGTACATACCTCCATGTACGCTACGGTCACAAGACGCAGGCCTCCTAACAGTCCCTAGAATTTCTAAGCAAACACCTGGAGGCAGGGCTTTCTCCTATAGAGCTCAATTTTTATGGAATGGTCTGCCTACCAATGTGAGAGACGTAGACTCGGTCTCAACCTTTAATTCTTTATTGAAGACTCATCTCTTCAGTAGGTCCTATGATTGAGTGTAGTCTGGCCCAGGAGTGTGAAGGTGAACGGAAAGGCACTGGAGCAAGGAACCACCCTTGCTGTCTCTGCCTGGCCGGTGCCCCTCTCTCCACTGGGATTTTCTGCCTCTAACCTTATTACAGGGGCTGAGTCACTAGCTTACTGGTGCTCTTCCATGCCGTCCCTAGGAGGGGTGTGTCACTTGAGTGGGTTGAGTCGCTGACGTGATCTTCCTGTCTGGGTTGGCTCCCCCCCTTGGGTTGTGCCGTGGTGGAGATCATTGTGGGCTATACTCAGCCTTGTCTCAGGATGGTAAGTTGGTGGTTGAAGTTTTCCCTCTAGTGGTGTGGGGGCTGTGCTTTGGCAAAGTGGGTGGGGTTATATCCTGCCTGTTTGGCCCTGTCCGGGGGTATCGCCTGATGGGGCCACAGTATCTACCGACCCCTCCTGCCTCAAGTGTTTATGCTGCAGTAGTTTATGTGTCAGGGGGCTAGGGTCAGTCTGTTATATCTGGAGTATTTCTCGTCTTATCCAGTGTCCTGTGTGAATTTAAGTATCCTCTCTCTAATTCTCTCTTTCTTTCTCTCTCTCTCGGAGGACCTGAGCCCAAGGATCATGCCGTTTACAAGTCAAAGTCACTAAGTCAGTATGGCAACATAAAGTGTTGTCCAATGGATAAGATATTGCAAAAAACCTTAAGGCCAAACCGAGTGACCTTGTCAAGAGGTTAGGACCGCTTGGCATACCGGTTAAGGTGTTATCTTGACATTTATTGGACCCCGGTTTGAGTGTCAGTTGGGGCTGCCCCACCGAATTTGCTACAATATAGTCCATCACCTTCAGTATATATTCATGTAGCGCTCTATTCTCTGACATTCAAAAGTCAATGTGTCAACATAAAATATATATCCAAAGGAAATATGCCACAGATATATTAAGACACAATATAAATGTATGAGTAGAGACATCAATAGTGTTCTATCTGTTTCTGAGGTAGGTAGGAGAGCTATTTTAGGCAAAGGGAACACAGAAAGATAAATAGTGTCAATTATTCCCTAAGAAATGTTTCCTGGAAAAAGGATAAAAGGCCTTTTGTTTCCTATTTTCTTAGTACTGGAGGTGCCAGACGCAACTTTTCATTGATGGCACAAAAGCATCGATGGCCTCAAGCAACTCTTATGTAAGAATGCCATGCTATTTGAGTGTTCTGTTCCTATTGTCACATTTTAACAATACAGGTCATAAGAACTAGCTAGTGAACTGTTCCTGGGTGTCCATTTCCTACAGCAAGTTATTTTGTAAACAGCAGGGCTGGGTAGGTTACTTTCTAATTGTAATCCTTTACAGTTACAAGTTACCTGTCCAAAATTGTAACCAGTAACGGAACTTTTGGATAACCCAAACTCAGTAACGTAATCTGATTACATTCAGTTACTTTCAGATTACTTTACCCTTAAGAGGCATTAGAAGAAGACGGAAATGTATGTTACCAATTGAACGACATCTATTGCAGGATAAATCAATGTTAAGGTTTACATAGCTGGCCAGATATGGATGTAAAATGTTACTTTACGGGTTGGTTATGTAGGCTTCTTCTAACCAATCGCTTTCTACTAAACTCAGGAAAAAAAGAAATGTCTCTTTTTCAGGACCCTGTCTTTCAAAGATAATTTGCAAAAATCCAAATAATTTCACAGATCTTCATTGTAAAGGGTTTAAACACTGTTTCCCATGCTTGTTCAATGGACCATAAACAATTAATGAACATGCACCTGCGGAACGGTCATTAAGACACTAACAGCTTACAGACGGTAGGCAATTAGGTCACAGTTATGAAAACTTAGGACAATAAAGAGGCCTTTCTACTGACTCTGAAAAACACTAAAAGAAAGAAAAGAGGCCCAGTGTCCCTGCTCATCTGCATGAACGTGCCTTGGGTATGCTGCAAGGAGGCATGAGGACTGCAGATGTGACCAGGGCAATAAATTGCAATATCCGTACAGTGAGACGCCTAAGATAGCACTACAGGGAGACAGGACGGACAGCTGATCATCCTCGCAGTGGCAGACCACGTGTAACAACAGGATCGGTACATCTGAACATCACACCTGCGGGACAGGTACAGGATGGCAACAACAACTTCCCGAGTTACACCAGGAACGCACAATCCCTCCATCAGTGCTCAGACTGTCTGCAATAGGCTGGACTGAGGGCTTGTAGGCCTGTTGTAAGGCAGGTCCTAACCAGACATCATCGGCAACAAGCACACCGTCGTTGGACCAGACAGGACTGGCAAAAAGGGCTCTTCACTGACGAGTCGCGGTTTTGTCTCACCAGGGGTGATGGTCGGATTTGCGTTTATCATCGAAGGAATGAGCATTACACCAAGGCCTGTACTCTGGAGCGGGATCGATTTGGAGGTGGAGGGTCTGTCATGGTCTGGGGTGGTGTGTCACAGCATCATCGGACTGAGCTTGTTGTCATTGCAGGCAATCTCAACACTGTGCATTACAGGGAAGACATCCTCCTCCCTCATGTGGTACCCTTCCTGCAGGCTCATCCTGACATGACCCTCCAGCATGTCAATACCACCAGCCATACTGCTCGTTCTGTGCGTGATTTCCTGCAAGACAGGAATGTCAGTGTTCTGCCATGGCCAGCGAAGAGCCCGGGTCTTAATCCCATTGAGCACGTCTGGGACCTGTTGGATTGGAGGGTGAGGGCTAGGGCCATTCCCCCCAGAAATGTCCGGGAACTTGCAGGTGCCTTGGTGGAAGAGTGAGGTAACATCTCACAGCAAGACCTGGCAAATCTGGTGCAGTCCATGATGAGATGCACTGCAGTACTTAATGCAGTTGGTGGCCACACCAGATACTGACTGTTACTTTTCATCCCCCCTTTGTTCAGGGACACATTATTCAATTTCTGTTAGTCACGTCTGTGGAACTTGTACAGTTTATATCTCAGTTGTTGAATCTTGTTATATCTCAGTTGTTGAATCCAGGAAACATGTTCATACAAATATTTACACGTTAAATTTGCTGAAATAAATGTAGTTGACAGTGAGAGGACGTTTCTTTTTTTGCTGAGTTTACATGTAATAATATGATTCAATTATATATTTACATTAAAAACCAAAGTCTATCAGAATTCCAGTCATTCCAATAAATGTTATACCCCTTGATCTTCAAGAATAGGACTTGAATATATGGAAGTATAGATTAGCCAAATTGTTTTACCTGAACATAATCCCAAAACTAAGGACTTATTAGCTTGCCCTACTCTGTTGTTAATGATTTTGCTGTCATGGAGGACTGATTGGGCTCATTGACTCGAGTTGAAAAATAAATGCTGCGCTCAGTGAATGTCATGCTTTGAGCACTACTGAAAAGTGCTATTTACATGTGAAAAATGAATGCAATATGCCTCATTTGCTATAGGCCTATTGTTTACCTTTTTGTTGGCGACACTTTGATATCTTGATAATATAGCTTAAAGGTCAAATCCACAGAGGAAACAATAACAAAACGGCCACCCCGCCACTGTTTTGGTAAAGAGCTGAGGGATGGGCCTGGAGAAATGTAACCACTCTCAGATTAATAGACAGAGCTATGGATGCAAGGACTGACCATCCATGATATCACAATTATTGTTTTAACCATGTTATTAGGCTATACAGTGTTTATTTACATTTACAATGTAACATTGGAGTAAAGCAAGCTTATATTTTGGGTTTTCATAGAGTGTGACAGTTGAACTAAACTCACAAGGCATTTATAAGTTATATTCTTCAAGAACCAATGGACATATATATACACTGCTCAAAAAAATAAAGGGAACACTTAAACAACACAATGCAACTCCAAGTCAATCACACTTCTGTGAAATCAAACTGTCCACTTAGGAAGCAACACTGATTGACAATAAATTTCACATGCTGTTGTGCAAATGGAATAGACAAAAGGTGGAAATTATAGGCAATTAGCAAGACACCCCCAAAAAAGGAGTGATTCTGCAGGTGGTGACCACAGACCACTTCTCAGTTCCTATGCTTCCTGGCTGATGTTTTGGTCACTTTTGAATGCTGGCGGTGCTCTCACTCTAGTGGCCTAATGGAGGTCATTTTGCAGGGCTCTGGCAGTGCACCTCCTTGCACAAAGGTGGAGGTAGCGGTCCTGCTGCTGGGTTGTTGCCCTCCTACGGCCTCCTCCACGTCTCCTGATGTACTGGCCTGTCTCCTGGTAGCGCCTCCATGCTCTGGACACTACGCTGACAGACATAGCAAACCTTTTTGCCACAGCTCGCATTGATGTGCCATCCTGGATGACCTGCACTACCTGAGCCACTTGTGTGGGTTGTAGACTCCGTCTCATGCTACCACTAGAGTGAGAGCACCGGCAGCATTCAAAAGTGACCAAAACATCAGCCAGGAAGCATAGGAACTGAGAAGTGGTCTGTGGTCACCACCTGCAGAATCACTCATTTTTTGGGGGTGTCTTGCTAATTGCCTATAATTTCCACCTTTTGTCTATTCCATTTGCACAACAGCATGTGAAATTTATTGTCAATCAGTGTTGCTTCCTAAGTGGACAGTTTGATTTCACAGAAGTGTGATTGACTTGGAGTTACATTGTGTTGTTTAAGTGTTCCCTTTATTTTTTTGAGCAGTGTATATAATTTATAAATCCAAAAATGGATGAAGCAACTACAGATTGCCCCTTTAAGTCTATCAAAAGTGTGCAAGTTTGAGCATGTGTCCATTAGGCCTATGGATGAAAAATGTATCATCATGAATTAGATTGAGAAATAAAAGCCCTACTTTTATTCCATAGATTGGGATCCGCACTAGGCAGCTGTTGCAAGAGCACATTTTTCACTGGCTGACCACTGGTTTCAAAAACAATGGTTGAAAGGCAGCTTAAACTTCATGAATTCAACCATTTTTGGGTTAAATACACATTTAGATTTGTGAACAACCATCCACTATCCATAAGGTGCAAATAGCTAAATGAGAGAGCAGCAGTGTGATTCACATCAATGCGCTATGGAGATATCAATAATAAGTGATATCCGTATCGCCGTAGACTACAACACTGCTGTCATCCTTACCTCCAAGCGTTTATTCAAGTTGGATAATCTTTGGATGCCGACAGCAGTCGCACCATTGGAAGACATAGCTTGGACTGTAGCCTACAAAAGCCTATTCCTGCTCTTTTCCCGCGATCCATCAAACACATCTGCTGTGTCATCATAGTGGTCTCTGACTTGTGCTAAGACAAACTTAAACTTTTTGGAATGCTGATATGAAATGTCATTGAGAAAACAGAGAATAGTCCCAAAAAATGTTTTTGCAAACATCCTTTCTCAATTTAAAAGTAATCTTCGAAGTAATCATCTAGTTTTTCAAAAGCATCTATAATCTGATTACAATATTTTGGCTGGTAACGTAACAGACTACAGTTACCATTTTTTTTGTAATCCCCAACCCTGAACAACAGTAAAATTCCATGAAGGCTGTTGTTATCGTTGTTGTTATTGGGAGAGAGTACACGTCTTTGTCTGAGTCAGTCACTTTTAACCTACAAAAGTGAACCTTCCTCTTCCTCCCCTCTCTGTTTAACTGAGTTCTATCCGCTTCCTCCTCCTCCTCCTCCTCCTCCTCCTCCTCCTCCTCCTCCTCCACGCCTCTTATTTACCTGTCCTATCCCTGTGTGTGCACACGTGTGTGTGTGTATGCGTGCGTGTTTGTCGCCTGGCTAACGGTGACGTATGTGTGTGTCACCTGGCTAACGGTGACGTTCCAGGTTGTCACTGCTCTCCTTGCTTACACATCTCTCAGGTTTCAACTAGGACAGAACCATACCTCCTTATCCTCAATAAGAAGCAGGTATTGTTCAGTATTGTTTTGAGGTAGCCAGCGGCCACTCCACACCCAGGACAACGCACAGACTGTTATACAAGTATCAGTAGTGTGGATAGTAGACGACTTCCGCGTGATGTAAACAGTTTCCATTTTTATTTGAGTCAATTAACACAGTGTTCTGTCCAGTAGCAATATTTATTATATGGCCTAATTTTTATTATTGTCAAACATACAGAATGTTACTGCAATAAAATGTCCATTTCAATCACCTTGATTGATGTGAATATTATGGGTTGTTATCAGGTACTGTAACTAACAAGCAATGTGTGTCGACTAGAGTTTGTCCTGGTCAGATCACATGATCAGAAAAGAAAGCATTTGTCTGGGGCCTGGAGGTTATGTCCTGCTACAGAAGAGAAAGGATCCTCTAAGGGTTTTCCAAAACACGATGTAGTACTCCAAACCTTGATTTTAGCAAAGAGTGCAGTTTTATATAAATAAAAGGGAGAATGCAGTAGTTGGAGCTCGGAACTCAGATGTTGGTTATGTGCAAAAGTAGGTCAGATGAAGTCTAGTCATTATGAACAAAACAGAACAGGCAAGTGGAAACAGGAGGTCTCTGGCAGAAGAGAGAGAGAGCGTGAAAGGGAGAGACAGAGAGAGAAAAAAGAAAGAGGGAGACAGAGAGTGTCTTATTTTCATTTCTGTTCTACCCAACCAGCAATGTTTTGTGATCAGCAGCTGTTTCTTTCATAGAACGCCACTAGGCCAGCTTTATCATTTTTCTTCTAATCTTCACCTTCCTCCTCTGAATCCATCACTCCATCTTAGAGGGAGGAATTATCTTAAATTGTTTTTCATGATTATTGGTTTTCACCCTTAGTGTGAGAGCTGTATTTTCAGCATCAGGCTACCACATACTGAATTAGAAAAACACACAAAAAAAATATTTTTATTATTTGAGGTTTCTACCCTGCAACAGTCTCTTTAATGGTTTTGATGACACAAGGTAATATCTATAGACTTTCCATGTCTGAGAAGTTCAATCTAATCTAAAGGTTGGTATAAAGCACTTTCGAAAGCACGAAAGTGTCGGTCAGTATCCTGTTTTTTAACAACACTGGAAGTGAAGTGTCCTCCTTGCATGGGTGTGTGTGTGTGTGTGTGTGTGTGTGTGTGTGTGTGTGTGTGTGTGTGTGTGTGTGTGTGAGAGAGCTGGGGGGGCTCTTTCTCTTACGGGAACTTGTCACTAGACTTCCCTGTTTTCAACAGAGACTTTCCTGGCATGGGCTTGTGAATGTCCCCCCGGCCTCTGTACTGTTACTCAACCGGGTTTTACACAAACACGGTCCCTGGTACAATCTGCTCCAAGGCCTGTGTAGAGGAGAGGAAGGAAGATCTACGGAGAAAAAGTGAAAAGCGAGAGAGAAAAAGAGAAAGTGTGAAGAAAGGGCTGATCACAAAATTGACCTGGCTGGATTTCAGCTTGACCTGTCAACATATGGCTCACAATGTTGACCTCACAGGTATACCTATCCAGTGCGGTTTGGTTTGCCTTAGTGATGACATCCTGCTGTTGTGGATGGAAACCAGGTTATTTAGGGATCTTTGTGTGTGTGGGGGTGTGTGTGTGTGCGCACTAGAAGACCACAGAGTGATGTTGAGGCGACGTCCCACACAGGACCAACATCCTGTAAACACCTGGCTTTATTGTCCCTCATCGCCATGGTGACCAGGTTTATTGTCCAGGTGTTTGTTCTAGTGAGGTTTAATTATGCAATGAAATCTTCGCCGCCATCATCCAATCCATTCATCCGTGGAATGGAACGGAACCTGGAAGCGGAATGGCACTTATCCCAATTTCCAGCTGTCGTGGTTCCAGAATAATCATGGAGCGTTTAGATGATGTCATAAAGAGCTCTTCCTGACCCTCTGGGGAGGTCTGTTGATGGAGTGGCAGTAGTGCATGGCTTAGCTGTTACCATAGTAGCCTAATACGGCTCAAGTCAATAATAGTGCAGTATTATTATTGGGTGCTAATTGAGATAATTCAGAGAAACATCTTTGTTTGTCAAATGTTCTATCAAGGGCCTTGACACACACACAGGTGACCCAGTCGAAGACTGTTTACATTTGCCCTCCAACCTCTTCCGATTCACTTGGACTTGGATGAAACGTCTGAAAATATGCTATTCCTTCAATTTATGGATGTTGTTCTCCCGCTTGAGTTCCTTGAATAATACACGCATGGCCGTTGGTTGCCGATATGACATGTCAGCATAGATTGTGTTGTGAACAAGAAGGAAGAAATGCAAAGTAACTTGGAAGAAGGATTATAAATGGGCAGGTCAGCAATTTTATCTTGAGTTGAAAGCGGGCAAACAGCTCATAGGACTCCCCAACAGGCGTTGTGTTTCACGGAGTGGCCAGAGCTAAAATCTGGGTCACGCTGTAGAGTAGAGGAGAGATATAGGGAAGATATAGGGAGACCCTCTTCATTGTGTACTTGTAGTCCAATTTGTAGCATCCCCCATAGAGTCATGCTCTTGGCATTTAGATCATTATCTTTCCCACATTGACATACTTCTATGGCGTTTAGCACTAGCAGTTTTAAAAACCTCTTAAGGATCGAAGACAGAAGGGGTTCAAACTGTAGAATCCAGTTCCTTTTTTTGAATATAAAAATTGATTTTATCAAACAAGGACAAATCAGACAAATCAGAGCAAGATTACTGAATCTAAGTATATTATTTACCTTCAGAGTTGAATGTATCAAACCAGTTGTTGTGATAAGTTTTTTGTTGTTGTGCACTCTCTTCAAACGATGGATGGTATTTCTGCAATGGTATTCTTTCACTGTAATAGCTACTGTAAATTGGACAGTGCTGTTAGATTAACAAGAATGTAAGCTTTCTGCCCTTTCTGCTTTCTGCCCTGCACCTGCCCTAAGTTCTGACTTAGAATATGTGGACAACTACAAATACCTAGGTGTCTGGTTAGACTGTAAACTCTCCTTCCAGACTCACGTCAAACATCTCCAATCCAAAGTTAAATATAGAATTGGCTTCCTATTTCGCAACAAAGCATCCTTCACTCATGCTGCCTAACATACCCTCGTAAAACTGACCATCCTACCGATCCTCGACTTCGGGAATGTCATTTACAAAATAGCCTCCCATACCCTACTCAATAAATTGGATGCAGTCTATCACAGTGCCATCCATTTTGTCACCAAAGCCCCATATACTACCCACCACTGCAACCTGTACGCTCTCGTTGGCTGGCCCTCGCTTCATACTCATCGCCAAACCCACTGGCTCCAGGTCATCTACAAGACCCTGCTAGGTAAAGTCCCAACTTATCTCTGCTCGCTGGTCACCATAGCAGCACCCACCTGTAGCACGCGCTCCAGCAGGTATATCTCTCTGGTCACCCCCAAAACCAATTCCTCCTTTGGCCGCCTCTCCTTCCAGTTCTCTGCTGCCAATGACTGGAACGAACTACAAAAATCTCAAACTGGAAACACATCTCCCTCACTACTGTAACGACTGTCTTCGTGTGAAAGAGAGGAGGACCAAGATGCAGCATGAATATCATCCATATTTAATGGGAAAATACTTACACACCGAACAAAACAACAAACCAACAAAAAAGAAACGAAGACGATACAGTCCCGTAACGTGAACACTAAACACTGGAACAGGAACAATCACCCACAAACAAAAAGTGAAAACAGGCTACCTTAATATGGTTCCCAATCAGAGACAATGACAAACACCTGCCTCTGATTGAGAACCATATTAGGCCAAACAACAAACCCAACAAACCCAACATAGAAACACAAAACATAGAATGCCCACCCAGCTCACGTCCTGACCAACTAAACAAAGACTGAACAAAGGAAATATGGTCAGGAACGTGACAACTAGCTTTAAGCACCAGCTGTCAGAGCAGCTCACAGATTACTGCACCTGTAGATAGCCCATCTATAATTTATCCCAAACAACCTTCCCCTACTATATTTATTTATTTTGCTCCTTGGCACCCCATTATTGCTATTTCTACTTTGCACATTCCTCCACTGCAAATCTACCATTCCAGTGTTTTACTTGCTATATTGTATTTACTTCGCCACCATGGCCTATTTTTTCCCTTTACCTCCCTTATCTCACCTCATTTGCTCACATTGTATATAGACTTATTTTTCTACTGTATTATTGACTGTATGTTTGTTTTACTCCATGTGTAACTCTGTGTTGTTGTATGTGTCGAACTGCTTTGTTTTATCTTGGCCAGGTCGCAATTGTAAATGAGAACTTGTTCTCAAATTGCCTACCTGGTTAAATAAAAGGTGATTTTTTTATATATATATATATATATATATATATATAAGACATGTCTATGTCCTGGAAAGACTGCTGTTACTTACAAAGCCATTCTCGTCACATTAGCGCACATTAGCAGCAACCGTCCCCGTATAGGGACACCGATCCCGTAGATCGTTAAGAGTTAAAATTATTGGTTTCATATGCACAAGGTTGACAAAGCACTATGGAATTTCGCACTGGTAGTGTTCTAGTGTTATTGGTTGCAGAAACAGTTTGTTGCTGTTGATGATGCTAACTTCGGGTATAAAGAGAGTGTGATGGTAAATAGCTTGTAGTAGCAGCATTGTTGCTGTAATTATTGTCATTGTTATAATGAGCGGTGCTGTGCTGGTACGTTGTGTGTGTGTGTGTGTGTGTGTGTGTGTGTGTGTGTGTGTGTGTGTGTGTGTGTGTGTGTGTGTGTGTGTGTGTGTGTGTGTGTGTGTGTGTGTGTGTGTGTGTGTGTGTGTGTGGACTGCACTGCAAAACATTTCCTGTAATTTTTACAATAAATAACTGGCAAATTTACAGAACCTTTACTGTAACACAAATTTACAGCATATTACTAGAACACCTGACTACAGTGACATGCTGTATTTCTTTAATTTCCAGTGCATTACTGGAAGCACAGTGGTTAGTAACAGATTTACAGTGCAGGTAGCTAGTGCCAACAATGGGCAGTATTTCTGTTACATGTACTTGATATAGGTATTTCAATACCTTCCATACCTATTTTGTATTTTACTGGCATGATCAAAAATTAATAGAGGCCTATTTTGAAACAATTGAATTAGAACGCATTCATTTTGGATTTTCTAATACAAAATTAGACTTACAAGTAGCCCACTTAACTACAACATTCTCGCTAACAGTAAAATCATATTTCTTAAATCACCACAATGGTGATTTTAAAACAGTTACAGAGTTAATAGGAGTCATAGGGGAAAACTGAGGATGGACCAACAACATTGTAGTTTGTCCACAATACTAACCTACATGAGGAAATCTGTATAGAAAACAAATATTCCAAAACATGCATCCTGTTTGCAATAAGGCACTAAAGTAATACTGCAAAACAAGTATGGCAAATTAATTAACTTTTTTTGCCTGAGTACAAAGTGTAATGTTTGGGGAAAATCCAACACAACACATCACTGAGTACCAAATAATATTTTCAAGCATGGTGGTGGCTTCATCGTGTTCTGGGTATGCTTGTCAGCAGGGAGTTATTTAGGATAAAAATAAATGGAATAGAGCACAGTCAAAATCCTAGAGTAAAAACTGGTTCAGTCTGCTTTTCAACAGACACTGGGAGACAAATTCACCTTTCAGCAGGACAATACCCTGCACAAGGCCAAATATACACTGGCGTTGCTTACCAAGACAACGTTGAATGTTCCTGAGTGGCCTAGCTACAGTTTTGACTTAAAATTGTCTTGGAAATCTATGGCAAGACATGAACATGTCTTTCTAGCAATGATCAACAACCAACGTGACAGAGCTTGAAGAATCTTTTAAATAATAATGGGCAAATATTGTACAATCCAGGTATGCAAAGCTCTTTGAGCAGGGGTGTCAAACTCATATCCTGGAGGGCCTAATCTCTGCTGGCTTTTCCTTTAAATTAAGCCCTAGACAACCAGATGAGGGAAGTTCCTTAAAAATGTGTGACCTTAATTCATCAATCAGTACAAGGGAGGAGCGAAAACCTGTAGTGTCACATTTGCTCCTGCAACGCCCTTTACTGCTCATCCTGTGTCTCCTTGACCTGCTGCCACTCCCCCAGTACTCTCTCCCTCTCGCTCTCTCTGTGTGTGTGTGATTGTGTGGGCAGAGACAGGTGTGCTGGAGTCAGAGCAGATCCCCACCAGCTGCAACCTGTTCCATAATAAAGACCTCTACAAATACTCAGCCCTGCCACTTCCATGATGCCAGATCGTAATCTCTGCTCAGTCAGTCTACGCTTCTAGCTGTTTGTTACTGTCCTGTTGTGCCCATTTTCCTTGCCTGATGCTGTTTTCCCCTCCACTACAGTTCTGCCTGCTCTGACTCTGGTCCCTGTCTCCAGGCCTCATCATCCTGCTCCTGTCTTGGATTCCCCTCTGGACCTGCTTCCCTTGTCTCAACCCCTCTCACTCCAGCCTCCGCACCTGGTTTCCAGCAACCCGCCCGAGCTTCCCCTGACCTGCACTCCATCTTCCCCCTGTATTTCAATAAATACCTTGGTTACATCATCCCAGTCTCCTCGTCTGAGTCTGCTCTTGTGTTACACTCCGCATAACATGTAGACACTCGCCCCTCTGTGGACTGAGTTTGGCCCTTGTCAAATGCCTTGTTCACACTGCAGGCCTTAATGCTCAAATCAGTTTTGTTTTTCAAATCGATTTGGGACTACTGACTTTCCAAACAGCAAGTTACAAGTGACCAAATTGGATTTGTGTCCGTTCAGAAATCAGTCATTTGCTGACAGGGCTACGCTAATTGTCATAGTAATGACGGGTATGTATGCAGTGGTGTAGGCTGATTGCTGGTGCTTCCTATCACTCAGAAGTTATGTAGCAAGCTACGGTGACAGCAAAGCCTGCCACTGACATTTCCAAGTTGCTTTGAATGTTAAAAACCTTAGGGTAACAACACTTTTAAAACCTCAAAGGACAGCATGATCCAACTTTCAAAACGAGTCCTTTTTGACTAGCCACAGCAGTCAACTAGCTATCTAGGCAGTTTAGCTTTCTAGCACAGTCAGTAATTTGTAAACAATTAACAAGCTAGTTATCTACCATATGTTCTTGTCAAACTGTAAACAAAGTAGCAAGCAACAAGAGATTCCAAATAACAGTCTAAACTACTTGAGGGTAAATAAATCAGAATTGACTGTTCAGATTCAAATCTGATTCCTGGCCATGTGACTTGTATTTGAATTCAAACCACCTACGAAGGTGGTTTTGAAATATCCAATTCCATGTGATTTTTGGCTGTTCAGACTGCTGGAAAGATAATAGATTTGAATTGGATATATACATGGGATTTGAGTCAAAACTGCCAATGTGAACACGGCTTTAGAGACTTACCCAAAGATCTGTAATAGCTGCCCTCCTGTAGGGTTTCACTCCAACCCCAGTTGTAACTAATCTGATTCAGTTTATCAAGCAGCCAATCATGTGCACTAGATTGGGGTTGGAGTGAACACCTACAGTACTGGACAGTAGCTCTCCAGGAACAGGGTTGGAGAACCTTGTTCTAACGTCTGACTCGAGGGGGAATACTTACTATAATCAAGATATATTAGTGTTTTATTTTTCAGAAAAATTAATTCATTTTATTCCACTTTAACATTACAGAGTCCTGTGTCTTTATCGTTTACATAATTTTATTTTTTTATCCCACTTTATAACAAAATGTGTATAAAATCAAGGTGTTTCTACTTTCTGAAGGCACTGTATCACTTAAATTGGAACAACACTCTCACAAACCGGGTGCAACAAGTATAGCCTCCTATAACGAATGCCACAAAATGTGTTAATGAGCCACAACAATACCATATACCCACAAAAGGTTTTAAGATTCCCAAAATACAGTATGGTGCTGTATTCTGTGGGGTGATACTGAATTACAGTAAATAACTGGTTATACAGTAGCCAGTAAGTTACTGTCAATTTACTGGACAAAAATACGGTACTGTATTCTGAGAGGTACAGCATTCTCACTAATGGGTGTAAGAAATATAGCCTCTTACAAGGCACGCCTCAAAATATGTTAATGAGACAGATGATTTCCCCCCACAACTCTAATTCACAGTATGCTGCTGTAAATATACAGCAAAACAGGTAATACAGTACTTTATTGTAAAATTGTTTTCATTTTACAGCAGTGTAGCTGAATGTCATTGAGCCCCCATAATGGATTGCTCGTTACAGTACTGTAATATATAATTAGAGTAGCTAACAGTAAAAGTTTTGCTGTGAATTTACAGCAATTTGTTAGTGTTTTCCACCCATTCTTCTTCTTACGTTTTCATGAGTCATGAACTCCCTGAGTGTTTTTCATATGCCACTATAAATAAACCCAAATGTATCTGCTCTGTTCATGTGTGCATGTGAATGCTCGCTGAAGTGTACTTCTAACCAAGTGCTTAATCATTCAAGATGTGGACAAGGCTGTGTTTTCTTAGACGGGGGAGTGCCTGCGTCATCTCTGAGTGCGTGTCACTGTGTCATTCGTTCATACGTGCCTCTGCCCGGTGACAATAATAGAAAGGATCGTGGCACTTGTCGTTGTCACACAGCGTGTGTCATCTGAAAAAAGACCAGTGTGGCTCAGAGCTAGAAATCAGGGTGGTGGTCAGGATGTGACACAAACACACTGCAAAATCCACCCCACCGCCTCAATGTGACTCCATGGGGCTGAATCGTTCATACACCGAATAGTCTCAATGAGTCTGGACCTGGTTTCCAATAGCAATAGAAATGTTCTGTAGCCTAGTATGTTTGTAGGTCTAAGTGATTTCTATTAGGCTATGTTTGCCATGCGTTATCTATTCAGTTTTCTCATGCTATTTTGTATGCAATGTGTGATTATGTAAATTCTGCATTTCTTCAGTGTGTGTAAACTGTGAGCAAAACTGAATAAATCCAAAGTCAAAGTCGCTCGATCCCTTCTTTGCTACAGAAAATATCAAGTTGACCTAAAAATAGGATATGATTACAATTGTTTTCGTAATTGCTGAACAAATTATTGTAGTCTAATGGCAGGCAAAGAATTGGGCTTCAAGTAGGCCTACAATCATCCTACAATTAAATCATTAAACAATTAAAATAATAACAATTATTAAGGAACAGATCGCAATTTACTGGGGGGAGGGATGGTCCAAAATGGAGGAGGGCTGTCCATTTTTTTGTTGTTGCTTTGGATAGGGTTGTGTGGTGTTTTACTGGGCACGGGAGGGTAATGCATTTTTGTCCTGGTTAACATTCGCTGTTTTGTAGGTTTTAGTATATCATTTCTTCCATCCTGGCCGAATTTCCTCTTCTGCTTGCATATATCAAGGTGTTTTGGTAAAAACGTTAAGCACTATGCTTTCCATGTGCTAACTCTTACTATAGCGCCACTGCGCCAGACCCCCTCCGTCTGAGCAGACCACCCCCCGGGCTACTAACTTTATACGCCGCGTGCTAGCTTGGTGGAGGCCTCCTCTGCTCCATCTACGGCTGCCCCCTGGACACTATGATCACTTGGCTACATAGCTGATGCATGCTTGACTGTCCATTAATTCACGGTACTCCATTCTGTTTATTTGTGTTTTACCTGTCGGCTCTGTGCTTTAACTCAGGATCTGTGTGTAGTTAATCCGACCCTCTCTGCCTAGTCGTCGCCATTTTTACCTGTTGTTGCTGTGTTAGACTAACACCCTGTTATTGCTGCTGTTATCTTACCTGTTGTTTTAGCTAGCTCTCCCAATCAAGACCTGCAATCACTTTATGCCTTATTGTATGTCTCTCTCAAATATCAATATGCCTTGCATACTGTTGTTCAGGCTAGTTTTCATTATCATTGTTTTGGTTTGCAATGGACCCTGTAGTTCCACTCTCCGTACCTCTGATACCCCCTTTGTCCCACCTCCCACACATGCGGTGACCTCACCCATTGAGACCAGCATGTCCAGAGATACAACCTCTCTTATCATCACCCAGTGCCTGGGCTTGCCTCCGCTGTACCCGCGCCCCTCCATACCCCTGTCTGCACATTATGCCCAGAATCTATTCTACCACGCCCATAAATCTGCTCCTTTTATTCTTTGTCCCCAACGCTCTAGGCGACCAGTTTTGATAGCCTTTAGCCGCACCCTCATCCTACTACTCCTCTGTTCCTCGGGTGATGTGGAGGTAAACCCAGGCCCTGCATGTCCCCAGTCACCCTCATTTGTTGACTTCTGCGATCGAAAAAGCCTTGGCCTCATGCATGTCAACATCAGAAGCCTCCTCCCTAAGTTTGCCTTACTCACCGCTTTAGCACACTCTGCCAATCCTGATGTCCTTGCCGTGTCCGAATCCTGGCTTAGGAAGGCCACCAAAAATTCTGAGATTTCCATACCCAACTATAACACTTTCCGTCAAGATAGAACTGCCAAAGGGGGAGGAGTTGCAATCTACTGCAGAGATAGCCTGCAAAGTTCTGTCATACTTTCCAGGTCTATGCCCAAACAGTTCGAACTTCTAATTTTAAAAATTAATCTCTCCAGAAATAAGTCTTTCACTGTTGCCGCCTGCTACCGACCCCCCTCAGCTCCCAGCTGTGCCCTGGACACCATCTGTGAATTGATCGCTCCCCATCTAGCTTCAGAGTTTGTTCTGTTAGGTGACCTAAACTGGGATATGCTTAACACCCCGGCAGTCCTACAATCCAAGCTTGATGCCCTCAATCTCACACAAATCATCAAGGAACCCACCAGGTACAACCCTAAATCCGTAAACATGGGCACCCTAATAGACATTATCCTGACCAACCTGCCCTCCAAATACACCTCTGCTGTCTTCAATCAAGATCTCAGCGATCACTGCCTCATTGCCTGTATCCGACACGGGTCCGCGGTCAAACGACCACCCCTCATCACTGTCAAACGCTCCCTAAAACACTTCTGCGAGCAGGCCTTTCTAATCGACCTGGCCCGGGTACCCTGGAAGGATATTGACCTCATCCCGTCAGTTGAGGATGCCTGGTCATTCTTTAAATGTTACTTCCTCACCATATTAGACAAGCATGCTCCGTTCAAAAAATGCAGAACCAAAAACAGATATAGCCCTTGGTTCACTCCAGACCTGACTGCCCTCGACCAGCACAAAAACATCCTGTGGCGAACTGCAATAGCATCGAAGAGCCCCCGCGATATGCAACTGTTCAGGGAAGTCAGGAACCAATACACGCAGTCAGTCAGGAAAGCAAAGGCCAGCTTTTTCAAGCAGAAATTCGCATCCTGTAGCTCTAACTCCAAAAAGTTCTGGGATACTGTAAAGTCCATGGAGAACAAGAGCACCTCCTCCCAGCTGCCCACTGCACTGAGGCTAGGTAACACGGTCACCACCGATAAATCCGTGATAATCGAAGACTTCAACAAGCATTTCTCAATGGCTGGCCATGCCTTCCTCCTGGCGACTCCAACCTTGGCCAACAGCCCCGCCCCCCCCCGCTGCTACTCGCCCAAGCCTCCCCAGCTTCTCCTTTACCCAAATCCAGATAGCAGATGTTCTGAAAGAGCTGGAAAACCTGGACCCATACAAATCAGCTGGGCTTGACAATCTGGACCCCCTATTCCTGAAACTGTCCGCCGCCATTGTCGCACCCCCTATTACCAGCCTGTTCAACCTCTCCTTCGTATCATCTGAGATCCCCAAGGATTGGAAAGCTGCCGCGGTCATCCCCCTCTTCAAAGGGGGAGACACCCTGGACCCAAACTGTTACAGACCTATATCCATCCTGCCCTGCCTATCTAAGGTCTTCGAAAGCCAAGTCAACAAACAGATCACTGACCATCTCGAATCCCACCGTACCTTCTCCGCTGTGCAATCCGGTTTCCGAGCCGGTCACGGGTGCACCTCAGCCACGCTCAAGGTACTAAACGACATCATAACCGCCATCGATAAAAGACATTACTGTGCAGCCGTCTTCATCGACCTGGCCAAGGCTTTCGACTCTGTCAATCACCATATTCTTATCGGCAGACTCGGTAGCCTCGGTTTTTCTAATGACTGCCTTGCCTGGTTCACCAACTACTTTGCAGACAGAGTTCAGTGTGTCAAATCGGAGGGCATGTTGTCCGGTCCTCTGGCAGTCTCTATGGGGGTACCACAGGGTTCAATTCTCGGGCCGACTCTTTTCTCTGTATACATCAATGATGTTGCTCTTGCTGCGGGCGATTCCCTGATCCACCTCTACGCAGACGACACCATTCTATATACTTCCGGCCCTTCCTTGGACACTGTGCTATCTAACCTCCAAACGAGCTTCAATGCCATACAACACTCCTTCCGTGGCCTCCAACTGCTCTTAAACGCTAGTAAAACCAAATGCATGCTTTCAACCGTTCGCTGCCTGCACCCGCACGCCCGACTAGCATCACCACCCTGGACGGTTCCGACCTAGAATATGTGGACATCTATAAGTACCTAGGTGTCTGGCTAGACTGCAAACTCTCCTTCCAGACTCATATCAAACATCTCCAATCCAAAATCAAATCAAGAATCGGCTTTCTATTCCGCAACAAAGCCTCCTTCACTCACGCCGCCAAACTTACCCTAGTAAAACTGACTATCCTACCGATCCTCGACTTCGGCGATGTCATCTACAAAATAGCTTCCAACACTCTACTCAGCAAACTGGACGCAGTTTATCACAGTGCCATTCGTTTTGTTACTAAAGCACCTTATACGACCCACCACTGCGACCTGTATGCCCTAGTCGGCTGGCCCTCGCTACATGTTCGTCGTCAGACCCACTGGCTCCAGGTCATCTACAAGGCTATGCTAGGTAAAGTGCCGCCTTATCTCAGTTCACTGGTCACGATGGCTACACCCACCCGCAGCACGCGCTCCAGCAGGTGTATCTCACTGATCATCCCTAAAGCTAAAACCTCATTTGGACGCCTTTCCTTCCAGTTCTCTGCTGCCTGCGACTGGAACGAATTGCAAAAATCTCTGAAGTTGGAGACTTTTATCTCCCTCAACAACTTTAAAAATCTGCTATCCGAGCAGCTAACTGATGGCTGCAGCTGTACATAGTCCATCTGTAAACTACCCACCCAATTTACCTACCTCACCCCCCATACTGCTTTTATTTATTTACTTTTCTGCTCTTTTGCACACCAGTATCTCTTCTTGCACATGTTCATCTGATGATTTATCACTCCAGTGTTAATCTGCTAAATTGTAATTATTCGATTTATTGCCTACCTCATGCCTTTTGCACACATTGTATATAGATTCTCTTTTTTCTACCATGTTATTGACTTGTTTATTGTTTACTCCATGTGTAACTCTGTGTTGTCTGTTCACACTGCTATGCTTTATCTTGGCCAGGTCACAGTTGCAAATGAGAACTTGTTCTCAACTAGCCTACCTGGTTAAATAAAGGTGAAATAAAAAAAAAATAAAAAAAAATACCACAGGTCAGTATAGACTACCAGGCTAAGGGTCTATCCTGCCCGCTATTGACCATTCATAGTGACAATAGTGGCAGGTGGATCGTTTGTCCAGCTCTGCAATAGGCTAACTAGCAATCATACGCATTCAAAGCTGCATCAATTTTCAATATGAATTGACAAGAACAAATAGGAATAGCTGATAGGCATTGGACAGGCCAGGTGCATCATTGCACATGAAAGAACAGTGAAGAGATGAAATGCACAGCCCAGAAACGTAGGGACAATACAATTATCCTACCTAGACTACAATAGCCTACAACACCACAGGTAGCCTAGTAGTTAGAGCATTAGACTAATAACTGAAAGTTTGCAAGATCGAATCCCTGAGCTGACAAGGTAAAAATCTGAAGTTCTGCCCCTGAACAATGCAGTTAACCTGCTGTTCCTAGGCCGTCATTGAAAATAAGAATCTGTTCTTAACTGACTTGCCTACACAAGGTTATAAAAGTGTCTCTTTAATAGCATTATTGTTTTCAAGTGAGTACAACATTTTAGTGAAGAACAGCGCAAAAGCCCTATGACTTTGTTTCATTCGATTTGGATCCGTTGTGGGTCTACTCTAGAAATGTTACAAGGGCGAGAAAAGGCACACTATCCGGTAGCCGTCTGGCTGTATTTTTAATTCTGATACTGAAAGCCCTGTCTGTTTCAGATCATCATTCTTCCAAGTCGGCCTATTATAATGTGCCCACATTATGCTATCTCCTGGCAGGCCCAGTTATTCAGGAAACACGCGCTCTGCCTCCTCTCCAGTCCCAGCGGCTATTCCTCACGCACCTCGAACTTAACACTTCAATATAGTCGAAATATTTATCATTCAACTTTTAAAATGTATTACCTTTTATATGTGGCATTAAAAAAAACAGTCACAATGTTTTCATCTGATTAGGCTACTTCAATGGTCTCCTGTAGGTATACGCACGTTCATCCAATATATCATTCCAGCATCCTCAGAATGGCTTGACATTAACCAGGTTTCAATCCAACCTTTTTATGCAGTAAAGTAGCCTACATGTCTGATAAAAAAAATGGCACCGTATCATGGGAAAATATAAAGTTTATTAGGCTACAGATGAAATAAATGATGATGAGCTTCAGAGGATGGCGAAAGTGCACAGTGATCAGGTTGATGCTCCTTTCAATAAATATGTAGGGTCTTACTCTGGTGACATGATGATCGATGCTTGGCTGCCATTTGACAGATAAAGATCATATCACACTTTCGTCCACAATAATCTCATCATGTAGTAGGCTATACCTGCACTGTATCTGCAAGTTGTTGGCCATAGTGCACGTGCCAGTACCAGAGTGGGCATATTGCTATACCTACACAACATTTTCTTTGACAAACAATCAGTAGGCCTAGAGTTGAAAATGTGATGGAAACCCTTTTAACTTGTATTTTTTATTCAGTACATGGGAATTAACCTCAAATGTTATTTTTATGTACACTACATATTCATTCACAGACTTTTATCTACAGCAAGTCAATTTGATGGAAACAACTCTGATGGGTTGTTTCCATCAAATACCTTAGCCGGTAATACATTTACATTTAAGTCATTTAGCAGACGCTCTTATCCAGAGCGACTTACAAATTGGTGCATTCACCTTATGACATCCAGTGGAACAGCCACTTTACAATAGTGCATCTAAATCTTTTAAGGGGGGGGGGGGGGGGGTTTTAGAAGGATTACTTTATCCTATCCTAGGTATTCCTTGAAGAGGTGGGGTTTCAGGTGTCTCCGGAAGGTGGTGATTGACTCCGCTGTCCTGGCGTCGTGAGGGAGTTTGTTCCACCATTGGGGGGCCAGAGCAGCGAACAGTTTTGACTGGGCTGAGCGGGAACTGTACTTCCTCAGTGGTAGGGAGGCGAGCAGGCCAGAGGTGGATGAACGCAGTGCCCTTGTTTGGGTGTAGGGCCTGATCAGAGCCTGAAGGTACTGAGGTGCCGTTCCCCTCACAGCTCCGTAGGCAAGCACCATGGTCTTGTAGCGGATGCGAGCTTCAACTGGAAGCCAGTGGAGAGAGCGGAGGAGCGGGGTGACGTGAGAGAACTTGGGAAGGTTGAACACCAGACGGGCTGCGGCGTTCTGGATGAGTTGTAGGGGTTTAATGGCACAGGCAGGGAGCCCAGCCAACAGCGAGTTGCAGTAATCCAGACGGGAGATGACAAGTGCCTGGATTAGGACCTGCGCCGCTTCCTGTGTGAGGCAGGGTCGTACTCTGCGGATGTTGTAGAGCATGAACCTACAGGAACGGGCCACCGCCTTGATGTTAGTTGAGAACGACAGCGTGTTGTCCAGGATCACGCCAAGGTTCTTAGCGCTCTGGGAGGAGGACACAATGGAGTTGTCAACCGTGATGGCGAGATCATGGAACGGGCAGTCCTTCCCCGGGAGGAAGAGCAGCTCCGTCTTGCCGAGGTTCAGCTTGAGGTGGTGATCCGTCATCCACACTGATATGTCTGCCAGACATGCAGAGATGCGATTCGCCACCTGGTCATCAGAAGGGGGAAAGGAGAAGATTAATTGTGTGTCGTCTGCATAGCAATGATAGGAGAGACCATGTGAGGTTATGACAGAGCCAAGTGACTTGGTGTATAGCGAGAATAGGAGAGGGCCTAGAACAGAGCCCTGGGGGACACCAGTGGTGAGAGCGCGTGGTGAGGAGACAGATTCTCGCCACGCCACCTGGTAGGAGCGACCTGTCAGGTAGGACGCAATCCAAGCGTGGGCCGCGCCGGAGATGCCCAACTCGGAGAGGGTGGAGAGGAGGATCTGATGGTTCACAGTATCGAAGGCAGCCGATAGGTCTAGAAGGATGAGAGCGGAGGAGAGAGAGTTAGCTTTAGCAGTGCGGAGCGCCTCCGTGATACAGAGAAGAGCAGTCTCAGTTGAGTGACTAGTCTTGAAACCTGACTGATTTGGATCAAGAAGGTCATTCTGAGAGAGATAGCAGGAGAGCTGGCCAAGGACGGCACGTTCAAGAGTTTTGGAGAGAAAAGAAAGAAGGGATACTGGTCTGTAGTTGTTGACATCGGAGGGATCGAGTGTAGGTTTTTTCAGAAGGGGTGCAACTCTCGCTCTCTTGAAGACGGAAGGGACGTAGCCAGCGGTCAAGGATGAGTTGATGAGCGAGGTGAGGTAAGGGAGAAGGTCTCCGGAAATGGTCTGGAGAAGAGAGGAGGGGATAGGGTCAAGCGGGCAGGTTGTTGGGCGGCCGGCCGTCACAAGACGCGAGATTTCATCTGGAGAGAGAGGGGAGAAAGAGGTCAGAGCACAGGGTAGGGCAGTGTGAGCAGAACCAGCGGTGTCGTTTGACTTAGCAAACGAGGATCGGATGTCGTCGACCTTCTTTTCGAAATGGTTGACGAAGTCGTCTGCAGAGAGGGAGGAGGGGGGGGGGGGGGAGGAGGATTCAGGAGGGAGGAGAAGGTGGCAAAGAGCTTCCTAGGGTTAGAGGCAGATGCTTGGAATTTAGAGTGGTAGAAAGTGGCTTTAGCAGCAGAGACAGAAGAGGAAAATGTAGAGAGGAGGGAGTGAAAGGATGCCAAGTCCGCAGGGAGGCGAGTTTTCCTCCATTTCCGCTCGGCTGCCCGGTGCCCTGTTCTGTGAGCTCGCAATGAGTCGTCGAGCCACGGAGCGGGAGGGGAGGACCGAGCCGGCCTGGAGGATAGGGGACATAGAGAGTCAAAGGATGCAGAAAGGGAGAAGAGGAGGGTTGAGGAGGCAGAATCAGGAGATAGGTTGGAGAAGGTTTGAGCAGAGGGAAGAGATGATAGGATGGAAGAGGAGAGAGTAGCGGGGGAGAGAGAGCGAATGTTGGGACGGCGCGATACCATCCGAGTAGGGGCAGTGTGGGAAGTGTTGGATGAGAGCGAGAGGGAAAAGGATACAAGGTAGTGGTCGGAGACTTGGAGGGGAGTTGCAATGAGGTTAGTGGAAGAACAGCATCTGGTAAAGATGAGGTCAAGCGTATTGCCTGCCTTGTGAGTAGGGGGGGAAGGTGAGAGGGTGAGGTCAAAAGAGGAGAGGAGTGGAAAGAAGGAGGCAGAGAGGAATGAGTCAAAGGTAGACGTGGGGAGTTTAAAGTCACCCAGAACTGTGAGAGGTGAGCCGTCCTCAGGAAAGGAGCTTATCAAGGCATCAAGCTCATTGATGAACTCTCCGAGGGAACCTGGAGGGCGATAAATGATGAGGATGTTAAGCTTGAAAGGGCTGGTAACTGTGACAGCATGGAATTCAAAGGAGGCGATAGACAGATGGGTAAGGGGAGAAAGAGAGAATGACCACTTGGGAGAGATGAGGATCCCGGTGCCACCACCCCGCTGACCAGAAGCTCTCGGGGTGTGCGAGAACACGTGGGCAGACGAAGAGAGAGCAGTAGGAGTAGCAGTGTTATCTGTGGTGAGCCATGTTTCCGTCAGTGCCAAGAAGTCGAGGGACTGGAGGGAAGCATAGGCTGAGATGAACTCTGCCTTGTTGGTCGCAGATCGGCAGTTCCAGAGGCTACCGGAGACCTGGAACTCCACGTGGGTCGTGCGAGCTGGGACCACCAGGTCAGGGTGGCCGCGGCCACGCGTTGTGAAGCGTTTGTATGGTCTGTGCAGAGAGGAGAGAACAGGGATAGACAGACACATAGTTGACAGGCTACAGAAGAGGCTATGCTAATGCAAAGAAGATTAGAATGACAAGTGGACTACACGTCTCGAATGTTCAGAAAGTTAAGCTTACGTTGCAAAAAAAATTAAAAATCTTATTGACTAAAATGATATAGTACTGCTGGCTGGTGAAGTAGGCTGGCTAGCAGTGGCTGCGTTGTTGAAAGTGTAGCTGGCTAGGTAACCTCGACAATTTCTCGAAATTTCTCTAAACTACACAATTATCTTGGATACAAGGACAGCAAAGACAACTATGTAGCTAGCTAACACTACGCTACTCAAGTCGTTCCGTTGTAATGTAAGTTTCTACAGTGCTGCTATTCGGTAGAAGTTGGCTAGCTAGCAGTGTTAGCTAGCAGTGTTGGCTAGGTAGGAGAACGGCAGCGCGGGGGACGAAAATAGCTGGCTAGTTAACCGATAATTACTCAAAACTACAGAATTATCTTAGATACAAAGATAGCAAAGACAACTATGTAGCTAGCTAACACTACACTAATCAAGTCGTTCCGTTGTAATGTAATCGTTTCTACAGTGATGCTATTCGGTGGCTAGCTGGCTAGCTAGCAAGGGTTGACTACGTTACGCTACGTTAGGACGAAAATAGCTAGCTAGCGAACCTCAATAACTACACAATTATCTTTGATACAAAGACGGCTATGTAGCTAGCTAAGTAGCTAGCTAAGATCAAACAAATCAAAGATAGCAAAGACAACTGTGTAGCTAGCTAACACTACACTAATCAAGTCGTTCCGTTGTAATGCAATCGTTTCTACAGTGCTGCTATTTGGTGGCTAGCTGGCTAGCTAGCAGTGTTGACTACGTTACGTTACGTTAGGACGAAAATAGCTGGCTAGCGAACCTCAATAACTACACAATTATGTTTGATACAAAGACGGCTATGTAGCTAGCTAAGATCAAACAAATCAAACCGTTGTACTGTAATGAAAATGAAAATGAAAATGAAATGGTAATACTACCTGTGGAGCGAAGCGGAATGCGACTACTCCCTCCAACCCGGAAGTAATGTTCCGATAGCAGCTTTTGGTCAAAAAAATAAATAAAAAGTCAGTAAATAAAGTTGCAACGGGACAAATTGTCCAGGAGAGACTATCTATCAGAGCCTACACCCGAATTGATGCTTCAGCACCATCCTCTCATGCCTAGTACCCAAGTAAGCCGGCTCCCCATTCTCTCACACCTACAGCGTCATCGCCAAAATGGTACACAGCATCATCTGGATACAGTGCAATTGGAAAATATTCAGACCTATTCCCTTTTTACACATTTTGTTGCGTAACAGCCTTATTCTAAAATGTATTAAATAATTTCCCCCTCAAATCTACACACCATATCCCATAACGACAAAGAAAAAACTGTTTTTATTTTTAGAAATGTTTGCAAATTTGATAAAAAAACTAAAACAGAAATACCTTATTTACATGCAGTTGAAGTCGGAGGTTTACATACACCTTAGCCAAATACATTTAAACTCAGTTTTTCACAATTCCTGACATTTAATCCTAGTAAAAATTCCTTGTCTTAGGATCACCACTTTATTTTAAGAATATGAAATGTCAGAATAATAGTAGAGTATGATTTATTTCAGCTTTTATTTCATTCATCACATTCCCAGAGGGTCAGAAGTTAACATACACACAATTAGTATTTGGTAACATTGTCTTTAAATTGTTTACCTCTTAAGTATAGGGGGCAGAATTTTTGTTTTTGGCTAAAAAAAACGTACTCGTTTGAAACTGCCTATTTCTCAGCCCCTGAAACTAGAATATGCATATAATTGTCAGATTAGGATAGAAAACACTCTAAAGTTTCCAAAACTGTCAAAATTTTGTCTGAGTTGAACAGAACTGATATTGCAGGCTAAAACCTGAGGAAAATCCAATCAGGAAGTGCCTCTGTTTTTGAAACCTCTCTGTTCTTATGCATCCCTATCACCCATTTAAAGGGATATCAAACAGATTCCTTTTTCTATGGCTTCCCTAAGGTGTCAACAGCCTTTAGACATAGTTTCAGGCTTTTATTTTGAAAAATGAACGAGAACGATCACATTGCGTAAGTGGATAGGTGGGGGCTCTCAGAGTGAGTTGTGCGCAACAGAGAAAGGCGGCCATTGTTACTCCCGGTCATATTGAAAAACCAACACTCCCAGTTGATATATTATCGAATATATATTTGAAAAACAACCTGAGGATTGATTATAAAAAACGTTTGACATGTTTCTGTGGACATTATGGATATTATCTGGAATTTTTGTCTGCGTTGTCGTGACCGCTTTTTCCTGTGGATTTCTGAGCATAACGCGCCAAACGAACGGATGTATTTGGATATAAAAATATCTTTATGGAACAAAAGGAACATTTGTTGTCTAACTGGGAGTCTCGTGAGTGAAAACATCTGAAGATCATCAAAGGTAAACGATTAATTTGATTGCTTTTCTGATTTTCATGACCAAGTTACCTGATGCTAAGTGTACTTAATGTTTTGTTGAGCGATCGATAAACTTACACAAACGCTTGTATTGCTTTGCTGGAAAGCATAATTTCAAAATCTGAGACGACAGGTGGATTAACAAAAGCCTAAACTGTGTTTTGCAATATTGCACTTGTGATTTCATGAATATGAATATTTTCTAGTAATATTATTTGACTGTGGCACTACGCTATTCAGCGTTGCTGATGACAATTATCCCAGAACCGGGATGGGTGGTTCAGAAAGGTTAACTTGGGTTAAACGTTTCGGGTAGCCTTCCACAAGCTTCCCATAATAAGTTGGGTGAATTTTGGTCCATTCCTCCTGACAGCTGGTGTAACTGACTCAGATTTGAAGGCCTCCTTGCTCGCACACACTTTTTCAGGTTCTGCCCACATATTTTCCATAGGATTGAGGTCAGGGCTTTGTGATTTCAACTTCAATGTCATGACTTTGTTGTCCTTAAGCCATTTTGCCACAACTTTGGAAGCATACTTGGGGTCATTGTCCATTTGGAAGACCCATTTGCAACCAAGCTTTAACTTCCTGACTGGTGTCTTGAGATGTTGCTTAAATATATCCACATAATTTTCCTTCCTCATGACGCCATCTATTTTGTGAAGTGCACCAGTCGCTCCTGCAGCAAAGCACCCCCACAACATGATGCTGCCACCCCTGTGCTTCACGGTTGGGATGGTGTTCTTCGGCTTGCAAGCCTCTCCCTTTTTCTTCCAAACATAATGGTCATCATGGCCAAACAGTTCTATTTTTGTTTCATCAGACCAAAAGGACATTTCTCCAAAAAGTACCATCTTTGTCCCAATGTGCAGTTGCAAACCGAAGTCTGGCTTTTTTATGGCAGTTTTCGAGCAGTGGCTTCTTCCTTGCTGAGCGACCTTTCAGGTTATGTCGATATAGGATTTGTTTTACTGTAGATATAGATACTTTTGTACCTGTTTCCTCCAGCATATTTACAAGGTCCTTTGCTGTTGTTCTGGGATTGATTTGCGCTTTTCGCACCAAAGTACATTCATCGCTAGTAGACAGAACGCGTCTCCTTCCTGAGCGGTATGACAGCTGCGTGGTCCCATGGTGTTTATGCTTGCGTACTATTGTTTGTACAGATGAACGTGGTACCTTCAGGCGTTTGGAAATTGCTCCCAAGGATGAACCAGACTTGTGGAGGTCTGCAATTTTTTTCTCTGAGGTCTTGGCTGATTTCTTTTGATTTTCCCATGATGTCAAGCAAAGAGGCACTGCGTTTGAAGATAGGCCTTTAAATACATCCACAGGTACACCTCCAATTGACTCAAATGATGTCAATTAGCCTATCAGAAGCTTCTATAGCCATGACATAATTTTCTGGAATTTTCCAAGCTGCTTAAAGGCACAGTCAACTTAGTGTTTGTAAATTTCTGACCCACTGGAATTGTGAAACAGTGAATTATAAGTGAAATAATCAGTCTGTAAACAATTGTTGGAAAAATTACTTTTGTCATGCACAAAGTACATGTCCTAACCGACTTGCCGAAACAAGAAATTTGTGGAGTGGTTGAAAAACGAGTTTTAATGACTCCAACCTAAATGTATGTAAACTTCTGACTTCAACTGTAAGTATTCAGAGCCTTTGCTATGACACTCGAAATTGAGCTCAGGTGCATCCTGTTTCCATTGATCATCCTTGAGATGTATCTACAACTTCATTGGAGTCCACCTGTGGTAAATTCAATTGATTGTACATGATTTGGAAAAGGACACACTTGTTTATATAAGGTCCCACAGTTGACAGAGCATGTTAGAGCAAAAACCAAGCTGTGAGGTTGAAGGAATTGTCCGTAGAACTCTGAGACAGTATTGTGTCGAGGCACAAATCAGGGGAAGGGTTCCAATAAATGTCTGCAGCATTGAAGGTCCCCAAGAACACAGTGGCTTCCAAATTTCCTAAATGGAAGAAGTATAAAACCCACAAGACGCTTCTAGAGCTGGCAGCGCAGCCAAACTGAGCAATCGGGGGAGAAGGTCCTTGATCAGGGAGGGGACCAAGAACCCGATGGTCCCTCTGACAGAGCTCTAGAGTTCCTCTGTGGAGATGGGAGAACCTTCCAGAAGGACAACCATCTCTGCAGCACTACACCAATCGGGCCTTTATGGTAGAGTGGCCAGACGGAAGCCAAGCCTCAGTAAAAGGCACATGACAGTCTGCTTGGAGTTTGCCAAAAGGAACCTAAAAGACTTTCCGACCATGAGAAGCAAGATTCTTGGGTCTGATGAAACGAAGATTGAACACTTTGGCCTGAATGCCAAGCGTTACATCTGGAGGATACCTTGCACCATCCCTACGGTGAAGCATGGTGATGGCAGCATCATGCTGTGGGGATGTCAACGGCAGGGACCCGGGAGACTAGTCAGGTTCGAGCGAAAGATTAACGGAGCAATGTACAGAGAGATCCTTGATGAAAACCTGCTCCAGAGCGCTCAGGACCTCAGACTGGGGCGAAGGTTTCCTTTCCAACAGGACAATGATCCTAAGCACACAGCCAAGACATTGCAGGAGTGGCTTCGAGACAAGTCTCTGAATATCATTGAGTGGCCCAGCCAGAGCCCGGACTTGAATCCGATTGAACATCTCTGGAGAGACCTGATAATATCTGCGCAGTGATGCTCCCCATCCAACCTGACAGAGCTTTAGAGGATCTGCACAGAAGATGTGCCAAACTTGTAGCATCACACCCAAGGAGACTTGAGGCTGTAATCAAAGGTGCTTCTACAATGCACTGAGTAAAGGGTCTGATTACTGTAAATGTGATATTTGCAAACATTTCTAAAAAAAAACTTTTTTGCTTTGTCATGATGGGGTATTGAGGGGGGGAAAAAACGATTTAATCCATTTCAAAATAAGGCTATATCGTAACAACGTGGAAAAAGTCAATGGGTCGGAATACTTTTCCAATGCTCTGTGTACATTTTGAACAGGATTATCTAGTTTGGATGCAATTTCAATGGAATTGATGGAGAAAGAGTGCTCACTTGCTCACTGATTTAAACAACAATATTTAAGTGATGTGCCGTTTTAAAACTCCATAGCTGAAAAAAAACTATAAACAAAAGAAGGTAGCCCCAAAATGCCAGATGGAGATGTATAAATTAGATATGCATGTAGTCCTTATATTACTGTAGCATAGGCTGCAGCAAATGTAGGTAATATGGATGGAAATACATACCTGACTTTATTGTGCAATCCTGGTGACTTTTTAAATGATTTGTGTATATACAGTATGTCTTTGTTTTTACTGACAAATCAGATCTATCTATCAATAAATCCAACCTGTGCAGCAGCAGTTTGATAAATGGATAGAGACATCTCTTACGAAACAAAAAGTTTAATGACGTTCAGAGATTGTCAAGCCAAGCCTTTGATGCTGGGTAAGCCTAAAGTAGGGAGGGATGCGTTTTATTTTTTGTCGACATTGACAGTCTATTTTTTGTGGTGTTGAAAATGCAACCATGATATTGAAATGCTCAAAATCAGTAAAATCATACTTACAAAGCATGTAGAGGTCTGCAATTTGTATCATAGGTACACTTCAACTGTGAGAGACGGAATCTAAAACAATGATCCAGAAAATCACATGGTATGATTTTTACGTAATTAATTTGCATTCTATTGCATGACATTAGTAGGAAAACCTGCAAAATCGGCAGTGTACATTTTTAAAGTATATCAGGTATTTAAATACTTTGTGATAAAATAAAGAAAATGATATGGCCTCATTTGCATACATTTGCATACATACACTGAGTGTTAAGATGGCAGCCTGTCTCTGCAGGGAGTTTGTTATAGTTGTTTTGAGCCCTAGGGGCTAGTCAGACTGGTCTTTATAGTCATTTGACTCGTTTTTTATCCGTTTATTATTTAGTTTGAGCCTGGTTCAGTATGTTGTTGGAGGATTTGTATGTATTGTACATACCGTTACCTGCTTCAAGAGCCTTAAAATAAAAACTTTGCCCTGCATCTTCTGCTCACTGCCTCTCTTTCCTCACCAACACCAGCCAGACAGCTTGAACCATCCAGGGCAAGTAAGGGGCCTACGAGCCTCTCTTACATGCACAACAAATCAACACCCATCAAAATAAAGTTATCTTTCTTCTCTTTCTTGTGATGTAAGTGTTGAGACGGTGCATTTAATCCTGACCAAGCCTTATCATTCTTTTAGATGCAACAGAAAGCCAATGTATTCCATTGAGCCTTTTCAGCCATTACTGGAGTGTGTTTGTCAGGTTTTTTACAAATGTTTCCGCAGTCATTACGTCAATGGGGAAAACAAATGGTACAAGCAAGAAAGAGTCGCCAGAGTAAGATTAAATCAATCAATCAGCGAGATTTGAGTGACAAGTGGATTTTGCACCCATCAAACATAGGAAAAAGATGGCTGAAAAGTTGATATCCTCAGGTGGGAACTGATAGTTTACAGTCGCTACTGTATTTATGGATGGATACTATGCTGAAAGAAAGAAAGTATTACAATGGCATGTATTATCAAATGGTTGAAAGGCCAATGCTGCTAAAGACAAATTCATTGGTGTAACTTTAGAAAGACTAAAATGAGCCGATGTGTTTGAAATGCCAGGGCCGATTTCTGGTTCCAGTTCGCCCATGAGAAAGAGACAATGTCATAGACCTTGAAGAGGAGACATTGACGTTATATACTGTAAAGTGTTGACAATCTCTGTCGCCGGTGCTCAAGTCGTTTTCAAGGGGAGATGCTATTGTCTGAGAGTCGGCTGTGTGTGTCTTTGTGTGTGTATGTGTCTGTCCATCCGTCCGTCCGTCCGTCCGTCTGTCTGTGATTGTACACTCTTAGAACAAAAAGGGGTGATCTAGAACCAAATAGGAGTATTTGTCTTTTTTTCCAAGAGTGTATGTGCGTACGCTCTCAAAGTGTATGACTGAGAGGGTGGTAGTGCATCACGTCCAACTCTACTGATGCGTTAGCGTGTCAGAGCCCCCACACTCCCATCCAACTCTCGTCTCTGTGACAAGGCTGAGTCACAGAGGCCATAGCCTGTGTCACATCTCTGTCTCTCTCCTATCACAACACAAGCTGCTTCAACATCAGGCCAGCTGCCAGCCATCGCTGCCACACAAGTCACTGTCAAAGACACAGAAACACATAGAAAGAAAGGCAGGTTGAACTCACACAAAGCATCTTAACTGGAAGTCTCTGTTTTCAAGAAGTAAAAAGAATAGTTTGATAATTTACACATCAAAGAAAAAAGTGTAGCTAAACAAATGCATAAACATCTTGACAGCTTTACAAAATGAAATACTAAAGCCACACAATACACATATAAAGTGTTGGTTTCATGAGCTGAAATAAAACATCCTAGACATTTACATATGCACAAAAAGCTTATTTCTCAAAAATTTGGTGCACAAATTTGTTTACATCCCTGTTAGTGAGCATTTCTCCTTTGCTAAGATAATCCATCTGATTAAACAGCATGATCATTACACAGGTGCACCTTGTGATAGGGACAATTAAAGGTCACTCTTAAACGTGCAGTTTTGTCACAAATGCCTCAAGTTTGGAGGGAGCGTGCAATTGACACGCTGACTGCAGGAATGTCCACCAGAACTGTTGCCAGAGAATAGAATCTTAATTTCTCGCACAATTGGTAGGCCGTCATTGTAAATAAGAATTTGTTCTTAACTGACTTGCCTAGTTAAATAAAGGTAAAATTAAAAATAGAAACAATTTGGCAGTACGTCCAACCGACCCCACAACCGCAGACCACGTGTAACCACGCCAGCCCAGGACCTCCACATCCGGCTTCTTCACCTGCGGGATCGTCTGAGACCAGCCACTCAGACAGCTGATGAAATTGAGGATTATTTC
This sequence comes from Salvelinus fontinalis, assembly GCF_029448725.1. NCBI lineage: Eukaryota > Metazoa > Chordata > Actinopteri > Salmoniformes > Salmonidae > Salvelinus > Salvelinus fontinalis. The sequence goes on along the minus strand of NC_074703.1, from coordinate 21,454,785 downwards.
TGTCTGTAATAAAGCTCTTTTGTGGGGAAAAACTCATTCTGATTGGCTGGGCCTGGCTCCCCACTGGGTAAGCCTGGTTCCCAAGTGGGTGGGACTATGTCCTCCCAGGCCAACCCATGGCCGTACCTATGCCCATTCATGTGAAATCCATAGATTAGGGCCTAATTTATTTCAATTGACTTATTTCCTTATATGAACTGTAACTCAGTAAAACTGTAAATTGTTGCATGTTGCGTTTATATTTTTGTTCAGTATATATTGACAAATTATACATACCCTAACTATAAAACATGGGCAAGTATCCACCCTGGAGGTAAGTTTATTGTTCTACAGTAGGTCTGCATCTGTCAATCAACTGATGTCCCGAATCAGCTCATCAACTCAGCCAGGGAAACACAAACAGTGGCCTATTATCAATTTTTACACCTTCCATTATGTCACAATGGATAGGCTAACGGGTAGTCTATTGGAATATAATCAAATAAACAAGGGGCCTAGTGCAACCATCAATGGCACTAGATTATCACCAGCTGATGTCTCGTTAAACCATCAATAGAGCTAAATTCACACAGTTGATCTCAATTGCAACCATTATTGGTCACCTCATTACCGCTCCCTAAAATAGGATGTCGGTGTTAAAGCCGATTTATGGTCATTCTGGAATCTGCATTGGCAGTACAGCATTTACTGTGATGCGGCTTCGGCAAAAGTCAGGGCATTCATACGTCATGCTCTTCGAGCAGAACTGTTGTGAAAGAAGTTGTCAAGGCAATGTTTATACAGGATTTACTGCCCCCACCTACCGTCAACCAATCATATATGGAGCTGTATGGAGCCTTCCACATTGTTACAAAATTTGTGAGGCGCCCAGCGATGCGGTACAGAGCTTTATTTGGCCTCTGGAGGCGCCACAATGGTGTCACACCCTCCCTACAGAGCCTGCGGTCCACATTTCCATATCAAGGATAAAACCAACGTTTACCTTAAAGTTAGTCCTGCTTACAACCAGTCTTTCAAGATATATTTGCCCTCTGCTTGGTATTGTAATTGGAACAACTTAGTGCGTTTTGAATAGATTAACGTGATTTCTATTTGACAAGCACTCTGTACAATATTCCTTCATCTACCACGATAAATCTACTGTCGAAATTTACCCAACACTTTGTATAAATTTTAACTAATGTTGGTGTAGCCCAGGGTTCCCCAACTGGTGGCCGGCGGGCTGAATTTGGCCCATGGGTGGTTTTATTTGTCCCTGATGTATTGAGCCCCCCGTTTAAAAAAAAACTTTTGGGGGGTCAGAAACAGCAGGAAATCAGTTCCAAGTGATTTTAAATTTGGAAGTCTGTTCCCAAGTATTCCAACGCATAATAGAGAGACACGTGATCGTATACAAATGTAAGCAAGGTTTGAAATGATTATGTTTTAGTCAAATATATATGTTTTGGCTTCTTTCAGTCAATTTGCAGTCGACAAATGATTTGTAATTATTTTCCAGCCACCCGACCATCCGCTCAAGAAAGAAATCGGCCCGTTGGTGAATCTAGTTGATGATCCCTGGTGTAGCCTATTGTTATTATTTTATTTGTTTCCTATTTATGTTATCCAAAAGTGCCTGGTACAGCCATTTCTTATCAAGATCAGGGGTAAAATATCCCTGCACTGTCCATATTTTAAATGTGTAATTAAATTAAGTCAATTGGGTTTTTTAATTATTAGCGCCAGGACATAGACTGGTATTCAAGCCATGCCAAACTGGTAGGCCACTGACCCTAACCACTAGACCACCCCAGGCCACGATTTAACTGAATTTTTACAGGATACACTTGACACTTTTCTGCTGTAACCTAGTGGCTATATAAAACGACTGTTGGTCATGTGAATGGCTGCATTTCAGATACATTTTTGTGCATTTGAATTTTTGCGTAATAGGCCTAGCATTTGAGCGAGCAAGAGTGAAAATGATTTTGATGAGAACAAGCCATGATCCCAATGACTCGACTGCCCACTCATGGATAGAAAGAGAACTGCTCATTTTCAGGGACTCACCAGGCTCATTCGAATTTCCTATGCGGCTGGTAAATTCTCAGCAAAAAAGAGTGATCAAGTTAAGATCCGTACTAGGCATAATCAATGAGTTAGTCAGCTAACTTTGATAAACAACCAAAAATACCTACTGATTTTCAGGAACATTAAGAAAGCCAAACTTCAATGTGTTTTTGGTAGTTGAGTCAATTACAATGCTCATTTCAAGCTATCCTTTCTAAAAAAATAAAAAATATATTTCTGAATATTTAGTTAAGTTAGCTGGTTAACTCATCCATTCTGCTTTGTGGTATACCCCTCAGATGTTGCGCCTCTATATTTTTGTGTGACTGTTTTATTGTTGTTGTTATACCTGCCAGCCGACCAGGTGTAGAGTGGGGTGAGGGGATGACGGAGATCCGACTCTCGACCACTTGGTGCCCTGTGGTGAGGAAGTTCATGGTCTATCATAGACTCTGTGTCAATCAGGGCACCAAAGGATTATTCCCCTCTGTGTAACCTTGTTTTACCTCACCTGCTGTCTGCAGTCAAAGAGCAAATGTACTGTAAGGCCCATGACAGAATGATATATAGGATTATAGTACCTAATAACCCAGAGCTTTTTCTGGTCAGGAAAATCTCCAGTCCCTGATAATAAGAGGTGATATTTGGTGAGAGCTGGTTGTCAATAGAGATACAGTCCTTTTTTATAAGGACAATATAATGAGGCCAGGTGTAAAGAGGTCATTCAGGTCATCTACTGTCACCCTGGGTGTCACACACAGAGCTGGCCCTGTCCTGACTCCACTTTGGCAGAAATGCTAAGAATGGACATTTACATTCACAGTTGTGAATGGTGTTTTTTGTTCATTTGTTTGTTTTATCAATTGGACTCAGGCCAGGACCCGCAGAGGGTCTTTGTCATTGGTCAACACCAGTAGGCCTTTGTCATTGGTCAGAGCATGTTCTGTGAACTGTGAAAGAACCTATGAGCATCAGCAACATCATCAGCAGCTCTGCCATTATACTGTGCTAGGGCTACATTTCCTGCAGCACGGCAGCTGCATTATCATACTTTACAATACCACAACACAGGGACATGAGCGGGTAAGCCTTCTCTTTCATACCATACAGTACCATACCATACTAACCTACCTTCAATAGGTACTCTACAGTCTTTCTGTTTCACTGAAAACCGTGCTGTTCACCTTTGGTTCACCCACCAACCACTGAGTGTGTTTCCTGCTATATTGAAAACAGACAGTTCTTCTTGTGGGCAAATTTTGTCATCAAACTTTGGCATTAAAGTCTGGAATTCTCTGGATTTATGGTGCTTTCAAAGACAACTGTGAACTTGGAGGAAAAAAACTAGGTTGAATCATCAGGTCAGTTATCTTCAGGTTGGAGCTCTAGAAAGTTCCCGACTTGGAAATCCGAGTTGGATGACCGTTCAAAATGCATTTTCCCAGTCAGAGCTTTTTTTCCCCCCCCAAGGTTCCTGAAGTGCAATTTCCCACTTCTTTTTACCTTTATTTAACTTGGCAACTCAGTTATGAACAAATTCTTATTTTCAATGACGGCCCTGGAACTGCCTTGTTCAGGAACAGAACAACAGAGTTTTACCTTGTCAGCTTGGGGATTTGAACTTCCAACCTTTCAGTTATTAATCCAACACTCTAACCACTAGGCTACCCTGCCACCCCAGGGTAGTCCAACGCTGGATTGACAGCACGGCCAATGTATTCAAACTTTTTTAGCCCAGGGTGTTGAACTTTTATCCTTTTAAGATTGGAAAAGAGACCATTAAACCCAGAAATGGATCCACTCCACTAAATAGCAGGCTAGTGATTGCTTTGCAACACTTGCAGTTAGCAACAGACTCCTTCCAAACCACTCATTGTTGAATTTGCGATTTCCGACTTGTTGTGTAATGTTTATGTCCAATGGCCAATGAGCACCAATACGTTTAATCTATAATTTATCTTTATATGACAAAGATTGAAAATTATTTGCCAGTAGATTGTCAACGCGATTCACGATGATGACTGCTTGTCTAGCTTGCTAGCTAAGATTCTGAAAGTCTGATGTTGACATGATCAGTCCAGTCCAAAGCCACAGTAGATAGAATGTGATTTGACATCATTTTATCTGTGGCCAATGACCTTGAGCCTTCTTGGATGGGCACTTCTAATGTAACTCTATGGCAGCATCCAAGGGACTTGAATTTTCGAGCTCTCGCCGTAGATTTTGCGGTGGCGTAGTGTCCCCCATGAGTGACAGAACACTGAGCCAATCACGGCGCAACTAGAGAACATTACCAACCCCTATGCTACATATTTTCTGCTGGCTGCCCCACCACCAAAGAAAGCACTGAGCTAGGCTGAAACACCTGCATTTTGGAGCTGCCTTACTCATGAAAGCAAAAAAGAGACCATGTTTGTATCTGGCTTCATTATTTTATATTTTTTACATTGTTTGCAAACTGATATGTGACACACGTATTAATGCCAAAATAACATGCAAAACAGGCATCAACCCCCCCCCCCCCCCCCCCCCAAATATATATATTATTCTTTTTTTTTCGCTAAACAGGTGGGGCTCAAAACAGGTGGGGCAGAGCGGGTCACCACTGCCCCCTGGCTGCAAGCAGATGTGTGTGTGTGTGTGTTTTTGTGGGAGAGCTGCTCAGTTCTCTCTGGACAAGGTCATCAGGTCTACTCCATGTCTCCACCAGGCATATATCTCTTTATTTATATGTGTGTACTTTATGTGTGTGAGAGTGTCTGTGACCGAGTGAAAGAGAAAATGTAGTGTTTTAGGTTTGTAGTGTTTTAGGTTTGGGAGATTTAACCTCAGCTCTTACACAGGCTCTCTCACTTGGCTCTGTCTGTTCAGGCCAGGCAGGCCAGGGGAACAGCCCAGGGAACAGGTCTGGGGCTCTGGATGTGGAAACTGGGGCCTGGTGCAACAGAGCAAGGTGACGCCAGACACTACAGAGAGCCTGTTGTTAGGCACTGGGGATAGCAGGGTTATATCCCAAATGGTCCCGTATTCCCTATATAGTGCACTACTTTTGCACAGGGCTTTTGTCAAAAGTACTGTACAACAGGGAACAGGGTGAAATTTGGGACGTAGACCAGGGAGCGCTGGGGACATAGCTGTGTGTGGTGGGAGCCACTATATCTGGTTCTAGTTAGGAAGTCTTTCAGTGGACCCGGGTTGCATTTCATTGTTGTTACCTATGAATAGTCACTTCACCCCCACTTACATGTACAGACTACCTCAACCAGCCTGTACCCCTGCACACTGACTCGGTACCGGTGCCCCCTGTATATAGCCTTGTTATTGTTATTCTTATTGTGTTACTTTTTATTATTACTTTTTTATTTTAGCCTACTTGGTAAATGTTTTGTTCTTCTTGAACTGCACTGTTGGTTAAGGGCTTGTAAGTAAGCATTTCACGGTAAAGTCTACACTTGTTGTATTCGATGCATGTGGCAAATAAAGTTTTATTTGATAACAAGCGGCAGGCGTGAACGCAGCACACACACCGGTGCAGGGAGGAATGACTCATATAGGCGCACACACATGCACAAGAACACTCTGTTTTCTCTCCCTCTCTCTACCATCTCCACCCACTAACTACGTATATGGTCACATTCTGCGAGCAGTGTGAGCTACAGGGGAGGCAGAGAGGGGAGGCAGAAAGGGCAGGCAGGGGTAGGTGGGAAAGGGGCAGAAAGCCGGGTCTTTGACTAACTTCCTCTCTCACAAAATTAATTTGGAAATTTTGATACATTTTACTCTAAGTTTGAAAATTGGCCTGAAATGTTAGTGCTGCTTTGTTACATAATGTCCATTCTGATTCCGAATGCATCCATCTGGGCTCCAGTGTGTTGGTGTGTGTGTGTGTGTGTGTGTGTGTGTGTGTGTGTGTGTGTGTGTGTGTATGTGTTCCTTTTGGCTTGGATGCAAGTGTGTGTGTGTGGGCAAGAGCCGGATGGAGAGAGTGGGAAGTAAAAGAAAGCACCATTCAGTTCCACATTCAGTAACACACAGACAGAGAGCCATAGTGTTCCACCAGCACCGGCTGCAATGACACACTCATTGTTGAATCCATGCAGAGCCAGAAACAAACCAAATCTTGGCCAAGCGAACAAGCACAAATGCCATAAACAATGATATACAGATCTATGATCAAGCTGACTGCTTATTGGCCACACGGACATTCCATTCAGGCATTTCTCTACAGATGATTGGAGGTAGTAAAAGTATTATGACCACCGTGATGCATGCTGACGTCAGAGTGCAGGAAAAGGCTATGAGGACGTGGTGAAAACACTCACGCTGCCTCCCCAATATGCTTAACATCTTCGCTATGTCATTCACCGCTGACCAATCGCTGAGCCCTTTTCCGAGTGGTCAAACGGACCGTTGAGAAGGGTTTAGTTTAGGCAATAACATGTAACCACACAAAGGAGAAGAGGGAATGGAGTAGGCATGTGGAAAGGAAAAGCACTTGTTGACCGGACTGGAGGGAGGTGAGAGAGGGAGGGATAGAGGGGGGAGCGGCTGGGTGGCTTGTTCTTCTCCTACGAATTAGGCCTGTGTACACAGATAGCAGCGGTAGGTAAGGCTTGTCCTGTCTCTCCTCTGAGGATTGTAGACTCACAGGGCCCACCTCCTCCTCTTCTACCACTTTACTACTGGCTGGACACGATACACAGGCCAGGCACAGAACCATCCTACTCAGGTAGAGGAGATGAGAGGATGAAAGGAGGAGAAGGGGAAAGGAGAAGGTGAGAGGGGAAGAGGGGGAAATATAGGCATAAAAGAAGAGCAAAGGGGAGAGGAGGATAGGGGAGAAATGAAATTAGGAGGGAACAGGGAGGAGAGGGTAAGAGGAGAGCGGTGGAGGGGAGAGAAGGACAGGAGGAGAGATGTGGGGAGGGGGAAAGAATGTTATCCCTGGGGGCAAAGATATGGACTGATACAGGTGTCTGAATTAAGAGCTCAGCAGGGAGAAAATGAAGGGGTGTTGGTGACACACATCTCCCATTCGATCCTAGACACGGGTCAGTTTAGCATTTTTTTCTCTAATGGTTTTGGTTATTAAGCTGATCCTAGATCTTTGCCTAGAGGCAAATTCTACCTTGAGCGTTCCAAACGGGAAGCTCCCTCGTCGCTTACGTAAGAGCAGCTAGATCAATGGCTATAAGCTGGGCCACAAACCAAAGTGTTTGGTCCTGAAGCAAAAATCCCAACATAAAAAAACAACAATTCTGACAGTCTGACTAGGAAATGGTCCTTAAAGCGGCAATCAGCAGTTGAAACGATAACAAAGTGCCCTCCCCACCACAGTTTTGTTTGACGCTGAGGGATAGGGCTGGAGAAATGTAACCACTCTTAAATTCACAGAGCTATGGCTGCAGGGACTGATCACCCATGATATCAAAATATAGTTTTAACCAGTTTGGAGTAAAACAAGCTTATATTTAGGGTTCTGATGAGGTACGAAAATGTTACGTAGCTCAAAAAGTTATTCTCTTCAAAAATCAATGGGTACATATCAGTGGAGGCTGCTGAGGGGAGGACGGCTCATAATAATGGCTGGAACTGAGTATTATGGCTGGAATGGAGTGAATGGAATGGTAACACGTGTTTGATACCACTCCATTGACTTCATTCCAGCCATTATTATGAGTGGTCCTCCCCTCAGCAGCCTCCACTGGTACATATCATTAATATATAAATAAATACAAATTATGTAATGACTGCAGATTGCCCCTTTAAGACCACTGCGGTCTACGGCTGGTTATAAATTGTTAATGTGCCCAGATTATATTAGTGACACTGACGTTTAACTCACTGGGTTACAGTATGTTTGTGTAAACAACTTTGCCACCTAGTGGAGAATAGGCACTTGAACAGGATCAATGCCAGCGTCAAATTAGTCCCGTCCACCAGCCGGATACTGTATCTCGCTGTCGAGAGTAATTAGCCTGGGCACAAGGTTAGGATCAAATAGCCCTGGAGAGAGAGAGAGTATAAGGATGATACTCAGATTAGCAATAGGATGACATGTTTAAACAAGTGTGCCCAAAAGAGCTGCTGATATATGCCCCGAATTGCTGACCTGTTAGAAGGCAGCTAGCTGACCCAGCATTGCTCCCTGCCTCCCTCTCTACCCGGCAGGAATGGGACTGCAGAGTCATCACTGTCTTTCTCTCTCTCTGCCCCCTAACCCACCCAACCCCACTTCAGTACACACATGCAACACACATGCGCATAAACACGTGTACAGTACATGCTCATAAAATGTGATTATTTTTGTACATCACTTTCATTACAGCTGCTGATTAATTTGCAATGACAATACACAAACATGCATGGTGACATAGCAGTATGAAAAGTACCTTGAACTCTTGAAGTACTCTTCTGAAGGGAGAGGTAAGGTACACATGACATGGTGGAGTGGCTATCCTACTATGTGACTAACAGCAACACAATACAAACCTACATACTATTTCCACAGGATTGCATGACAGCGAGTTGCCATAAACACAGTCCTTTGAAATCTCATTCAAATCTCATTTTGGGATTTCCGTTTCATCTTCTTTAAAAAAAAATGTAAACAGTCAAACGGTATGTGCTTTAAGTTAAGTAACGTCCAGTAGTAGACCAAGGTGGTCAGAATGACGATTGTGTGTGAATTACTCTGCTAAACCCTCTTATTCTCAATCTCGCTCAGGGTCACTGTGGAGATAAAACCCGAACCAGATGATATTGATATTGGTCGGGAAATGAAAGAGAAGGGATAACGCAGAAGCAAAAAGCTAAGTCCCAAATGGCACCCTATTCCCTATGTAGTGCACCCACTTTTGACCAGAGCCCCAAGTAATGCACTATATAGGGAATAGGATGCCATTTGGGACACACACACAAGATCTGGATCACTATAAAGCCTGTTTTAATAAGCAGCATAAGAACGGGTACCTGCTTTGAAACTGCTGTGGCAGTGGCTTTCTGTGATGTGGTGGTTGGGGTTATTACAAACAGGCTTTACACAAAAGTCAAGACTAATTTCCCTTCTTTTACAGTCTTAATATTACGAAGTGATGGAATAAATGTAAAAAAGTATAAAATAAAAAGGCCTAACACGGTATGATTAAAGAATGTTGTCATGGCATAATTTAGATCATAGCATGATAACACTGATGATTCAATGTTATAATTTGATGGCTCGATGTTATGCTGACTAAACATTATGATTGCATCCGACACACCATTCCATAAAGTAGAGGTGAGATTTTGCCCAAATGCCTAAAACAGACTGATGGCCAGTCTCGAGAAAATACTTTTTTTTTTTTTTTTTTTACAAATGTCTGAAAGGTACTGAAGGCCACAAAGAAGCTCATCAAACACCCTCCTAGTGCCTCATGGACTGGACACATCATCTCATCTCACACAGTTTCCTTGTTCCTGCTCCTCCATGTTTGTTTACATCTCCCATCATCATAAACATGGCCCAGACACCACGCCAACACTTCGACCAACCAATGCAGTCGATGTTGACTGACCGCACTGAACTGAGGCTGGCGTGCAGCTCTCGTCTAGAGGTGGAAACCAGACAAAGCCTTCCTGAGAGATCAAAGTCAAAGTACTTTCATTCCTGATGTGTGTGTGTGTGTGTGTGTTAGAGATCAGAGGGGACACACACGCAAACATGTAAGGCTCTTGCCCACACACACACACTTGCATCCAAGCCAAAAGGAACACACACACACACACACACACACACACACACACACACACACACACACACACACACACACACACACACACACACACACACACACACACACACACACACACACACACGCTCTGAGATCAGAGAGAGGGGCAACATCAATCCATCTGACCATTCTGTCCACAGAGTCTCTCAGTAGCGTTGCGCAGCAGAAGTGTGTGTGCCAACGCTACTCCCTCCAGTCTCCTGAGAAAAATGCTGCTGTCTGCCTCTGACTCAGGTCTGGGCTCACATCTGCATCAGACTGCAGCAGACAGCACTGGCTACATTCAGACTCACTCCTAGGAGCAGAGCACAAGTCTCAAATCACTTTCTATTCCCTGCATAGCGCAATACTTTTCATTAGAGTAATACATCCTATAGTGCACTACTAATGACCAAAGTAAGCAGCTGTGAAAAAAGTGAAAAGATTATGGATATTCGTCATAGTTATCACCTTAATTTAGCTAGAAGGGAGGGTGAGTGACTCATAATGGGGTCATGATGGAAAGGCAGAAGGGTTAGTAGTCCACTGCAGGCTGTGTTCAGCTGCTTGTGGGTGTAAAATCATAACACAAAGCTCCTTGTCTCTCAACACTAGGGGTCAGCCATGTTACAGAGGTAAGGACATTAATTCACATCACACAATACAATTTCCCAGCAAGCAGCTCCTCTACTCTGCCTCAGGCCACAAAACAGGCCCCAGCTGGTTTCTCCTCTACTAAGACTCAGGGTCCGTCCCAAAGGCACCCTATTTCCTATGTAGTGCATTACTTTTGACCAGCGCCAATAGGGCAGCGGTGCACTATATAGGGGATAGGGCGCAATTTGGAACACTGACTTGGACACATCCAAGGCTTCTGACTGTATCCATTATCCAACTGTGTCTGCAGGGCTTTAAATTTGTCCAGGCTTTCTTGATGGACGGCGGTTTCCAGCTGTGTGTAGAAAAAGCAGACCTGACCACATCAGAAGAGTACAGAGGAAAGAAGTGAGCCACATCACAGGCAGCAGCCTGAGCGAAAGCACATGGTGCAACTGCTTCACTTCTCTGCAGCAATCCGAACCCCAAACCACAGCTGGAGGAGGGGTGAGAGGAGTGGGAAGGACAGGGCACAGGGTTTGATGCCAAAGAGAGAGAAAAGGGGGGAAACGAGTATCCTGCATTGCACTTCCGTGACCCATCATTGACACTACTTCGATGGACACACTGCCCTCAGAGAAGTGAGTTCAGATTATAGCATGACATTCATTAAGGTCAGCCCCATCCAAAACTCCACAACCAAAGAGTCATCATCATGCCCAACCAGCTGGTCAGCCTAGTCTCAGACAATTTAATAAGGGGTGATGACACCAGATGCATGTAAAGGTATCAATGGATGACACCTGTCTTACTTGAACTCATGAATGCATTTCTGAATAAAAATACAAACATTTTCAGCATCTCCATCTCATTATACCTTGGGAAGTCAGTCTGTACTCCCTGTTCTTGTGGTCACCCTGAGTACAACCAGACCATGTGAACCACAGCTGGCCTTTACTGGCAGCACACAACCACAACAGAGGTGGATGAGAGCCTAGCAACCCTTCAACCAACACACACACACACACACACACTTGTGGACTTCTGAGGCCATTTGACAGGTCAGGCAGGGAACTCCACAAAAGGGTTAGAATGCAGGCTAATAAGAACATCTGAATGGAGCGTACTAGTTCCTTTTGAAGTGCCTGGTTCTGGGACAGTCAGCTGCAAAGACATCCATGTCAATCTTCACAGTATTGTTGTTTCCGATCTTGAGAGACAGAGCGAGAAATGCTGGAAGATCAAAGTTGAAGGACTACTCACGGCATCACTAAGTATCCACAGCAACCTGTAGTGACACGAATGCATACTATCTTCACTGACTGCAATACACTGTTCGAGTCGGTGGAGTGTTGCAAGTGGAGCTTTCCTTGTATTTCCGAGCAATATCAGGGCATCATCTGTACACTACTCATCTATACAATCCTGAATTACATTTATATAGCATATGTAGGGAGATCTTGCTCAATCTAATTTTGCAATGCTGACATAACATCTTGCATCTGGGTGCAAAAAAAACAAAACCATTATGCACACAGATGGGGAATATCATTGAGGTTCCTTGTAAACTCAAATCTCATCTCACTTTTGGCACACATTTTGGTTTTGAGCAGATGAAACACTGGAAAAGTACCACAGACAGAGGAAATGTGGGCAATAAGCAGTGTGTGTATGGGGGGGGGGCTTTTTTGTGTGGAAAGCACCAGCCAGGACAGGTTTCAACTGGCTCCTCATCCAGCTCTAAGGCTGCAAAAACAGTCATAACAACTTACGTCATTCCTTAGGTGGGTGAGAAGCAGGTCAGTGGGATATGCGGCCTTTGATCAGGAGCAGATAACAGTTGATTTGATGATTTAGGATCAGGTTCATACTAAAACATACACATTTCACTAGTTCATCCACAAGTCATGGTCGTCAATCTTTTGAATTGCCTAACCCTAAAATAACACCACATTTGATCCATTTCATCTCAAACAAAACAAAAACAGTACGTTTCATTCTGCCGATTCATTTAACTAACAGCTGATTTGAGATTTATTCTATGTGGTTAGGGTGCCACTCTGTGTTCAATTTTGAAAACTACAACAACAGTATTTGAATTGCATTGACTGCCCCCAAGAGGATGTTGTAGGCACTGCTAATCCAGACAGATCCATAATCAGATCATTTCTGTTCTCAAAAACTGAATTTGAATAACGTTAAAATCCTGCATGAAAATAAAAACCAGACAGTAATAGACAACACTTGTTCAGTTAACCACAGCAAAAACAAGAACCAGAGTACTTGGGGGTTGAACCTTTATTTTCTCAGCCATTCTGTTGGCTGTCCATCCATAATCCACAGGTATAAAATTCTGTAAAGAGTGCAGTATGCATGTCAAGTGTTCAATAACTGCCATGTCGTTATTTAAAAGTAGTGGCCTCAAGATATTTTGATGCTGTGAGCTATAGGGGTGTAGTCTCACAGGTCACACCCATCTAATACATTTACTCCAAATGCTCTTCCTGGTTTGTTGCGATTGGTTCTTTTCCTGAGGTCAAAGGTCCACGTGCTCTTCTGGACGTTTCACTGTTTCAGGCGCCTCCACATTCTCCTCTGAAGGTAACAAAGACAAAACCACAAGCACTTGAAAATAACTGACCAGCGCTGAAGTCCCACACCCCTCAACTCACGTACTGTATAAGGCAACACAATATCCTTTCGGTGTTAATTTTGTCTTTGTGTATAGTGTATGCTGCAAAAGGAATGACCTAATTTTGGACATAGAATTTGAGAAAAACTTCAAACACATACTTGCTTGATCATGCACTGATGTGAAATACAGTGTCAACCAAGAGAACCAAGAGTCATCTGATACAACTGCACCTGCAGTATTTCATAGAGAGTATACTGTTACTGTAGTAGTAACTACAGTGTACTTAACCTACCAAGTCAGAGTGATTTGATTTGGATTTAATTTAATTCATTGTTGTGGTCAACATGACTTATTACGCAGAATGCAGTTACATAAACCAATCATTTAACACAAGATAACTAACTACACTCAATTAAAGTGTGTTGCCATGTATAAAATGCATTTTAAAATCATCAAATCAACTAGTCAAGACTGTTATTATTGATTACCTGGCTCGGGTATTTTGACACAGACTCCCTCCTGTTCCTCGTACCCGCTGGCACAGATACAGATGTAGCTTCCTTTGTTGTTCACACACTCCTGGTTCTCCGCAGTACACACAGAGTCATGCTGCTCACACTCGTTCACATCTAAACAGAGAACAAATCAACCATCAAATTGGTTTTCAGCACTGTCTGATGACTCAATTTCTGCCAATTATTAACATTTTGTACATTTATTGAAAGTATTAACTTCCCTCGGTGTACTAATTTCATGACTCTATAACCAAGAATGTATTCAAAATAGCTGCTGAAGTTTTATAATTGTATGTTCGGTAATGGGAAATTATGGTCATTGTTTTCAATTTCCTGAAAAATTTGCTTTGGAGATGAGGTTCAGACAGAGACGTTTTATAAAGCCCTTCTACATCAGCAGTTGGCAAAGTATTTGTATAGAAACAAACAGCACCATCCTCAGTGAATTTCATAATTTTTTTTTAAAACAAGTTACCTTTTTACATAAAACTATACAAAATATAATCACGTCACCAAATAATTGATTAAAACACACTGTTTTGAAATGAAGGTCTACAGCAGCCCCAGCAGCACTCTGTAGGGCTGCACGATGGTGTAGCCAGAGGTCAGCTAGTTTCCGTCCTCCTCTGAGTACATGGACTTCAATACAAAACGTAGGAGGCTCATGGTTCTAGACCCATTCCAAAGACTTGCACAGTAATGCCGGCAACTTCCAGAGGACGTCCTCCAACCTATCGGAGCTCTTGCAGCATGAACTGACATGTCCATCCAATCAAAGGATCAGAGAATTAATCTAGTACCGAAAGCATACGCTACAGCTAGCTAGCACTGCATAAAAAGTGGTGAGTAGTTGACTCAAAGATAGAAAGACAATAGTTGAACAGTTTTGAACAAATGAATTTCTTGAAAAATGAAGGAGAAACAAGAGAGATGTTACTTTTTGGGTGACCCGACCAAATTCACATAGAAATGTGAGTTGCAGATCTGTCATTCTCATTGGAAGCAAGTCTATGAAGCGGTAGATCTGTTCCATGTGTGTTATTTCTATGCTTCCTGTTTTTAAATATTTTACTTTCGGTCTTGTACACCAGCTTCAAACAGCTGAAAATACAATATTTGTGGTTATGGAAAAGATATTTCACAGCAGTTTAAATGGTACAATAATTCTCTACACTATACTTGCCCGTCATGTCACAAACTGAAATTAGGCAAACAAATAGAATTTCAGCAACCAGGCAATGGCGGAGCGATTTCTGCATAGTGCATCTTTAAAGCATAAAAAGTATATTTAAGCAAAGTATCTGACTGTTAAAACATGGATCTAGATTTTGCATGTAGAGAAATGTAGGGATAGCATTGCGAGTGGTAATGTACTGTATCGTCCTGCCTTTAAGGTAGTGTCCAGACTATGGACATACCTCCATTGTGGACGAGTTACTCTATGTCCAAGCCTATTGCCTCTCTGTTACTGGCCAACAGGGTACACAGGCTGGACAACTGATGGTGGCAACATCAGGGAGGGAAAGAAGGAAGGATAAAATAATGAATAAAATGACAAAGAAGTGATGAAGGTAGGGAGAGAGGAAAGGAAGATACTTCAGGGCCATACTGTAAGGTGAGATGTCCTAGCTCCATGTGTGGGTAACTGCATATGTGGAATGTGACAAAGTGGGCGTTGCGTGAAAGAAAAATGGGCAGATTGGTTGCCACTCAAGACTTTTGCGTGGCTGCTCCCTTGTATGTTAGGAAAAGTAACATGGCACGTTAGGAGAATGAGGTTTAGGTTAAGGGGTTAGGCTTAGCTAAAATGCTACAAGGAAGCAGCAAGCAAGCGGTTACTTTTCGATACACCTCGTGTTGATCCTCCCACTTGTTTTGCAAAGCCCACTTTCAGACACACTCCACGTACGCAGTTACCCATGACTCCCTACCTGTGCAGGTGCCCTCTGTGTCCTGGTACCCAGGAGCACAGCTCTGGCACTTATCAGGCCCTGCCTCAGTACAGCCTGAACACACCTTGTCACAGCCTGCCAGAGAGGAGAACACAGAGGTCAAATGTTAATACTTGTTTAAAGTTTAGTACAAATATCTTAGTCTGTATACATATTTATATTTTCAGTCCCTAATACAATAGCTGTATGCATCCAACAACATAGTAAATATGGTCCTCTCACTAAATAGTAAACCAGCTTTACAGTACCTTTACAGGAGAATGAGCCATCTGTGTTCAGACAGTACTGATCCTCTTTGCAGAGAGGAGGGTCGTTCAAGCACTCGTTCACATCTAGTGTCACACAACGAGAAGCAACAGGAAGAGTGAATTTGATCTTGATGTCAAAATTCATGACAGGGAAAGTACTTATTATGCCACGGAAAAGTATAAAAATGTCTCTCTCACCAAGACAGGCCCCCTCGTCATCCTCCCCCCAGCCAGTCTTGCACTTCTCACAGTCCTCATTGGTTAGACCAGTGCAGGTCTTGCAGGAGGAATGGCACTCTGTAGTGTAGGGGATTGAGTGGGAAAGGTGGTCTGAGATGCATGCCCTGCTCCAAATACACCCCTAGCCTGTCCCCTAGGCACATTGCTTAGATCTGAAAGGAATGGATTTGTGTAAACCATTGTTAAAAAATAACATGCAAACATAATAAACCAAGTACCTGTGCATAGTGAAAATGTGTCGTTCCTAATTTCATTGAAGTATCCGTCGATGCAATCCAGACAGAACTCCCCCTTGTAACCATGGTCACAGTCACACCTGCCATTACCCCCTCGTGTTCCATCACCATCACACACACCGTTGCCATGGCAAGGCCTCTCGGAACCCCCCACACAGGCTGTCAGACGGAAACAGATGATTCTCATTCACCCATGGCTGGTTGGTATTAGTCAAATAAATGTGGTGTTGGAGGAGTATGTCTTTACCATTGCAATCAGGGCCAAATGTTCCATTCAAACAGCACACATTGATGGTATCAATGCAGAACCACTTATACAGATCAGGATGCTTCTTTTGCCTGGATTGGAAGAGTGAGATGTCAAATCACAATACACCATTGACTTGCAGCCTGGAAGTTCAGATATTCCACAAGGACAAATATAGTGATAAGGAGTTAAGAAATCTGTTGTCAATGGCCTTTGCTCCAGCAGAAGTAAAAGGTAAGTAAGTAAGGGGTTTGGCGCTAATGGGACATGTGCTGCCCTCTTGTTCTAGCTGAGCACTCAGGTCAAGTACTCACCTCTTGAACCACCAGGTCTCAAAGTGGTCCTCATGCTCCTCTACCATGTGGTTACAGTCAAAGCTGCTGCTGTCACACAGATTCTCCAGAATCTCAACTAGGCGGATCTCACTGAGGAGAGGGGGAGGAGGGAAAGGGAAGAGACAGAGAAATTAGCTTCTATTGTGCCACTGGGTCAACAGAAAATACGTGGTCTTGGTCAGCATGACAAATAGGTTTAGCAATCACTGATCAGAGCAAACAGATGTGATAAGCAAAGCAACAGTCCAGCATTAGGAGGAATCGTTTGTGTGATGAGTGGTGTATAGGAATCTTACCTCGTCTCATATTTGGAAAGTGCCCTCTCCTCCCAAGCGGTGTTCCCTCCACCAAAGTTCTGTTTTTTTGTTAGGTCCAATCCCTGTTGGTACAGTAGTGTGAGGATGAAGACTAGTCAACCAGACACAGACTATGGCAGTCATTTGATCAATGGTGAAAATGTACTACAGCACTGGTAATCTGGGTGTAAAGAGCACACATATGTTAGCTAGTTATTTGGTCTGACTCACATTATAAACTGGCCTTACGTTAATTGACTAACGTTAGTTGACTCACTAGTATACTGGTGTTATGATGCTCAGTCATATTACATAGCCTACATCAAGGTCAGAAGAGGGCTTAGTTACATTAATGCATTTCAAGCACAATACACCATCATTGGTTGCCCACTGGTAAATAAAAGTACATCAATTGATAGTGGTTTGAATCAGACCAATTGATAGTACTGCCCAAATTATGCACAGAAGAACATTTCAAACTTACCTTAATGAAGTTATCAGCTATCTGTTTGCAGGTATTACATGAGCTTTTTAAGTCTTTTGCATAGGTGCATTGTGAGAGTAAAATAGAAGCTAGGCTAAAAAATAGCCACAATAATTGACGGAACGATAGCATTCTGGCTAACTACAGTAACGTTAGTTGGATAACAGTTGAATGACTCGAAGTTTCACATCATAGTTAACGTTATACCTTAGCCACTTGCCAGCAAACTTCCTATCCCTAAAAACATGCAGCACAAAGTCCAGCCACAAATACAACAATTCATTGGAAGTTAACTAGCGTTATCTATGCAAAGCATTCGAAAGAAATATGTACATGCAGGTAGAAAGAAATAGCTACTTTTTCGGACAGGCTGTTGGTACGGTTGTGGCTTGTCGTGATTTGCCATTTTGCCTATCAATCACTGTAAGAACCAATGATATTCTGCCAGCGCGTGACACCCGTCTTCATTCTACCCACGTGGAAAAAGAAATGAACATTTCCATATTCTTGCGCACGCGTCAACTTCCTATATACTTTCACGTCATGGCAGAGAAGAGGACTGCGTCTGGGAAATCACTGTTGTTTTTACTCATTTCGGTGACTCTATTACATTTGTTTATTTGTCCTTTTACAAAAGTTGAAGAGAGTTTCAACTTACAAGCAGTGCATGATATTCTTTATCACAGACTTGATTTTGAAAAGGTAAGACAGAGCTACGCATACAACAGCCAACTAACGTTAACAGTAGCTAGCTAAAAGTTAGCTAACGTTAATCTTTTTTACACATGCATGGTGCAAATGCTTGTTGACAGTGTTACACTATCTTGTTCATGTCTTGACGCGTTCTACAACATTACCTGCCCGTAAGTCATGTTGTGCCCACCTAAACAATGACAAATAGTTTAGGCTCCCGGTGGTCTAAGACCCTGCATCTCAGTACAAAAGGCGTCACTGCAGTACCTGGTTCGAATCCAGGCTGCATCACATCCGGCTGTAGTTGGGAGTCTCATAGGGCAGTGCGCAATTGGCACAGCGTCGTCCGGGTTTGGCCGGTGTAGGCCATCATTGTAAATAAGAACCTGTTCTTAACTGACTTGCCTAGTTGAAAAAATATACACTGCTCAAAAAAATAAAGGGAGCACTTAAACAACACAATGTAACTCCAAGTCAATCACACGTCTGTGAAATCAAACTGTCCACTTAGGAAGCAACACTGATTGACAATAAATTTCACATGCTGTTGTGCAAATGGAATAGACAACAGGTGGAAATTATAGGCAATTAGCAAGACACCCCCAATAAAGGAGTGGTTCTGCAGGTGGTGACCACAGACCACTTCTCAGTTCCTATGCTTCCTGGCTGATGTTTTGGTCACTTTTGAATGCTGGCGGTGCTTTCACTCTAGTGGTAGCATGAGACGGAGTCTACAACCCACACAAGTGGCTCAGGTAGTGCAGCTCATCCAGGATGGCACATCAATGCGAGCTGTGGCAAGAAGGTTTGCTGTGTCTGTCAGCGTAGTGTTCAGAGCATGGAGGCGCTACCAGGAGACAGGCCAGTTCATCAGGAGACGTGGAGGAGGCCATAGGAGGGCAACAACCCAGCAGCAGGACCGCTACCTCCGCTTTGTGCAAGGAGGAGCAGGAGGAGCACTGCCAGAGCCCTGCAAAATGACCTCCAGCAGGCCACAAATGTGCATGTCTGCTCAAACGGTCAGAAACAGACTCCATGAGGGTGGTATGAGGGCCTGACGTCCACAGTTGGGGGTTGTGCTTACAGCCCAACACCGTGTAGGACGTTTGGCATTTGCCAGAGAACACCAAGATTGGCAAATTTGCCACTGGCACCCTGTGCCCTTCACAGATGAAAGCAGGTTCACACTGAGCACATGTGACAGACGTGACAGAGTCTGGAGACGCCATGGAGAACGTTCTGCTGCCTGCAACATCCTCCAGCATGACCGGTTTGGCGGTGGGTCAGTCATGGTGTGGGGTGGCATTTCTTTGGGGGCCGCACAGCCCTCCATGTGCTCGCCAGAGGTAGCCTGACTGCCATTAGGTACCGAGATGAGATC
The DNA here is from genome assembly GCF_029448725.1 of Salvelinus fontinalis. Lineage (NCBI taxonomy): Eukaryota > Metazoa > Chordata > Actinopteri > Salmoniformes > Salmonidae > Salvelinus > Salvelinus fontinalis. The sequence continues at coordinate 21,435,126 of NC_074703.1, read as the reverse complement.
CTCAGACCCCTTGTGAGATCATATGCTGGTGCGGTTGGACCTGGGTTCCTCCTAATGCAAGACAATGCTAGACCTCATGTGGCTGGAGTGTGTCAGCAGTTCCTGCAAGAGGAAGGCATTGATGCAAAGGACTGGCCCGCCCGTTCCCCAGACCTGAATCCAATTGAGCACATCTGGGACATCATGTCTCGCTCCATCCACCAACGCCACGTTGCACCACAGACTGTCCGGGAGTTGGCGGATGCTTTAGTCCAGGTCTGGGAGGAGATCCCTCAGGAGACCATCCGCCACATCATCAGGAGCATGCCCAGGCGTTGTAGGGAGGTCATACAGGCACGTGGAGGTCACACACACTACTGAGCCTCATTTTGACTTGTTTTAAGGACATTACATCAAAGTTGGATCAGCCTGTAGTGTGGTTTTCCACTTTAATTTTGAGTGTGACTCCAAATCCAGACCTCCATGGGTTGATAAATTTGATTTCCATTGATCATTTTTGTGTGATTTTGTTGTCAGCACATTCAACTATGTAAAGATAAAAGTATTTAATAAGAATATTTAATTCATTCAGATCTAGGATGTGTTATTTTAGTGTTCCATTTATTTTTTTGAGCAGTGTATTTAAATGCCAGAACGCCATTGCTGATGTTGACAGTATCTTCCCACTGTCTCACCAGTATGACCACCATGAATTCCCTGGCGTGGTGCCACGGACATGCCTTGGTGCTGTGTTCATATCAACAGTATGCTCCCCATTGTTCTACCTGCTGTCACTACTGGAGACGTCTAAATTCTACACACAACTGATGGGTAAGTCCTGCTGCTATTATATGATATCCATAAACAACAGCAGTGCAATAGAGAAGACCTGGGTCCAATAGAATTTTCACTTTTGGGACTAGTCAATTGTTTCCATAGTGCCAGACAAACTAAATCAAGTACAGCTTGTCTGGTACAAATCAGTCCACTTACTCAAATGTATTGATGTGTACCTTTTTGCTATCCAGTGCGAGGTTGCCTGGGAGTGTGTGTGACATTAGCTCTATGGCGCATGCAGAGGGAGGTTCGGAGGCAGTTCGGGTCGACAGTTGCGGGACTGTTCTGTCTCACCTGCGCCTCACAGTTCCATCTCATGTTCTACAGCACGAGACCCCTCCCCAACGTATTTGCACTGCCAATAGGTAAGAGACACTGATATATATTGAAGACATGAATATAGTATAAAAAATTATTGGATGAAAATCTTGATGGAAATACTGTTGGAGAAGCCTCATGTAGGATAAAATCTATAATAAAAATGTCCACCAATGTGTTAAAGGTGCTACAGAAAGGATTTTTCCCCCATTGTAATTTCAGATAATGTTTATAATATATCTGCAGTAATAGAGGAATGATGGCGTTTCACAGTATTACTTACCCGCAGTGTTGTGATAGGCTGTGATATTCGCCTATTGCTTTCTCCCGCCGATTGGCACCTGTTGTCAAAATGGGAAACCTGTTTTGACTTTGTGGCTTTGTTATGTAGTGGATATTGGATCAAGTGGCCAATGTAAAAATCCCTATGCCATTTCCTGGTTGCTACAATTCTACACTGTTTTCTCAATTTCAGTGAGAAAACAAGCACGGCATATTGTAGGGAATCAGTGTACCATTTAAATCAATGTGAAATATATTTTCGATAACAAAAAATTAAATTTGTACAGCTGTTTAAAGCTGGTGGACCAAAACTGTAAAGTAAGGCTCAATTGCGAGTCTCCCATGTTACATGAAAATGGGATGCGGTGAGGGGGGAGATTTGTTTTGACTGGAGCCTAGTGCTGTTGCAATTAACCTAGCTTACACATACTGTTGGTGAACAATTCTAGGTGTAGCACCTTTAAAATACACTACATGACCAAAAGTATGTGGACAACTGCTCGTCGAACATCTTTTTCCAAATCATGGGTGTTAAGGAGTTGTTTCTCCCCTTTGCTGCTTTAACAGCCTCCACTCTTCTGGGAAGGCTTTCCACTAGATGTTGGGACATTGCTGCGGGGATTGCTTCCATTCAGCCATAAGAGCATTAGTGAGGTAGGGGACTGATGTTGTGCGACTAGGCCTGGCTCGCAGTTGGTGTTCTAATTCTAATTCATGGGGTTGAGGTCAGGGCTCTGCAGGCCAGTCAAGTTCTTCCACGCCGATCTCGACAAACCATTTCGATATTGATCTCGCTTTGTGCACAGGGGCATTGTCATGCTGAAACAGGAAAGGGCCTTCCCCAAACTGTTGGAAGCACAGAATCATCTAGAATGTCCTTGTATGCTGTAGTGTTAAGAACTCCCTTCATGGGAACTAAGGGGCCTAGCCAGAAACATGAAAAACAGCCCCAGACCATTATTCCTCCTCCACCAAACTTTACAGTTGGCACTATGCATTGGGGCAGGTAATGTTCTCCTGGCATCCGCCAAACCCAGATTCGTCCGTTGGACTGCCAGATGGTGAAGTATGATTCATCACTCCAAAGATCGCGTTTCCACTGCTCCAGGGTCCAATGGCGGCAAGCTTTACACCAATCCAGCCGACGCTTGGCATTGCACATGGTGATCTTAGGCTTGTGTGCGGCTGCTCGGCCAGGGAAACCCATTTCATGAAGCTCCCGACAAAGTTATTGTGCAGACGTTGCCTCCAGAAGCAGTTTGGAACTCTGTAGTGAGGACAGGCAAAAAAAAATTATGTGCTTCAGCACTCGGCGGTCCCGTTCTGTGAGCTAGTGTGGCTACCACTTTGCTGCTGACATGTTTGTTGCTCCTAGACGTTTCCACTTCACAATAACAGCACTAACAGTTGACCAGAGCAGTTTAGCAGGGCATAAGTTTGATGAACTAACTTGTTGGAAAGAGGCGTCTTATGACGGTACCACGTTGAAAGTCCGTGAGCTCTTCAGTAAGGCAATTCTACTGCCAATGTTTGTCTATGGAAATGGCTGTGTGCTCAATTTTTATACACCTGTCAGCAACGGGTGTGGCTGAAATGGCTGAATCCACTAATTTAAAGGGGTGTCCACATCATTTTGTGTATATAGTCTATTTTAAGTCCTTTCTTCCAGCAGTTTCTCTGATAATCTTATGCAGTTAAATGGTCTGTTCTGTTTTTTTCCTAGTTCTGTTGGCGTTCACTGCATGGATGGGGCAGAGGTATGGGTCCTTCATCTGTCTCTCTGCGCTCGTCATCATCGTGTTTAGATCAGAACTGTGTCTCTACCTGGGTCTTATGCTGCTCATGTCACTACTGAGCAGGAGGCTGGGGATCCTTCAACTGTTCTACTATGCCATTCCTGCAGGTGCTCTGTCATTAGGTAAATCTGTTATCAGCAACACTAACTAGGTTCCTGGATAACTACAGAGTGTGCAGGCTTCTGCTCCAGCCCAGCACTAACACAGCTGGCTAGACTATAGTAGTTAGATGAGTCGGGTGTGCTGTAGCTTGCCTGGAACAAATGCATACATACCCTGTAGTTTTTCAGGATTAGAAGTGTTATAAATATATGTGCTCTTTAGATGAACGTCTAATTTTATCTGCTCTCTTTCAGCTTTGACTGTCTGCATTGACTCATTCTTCTGGAATAAGCTGATTTGGCCCGAGGGCCAGGTACTCTGGTACAACACCATCCTGAACAAGAGCTCCAACTGGGGAATATCCTTCACTTCACTAAATGCTTGTTATAAACCCATAACAACAATGTCCACACAGTCAACTAATTAAATCATGCGACGCAGCTTGACACCTGCTTCTCCTTGATCGATTCTGAGTTAGTATCAACGTTTGTGATAATATTACGAAAGTAATGGGGTCATTTTCCACTCATCACGGAGAGCCCACTTTTGATCTGAAAACAACTTGCTATCTTTCCTTGACTTTCTCCCCCAGTAAACCTCCCCCTTTCTGTGGTACTTCTACTCTGCTCTACCCCGTGCCCTGGGCTGCTCAGTGCTGTTCATCCCCCTAGGCCTGCTGGACAGACGGACGCGCACCCTGCTGCTGCCTACTGTAGGATTTATCCTGCTCTACTCTTTCCTGCCCCATAAGGAGCTACGCTTTATCCTCTACACCTTCCCTGTGCTGAATATAGTGGCTGCACGGGGCTGCTCGTTCATGTAAGGAGAGAGAGGCTGAGAGAGTGTTGTCTGTTCAGGGAGGTTTAGTATAATGTTGAAAAAACATGGTTAGTGCTTATTGACATTTTTGGCCTTCAGGGTGGAGTCACAGTTCAATTGTCTTTCGGGGGACATACGGTGGGCTTAAGTGTGGACAGAGAAACCACATTATTTAATAATGTTGAACCTTTTAATTCTCGGTCCTACAGCCTGAACAACTACCACAAATCTTGGATGTATAAACTTGGCTCCTTAATCGTGGTTGGCCAGTTGGTGACAAATGCTGCATACTCCAGCATATCTCTGTACGTGTCCCATCACAACTACCCTGGAGGCAGGGGGGTGCAGGTACTACATAAACTAGTACCATCTACATCAGGTAAGAGCAGTGATGTAGTGAAGGGTAAACAATGTTTACACACCTTTCTTACTTTTAGTGAGCGTTTCACCACCTTTTGAGGAAAAATGTATTATGTATAGTAGGGAGGAGCGTTAACTTACTTTATCAGTGTTTACCCACTTTTTTTTACCACTATATCCCTTGGTAAGAGGTTATACTTTTTTTTAAATATCAGACAGTAAGGGAAGTATCATGGTTGCAGAAACACTGATTAAAGGCTGTATGTAATCAATTGCTTCTCCTCAGATGTCTCTGTTCATATTGATGTATTTGCTGCCCAAACTGGAGTGTCGCGTTTCTTAGAACTGAACAGAAACTGGAGGTTAGTTTGACTAGGTATTCTATTCTGGAATATAACTGTTTCCAACCTTCTAAAGGCATTCTAAGGATTCAGCTTTGTGTTCTATTGTCAGGTATGACAAGAGAGAAGACGTTGGCCCTGGACACCCTGATATGAAGACCTACTCCCATGTTCTGATGGAGGCCAATGCCACTCAGATAGCACTACTCAAAGATTCCCACATGCCGTTGGCCTTCATCCAAGGTTACAGCAACATGTTGTTGAATGCCTTTCGGTTTCCTTTCTTCAGTATAAACCTGGGAGACAAACTGGTGTTGCTAGAAAGAGTACCCGACCCTGAGCGTCCCAGTTGAACTGACAGGGATGTCGTTTTTCAGGATTTCGTTTTTTCTTATGACCAAATTGTAAATAACCAAAACTAAATTGCAGTGTATTGAAAACAGAACACTCAATCACTCTTTTGGGCTATAAGTTGGTTGGAGCCAGGTATTGGTAGGGTACACTGATAGGATCACCTGCTTTATTTTTAATATGTAAATGACTAGAACGTGTCTAGCTTGGCCAACTTAGATCTCTATTCACATGCAAAGAAAGTGTGTGTATATAGGCCTTTCATTACTTCAACTGAAAATGATCCATTACAATATACTTATCCAATTTTACTCCACCAAACCAGGTAACTTGTTTACTGTCTAACACTTCCTTCAAACAAAGTGGTTAGATAACCCCAGTTCAATAACTGCCATCCTTCAACACAGTGCATTCATTTTTCTGAAATAAGTTCAAAGATGTCATTATGCTATTGATCCATTTTAATGTGTGTATAGTTTCCTATATGAACAAAACTGCCCGTGAGTTTTGGAATAAAACTGAAGAGGAAACTTGTCCTGGGTGTTGACAAGGAAGTACTTGAGGCACTATTACATGTTTCTAGGGACCACTGTTTACAGAAAGGTTACAGTTAAACATTCCCTGGTGATGTCTGGGTCATGTTTTGTAGGGAGAATACGAAGTGAAACTGGCAGGTGGTGCCTGAACTTTTCTTGCTACAATGTCCACTACCGAACAGGTCCAATTTTGTATACAAAACATAAACCAGGAACAAAGGATTACATAAGAAACCTTTATTTACAAATGATGACAATTGGCATGGTTCCAGTCTGAATGCTTCCACGTTTATCAAATTAAGTTCAGAAATCATTATTTATACATATGTACATTACTTGACAACCCATAATTTAATCCCTTAAATAAGCTTAAAATTGTGCTAGACATTTTCAAATAAATTGCTTCAAACATCTTGCATAATAACTATTTCAGCAAGTTAAAGCAATTTCTAAATCAACAGTACCATGAGCCACAAATTCACAATGAAATAATTAAATAACAAAACTTAACATCTTTCAGTCACAGCATTTATTTTTGGGCCATTATTCATTTAGAAAAAAACCCCAGCATTGTTTCTAAAATTAAGCCATGTAAATTGAAAGACTTGATTTGCACAAGTATTTACAGCATTTGACCTGAATTAGTTTTGGATAAGGCACAAGGAGAGAGAAGACAACTTTGACAAAAAAAAAAGACACAGGAACAAATATTCACAACCCCTACTGCTAAATACACCCCTCCCTCCCTGACACGTCACTGAGTTGCTGACTGATGCAAATTCTAAAGTGTTTCAACAGTAGTACACAAAAATGCAATTAACAATTCCAAATGCACTCATGTTTTGAAAATGAACCTCGGTATATCTATTCTCCTTTAGATACCCCTGAATCCAAAAGGGTCATTTCACAGTTCTATGAATTGGACCTTGATAAGGAGCTCCTCATAAGCAATGGTTTTAATCAGTGCTGATAATAAATTAACGGTAGGTTGACCTTTAGAAAGAGAAGCCCCTCCATGTTTTCTAGTAATGGCATGGGTTGATTCAGAGTGCAGTTCACACTGGCTGTGCTGAACAGAATCTCTGCTGGGACAATGCTGGGAGGGCAGCCCACGTAGCGGACAGCGACTTTGGCAAGGTCAGGCCACAGTAACTTCTTCAGGTTCCAATAGTCCAGTGGATCACAGCTTTGATCAAGTATGTCCTCCTCCAAGTATTCCAGCACTGCCAGCTCAGATGATTTTGGCTTGTCCTCCTGTTTTATCTTGTGTCTGATGTCATCCATGAGTGCCCAGAGGTTGTCCTTGTTGTTTGAGGGAGAGCCATTTGATGACGCTGGGACCTCTCCACCACATCCGTTGGATAGTGAAGGCTTTGTCTCAATTGAGGTAGAAAGGGACACCTGAAGTTCATTGATGAGGTCTTGTTTGCATTGCTCCGCCTCTTCCTCCGTGAACAAGGAAGCCTTGTACCGCGGGTCCAACATTGTCGCCCAAGTGTACCTGGGGTTGCGTAGGGTTGATGACATCCTACTCACCATCGCTTCCTTCAGAGACTTGAGCATGTTGTCGATGCCCATCGTCTCATCGAAGAGCATGTCTATCTTTCGGTTGAGAATGTGTATCAGTGGTATGACTTGACCCAGACTGGCAGTGCGATTGCTCATCTCCCTGCAGGCCACTTCGAAGGGCTTCAACGCATTGCACACCGACTGCATCACTTCCCATTGATCGCAACTGATCATTTCCCTGAAGTTGCACTCTATTGACATCTCGTCGACCGCTTTCTTTTGTTCCACCAGACGTTCAAGCATGAAGAAGGATGTCCTCCATTTTGAGGGAACGTCCTGGATGAGGCAATTTTCAGGTAACTGGTAAACCTTCTGCAGTTCGGCCAACTTTTCCTTTGCTTTGTCTGAGCGATACACTCGCTCACAGATCTTCCGAGCGATGCTTAGAAGGTTCTGAACCATCCTCTGACTCTTTATGGCTTCGCTCACAATTAGGTCTATGGTGTGTCCAAAGCACTGCACGATGACATGGTTGTTGTCCTCCAGGACGTTTGCAATGGCATTGTTGTCGGTTACAGTAAATCCTTTCTTCAGCCCTAAGGAACTGATCCAGGTGTCCCAGAAGTATTCGAGCTGCTTCTGTATATTGAGCATGTCATGGTCACAGTCTATCTGTGACACACTGAGGAGAGCAGAGCAGTGAAAGTCCTCGCCCTGAGGTCTAACACATGATTCATATGAAACCCAGTGGGCGGTAAGAGTCAGAAATTCCCGAGTCTGGCTAGTGACCCAGATGCTTGTTGTGAAATGGACGATACCACTCTCAGCCTCTTTCAGGTGTGTGAGAACAACCTCCTTCACCCTCTCATACATGTCTGGTATGGCAATGCTGGTGAAATATGAAGAGGAGGGTAGAGAATATTGAGGTTGAAGGTACTCCAGTAATCGGTTCAAACCAGTGTTCTCCACTAGGGCTGATGGCTGAAGATCCAGTGCAAGCATTTCGGCAACTAGTTTGGTGATTTTTTTGGCAACCGGATGGTAGTCATCAAATCTTTCACAGTTTTCGTCATGCACAGAAGTGTCCATGAGTTCGTGTTTAATGTGAATTTCAGCAGACGGCACATCACCTGAGATAGTACTGTTACTTTCAAGAACATTTCCATGAAATCTCTGCATGTGCCTGAATAAACAACTAGTTCCGAGGTTTGTCGTCTTTTTGCCCCGACTTATTGTGCGGCTACAGTGCAAACAAACCACCTTAGTGGGATCGGAAGGGGAAATAGAAAAATGATTCCACAACTTTGATGTCTTTTTACTGAACACAGAGTTATGTGGCTTTTTCTCTTTGGCAGGGCTGTTAGTCAGTTTGGCTGGAACAGCCTCAGCAGCAGAGAGAATAGCGTAGGGATGAGGTGAGGAGTCCTTATCGTTTGTGCTTTTTTGGTTTTTGAGGACATCAGGGTGCCTTCTCATTAGATGCCTCATCAAACAGCTGGTTCCGAAGTCGCCCCGTTTCCCTCGGCTGATGACACAGGGGCAGTATCGACAGAGGGCTTTAAGCTGATCCCCTGGAGAGACGATGAAATGGTGCCACACTTCGGATTTCACCCGTTTCATGATTTTTTTGTTTTGTTGGAAGATTGAACTCGCCGGATCCTCTTTCAGGCCTGAGCCCTCTAGGGACAGATCGCACGGTGAGGAAGGTAAAGGAACATCCTCATCTCGAAGTCCAAAGCAGAGATTGAGGGAGGAATCCTGTTCCAATTGGTTTATTGTGTCAGACTCCTTCACATCCATGCTTTCACCTTCGTTATGGGGCACTTTGTCAGATATTGTTTCTGGGGAGGATGGAGCGAAAGGGGATTCTTTTTTAATGTCCACTACGGAGTCCTGATGCAGCTGAGAGCGAGACAATAGCGTTGGTGGGTTTGTATATGGTGGTGGGATGTTGGAGCCCTGTCCATTTTCTTCAATGACAATTTCTCTGTGGGCTCTCCACATATGGCGAATCAGACAGCTAGTGCCCAAGTCCTTTCCATTTTTACCCCTGCTAAATTCATTCATGCAGTGTATGCATACTGCTTTGGAACTGTCAGCAGGTGACAGGTAGAAATGCTTCCACACAGCTGATCTTCGACGAGAACTTGAGTTTTTAGGAGTTGCAGCGAGGCGCTCAGACCCACCTCCATCCATCGCTTCTTCATGGTTGTTGTTGGAATGTGAGGATGAGACTGTGCCAGTGTTGTTTTTGGCACCCTTTTCTAGTTTTGGTTCAAGTTTTGGTAACACTTCTTTGGATGATGATATGTCAGAGCCCTCTGCTGAAGAGGTGGACGGTGAGGAGTTATTTTGTGCAGCGGGAGTAGTAATGCTAGCTGCCAGGCTTCCGTTATTTGAGGGGGATATTACCGATGAGGCAGCAGAAGCAGTCAGAGTATTTGAGGAGAGGTCGCAATCTTGTAAAAGCACAGTGGGGTGAGCCCTTCGTACGTGCCTCATTAAACAACTTGTACTGAGGTCCTTCTCGTTCTTACCTCGACTGAACTCTTTCATACAGTACATACAGATTGCTTTGGTACTATCACGTGGAGATATGCAGAAATGGTTCCAGGCAGGGGATTTCTTTCTGGGATTAGCATTAGCGGGACTTCTCATGGATGACAATAGACTTTGAGTGACAGCATCCATCGCAACATCATAAAGAGTGCTTGTGTACCCACTAAGCATACTACTGTAATCATCTGTATTGTCTCTAGTAACAAAGGGGCCGACAGAACTATCATATGATAACCTTTCATCCTCTTGGGTCCCCTCCTCCATACTGTTTGGATCGTCTTCCTCAATATGTTCAGATGTGTCATTTTCTATCTTGATCTCAGTGTTTAGATTTAGTCTTTTGTTTGAAATGGCTGGAGAAGTAGGCCTAAGAGAGTTCTCTTTGTCACATGCCTCACCTGTTTCATTGACAGACCCATTCATTTTAAATTGTCCATCAACCTGAGAAATAGATAAATTGTCTGGTTCCTCCTCGTGAATTGAAGCCACGGGGGAAGAGTCTTTAGCCAGTGTTTTAGATGGACAGGTCTTTGCATCTGCAGTGTCATGGGGGGTAATGCTGTATGATTTAAACACGTAGCCATCTTGCCCCTCAATTTTTAGACATGTTCCTTTCGCCTCTCTTTTCTTGTTTTCTATGCCATTAGTTTCTGAATCTACGACATCTTCTTCACTCTTAAGAGAGAGGTCTTCCTCTCCATCCATGTTAGCTGACCAAAGTTCCGCGAGAAAATCTAATTCTGATGCAGCTTGACAAAAAAAGTTAATGAGTCATGGGTGTGAGAGCATTTCTCACACCAACGTTTCAGTCTGCTTGTCCAGATCAGAAGGAGCAAGCTTGTAGTCCATTTTCGAATGCACCGAAGTTTCCACCTTTTCTAGTAGGATCTGGAATGAGAGAGAAATTCAATAAACATTGATATTTCATCAAATAGCAGATAAAAACAAGTTGACAGACTAGAAACTGTTTAACATGTCAGGCGGCAACCTAACGGACCTCACATTACCCTTAACAGATGTGTTAGGTTATATTATATATTAGCCATGCTTAGCAGTACGACAGTGTAGAGCAGGGGTATTCAACTCTTACCCTACGAGCTCCGAAGCCTGCTGGTTCTGTTCTACCTGATAATTAATTGCACCCACCAGGTGTCCAAAGTCTAAAGCAGTCCCTGATTAAAGAGGAAAAACAAAAATGCAGTGGAATGGGCTTTGAGGTCCAGAGTTGAGTTTGTGGAGTGATACTAGTCTACCATTATTTTGGCTGTACCCCACCCAAAACATTTTAATTTAAATGGGTTTCAATGTTGGTGTGCATTGCTTCCAGCAATGAATTTAACTTTGGGGTCCTTTAAGCCCCATTTATGACAAAATGTATAGTCTGACATTAATTTGTGACATTTTCTTAATATTCAAAGTAGGTATGATGATAATTTAATGTAATTATATCATGAGTATAATTTCCCAATGTATGATTGACAAATAGCCTAGATCACAATACATTTATCAAATTAATAATCGGTTTCATGGTTGCCACAGTAAGTAAACCTTATTTTATTAGCAACAATGCCTTTAGTTAGCCTACAAATAAAACTGTTTATTACACAGGCACATTGAGTGTTCATTAAGATTAACTAACCCAGAACGAGACAAATGGGGAATTAATCGTTATTCATGCATGCAGCTACCAGCAAACCACAACAAATGTTTCACCAAGACTGTAGCAACTACAAACATAATCCGATCTCACAGGTGATCGGACCATATCTATGTCTGGAATCTAAACAAAATAGCTACCGCAGTATCATACTCATTTCTAGCTTGAACGTTATCCAACTGCTAGCTACAGTAGCCTTATTTCCTGATCCAACGTTAGCTAGCTGGCTACTACTTTTCCGGGTATTTAGCTAACGAGCAAAATCCAGGATTAAGGTGACACATTAATTTGCCTTAAAATAGTAGCTACTTCAAACTCAACTCATAATTTGGAGCCCATTTAGGTAATGCCAAATGCTAGCCAGCCAAGTTAATAACAATGTCAGTGTCAGAGGCTAACAAGGTATCACATTAAACCTAGCTACACAAAAACAAACATATACCACACACTCGGTTTTCTAAAACAGAAATCTGAAACCATAATTTCACAAACCGACTAACTAGCCTTTCAACTACATATGAAGTAGCCTATTTATTAATTGGGGACAGTGTCTGATACAGTACGGACCCTGGTCGTGCCAGCTAGCTAAACCACACAGGGCATAACCTGTCTAGTGAGACAGAACCAGATCGTGCCCTGGTAATGGAACAGAAGGACCAACCGAATCAGCCCAGAACATTACTCACGACGTTATTTGGAGAGAAAAAGAGACCCCTAGAAATCATATTAGACCAAGATAGTATACATACCTTGAAATTGTGGCTTATGTTTCAGTTACTAAACAGTTAAATACGACACATTTGATTGATCCGGGGGGATTACTTCATTGCTTTGTCTCCTAGCAGTTCACATTCAGTTGAATCGGGTCCACACAGCATCGGACGGAAGGAACACGCTTTATGATGTCACTGGGTTGAAGGGTTTTCCAATATGGCGGCAGGGACAATAAAATACGAAACATTCGTCGATAAAGCAACCCTTCTTTAATAGATCAAAACGTGAATATTACTTATTGACAGACGCCATGGTGCATTCTTAACATTGTGTGCATATGCCATCGCCAATACACAGACACTAATCATTTTTTTTTTACCAACGGTGTTTGTTTTCCTCCTGTTATCACTGCTCTTACATTTTAACCTTACCAACGGGGTTTCTTGACCCGAAGGGTCTCTCACAGGGGCACTGAAACCATCACGTTGGGCAAATGATTTACACAAAACTCGACACTTATGCATATGAACACATTTCACTTCCATAAGCACAGGCAAAACAAATTGTTATGAAAGGCTTGCTGTATAATAGTCTGAGAACAATGTGAAATCTAAATGTTACTATGTGTGGAATGAGTCTACATTTAGACACTGTCTCGGACAGCATGAAACTCAAATCAAATGTGAATTTTAACACAGACCGAACTATGAACAATTTATCTAGGCTAGGTATGTAAATCTTCATGCATGCTTTGAAGCTTCACAGGACAGGGGGCAGATGAGGTAAAAGATGGTGGATAGTTTACTAAACGTGATCTGCATAACATTCCAATACCAACAGACATACCTTTTGTATGCCTCCTCATCTGTATACCTGCAGACACAGACAAAAGTGAGCAGTTCATTCATCTGCACTCAATACAGCTAGCCTTCAACATATTCTTATAGCCTACATATTCTTACCTCTGTTGATTGATATCCATTGAATTGTGTCCATTTTCTGTTTTAGAAAGATTTGCACAAATATGAAAAGGTAGAGGGTATCATCGTAAAACAATAGGAATTTAGATACCAGGGACAAACCTTAACTTAAATTGAGGAGAGCTTTACATTTTTCAGTTAAGTGCCTGCACCTGCTGTCCTTTCAAATCCAAATGTTTCAGTTGGGCAGTTAGGTTACTGCAAGAACTAATGAGGTTCCTCAATGAACCCCACCTCCAATGGGTTCTTGGAATAATCTTTTCCTATTGGTTCTTGGAAGAACCTTTTGTCGACACTTTTCAACCTTTTGGGGACAACAAAGAACCCTAAGGTTCTTTGAAGAACTTTTAGGATCTTAGAAGAACCCTTGTTGAACCCCTAATTTTTAGAGTGTGGCCGTTTGTTAACCATTGTACATTTTTCAAAGGTTCCTGTCGCTGTAAATGGAGTTTCCCTCTCTCGCGTGCGCATGCTTTCCCACATGAGCTCATGGTTCCTCCATAATATCTGTCATGCTCACGCAATTGAGGCAACAGCTGGCTCAGAGGTATTTTTGTTTTTTTAATATGATCCCCATTAGCTGTTGCGAAGGCAGCAGCTACTTTTCCTGGGGTTCACACAAAACATTAAACATGACACATTACAGAACATTAATAGACAAAAACAGCTCAAGGACAGAACTACATACATTTAAAAACGGAACACAGCCTACATATTAATACGTACCCACAAAATATCTAGGTAAAATAGGGAAGAGGCGTTGTGATGTGTTGCTTCATCTTTTTTTAAACCAGGTTTGCTGTTCATTTGAGCAATATAAGATGGAAGGGAGTTCCATGCAATAATGGCTCTATATAATACTGTACGCTATCTTGAATTTGTTCTGGATTTGGGGACTGTGAAAGACCCCTGGTGGCATGTCTGGTGGGGTAAGTGTGTGCATCAGAGCTGTGTGTAAGTTGACTATGCAAACAAGTTGGAATTTTCAATACATTAATGTTTCTTATAAAAATAAGAAGTGATGCAGTCAGTCTCTCAACAACTCTTAATCAAGAGAGACTGGCATGAATAGTATTTATATTAGCCCTCTGTGTAATGAAGGGCAGCCTGGTGCTCTTGAGCGCCAGAGAGGGAGCCAGAGAAACAAAAATTCCCTCATGCTTCCTTTAGTGGTGTCAACATTCTGTAAGGATCACCGCTGGAGACAAAAAAGCAGGTACAGGGAGTGAATATATAATGAAACATGGCCATGAAACAGAACAGGACCAGCGTCTGGACAGGAGGAAAATAACGAGATCAATGCTGACACAGGGAACAAACTGAGGAGCAGACAGATATAGAGGGGGTAATCAACAAAGTAATGGAGTCCAGGTGTGTCCAATATTGCGCTGATGCGCGTAATGATGGTGACAGGTGTGCGTAATGAAGGGCAGCCTGGCACCCTCTGATTACAATGAAGAGCAAGATGTGCCACTCAGTTCTAGGCCAGCTGCAGATTAACTTGGTCTTTCTTTGCAGCACTTGACCACATGTTTGGACAATAATCAAGATAAGACAAAACTAGAGGCTGCAGGATTTACTTTTTGGAGTGTGATGTCAAAAAAGCAGAGGATCTTTTTAGTATGGACAGACCTCTCCCCATCTTTACAATAATTTAATCTACATTGCCCTCCGTAATTATTGGAACAGTGATGCATTTTTTCTTCTTTTGGCTCTATACTCCAAAAAAAGTTTAGATTTGAAATCAAACAATGACTATGAGGTTAAAGTGCAGACTGTCAGATTTAATTTGAGGGTATTTTCAAAGCATGCAATACCTACATCAAGCTTGTGACTACAATTTTTTTTGTATACAAATATTCTACCCCCCAAAAATGCTAACCTCCCCTGTTGTTGTAATGCTGAGAGGTTAGCATGTCTTGGGGGTAGGATATTTGTGCGTCTGTCTCCCTCATCATTATTCACGACTCATTCAGGATCATCCGAAATCATGGTAGCATCTACATTAATGTAGAAGTGTTTAGAAACATATTTTATTCATAATTCAAATAAAAGTGGCTTGACACAATACATTATTTACCATTCATTTCTATTGGGAAGAAAATAATCAGAAACATTACCAAGACAAACAGCAAATGCATCCAACACATGTTCAGAGTCACAAGCTTGATGTAGTCATTGCGTGCTATGAATATCGGTCCAAATACTTACATTTTTACTACTTGAATACACATGTAAGTGAATTTGTTCCAATAGACTTGGTGCCTTAAAATGGGATGACTATGTACAAAAAGTGCTATAAATTCTTAACAGTTAACCCGATATGGATTAAAAATACCCACATATTAAAGCTGACAGTCTGCACTTTTACCTCATAGTCATTGTTTGATTTCAAATCCAAACTTTTGCAGTATAGAGACCAAATAAAAAATAAAGGGTGCTGTATATGTTTTGACCATGACAGTTTACAATCTAAGGTAACACCAAGTAATTTAGTCTACTCAACATATTTAACAGCCACCACATTCATTACCATATTCAGCTGATGTCTCGAGCTTAGGGAATTATTGTTCCAAATACAATGCTCTTAGTTTTAGAGATGACCAGGACCAGTTTATTACTGGCCACCCATTCCAAAACTGACTGAAACTCATTGTTAAGGGTTTCAGTGACTTCATTAGCTGTGGTTGCTGACACGTATATGGTTGAATCATCAGCAAACACGGGCACACAGGCTTTGTTTAATAATGCCAGTGGCAGGTCATTGGTAAAAATAGAAAAGAGTAGTGGGTCTATAGAGCTGCCCTGCGGTACACTACGCCCTATATGTTTGACATTAGAGAAGCTTGCATCAAACAAAACCCTCTGAGTTCTATTAGATAGATAGCTCTGAATCCACGATATGGCAGAGGTTGAAAAACCATAACACATAAGTTGTCTCAACGACAGGATAAGATCAATAATATCGAAGGCTGCACTAAAATCTAACAGTACAGCTCCCATAATCTCCTCATTATTAATTTCTTTCAACCAACCGTCAGCCATTTGTGTCTGTGCAGTACATGTTGAGTGCCCTTCTCTATTAGCATGCTGAAAGTCTGTTGTCAATTTGTTTACAGAGAAATAGCATTGTATTTTGTCAAACACAATAGTTTCCAACAGTTTGCTTAGAGCTGGCAGCAAGCTGAAATGTCGGCTGTTAGAACCAGTTAAGGCTGCTTTACCACTCTTTGGTAGTGAAATGACTTTGGCTTCCCTCCAGGCCTGAAGACAAACACCTTCCTCTAGACTCAGGTTAAAGATATGGCAGATAGGAGTGGCAATAGAGTCAGCTACCATCCTCAGTAACTTTCCATCTACAGTAAGTTGTCTATGCCAGGACGTTTGTCACTATCGATGGATTACAATATTTTTTCCACCTCTTCCACACTAACTTTACACAATTCAAACTTACAATGCTTTTCTTTCATTATTAGTTATTTTTATGCATGAACATGATGGCTCACTGTTCATTGTTGGCATTTCCTTCCCAAATTTGCCCACTTTGCCAGTGAAGTATTCACAAAAATAGTGAACATCAAAGGGTTTTGTGATGAATAAGCCATCTGATACGATGAAAGATGGAGTTGAAATTGTCTTTCTGCCCATAATTTCATTTAAAGTACTCTAAGTTTTTTTTTATATCATTTATAATTTATCATTTTTATATCATTGATCATTTTGTTGAGTTTACAATTTTTGTTGAGTTCACAATTTGCAGTAAGTCAGCCAGTCAGATGTGCAGCCAGACTTATTAGCCACTCCTTTTGTACCATCTCTTTCAACCATACAGTTTTTCAATTCCTCATCAATCCATGGAGCCTTAACAGTTCTAACAGTCCGTTTCTTAAAAGGTGCATGTTTATCAATAATTGGAAGTTCATCAAGTAAATCCAGAGTCTGGATGCTCCTTATTAATCACACCAGATCAACAGATATTTTGGGGTGTTGCTATAGGCCACCAAGTGCTAACAGTCAGTATCTAAATAACGTGTGTGAAATGCTTGATAGTGTATGTGATGTAAACAGAGGTCTACTTGCTCGGGGGACCTGAATATTGACTGGTTTTCATCAAGCTGTCTGCACAAAAGGAAGTTTCTCACTGTAACCAGTACCTGTAATCTGGTTCAGGTTATTAATCAACCTACCAGGGTGTTTACAAACACTATAGTAACAAGATCATCCACATGTATTGATCACATTTTTACTAATACTGTAGAACTTTGTTCGAAAGCTGTATCCGTACCGACTGGATTTAGTGATCACAATATAGTGGCTACATCTAGAAGAGCCAAAGTTCCAAAAGCTGGGCCTAAAATAGTGTATAAGAGATCATACAAAATATATGTGTATGATGTCACGTCGCTTCAAAGTTTCCATTCAATTGAAAGTTCCAGGACATAAAAACATATTGAACGCAGCCCTGAGGTGCGTTCAGTTCGCTTGAACGTTTGTTATGTTGTGGAACGGTTGTACTGAACGTCATGTTTCCCCAAAATGTTCTTGTATGTTCTTGAACAGATTTTGAGGTATGTTTACTCCCGTTTGGTGGGTGTGTCGAGGTGTGGCTTAATGCCGCGTTCAAAACTGCTGGGAATTTGTAAATCTCAGACTTAAGTGCGTTCATGACAACTGGGAACTCAGAAAAAAACAAGCTAGTTTTGAACGGTCATCCACCTCCGAATTCCTAGTCGGGAACTTGAGCATCTTTCTAGAGCTATGACTTTCCCACCTGAAGATCACTGATGTCATGATTTGACCTAGTTTTTTTTCCAGAGTTCCCAGTTGTCTTGAAATCACCATAAAGCAATGAGTGGTGTATTTAAAGGGCAGTGGCCATTTTATTTTATTTATTTTTTATTTCACCTTTATTTAACCAGGTAGGCAAGTTGAGAACAAGTTCTCATTTACAATTGCGACCTGGCCAAGATAAAGCAAAGCAGTTCGACACATACAACAACACAGAGTTACACATGGAGTAAAACAAACATACAGTCAATAATACAGTTGAAAAATAAGTCTATATACAATGTGAGCAAGTTAGGTGAGATAAGGGAGGTGAAGGCAAAAAAAAGGCCATGGTGGCAAAGTAAATACAATATAGCAAGTGTAACGGATGTGAAATGGCTAGCTAGTTAGCGGTGGTGCGAGCTAGCAGCCTTTCAGTCGGTTACGTCACTTGCTCTGAAACCTAGAAGTAGTGGTTCCCCTTGCTCTGCAAGGGCCGCGGCCTTTGTGGAGCGATGGGTAACGATGCTTCGTGGGCGACCGTTGTTGATGTGTGCAGATGGTCCCTGGTTCGCGCCCAGGTCGGGGCGAGGGGATGCCGTAAATTTATACTGTTACATTGGTGCCGTCACCTGGTTGCTGCGGAAAAGGAGGCGGTCTAAAGGGGGGTGAGTGTAACGGATGTGAAATGGCTAGCTAGTTAGCGGTGGTGCGAACTAGCAGCCTTTCAGTCGGTTACGTCACTTGCTCTGAAACCTAGAAGTAGTGGTTCCCCTTGCTCTGCAAGGGCCGCGGCCTTTGTGGAGCGATGGGTAACGATGCTTCGTGGGCGACCGTTGTTGATGTGTGCGCAGAGGGTCCCTGGTTCGCGCGAGGGGACGCCGTAAAGTTATACTGTTACACAAGTAAAACACTGGAATGGTTGATTTGCAGTGGAAGAATGTGCAAAGTAGAGATATAAATAATGGGGTGCAAAGGAGCAAAATAAATAAATACAGTAGGGAAAAAGGTAGTTGTTTGGGCTAAATTATAGATGGGCTATGTACAGGTGCAGTAATCTGTGAGCTGCTCGGACAGCTGGTGCTTAAAGCTAGTGAGGGAGATAAGTGTTTCCAGTTTCAGAGATTTTTGTAGTTCGTTCCAGTCATTGGCAACAGAGAACTGAAGGGGAGGCGGCCAAAGGAAGAATTGGTTTTGGGGGTGACCAGAGAGATATACCTGCTGGAGCGCGTGCTACAGGTGGGTGCTGCTATGGTGACCAGCGAGCTGAGATAAGGGAAGACTTTACCTAGCAGGGTCTTGTAGATGACCTGGAGCCAGTGAGTTTGGCGACGAGTATGAAGCGAGGGCCAGTCAACGAGAGCGTACAGGGCGCAGTGGTGGGTAGTATATGGGGCTTTGGTGACAAAACGGATGGCACTGTGATAGACTGCATCCAATTCATTGAGTAGGGTATTGGAGGCTATTTTGTAAATGACATCACCAAAGTCGAGGATTGGTAGGATGGTCAGTTTTACAAGGGTATGTTTAAAAGCATGAGTGAAGGATGCTTTGTTGCGGAATAGGAAGCCAATTCTAGATTTAACTTTGGATTGGAGATGTTTGATGTGAGTCTGGAAGGAGAGTTTAGTCTAACCAGACACCTAGGTATTTGTAGTTGTCCACATATTCTAAGTCAGAGCCGTCCAGAGTAGTAATGTTGGACAGGCAGGCAGGTGCAGGCAGCGATCGGTTGAAGAGCATGCCTTTAGTTTTACTTGTATTTAAGAGCAATTGGAGGCCACGGAAGGAGAGTTGTATGGCATTGAAGCTCGCCTGGAGGGTTGTTAACACAGTGTCCAAAGAAGGGCCAGAAGTATACAGAATGGTGTCGTCTGCATAGAGGTGGATCAGAGACTCACCAGCAGCAAGAGCGACATCATTGATGTATACAGAGAAGAGAGTCGGTCCAAGAATTGAACCCTGTGGCGCCCCCATAGAGACTGCCAGAGGCCCGGACAACAGACCCTCCGATATGACACACTAAACTCTATCAGAGAAGTAGTTGGTGAACCAGGCGAGGCAATCATTTGAGAAACCAAGGCTGTCGAGTCTGCCGATGAGGATGTGGTGATTGACAGAGTCGAAAGCCTTGGCCAGGTCAATGAATACGGCTGCACAGTATTGTTTCTTATCGATTGCAGTTAAGATATCGTTTAGGACCTTGAGCGTGGCTGTGGTGCACCCATGACCAGCTCTGAAACCAGATTGCATAGCGGAGAAGGTATGGTGGGATTCGAAATGGTCGGTAATCTATTTGTTGATTTGGCTTTCGAAGACCTTAGAAAGGCAGGGTAGGATAGATATAGGTCTGTAGCAGTTTGCGTCAAGAGTATCCCCCCCTTTGAAGAGGGGGATGGCCGCAGCTGCTTTCCAATCTTTGGGAATCTCAGACGACACGAAAGAGAGGTTGAACAGGCTAGTAATAGGGGTGGCAACAATTTCAGCAGATCATTTTAGAAAGAAAGAGTCCAGATTATCTAGTCTGGCTGATTTGTAGCCATACTGACAGCGTTCCCCAATCCACAACCCGTTTTTCATCTGTTCGTTCAGTACAGCACCGTTTGTTTAATTGAACGTTCCAGAATCTAATAACTTACTGAACGCAGCCCTGGTCTATTTAGTGTCCCCTCAGTACTGATAAGGCATACTTGAGGACTTGAGTGGCTCCGTTACCATGCTAAGCTTAAAGGAGCAACTGAACATTTTTGTCTCATCTGTGATATTTTGGCTAAAAGACTCAGGTCACAAAATATTAAATTGAGCAATATACCACATTACTTCTTATTAGTCATACAATCCTTGTTTTATACGCATTACTAAGCATGCTCATCCATTTTTATTTGTTTTTTTTGTGTAATTAATGCAACAAAAATTATTTATGTTGGCTGGTAAAAAATCAGAGTGGCTGGTAGATGTTTGTATCTACCTGCAACCATGGCTGGTAGACAAAAAAGTTAGTTGTAGGCCCTGGTAGCAAGGACTGAGAAGTGAGAATGAGATAGTCAGGAGAGAGAGAATACAGTAGACGGCACACGTCAAACGTGTGATCTATGACCCTATGTCATGGTCACGTGTGTATGCCCATATATGGGCATCCTGTCAGGACATCCTGGCGGGAAGCTATCACATGCTCTAGGGAGTGCCTATTCATATATGGGCATTCTGTCGTTCCTGTTCTCACGCTTTAGAGCACAGGTGTCAAACTCATTCCACGGGGGGCCGAGTGTCTGCGGGTTTTCGCTCCTCCCTTATACTTGATTGATGAATTAACATCACTAATTAGTTACGAACTCCCCACACCTGGTTGTCTAGGGTTTTATTGAAAGGAAAAACCAAAAACCTGCAGACACTAGGCCCTCCGTGGAATGAGTTTGACACCCCTGCTTTAGAGGGAGTGTTAATTTATGCATATATTTCATCTGTTCCTTTGAAGCTGTCATGATGATTGATGTGTAGCGACCTCGTTGAACTGGGGGGATGTGTTTGAACATTTCAAATAGTATGGCCCCCACACCGTTGTAGTGACCTTAGGGCTGTTGTCTATGAAACAGGAATGTCCGGGGGTATTGGGGGGGCAGACGCATTATAAATAAACCCCAGAACACCACAAGCGCCCCCAGAACACTAAACAAGAAATTAAAAATAAACCCAGAACATTAAACCGAAAATTAAACATGTCGCCTAGGCCAATTCTGGGTGTACTTTGTGCCTCGTGTCAAGAACCCAATGACAAAAGCATCGAAGACATTTTGTGTGAGGCCCCTGAATGTTTAAAAGGAGTTTTGGATATGAGTGATGGACATATGGCTTACATATTCAAACCGGAGGATTCAACTGTGAAGATTTTCACAGACAGCGGCCCCAGCCCCCTTTATCAAACAAAACCCGGGAGTTTTTCTCCTGCGCTGCGTATGAGAGAATGGCTTAAGATACGGCTAGCGCTATGTCAGATTGAACACGCCCTGAGTGGTACATCCCTGCCCGGCTACGCGTTGGAAGAGGAGGTGTGCGGGCGCGATGATTTGAAAGCCATAAAAATCTCTTCAATGGCGTATAGCCCCGACTCCAAAGTGACAATTTTAGCCTGTGAACAATATGATAGTTCAAATGCTACAAAATCAATTAGTTCATATGTATTTTCCAAAGCCTGCAAGGATGTGAACTATTTTATGCCCGTCTTTAGCTTTAAGTGGGGAGATTATCATATATTCCTGGCCATGATGAAAAATCTGGAAATCTTTACCAAAATTGTGAACAATTACGCCGCTGGGCGCGTCTATTCTTAAGACATACCCAGGATCTACAGGCACGACGTTTGATCTATCCATGGAACGAAAACTTTCAGAACGTGGAATGTGCGGGATATCTAGCGAGCAAGAGAGCCTGTCTTGACGACGGTGAATTGGAAACGGATGGATGTCAGGGCTAACCCTATAGCCGGCCCCTTTATCTGTAAGAAAGGAATAGTAAAATTGTTTGTAGTAATTATAGCATGTTTTAAAAGGTCTGTACTAAATATGTAGAATTAAATAAAGGGTTTTAAAATTGTATCGCCTGGAATACCACGCTCCCTCTCTCCCTGTGTGTCTCAGAAAAAAGACTTTCAGGAAAGACGGGTGAGTGTGCGTGCGCGTGCGGGCGTGTATGTGTGTGTGTTTCAAAAACAATGGGTTTTTCAAGGGTGTGTGTCTGCATGGGGTGTTTGAAACCAGGTAGGCACTTTTGTGTCATTAGCACATAAGCCTCTCAAATCCAAATTTATTTACCCCCCTGTTAAAGGAATTTTGATTCCTGTTTATTAACCAATTCAATTAAAACCCTCTGCCCATAAATAAGAATTTGTAAGATAATTATCTGCATAAAATGGACTGATACCAGTCTTAAAATCAATCAATCAATAGCGTTTATTCTCGAGAGTACTGATCATAATACATTTTACATCAGGTTATATAATAAAGATGATGTCATAGGTTTTAATGTCCAACCTCCTCTCGGATACAATGGCAATACAGTTCAAGTTCTCATTACTGTCTGCCACCTGTTAAACTATCTACAACCAACCCAAGGTCTTTCCCCTCCCTGGGTAGAGACATCCTTCTAGCCTGTCTGAAGATAAACCCATTCTTTCTAACAAGGAACACATAACATTCAACATTTATGAGTTATAATTCTAAGTCAAATGTATACATATTTTAGTCATTAAACACAAAAATCCCATAACAGACGATGTGGGGGCTCAAAAGTCAAACCCCCACAGCCAGAATATAATCGGTCTAGACAACCCTTAAGGTTTAAAAACAATGTTATTTCTAATCAACACCGTTACTAACGGTTCATTATGCATACTGAGTGTCACCAAAAACAGCAGGTGTTATATCCCCCGAGGATGTAGGAAGCAAAAGGCAATGCCGCCAACCCTGCATATAATAGGTCAAGACAGCCCCCCTAAGGTTGAAAAACAATGTTTATTTCTAAACAATACCGTTCATATCTGTTCATTTTTGCATTGAGGATGTCGCCCAAAAAACACTAAACTTCCCCATCGCTCTGTAAACATCATTCCATACTTTATCTCAGTCAGGACACAGCGGCCCAGCTGAAAACTCGTTTCCTGCTTTTCTGCAAACCTATACACATGGAGAATTTTTAAGGTGAGGATGTGTGTCACGACTTCCGCCGAAGTCGGCCCCTCTCCTTGTTCGGGTGGTGTTCGGCGGTCGAAGTCACCAGCTTTCTAGTCACCACCGATCCATGTTTCATTTTCGTTTTGTTTTGTCTCTATTACGCACACCTGATTTAAATTCCCACATCATGTTCCTTATTTTACCCTCTGGCTTACCTTTCTGTTCTGTCCGTGATTGTTGGTGTCTTAGTGATTGTTGTAGGTGTTAGTTTTGTATTTTCCTTATTGGAATATTGCTTGTTTGTTTTATTGAGTAAACTCGGTTGTTTTACTCTAAACTGTGTCCTGCGCCTGACTCCGCTACATCTCTGCACCCAATCGCTGACAATGTGAAAGTAATATTTTTGCTTTTGGGTGCGTTAGGTATTTTCTGGGAATTGTTTGATATTTCGAAATGAATTTACTGTTGGGAACTATCTCTCTCTCTAATATTAAACCGGTGTTATATATTTACAGATATTCTAAAACGGGTGGACATCGTATTTTCAGGTATGTATTTATGTCAATTGCACGTATTTTTATAAGTTAAAATATATATATTTCGTATAATTATGTTAATATTATCTAACGTCTATAGGATACCCAGCTGCTACTGGGAATAAATGTTTTGGATCATTTAAACGTCTATAGGACACATCTGCTACCTAGAATAATGTATTTGGATCATCCAACATTAGATGAGAAATCTAAGGTTCAAACCGAGACCGCGTCTTCTTTACGAAGCCCGTCCCCATCACGCTATTTTCGACGTAAATCCCCAAATAATATATTTATACATTAAAAACAAAAAGTGTGTACCTATTTAAAAACCTAATCTTTTGTTTTCATCGGACAGCCCCCCACAACAAGGATACCTGAAGCATTATGGACTCTAACTATGAACGACTTCGGTAACTATATATACACTGCTCAAAAAAATAAAGGGAACACTTAAACAACACAATGTAACTCCAAGTCAATCACACTTCTGTGAAATCAAACTGTCCACTTAGGAAGCAACACTGATTGACAATAAATTTAACATGCTGTTGTGCAAATGGAGTAGACAAAAGGTGGAAATTATAGGCAATTAGCAAGACACCCACAAAAAAAGGAGTGGTTCTGCAGGTGGTGACCACAGACCACTTCTCAGTTCCTATGCTTCCTGGCTAATGTTTTGGTCACTTTTGAATGCTGGCGGCGCTCTCACTCTAGTGGTAGCATGAGACGGAGTCTACAACCCACACAAGTGGCTCAGGTAGTGCAGTTCATCCAGGATGGCACATCAATGCG
This sequence comes from Salvelinus fontinalis, assembly GCF_029448725.1. Taxonomy (NCBI): domain Eukaryota; kingdom Metazoa; phylum Chordata; class Actinopteri; order Salmoniformes; family Salmonidae; genus Salvelinus; species Salvelinus fontinalis. The sequence continues at coordinate 21,410,222 of NC_074703.1, read as the reverse complement.
AGCTGTGGCAAAAAGGTTTGCTGTGTCTGTCAGCGTAGTGTCCAGAGCATGGAGGCGCTACCAGGAGACAGGCCAGTACATCAGGAGACGTGTAGGAGGGCAACAACCCAGCAGCAGGACCGCTACCTCCGCCTTTGTGCAAGGAGGTGCACTGTCAGCGCCCTGTAAAATGACCTCCAGCAGGCCACAAATGTGCATGTGTCAGCATATAGTCTCACAAGGGGTCTGAGAACATTTTAAAGGAGCTCTAATTCAAACATGCAAAGATATATATTTGATACAATTATCCCGTTAAAAACTGTTGTTACAATATCACTTCTCATTGTGTACATTTCAAGGTTTCACAAACATAAAACAAATATCTAATGAATGTTTCTCGGACTAACACACTTGAGTTTCCTATTTACTAAAGAACAATCACTGAAACAAAACACAAGTTGTAATATAATCTGTATACATGTCATTCTATACTGAAAACAAGTATATTCTGAAAGATTTTGATGTGATAACACATTTTCTTAAATTCATCTCGCAATTTAGGATAATACAGTTTATTTTATACTTAAATTGCATTATCTATCTTGTCTCATACCATGCTAGTACACTACCAAGCAATGCAAACAGATGTGGAATTAACCCATAACAGGTGTGTGTCTTTTTAGGATGAAGAATTGATCAAGAATACCAATAGGCGTGATCAGATGCTCTTCCCTATTACGGCATCATATAATGCACAGTCATATGCAAATCCATAAAACTCTGTCAATAAAACATTGAAAACCTTAACAGGACTACATGCAATGTCATTATTTTCGTCACCATCCATCAATGGTTGAATTGTGTTATTTTTCTTTGTAGATGCACCAAGCTTCCAAGGGGCTGGAGCAAGCCAACAGGCTAAATTAAAAATACCCAAATAAAACATATGTGAAAAAATGTGTCCTCGGGCTTTCGCCAGCCAAATCAGTTCTGTTATATTCACAGATATAATTTTAACAGTTTTAGAAACTTTAGAGTGTTTTCTATCCAATACTACCATGCATATGCATATCCTAGCTTCAGGGACCGCGTAGCAGGTTGTTTACTTTGGGCATCTCAGTCATCCAAACTTCCGAATACTGCCCCCATATCCCTAACAAGTTAATTTGACCAGTTTATTCGACCTGGAATATAACTTTTTGAAGTTTTCGTCCGAGTTCGCCTGGACTGGCGCCAGCGTTTGGACATGTGAACTAAACGTGCTAGCAAAAGTAGCTAATTGGACACTAGTAATGGACATTATCGAACAAAACAACAATTTATTGTGGAACTAGGATTCCTGGCACTGCATTCTGATGAAAGATCATCAAAGGTAAGGGAATATTTATGATGTAATTTTGTATTTCTGTTGACTCCCCAACATGGCGGAGAAATGTTGTGTATTTCTGAGCGCCGTCTCAGATTATTGCATGGTATGCTTTTTACGTTAAGTTAAAAAAAAAATCTGACACAGCGGTTGCATTAAAAACAAGTGTATCTTTAATTATATGTAAAACATGTATCTTTCATCAAAGTTTATGATGAGTATCTGTTATTTGACGTGGCTCTCTGTAATTACTCCGGATATTTGAGGCATTTCTGAACATGGCGCCAATGTAAACCGAGATTTGTGGATATAAATATGCACATTATCGAACAAAAGATAAATGTATTGTGTAACATGATGTCCTATGAGTGTCATCTGATGAAGATTATCAAAGGTTAGTGATTAATTTTATCTCTATTTCTGCTTTTTGGATTTGGTGGTGATCTAACATAAATATATGTTGTGTTTTCACTGCAAAACATTTTTTTTTTTTTTAAATCGGACACGATCGGTAGATTAACAAGATGTTTATCTTTCATTTGCTGTATTGGACTTGTTAATGTGTGAAAGTTAAATATTTCAAAAAAATATTTTTGAATTTCCCGCGCTGCCTTTTCAGCGGAATGTTGGTGTAACGCAGGGGTGTCAAACTCATTCCACGGAGGGCCTAGTGTCTGCAGGTTTTTGTTTTTTCCTTTCAATAAAGCCCTAGACAACCAGGTGTGGGGAGTTCCTAACTAATTAGTGATGTTAATTCATCAATCAAGTACAAGGGAGGAGCGAAAACCCGCAGACACTCGGCCCCCCGTGGAATGAGTTTGACACCTGTGGTGTAACGGATGTGAAATGGCTAGCTAGTTAGCGGGTACGCGCTAGTAGCATTTCAATCAGTTACGTCACTTGCTCTGAGACTTTAAGTAGGGTTTCCCCTTGCTCTGCAAGGGCCGCGGCCTTTGTGGAGCGATGGGCAACGATGCTTCGTGGGCGACCGTTGTTGATGTGTGCAGAAGGTCCCAGGTTCTCGCCCGTGTCGGGGCGAGGGGACGACGCAAAGTTACATCTGTTACATTGATGCTGTTGACCCGGATCACTGGTTGCTGCGGAAAAGGAGGAGGTCGAAAGGGGGGTGAGTGTAACGGATGTGAAATGGCTAGCTAGTTAGCGGGTACGCGCTAGTAGCATTTCAATCAGTTACGTCACTTGCTCTGAGACTTTAAGTAGGGTTTCCCCTTGCTCTGCAAGGGCCGCGGCTTTTGTGAAGCGATGGGTAACGCTGCTTCGTGGGTGACTGTTGTTGATGTGTGCAGAGGGTCCCTGGTCCGCGCCCGTGTCGGGGCGAGGGGACGACGTAAAGTTATACTGTTACATTGGGGGGGGGGGGGGTTCCGCTAGCGGAACGTGTGTCCTAGAAAGGTTAAGTAGAGAATCAATCTTCAGGATGTTGTTATCATATATATCCAATAACGTTCCAACTGGAGCATTCGTTTTTGTCTACAGAGTAATGGAACGCATGGCGATATCATGAGTAATGCGCATAACCAGGAACTAGCATTCTGCCAGACTACTGACTCAAATAGCTGCCATCCGGCCCTACATCACACTAGAGGCTTCATTCCACGTTCTACTGACTGTTGACATCTAGTGGAAGGCGTAGGAAGTGCGAACAGATCCATATCTTACTGGGATGTGAATAGACGATGAGTTTAACATCAACAAGCCCCAGAATTTCCACTTCCACCTGTTTTGAAGTTTGCCTGCCTTATGAGTTCTGTTATACTCAGACATAATTCAAACAGTTTTAGAAACTTCAGAGTGTTTTCTATCCAATAGTAATAATAATATGCATATATTAGCATCTGGGACAGAGTAGGAGGCAGTTCACTATGGTCACGCAATTCATCCAGAAGTGAAAATGCTGCCCCTTATCCCTAAAAAGTTAATTATCTAACACATCGATATGTTTTTTTAAAGTCAGCTTAACATCTATACTAATACAACTTCAATCATTAGAATAATTTTTGTACACTCTAGAAAACAACATATACTTCGTTTTACACGTATTCAATATTAATTTAAGGTCAATAAAGATTTTTTGCAAAATAATGAAAGCATAATGTACTTCAGGGCGGCCGATAGAGTACACAACTGTTTTGTTGGCATGCATGTGCAGGTAAAACTTTATTATTATATTTATATATTTCTGACAAAACAATATTATTAATGTATACAATATGGTTGTTTATTAGACATTCTAACATAACACAATATCGAGATACAATTATAATTTTTTTAAATAAAAAAATGTATATGCAACACTTGAACAACTGGGAACCCCCTTGCTTTTTGCTTTATAGGTATGCTCTGCTAGTCCTAAATCCAGACATAATCCATACATATGTGATTTTTATAAAGGGTATACGTTGTGGGGGAACAAACATATGTGTTCCTGGAAGGTTGAGCTTTCAGAAATGAGGTCAAAATAAATATGCTAGAAGCGATAGAAACAAGGATGTATTTCCCAGAAACTAATAGTGTATATCATTGGTAACTCACGTTATCATGGTTCAATGATAGGTGTTCCATTCTGTGGACTGAGAATAAAAATACTTCGCACACCACACACACACTCAGATTATTTTAGAGTTGTAAAACTACATATAATTTACCAAAATTTGTATAATTGTCTGTAGTTCTTGAAATTAGAGAAAATAAAAGGACATCTAGAGAAAATGTTGTAATTTATACATGAAAAACGTTAAAAAATCAATACATTTATTTGTTAACCCCTCGCCAACAGCCAATTAAATTGCAGGGGGCCAAATTCAATCAACAGAAATCTCAAAATTCAATTTTCTCAAACATACAAGTATTAGACACCATTTTAAAGATACAATTCTCGTTAATCCAACCACAGTGTCCGACTTCAAAAAAGCTTTTCGGCGAAAGCAGTACATATCATTATGTTAGGTCAGCAACTAGTCACAGAAAGTATACAGTGATTTTCCAACCAAAGAGAGGAGTCACAAAAAGCAGAAATATTAATAAAATGAATCACTAACCTTTGATATTCTTCATCAGATGACACTCCCGGGACAACATGTTTCACAATACATGTATGTTTTGTTCGATCAAGTTCATATTTATATCCAAAAACCTCAGTTTACATTTGGCTTTGCCTCCAAAACATTCCGTGAATTTGCAGAGTCACATCAAATCACAGAAATACTCATAATAAACATTGATAAAAGATACCAGTGTTGTTCACAGATTTAAAGATATACTTCTCCTTATTTAATGCAACCGCTGTGTCAGATTTAAAAAAAAAAACTTTACGGAAAAAGCAAACCATGCAATAATCTGAGTACGGCGCTCAGAGACCAACACAGAAGATATCTGCCATGTTGGTGTCAACATAAGTCAGAAATAGCATTATAAATATTCACTTACCTTTGATGATCTTTGTCAGAATGCACTCCCAGGAATCCCAGTTCCACAATAAATGTTTGATTTGTTCCATAAAGTCCATCATTTATGTCCAAATTCCTCCTTGTTGTTCGCGCGTTCAGTACACAATCTAAACTCACGACGTGCGGGCAGGTCCAGGAAAAAGGTCAGGCGAAAAGTCATATTACAGTCTGAAGAAACATGTTTAACGAAGTATTAAAACAATCTTTACGATGTTTTTAACATAATTCTTCAATAATGTTCCAACCGGAGAATTCCTTTGTCTTCAGAAAAGCAATGGAACAAAGATCGGTCTCACGTGAACGAGCGCAAGGCATTCTGGCAGACCTCTGACTCATTCCCCTCTCATTCGGCACCACTTCACAGTAGAAGCATCATACAAGGTTCTAAAGACTGTTGACATCTAGTTGAAGCCTTAGGAAGTGCAACATGACCCATATCACACTATCTTCAATAGGGAATGAGTTGAAAAACGACCAAACTCAGATTTCACACTTTCTGATTGGATTCTTTCTCAGGTTTTTGCTTGCCATATGAGTTCTGTTATACTCATAGACATCATTCAAACAGTTTTAGAAACTTCAGAGTGTTTTCTATCCAAATCTAATAATGATATGCATATATTAGCAACTGGGACTGAGTAGCAGGTAGTTTACTTTGGGCACACTTTTCATCCAAACGTGAAAATGCTGTACCGATCGGAAGTTGGCGATTCCCTCCTTTTATGGGGATGCCGTTACACATGCCCAAAAAACTATAGGCTATTACACAATTATTTAACATTACTACATGTCAGCCGCATGAACAATTTGAGAATTGAATGGAAACCAGGTGGTATATGCTCCAAATTGCATTGTGGTTTCGAGGAGAACAATTATATTTTGTCAGAGATGAGTGGCCGTGACGCTCGCTGACAAGGCAGAGATTACGTGTGGACCACAGTGGATGCATCAATTCAGGCTATAAGTCTAGGCCTAACAGGGTTGCCATGTTCACGATTTTACCGAAAATTGGGCTACTTTAAAAACGATATTGAGGGTGAAAATGTATTGGTCGGGGGTTGCAGGTTTTTGAGCAACTTATAAGTTGCACAACAGCCGCCATGGCATTTCTCTTTAAAAAAAAAGGTATTTCACTGTGACCTGCTGCTGATGACTATCAGGCAGTGAGGCAGGCTGTTGCTGAGTGAGTGGTTGGGAGGGCCGGAAGGGTGTGTTTGCGGGGTGATTCATGACTGAATTAAGCCTTGTGAAGCTACTGATACCTCTCACCAAGTCACCTACCATCTTGCGAGAGCCATCAAACACCACCATGAATTAACATGGGCTGTCAATGGAGACAAAGTGTTATTCTATGGCTTCACACTGCTGAAACGTTCACTTCACGTGACACGTACACATCATGTAGGCGTAGTGTTCACGTCGTGTAATGTGGCACTGACACTGGCAAAAAGCATATGCTACCCTTTGTTTGCTTATCCTTAGAAAAAACAATGGTCCAGATTATATGAAGCGATCTAGGCTATAACAATGATTAACTCCACGATTGTTTCCACATAGTCTACTAGCCCATCGAAGGTCTTGCTCAGCCTCAACATCACAGGAAAAATGTGGTTGTTTTATTAAATGCTCTCTAATTTAGAATATTAGTGGTAGGCTATGCATACAGCAAAATACCAAAAAGATGGAATCGGTATGGGTATATCCATAGACCAAACAGCTATACAGATACACTTTTTTATTTAGGAGAATCACATTGAATCAGGCTATTGATTTCAGTGCAGTTGCGTTCTTACACATAAGCTTAGCCTTAACGGAACCGAAAACATCCCAGCCTATTTTGATCACAGTCATGATGAACACTGAGCATTTCAGCAGTTTGTCATTGATTTAGCCCACAATCGCCTACAGATTTGATATAAAAGAAGATCTATGTTAAATCTGGATTTGACAAATAGCCTGACTAGGATCCTTTGACTTTTCCCCATGTTATGTTTGTTCCCAATTAGGCTAAATGTAGTACTATTAATACGCTTTTAATGTTTTCCTATTAATTTGCATAAGCTAACCATTGCGATTAATTACATTTACTATCTTCTGTTTTTTATGAATAAACAGGCATCGGGAATTTAAACAATATATAATTAATAACACACAGTAATGTTACCTACCTTACAGATCTCAAAGTCAGCAAATTTCCACTTCATTCATATGCAAATACATGTGATTCATACACTGGCTTGTCTGGCTGGCATGTTTTTATTTTAAAACGGGCCTTCCCTTATCTACACTGAAATAATATTATATCAGTAGTCCTCTATTATGATAAAAAAAAATCATAGCTCATTAGTACACCCTTGTGGTTGAATATATATCTATTTTAGGTCCTAGGGTACAACAATTAATAATGTAGAACTAGCAAATACCATCAAAGGATAAGTTCAAATGTACAATAATGAACACCTTGTGAAGCAGTTGTTGAAACCAATCTGGCAATATTTAAGATTTAAATATAAACGTCTGTATTTTTTTGTACGCGTGTCAATTTACTTTCACAGATTTGTTGTACACTCACATGGCAATCAAAAACTGAAATACTGAATTCTGGTGTGTGGAATAGAGAGGAGGTGGGTGCTGTGTGGGTGGGAGGTTTTGCCTGTCACTTGTTCTCAACAGGCAACCAGTCTCAAAAGGGGGACTCGAAGAGGGAGACTGCGAAGTCCAGGCACTGATGCTCTCTTTGTTCCGAGTGTTCGTAGTGCTAGTCTGTGCATCTGTATATCACACAATATGTGCCCAGTATGATAGTTTTCTTGCTCTTTCTTAGAAGATAATGACAACATGACAATAACAATAGCTGTAGATACCTGTCTGTAATTTGTGAGAGAAACTCCAGGGTGGTGTCATGACCAGTGGAGTCATACACATTAACAGTACCTACCAGGAAGTTGAGGTTACTTAACGTGACCCAGCAGTTGGCCAGTGTTGCTACTGCTGACAGCATGGCAATGCCACCCACCACGAGGAGACAAATGCAAAGAGTTATCATCTGACATTTTTATATTCACCTTAACAGATGGGGACCCCAGCTAGGAGCAAAAGAGCAGCAAGGTTTCCAAGGTCTCACCCTCCTTTTGTCCTTCTTCCAAGCCAAGTCATTCACCCGAATGCCAAAGCACTTGGTCCCCTTCTTGATTCTCCTCCGGTGGCTCTCCTTCTGTTTCTCCTGCGCCCTGTCCATGTTCAGTCTCACCTTGATTGATAATAGAAATGAATGCAATTATATTTCATATTCTTACTAATACATCTCTTATATATCTCTTGAAGGGCCATAAAATAAATTAACAGCGGACAATCATTTTTACCGGGTCAATAACCTCCACATGCTTCTCAGCCCATGCCTGACGATGGTACTCGAAGGCGTTCACATTATATAACTCACTGTACTAGCAGTGTCAATTTCGAAAAAGTTATAAATTACTGGAGGCCTATGCAAAACAATGCTACAACCATTACATTATTAACCACTAACGTGTAAGCTAAGATTGACAGAAAGATTGCCTAGAGCTAGCTAGCGCTTAGCCAAGATGCCTTTAGTTAACATCAAGGTAGGGAACTGTTAAACGCTATTTTCATACAAATATTAACACTTTAACACATTTTATCGTGACATCACATATTTACATATATTACCTGAACTAAACTGAGCCTTGCTTCATAGAAAATAAAACAAATAGGATCGAAAACGTTGAAAAAAAAGTACAGAAAGTTTGGATGTACAGAAACCTTCATTAAAATGGGGAAAATTCTAACCAGTTTTTCCACTCAGTTAAAACTCCCTTCAGTTGCCTTCAAACATCACCAAACTCATGGACTATGTAGTTAACCATGTCACCTCAATATTTTGAAGGTTACTTTTGTTACTTTTGCACATTACATACCTGAATGTAAAATGATGAGAAGGAGAAACGTTAGTTAGTAGTTTTCAGTAGTAGGCAATATCCAAGATCAAAGAGGAATCCTCTAAGACCTCACAATCTCACTAAAGCTCCCCATTGACGTCACAGCACCACCTAGCGGCAGTAATCATATACATTACTTTAAATGAAAATAGTTGGGAGGCCTACAAAATGGTACAAGGGATGGCTTGATAAAATAACAAACAAAACATAAAAAATATAGCCATACATATTTGTGTGTATCACATGTACACATGGCATATGCTTGGGTATCTCCTTGACATCTCTAATCTGCTTGCCTCAATAAATATATGCAAGAACATTGGAAGCCAGGATTAGCTATTTATGTCAAGTCTCTTCATAATTGCATAACGGTGCAAGTTAGACGCATGTTATCTTTTGTTTGCATGTGAGCATGTCTTTGTCTGTGAGTCCTGTCAATGTTGAGGGATCACACATGCCTCAGCATGCATAGAAGGTTACTTTCCCTGTTTGAAAATGTGTGCTAAAAGTGGGGATGTTTCATATTATTTCTGATTATCTTAACTCCCCACAACCAATTAACAATAAAAAAAAATGAAAACCATGGAAACACCACTGCAATATAGGCCTACACTCAGAAAAAAGGTGCTATCTACAACCTAAAAGGATTATTCCGCTGTCCTCATAGCAGAGACTTTTTTGGTTCCAGGTAGAACCAATTCTGTGCCAAGATAGAACCTCTGCTCAGACTTTAATATGTATACTGGAAACCACATATCCTTAGGCTGCATTTATTGTAGCTGGGGATTTTAACAAAGCTAATCTGAAAACATGGCTCCCTAAATTTTATCAGCATATCGAATGTGCGACCTGGGCTGGCAAAATTCTAGATCATTGCTACTCTAATCTGATTCCACGCTTCAAGATTGCTTCGATCACGTGGACTGCGATATGTTCCAGATAGCCTCAGACAACAACATTGATGTATACGCTGATTCGGTGAGCGAGTTTATTAGCAAGTGCATCGGTGATGTTGTACCCACGGTGACTATTAAAACCTTCCCCAACCAGAAACAGTGAATTGATGGCAGCAATCGCGCAAAACTGAAAGCGTGAACCCCTGCTTTAATCATGGCAAGGAAACCAGAAACATGACCGAATACCAACAGTGTAGCTATTCCCTCCGCAAGGCAATTAAACAAGCTAAGTGTCAGTATAAAAACAAACGGCTCAGACACGAGACGTATGTGGCAGGGTCTACACTCAATCATGGATTACAAAACGAAAACCAGCACCGTCGCTGACACCGATGTCTTGCTCCCAGACAAACTAAACAACTTCTTTGCTCGCTTTGAATACAGTGCCACTGACACGGTCCGCTACCCAAACCTGCGGGCTCTCCTTCACAGCAGCCAACATGAGTAAAACATTTAAACGTGTTAACCCTCGAAAGGCAGCCGGCCCAGACAGCATCCCTAGCCGCATCCTCAGAGAATGCGCAGACCAGCTGGCTGGTGTGTTTACGGACATATTCAATCAATCTCTATCCCAGTCTGCTGTTCCCACATGCTTCAAGAGGACTACCATTGTTCCTGTTCCCAAGAAAGCTAAGGTAACTGAACTAAATGACTATCATCTCGAAGCACTCACTCTGGAACCGTCCAGAGTAGTGATGCTGGACGGGCGGGCAGGTGCAGGCAGCGATTGGTTGAAGAGCATGTATTTACTTGTACTTGTATTTAAGAGCAGTTGGAGGCCAAGGAAGGAGAGCTGTATGGCATTGAAGCTCGTCTGGAGGGTTGTTAACACAGTGTCCAAAGAAGGGCCAGAAGTATACAGAATGGTGTCGTCTGCGTAGAGGTGGATCAGAGACTCACCAGCAGCAAGAGCGACATATGTATGATGGCTGCTTGGTCCCATGGTGTTTATACCTGCGTACTATTGTTTGTACAGATGAACGTGGTACCTTCAGGTGTTTGAAAATTGCTCCCAAGGATGAACCAGACTGGTGGAGGTTTACAATTTGGTCTTGGCAGATTTCTTTTGATTTTCACATGATGTCAAGCAAAGAGGCACTGAGTTTGAAGGTAGGCCTTGACATACATCCACAGGTACACCTCCAATAGACTCAAATTATATCAATTAGCCTAACAGAAGCTTCTAAAGCCATGACATCATTTTCTGGAATTTTCCTATTTAAAGGCACAGTCAAATTAGTGTATGTAAACTTCTGACCCACTGGAATTGTGATACAGTGAATGATACGTGAAATAATCTGTTTCTAAACAATTGTTGGAAAAATTACTTGTTTCAAGCACAAAGTAGATGTCCTAACCAACTTGTCAAAACTATAGTTTGTTAGCAAGAAATTTGTGGAGTGGTTGAAAAAAAGTGTTTTAATGACTCCAACATAAGTGTTTGTAAACTTCCGACTTCATCTGTACATACGGTCACTGTGGGGACGACGTAATCAATGCACTTATTGATGAAGCCAGTGAGTGATGTGGTGTACTCCTCAATGCCATCGTAAGAATCCCGGAACATATTCCAGTCTGTGCCAGCAAAACAGTCCTGTAGCTTAGCATATGCGTAATCTGACCACTTCTTCATTGATTGAGTCACTGGTGCTTCCTGCTTTAGTTTTTGCTTGTAAGCAGGAATCAGGAGGATAGAGTTATGGTCAGATTTGCCAAATGGGGTGTGAGGGAGAGATTTGTATGCTTCTCTGTGTGTGGAGTAAAGGTGGTCTAGAATTTTTTCCCCCTCTTTTTGCACATTTAACATGCTGGTAGAAATTAGGTAAAACCTATTATAGTATCCCTGTATTAAAGTCCCCGGCCACTTGGAGTGCCGCCTCTGGATGAGCGTTATCCGTTTTCCTTATGGCCTTGTACAGCTCATTCAGTGCAGTCTTAGTGCCAGCATTAGTTTAGACACAGCTATGAAAAATAGAGATGAAAACTCTCTTGGTAAATAGTATGGACTACAGCTTATCATGAGATACTGTACCTCAGGTGAGCAAAACCTCGAGTCTTCCTTAATATTAGATTTTGTGCACCAGCTGTTGTTTCCAAATATACACAGACTGCCACCCTTTGTCTTACCGGAGGCAGCTATTCTATCTTGCCGATGCAGCGTGAACCCCGCTAGCTGTATTTCATCCATGCTGTCGTTCAGCCACAACTCGATGAAACATAAGATATTACAGTTTTTTATGTCCCGTTGGTAGGATATTCATGATCGTAGCTCGGCTACTTTGTTATCAAATGATTTTACAATGGCAAATAGGACTGAGGGTAGAGGCAGATTACCCACTCGCCGTCGGATCCTTACAAGGAACCCTGACCTACGTCACCGATATCTCCGTCTCTTTATCATGCGAATGACGGGGATGTGGGCCTTGTCTGGTGTCTGAAGTAAATCCTTCACGTCCGACTTGTTTAATAAAAAAATCTTTGTCCAGTACGAGGTGAGTAACCGCTATCCTGATATCCAGAAGCTCTTTTCGGTCATAAGACGGTGGCAGAAACATTATGTACAAAATAGGTTACAAATAATGCGAAAAAACACACACAATAGCACAATTGGTTGAGAGCCCGTAAAACGGCAGCCACTAGAATCCACAGAAAGAAAGGACTAAAATAGACTATATACAAAAGTATGTGGACAACCCTTCAAATTAGTGGATTCAGCTATTTTAGCCATACCCATTGCCGACAGGTGTATACAATTGAGCACACAGACATGCAATCTCCATAGACAAACATTGGCAGTAGAATTGCCTTACTGAAGAGCTCACTGACTTTCAACGTGGTACCGTCATAAGATGCCACCTTTCCAACAAGTCAGTTCATCAAATTTCTGCCCTGCTAAAGCTGCTCTGGTCAACTGTTAGACATTTACATTTACATTTAAGTCATTTAGCAGACGCTCTTATCCAGAGCGACTTACAAATTGGTGCATTCACCTTATGACATCCAGTGGAACAGCCACTTTACAACAGTGCATCTAAATCTTTTAAGGGGGGGGGGGGGGGGGGGGGTCAGAAGGATTACTTTATCCTATCCTAGGTATTCCTTAAAGAGGTGGGGTTTCAGGTGTCTCCGGAAGGTGGTGATTGACTCCGCTGTCCTGGCGTCGTGAGGGAGTTTGTTCCACCATTGGGGGGCCAGAGCAGCGAACAGTTTTGACTGGGCTAGGCGGGAACTGTACTTCCTCAGTGGTAGGGAGGCGAGCAGGCCAGAGGTGGATGAACGCAGTGCCCTTGTTTGGGTGTAGGGCCTGATCAGAGCCTGGAGGTACTGAGGTGCCGTTCCCCTCACAGCTCCGTAGGCAAGCACCATGGTCTTGTAGCGGATGCGAGCTTCAACTGGAAGCCAGTGGAGAGAGCAGAGGAGCGGGGTGACGTGAGAGAACTTGGGAAGGTTGAACACCAGACGGGCTGCGGCGTTCTGGATGAGTTGTAGGGGTTTAATGGCACAGGCAGGGAGCCCAGCCAACAGCGAGTTGCAGTAATCCAGACGGGAGATGACAAGTGCCTGGATTAGGACCTGCGCCGCTTCCTGTGTGAGGCAGGGTCGTACTCTGCGGATGTTGTAGAGCATGAACCTACAGGAACGGGCCACCGCCTTGATGTTAGTTGAGAACGACAGGGTGTTGTCCAGGATCACGCCAAGGTTCTTAGCGCTCTGGGAGGAGGACACAATGGAGTTGTCAACCGTGATAGCGAGATCATGGAACGGGCAGTCCTTCCCCGGGAGGAAGAGCAGCTCCGTCTTGCCGAGGTTCAGCTTGAGGTGGTGATCCGTCATCCACACTGATATGTCTGCCAGACATGCAGAGATGCGATTCGCCACCTGGTCATCAGAAGGGGGAAAGGAGAAGATTAATTGTGTGTCATCTGCATAGCAATGATAGGAGAGACCATGTGAGGTTATGACAGAGCCAAGTGACTTGGTGTATAGCGAGAATAGGAGAGGGCCTAGAACAGAGCCCTGGGGGACACCAGTGGTGAGAGCGCGTGGTGAGGAGACAGATTCTCGCCACGCCACCTGGTAGGAGCGACCTGTCAGGTAGGACGCAATCCAAGCGTGGGCCGCGCCGGAGATGCCCAACTCGGAGAGGGTGGAGAGGAGGATCTGATGGTTCACAGTGTCGAAGGCAGCCGATAGGTCTAGAAGGATGAGAGCAGAGGAGAGAGAGTTAGCTTTAGCAGTGCAGAGCGCCTCCGTGATACAGAGAAGAGCAGTCTCAGTTGAATGACTAGTCTTGAAACCTGACTGATTTGGATCAAGAAGGTCATTCTGAGAGAGATAGCAGGAGAGCTGGCCAAGGACGGCACGTTCAAGAGTTTTGGAGAGAAAAGAAAGAAGGGATACTGGTCTGTAGTTGTTGACATCGGAGGGATCGAGTGTATGTTTTTTCAGAAGGGGTGCAACTCTCGCTCTCTTGAAGACGGAAGGGACGTAGCCAGCGGTCAGGGATGAGTTGATGAGCGAGGTGAGGTAAGGGAGAAGGTCTCCGGAAATGGTCTGGAGAAGAGAGGAGGGGATAGGGTCAAGCGGGCAGGTTGTTGGGCGGCCGGCCGTCACAAGACGAGAGATTTCATCTGGAGAGAGAGGGGAGAAAGAGGTCAGAGCACAGGGTAGGGCAGTGTGAGCAGAACCAGCAATGTCGTTTGACTTAGCAAACGAGGATCGGATGTCGTCGACCTTCTTTTCAAAATGGTTGACGAAGTCATCTGCAGAGAGGGAGGAGGGGGGGGGGGGGAAGAGGATTAGTGCTGTTATTGTGAAGTGGAAACGTCTAGGAGCAACAAACAGCTCAGTCGCGAAGTGATAGAGCCACACAATCTCACAGAACGGGACCGCTGAATACTGAAGCGCGTAGCGCATACATATCGCCTGTCCTCACTACTGAGTTCCAAACTGTCTCTGGAGGCAACTCTACACAACAACTATTTGTCAGGAGCTTCATGAATGGATTTGTGAGGCAGGACTGGTGAGGTAGTTTCCCCATGAGTGACAGAACCAGTGGCAACCTGTTATTCAGGGGAGGTGGGGATCTTTTGAGACCCACATTTACAGCAAAAAAAATCTAATAAATAATAATATATTTTTTGGTGGGGTGGGCTTGACTGTTTTGCATGTTATTTTGGCATTAATATGAGTCACATATCCTTTTGCAAACAATGTAAAAAAATAATATATATATCATTGAGTTAATAAAGCCACATACAAATATGGTGTCTTTATTGTTTTCTTGAGTAAGGCTGCTCCAAAATGTAGGTGTTTCAGCCTAGCTCAGTGCTTTCTGTGGTGGTGGGGCAAGCCAGCAGAAAATAGGAGCGCTGTGCCGTGATTGGCTCAGGGTTCTGTCACTCATGGGAAAACTACGTCAACAGTCCTTAGTAAGGGTAGACATCGAAAATTCTATCCCTCTGCATCCTGCCATATAGTTACATTAGTAGTGCCCTTCCAAGAAGGCTCAAGGTCATTGGCCACAGATAAAATTACTTCAAATCACGTTATATGTACAGTAACTTTGATTGGACTGATCATGTCAAAATCTTACATTCAAAATCTTAGTTAGCAGTCATCATCATGAATCAAGTCGACAATCTACTGGCAAATCCATTTAATCCTGGTCATATGAAGAGAAATAATTAAGATAAATTATAGATAAAAGGTATCAGTGCTTATTGGCCATTGGACATAAACATTACACAAGTTGGAAATCACAAATTCAACAATGAGTGATTTGGAAGGAATTGGTGACTTGGCTAACCGCAAACATTGCAACTGAGAAGTTGGGAATAAACGATATCGGGCTGAGAAAATACGTTTTTAGCGGTCATCCAACTTGGAATTGTAAATCTTTTTCTTTCTTTGATGACAAATTGCCCACGAAGGACAGCCGCGCCACCTTCCTGTTCAAGTGAGCACATCACAACCAGACGAGTCCATGATGTAATATGCCAGGGAGATATGTATACTCTACCTAAGAAAGTAATACTAGGTGTATGTTGTGTAGTAAGCTGTTACTAGCCCATGTGCCTCACCGTAATAATTTGGTTTATTTTCACCTCTTAATTTCCAGCTAATATTACTGTTCTGACACAGTGGTGCACATGTAGCCTATAAATTGTTTTGAGAAATGTCATCATTGTCACACCCTGATCTGTTTCACCTGTCTTTGTGATTGTCTCCACCCTCCTCCAGGTGTCACCCATCTTCCCCATTATCCCCTTTGTATTTATACCTGTGTTCTCTATTTGTCTGTTGCCAGTTCGTTTTGTTTCGTCAAACCTATCAGCGGTTTTCCCCTCTGCTACTGTCTCTCGATTTGTTCCGGTTTCCCGGTGTTGAAAAAGTGCTGAACACATACGTATATTGACTACGTCCATCTTAGCTCGCACATTCATGTCTTATTAATCAAAATTACGGAATGCCTCTTATCCGCTCATCATTCCCTTATGCCATAGTTTGTATATCTCAATTGTCAGTAGAAACCACATTTGTTTAAGCAAGTCAGCCATTTCAGCTATGTTTTTAATGAATTGTTTCGCTGCCAGACAAGGCTCTGCTGATAGCCAGGTGTAGCAGTGGTAAGGATTCACTCCATGGTGCTGGAAAGAAAGCTCTGCTGTTGGGACATCTTTATGTAGGCCCTAACAGTTTGTGGGCACCGCTTGTCACCGTTATAGTACAACTAATGTATTGTTTAGTGTTGTGTTATGTAGTGGCTTTGCTGGCATGCATCCCGCCAAAAATTGGGGACTTTGCCCAACCAAGAGTTTTTTTTTTTTTTTACATTGTTTGAAAACTGATATGTGACTCATATTAATGCCAAAATAACATGCAAAACAGTTAAGCCCCCCAAAAATATACACTACCGTTCAAAAGTTTGGGGTCACTTAGAAATATCTTTGTTTTCCGTGAAAACATACATTAAATAAGTTGCAAAATGAATAGGAAATCTAGTCAAGACAATGTTGACAGGGTTATAAATAAAAATGTTTAATTGAAATAATGATTGTGTCCTTCAAACTTTGCTTTCGTCAAAGAATCCTCCATTTGCAGCAATTACAGCCTTTGGCATTCTTGTTGTCAATTTGTTGAGGTAATCTGAAGAGATTTCACCCCATGCTTCCTGAAGTACCTCCCACAAATTGGATTGACTTGACAGGCACTTCTTACGTACCATACGGTAAAGCTGCTCCCACAACAGCTCAATAGAGTTGAGATCCGGTGACTGTGCTGGCCACTCCATTATAGACAGAATTCCAGCTGACTGCTTCTTCCCTAAATAGTTCTTGCATAGTTTGGAGCTGTGCTTTGGGTCATTGTCATGTTGTAGGAGGAAATTGGCTCCAATTAATTAAGCCCCATTTACAGGGTATGGCATGGCGTTGCAAAATGGAGTGGTAGCCTCCCTTCTTCAAGATCCCTTTTACCCTGTACAAATCTCCCACTTTACCTCCACCAAAGCACCCCCAGACAATCACATTGTCTCCACCATGCTTGACAAATGGCGTCAAGCACTCCTCCGGCATCTTTTCATTTTTTCTGCCTCTAACGAATGTTCTTTTTTTGTGATTCGAACACCTCAAACTCAAAAATGTGTCTGTCCATTTAACTTTTTTCCAATCTTCCTCTGTCCAGTGTCTGTGTTCGTTTGCCCATCTTAATCTTTTACTTTTATTGGCCAGTCTGAGATATGGCTTTTTCTTTGCAACTCTGCCTAGAAGGGCCAGCATCCCAGAGTCGCCTCTTCACTGTTGACGTTGATACTGGTGTTTTGCGGGTACTATTTAATGAAGCTGCCAGTTGAGGACTTGTGAGGCGTCTGTTTCTCAAACTAGACACTCTAATGTACTGTTCCTCTTGCTCAGTTGTAAACCGGGGCCTCCCACTCCTCTTTCTATTCTGGTTAGAGCCAGTTTGCACTCTTCTGTGAAGGGAGTAGTACAAAGCGTTGTACAAGATCTTATAGACTGACGAGTTTCAGAAGAAAGTGCTTTGTTTCTGGCCATTTTGAGCCTGTAATCGAACCCACAAATGCTGATGCTCCAGATACTCAACTAGTCTACCGAAGGCCAGTTTTATTGCTTCTTTAATGAGCATAAACGTTTTCAGCTGTGCTAATGTAAAAGGGTTATATTGATGATTCCCCTTGCAACTTTATTGTTAAGCCAATGCTACATGTTGGAGTTCGTGTTGATGATTGATTGTACACAACGCAAGAAGAGTACTGTTACACTAACACAATTACAAAAGGGTTTTCTCATGATCAATTAGCCTTTTAAAATGATAAACTTGGATTAACTAACACAATGTGCCATTAGAACACAGGAGTGATGGTTGCTGATAATAGGCCTCTGTACGCATATGTAGATATTCCATTAAAAATCTTGCGTTTCCAACTACAATAGTCATTTACAACATTAACAACGTCTACACTGTATCTCTGATCAATTTGATGTTATTTTAATGGTCAAGAAATATGCTTTTCTTTCAAAAATAGGGAGATTTCTAAGTGACCCCAAACTTTTGAACAGTATTGTGTATATATATTATTTTTATTTGTAATATTTCTTTTAAATGTGGGTCTCAAAACAGGTGTGGCTGTACACAGTGACCAAATTTTCGCAAACACCTTAGTTAAGTGATTGTTTAACAATTAGATGATAACATCATGACTGGTTGTGTTTCTGCCACATTAAAAGGCATAAGGTCATCTATAAGTCCATGCTAGGTAAAGCTCCGCCTTATCTCAGTTCACTGGTCACGATATCAACACCCACCTGTAGCACGCGCTCCAGCAGGTATATCTCACTGATCATCCCAAAAGCCAACACCTCATTTGGCCGCCTGTCCTTCCAGTTCTCTGCTGTCTGTGACTGGAACGAAATGCAAAAATCGCTGAAGTTTGAGACTTTTATTTCCCTCACCAACTTTAAACATCTGCTATCTGAGCAGCCAACCGATCGCTGCAGCTGTATATAGTCCATCTGTAAACAACCCACCCAATTTACCTACCTCATCCCCTTACTGTTTTTATTTATTTATTTATTTTTCTGCTCCTTTGCACACCAGTATCTCTACTTGCTCATGATCATCTGATGATTTATCACTCCAGTGTTAATCTGCTAAATTGTAATTATTCGCTCCTATTTATTGCCTACCTCACGCCTTTTGCACACAATGTATATAGACTCATTTTGTTTTTTTCCTACTGTGTTATTGACTTGTTTATTGTTTACTCCATGTGTAACTCTGTGTTGTTGTCTGTTCACACTGCTATGCTTTATCTTGGCCAGGTCGCAGTTGTAAATGAGAACTTGTTCTCAACTAGCCTACCTGGTTAAATAAAGTTTTTTTATTTTTTTATTTTAATTTTAAATAAGCCAACCCTGAAGTAAATTATATTAAATTGCCAAAATTACACAGGCCTAGACTTATTAGCTTACTTCTGTCTATAGAGTAATAAATAAAAAAAATAGGCTATTACACCATAAAGCATGATTTAGCCACAGAGGATCATTAGCTTTTTTTTTTAAGTCGGAGGGGCTAGCAATTTGGGCAGCACGCACTGCAAATACCAAATAGATGTTTGAGTTGCGACTTTCAGTGTAAAGTGGAGAGACCCAGTCAGGCATATCTCATTATTTTAAAATACAATCTCGCTTTGGGACACCCACTCCGCGGGGCGGGGGCAATAAATAGACCAGAGTGGCCACGATCAGAAAAAATGAGGGGGCCAAGTGTCTCGCTGAACTTTTTGGTCGTCACTAGTTACCATAGCCACAAAGTCAGAAGGCCCGCCTAATCGACCAATCAGATGACCGATCACACTCCATTTGATTGGTCGACTGGGCGGGCCTTCTGATTTTGAGAATGTGGTAACTGGTGACGATCTTCTTTTCTGGCATGGATAACAAAGATTTTTATAACTAACCAAAGATAGACCAGAGCCTGTCGTTGCCAATGGGAGCAAATTACTCATAGTGGGCAGAACAAGCAAGGAGTTGGGCAGAGCCAAGCACGAGCTAGTGAAATCCTATTGGCTCGTTCTAGCATTTATTTGCATATTTCCATTAGGGGACGCCTACACTGAAGTGCGCGTGTGCAATTACTCAATTCGCCCTTGCACGCATAAACAATGCATTTTTTTGTACATTTGGCAAAGGCTAAAGTCTACAAAGCGCAGTCTACTCTGTTTGTTACAGATCCTTGGAAACAGACAACTGTATGGAGATCAAATGTTTCATCGATGAGCAAATTTGCAGAATGTCGCTCCATCTTCTCCCACTGCCGGCCATTGGGCTTCCTCTCATCACCATATTTGGTAGTGTTAAACTCCAACCGGATGCGTCACAGTTATACATCCGATGAAATATCGGGCTCATTGTTCTATCTGTGTGTATAATCTGTGTATCTACGCTACAACATGACCTATAGTGTACGTCGTTGCGTCGTGCGTAGCGGGTGGGACAACGCTCGTGCACTGCATTGTTGTGGGGGGAGAGCTCGAGTTTGCAGTTGCAGCCTCAAAACGGTTCCAGGCTATAGGGAAGAGGCCAATTCAGATCCTTGAGCAAATGCTTTTATGCTCATGATAGAACCCCGTCTAGTATTTAACAAGACGCAGAGGGCTCCCAACTGCATTATTCTCCTTTATTACTGAAAAAGCCTAAGCATCTACTGCTGGATGAGAACATTGTGTACGGAATTACACTTACTGAGCAGGCCACATCGCCATTCCTTTCAAAGGCTGTTGACAAGCTACTATCTACAACCAGCAAAGCTGTTTCTAGTTCTAAGGTATGTGCTTCTTTTGGGTTATTTTATCATGCATTTTATCATGGATTATGAAGAGCATAGTCGGTCAGTAACTGATTAATTCTGCATGTGTTGTAGGAAGCGCAATACACGTTTAAAGGGCTCCGTTGCCCTGTTTTGTTTGACGCCATTTGCTAACGTTAGGTTGTTAGCTAACTAACTAGCATTAGTAGCTACAGTAATGTTATTGTTAGCTACTAGTCCACCCTGGCTTCATCTTTTTGCGCTATTCGTTGGTATCGCTGTTCTCTCTCTTCAGCCAGCTGCTAGTTTGCTAGAAAGAACCATAATATCCTCGGAACGTGGTCAACTAAATGGTGCAATTTATCGTGGTGCAGTTTATAGTTTGGTGGGTGGGGTACTTGGCTCAGTTGCCTGCCACTCCTAGGCGCAACAAAGTTAGCACAATTTTAAAAGGCTCAAGTAAACACCCCCCCCCCCCCCCCCCCCTTGCTTTACGCAGGCTGTGTGAACAATTTGTCCTCTCTGGCATAGCAAACGTTTTTGATTAGACATTTTAGATTGTCCCAAAACATTTCCCGTGTCTATCTTGTGTTGTAATGTTTAGGCCCTGTGTGATTTACGGCGGAATCTTGCAGTCTCAAATCTTGAATGATTCTTAAGAATAACCAGACAGTTTTTCTACATCTATCCATCCACTCCAAAACGGACCACATTCTCCATACAAACCCATGCAGAGATTTTTCTTGTTCAAACTTTTAATTTAACTCTTATCTTGTCATCAGCTGCCTGCACTGCAGTGGTGGTGATAACATTAGCAGTTATCTCATACTTTTGCTGTCATGTGAAACCTGAGTTTCTTTCCCTCAAATATCACTACTACGCTTTTTAGTGACACACTTTCTTATTCATATGTCTTAGCAGATGCCCTACTCACCCAGTCCCCATTTCTACTCATGAGTATACATAGTTTCTAATGTAAACAAATTAAAATTCAACAATGCTATGGAAATTTAAATCCTCAAACTGATATCACACATTGTCGATCAACAGATAGGCCAGCTTCCAGCTATCTATTCAAATACCTTCACCAATTGATGCTTGTTTACATTGTCCTGGTGTTTGTCTCCGTTACCACACCCTTAGGAGGTAAAACCAGTCAAAAATAATCAAATCGTTTTTTGTTTTTTTTAACTTAATGTGTTGTGATGGTAATCTATGTCTGCTTCTGTTGTCATCCCCATGCTTGTTTACTTTATTGTGTTGTGATATAGACTCCTCTATGTACCTGCTTCTCTTCTCCTTGCAGCTGTTCAGGTGTCGAGGATGAGGAAGAAGGCTCGGCACCACAGGGTCCCCGAGCCCCAGAGGCCGCCCTCCCCCATCCAGCCATCCCCCAACAAACAGACTCTGACCTATGCCCAGGCCCAGCGCATGGTGGACATGGAGATTGATGGCCGGATGCACCGGATCAGCATCTACGACAAGCTGGACGTGATCTCGGATGATGACCCTACGGCTCAGGAGATTATGGAGTGCACCAGCAACAAGGAGAACATGGAGAAGCCTCAGCAGACGTTAATGCGCTCCGTCCGGTTAAAAAACAACCAGGAGAAGAGAAGTGCAGCTGCTGTCGCACAGAACCACACAACACATGGAGCTACAGCAGCACCAGTACAGACACTTCCAGAGGCCAAGATCCGGACTGTGGAGTATAACCTACCAGCGGTCCCCAGGAGGCCCCCAGTGTACTATAAGTATGTGGAGAAGACGTCAGAGGAGTTAGATGAGGAGGTGGAGTATGATATGGATGAGGAGGACTACGCCTGGCTGGAAGTAGTTAACGATACGAGGAGGAGTGAGGGTGTCAGTCAGGTAGGCCTTTTTTTTTTTTATTACGCCTTTTCATAATTACAAAACTTCATGGTGAGGCTGTTCCCCTGTAGCCTGGGTGCCAGTCAATCATTTTTTCCATGGGGTTTTGTACTGTGTATTTAAATACTGTATTCTCAACAGCATATTATTATATTTCTACCTCTGTACATTTGCATTTTTGTTACTCTTTATACACTGCATATTTATTTTTATACTGGATTCTTGACATAGCTCGCTCTGATACTCGGTGCACAAAACATTAGGAACACCTGCTCTTTCCATGAGACTGACCAGATGTATTCGGGTGAAAACTATGATCCATTATTGATGTCACCTGTTAAATCCACTTCAATCAGTGTAGATGAAGGGGAGGAGAAAGATTTAAAGAACGATTTTTAAGCCTTGAGACATGGATTGTTTGTGTGTCATTAAGGGTGAATGGGCAAGACAAAATATTTACGTGCTTTTGAACTGGTTATGGTAGTAGGTGCCAGGCGCAAAATAGGCCAGCAACCTGTGGAATTCTTTCTACACCTTGTGGAGTCCATTCCCCAACGAATTGAGGCTGTTCTGGGGGCAAAAGGGGGTGCAACTCAATATTAGAAAAGATGTTCCTGATGTTTTGTACACTCAGTGTATAGCTACCGCTGTACATATATACTAAGAATGCTATCTTGTCAATTTCATCTGGTGTATATACGCATAGATTGCATTTGGATTACTGTTAGAGTAGTATTAGGGTTAATTGGACTAATTCTGGTATTTCTTTCTTAAATTTTATTTATGCATACATTTTTGATTATTTGTGAACTTTGACTTTGTACTGCATTGTTAGGGGCTAGTAACATAAGTGTTTCGCTGCAGCCACTGTAACGTCTGCTAAACTGTGTACGCAACTAATCTTGGATTTGATTTCTGTTGATTTCTGCCAACTAGACAAGAGAGCAGAAACACTGACACTCAGGCTAGCTCCCCCCTCCCCCCACAGAAACAAATACAAATGGATCACAGGCTAAGAAAATAATACAACACAACAAACGTCAACAGTGTAGAATTAATACTACAATACATGTGCAAATGTTTACTGTTTTCCCTCCAACCACCAGGTGTCCCACAACGTGTTTGAGTTCCTGGTGGACCGCTTTGAGAAGGAGACACAGATGGAGAAGGTGAGCCAGGGCCAGGACAAGCTGACCATAGACGAGGACGCTGTCTGCTGCATCTGCATGGACGGAGATGGCCAGGACAGCAACGTCATCCTCTTCTGTGACATGTGCAACTTGGCCGTGCACCAAGAGTGTTACGGTGTCCCTTACATCCCAGAGGGACAGTGGCTATGCCGGCACTGCCTCCAGTCGCCCACCCAGCCTGCAGGCTGCATACTGTGTCCTAACAAAGGTGGAGCAGTGAAAAAGACTGACGATGACCGCTGGGGTCATGTGGTGTGCGCCCTGTGGGTGCCGGAGGTAGGGTTTTCCAACACAGTCTTCATCGAGCCCATCGACGGAGTCAGCAACATACCGTCCGCCCGCTGGAAGCTCACCTGCTACCTCTGTAAGGAGAAGGGGGTGGGGGCCTGTATCCAGTGTCACAAGGCTAACTGCTACACCGCCTTCCACGTTAGCTGTGCTCAGAAAGCAGGACTCTTTATGAAGATGGAACCAATCAAGGAGTTTACAGAGACCGGCGAACCAACGTTTTCGGTGAAGAAGACTGCTTACTGTGGGGCTCACACCCCCAACAGTTCGGTCAAAAGACCCCTCACCATCTACGAGGACGCCAAACCCAAAAATGGATTGTGTTCCCCTCTGAAAGGGGAGAAGACGAGGGGCGCCAATGCACTGACGAAAGGCAGGAAAAGGAAGAGCAAGAAGGTGGCGCCAGAGGAAGAGGTCCCACCCTTGGCCGTGCCTAGCTTTCCTCCCCAAAGGTAGAGTCACTCACCATTCATCTAAGCATCATTTTCATAATTTGCAGATGAGACGTATCAGTAAATGTGACAATACACAACATACAGTGCCGCGAAATATATTTGCCCCACATTCTGATTTTCTCTGTCAAATTAGATTTTCAACTAAAACCTAATATGATATATCAAAATGTTAATTATTTCATTTATTTAATTAACAAAATTTTGCAATACCCAATGTCCCTTTTTGAAAAATGTATTGCCCTCTTCCACTCAACTGGTTGTGCCACCTTTAGCTGCAATGACTGCAACCGAATGCCTGCTGTTGATAATAATATTAGGTTTTGGACGAAGAACTGATCATTCAGTGTAAAAAATATGCAAAAATAGAGAATCAGACAGGGGGAAACTCGCTGTTGGCTGGGCTCCCCGCTTGTGCCATCAAACCCCTGCAACTTATCCAGAAAGCAATATACCACATCACCTCTTACTAGTAAGAAATGTATTGTTTTAGAAACAGTACAAAGCATGCTCATCGCTTTTTGTGTAATTATGGAAAGAAATATATATTTGTCTGGTAAGAAAAAATCTGAGGGGCTGGTAGATTTTTAAATCTACCTGGCACAGTGGCTGGTGGACCAAAAAAGTTAGTTTCAGGCCATTTTCACGGCACTGTATAGAAAAAGAGGTCAGGACTTAAAGTGAAAAAACATGTTATTCAATTTCAGACATGGACATTACTTCAATAAGCAACATTTTTTCAATTGTTAATATCTTCTCCATCTGTTCCCAGGTTAAACACCATCCTCAACCGGGTGTCTATGCAGAAAAAGAAGGTGTTTGTGGAGCTGGCTCTAAACTACTGGACTCTAAAGAGACAGGCGAGGAACGGAGTACCCCTCATCAGACGACTACAGTCCAGCCAACAGTCCCACCAGAAGACCCATGCTGCACAGCCGGTCAGTTAGACGGTCAAGCACTCTTGTCTCCCTGTTTCTGACACAATTCTCATCCCCTGGCTGGTACATTCAATTCCCTCTCACACTCCTATCATTATAAGATACCCCTCTCCTTATTTCCATAGCAATGTCAAAGAGAACAGGCCAAAACTGCCCAGAGTGTTTGTATAAATGAGAGACCCACTGATTACAATTCCACTGGTTTCTAACCGTAATGTTGGTGATATTGTTTTTTTTAACTGTACATGTCTGCAATGTTTTATAAGTCCTGATTTGTGTGTTTCCCACCACAGAAGGAGAGTGAGGAGGAGACCCGGGCTCTGAAGGAGCAGCTCAAGGAGTGGCATCGTCTAAGACATGACCTGGAGAGAGCCAGGCTATTGCTGGAGCTCATACGCAAGAGGGAGAAACTCAAGAGAGAAGAGGTAGGTTAGATAACTAGCTGTCCCTGCAAGCCAACAATGCATAAATATAGCACACAAGCCAACTATAGGACAATTAGTAGTATAGTATAAATTGGAGCTGCACGTCCGCCCCCCCCCCCCCCCTCTCTTCCTCTCCATTGTTCAGCAGCCATATACAGTATATCATGATGCTAACGGTCCCTTGTGTGTCCTCAGATGAAGCTGCAGCAGAGCCTGTTAGAGGTCCAGCTGACTCCCTTCAGTATCCTGCTCAGGTCTGTGCTGGAACAGCTACAGGAGAGAGACCAGTCCTTGATCTTTGCCCATCCTGTCGACATCAAAGAGGTAAGGCTTACTTGCCATGGTTAGGAGAGCAGCTCTTACTATAACATCTACATACGGCCTGAGATGTTGGAGAGTTGAGGTATTCTTGCTGACGTGATTCGCGTGGTACACAGTGAGGGAGAGCCACTGGTCTGGACAGGAGTCCGTTTGTTAATGTATTATTCGGCCATAAATGTATTGGTTCTCTCTAAACCCCCCCCCCATCAGCAAGTTTATACCTCGTGTTAGGATTTATAAATCCAATAGTTATAATGTAAGGGGGCGGTGCTTTTGGGCTGCACATGTGGGTGTTTGAGGCATAAAGACACAGAGAACCAAGCGGTAAAAGCATAGCCCCCACCATTATCAACTTCATTAACCCTAACATCAAACAGTCTTTGAAGTCAGGAGTCTGGTGTCAGCCAGACTAGAGTTGAGATGCTGCTTATGCCCTTTCACATTTTTCATTTAATTATTATTATTTTTTAAACTTTAATGATTTTATTTAGTTTACTATAGTAGATTTATATCTCAATTCTTCATACTCCTCCTAGCATAGCATCTGGCCCATCTTATTTGGGCAGATTTTTAAAAAAATCTTCAAAAAGTATTTCCAAAAAAATATCTTACTGGATTTAACATTTACATCTCAATGCCCTGTGGGTGCCGACTTTCAGAAGTTTTTGTATCTCTGTCTATCATTAAACCTGTAGGTGCCTGACTACCTTGACCACATCAAGAACCCCATGGATTTCTCCACTATGAGGAAACGCATTGACGACCAGGTCTACAGCAACCTGGATGACTTTGAGTCTGACTTCAATCTCATCATCTTCAACTGCATGAAGTACAACTGTAAGGATACCTTCTTCCACCGGGCGGCCGCCCGTCTCCGAGACCAGGGTGGGGCTTTGATCAGGAAGACGCGGAGGGATGTGGAACGAATCGGCTTCGAGAAGGACAGCGGGATGCACCTGCCCGAACCGCCCAAGATCGAAGCGCCTCCACTGTTTTCCTGGGAGGACGGTAAAGGCTTAGCGAGACGAAGAGTTTGTAGAAATATATAATGGATAAATCAGTCAATACAGAATACTGAAAAACAAACGGCAGTGTTTGCAAAGATCCAAATTAATAAAGCATATTCCTGGTCTAAGAAGCACTTTCAATTGAGATGCTCTTTTGAGAATTTTTTGTCTAGCAGTTTGCTTAATCTGGATCCTCAATTTAATTCTACTTACCTAGGCTACTCATTGTTTAAGTTAACATCAAGCAAATGTCTCCCACTGACAGTGTTATCTTGGTGTCCTTTTCCAGTGGACCAGTTATTGGTCCCAGCCAACCGGCAGCACATGCCTCTGGAGGAGCAGCTGAGAGAGCTGCTGGAGAAACTGGACCTGACGTTCTCCATGAAGTCCAGCCCGTCACGCTCCAAACGCCTCAAGCTGCTCAAGAAGACCATCAACGACGTGCGCAGCGAGATGAGCTTCGGCCTGAGGAGGGCGTCCCACCACTCCCATTTGCACTCTTCTTCCTCCCATCCAGAAAGGAGTGAAGCTGGGGAGGCAGAGGGCGTGAAGACCAATGGACAGAGTCCTGATAATGAGGGTAGGTTTTTTTCAAGTTGTTACTTTATCTTCATTGGGGAACCCAATATGTTGTTATTATTATAATAGTACATTTAATTTGTATAGCGCTTTTCGTTACACAGTTATGTCAAAGCTCTACGGAGGATTTTTTTTATTTGACATTATATACATTTAAAATGTACAACATATTTTAAGGCCCGTTTTTAAATGTTCTAATTGATGAAGCGGCTCTCAGATTGGTCAGGGAGAGTGTTCCATAGAGGGGCATGGGAGCAGAAGGCTCGGTCCCCCATAGTTCTGAGATGTTTCTTGGGGTTTTTAAGTAGTACGGGATGGCTTAAGCGGAGAATCCGAGGTGTCTCGCTGACTGAGATGAGGTCGCTGATGTAGGTGGAGCTTAATCCATTCAAGGCTTTAAATATAATAATGAGGATTTTGAAATCCATCCTGTTGTTGCCCGGTAAGCCAGTGAACTTGGGCCAGGATCGGTGTGATTTGGTCTGACTTCTTGGTCCTGGTCAGGACCCTGGCAGCACTGTTCCGGATTACTTGGAGCCTCTGTTGTGATATCTATGGCTTCCGGCAGGGTAGCTCTCTCTAAAAGGATGACCAAGTCAGACAGTAGCTAGGTTTCCATGCAATGTGTGACAGATTGTCATGCAAATCTTCTCAAATCTGTATAAAGAAAATCTGCACTTTTCATCTACCGAATAAAAATCGAAAGTTCAATGTGTTTCCATCGCATTTTAAAATGTACTGATGGGTTTTGTCACTAAAACTGTTGCGATTTATATAGCAAACTTGCGCAATCTGGTTTTGGCGCATGCATCGATCATCATGTCACCAGCGTTCAAATAAAACCCTCTATTTGTTGGAATTTTGCATCAAGCTCAACATCCAACATCTACCTGTGCTTTTCCATGTTGTGGTGGTAGTACGACGTAGCATATCATCGCGTGACTCCAAGTTTACTTTGACATAATGGTTTAATATATAATATTTGCCCATAAAGGAGGGGGGGGTGTGCCTTTAGGAGAGAAGGCATTATCTTGGAAGCTGGAGTTTTGAACTGGAATGGCAAGGTGGCCTGCTGTGATGGAACGGATTCTGTGTGTAGTTTGGTAGTGGAGAAGAAGGTCTGAGAGGTAAGGGGGGGGGCAGGGTGGTGAAGGGCTTTGTAGGTCAGAAGGAGGATCTTGTAATTCATTCGTAGGGAGACAGTGGAGTTCACGGGGGACATGGGTGATGTGCTGCCAGGACTTAGTGTGGGTGAGAAGTCAGGCTGCTGAGTTTTGAACCATTTGGAGCTTATGGAGGGAGATTGAGTTGATGCCGGAGAGTAGTGAGTTGCAGTAGTCAAGACTGGAGGAGATTAATGCATGTATGAGGTTTTCAGTGTCAGGATGGGAGAGGGAGGACCTGACTTTGGCCAAGCACTCAGATATCCCCAGTGACCTGGTCTCAGGATGTCATGTGCTTCTCAGTCCTTTGTTTTATTGGCGGAAACTAGATATAAACTCAAGCTAGATCAGGAATGAACTGTACCCTCTAACCCCTAGTTAGTTAAACCGTCATACCATATAGTGTGCTTAGTCCTGCTAACCTGCTACCACGTAGTCATGCTGGGTTCGACGATATCCCTTGCCTCAGGACATCCCTTTGCCTGGTTGATGAGTGTGCCTGCTGAAGTGGGATACTATTGTAGTTATACAGTGGCAAGAAAAAGTATGGGAACCCTTTAAAAATAACTGGATTTCTGCATAAATCGGTCATAAAATTTGATCTGATCTTCATCTGGGTCACAACAATAGATGAACACAGTCTGCTTAAACTAATAACACACAAACAATTATACATGTTCATGTCTTTATTGAACACACTGCGTAAACATTCAAGGTGCAGGGTGGAAAAAGTATGTGAACCTTTGGATTTAATAACTGGTTGACCGTCCTTTGTCAGCAATAACGTCAACAAAATGTTTTCTGTAGTTGAGGATCAGACCTGCACAATGGTCAGGAGGAATTTTGGACCATTCCTCTTTACAAAACTGTTTCACTTATTCGTGGGATGTCTGGTGTCATGCCGTAGCATCTCAATCGGGTTGATTTCAGGACTTGAATTTTCTTCTGTTGAAGCCATTCTGTTGATTTTACTTCTGTTTTTGGTTGTTGTCCTGTTGCATCACCCAACTTCTGTTGCGCTTCAATTGGCAGATAGTCTGACATTCTCCTGCAAAATGTCTTGATAAACTTGGGAATTAACTTTTCCGGTGAAGATGGGGCCTGGACAGCTTGCCGAGGCAGCAAAGCAGCCACAAACCATGATGCTCCCTCCAACATACTTAACAGTTGGGATGTTGGTGTGCTGTGCCATTTTTTTTTTCTCCACACAGTGTTGTGTATGCTTTCCAAACAACTCCCGGAACATCCAGGTGCACTTTTGCAAACTTCAGATGTGCAGCAATGTTTTTTTTGGACAGCAGTGGCCTCTTCCGTGGTGTCCTCCAATGAACACCATTCTTGTGTAGTGTTTCATGTATCGTAGACTCATCAACAGAGATGTTAGCATGTTCCAGAGATTTCTGTAAGTCTTTAGCTGACACTATAGGATTCTTCTTAACCTCATTGAGCATTCTGCGCTGTGCTCTTGCAGTCATCTTTGCAGGACAGCCACTCCTAGGGAGAGTAGTAACAGTGCTGAACTTTCTCCAATTATAGGCAATTTGTATTACCGTGGACTGATGAACATCAAGGCTTTTAGAGATACTTTTGTAACCCTTTCCAGCTTTATGCAAGGCAACAATTCTTATGTCTTCTGCAATCTCTTTTGTTCGAGGCATGGTTCACATCAGGTAATGCTTCTTGTGAATAGCAAACTCAAATTTTGTGAGGTTTTTTTTATAGGGCAAGGCAGCTCTAACCAACATCTCCAATCTCGTCTCATTGATTGGACTCCAGGTTAGCTGACTCCTGATGCCAATTAGCTAATGGAGAAGTCATTAGCCTAGGGGTTCACAAACTTTTTACAACCTACACTGTGAATGTTTAAATTATGTATTCAATATAGTAAAAATACAATAATTTGTGTGTTATTAGTTTAAGCACACGGTTTGTCTGTTGTGACTTGGATGAAGATCAGATCAAATTTGATGACCAATTTTATGCAGAAATCCAGGTAATTCCAAAGGTTTCACATACTTTTTCTTCCAACTGTATCTGCACGGTAGCATGGCTTTCTCTTTAACATGGCCATGGTAGAGTGGAGTTGATATGCTAGGAGCCTGAATTGATTCACAGTAAACCTACACTAACTCAATAACTATTAGATTGCCTTCTAGAAAGCAGAATACTTTGCCTGATGTGATTTTAAATATATTTTGCTGTCTCATTGGTTATTTAGCTATGGATTATAGAAGGCACGATCATTTGTATTGAATTCTTTTAATAAGGGACACGTCTTCACCCTGAGGATGATGTGCTTTAGGAATGGTTCTGGTGTTTTAATTAATGTACAATTCCCTCGTTTCATATTACATTTTGATCTATATAATGTTATGCTTTCTATGTATCTTCTAACTGTATTCTTCAACAGGGGACAAATCATTACCTCCCAAATTGGAACCCCCTGACTCCCTAGCTCCTCTCCTGCACTTCGAGAGTAACTCAGAACCCCCTACCCTCAAACCCATCCACCCCAACCACACCCCAGACAGCAAGACCCACGAACAGGTCAAATTTGACCGGGAGAAACCCAACAACGCTTCCTCCACCACTACCAAGACCCTTCTCAATGGCTACTCCGACTCCCAGAACCCCCTGCTTCTTTCAAAGGGGGACGTGAGTGTGGTGGCCACCTCCACCCTGGCCCAACCCTCGGAAGCGACTGTCAACCGCCGCACTGCCGTGCTCTTCAAGAAGTCAAAGACCTCTAACCCCGGGAAGAACCAGGGGGGGAGAGGAGGCGGCGAGGCCCAGACAGGGTGCCCTCAGCTGGGCACCAAGACCTTCCTGTCGGTGATGATCCCCAGGCTGGAGACCCTCCTCCACCCAAGGACTAGGAAGAGGAGCCACAGTCTCCGTGGGGGGTACAGCGAGGGGGGTGGAGACAGGGAGGACGAGTCCCCTGTCAAACACATTAACACAGGTAAAGAAGGGTTCTTCTCACTTGTCAGAAAATAAAGTACTCATCTTAAAGGGACTCTTAAATAGAGCATGAAGTAGAAAATTATCTTCAGACTTGTGAATTAAGAGATCAGGTTCCCCTTGCCCATGTAGTCTTATTAATTATAATCTAAAAGACTAAACTGATCCTAGATCAGCACCCCTACTCTGAGACGCTTTATGATTAAAGGTCATAATGTGGTAGGTCTATGCTATAGTTGGTTTATGTATAGTATACTGACTACTGTACTGCTCTGTGTTACTCGCCTCAGGCCTGTCTAATGGTTTTGCGATGGAGGAGGTCATTGATGAAGAGAAGGAGCTAAGTGCCAGCAGGCCTCTAGAAACCAGGAGACGGTGTGCCTCTGAGTCCAGCATCTCATCTAGTGGTAGTCTGCTGGGCAGCACCAGGTAGGTCCATGCATATACCTCAACAGACCTGCGTTCAAATAGAATTTAAACTGAGCTTGATTGAGCCCGCTTGGCTCAATGGAACCACTAGAATAGTCCCAACTGTGGAAACACAGGCAGGCTCAATCAAACGTAGGCCCGTCATTGTAAATAAGAATTTGTTCTAACTGATTTGTGTAGTTAAAGGTTAACAACAAACAAATCTCTAGCTGGTGCACTTTTCACTGCTGAACATGGTTGGTGGTACTTGGTAGTTCAACTTTGTAGTCTGGTCATTTCTCTATAGGGTTTCATGTATATGACAGTCTGACTCACATACAGTGTGGATGTCTTCCTGATTTCAGCAGCACCCTCAGTCTTCCAACATGTGGTAAAGGCAAACCGGCCTTGGTCCGAAGAAACACTGTGGATGATAAGAACGACCTCATTGCCTGCATAGAAACCGGGAACTTTGCCAGAGCTGCTAGGATTGCCGCCGGTAAGTTTTCTGTCTTGATGTTCATCATACAGTAAAGTGGAGGGTAGTGTGTATTGTATCAGATGAGGTCTGGCTGGGAGTCAGTGGAGTAGATGTATTGCTATAGGGCCAGGAGTTTTGGGGCAGCTTTTGAGGTACTGTTCCTTTACTGGTATTTCTAGCATGATCCACTAGGGTTGCTGCAGGTAGATCATCCTAGAAAATGTTATTTAATTGACACAAACTGTCTCCAATCAATGTCTTGTTGTGGGTGGTGGGTGGTGGGGGTCGCCTAAGCCATGGGAAGCCATTGACAGTCGCTGGATCCAGGTTTGAATCCCGGTGTGGGCTACACCCCACATTTTCAACAGTATACTTCCATGGTTGGTTTAATTGACTCTCCCCTTTACTGCCCCTAATTTACCTATTTTTAGCTACAAACTTCCAAGTCTGTTGGAGAGGATCAGCTTGAGCGAAGTGAGGTGTAGAATCACTGCTCTACAAATAGTATTCTCTGCAAAATAATAGGTTTTGTGCGGTTTTTAGATTCGCAGAGCTACTTCTCCCCTGGCTTAAGCAATCCCTCCTGCCAAAAACACATGCACAAACAGACGATTGATTGATTGGAGACAGCTTATGTCATTTACAGAACATTTGGATTTCCTTCCTCCAGCAACACTAATGGACAATGCTGGAAATACCGGTAAAGCACAGTACCTCAATGTGCCCCAAAACTCTTGGCTCTAGCACACAGGTGTCAAACTCATTCCACGGAGGGCCGAGTGTCTGCGGGTTTTCGCTCCTCCCTTGTACTTGATTGATGAATTAACATCACTAATTAGTTAGGAACTCCCCACACCTGGTTGTCTAGGGCTTTATTGAAAGGAAAAACCAAAAACCTGCAGACACTAGGCCCTCCGTGGAATGAGTTTGACACCCCTGCTCTAGCATAAGGATATAACCAGAACCCAGAGTTTTCCTCAGTAGTATTCTACGATGCTGGTTATATAAACATAACTTAAAGCAATTATATTCATGGTCTACAGTCCACAAGTTGTATTCTTGTAATATCACGTAAAAAAAAATTTTTTTTTTTTTTAACCCCCTTCTCCCCAATTTCGTGGAATCCATTTGTTCGTAGTTACTGTCTTGTCTCATCGCTACAACTCCCGTACGGGCTCGGGAGAGACGAAGGTCGAGAGCCATGCGTCCTCCGAAACACAACCCAACCAAGCCACACTGCTTCTTAACACAGCGCGCATCCAACCCGGAAGCCAGCCGCACCAATGTGTCGGAGGAAACACCGTGCACCTAGTGACCTGGTCAGCGTGCCCGGCCTGCCACAGGAGTCGATAGTGCGCGATGAAACAAAGATATCTCTACCTGCCAAACCCTCCCTAACCCGAACGACGCTAGGCCAATTGTGCGTTGCCCCATGGACCTCCCGGCTGCGACAGAGCCTGGGCTCGAACCCAGAGTCTCTGGTGGCACAGCTAGCACTGCGATGCAGTGCCACCCGGGAGGCCTTAATATCACGTTTTTCAGTGAGTTGTGATGTATTTATCCTGTGTGTTGATGCTGTCACTATTAGCATGCCTCTGGAAGTGTTTTGCTCTATTTACAGTGAACTCCCTCCTAACTTGATTGTGGTTCTTCTTGCATCCATAGAAGTTGGCAACAGCAATATTTGGATGCCTGCTAGTGCTGCAACAGTTGTTCTGGAACCTTTAAAGCTAGTTTGGGCAAAATGTAGCGGATACCCTTCCTATCCTGCCTTGGTGAGTGACAGTGAGCAAATGTATGACACCTGACTATCTCATTCTCACTTCTGTGCTTTCTACCAGGGCCTACAACTTACTTTGTCTACCAGCCACTCAGATTTTTTAGGAGCCAACTGTTTTTTGTTGTTGCTTTAATTACAACAAAAACACATCTAAATGGATGAGCATGCTTAGTAATGTTTCTATATCAAGGAATCTATTACTAATAAGAAGTGATGTGGTATATTGCTCAATTTAATATTTTGTGACCTGAGTCTTTTAACCAAAATATCACAGATGAGACAAATGTTCAGCTGCCCCTTTAAGCTTACCGTGGTAATGGAGCAGCTCAAGTCGTCACATGTGCCGTAAGTCATCAGCATGCTAGGCGAACCGAACGAGTGTGCTCGCATACTTCCTTAAAAGACTGTCGCTTGAAAAACTAGGCTAGTTGCCTCATGAAAAATGCTCGAACAGCCGAAAAAACCCGTGCCGAAGTCCAAAATGAACAAAAATCTCACAATGACGTCATAATATTTGCACGAACTGTTAGACTCCCAAAAGGAACTGAAACAGACGTACACACCACATTATTGCAGCGTCCTACTAAGTAAGACTACATTTGCGTTCTAGAGGACTGTCATGAACACGATGCTGCCCATTTGTTCATGAACTTAGCCTGTAAAAGTCCTATTTTGTTTGAATATAGAAGGTGATGTGTACGAACTAGAATATTTCAGTGATAGTTCTGCTGTGCGCAGCCTTAACGGATCCCATGTGATGATGCTGCTCACCCTACGCTGATAAGGCCATTCTTTGCCATGTTTATAGCGATATTCGGACGGGTGTTACCATAGTCGCTGGTTATGTAATTATTATCCAAGCATGTGCGTTATTCCAGAAGGCGATTCCCACAGGATTATTCCAAACTGCCCCCCCGTAGGTCTTTATTTTTTCAGATTGAATTGACTCATGACGGAAGCCTGGAGGTTTTTATTCTAGGCATAAAGATATTTCATCGTCATGTCTAGACTATAGTAGGCTACACTTAACTCATGCTTGGCTGCCAAATGTATACAGTGCCTTCAGAAAGTATTCACACCCTTTGACCTTTTCCACATTTTGTTGTATTTCAGCCTGAATTTAAAATGGGTTAAATTGAGATTTGTTGGTCACTGGCCTACACACAATAACCCATAATGTCCAAGTGGAATTATGTATTTTTTTGTATTATTATTATTATTATTGTATTTTTTTTACGGATGAAAAGCTGAAATGTCTTGAGTCAATAAGTATTCAACCCCTTTTGTTATGGCAAGCCTAAATAGGTTCAACAGTAAAAAAAAATCTGAACAAGTCACATAATAAGTTGTATGGTGTGTTTTTAGGTATTCATTAAAAAAATCATGTTAATCTCTGTACCCCAAACATACAATTATCTGTAAGGTTGTGCAGTAAATTCTAAACACAGATTCAACCACAAAGACCAGGTAGGTTTTTCAATGCTTTGCAAAGAAGACTACATACTGGTAGGTTGGTACAAATAAAAATAGCTGACATTGAATATCCCTTTGTAGTGACTGGGTGTATTGATGCACTATCCAAAGTGTACTGAATAATTTCACCAAGCACAAAGATACAGGCATCCTTCCTAACTCATTTGCCAAAGAGCTCAGCGATTTCAACATGAGGCCAATGGTGACTTTTTAAAACAGTGGCTGTGATAGCACAAAACGGAGGATGGATCAAGATTGTAGTTACTCCACAATATTGATTTAATTCACAGTGAAAAGAAGGAAGCCTGTGCAGAATAACAATATTCCTAAACATGCGTCCTGTTTGCAACAAGGCACTAAAGTAATACTGCAAAAAATGTGGCAAAGAAACTACACAATATTAAACACAACACTTGAATACAAAGTGTTATGTTTGTGCCACGTGCAATACAACACATTACTGAGTACCACTCCATATTTTCAAGTATAGTGGTGACTGCATCGTGTTATGCTTGTAATCATTAAGGACTGGGGAGTTTTTCAAGATAAAAATACATGGAATGTAGCTAAACACAGGTAAAATCCTAGAGGAAAACCTGGTTCAGTCTGCTTTCCACCAGACACTGGGGGATGAAATCACCTTTCAAGCAGGGCAATAACCTAAAACACAAGGCCAAATCTACACAGGAGCTGCTTATCAAGAAAACAATGAATGTTTCCGGATTGGACGAGTTACAGTTTTGACTTAAATCTACTTGAAAATCTTTGGAAAGACCTGAAATGGTTGTCTAGCAATGATCAACAACCAATTTGACAGAGCTTAAATAATTTTTATATATAAATAATAATGGCCAGGTGTAGTAAATTCTTTTGAACTTACCCACAAAGACTCCGCTGTAATCACTGTCAAAGGTTCTTCTACAAAGTATTGACTAAGGGGTGTGAATACTTATGTTAATGAGACTGATGTATTTCATTTGCAAACATTTCTAAAAACGTGTTTTCACTTTGTCATTATGGTGTGTTGACGGGTGAGGAAAAATCTATTTAATCCATTTTGAATTCAGGCTGTAACACAATGTGGAATAAGTCAATGGGTATGAATACTTTCTGAAGGCACTGTAGCTGTCCTCATAATATTTAAATGTATTAAGTGTGATCATAATCATTATTTTAACGATCCATGTTGAGTGTCCTTCCTAATAACAATGCCCCCCCCCCATCACGATGATTTAAGCTGCTTAAGATGAGAGGCATTTTATGGATGAGAAAGTGAACTTGCCATTTCCAACACGTTTAGTGGGGATGCCCTGCTTTGCGATCTATTGCCAAGGACAGGGTTCTCCAACCTTGTTCCTGGCTAGATACTGTCCTCCAACCCTAATCTATCGCATCTGATTCAATAATTTGCTGGTTGATAAGCTGAATCAGGTTAGTTACAACTGGTGTTGGCGCGAAACTCTCCAGGAACAGTGTTGGAGAGCCCTGACTTTGGACATCAACAGCCAGCCAGGATTTTATTAAGTAAGCTATAGGCACAATAACTTTTATTGCACATTTAGGCCCAATTAAACTGATGCATTTGGCGATGTTTAACTTCAATTCACTGGTACTATGAAGAATAGCTTAGCCATTGATAGCCTAATATATGCTTTAATGTACTTTTTGGTGAATTTAAGAGGCGTTACAAGACATTGCGAGATACAGATGACCAAAATTTAGCCTATGCGCACGGTTGTCTGCCTGCCTCGATCCTCTCGCTCCCTCGCTGGCTCGCCTGGTCTTTCTCTTTGCTATGAAAAATGCAAGTGTGTTCGGTCTGTTTAGCTCAGTCTACTCCTTTATAGCCCCTACTAGTGAATTTGCGCGAGACATTGCAAGACACAGCATTGCGATCAGTGGAGATTTTTAGTATGTAAATGTTGGTGGGGCAAACTCCCAAAAATGTTTTAGATGCATGCCAGCAAAGCTACAACACAACACTAAACTATACATTAATTGGACTATAATGGTGACAAACGGTGCCCACATACTGTTAGGGCCTACATTAACTGTCCCAATAGCTGAGTCCCAACACCTTACCACTTGTTAGCTAGGTGTATCAGAGGATTCTTGTCTGCAGTGAAACTGTCCATTCAGCCTCATTTACTGCCAGATTTTTTTTTTTGAGCTGATATGGTTGCTTGAACAAATGTGGTTTCTGCTGACAATTGAGATGTACAAACTATGGCATAAGGGGATGACGAGCGGATAAGAGGCAATTTAATGAGCGAGGTAGGACAGACGTAGTCAATATAACTATTTGTTCAGCACTTTTGAAATGTACAGCGACAGAATTCTCCCTGTACACCAAGTCAGAACCGTAGGATAAATAAAGTGGGCATACAAGCAGACAATGAAAGCTCTTACAATTAGAGGTCGACTGATTCTGATTTTTAAACGCCGATACCAATTATTGGAGGACCAAAAAGAGCAGATGTCGATTAAAACCCCCCCCCAAAAAACAAATATATATTTGTAATAATGACAATTACAACAATACTGAATGAACACTTATTTTTAACTTAATATAATTCATCAATAATATCGATTTAGCCTCAAATAAATAATGAAACATGTTCAATTTGGTTTAAATAATGCAAAAACAAAGTGTTGGAGAAGAAAGTAAAAGTGCAAAATGTGCCATGCAAAAAAGCTAATGTTTAAGTTCCTTGCTCAGAACATGAGAACATATGAAAGCTGGTGGTTCCTTTTAACATGATTCTTCAATATTCCCAGGTAAGAAGTTTTGGGTTGTAGTTATTATATACGATATCTATTTCATATACCATTGACTATTGGATGTTCTTATAGGCACTTTAGTATTGCCAGTGTAACAGTATAGCTTCCGTCCCTCTCCTCGCTCCTACCTGGACTCGAACCAGGAACACATCGACAACAGCCACCCTCGAAGCAGCGTTACCCATGCAGAGCAAGGGGAACAACCACTCCAAGTCTCAGAGCGAGTGACATTTGAAACGCTATTAGCGCGCACCCCGCTAACTAGCTAGCCATTTCACATCGGTTACACCAGTCTAATCTCGGGAGTTGATAGGCTTGAAGTCATAAACAGCGCAATGCTTGAAGAGCTGCTGGCAAACGCACGAAAGTGCTGTTTGAATGAATGCTTACAAGCCTGCTGTTGCCTACCATCGCTCAAACTGCTCTATCAAATCATAGACTTAATTATAACATAATAACACACAGAAATACGAGCCTTTGGTCATTAATATGGTTGAATCCGGAAACTATCATTTCGAAAACAAAACGTTTATTCTTTCAGTGAAATACGGAATTGTTCCGTATTTTATCTAACGGGTGGCATCCCTAAGTCTAAATATTGCTGTTTACAATGCACAACCTTCAATGTTATGTCATAATTATGTACAATTTTGGCAAATGAATTACGGCCTTTGTTAGGAATAAATGGACTTCACACAGTTTGCAATGAGCCAGGCGGCCCAAACTGCTGCAAATACCCTGACTGCTTGCACGGAACGCAAGAGAAGTGACACAATTTCCCTAGTTATAAGAAAGTAATGTTAGCAGGCAATATTAACTAAATATACAGGTTTAAAAATATAAACTTGTGTATTGATTTTAAAGAAAGGCATTGATGTTTATGGTTAGGCACATTGTTTTTTTTCGCAAATGCGCTTGTTAAATCATCACCCGTTTGTCGAAGTAGGCTGTCATTCGATGAGAAATTAACAGGCACCGCATCGATTTATATGCAACGCAGGACAAGCTAGTTAAACTAGTAATATCATCAACCATGTGTAGTTAACTAGTGATTATGTTAAGATTGATTGTTTTTTTATAAGATACGTTTAATGCAAGCTAACAACTTACCTTGGCTTCTTGCTGCCCTCGCGTACCAGGTAGTCAGGCTCCTCGTGGAGTGCAATGTAAGGCAGGTGGTTAGAGCAATGTAAGGCAGGTGGTTAGAGCGTTGGACTAGTAACCGGAAGGTTGCAAAAACGAATCCCCGAGCTGACAAGGTAAAAATCTGTCGTTCTGCCCCTGAACAAGGCAGTTAACCCACCGTTCCTAGGCCGTCATTGAAAATAAGAATGTATTCTTAACTGACTTGCCTAGTTAAAGGTATAAAAAAATATCGGCAAATCTGTGTCCAAAAATACCGATTACCGATTGTTATGAAAACTTGATATCGGCCATTCCAATTATTGGTCGACCTCTACTTACAATATTTTATGACATTTCGCTAAAACAGGCTGTAGGTGTGTGCACCACCAAGTAAGAACAGTAGGCTATATTATGAGGGGGGAAAAGGGGCCAAATTATCAGGGTGAGGAACATGGGCTACTAACAGCTTACTACACAACATACACTTAGTATTACTTTCTTAGCTACAGTATACATATCTCACTGGCATATTACATTATTTATGCAGCAGTAAACAATACATTTTTGGACTCACCTTGTGCTGTGCTCACTTGAACAGGAAGGTGGTGCGGCGGTCCTTCTCGTGGGCAAATTTTGTCATCAAAGTCTGGCATTCTCTGGATTTATGGTAGAAGTCATGGTGGATTGACAGCATGGCCAATGTTGACTGTTTATCCTTTTTAAGCTTGAAAAGAGACCCTTAAACCCAGACTTGGACCACACATCTGTTCCACTGAATAGCAGGCTAGTTATTGCTTTGCAATGCTTGCAGTTAGCCACTGATACCTTCCAAACCACTCATTGTTGAATTTGCGATTTCCAACTTGTTGGTTAATGGCCAATGAGCACCGTTACGTTTTTATCTATACTTTCTCTTTATATGACAAGGATTGAAAAGGATTTGCCAGTAGTTTGTCGACGTGATTCATGATGATGACTGCTAGATAAGATTTTGAAATCATTCCAATCAAAGCTACTGTAGATATGTGATTTGACGTAATTTTATCTGTGACCTTCTTGGATGGGCACTTCTAATGTAACTGTATGGCAGCACCCAAGGGGCTTGAATTTTTGAGCTCTCCCCATAGATGTTGCGGTGACGTAGTGTCCCTATGAGTGACAGAACACTGAGCCAATCACAGCGCAACGCGAACATTACCAACCCCTACGCTCCGTAATTTCCGCTGGCTGCCCCAACACCACAGAAAGCACTGAGCTAGGCTGAAAAACCTGCATTTTGGAGCTGCCTTACTCAAGAAAGCAAAAAAGAGTCGACGTTTGTGTGTGTGTGTGTGTGTGTGTGTGTGTATATATGTATGTGTGTGTGTGTATATGTGTGTGTGTGTGTGTGTATGTATATATAGACACTTTTTTTCATTGTTTGCAAACTGATATAAATGACAGAATAACATGCAAAACGGGCACAAAACCTGCCCTGAATGACGGGTCACCACTGATAGCCTGTACATCTTTTGATTACCGATGCATGGTTCTGACTATGCCTGGTGGCCGACATGGGCCTGACTGCACATCCCAAAGTGCTGTACAGAAACCCAGCCTAAAACCCCAAACCGCAAGCAATGCAGGTGTAGAAGCATAGTGGCTAGGAAAAACTCCCTAGAAAGGCCAAAACCTAGGAAGATACCTAGAGAGGAACCAGGCTATGAGGGGTGGCCAGTCCTCTTCTGTCTGTGCCGGGTGGAGATTATAACAGAACGTGGCCAAGATGTTCTTAAATGACCAGCATGGTCAAATAATAATAATCACAGTGGTTGTCGAGGGTGCAACAGGTCAGACCCTCAGGAGTAAATGTCAGTTGGCTTTTCATAGCCGATCATTAAGAGTATCTCTACCGCTCCTGCGGTCTCTAGAGAGTTGAAAACAGCAGGTCTGGGACAGGTAGCACGTCCGGTGAACAGGTCAGGGTTCCATAGCCGCAGACTATATCAGCTGATGTAAGAAGGGCTATATAAATAAATTTGATTTGATTTGTGCCCATCCCCTCTCTCTCCCTCCCTCGTTAGCTCGCTCTTTCTTTGCTGTGATAGATGCAAGTAGTCTACGGCAACTTGTTTCCTCCCTTAAAAAATACTGATTCTTAGGAGTCGTGGAGTCGATTCCGCTAAATGGGAGTCTGCAACGGGAGTGGATGGGCAAGGAGTCGAGGAATCGATTCTAGTGTGCCTGTGAGAATCTGACTAGTTGAGGCTGACTGTCTCTTCTTCGCTTGCAGGGGAAGCAAGCTCAAACATTGAAAAAACAACCTCATTTGTGAACAAAGCAATGTAAATGTCCAATGCTATAAATCACTACTCGCGCATGTGCCATTACTTCAC
This sequence comes from Salvelinus fontinalis, assembly GCF_029448725.1. Classification (NCBI taxonomy): domain Eukaryota; kingdom Metazoa; phylum Chordata; class Actinopteri; order Salmoniformes; family Salmonidae; genus Salvelinus; species Salvelinus fontinalis. The sequence continues at coordinate 21,368,046 of NC_074703.1, read as the reverse complement.
TATTTGACCAATGTGGTTGGTGAATTAGAAATTCAATGCCAAAATCTACCCGCATTTGGTGGGTGTTAATTTTAGGCCCCGCTCAAATTGTGAGTGAGGGATGTTCACACACCCTAGATGTTTGTAAGGTAACACACCAACCCACACACCCTACAATGTTGTTTTGCTTTTCATGGTAGAGTAAAACCTAGGTCCACATCTTTCAAGTCCTCTAGATGGCGCCATGGTCAAATAAACCGGTCTGATTTTACCTTAGTTTGAGAGGAATGCACCTATTCATCACAAGCACCAGCTATGTATTTGAGCATGTGTGTTTGCGCAATGCATGTCTGTGTGTATGCAAGTATACTGTGTCATAACACTCCAGACACCACTCCCTATTAACCATGGTACACCTCTTCCACCACGTTAGATCGTCGACCCCCACATGCCCCGGGTGGGGTGCCAGCACAACGGGGTGTCTATCCCCATGCCCCCCCTTGATGTCCTCCGTGTCGGAGAACGGATGCAGTACAAGAACGAAGAAAAACTCTTCCTCGTCCTTTTCTTTGACAACAAACGCAGCTGGTGAGACTTCTTCTCCAATATTAAATGCGATGAAAGGGACTTTTAAAAAATCTTAACATGCATGGATACACCATTTTATAATCCACATTTGCAATGTTAAGTGTTATTTCAATACATGCTGTGAATACACAACCAACAGAGATGTCAAACTTGTATTAGAAGTTTAAATTCTTTGCAGATTTGTATCAGAAGAAAATGTAACTGAATTTGATTTCATTCTTCACACTTCTCAGGCAATGGCTTCCTAAGTCTAAGATGGTCCCTCTGGGGATTGACAAGACCATCGACAAGATCAAGATGATGGAGGGCAGAACGTCCAGCATCCGTAAGGCTGTTCAGACGGCCTTCAAACGTGCCATGAACCATCTTAGCATCGTTCAGGATGAACCTGTCAGCGACATGAGCGACGTGGACTAACACACACACACACACACACACACACACACCTACTCTCCATTACACACAGACACCCAACCCCCCCTGAATTACTGCTCATGGCCTTGTCCTGTACCTGAGTCTGGCATACTCTCCTTCCTTCTCCTCTTCGTCAGTCTTTCCAGAGTTCTACGCTGACTGTGTTTACCAGGTGCCTGCCTACCCCCCCCTGGCTTGATATGGTGCCTCCTTCCTCGTCAGCCCCCGCCCGCTGGTCTGACGGCTGCTGCTTTAATGAATGTGCCCGAGTTCCCCTCCTATCTACCTTTCTCCAAAGGTCGTGTTCTAATTGAAAACTAATAGAAACAGGGTGGGTTTAATGGACTTGCCCAAAAAAGAAACGCTCATTGCCGTTTTCTTTCAAAACCATTTTGATATGTTTCCTGCTGTGTTCCGTAAGGAACATGACCCCATGACTGCAAGACTGCTGCCATGATCCTTCTCTATGCCCTATGACCATGCCACTGCCAAGATGGGCTGCTTCTTCCTCACCTCACTCATCTCACCTTATGCCATTTATTTCCACCCAAAACTACCTACTATGTTTTAAAGTTAACTGTAAATAACTGCAATATTTGTCTGACACACTAACTTATTGTGTAGATTGAAAGAAATTGGTACTGTACAATGGCTTTTCTTACTAGTATTTATACTTTTCGGTGAATTATGTAAGCACTACGGTGTGGTATTTCCAAGTGCTGTGAATATAAGACAAGTGTAAAAATCCTTAGCAGTGTAATTTTTCTTTACATTTTTTTTCTTTTTTGTATTTTCTTTTAAGTTATTGAAGTTTCTAAATATAAGCTTCCCTTTGGCATTAGTCCTTTTGTAATATTGTTTTTTAACAATAGTTTTCGTATATTTTGTTCGTACATATTTATGATTGAGTGCCTTCGGAAAGTATTCAGACCCCTTGACTTTTTCCACATTTTGTGAGGTTACAGCCTTATTCTAAAATGTATTAAATTGTTTTTTCCACCTCCATCTACACACAATACCCCATAATGACAAGGCAAAAACAGGTTTTTAGAAATGTTTGCTAATTTATAAAAAATAAACTGATATCACATTTACCTAAGTATTCAGACCCTTTACTCAGTACTTTGTTGAAGCACCTTTGGCAGCGATTACAGCCGCGAGTCTTCATGCGTATGACGCTACAAGCTTGGTACACCTGTATTTGGGGAGTTTCTCCTGTTCTTCTCTGCAGTTCTTCTCCAGCTCTGTCAGGTTGGATGGGGAGCATTGCTGCACAGCTATTTTCAGGTCTCTCCGGAGTTGTTCGATCGGGTACAAGTCCGGGCTCTGGCTGGGCCACTCAATGACATTCAGAGACTTCTCCCAAAGCCACTCCTGCGTTGTCTTGGCTGTGTGCTTAGGGTCGTTGGGATGTGAGCCTTCACTCCAGTCTGAGGTCCTGAGCGCTCCAGAGCGCTCTTCATCAAGGATGTCTTTGTTCTGCTCTGTTCATCTTTGCCTTGATCCTGACTAGTCTCCCAGGCCCTGCCACTGGAAAACATCCCCACAGCATAATGTTGCTACCACCATGCTTCATTGTAGGGATGGTGCAAGGTTTCCTCCAGATGTGACACTTGACATTCAGGCCAAAGAGTTCAATCTTGGTTTCATCAGACCAGAGAATCTTGTTTCACATGGTCTGAGAGTCTTTAGGTGCCTTTTGGACAGCCCTGTTAGGAGTTTGCATGTGCCTTTTACTGAGGAGTGGCTTCCGTCTGGTCACTCTACCATAAAGGCCTGATTGGTGGAGTGCTGCAGAGATGGTTGTCCTTCTGGTCGGTTCTCCGATCTCCACAGAGGAACTCTAGAGCTCTGTAAGAGTGACCATCGGGTTCTTGGTAACCTCCCTGACCAAGGGCCTTCTCCCCCTTTTTTGCTCAGTTTGGCTGGGTGGCCAGCTCTAGGAAGAGTCTTGGTTGTTCCAAACTTATTCCTTTTAAAAATGATGGAGGTCACTGTGTTCTTGGGGACCTTCAATGCTGCAGACATTTTTTGGTACCCAGATCAGGGCCTCAACACAATCCTGTCTCGGAGCTCTACGGACAGTCCCTTCCACCTCATGGCTTGGTTTTTGCTCTGACATGCACTGTCGACTGTGGGACCTTATATAGACAGGTGTGTGCCTTTCCAAATCATGTCCAATCAATTTAATTTACCACAGGTGGACTCCAATCAAGATGTAGAAACATCTCAAGGTTGATCAATGGAAACAGGATGCACCTGAGCTCAATTTCGAGTCTCATAGCAAAAGGTCTGAATACTTATGTAAATAAGGTATTTGTTTTTTATTCCTAATACATTTTCAGCATTTCTAAAAACCTGTTCACTTTGTAATTATGGGGTATTGTATGTAGATGGGTATTTTTTTTAAATCCATTTTAGAGTAAGGCTGTAACGTGAAAAAGTCAAGGGGTCTGAATGCTTTCCGCAGGCAATGTATGCGTGTGTGTGTGTGTGTGTGTATATATATATATATATATACATTATGAGAGAGAGATATCTGTATAATTCAGATGCTCACGTGTTGGGAAGTATTTTGTTGTTATGGAAACCGAAAGTGCGTTGTTCTCAAGAAACCAAAAAACTTGCTGCCCAGATTATTTTATACTTGGATTTGTTTGTGCCTGTGTTTTGGAAGTTTATTGGAAAAAAAATGGTTAAAAGTTTATTTTTTACAACAGGATTTTGACTGTTACTTACTTCTAGGACCTTTTATTGTAGACTTAGGAAGATGTGCCTGTTATTTATTGTAAAGTATTTGTATTACTTTATATTTGGAGAATCATGTAAGAGTTTCTAGTGGTTATCGGCTCATTTTGAGGTGAATCCTTGGGTTGCGTTTTTACTTCTGGTTAATTTGATGGTTTAGCTGTAGACTTCACAACATTATTTTTATAGTAAGTTCTTTTTCTAGGTAGCATTGGGTAGTTTTGGATAATTTCATTCTTAGTTGATTTCTTTTTTTATCATCAGGTCTATTACTGGGACTGTCCTTCCTTTTTTATCAAGACACAGATAATAAAAAGACAAGGATGTAAAATCACTATGAGCAAAGTCATCTCTTAATATGATACAATCTATATTTCAACAGTACAGTACACACTTCTCATGCCATGCCTCTTTCAGCAGTATTGACGGTCAGAGATCACATATGGAACATCTCAGGAGCGACATCGAACTGAAGAAGGATGAGATTGCGTCTGCAATGGACAGGCAGCTCTGGAAGACAAGACGATACTTGCCTACCTGACTATTATACTATCTAATACTGTAGGGGGAGTAAAGGGAATGAGCGGCCCTTATGCAGAATATTGCAGCTCCCCCAGTGCTTTATTAATGCACCCAAATCAATATTGTTTTGACTTCAAAGAAGTCTTTGTCAGGTGAGTACATATAGTAGGTGGAGGCAATGGCTATACTTGCTTTCAGCAAATCCAATTATTTGGAGATCAGTGATAACTTCAAGGAAGAAGGGAGGCAGGATGCTCATTCAAACAGACTGTTTTGTCCTAATAATATCACCTGAAGTGTGCACTCGTTCACTACTTCCCGCAAATCTAAAATGTATTTGATGTATTTGTGGAGGCATGGGCTATTGGGGATTTCCAAGGGTCAATCATTTTATTCAAATGGGGTGTCATTCTAAGACTGTTCACATAGGGGCGCTGTGGCTCTACAGAAAATGACAACTGGCATAGACATATCCCTGAAATCAAATTTTATGTTTCACATGCGCAGTATACAACATATGTAGACCTTACAGTGTAATGCTTACTTACAAGCCCTGAACCAACAATGCAGTTTTAAGAAAAATACAAAAAAAGTAGGAAATAAAAGTAACATAGTTAAAGAGCAGCAGTAAAATAACAAAAGCGAGGCTATATACAGGGGGTACCGGTTAGTCAAGGTAATTTAGGTAATATGTACATGTAGGTAGAGTTATTAAAGTGACTATGCCTAGAAAATAACAGATGTTAGATGTTCAGGAGTCTTAGAAGCTGTTTAGAAGCCTCTTGGACCTAGGCTTGGCGCTCTGTTACCTCCTGCCGTGCGGTAGCAGAGAGAACAGTCAATGACTAAGGTGGCTGGAGTCTTTGACAATCTGTAGTGCTTTGCGGTCGGAGGCCGAGCAGTTGCCCTACCAGGCAGTGACACAACCCGTCAGGATGCTCTCGATGGTGCAGCTGTAGAACCTTTTGAGGATCTGAGGACCCATGACAAATCTTTTCAGTCTCCTGAGGGGTAATAGGCTTTGTCGTGCCCTCTTCACGACTGTCTTGGTGTGCTTGGACAATGTTATTTTGTTGGTGATGTGGACACGAAAGAACTTGAAGCGTTCAACCTGCTCTACTACAGCCCAGTTGATGAGAATGGGGGCGTGCTCGGTCCTCCTTTTCCTGTAGTCCACAATCACCTCCTTTGTCTTGATCACATTGAGGAAGAGGTTGTTGTCCTTGCACCACACAGTCAGTTCTTTGACCTCCTCCTATAGGCTGTCTTGTCGTTGTCGTGATCAGGCCTACCACTGTTGTCATCAGCAAACTTAATGATGGTGTTGGAGACGTGCCTGGCCGTGCAGTCATGAGTGAACAGGGAGTACAGGAGGGGACTGAGCATGCATCATCTGTGGATCTGTTGGGCGGTATGAAAATTGGAGTGGGTCTAGGGTTTCTGTTTAATGGTGTTGATGTGAGCCATGAACAGACATTCAAAGCACTCCATGGCAACAGACGTGAGTGCTACGGGTCGGTAGTCATTTATGCAGGTTACTTTAGTGTTCTTGGGCACAGGGACTATGGTGGTCTGCTAGAAATTTTTTGGTATTACAGACTCAGACAGGGAGAGGTTGAAAATGCCAGTGAAGACACTTGCCAGTTGGTCAGCGCAAGCTCTGAGTACATGTCCTGGTAATCCGTCTGGCCTTGTGAATGTTGACCTATTTAAAGGTCTTACTCACATCGGCGGCGGAGAGAGTGATCACACAGTCGTCCAGAACAGCTGATGCTCTCCTGCATGTTTCAGTGTTACTTGCCTCGAAGCGAGCATAGAAGTAATTTAGCTCGTCTGGTAGGCTTGTGTCACTGGGCAGCTCTCGGCTGTGCTTTCCTTTTGTAGTCTGTAATAGTTTGCAAGCCCTGCCACATCCGACGAGCGTCAAAGCCGGTGTAGTACGATTCGATCTTCGTCCTGTATTGACGCTTTACCTATTTGATGGTTCGTCGGTAGGCATAGCAGTATTTCTTATAAGCTTCCGGGTTAGAGACCCGCTCCTTGAAAGCGGCAGCTCTATCCTTTAGCTCAGTGCGGATGTTGCCTGTAATCCATGTCTTCTGGTTGGAGTATGTACGTACAGTCACTGTGGGGACAACTTGATCGATGCACTTATTGATGAAATGAGTGACTGATGTGGTGTACGCCTCAATGCCATCAGAAGAATTACGTGAACATATTCCAGTCTGTGTTAACAAAACAGTCCTGTAGCGTAGCATCTGCTTCATCTGACCACTTTTTATTGACCGAGTCACTGGTGCTTCCTTCATTAATCATCTATGTTAGGCGTGTTGGAGAATCAGCTTGTTTAATGTGCGGCTTGTACCCACACCAGACATCATGTCAACGTATGGTAAACCCAACCATTACAAATCATTGTTTATTAATGATCCCTATTTTAATTAGTTTTTATCTGTATTGTTGTGTATCACAAATTAATTAATTAATTACAACACAACTATAACTGGGGTTTCATCCCAATTGGCACACTATTCCCTACATCAAGTCCAAATGTATTTGTCAAGTGTACAGGATACAACAGGACAACATAGGGCATAGGGTGCCATTTACTCTACTCTCACATCATACTACACAGATGAAGCCAGATGTGATCATAGCGTATTATATAGAAACCATTATATAGCGTTATGATATGTGTATTTTCATGAAGACACTGCAATGGCTTGCATGGATTTTACATAATACAATATATGCCATTTAGCAGATACTTTTATCCGAACGCGACATATAGGCATGCGTGCATACATTTTACTTATGGGTGGTCCCGGAATCGAACCCACTACCCTGGCGTTACAAGCGCCTTGCTCCACCAACTGAGGACCACATGTTCAGAGAAAATCGTTTTTCACCACAGAATGAAAGAGCACAGTTAACCTGTATTTTTTTGCAATATGAAAAATAAGTTGCCGGTGACATAGAGGCCAGATGCATATTCCTCCAACCTCCTAATCATCAGGTTGCACAGTGAGACCCCTTCACCCAGTCCCCAACCATCAACAATCAGATGCTAATTGTGTAGGGAAGTAAACAACACAACAGCAAGCACTCAGGTGGAGAGAGAGGACGGGAGAGTCAAGCGTGAATATCAATCTCCCACATCAGTGTCATCAAATGACTTTGACAGAGTTAAGAGCCCTCTAATTAGCCTAGTGGCATGTGGCGCCGCATACACACACATACACACACACACACACCGAGAGAGAAGCACTCATACACACGCACACACACAACATGCAGCTGGCAGCCAAACTTGGCAAGGCCTGGGGCTCGACGTGCGTGACATCACCCTGCCTGATACGTTGATAGGATGGCATGGAGGCAGCCAGCAGGTGAGACCATAGTGACAACTAGAGAGGGAGAGGATGGGATGAATGCATAATCTCACCAACATACATATGTGTCACCAACCTGAGTTAGGAAGGAATAGGAAATGTCAGTGGTTTCATGCATTCTACATGGATGCGCTCTGGAGCCTGAGTGCACACGCATATGAAGCACACACACACACACACTTTTTGGTTTATGTCAAAATTATGCAGTTCCAATACACTCATTGATGAAAGGAATCTCTCCTCAGGAACATTTGTGACAAGAAGAAAAGGGTATGAGGTAGCACATTTTAAATGAATGTATATTTAAAAACCGCATCTCTTTCATAAACATTTACACACAAACAGTCCAACTTTCAACTGAGAAACATGCAAACTCTGGCAAATATTTAGCATTATCCCCCCCATATATTCCTCCTCCCCCCCAATAGGCCCGTTCTCCAGTTGCTATGGTGAAAACACTAGCTCGGCAGGATAGGGGCCCTAGGTAGATTAATATAAATATTTATGCACAGCGCTTTAACATACCACAGAGGGGAAATAGGAATTGAGTGTTTCCAAGGTAAGCCAAACAAACAACTTCAAAAGAATATAAATGCAAGTCTTATAATTTCATTCATCATACATTACATTTCTATGCGGCCATGCATGTTGGAATTGGCTGCTGCTAGTAGCTAGCTAATGAACACTTTACTTGATGACCTGATTACTATGGTCTGTCTGACTGTGTTCCAAATGGAACCCTATTCCCTTTAAAGTGCTCTACTTTTGACCGGTGCCCATAGGTTAGTAGTGCACTATATGGGGAATAGGGTGCCTTTTGGAATGCTGCCTCTGTCTCTGAATGTCAGAGGACAGCAGAGAATTATAGGCTGGTGAGTAAATAAATTCAGACACACTGCTGTTGGCATGATATCATGCCCACTCTGGATCCACATGCTTCAGTCAAACAACTGCATTTTGAGTCAACTGTGATTAGACCATGTCATGGAATGAAAGGAGTTAACTGTCTTGAATCATAACACATCATGGTGTTTTAATAAAATGAGCCAATGGCTCTCTTTTTTTTGTCATATTGTAGTGATCCATAATCTGCATCTGAACAGAAGACGCCTCGTTGAGATGTTTGGACCTCTGGTGTAACGGCTTGGATGTTGCCCTGACAAACAGCATGGTTGTTCAGAACAAACGGTAATGTCCTCGAGTCAATTCATTTTGCAGCAGTCAAAGTATATACAGACAAGATCACATATTAAAATATAAAACACAACAGAAAAAATATAAAACACAACAGAAAAAGATTTACAAAAAAGTTGGCGGGTTAATGCAAGGGTCTAAAAATGTCGAAGTAAGGATGGGCCTATATTTGCATCTCAAAGTGCTTCGTGCTCAAAGTCTATATTGTACATCTGAAGTATTGCACTTGTAATAAAATCATTTCTGGTGCTGTTGGTAATTACTTTTGGCTGGCTGTACCTGCGGCCAGAAAGGATGGAATTCGGGGTGGAGTTGATGGGAAGAGTCTGATGCGATTTCACTCGCTTTCTGCTTTGCTTTGCCCAGATAGACAGATATAGGTCTATAGCACCTTTAAGTCATTCAGTGGTCCAAGGTGTTAATACCTATGTGTAGCATCCCCCTTATCTCTCAAATTACAAGTGTGCAGAAGTGTGTGTCTGTGAGTGTGTGCATTCCCGTGTGATAGTGTCACGACTTCCGCCGAAGTCGGTCCCTCTCCTTGTTCGGGCGGCGTTCGGCGGTCGACGTCACCGGCCTTCTAGCCATCGCCGATCCACTTTTCATTTTCCATTTGTTTTGTCTTTGTCTTACACACCTGGTTTCAACTCCCAAATTACTTGTTCATTATTTAACCCTCTGTTCCCCCATGTTTGTTTGTAAGTAATTGTGTATTGTATTGCGGTCCGTATTTGTGGCCTTGTATTTACACAACGTCTATTGTGATATTATTGAGTAAAATTGCTTTCATTACTCATATCTGCTGTCCTGCGCCTGACTCATCTCACCAGCTACACACAGACGCTTTACAGATAGTGTTAATGCTTATGTGTGAATGTGATTTTTAGTACCCAACCTGTAGGGGCTCTCATATGTCCTTTCATCAAACACAGCAGCAGCATGGTGATCAGCCTATTATCTGTGAATGTCATGCTTCAGTCTGCACAGGAAGCTGTAGGACCCGGGCTTCATGGAGAGAGGGAGAGAGGCTGCGTCCTAAATGCCAGCCTTTTCCTTATATCAAATCAAATCAAATGTATTTATATAGCCCTTCGTACATCAGCTGATATATCAAGGTGCTGTACAGAAACCCAGCCTAAAACCCCAAACAGCAAGCAATGCAGGTGTAGAAGCACGTTATATAGTGCAATATGTCAGGCATGGAGTGCCGTTTGGGACACAGACAGAGACTTTGAAGTGAAGGATAATTACTTGTGTAGTTATTAAGATAATTAGCTAAAGTCCAGCACCTTAAGTAAATAGACTCATTAATGCTTTTTGACTGTACGTTACTGTACGAGCTTTTGTGCCTGAAAGGTAAAAACTTAATAAAACAGTGACTCGTTGCTTTTGGGTGGGTATGTGTCGTGTTTGTATGTGAGTGTGAATCATGTATCTGTGTGTTTGTAGTGTGTGTCCACAAATGTGTTGGATTTGGCATGCAGTAGTGCTCTCAGTGTGGCGTAATCTTGTCTCCAGTGTTCGATTGGCTGAGGTACGGTGCCTGGTGCCAGGGCGTCAAAGTGTGTTGTGTGTGTACTCGCGTTTATGCATGCTTCATCCCTTGTGTGTGTATGCGCGTGCGCACATTTGTTTGCGTGTGCGTTCACGTGTTTTTCCATACATGCACATGTGTGCGCGCGTGAGTTTACACTCCTCCTCTCTTGCATCTAAGAGAGAAACTCCCACTCTACCACCATCACCAGTAGTCTCATCAACATTTGTCTCTCTGTTCCAAGGGCAGCCAGTGTAGTGCTGCTACTGAGTGACGGGGCTTAATGTGCTTCTAGCCACAACTGGATTTGATCCTATAGGGCTTTGCCCGAGGCCCTGTTCTGTAAAAATGATTAGATTTACACTTTTCTTTTCTATCCCCCCCTCTTCTCTTTCTAACAAACAGAAACAGAATTACCTCTCTGAGAGCATGAATAGTGTAGGATGTCTCTCTCTAGATCTGTGTCACAGTGTGAGGTGCCTTTGCGGAGATCTGCGAATGTCTTTGCATGTCTTTGTGTATTCATGTGCTTATGTGTGCGGATGTAATATATGCCGTGTGTGTGTTTGTGTGCACTACCGGTTAGCGTGTGTCTATACCTGCATTTATCTGTGTATGGCATCGATTGCCTGTTTATACCCATGGATGCAGAGCCGAGGCGATTATAGACAGTGATGCACCTGCAGTCACTGAGCCATCATCATTTTCATCATCACCGCTTGCTTTTTCCAAAGTAATCTGGCTTCGCCACAAATGTTTCTTGCTTCAAAGGAGTGAACAAATGAAATAAAACGTTGATATGTGGCAGGCTTGTCACGGAACCCAATCACACTCTGTTCCCTGGTGGTAAACTACAGCATGAGTTTATTCTAAATTCTATCTGTTCAATCATACTCGGAAGTGCAGTTTGAAGTTTGTAAACATAGACACTGCATAAACATTGCTATGGTGGGTTTGATTGAAGTCCAATATGAAGGCACCAACCTTCTCTACAATCACCTTTTATATGGGATCATGTCAATATACAGGGCATTCGGAAAGTATTTAGACCCGTTGACTTTTTCCACATTTTGTTAAGGTACAGCCTTATTCTAAAATGTATTAAATTGTGTTTATTGTCAACAATCTAGACACAATAACCCATAATTAAAGGCAAAAAACGTTTTATTTTAAAAATGTCTGCAAATTTCTTGGGGGAAAAAATGAAATATCACATTTACATAAATATTCATACCCTTTACTCAGTACTTTGTTGAAGGACCATTGCCAGCGATTACAGCCTAGAGTCTTCATGGGTATGACGCTACAAGCTTGGCACACCTGTATTTGGGGAGTTTCTCCCATTCTCTACAGATCCTCTCAAGCTCTGTCAGGTTGTACGGGGAGCGTCGCTACACAGCTAATTTCAGGTATAATTTAAAGTGCTCAAGTCTTTTTGTAAAGTTTGTAATTTATCTTGTTTTTGTAACGTTTAGTCACAATTTCTCAATTAACAGTATGTCAGCCAATCATTTCTTTGAACCATACCATTTTTCAATTCATCGATCGATCTAGGGGGCTCTAACAGATTAGTTTCTTAAGTCAACAATTGGCAATAATTATTATACAAATACTCAAAGTGCTGCATCTGGAGTCTCTTCCTTCTACACAGACCAACATAAAAAAATGTACGCCTTCAACAAAAGATTAATGGAAAAACATATGATCTCTGTAGGACCTGCCTCTGGTACTTTGGGTGCCCTTGTTATTGCCGTTATGTTATGGTCAATACAGCCAATGGGAACTGATATTGCTTTAGAGCTAAGCTCTGCAGCATTAGTGAAGATATGATCAATACAAGTGGATGTCACAGATCCAACACTATTGGAATACACTCTAGTTGGTTGAGTGATAACCTGGGTCATGTTGCAGGAATTAGTCACACTAAACACCTTCCTCTTGAGAGGACAACTAGATTATAATCAGTCAGGCCACCGATATACACTACAAATACAAAAGTATGTGGACACCCTTTCAAATTAGTGGATTCGGCTATTTCAGCTAAAGGTGTATAAAATCGAGCACACAGCCATGCAATCTTCATAGAAAAAACATTGGCAGTAGAATGGCCTTACTGAGGATCTCAGTGACTTTCAACATGGCACCATCATGGATGCCACCTTTCCAACACGTCAATTTGTCAAATTTCTGCCCTGCTAGAGCTTCCCAGGTCAATTGTAAGTGCTGTTATTGTGAAGTGGAAATGTCTCAGCCGCGAAGTGGTAGGCCAGACCAGCTAACAGAATGGGACCGGCGAGTACTGAAGTGCGTCGTGGGTAAAAATCATCTGTCCTCGGTTGCAACACTCACTACTGAGTTCCAAACTGCCTCTGGAAGCAACGTCGGCAAATTAACTGGTCATCGGGAGCTTCATGAAATGGGTTTCCATGGCTGAGCATCCGCATGCAAGCCTAAGATCACCATGCGCAATGCCGAGCTTCAGCTGGACTGGTGTAAAAGCTTGCCACCATTGGATTCTGGAGCAGTGGAAAAGCGTTCTTCGGAGTGATTATTCACGCTTCACCATCTGGCAGTCCGACGGACGACTCTGGGTTTGGCGTATGCCAGAGGAACGCTACATGCCCCAATGCATGGTGCCAACGGTAAAGTTTGGTGGAGGAGGAATAATGGTCTGGGGCTGTTTTTCATGGTTCAAGCTAGTCCCCTTAGTTCCAGTGAAAGGAAATCTCAACACTACATTATAAACTAATATTCAAGACGATTCTCTGCTTCAAACTTTGTGGCAGCCGTTTGAGAAAGGCCAACATCTAGTGTTCCAACATCTCGTGGAAAGCCTTCCCAGAAGAGCGGAGGCTGTTATAGCAGCAAAGGGGGGGGACCAACTCCATATTAATGCCCATTATTTTGGAATGAGATGTTCGATGACAGCAGGTGTCCACATACTTTTGGTCATCTAGTATATTCTTTCTCTGTTAGCATCAGAGAACATCATACACATATTCTCCAGATATAGATAGTTAGCACTTGTTGGCGTAATAACATTTGGAAGATAAATACACAACGCAGAGACAGAGTACGAGAATAGAACTAACGATCAATAGAAAGTGTTTTTTTCTGTAATCGGGAATTATTGATAAATGGTTCAGAGACATTGGAGGAATGTGTATTCTGAAATAGGATACTTGTTATTTGGCCATTAGCTAGTTTTATTGCAAGGAATTCTAATAGGTCAACAACAGGCTCCCCCAGATTTGCTTTGTGGTTTGTGTTATTGAAGAGTAACATACATTTCTAACAGTGGCCTATAACAACACCCTATAGAAGAAGTCTTCAGATGAGGCAGAGAGAGAGAGAGAATTCAGACCCCTTGACTTTTTCCACACTTTGTTATGTTACAGCCTTGTTCAAAAATGTATTAAATTGTTATTTTTTCTACAAACAATACCCCATAATGACAAAGCAAAAACAGGTTTATATTTTTTTGCAAATGTATAACAAAAAAACACTTATGTTTACATAAGTATTCAGACCCTTTACTCAGTACTTTGTTGAAGCACCTTTGGCAGCGATTACAACCTCACTCTGGCTGGGGCCTGGTGATTGTGACATTGGAAGATGTATGGCAGATTTCCTCTTATATTGGTTTTTGCTTTGTCCCTGAGCAGTTTCTTTCAGTTTCCTAGCAAACACCTTGACACACTGTTTGTTCAAGTGAACTAAGTTGTGCATCAGCTGGGGGTTAATGTCACGGTGGTTCGCTAGGTAAACATTGTCTAAGAGACGATAGCCACTAGACAGCTCAGTGTTGTTGCTCTGAATAATGTGGAAGGGCACATGGCAACAGGGTGGACTTAGTGATTTTGGTGTTAGGAAATCTCTCTGCAGCTCTGGCTGCTACCTGCTGCATTGCAGGAGCTACATGTCCCCTGTCATCAAACCATTAATGCCTGTGTGAATTATGTGGTTGACCCCATTTCATTTGTTGCTTGACAGAATTTAAGGCACTTGCTGTTGTTAGACATAATAGCTTTCTGATTGACATGCCATGGATTAGCAGGTTTCTCTCTGAGAAGTGTCCCATTGGAGAATTTAAAAATGAAGGACTTGGGGTCCTCTGTCTGAGTGCTGCTGTTGTGGGCTGTGGTGTCTGAAGTTATGTTCTTTGGATGGAGTGAGCTGGAGACCACAGGTGGCTTTTTGTTGTCTTCCTTTCTCCTGAGAGTCCCAGCATGGCTACGCTGGCCATGGTACTGCCGGTGAGGGGATGTGAGGGTGTGGTAGTGAGAGTTGTGGTAGGCTGTTACCAGTTTCTCTCTCAGCTCCTCCTTATCCTGCCTCAGAACTGTCACCTCACCACCTTTACCTCCAGTAGGGAGATGATGCCAAAGGCCTGGGACAGCTTGTACAGGTTGTCATTCGCCATGTCTGCTATGGTGGCTTGGTTAGTAATGAGGGTGGGGGGACTTTTGGAATGAAGTGATTCCCTATCAGTTCAGTCTTCTGATTGAAGTGTAGCAGAGTGCCATTCTCTTTCAAGGTGTCTGGCTAGCTCTTTCAGTGATGTAAACTCATGTATATAGAGGATAAGTGCAGCTTTTAGGCCTTGAATTATTAAGGTGACATTGTTGTAGGTGATAATGGTGAAGTGTCCATTATCAGGTTTCTGTTCTTCAAGTACCAAGATCTGTCGACCATTAGTGATTCCTCTCTTTCTGGCATGGTAAAAGTGCATAAATGCGGCAGAATACCAAGCAGTAGTATTGCTCTGTATAGAAGAGAATGTCAGAGATTGTATTCGTGTCTCCAATTAAGGAATATTGGTCATAATTATAATATTACTGTACATCATTTTGTAATTGTGTTTTTGGTTGCATAAAAAAATGGGTGTTTGACTGCTCTGGGGGTTGATCACTTAGATCTCATGGTCTTGACCCTCAGTTGCAGAATTGGGATGAAAAGTCTATTTTTGGCTTAGGCCTAATAGGCCTGTTTTGGATTCAAATAATGCAACCCTGGCTTTGTTTCTTCTGTTGGGAAGAATCACAACAAGTACTGCATGTTGTCCAGATGGTTCAGGGAATGTTTTATACATTTCAGAAGCCGTATCATCACCCAGGTGGGTGCTACATGTTCGGCAGTGGAAGACCAATACCTACGGAGAATCTGACCGTCAGAGAAGCAGATGTGGTGCACTGATGAAGCGCTCTTTGGCTGTGTCTACACTTGACACTTACATGCGACTTCTGCTATCAGAATACAAAGATTGCATTGAAAAGACGCATTGCGTCGGATTGTGTTCAGATCTGGCTGACCAAGTAGTTGTGAACTGGACATTAGTGACATTTAATCTCCATCTCTACCATCTCAATTTAAATGTCTTGTTTGTTTTGCATCAAATCAAATTTGATTGGTCACATACACTGTTATGAGAATTTTGTTATCAATGTTCATTAACTTCAATTAATCTACTCAGTCTGCGACCCAGAGTTTGTAAGATTCTGGTTGAATGATACAGACAAGAGTCCCAACATACAAAAATCAAAGTGTTTATTCACGAGAACGTTCTAACATCAAAAATGCAAACCCAGTCTTTAGAACACACACAAACAAGTTCAAATCTTAAACTACGCCTTGCTTAGATAATCTGGGTTTTTCCACTACACAGATACATTGTTTAACTTCTTGACGCACGGATCCCTTTAGCGGGATCATTTTCGTAAACAACCGCTGAATTGCAGAGTGCCAAATTAAAAAAAAATACTAAAATTATTTATAATCATGAAATCACAAGTGAAATATACCAAAACACAGTTTAGCTTGTTTGTAATCCACCTATCGTGTCAGATTTTGAAAATATGCTTTACAGCGAAAGCAATCCAAGCGTTTGTGAGTTTATCAATCCCTAGACAAAACAGTAAGAACAGCTAGCCGCAAATTAGCTTGGTCATGAAAGTCAGAAAGCAATGAAATTAAATTAATCGCTTACCTTTGATAATCTTCGGATGTTTGCACTCACGAGACTCCCAGTTACACTCACGAGAGTCCTATTTATTTTTGTTCGATAAAGATTCGTTTTATAACCAAAAACCGCTATTTGGTTTGCGCGTTATGTTCAGAAAACCACAGGCTCGTTCCGGTCCTGAAAGGTAGACAAAAATTCCAAAAAGTATCCGTAATGTTCGTAGAAACATGTCAAACGTTTTTTTTTATCAATCCTCAGGTTGTTTTTAACATACATAATCGATAATATTTCAACCGAACAATAACGTCGTCAGTAAAAAAGGTAAACAATAAAGGCACTCTCTCGTTCGTGCGTATGAAAAAGCTCTGTGACACTTTAGGGTCCACTCATTCAGACTGCTCTTACTTCCTTATTTTTCGAAAATACAAGCCTGAAACAATTTCTAAAGACTGTTGACATCTAGTGGAAGGCATAGGAACTGCAATGTGAGTCCTAAGTCAATGGATACTGTAATCGCATTGAATAGAAAACGACAAAACCCCTCCCCCAAAAAATACTTCCCGAATGGATTTTTCTCAGGTTTTCGCCTGCCTAATCAGTTCTGTTATACTCACAGACACTATTTTAACAGTTTTGGAAACTTTAGAGTGTTTTCTATCCAAATCTACAGTGGGGAGAAGAAATATTTTTTGCAGGTTTTGCAGGTTTTCCGACTTACAAAGCATGTAGAGGTCTGTCATTTTATCATAGGTACACTTCAACTGTGAGAGACGGAATCTAAAACAAAAATCCAGAAATTCACATTGTATGATTTTTAAGTAATTAATTTGCATTTTATTGCATGACATAAGTAAGGACATCAGGGATAAAATTGTAGACCTGCACAAGGCTGGGATGGGCTACAGAACAATAGGCAAGCAGCTTGGTGAGAAGGCAACAACTGTTGGCGCAATTATTAGAAAATGGAAGAAGTTCAAGATGATGGTCAATCACCCTCGGTCTGGGGCTCCATGCAAGATGGAATGCTCATCAAATGGAATGCTCCTGTTTACAGTTTTTACCTTTATTTAGCTAGGCAAGTCAGTTAAGAACAAGTTCTTATTTACAATGACGGCTACTGTTGACATGGTTATTTTTTTTTTTGAATTTGTGCATTGATGCATACCATTTTTTAAATAGCACACTTCTACAATGAAAATATAAAGCTATTAAATGTGTAATCTAGTGTAACACTGTACACATCAATTACAATGTCCAGAACAATCCAACTTCACCTCTAGACCTTTTCTGTTTGTTTCCTTTTAAATGACTTGAGCTGTATTTCCTTCAGACATCCTCTAGAAATACTTCTGTCCTAGTCCCTCCAGATGTGGAGAAAACATGAATTGCATTTAAACAACAATACTGTTCACTAAAACCAAAGTACTTTTAGGAGGAGTTCTCCCTAGCTGCTGAGAGAGAGAGAGAATTATATGTCTGCTGCTGTACTATGGGCAGGTCGTTACCATAAAAGAGAATGTGTTCTCCTCTCTCAATAACCTAGCTGATGACATAACTATAAATAGTTCTGTCCTTCCGAGTCTTTCTTTCTCTCCCTTCCTCCCTCCCACATTGCTATCCCTTTGTTAGCTAGAAGGTCTCTAGACCAGAATGAACCTGTTGTACTAAAGCCTAAACGCTGCTGCCAGATGCTTTATTTCCCTGCATGTTGCTTCTGAGTATTTTAAGTGATAGTGTTTTAATAAGCTGCAGTTCCCACCAGCCCAAAGTGTTAAATGATTAATGTTGAATAAAGGCTGTTGCCTCGCTGCTTTCCTCTCCTCTCTGAGAGGAGACTATTGATTGGAGAACAAATGGATGGAGGGATGGGACATTGCCCTACAAATTACTAAGGGATGCAGAATAATGACTTGGTTCTGGCTGCAGTTCTCTCTCTACTCTTTTTTTTTTCTCTTTACTATTTCTCTCACACCCTCCATCGCCTCTCCCTCCCCCTTTCTCCTGGTGTCTTCCTGCACGTGTTTACCTTTTACATGTCACTTATGATTTAATCTGCCTAGCAACATCTGTGACATGTTCTAGTGTTGTTTTTGTCAGTGGCTTATTTAGAAGGGTGGAAATGCAATAAAGAGCTGACTCAATGTTTAACTCAGAATACTATTCTACACAACACGTTTTATTCTGATTCTATAACCATTAATTATCTCGCTTTGTGTGTGTGAATGACTATACAAGTGTGTGTGTGTGTGTGTACAAGTGTGTGTGTGTATACAAGTGTGTGTGTGTATACAAGTGTGTGTGTGTGTGTGTGTGCGTGTGTATACAAGTGTGTGTGTGTGTATCGTGTGTGTGTGTGTGTGTATACAAGTGTGTGTGTGTGTATACAAGTGTGTGTGTGTATACAGTGTGTTTTTGTGTATATATACAAGTGTGTGTGTATACAAGTGTGTGTGTGTATACAAGTGTGTATGTGTGTGAATACAAGTTGTGTGTGTGTATACAAGCGTGTGTGTGTGTGTGTATACAAGTGTGTGTGTGTGTGTATACAAGTGTGTGTGTATACAAGTGCGTGTGTGTATACAAGTGTTTGTGTGTATGCAAGTGCATGTGTATGTGTGTATACAAGTGTATGTGCATATACAATTGTGTGTGTATGTGTATATACAAGTGTGTGTGTGTGTATATAAACTAAATTCTACAATACCTCTTTCGCCATCTGGCTTGGATCCTCTGTCGAACACGGCGCCCCGCCGCACCACCACGATTGGTCTGCCGACGAAATACTCCATCCGCTGTGCCTTCAACCGGCCTCCGTCGGAGCAGACGCTCCTACTAGCCCCGGGCTACTAACTTTAAACGCTGTGTCGCCCGCGTGCTAGCGTAGTGGCGACTTCTCCGCGGCTTCCCTGTTCCATCTACTGCTGCCCCCTGGACACTATGATCACTTGGCTACATAGCTGATGCCTGCTGGACTGTCCATTAATTCACAGTACTCCATTCTGTTTATTTTTTATCTGTCGGCCCCAGCCGCGAACTCAGGCTCTGGGTGTTGTTAATCCGACCCTCTCTGCCTAGTCATCGCCATTTTACCTGCTGTTGTTGTGTTTACTGATTAGCTGTTGCTGTCTCACCTGTTGCCTTAGCTAGCTCTCCCAATCAATACCTGCGATTACTTTATGCCTCGCTGTATGTCTCTCTCAAATGTCAATATGCCTTGTATACTGTTGTTCAGGTTAGTTATCATTGTTTTAGTTTACAATGGAGCCCCTAGTTCCACTCTTCATACCTCTGACACCTCCTTTGTCTCACCTCCCACACATACGGTGACCTCACCCATTATAACCAGCATGTCCAGAGATACAATCTCTCTTATCATCACCCGGTGCCTGGGCTTACCTCCGCTGTACCCGCACCCCACCATACCCCTGTCTGCACATTATGTCCTGCATCTATTCTACCACTCCCTGAAATCTGCTCCTTTTATTCTTTGTCCCCAACGCTCTAGGCGACCAGTTTTGATAGCCTTTAGCCGTACCCTCATCCTACTCCTCCTCTGTTCCTCGGGTGATGTGGAGGTAAACCCAGGCCCGCATGTCCCCAGGCACCCTCATTTGTTGACTTCTGGGATCAAAAAATCCTTGGTTTCATGCATGTTAACATCAGAAGCCTCCTCCCTAAGTTTGTTTTACTCACTGCTTTAGCACACTCTGCCAACCCTGATGTCCTTGCCGTGTCTGAATCCTGGCTTAGGAAGGCCACCAAACATTCTGAGATTTCCATACCCAACTATAACATTTTCCGTCAAGATAGAACTGCCAAAGGGGGAGGAGTTGCAGTCTACTGCAGAGAGAGCCTGCAAAGTTCTGTCATACTTTCCAGGTCTATACCCAAACAGTTCAAACTTCTAATTAAAAAATGTTATCTCTCCAGAAATAAGTCTGTCACTGTTGCCGCCTGCTACCGACCCCCCTCAGCTCCCAGCTGTGCCCTGGTCACCATTTGTGAATTGATCGCCCCCCATCTAGCTTCAGAGTTTGTTCTGTTAGGTGACCTAAACTGGGATATGCTTAAAGCTGCGTTTCTGTACAGCACTTTGATATATCAGCTGATGTAAGAAGGGCTATATAAGTGTGACACTTGACAAGTGTGTGTGTGTATACATACAAGTGTGTGTGTATATACATACAAGTGTGTGTGTGTGTGTGTGTACATACAAGAGTGTGTGTGTATATACATACAAGTGTGTGTGTGTATACATACAAGTGTGTGTGTGTGTGTGTGTGTGTGTGTGTGTGTGTGTGTGTGTGTGTGTGTGTGTGTGTGTGTGTGTGTGTGTGTGTGTGTGTGTGTGTGTGTGTGTGTGTGCATACAAGTGATAAAAAATGAGTTCATTGCATCTGCCGTGGAGCCCAGTATCATAATATTACCATATGTCCCAGTTGCTTGCTTTAGTTTTGAAGTAATCACCAAAAAAACAGGCCTTACTTTGGTTAATTTTTCACCCTGCTCCTATTAATTGTATTGAGCACCGTGGCACCAACTCGCCTTCCGAACGTTCTGTTCCCAGCCCATTGTTCTACGTCACAATGCCTGCTTTGCTATTGTTGACAACGAGACCTGCCCACGTTGCTGGTAGTTAAAATGTAAACAACAACAGAAAATTACTCATGGAACTCCGAGGTCATCCCATTGTTTCATATACAGTGGGGCGAACAAGTATTTGATACACTGCCGATTTTGCAGGTTTTCCTACTTACAAAGCATGTAGAGGTCTGTAATTTGTATCATAGGTACACTTCAACTGTGAGAGACGGAATCTAAAACAAAAATCCAGAAAATCACATTGTATGATTTTTAAGTAATTAATTTGCATTTTATTGCGAAATTCAAAAATACCAAATTCAAATATTTAACATTCTTGAAAATACATGTGTTATACATCAAAATAAAGCTTAACTTCTTGTTAATCCAGCCGCTGTGTCAGATTTCAAAAAGGCTTTACGGCGAAAGCAAACCATGCTATTATCTGAGGACAGCGCCCCGCAAACAAACACATGAAAATCATATTTCAACCAATTCATGTCTTACCTTCCTTGGCACTCCAAAATGTCCCAGAACAATCACAAATGACTCTTTTGTTCGATAATGTCCTTTTTTATGTCCCAAAAATGTCCATTTATTTGGCGTGTTTAATTCAGAAATACACCGGTTTCAACTCGTCCAACATGCCATCAAAGTATCTAACAAGTTACCTGTAAACTTGGTCCAAACACTTCAAACAACGTTCTTAATCCGACATCAGGTACCCTAAAACGTAAATAATCGATAAAATTTAAAACGGAATAAACTGTTTCCAATACTGGATAAAAACAACGTGAAGCACGCTCCAGTTCACGCGCATCAAAACAGTGGAGTCCACCTGGAGTGACACTTACAATGAATAGCCCTACTTCTTCATTTCTCAAAAGAAAAACATTGAACAATTTCTAAAGACTGTTGACATCTAGTGGAAGCCATAGGAACTGCAACCAGGTTCCTAATAATAAGGGATCCCCATAGAAACCAATTGGAAAATCCTATGACCTCATTCCCCCCCCCCCCCCCCCCCTTGGATGGTTTGTCCTCGGAGTTTCGCCTGCAATATACTCACAGACATTATTTTAACAATTTTAGAAACTTTAGAGTGTTTTCTATCCAAATCTACAAATGATATGCATATCCTAGCTTCTGGGCCTGAGTAACAGGCAGTTTACTTTGGGCACAATTTTCATCCGGAGAGAGGTTAAGCAAAATTGTCTTTAAACGTATAAAACAACATCTCATGGCACATTAGGGACTGTAAAATGACACACAATAACACATACATACTCTCACACTAACACACACAATCTACACATACATTATTCTTTAGTTGTATTGTTTTTTAGAAGCCATTGTATTTGAACCCTAATGCTGATTCTAACCCTATGTCCCCTAGAAATAGCCTTATTCCTTGTCTGTACATGCAAAATGTCCCCAGTTGGTCGATTCTTTGTTAGTTTGCCATGCTTGCGTGGACTTCAGGTACCCACAAGTATAGTTAAACATGTCCCCTCTATCACACACAATAGGTGTACTGTTTGTATGTTGTTGTATTTAATATTTGTGTGAATGTTTTTGGCAATTAGTGTGTCTGTGATTGGTTACTTATTATGTTTTATGGTCATTGTTGTTGTATTGCACCTTAACTTTAAAGGAACTAGTAGTATTTAAATATTTCTATGCTGCTCATGTTTTGATTGTTTTTATGATTTCAGCGCAACAAACAAATGCTTGGATATGATTCTTACAACTCAATCAGCAGCATAGAAATAACAAAAGAAGATTATGTGCCAGATGCAGAAAGTGAGAGCAGTTTAGAGGACTTTAATGCATTGAAGGACAAATGACCCACTAAAGCCAGATCTGCAACAGACGACGGTTTTGCAGGTAAGACATATGAGTAAACAGTTTAATAGATCCTGTATATGCAAACATCATAGGATACAAGAGCTGATACGGGAGGCCGTGGCAGGAAAATCAGTTAATAAGGAACCTGCCCAGGTAAATCATATTGATGTGTTTGTTCCTATCTCCACTTGCCACCTCTTTGGTCTCTGCTATTCTGAATTCTATAAAACTAAAGGATCTGAAACAAAAAATGTTGTAATGAAATTCACTGAGAAGATTTGGCCATTTAACAATTTAATTTAATCAAATGTAAATGGCACTATTATTGTCTCTGCTCCTTTTGGAATACTCCCTAACGCAAAAGCATTCATAACAAAGTACACAATGAAACAAAACAATGGGTAGGGAATGTAATAATCTCCATTCCCCATGGAGATAGAGCAGACACAAAGCAGGTGGAGGCTGGGGTGCAGGTGGGGGCGGCAGAACAAAAAGGGCAGCAAGTAGCCTAGCGATTAAAGCGTTGGGCCATAACCAAAAGGTTGCTAGTTCGAATCTGGGCCGACAAGGTGAAAAAATATTGTGGGGCGTCTGCCTGACTTAACTCTAAGTGCTCCTGTAAGTCGCACTGGATAACATCGTCTGCTAAATTACTTAAATGTAAAAATAATAATTAGCATTTAGTATCCAGTTTGTAAACAGCATGCAGCAGTATAACACATGTATAGAATTGAAACGCAGCATGGTATGGTGAGGCAGTAGCAGCATGGTATGGTGAGACAGTAGCAGCATGGTATGGTGAGGCAGTAGCAGCATGGTATGGTGAGGCAGTAGCAGAATGGTATGGTGAGGCAGTAGCAGCATGGTATGGTGAGGCAGTAGCAGCATGGTATGGTGAGGCAGTAGCAGCATGGTATGGTGAGGCAGTAGCAGAATGGTATGGTGAGGCAGTAGCAGCATGGTATGGTGAGGCAGTAGCAGCATGGTATGGTGAGGCAGTAGCAGCATGGTATGGTGAGGCAGTAGCAGCATGGTATGGTGAGGCAGTAGCAGCATGGTATGGTGAGGCAGTAGCAGAATGGTATGGTGAGGCAGTAGCAGCATGGTATGGTGAGGCAGTAGCAGCATGGTATGGTGAGGCAGTAGCAGCATGGTATGGTGAGGCAGTAGCAGCATGGTATGGTGAGGCAGTAGCAGCATGGTATGGTGAGGCAGTAGCAGCATGGTATGGTGAGGCAGTAGCAGAATGGTATGGTGAGGCAGTAGCAGCATGGTATGGTGAGGCAGTAGCAGCATGGTATGGTGAGGCAGTAGCAGCATGGTATGGTGAGGCAGTAGCAGCATGGTATGGTGAGGCAGTAGCAGCATGGTATGGTGAGGCAGTAGCAGCATGGTATGGTGAGGCAGTAGCAGCATGGTATGGTGAAGCAGTAGCAACATGGTATGGTGAGGCAGTAGCAGCATGGTATGGTGAGGCAGTAGCAGCATGGTATGGTGAGGCAGTAGCAGCATGGTATGGTGAGGCAGTAGCAGCATGGTATGGTGAGGCAGTAGCAGCATGGTATGGTGAGGCAGTAGCAGCATGGTATGGTGAGGCAGTAGCAGCATGGTATGGTGAGGCAGTAGCAGCATGGTATGGTGAGGCAGTAGCAGCATGGTATGGTGAGGCAGTAGCAGCATGGTATGGTGAGGCAGTAGCAGCATGGTATGGTGAGGCAGTAGCAGCATGGTATGGTGAGGCAGTAGCAGCATGGTATGGTGAGGCATTAGCAGCATGGTATGGTGAGGCAGTAGCAGCATGGTATGGTGAGGCAGTAGCAGCATGGTATGGTGAGGCAGTAGCAGCATGGTATGGTGAGGCAGTAGCAGCATGGTATGGTGAGGCAGTAGCAGCATGGTATGGTGAGGCAGTAGCAGCATGGTATGGTGAGGCAGTAGCAGCATGGTATGGTGAGGCAGTAGCAGCATGGTTTCCTACTAGTAATTACCAGTTGGAGGGCCATTCAAGTGGATTCTTCCCACTGTTATGTAATAAATTCCCACATCATTTGGTAACAAACGCACCATGATACTGCCTCCTTCAGTGCCTGATACGTACTTGTGACTCTCAAAAAGAGGTCTTGTCTGTAGCACGGTACATCTCACACTCTGGGGTAATGTGGAAGCCTTGCCCCCACCAAGCCATGCCTCCTAAATAATTTCACAGTGTGCCTTGACTTTTCTAGTGAATTGTAACGTTACCACCCATGACTGTAACTGTTAGTGACCGAGATACGTTGTTGAATTCGTTCATTTTCAGTCCTGTGGCCTTAACCAGGTGTATATTATCATCATAAAGTCTTTGAAATGACGTATCTTCGAAGGAACTTTGTGTTTTTTTATATTTTTGTACTCCAGGGAACTATACTGTACCCTTATTTCTTCATTTGTATACCTGCTTCCTGTCGGTCCCCCTGCCGGCCCGTCTGTCTCTGTCCCTCCTCCTCCCTGTTTGTTTGATTTTGTAAATGAACAAATCTGCCCCCCAAAAGTCTGCCCTGCTCCTTCCCTGACTTTTCCTGAATTTTTGTATTTTACACTTGTCAGAATTTAGAATTTTGAAATCACAAAAGTATGTAGAGGCTTTGTACCTGTTTTTTTCACAAACCTATTCCCTACTTAACCCTACTTAACCCAAGACAATGTGCTGTAGGAAGTTGGTGCCCAGCCAGGTGCTAATGCATCTCTCTCGCCTCACTGAATGAATGACGAATGGGCGATAATTGTGCACCTTCACAATTTTACTTAATTTAGGCCTAACTGAGTGATAAGGAGGGTGAAGAGGTTGATTTAATTTAGAAAGTGTAAGGATTAGTTTATTATGCCTATTTATCAGCAGTAAATAATTTGACCGCATGACTTGTGGGTTGATACCATAACATTTACATTTTACTTTGTAAAAATCAGCTGTTATGGGACTGTTTTATTTACTATAACTCTTTTAATAATTATCACATTTATTGTCAGGGAAATAACAACATGCTAAATGTTGCACTAGGCCTTCTGAATAATGCATTTTGAGCGGGAAACAAACAATGCCAGACAACCTGATCAGCCGGCGCATCCAAACTACACCTAAAACTATACCACAACTAATTTCACACTTACTAAAAGTTAGCCTATAGACAAGATTACATTGGCAATCTGATGAGTGACAATATTAGGCCTATTTGTCAAATTGTATATGAAGAGATGGGCACATCTTGTAATTGGCCGATGCAGGGGAAGGAGCATCGCTTTATCAAATCCTCCACATGCAGGTCAAACATTGATTTCTATATAATATCTGAAAAAGCATATTCTGCACTTTTTATGACACTTACCTTTGACAATTAACTCAATTCAAGAGGTGCAGCTCATTTTTCAATTTGCACCTTTTCCAAGAATATTCGTGCTGTCCCTGCATTCAGTACATGACCACTCATGCAGCAGCGTTGCTCTGGCTACGAAGCAAAAACTAGTAACACAATAAACAGAACATTAACACGTGCTATTCTGTTGTTAATGGATGAAAGTGCGCCAGCAGCCAGAAATAAACAAATAATGGTGCATGTGATTTCAGTTAAGTTTTTGTTTGCGCCAATGTCGAAACCAAGTACTTGCTCAATGGCTTTCCATTTCTGGTGAAAGATAAAACCAGGCCAACGGGTGAGAGACGGGTGTTGAAACTCGTTGAGCCTTACATACATAAAGGTAGAAATAGGACCATGGACAACTTCTTCACATCAATTTCCCTGGCAGACAAGTTGATTGCAAAGAAGACATGCCTTCCCGGGAATAGTGAAAAAACAAAGGCGGGAGCACAAACCAACATGCCAGCGAAGCTGTACTCCACATTGGTGATGGCGAGTGGTAAAGCAACACTTGCGGTGTACAGATGTAAAATTAATAAATGTTTGCATCCTCAGCACCATGCATCCCACTGGATCTGGCATGTGAGCTTCATGAGAAGCACATGAATGCCAAGAAAGGAGCTACAGTCGCCAAGCAGGCATCAGGTCCTGCTCTCCCTCTTCCCCAAGCACCACAGCTCCCATTTGGGAAAAATAAGACCTAATGTCAAGTTGGCAGGTGCACAGGAAACAAGGCCCATGAAAACTGTTTGCAGTGCAACTGATTTGTTTGTGGGGCTTGCTCACACAAATCCCCGAAGCTGACTGTGGACCCGAAACGTAAAGAGAAGACGTGATTGATTCATGTGTAAAGGCACGGGTATTAGGGCACAATACAGTGTCTGATTCAATCAAGAAATGACTGTTTTTATATCGTGTCATGAATATATTTACACAAATATTTCTTTATGCAATTAATCCTTTACAATTGTTCATGCGCTGGTGCTTTTGTTCAGGAATACAGCAAATAAATTCACCTGGCTGGTTATAGTATTATTATTATCTTTTTAGTTTCTGTAAGAAGCTGTAACTGGACTTTATTAATTACTAGAACTCTATTACTAATCGAACCTATAAATAAAGTTAATCAAATGGATTCCACTGTAGTGTTTTATTGTAAGGGAAACAAAAATAGGCTATAGGCCTATGTGTTTCTAGGACTGTAGAATTATACAAAACTTATCCTTGACTCTAAACAAATAACTATTGTTTTTTTATTAATATATTTATATTATTTCTTCATGCTATTAATCATTTACAATAGTGCATAAACTATTTATAACGCATTTATTTATCAAACATGTTTGCACACCTTGCAGGTTGATATGCATGTGATGCATATGCTAAAGAGAACGCCCAGCAACATTCTCTAGTGGGTACTGATATGCTGAAAGGCTAGCAATTCAAAACTATCTAGATCAGAATCCATCTTCCCCTTGTGCCCTAAACAATAGTCTACACTTTTGTCCCCAGATGGTACTAGTTGGTCGGAACTTGGTCCCCAGATGGGTCTTCCTGTTGATGCCAAAAAAAGGAGATACACATGTGTGTGTGTATACAAGTGTGTGTGTGCGTGTGTATACAAGAGTGTGTGTGTGTGTGTGCATGCAAGTGTGTGTGTATATACACAAGTGTGTGTGGGTATATATATAAAAGTGTGTGTGTGTGTATACAAGTGTGTGTGTGTGTGTGTGTGTATACAAGTGTTTGTCTGTATATACACGTATGTGTGTGTGTGTATACAAGTGTGTGTGTGTATACATGTTTGTGAGTGTATGCAAGTGTGTGTGTGTGTGTGTGTATATATACAAGTGTTGTGTGTGTATACAAGTGTGTGTGTGTATGCAAGTGTGTGTGTGTGTGTGTGTGTGTGCGTGCATGCAAGTGTGCGTGTGTGTATATACACAAGTGTGTGTGGGTATATATATAAATATGCGTGTGTGTGTATATATACGTTTGTGTGTGTGTATATGTGTGAAAACAAGAGTGTGTGTGTGTGTGTGCATGCAAGTGTGTGTGTATATACAAGTGTGTGTGTGTGTATATACACAAGTGTGTGTGGGTATATATACAAAAGTGTGTTTGTGTGTATATATACGTTTGTGTGTGTGTGTGCATATATACAAGTGTCTGTGTGTGTGTGTGTGTGTGTATATACGTGTGTGTGTGTGTGTATATATACACGTGTGTGTGTGTATACAACAGTGTGTGTGTGTGTGTGTGCATGCAAGTGTGTGTGTAAATACAAGTGTGTGTGTGTCTGTGTATATACACAAGTGTGTGTGGGTATATACTGTATATAAAAGTGTGTGTGTGTGTGTATATATACACGTGTGTGTGTATACAAGTGTGTGTGTATGTGTGTGTGTGTGCGTATATACAAGTGTCTGTGTGTGTGTGTGTTTGTGTGTGTGTGTGTGTGTGTCAGTGTGTGTGTGTGAGTGTGTGTGTATACAAGTGTGTATATACGTGTGTGTGTGTGTGTATACATGTGTGTGTGTATATACAAGTTGTGTGTGTGTATTTGTGTATATAAAAGTGTGTGTGTGTGTGTATACAAGTGTGTGTATGTGTGTTTATACAAGTGTGTGTGTGTGTGTGTGTGTGTGTGTGTGTGTGTATACAAGTGTTTGTCTGTATATACACGTATGTGTGTGTGTATACAAGTGTGTGTGTGTATACAAGTTTTTTGTGTGTATATACAAGTGTGTGTGTGTGTCTGTATAAATGCAAGTGTGTGTGTTTGTGTGTGTGTATACATACAAGTTTGTGTGTGTAAATATGTGTGTGTGTATTTTTATGTGTGTGTGTGTGTATGTATACACATGTGTGTTTGTGTGTGTGTGTATGTATACACGTGTGTGAGTGTGTATATATGCACATGTGTGTGTTTACAAGTGTTTGTGTGTATATACACATATGTGTGTGTGTATACAAGTGTGTGTCTGTGTGTGTGTGGGTATACAAGTTTGTGTGTGTATACAAGTGTGTGTGTGTGTATATATACAAGTGTGTGTGTGTGTGTGTGTGTGTGTGTGTGTATGTATGCACGTGTGTGTGTGTGTATACAAGTGTTTTTCTGTATATACACGTATGTGTGTGTGTGTATACATGTTTGTGAGTGTATGCAAGTGTGTGTGTGTGTGTGTGTGTGTATATATACAAGTGTTGTGTGTGTGTATACAAGTGTGTGTGTGTGTGTATGCAAGTGTGTGTGTGTGTGTGTGTGTGTGTGTGCATGCAAGTGTGTGTGTGTGTATATACACAAGTGTGTGTGGGTATATATAAATGTGTGTGTGTGTGTGTATATATACGTTTGTGTGTGTGTGTATATGTGTGAAAACAAGTGTGTGTGTATATACAAGTGTGTGTGTGTGTGTATATACACAAGTGTGTGTGGGTATATATACAAAAGTGTGTGTGTGTGTATATATACGTTTGTGTGTGTGTGTGCATATATACAAGTGTCGGTGTGTGTCTGTGTGTATATACGTGTGTGTGGGTGTATATATACACGTGTGTGTGTGTATACAATAGTGTGTGTGTGTGTGTGTGTGTGTCCATGCAAGTGTGTGTGTATATACAAGTGTGTGTGTGTCTGTGTATATACACAAGTGTGTGTGGGTATATACTGTATATAAAAGTGTGTGTGTGTGTATATATACGTCTGTGTGTGTGTGTATATATACACGTGTGTGTGTGTATACAAGTGTGTGTGTATGTGTGTGTGTGTGCGTATATACAGCACCATGTGTGTGTGTGTGTGTGTGTGTGTTTGTGTGTGTGTGTGTGTATCAGTGTGTGTGTGTGTGTGTATACAAGTGTGTATATACGTGTGTGTGTGTATACAAGTGTGTGTGTGTATACAAGTTTTTTGTGTGTATATACAAGTGTGTGTGTGTGTCTGTATAAAAGCAAGTGTGTGTGTTTGTGTGTGTGTATACATACAAGTTTGTGTGTGTAAACATACGTGTGTGTGTATTTTTATGTGTGTGTGTATGTATACACGTGTGTGAGTGTGTATATATGCACGTGTGTGTGTGTATACAAGTGTTTGTGTGTATATACACATATGTGTGTGTATACAAGTGTGTGTCTGTGTGTGTGTGGGTATACAAGTTTGTGTGTGTATGCAAGTGTGTGTGTGTGTATATATACAAGTGTGTGTGTGTGTGTATATATACAAGTGTGTGTGTGTGTGTGTATGTATGCACGTGTGTGTGTGTGTATACAAGGGTTTTTCTGTATATACACCTATGTGTGTGTATACAAGTGTGTTTGTATGCAAGTGTGTGTGTGTGTGTGTGTATATACAAATGTGTGTGTGTGTGTATATATACAAGTGTGCGTGTGTGTGTATATACAAGTGTTGTGTGTATACAAGTGTGTGTGTGTGTATGAAAGTGTGTGTGTGTGTGTATATACACAAGTGTGTGTGTATATATATGTTTGTGTGTGTATGTGTGTGTATATATATACAAGTGTTTGTGTGTATACAAGTGTGTGTATATTCAAGTGTCTGTGTGTGTGTGTGTGTGTGTATATATGTATGTGTGTGTGTGTATGTGTATATACAAGTGTGTATATACGTGTGTGTGTGTGTGTGTGTGTATATATACATGTGTGTGTCTATGTGTGTGTGTGTGTATATACAAGTTTGTGTGTGGGAAAATACAAGTGTTTGTATGTGTGTGTGTGTGTTTATACAAGTGTGTTTGTATATACAAGTGTGTGTGTGTGTATACATGCAAGTGTGTGTGTGTGTATACAAGTGTGTGTGTGTGTATACAAGTGTGTGTGTGCATACATGCAATTGTGTGTGTGTTTGTGTATACAGACAGTGGGGCAATGACAGACAAAATGAGGGGAAAAAAATCCAGAAAATCACATTGTAGGATTTTTAAATGGAGCCAATTTCCTCCTACAACAGGACAATGACAGAAAGCACAGCTCCAAACTATATAATAACTATCTAGGGAAGAAGCAGTCAGCTGGTATTTTGTCTATAATGGAGTGGCAAGCACAGTCACCGGATCTCAACCCTTTTGAGCTGTTGTGGGAGCAGCTTGACCCTATGGTATGTAAGAACTGCCCATCAAGGCACTCCAACTTGTGGGAGGTGCTTCAGGAAGCAGGAAGCATGGGACAAATTTATTATTTAAATAAAAAAATATTATTTAGTATCTTGTCAACATCTTGACTATATTTCCTATTCATTTTGCAACTCATTTCATGTAGGTTTTCATGCATTTCTATGTGACCCCAAACTTTTGAACGTAGTGTGTGTGTGTATACACACACACACACACACACACACGCACACACACACACACACACACACACACACACACAGTATATGCCTCAGGCCTTTGTGAATAGCTCTAAAGAAAGTTTCTATAGCTCTGCTCAGTGGGCAGCCCAGCAGGGCGTCCTCCAGGGTTATGTTCTCTACACCACCGTAGGCCCTTTAATATGAGCCAAGGCCATTTGGAAAGGAGCCACCTGGTTAGCGTCAAATGCTAATTAATGAATTAGAGCGGATGCTTTTTAGGTTAGTGCAGCTGGAGGTCTCCTGGAGCCTCTGTGTTCATGCGGATCAACCCTCAAGAGAGAAGATATTAATAAAGTGTTAACAAGCCTGACATGATCAGGTTTTGATTTTCATGTGATATCAACATAGAAATTGCAGATTCATATGTTAGATGTAGTCTAACATACAGTAGCTGTACTGTTTTATATGTGGTGGTTCAGTATGTTACTCTTGGCAATTAATAATATCCATAATGTTTGTGTGAAAAGAGGACATGAACATTTCCGAGAAAATAATTAAAGAACACACTTGAGAATATCCTTTGCATGCAAACACAAAACCAGTTCACACTGACCCTGTGCCCAAGAACACTAATGTAACCTGTCTAAATAACTACCCACTCGTAGCACTCACATCTGTAGCCATGAAGTGCTTTGAAAGGCTGGTCATGGCTCACATCAACACCATTATCCCAGAAACCCTAGACCCACTCCAATTTGCATAACGCTCCAACAGATCCACAGATGATGCAATCTCTATTGCACTCCACACTGCCCTTTCACACCCGGACAAAAAGAACACCTATGTGAGAATGCTATTCATTGACTACAGCTCAGCGTTCAACACCAGAGTGTCATCAAAGCTCATCACTAAGCTAAGGACCCTGGGACTAAACACCTTCTGTAACCGAATCCTGAACTTCCTGACGGGCCGCCCCCAGGTAGTAACGGTAGGTACCACACCCGCAATGCTGATCCTGAACACAGGGACCCCTCGGGTGCATGCTCAGACCCCTCTTGTACTCCCTGTTCACTCATGACTGCATGGCCAGGCACGACTCCAACACCATTATTAAGTTTACAGATGACACAACAGTGGAGGGCCTGATCACCGACAACGACGAGACAGCCTATAGGAGGAGGTCAGAGACCTGGTCGTGTGGTGCCAGGACAACAACCTCTCCGTCAACGTTATCAAGACAAAGGAGATGATTGTGGACTACAGGAAAAGGAGGATCGAGCACACCCCCATTCTCATCGACGGGGCTGTAGTGGAGCAGGTTGAGAGTTATTATCCTTGGTGTCCACATCACCAACAAACTAACATGGTCCAAGCACACCAAGACAGTTGTGAAGAGGGCAAAACCTATTCCCCCTGAGGAGACTGAAAATATTTGGCATGTGTCCTTAGATCCTCAAAAGGTTCTACCTGACTGGTTGCATCACTGCCTGGTATGGCAACTGCTTGGCCTCCGACAGCAAGGCACTACATCACTGGGGCCAAGCTTCCTGACATCCAGGACCTCTATACCAAGCGATGTCAGAGGAAGGCCCTAAAAGTTGTCAAAGTCTCCAGCCACCATAGTCATAGACGGTTCTCTCTGCTACCGCACGGCAAGATGTACCGGGACGCCAAGTCTCGGTCCAAGAGGCTTCAAAAAACAGCTTCTATCCCCAAGCCATAAGACTCCTAAACATCTAATCAAATGCTTACGCTGCTGCTACTCTGTGTTTATCATCGACGCATAGTCACTTTAATAACTCTACCTACATGTACATATTACCTCGACTAACCGGTGCCCCCGCACATTGACTCTGTACCGTTACCCCCTGTATAAAGCCTCATTATTGTTATTTTACTGCTGCTCTTCAATTATCTGTTACTTTTATATTTTTTGTGTTATTTTCTTAACTGCATTGTTGGTTAAGGGCTTGTAAGTAAGCATTTCACTGTAAGGTCTACACCTGTTGTATTCGGTGATGTGACAAAACATTTGATTTGAAGAAAAAAGTCGTACTCAAAAAAATATTCTTTGCATATGTGTGCTAATATTTTTTACATTTGCCAGGCACAGCTCTTTCAATGTCAGCGGAGTCACACATATTTTCATTTACGAGCTGCATGGAAGTTTAATTTATTTTCCATTAAATGTTTCCAACATCTAGGTGCCAGTGTGCTTTGACACATTTATATTCCCATTTAGCTCCTCCTAGCCTCACAATATTTCATCTCTTTAGAAAAGGCAAATAAAGCTCATTTGCACTCCCCACTAAAATTCACTAAATGTTTCCGCTGCCAAAATGACACTGGCTTTCAAACGACAAAGTGCTCCCCGCTAAGGTGCATCATTGTCAGAGTAATGTTGTCTCCTGTCGTGCTTTAGGTCAACATGCTGCCTCTATAAGGCACTTTTAAATCGGAGGATGGAATCATTGTAAAGGCTGAGCAACAATGAGTCCGTTCTCCTATTTCTCACTCAGCTATGGCTCCTCTCGATATAACCGTGTGTGATGGACCAGCAGAGACCCTTCCTGTAGAGTACCTCAACCCTTGACCTACGTATGTGTCTGCTCTGCTCTACCATATTCACGCCTACAACAGATTCTGGACTCTTAACCTGTGGCCTTGGCGAAATGGCCAGCAGAATGGGTGGGAGAGAGAGTGTTTGGAATGGACTCCAACGGGAGGCGAAGATCTCTGAGTCATTTGAAGGTAGGGAGGGAGAGATTGAGAGTTAGAACAGATTCTCCAGGCCAACCATTTTGTATTCTGCCCCTGCCTCTTGTCCTATCCACACAAACGCATGCACGCTCCATCCCCACCCACCCACACACACACACTGTGGTTCGGTCCAGGATGCTTTCTGCCTAGGAGTGGTTTTGTCACATCCTGAGGCACGTGAATCTCCTGGATTCTCCCATCGGCTCCTTGCAGACAGCCGGTGGGCATCAATCTCTGGGCTGTCAGCGTTGGCTGGGGCCCAGCCCGTTTACCAGACCAATTACAGGAGAGGGTGAGAGAATGTGTCATGCATTCTCACACGAAGAGAGGGGAGTGGTGGATCTGTCTAAGGAGTGGTTGGTCTGAGGAGAGGATGGTGTAGAGGAAAGTGGAGAGGAAGGACAATGAGAGGAGTGGAGGAGAAGATGAGAGGAGAGCCCAGGGCCTCTGTTCTCAACAGTATAAAAGGCATTGATTGCCTACACAAGGGGTGGCAAACTCATTTAAATCAGATCAAATGTTATGTCACATGCGCCGAAAACAACAGGTGTGGACCTTACCGTGAAATGCTTACTTACAAGCCCTTAACCAACAATGCAGTTCAAGAAATGGAGTTAAGAAAATATTTACTAAATAAAGTAAAGTAAAAAAAATCTAATCAAATCAAAAAGTAACAAGAAAATTACATAACAATAGAGAGGCTATATACAGGGGGTACCGGTACAGAGTCAATGTGCGGGGGTACAGGTTAGTCGGGGTAATTTGTGAAGTGACTATGCATAGATAATAAACAGCGAGTAGAAGCAGTGTAAAAACAAAGGGGGGGTTCAATGTAAATAGTCCGTGTGGCCATTTAATTAATTGTCCAGCAGTCTTATAGCTTAGGGGAAGAAACTGTTAAGGAGCCTTTTGGTCCTAGACTTGGCGCTCCGGTACCGCTTGCCGTGCGTTAGCAGAGAAAACAGTCTATGACTTGGGTGACTGGAGTCTTTGACAATTTTTTGGGCCTTTGTCTGTCACCGCCTAGTGTATAGGTCCTGGATGTCAGGAAGCTTGGCCCCAATACTACAAATAATGTGGCAATTGAGCAAGTTGAGATGACAAAACTGCTTGGAGTAACACTCAATTGTATCTGTCATGGTCAAAACATATTGATGCAGTAGTAGCTAAGATGGGGAGAAGTCTGTCTATAATAAAGCGATGCTCTGCCTTCTTAACTTCTTCTTAATAAGGGGCCCTATTTTCACTTTGGAAAAAAATCGTGCCCAATTTAAACGGCCTCATACTCTATTCTAGATCATACAATATGCATATTATTATTACTATTGTATAGAAAACACACACACGTTTCTAAAACTGTTTGAATTGTATCTGTGAGTAAAACAGAACTCATTTGGCAGCAAACTTCCAGATAGGAAGTGAAAAATCTGAAAACGAGGCTCTGTTCCAGGGCCTGCCTATTCAATTGCCTTATATTTATGGATATGCATGCACTGCATACGCCTTCCACTAGATATCAACAGGCAGTGGAAGGTAGAATGGGGTGTCTAGCTTGATCTGAGGTCGAACAAGAGCTTTTGGAATGACGTGACCACTATTTCCTTTCTCTACCTAGGCGCGGGAAGCACCTCCATATTGATAAGCGTTCGGTATACACGGCTAATATCTCTGGCTCTGATTTTATTTGACACATGTGATAATAACATCGTAAAGTATGTTTTTTCAACCGAGTTTTATCAGATTATTTAACGTTTATTGGGACTTTTGGAGTTTTCCGTTCTCTGCGTCGAGAGAAATTGGGAATGTCATCAACATTGGCTAGCATTGTGGCACGAATTCGACAGGAGAAAAGGACATTCTAAAACCAAACAACGATTTATTCTTGACCAAGGACTCCTTGTACAAGATTCTGATGGAAGCTCAGCAAAAGTAAGAACAATTTATGATGTTATTTTGTATTTCTGTGTAAAATGTTGAGTCCTATTATCCGCCGTTTTGGCGGGCGCTGTCTCGCTATAACGTAAGCTGTTTGTTATGGTAAAGTTATTTTTTTAAATTTAACACGGCGGTTGCATTAAGAACCAGTGTATCTTTCATTTGCTGTCCAACATTTATTTTTTAGTAAAGTTTATGATGAGTTCTTTGGTCAGATTAGGTGAGTGTCCAAAATAGCTCCAGACATTCTGGTGAATCGATGCTACATATTCACAATGTATAACCACGGTTTGCACCTCTAAATATGCACATTTTCAAACAAAACATAAGTGTATTGTATAACCTGATGTTATAAGACTGTCATCTGATGAAGTTGGTCAAGGTTAGTGTTTAATTTTATATCTTTTGCTGGTTTTTGCGATCGCTATCTTTTGCTGCTAATAAATGCATTTGTGTGTTTGGCTATTGTGGTAAGCTAATATAATGCTATATTGTGTTTTCGCTGTAAAACACTTAAAAAAATCGGAAATATTGGCTGGATTCACAGGATGTTTATCTTTCATTTGCTGTACACCATGTATTTTTCATAAATGTTTTATGATGAGTATTTAGGTATTTCACGTTGCTCTCTGTAATTATTCTGGCTGCTTTGGTGATATTTTTCATGGTAGCTGCAATGTAAAACTATGATTTATACCTCAAATATGCACATTTTCGAACAAAACATAAATTTACTGTATAACATGTTATAAGACTGTCATCTGATGAAGTTGTTTCTTGGTTAGTATCTCTATTTGGTCGGTTTTGTGATAGCTACCTATGCGGTAGAAAAATTGTGAAAATATGCGGTTGAGTCTTTTGCTATTGTGGTAGCTAATGGAAATACATATTGTGTTTTCGCTGTAAAACATTTTAAAAATCGGAAATGATGGCTGGATTCACAAGATGTTTATCTTTCATTTGCTGTATTGGACTTGTAAATTCATGAAAATTATATAATATGATATCCCTGTCGCGTTAGGCTAGGCTATGCTAGTCAGCTTTTTTGATGAGGAGGATCCCGGATCCGGGAGAGAGAAGCGGTAGAGGTTTTAACAACACTATCAACAAGGCAGGTCCTACAGGCCCTAGTTTTGTCGCACCTTGACTACTGTTCAGTCGTGTGGTCAGGTGCCACAAAAAAGGACTTAGGGAAATTGCAATTTGCTCAGAACAGCCCTTGGATGTGCACAGAGAGCTAATATTAGTAATATGCTATCAATCTCTCCTGGCTGAAAGTTTAGGAGAGATTTACTTCATTACTACTTTTACAATCTGAGGTTGGTCGATTTTCAACTCAGCTCCTATTGAAGATACAGTGGGATATTTGTAATGTTGCACTTCCTAAGACTTCCACTAGATGTCAAACGTCGTTAGAACCTTGTCTGATGCCTCTACTGTGAAGTGAGGTCGAGTAAGGTCTATCATGACCTGAACATGCCCTGACCATGCGTGTTCACGTGAGAGCGAGCTCTGTTCCATTGCACTTCTGAAGACAAAGGAATACTCCGGTTGGAACAATATTGAAGAATTCTGTTAAAAACATCCTAAAGATTGATTCAAAACTTCGTTTGTCATGTTTTTACAGACTGTAATATAAGTTTTTTAACTTTTCGTCCATACTTTCCGCTGGACTTGTCCGCGCGTCGTTAGTTTAGAAAGTGTACTGAACGCTAAAACAACAAGGAGGAATTTGGACATAAATGGACATTATCGAACTAAACAAACATTTATTGTGGAACTGGGTTTCCTGGGAGTGCATTCTGATGAAGATCATCAAAGGTAAGTGAATGTTGATAATGTTACTTCTGACTTCTGTTGACTGCATAATATGGCGGCTATATTTGTGTCTTGATTGGGCTCTGAGCGCCGACTCAGATTATTGCATGGGTTGCTTTTTTCGTAAAGCTTTTTTGAAATCTGACACAGCGGTTGCATTAAGGAGAAGTGCATCTAAAAATCCATGTATAACAGTTGTATCTTTTAGCAATGTTTATTATGAGTATTCCTGTAAATTGATTTGGCTCTCTGCAAAATCAAAGGATGTTTTGGAACTTCTGAACATAAGGCGCCAATGTAAACTCTGTTTTTGGATATAAATATGAACTTTACCGAACAAAACATACATGCATTGTGTAACATAAAGTCCTATTGGTGTCATCTGATGAAGATCATCAAAGGTTAGTGATTAATTTTCTCTATTTCTGCTTTTTGTGAATCCTCTCTTTGGCTGGAAAAATGGCTGTGTTATTCTATGAATAGGCACTCACCTAACATAATCTTTTGGTTTGCTTTCGTCGTAAAGCCTTTTTGAAATCGAACACTGTGGCTGGATTTACAACAAGTGTATCTTTAAAATGGTGTAAAATACATGTATGTTTAAGGAATTGTAATTATTGGATTTCTGTTGTTTTGAATTTGGCGCCCTGCAGTTTCACTGGCTGTTGAAGAGGTGGGACGCTACCGTCTCACGTACCCTAGAGAGGTTATGGAACAGCGGGGACTGTGAAGCAACACAAACATTGGCATAGACAAATGCATACACACACACACGGATTTAGTGCAGTAGATAAGTGGTAGTGGTGGAGTAGGGGTCTAAGGGCACACAGTGTGTTGTGAAATAATGGAATGAATTGTAATGTTTTTAAAATTGTATGAACTGCCTTAATTTTGCTGGACCCCAGGAAGAGTAGCTGCTTATGGGATCCATAATAAATAAAAATACCCTCTGTAGCGATGCCGAGCAGTTACCATACCAGGCGGTGATGCAATCGGTCAGGATGCTCTCGATGGTATAGCTGTAGAACTTTCTGAGGATCTGAGGACCCATGCCTGTTACGCACGCCTCTAAGAAGAGAGAACATAACACCCTGCTACAACTAATCTCTCCGTGAAGTGAAAGAGGTATGGGACTGTAGGTGCGAGTAAGGATGACAAAAGGTAGAGAAGTTACCGTTTACTAGGAATTTATTCCTTCACATGGTAATATGGGGAAAAGAGGCTGGACGGAACCAAAGCAAAGAAAGTAAATATCAAAGCCCCCCCTCCCCTACTTTACCTGCCTACCCACTACTTACCTAAATTAGCACCACCTGGTACGCTAACCAAAATACAGGGGGTGGTCCGCCCAGGTCTTACCTAGTGTGCCTAGACAGTGAATATTCTACGGGTATATGTATGCCCACGGGCCTCTTGCCTAAGCACTCCCTAGGTGCCGTCCCCTTCCCCCTGGGAACAAATGAAACAGAATATTAAACAATTTCACAAACAAACTGAGAAACACAGGACATCAAATAAGCTCTATCTGACTGAGCACCAAACTAACACAGTAAAGCTGCTCCCAGCAACAACTAACACAGTAAATAACCCACAGCCATCAGCCTCCTCTCTCAGCAATCATCTCAGGATATACAATCAATCTCTATATATCACAATCATTCTCTCTCTATCACAACCCATCTCTCCTATGAGCAACAGAACATTGGCTTACATAGCTTCAGAAGGAATCTAATTGAAGACAGCTAAGTCCTGACGAGGGGGCGGGGTCAGCTCTCCAATCATCAATTCGGGGCCGACCAATCAGCTGCTTGGGGAGAATTTCAGGAAGCCATTTCCTGAAAACACACACTCAAATACAAACTACAACACACAGAAATTGGGGAATGCAAATATTTCAAGTCTATTGAGGGGGAAAGTGCGTTGTCGTGCCCTCTTCACAACTGTCTTGGTGTGTTTGGACCATGATAGATCGTTGGTGATGTGGACAACAAGGAACTTGAAACTCTAGAACTTTCTTGTCTTGCTCGCATTGAGGGAGAAGTTGTTGTCCTGGCACCACACTGCCAGGTCTCTGTCCTTCTCCTTATAGGCTGTCTCATCGTTGTCGGTGATCAGGCCTACCCCTGTTGTGTCGTCAGCAAACGTATTGATGGTGTTGGAGTCGTGCTTGTCCACTCAGTCTTGGGTGAACAGGGAGTACAGGAGGTGACTAGGCACGCACACCCGAGGGGTCCCAGTGTTGAGGATCAGCGTGGCAGATGTGTGGTTGTTGCTTACCCTCACCACCAGGGGATTCAGGATCCAGTTGAAGAGGGAGGTGTTTAGTCCCAGTGTCCTTTGCATAGTGTTGAGCTTTGTGGGCACTATGGTGTTGAACAGCATTCTCATATAGGTGTTCCGATTGAGATTACGTCATCTGTGGATTTGTTGGGGAGGTATGTGAATTGGAGTGGGTTTAGGGTTTCCGACATGATGGTTTTGATGTGAGCCATGACGAGCTTTTCAATTGGACCCCCGGAAGAGTAGCAGCTAACGGCAGCAGCTAATGGGGATCCTTAATAAATATAGATGAACTTCATGGCAACCGACATGAGTGCTACGGGCCGGTAATCATTTAGGCAGGTTACCTTCGCCTTCTTGGGCACAGCGACTATGGTGGTCTGTTTGAAACATGTAGGTATTACAGACTCGGTCAGGGAGAGGTTGAAAATGTCAGTGCAGACACTTGCCAGTTTGTCCGCGTGTCCTGGTAATCCGTCTGGCCCCGCGGCTTTGTGAATGTTGACCTGTTTAAAGGTCTTGCTCACATTGGCTATGGACAGCGTGATCAAAGTCGTCCAGAACAGTTGGTGCTCTAATGCATGCTTCAGTATTGCTTGCCTCGAAGTGAGCAGAAAAAAGCATTTAGCTCGTCTGGTAGGCTGTATAGGCAGAAGCTTTGCCTGTATAGGCTGACGCTTTGCCTGTTCGATGGTTCGTCTGAGGGCGTAGCGGGACGTCTTTTAAGCATCCGGATTAGTGTCCCGGATTAGTGCCCCTTGAAAGCTGCAGTTCTAGCCTTCAGCTCGTTGTGGATGTTGCCTGTAATCCATGGCTTCTGGTTGGGATATGTCCGTATAGTCACTGTGGGGATGACGTCATCGATTCACTTATTGTTGAAGCTGGTGACTGAGGTGGTGTACTCCTCAATGCCATTTTATGAATCCCGGAACATATTCCAGTCTGTGCTAGCAAAACAGTCCTGTAGCTTATCATATGCGTCGTCTGACCACTTCCGTATTGAGGGAGTCACTGGTACTCCCTGCTTTAGCTTTTGCTTGTAAGCAGGAATCAGAAGGATATATTTATGGTCAGATTTTCCAAATGGAGGGCGAGGGAGAGCTTTGTATGCAGAGTAAAGGTGGTGTAGAGTTGCTTTTCCTCTGGTTGCACATGTGACATGCTGGAGAAATTCGATGAAACATATTTAAGTTAGTCTGCATTAACTTCTCTGGGATAGATAGCGTCCCACTTGGCCAAAATCCAGAAAAAATTTGCGCGCCAAATTCAAATATATTACTATAAAAATCCATCTTTCATGAAATCACACATGAAAGACACCAAATTAAAGCTACACATGTTGTGAATCCAGCCAACATGTCTGATTTCCAAAAGGATTTACGGGGAAAGCACACCAAACAATTATGTTAGCTCAGTACATAGCCACAGAAAAACACAGCAATTTTCCCAGCAAAAGAAAGTAGTCACAAAAAGCAGAAATAGAGATAAACTTAATCACTAACCTTTGATGATCTTCATCAGATGACACTCATAGGACATCATGTTACATAATACATTTATGTTTTGTTCGATAATGTGCATATTTATATCCACAAATCTCGGTTTACATTGGCGCCATGTTCAGAAATGCCTACAAAATATCCGGAGTAATTGCAGAGAGCCACGTCAAATAACAGAAATACTCATCATAAACTTTGATGAAAGATACATGTTTTACACAGAATTAAAGATACACTTGTTCTTAATGCAACCGCTGTGTCAGATTTAAAAAAAACTTTACGTAAAAAGCACGCCATGCAATAATCTGAGACGGCGCTCAGATTTAACAACATTTCTCCGCCATGTTGGAGTCAACAGAAATATGAAATTACATCATAAATATTCCCTTACCTTTGATTATGTTCATCAGAATGCACTGCCAGGAATCCTAGTTCCACAATAAATCATTGTTTTGTTCGATAATGTCCATTACTTTATGTCCAATTAGCTACTTTTGCTAGCATGTGTAGTACACGTGTCCAACCGCTCGCGCAGATGCAGGCAAACGTCGGACGAAAACTTCAAAAAGTTATATTACAAGTCGAATAAACTGGTCAACCTTAGTAGAGAATCAATCTTCAGGATGTTGTTATCATATATATCCAATAACGTTCCAACCGGAGCATTCCTTCATGTCTGTATAAGTAATGGAACGCAAGGCGATATCATGAGGAAAGTGCGTGAGCAAGAACTGCCAATCTGCCAGACCAATGACTGAAACACCTCCCATCCGGCTCCACATCACACTAGAGGCTTCATTCAGTGTTCTACAGAATGTTGACATCTAGTGGAAGGCGTAGGAAGTGCAAACAGATCCATATATTACAGGGAATTTAATATGCGATGAGTTTAACAATGACCAATCTCAGAATTTTCACTTCCTGTTTGGATTTTTTCTCAGGTTTTTGCCTGCCATATGAGTTCTGTTATACTCACAGATATCATTCAAACAGTTTTAGAAGCTTCAGAGTGTTTTCTATCCAATAGTAATAATACTATGCATATATTAGTATCTGGGACAGAGTAGGAGGCAGTTCACTATGGGCACGCAATTCATCCAAAAGTGAAAATGCTGCCCCTATATCAAAGAAGTTAATGTCCTCATCCACTAGGAGCGCCACTTCTGAATGAGCATTTTCTTGTTTGCTTATGGCCTTATACCGCTCGTTGAGTGCGGTCTTAGTGCCAGCATCGGTTTGTAGTGGTAAATAGACGGCTACAAATAATTTAGATAATAACTTTTTTGGTAGACAGTGTGGTCTACAGCTTATCATGAAGTATTCTACCTCAGGAGAGCAATACCTTGAGACTTCTTTAATATTAGACATCATTCACCAGCAGTTGTTGACAAATAGACACTCACCCCCGCCCCTCTTCTTACCAGACGTAGCTGCACTATCCTGATGATGCACGGAGAAACTAGCCAGCTCTATATTATGTGTCGTCGTTTAGCCACGTCTCGGTGAAACATAAGATATTAAAAATTGTAATATCCCATTGGTAGGATAGTCTTAATCATAGATCGTCCAGTTTGTTTTCCAGGGATTGCACTTTGGCCGATAGTACAAGAGAGGGCAAATTCTTAAAAGGTCCCCCTACCCTCATCCCTGTTTCTCTTTTTCTTCACGCGGATGACAGGAATTTGGGCCTTTTCTCGACAAAGGAGTATATCTTTGGCGTCGGACTCGTTATAGAAAAAATCTTTGTCCAGTTCGAGGTGAGTAATCACTGTTCTGATGTCCAGAAGCTCTTTTTGGTCATAAGAGATGGTAGCAACAAAATTCTGTACAAAATGAGTTACAAACAATGCCGAAAAAAATAGCACAGTTGGTTAGAGCCCGTAAAACAGCACCATTATCATTCCACAGCAGGCTGTGTCAGCAGGTTTTATTTTTTTCCTTTCAATTAAGACCGAGAACTAATTAAGAACGGGCTTCCGAGTGGCACAGTGGTCTAAGGCACTGCATCCGAGGCACTGCTAGAGGTGCTACTAAAGACTCTGGTTCGATTCCAAGCTGTATCACAACCGGCCGTGATTGGGTATCCCATAGGCTTGCCTAGTTAAGTAAAGGTTAAATAAAAAATAATGCAAATATACAACAAAACATTTTCACCTTTTTTACCTTCTGAGAGAGTTCTCAGGGATTTGCGCCACAGCTGTGTACATCCCGCCCCAAGCCGGTACCAAAAATACTTAAGGATCTTCATTGGACCCTGAACAAACTGGAGACCGCGTACCCGGAGGCAGCATTCATTGTTGCAGGGGACTTTAACATAAGTCATTTGAGGACCGTGCTCCCGAAATACTATCAACGCATTGACTGTCCAACTCGCTGAAATTACACTCTTGAACCCTGCTACACGCCTTTCCTACACTGTCCTCCTTTCGGCAAAATCATACATAACTCCATTTTGCTTCTGCCTGCTTACAAAGACTCAAACGGGAAGTTCCGGTGGTCAGCTCTGTACAACGCTGGTCTGACCAATCAGAATCCATGCTCCAAGACTGGTTTGATCACTTTGACTGGAATTTGTTCTGGGTCTGCTTTGGGGATCGCATCAATAAAAACATTGACTCATAGATGTGATACCAATGGTGACTTACAAAATGTGCCTGAATCAAAAGAAACGTGGATTGACGGCAGCCATATCGGATTACTGTAGGAGATGCTGCTTATAAACATGGCAAGGTGACCGGGGACAAGCATATGGTTAAACAGTATGAATAAGACCTGCGCAGATCGATCAAGGTGGTGAGACACAACTATAGGGACAAAGTGGATGAGTAATTCAGTGGGTAGGACACTAGGCATATGTGGCAGGGGCTTCTAACAATCACGGATTATTAAAAAAAAACAGTCACATCGCAGACACCAAAGCCGCCCTACTGGACAAACTAAACACTTTTTTCTCACACTTCAAGCCTAACCTCTCTGAGCTGCCGAGGAAAGCCCCTGAGGACAATGAGGGCTACTTGCTTACGGTGTCCACTGAGGATGTATG
Organism: Salvelinus fontinalis; assembly: GCF_029448725.1. Classification (NCBI taxonomy): domain Eukaryota; kingdom Metazoa; phylum Chordata; class Actinopteri; order Salmoniformes; family Salmonidae; genus Salvelinus; species Salvelinus fontinalis. The sequence continues at coordinate 21,323,246 of NC_074703.1, read as the reverse complement.
CAAGTCATTTAAACGTGTTAACCCTTGCATGGCTGCCGGCCTAGAGGGTATCCCTAACCGTGCCCTCGGAGCAGACAAGGAGCAGACGTGCAGACAAGCTAGCTGATGTGTTTCTGGACGTTTTCAGGCCATTATTCCCACCTGCTTCAAGATGTCCCCCAAGAAATGGAAAGTACACCACATGACCAAATGTATGTGGACACCTGTTTGTTGACATCTCATTCAAAAATCATGTCCATTAATATGGAGTTGCCCCCTTCCCACTGTTGCTATAACAGCCTCCACTTTTATGGGAAGGCTTTCCACTAGATGTTGAAAATTTGCTGCGAGGACTTGCTTCCATTCAGCCTCAAGAGCAATAGTGAGGTCGGGCAGTGATGTTGGGCGATTAGGTCTGGCTCGCAGTCTCCGTTCCAGTTCATCTCAAAGGTATTCAATGGGGTCCCGTGTGGCTCAGTTGGTAGAGCATAGCGCTTGCAACGCCAGGGTTGTGGGTTCAATTCCCACGGGGGGACCAGGGTTCAATTCCCACGGGGGGACCAGGATGAATATGTATGAACTTTCCAATTTGTAAGTCGCTCTGGATAAGAGCGTCTGCTAAATGACTTAAATGTAATGTAAATGATTTCATGGCTCTGTGCAGGCCAGTCAAGTTCTTCCACACCGATCTCAACAAACCATTTCTCTATAGACCTTGCTTTGTGCACTGGGGCATTGTCATGCTGAAACATGAAAGGGCCTTCTCCAAACTATTGCACAGAGTCATCTTAGAATGTCGTTGTATGCTGTAACTAAGAATTTCATTCACTGGAACTAAGGGGTCAAGCCAAATGCGTCCGTCGGACTGCCAGATGGTAAAGCATGATTCATCACCCCAGAGAATGCGTTTCCACTGCTCCAGAGTCCAATGGTGGCAAGCTTTACACGGAACCCAAACTGGCTTTGAGCGTGCCCCATCATGCGCTATCGTGCATACATTTATTTCCACCCCCCCCCCCCCCCCCACACCAAACGCGGTCACGACACGCAGGTTAAAATATCAAAACAAACTCTGAACCAATGACATTAATTTGGGGATAGGTCAAAAAGCATTAAACATGTATGGCAATTTAGCTACTTAGCTTGCACTTGATAGCTAACGTTAGTTTGTCCTATTTTGCTAGCTTGCTGTTGCTAGCTAATTTGTCCTGGGATATAAACATTGATTTGTTATTTTACCTGAAATGCACAAGGACCTCTACTCTGGCAATTAATCCACACATAAAACGGCCAACCGAATCATTTCTAGTCATCTCTCCTCCTTCCAGGCCTTTTCATCTTTGAACTTATATGGTGATCGCATCTACACTTTGTTACCACGACAACCGGCAACAAAGTTCGTCTTTCAATCACCCACGTGGGTATAACAAATGAGATGGCACGTGGGTACCTGCTTCTATAAACCAATGAGGAGATGGGAGAGGCAGGACTTTCAGCGCGATCTGCGTCAGAAATAGGATTTACTTCTATTTCAGCCCTTGGCGTCGCAGATGCTCGTTTGCACGTGCGAGCAGTGTGGGTGCAATAATTGAATAACATGGATTTCTAAATTTATTTTGCTACGCTCGTGCATGCGACGTGTCAGGTCTGGTCAGCATGTTACACCACTCCAGCCCGACGCTTGGCATTGCATACGGTGATCTTACGCTTGTGTGCAGCTACTCGGCCATAGCAACCCATTTCATGAAGCTCCCGACAAACAGTTATTTTGCTGACGTTGCTTCCAAAGGCAGTTTGGAACTCGGTAGTGAGTGTTGCTACCGAGGACAGACAATTTCTACATGCTAAGCACTATAGCATTTGTTGGACCCGTTCTGTGAGCTTGTGTGGCCTAAACGTTTCCAATTCACAATAACAGCCCTTACAGTTAACCGGGGAAAATCAAGCAGGTCAAAAATTTGACCAACAGTGGTTGGAAAGGTGGCATCCTATGACGTTGAAAGTCACTGAGTTCTTCAGTAAGGCCATTCTACTGCCAATGTTTGTCTATGGAGATTGCATGGAGGTGTGCTCGATTGTATACAACTGTCAGTAACGGGTGTGGCTGAAATAGCCGATCCACTAATTTGAAAATGTGTTCACACACTTTTGAAAATATAGTTTAACTGAACTGAATGATTACCGACACGTAGCACTCACTTCCATCTTCATTAAGTGCTACGAGAGGCTAGACAAAGACCACATCACCTCCTCCCTTCCTGATACACTAAACCCTCTCTAATTCGCATACTGCCCCGACAGATCCACAGACGACACAATCGCCATTGCACTGCACACCCACCTAATCAAAAGGAATGCATATGTGACCCAGGAAACTAGGCAAATGTTGCAAGTCATGACTGCCCTCACCCACCTAATCAAAAGGAATGCATATGTGACCCAGGAAACTAGGCAAATGTTGCAAGTCATGACTGCCCTCACCCACCTAATCAAAAGGAATGCATATGTGACCCAGGAAACTAGGCAAATGTCGCAAGTCATGACTTCACAGGAGAGCAGTTTGATAAAAAATATATTTTTATGTTCAATGTCAGTTTTTTTTGGCAGAAATGCCTTCTTGAATATGCAAACTTTCATGCCATCTGTAAATCCGAATAAAATTGTTAATTTATGAGCCTAGTTGGTTTAGCCACAGAAAAAGCGAGCAAACTTCCCGCTAGTCATGATTGGCTGAGATAATGAATAGGCTGGACGTTTGGTGTTCGCCAAAACATATGGAAGAAGGTACTCTGGTCAGATGAGACTAAAATTGAACTTTTCAAATCAAATCAAATTTTATTTGTCACATACACATGGTTAGCAGATGTTAATGCGAGTGTAGCGAAATGCTTGTGCTTCTAGTTCCGACAATGCAGTAATAACCAACAAGTAATCTAACCTAACAATTCCACAACTACTACCTTATACACACAAATGTAAAGGGATAAAGAATATGTACATAACATTCATACACTCATATGAATGAGTGATGGTACAGAACGGCATAGGCAAGATGCAGTAGATGGTATAGAGTGCAGTATATACATATGAGATGAGTAATGTAGGGTATATAAACATAAGTGGCATAGTTTAAAGTGGCTAGTGATACATGTACTACATAAAGATGGCAAGATGCAGTAGATGATATAGAGTACAGTATATAGATATACATATGAGATGAGTAATGTAGGGTATGTAAACATTATATTAAGTGGCATTGTTTAAAGTGGCTAGTGGTACATTTTTACATAATTTCCATCAATTCCCATTATTAAAGTGGCTGGAGTTGAGTCAGTATGTTGGCAGCGGCCACTAAATGTTAGTGGTGGCTGTTTAACAGTCTGATGGCCTTGACATAGAAGCTGTTTTTCAGTTTCTCGGTCGCTGCTTTGATGCACCTGTACTGACCTCGCCTTCTGGATGATAGTGGGGGGAACAGGCAGTGGCTTGGGTGGTTGTTGTCCTTGATGATCTTTATGGCCTCCTTGTGACATCGGGTGGTGTAGGTGTCCTGGAGGACAGGTCGTTTGCCCCCGGTGATGCGTTGTGCAGACCTCACTACCCTCTGGAGAGCCTTACGGTTGTGGGCGGAGCAGTTGCCGTACCAGGCGGTGATACAGCCCGACAGGATGCTCTCGATTGTGCATCTGTAGAAGTTTGTGAGTGCTTTTGGTGACAAGCCGAATTTCTTCAGCCTCCTGAGGTTGAAGAGGCGCTGCTGCGCCTTCTTCACAACGCTGTCTGTATGGGTGGACCAATTCAGTTTGTCCGTGATGTGTACACCGAGGAACTTAAAACTTTCCACCTTCTCCACTACTGTCCCGTCGATGTGGATAGGGGGGTGCTCCCTCTGCTGTTTCCTGAAGTCCACAATCATCTCCTTTGTTTTGTTGACGTTGAGTGTGAGGTTATTTTCCTGACACCACACTCCGAAGGCCCTCACCTCCTCCCTGTAGGCCGTCTCGTCGTTGTTGGTAATCAAGCCTACCACTTTTTGGCCATCAAGAAAAATGCTATGTCTGGCGCAAACCCAACACCTCTCATCGCCCTGAGAACACCATCCCCATAATGGCAGCATTATGCTGTGGGGATGTTTTTCATGAGCAGGGACAGGGAAACCACTTAGATTTGAAGGAATGATGAATAAATACAGTCAAATTCTTGAGGGAAAGCTGTTTCGGTCTTCCAGAAATTTGAGACTGGGATGGAGGTTCACCTTCCAGCAGGACAATGACCCTAAGCATACTGCTAAAGCAACACTCGAGTGGTTTAACTTCTTGCGGATCAGTGGGACGCTAGCATCCCATTTCGACAACTTCCGGTGAAATTGCAGAGCGACAAATTCTCTTGAATTCTGTTAAAAGACTGTTGACATCTAGTGGAAGCCCTAGGAGCTGCAACCGGGCACGATTTCACCCTATTATAAAAGTGCCAGCCATTGAAATCAGTGGTAGGATGAATTGTTTGGGGGGATGGTTTGTCCTCAGGGTTTTGCCTGCCAATTTCAGTTCTGTTATACTCACAGACATTATTTTAACAGTCGTAGAACCTTTAGTGTTTTGTCTATCCAAATCTACCAATTATATGCATATCCTAGCTTCTGGGCCTGAGTAGCAGGCCGTTTACTTTGGGCACGCTTTTCATCTGGACGTCAAAATACCGCCCCCTATCCCAAAGAAGTTAAGAGGAAACATGTCTTGGAATGGCCTAGTCAAAGCACAGACCTCAATCCAATTGCGAATCTGTGATATGAATTAAAGATTGCTGTACACCAGCAGAACCAATCCAACTTGAAGGAGCTGGAGCAGTTTTGCCGTGAAAAATGGGCAAAAATCCCAGTGGCTAGATGAGCCAAGCTTATAGAAATATACCCCAAGAGACTTGCAGCTGTAATTGCTGCAAAAGGTGGCTCTACAAAGTATTGACTTTGGGTGAGGTGTGAATAGTTATGCACACCCAAGTTCTGTTTGTTTCACAATAAAACATATTTTGCATCTTCAAAGTGATAGGTATGTAGTGTAAATCAAATGATAAACCCCCCCAAAATGTATTTTAATTCCAGGCAACAATATAGGAAATATGCTAGCTGAACATGTCTGAACAAAAGACTCCACTCTACTTTTGACAAAGAATTTTCATTTCAGGTTAGTGTACTATTAGCTAGCTAGCTAATGTTAGCTGGCTGGCATGCTAACTAACATTACATCATGCATTGGGATTCATTGTTTATCTAGCTAGCTACCTAGCTACATTTCTTAACTTCTTCTTAATAGGGGGCGCTGTTTTCACTTTGGGAAAAAATCGTGCCCAATTTAAACGGTCTCGTACTCTATTCTAGATCATACAATATGCATATTATTATTACTGGATAGAAACCACTCTCAAGTTTCTAAAACTGTTTGAATTATATCTGTGAGTAAAACAGAACTCATTTGGCAGCAAACTTCCAGACAGGAAGTGAAAAATCTGAAAACAAGGCTCTGTTTCAGGGCCTGCCTATTGAATTGCCTTATATTTATGGATATGCATGCACTGCATACGCCTTCCACTAGATTTCCACAGGCAGTGGAAGGTAGAATGGGGTGTCTAGCTTTATCTGAGGTCGAACAAGAGCTTTTGGAATGACGTGTCCAGAATTTCCTTTCTCTACCTAGGCGCGGGAAGCACCTCCATATTGTCTATGATAAGCGTTCGCTAAACACAATTAATATCTCCGGCTATGATTTTATTTGATACATGTGATAATAACATCGTAAAGCAGGTTTTTTCAACCAAGTTCTATCAGTTTATTCAACGTTTATTTGGATTATGGAATTTTCCGTTCTATGCGTCAAGAGAAGATGGGCATGGTCGCGCCACATGGCTAGCTAAGGTTGCTAATTCGACAGGAGAAAAGGACATTCTAAAACCAAACAACGATTTATTCTTGACCAAGGACTCCTTGTACAAGATTCTGATGGAAGCTCAGCAAAAGTAAGAACCATTTATGATGTTATTTCGTATTTCTGTGGAAAATGTTGAGTCCTATTATCCGCCGTTTTGGCGGGCGCTGTCTCGCTATAACGTAAGCTGTTTGTTATGGTAAAGTTATTTTTTTAAATCTAACACGGCGGTTGCATTAAGAACTAGTGTATCTTTCATTTGCTATCCAACATGTATTTTTTTGTAAAGTTTATGATCAGTTCTTTGGTCAGATTAGGTGAGTGTCCAAAATAGCTCCGGACATTCTGGTGAAACGATGCTGCATATTCACAATGTATAACCACGGTTTGCAGCTCTAAATATGCACATTTTCAAACAAAACATAAGTGTATTGTATAACCTGATGTTATAAGACTGCCATCTGATGAAGTTGGTCAAGGTTGGTGATTCATTTTATATCTTTTGCTGTTTTTTGCGATCGCTACCTTTTGCTGCTAATAAATGCATTTGTGTGTTTGGCTATTGTGGTGAGCAAATATATTGCTACATTGTGTTTTCGCTGTAAAACACTTAAAAAAATTGGAAATATTGGCCGGATTCACAAGATGTTTATCTTTAATTTGCTGTACACCATGTATTTTTCATAAAGGTTTTATGATGAGTATTTAAGTATTGCAACAACAAAAAAATGTTAGAAATATGCAGTTGAGTCTTTTGCTATTGTGGTTAGCTAATAGAAATACATATTGTGTTTTCGCTGTAAAACATTTTAAAAATCGAAAATGATGGCTGGATTCACAAGATGTTTATCTTTCATTTGCTGTATTGGACTTGTGATTTCATGAAAATTATATTATATGATATCCCTGTCCCGTTAGGCTAGGCTATGCTAGTCAGCTTTTTTGATGAGGAGGATCCCGGATCCGGGAGAGAGAAGCGGTAGAGGTTTTAACAAAAGACTTTCGTCTTAATGTGCTAGAGCACAGAATAACTGATGCATTTTTGAACGCTCAACACCCGTTGAATATGTCCGGTGTCAGTAAACGTCGGCAACAAAGTGTAATTCAGTTGTTGCCAGCAACACAGTCACCAACGCTCTGGATAACAAGAAAAAAGCCTAACCAGCTCTTTTAGGGTGAGTAAAATGGTCAGAGTGGGGTGTTCTCTCATTATGTGTCTGGAAGTAGCTAGCCAATGTTACCCAGTTAGCTTGGGTGCTTGACTGTAGTTGTGAGTTCAAAGCTTTCTGAACAATCCTACTTATTGGCCCTACTTATTGTGCGCTCTGAATGCGAAACCACAGGTAGAGTGATAGTAATGTTCAGTGAGCAGTTCTCTCTCTCTTAGATGTCTGGAAGTAGCTGGCAAGTTAGTACAGAACGGTTGGATCAACCCTTAAGGAGATGGGTGGGGCTAAGACTTAAGAGTGTGTGAACAATGCTGAATGGGTGTAGCCAAAGAAGGGCTCTCCAATAGTAGTACCAAAACATTGAAAGCCGTTTATCTTAAAAGTGAGTTTACAAGTTTCAAAGCAAATGTACTTTCCCATTGTTTCCTCAAATGCAGTGTATGATATCCTATTTTGTAGCTCTGAGTCTCTACTTTCACCCAGTGTAAAAAAAAAGAAATTTCAATGTTGCTACTTAAGACCGAATTCAGGTGGTGAGTCACATATGTGAGGATGCTGTTCATCGACAACAGGTCACCCTTCAATGTCATAGCTCACCGCAAGCTCTCGGCCCTGGGACTGAACGTCTCCCGATGCAACTGGGTCCTGGACTTTCTGACGAGCCTTCCCAGGTGGTGACGGTAGGCCCCAAAAGGGTGCATTCACAGTCCCATCCTGTACTCCCTGTATACCAACGACTTCGGCCTCACACAGCTGCAACTCCATCAAGTTTGCGACAGTAGACACGACAGTAGTAGGCCTGATTACCAACAATGAAGAGATGACCCACAGAGAGGAGGTAGGCATTCTGACGGCGTGGTGCCGAGGAAACAGCCGTTCACTCAACGCCAGTAAAACAAAGGAGCTCATTTTGGACTTCAGGAGGAATCAGGCTGGGCACGCCCCCATCCTCATCAATCCCAGGAGGCTGAATAAATTTGGCCTGTCTCTGAGGTCCCTCAGTGTTCTACAGGAGCACCATCGAGAGCATACTGTCGGGCATCACAGCCTGGTACTGCAACTCAACCGCAAGGCTATACAGAACGCACAATCGGGTGCATGTCACTAATATCACAGTGCAAAATAAGTTGCTAGATCTTCACTGCAAACAAGCTTTGCTTTGTAACTTTGAATTTTAAAATGTATCATATTCATGTTGTATTCCCAGTGGTCGTGTTGCTGGGGCGGTACTATGCGAAACACAGAGCTGTGAATAGCAACATCCCATTTTACACACCAGCACCCCCAAAATGCCATCTGAGATCCTGAAATAGTAATGTTTCTCCATCATCATTATTCAGGAAAGAAACTGGGGAAGGTTCCTCTCTCTCGGTCTATCTCTCTCTCTCTTGTTGATAACTAACCACTGCTGATGTCTCCTCCTTACGTCACTCTTCTCTGCTTCTTTATTCATCATAAAAAAATAATATAGAACTCACAGAAGCACTCTCTTTCTGACTTAACCCTTCTGAAAGAGAATGAGGGAATGTAGGTATGAAAACGCTGACATTTTTATGTTGCTGAACAGGTGGCGTTGGGTTGATTTCATCAGATTCTCTCAATTAAACTTTTGGTTTTACTTTCTGTGGGAACTGGGACTTGCTCCTGCCCCTTAGATGCGGTTTGACATACTTTATCAGAATTTCCTACCATTACTATACTTCATGTTTGTGTGTGTGTCAGTCATATCTTACACAACATGTTATGTGAAAACACACAGGCTACTGTGTATGAAACACATAATATTGGAGCGCCATAATTGCATTCACACGCTGACTGTTGCTGCGATATGTTCTTGTAAATGAAAGTAGTAGGATCAGCACTTTCTGCTTCCCTACATAGTTTTTCTCTACAACTCTGTCACATCAAGGCCTTGTGTTTTAGTCTCCTGTCTCCTCATGCAAATACATGCTCTTCAATTCCTCCGCTCCATGTAAAACCTTTCCCATGTTTCCTAATGCATCAGATACCATACATGACCAAAAGCAGATAACCCAGGCTGGGAGAAAAAAGCAAATGAGAAAAAAAAATTGAATGTATATATATATATATTCCGTCTGACAGAAGGACCTAGCAGGTCAATTACAGGATATTTATACCAATGAATAACATTTTGGGAAGGGTAGAGGTGGGCCTTAGCGGGCCTACCCTACCGTACCTCCTTGCCAATACAAATAAAATATTTAAATATAGATAATTGTCGCGCCGACAGAGAAACACATAGGAAGTCCTGTGAAAAAAAAATGTGCCCCCTATGGATTTCAAATGCCCGTCCAACTGATTTGTTCTGGCGCTGGCCCTGGAAACAGCACCAGACAGTTAGAGAGAGGGCAATAGCAAGTGGGAGTGAATGAAGGAAAATTAAGAAAGAGAAGACGATGTGCCACGGAACGAATGAAGGGGAGAGTTTGCAAATACGAGGCATTGAATGACAGAAGAAATCAGTGAATAAATTAACTCTACAGCTGACAGCTTTATTAATGCCTCATCCTGTGTGTGTGTGTGTGTGTGTGTGTGTGTGTGTGTGTGTGTGTGTGTGTGTGTGTGTGTGTGTGTGTGTGTGTGTGTGTGTGTGTGTGTGTGTGTGTGTGTGTGTGATTCCTCAGCCCTGTCTCACACAGATAATGAACAATGCATAGTAAAATCCTTGCTAACGACCTCGTTAGATTATCACCTCCGCCATATGACATATGAGTGGCCAAGAAAGAAGCGGAGAACAGAGAGAGCCCCATAGTCCTTAGTGACATTGAGGGCACGTTCCAAATGGCACCCCGTTCCCTATATTGTGCGCTACCTTTGATCAGGGCCCATAGGGCTCTGGTCAAAAGTATCGCACTATGCAGGGAATAAGGTGCTATTTGGAACGGAAAAACAGTGACATAAAGCCATATTCAAGCCCCGCTTTCTAGCTTCTAATGACGACATAAAATGACAGCTATGCTTGGTGTTATTGTGTCGTTCGTAAGCCTGGACACAATTCTGGGGTTATGGGGATTGGAAAATACTCTATGTTGTGCTGTGAAACTGTTCTGTTGATATCCCATTCACATTTGAAGGTGTTATTTTACGGCCAAAGAGTGAGAGCAGGCATGCTAGTGACATGCACATTTAATTTACAGCAAATTGGCCAGTGTTAACTAGTGTTGATATTTCAGTGTAACATTTCTAATGTTAATTTAGAAGTTAAATTAACACTCAGTGGCATAACAGAACCCCGTTGTTGTTAATAACAGTGTTGAACCAAAACCACACCCATCATTATCATATCTCCCAGCATGCTCTATTGCAGGTAGATTTTTAGAATTGTTTGTTTCAATATCAATGTTTTTGCATGTACATTGATTGAATCATTCAGAATAATTCACCTTATGCTACTCAAGTACACTGAGTGTACAAACATCTAATATTGAGTCCCCCCTTTTGCCCTCAGAATAGTCTCAATTCGTCAGGCATGGACTCTACAAGGTGTCAAAAGCGTTCCACAGGGATACTTTCCCATGTTCCCTCCAATGCTTCCCACAATTCTGTGACTTTGGCTGGATGTCCTTTGGGTGGTGCACCATTCTTGATAGACACGGCAAACTGTTGAGTGTGAAAAACCTAGCAGCATTGCAGTTCTTGACACAAACTGGTGTGCCTGGCATCTACTACTATACTACGTTCAAAGGCACTTAAATATGTTGTCTTGCCCACTCACCCTCTGAATGGCATACGTAACAACCATGTCTCAATTGTCTAAAGGCTTAAAAAATATACTTTATCCTGTCTCCTCCCCTTCATCTACATTGTTTGAAGTGGATTTAACAAGAGACATCAATAAGGGATCATAGCTTTCACCTGGATTCACCTGGTCAGTCGGTGTCGTGGAAAGAGCAGCTGTTCATAATGTTTGTATGAATAACATACATTTTTCGAAACTAATCCAATCTGTAACTTGGATTTATTGCACCCATTACTGAAATGGTTGTTCCAATTTAGACGCTTAGGTAGTCTCTTATCTTAGTGTTCCCAACTCTGGCAGCCATTCTGAATGCAGGTTGGGATTAGTAAAACACAATAAAGTTAGATTTCCCCAATGGCTGGATTCCAAAATACATTTACACATCACTTTACAAGCCAGCACAATGTGACATGTAGGGCTGATGTGGCTGCAAACCATGAGTTTTAGGACACTGTATTAAGGAAAAACTAGGCTCTCAAAATAAGGCCGGCCTTATGAAATAAGTATTGTCTTCATTTTTAAAAAATGTGTTTATTGTATTTATTAGGGATCTCCATCAGCTGATGAGAAGGCAGCGTCTACTCTTCATGGGATTCAAACACATTAAGGCACTTACAGTGCCTTCGGGAAGTATTCTGAACCCTTGACTTTTTCCACATTGTTACGTTACAGCCTTACTTTCAAATTGATTACATCGTTTCCCCCCCCTCTTCAATCTACACAAAATACCCCAATGACTAAGCAAAATCAGGTTTAGAAATTGTTGCTAATTTATTACAAATAAAAAACAGATACTTACATAAGTATTCAGACCCTTTACTCAGTACTTTGTTGAAGCACCTTTGGCAGCAATTACAGCCTCAAGTCTTCTTGGGTATGACGCTACAAGCTTACTACACCATTCTTCTCTGTAGATCCTTACAAGCTCTGTCAGGTTGGATGAGGAGCATTGCTGCACAGCTATTTTCGAGTCTCTCCAGAGATGGTCGATTGGGTTCAAGTCCGGGCTCTAGCTGGGCCACTCAAGGGACATTCAGAGACTTGTCCCGAAGCCAGTCCTGCGTTGTATCTGGCTGTGTGCTTAGGGTCACTGTCCTGTTGGAAGGTGAAACTTCGCCCCAGTCTGAGGTCCTGAGCGCTCTGGAGCAGGATTTCATCAAGGATCTTTCTGTACCTTTCTCCGTTCATCTTTGCCTCAATCCTGAATAGTCACCCAGTTCCTGCTGCTTTAAAACACCCCCATAGCATGATGCTGCCACCACCATGCTTCACTGTAGGGATGGTGCCAGGTTTCCTCCAGACGTGACACTTGGCATTCAGGCCAAATAGTTGAATCTTGGTTTCATAAGACCAGAGAAGTCTTGATGGTTCCAAACTTCTTCTATTTAAGAATGATGGAGGCCACTGTGTTCTTGGGGACCTTCAATGCTACAGAAAGTTTGTGGTACCCTTCCCCAGATCTGTGCCTCAACCCAATCCTGTCTCGGAGCTCTATGGACAATTCCTTTGGTTTTTGCTCTGACATTCATTTTTGCTCTGACATTCACCATATAATATAATATAACCAGGTGGTGAATCGCATCTCTGCATGTCTGGCAGACATATCAGTGTGGATGACGGATCACCACCTCAAGCTGAACCTCGGCAAGACGGAGCTGCTCTTCCTCCCGGGGAAGGACTGCCCGTTCCATGATCTCGCCATCACGGTTGACAACTCCATTGTGTCCTCCTCCCAGAGTGCTAAGAACCTTGGCGTGATCCTGGACAACACCCTGTCGTTCTCAACTAACATCAAGGCGGTGACCCGTTCCTGTAGGTTCATGCTCTACAACATTCGCAGAGTACGACCCTGCCTCACGCAGGAAGCGGCGCAGGTCCTAATCCAGGCACTTGTCATCTCCCGTCTGGATTACTGCAACTCGCTGTTGGCTGGGCTCCCTGCCTGTGCCATTAAACCCCTACAACTCATCCAGAACGCCGCAGCCCGTCTGGTGTTCAACTTTCCCAAGTTCTCTCACGTCATCCCGCTCCTCCGCTCTCTCCACTGGCTTCCAGTTGAAGCTCGCATCCGCTACAAGACCATGGTGCTTGCCTACGGAGCTGTGAGGGGAACGGCACCTCCGTACCTTCAGGCTCTGATCAGGCCCTACACCCAAACAAGGGCACTGCGTTCATCCACCTCTGGCCTGCTCGCCTCCCTACCTCTGAGGAAGTACAGTTCCCGCTCAGCCCAGTCAAAACTGTTCGCTGCTCTGGCACCCCAATGGTGGAACAAACTCCCTCACGACGCCAGATCAGCGGAGTCAATCACCACCTTCCGGAGACACCTGAAACCCCACCTCTTTAAGGAATACCTAGGATAGGATAAAGTAATCCTTCTAACCCCCCCCCCCCTTAAAAGAGTTAGATGCACTATTGTAAAGTGGTTGTTCCACTGGATATCATAAGGTGAATGCACCAATTTGTAAGTCGCTCTGGATAAGAGCGTCTGCTAAATGACTTAAATGTAAATGTAATTCACTGTCAACTGTGGGACCTTATTTAAATTAGCAACATTTCTAAAAACCTGTTTTCATTATTACACCACTTCGTCATTATGGGGTATTTTGTGTAGATTATTGATTATTTTTTATTTATTTAAACTATTTTAGAATAAGTCTGTAATGTAACAAATTGTGGAAAAAGTCAAGGGGTCTGAATGCTTTCCGAAGCCACTGTACATCCCAAAGAAAACAGAAGATTAAACAGCAAATCATATAACATTACTAGACCACTACATATCTACAATACAAAATCTATAATACCACCACACAACAATAACAATGTACGTATGTTTAGAGTGCATGTGCTAGTGTGTGTGCGTGTGTCTGTTCCTGTGTGTATCTATTCACATTCCCCACTGTTCCATAAGGTGTATATTTATCTGTTTGTTATATCTGATTCTACTCCTTGCATCAGTTACCTGATGTCATGGCTCTATGTAATACCGTGCAGCTCCCATAGTCTGTTCTTGTCTTGAGGATTGTGAAGGAACCTCTGGTGGCATGTCTTGTGGTGTATGCATGGGTGTCCGAGCCATGTGCTAGTAGTTTAAATAGACACCTCCGTTGCGTTCAGCAAGTCAGTAGTGATGAAGTCAATCACTCCTCCACTTTGAGCCATGAGAAATGTATATTACTGGTCAAAAGTTTTAGAACACCTATTCAATCTAGGGCTTTTCTTTTTTTTAAACTATTTTATACATTGTAGTGTCTTCAAATAGCCACCCTTTGCCTTTGACTGACAGCTTTGCAAACTCTTGGAATTTTCTCAACAAGTTTCATGAGGTAATCAGCTGGATGCATTTCAATTAACAGGTGTGCCTTCTTATCAGCTAATTTGTGGAATTTATTTCCTTCTTAATGCGTTTGAGCCAATCAATTGTGTTGTGACAAGGTAGGGGTGGTATACAGAAGATAGCCTTATTTGGGAAAAGACCATGTCCATATTATGGCAAGATCAAGTAATCAAAGATAAACAACAGTCCATCATTACTTTAATTAAGATATGAAGGTCAGTCAATATAGAACATTTCAAGAACTTTGAAAGTTTCTTCAAGTGCAGTCGCAATAACCATCAAGCGCTATGATGAAACTGGCTCTCATGAGGACCGCCACAGGAATGAAAGACCCAGAGTTACCTCTGCTGCAGAGGATAAGTTCATCATAGTTACCAGCCTCAAAAATTGCAGCCCAAATAAATGCTTCACAGAGTTCAAGTAACAGACACATCTCAACATCAACTGTTCAGAGGAGACTTTGTGAATCAGGCCTTCATGGTCAGATTGCGTCAAAGGAACCACTACTAAAGGAAACCAATAAGAGGAAGTGTCACGTGGGACTAGGTGGGTGCAGGAATCAGACGCAGAGAGAGTTCCACTGGGGTATAGTGCTCTTTACTAAGGCACACACAAAAATAGAAGCCCAACAATACAGGGCACAGAACATACAACTTGACAACCCAAAAACCACAGGGTGTCAAGTGTAAGAAAGAAAAAATACACCTCAGCCTACAATGCACACACAAAACAAAATAAAGACAATCCCGCACAAAACAAGGGCGGGTCTACCTACTGCATATAGGGAAACTCATTAACCGAAAACAACAGAACACAGGTGAAACTAATAAGACAAAACAAACAGACAGACGAAAAAGGGATCGGTGGCAGTTAGTAGGACGGTGACGACGACCGCTGAGCACCGCCCGAACAGGTAGCGGAGCCAACTTCGGCGGAAGTCGTGACAGGAAGAGACTTGCTTGGGCCATGAAACACGAGCAATGGACATTAGACCTGTGAAAATGTGGCCTTTGGTCAGGAGTCAAAATTTGAGATTTTTGGTTCCAACCGCGTCTCTTTCTGAAATGCGGTGTGGGTGAACGGATGATCTCCGCATGTGTATTTCCCACCGTAAAGCAAGGAGGAGGAGGTGTTATGGTTTGGGGGTGTTTTTCTATTGACACTGTCTGTGATTTATTTAGAATTCAAGGCACACTTAACCAGTATGGCTACCACAGCATTCTGCAGCGATACACCATACCATCTGGTTTGGGCATAGTGGGACTATCATTTGTTTTTCAACAGGACAATGACCCAACACACCTCCAGGCGGTGTAAGGGCACTTTTACCAAGAAGGGGAGTAATGAAGTGTTGCATCAGAGGACTTGGCTTCCACAATCCCCCGACCTCAACCAAATTGAGATGGTTTGGGATGAGTCGGATCGCAGAGTGAAGGAAAGCAGCCAACAAGGGCTCAGCAAATGTGGGAACTCCTTCAAGACTGTTGGAAAAGCAGTCCAGGTGAAGCTGGTTGAGAGAATGCAAAGAGTGTGCAAAGCTGTCATCAAGGCAAAGGGTGTCTATTTGAAGAATCTCATGTATGATATATATTTTTGATTTGATCTCAGGTGCATCCCGTTTCTATTGATCATCCGTCCTGCTGTGCGATTTGTTGCTAACCTTACTTTGCTACCTGCCAACTTTAAGGTTTTACTTTTTAATTACCGTTTTACACTTAATTTTTTCCCCCCGCTCCACTTTTTTTTATTTTAATTTTTTATCCCCTTTTCTCCCCAATTTTCGTGGTATCCAATCGCTAGTAATTACTATCGTGTCTCATCGCTACAACTCCCGTACGGGCTCGGGAGAGACGAAGGTCGAAAGCCATGCGTCCTCCGAAGCACAACCCAACCAAGCCGCACCGCTTCTTAACACAGTGCGCCTCCAACCCGGAAGCCAGCCGCACCAATGTGTCGGAGGAAACACTGTCCACCCGCCCCCCTCGGTAAGCGCGCACTGAGCCCGGCCCGCCACAGGAGTCGCTGGAGCACGATGAGACAACGATATCCCTACCGGCCAAACCCTCCCTAACCCGGACGACGCTAAGCCAATTGTGCGTCGCCCCACGGACCTCCCGGTCGCGGCCGGCTGCGACAGAGCCTGGGCGCGAACCCAGAGACTCTGGTGGCGCAGCTAGCACTGCGATGCACGGGAGGCCCGCCGCTCCACTTTTTTCATTCAACTTTTTCACCCCGGACGCATTATCTGGAAGTGTTTCGTCAGGACCTCCACCAGCCGAAGCTAAGTAGTAACATGAACATTATGCCTTCTAATTGCAGTCGCGGTACTCATAAAATACAGAAGAACGATCACCTTATGGCGTGGATAGCCATGCTGCAAGCCCAGCTTCAGACGCAATCATTAGGCAAGGAAAGGATGAAACAGCGTCTGTGCCACCAATAAGTACAGAGAGCAGTATAAATCCCCTCGCACAGTCCCCGCAGTCTGACAATTTTCTCATGGCTTCCGGAAGGAAATGCTGTAGGAATGCTCAACCGGTGTCTCTCATTCAGCCGACAGAAACTTTTCACCGGTTCTCCCCATTAAGGAACGGGTTGGAGTTAGAGGACGAGCCTTTACTGGTCTCTTCTCCTCCCGTTATGGGGTCTGAGATGCCGAAGCCTCCCACCATTAGCTCTGACAAATTGAAAACCCTAGTCTTTGGCGACACCATTACCCACAATATTAAACTTAAAACGAATCACCCAGCGATCATACACTGTTTACCGGGGGGCAGGGATACCGTTGTTAAGGCTAATCTGAAGATGGTGCTGGCTAAGGCTAAAACTGTCGAGTGTGGAGAGTATAGGTATATCGTTATGATAATACAGTCAGTGGTCACCAAGCGCAACATAGCTTCAGCGTGTAAATCAGCTAGAAAGATGTCGGCATCGAGTAATTGTCTCTGACCACCTCCCAGTTAAGGGGAGTGATGAGCTCTACAGCAGTCTCACAACTTAATCTCTGGTTGAAAACTGTTTTCTGCCCCTCCCAAAAGATAGAATTTGTAGATAATTGGCTCTCTTTCTGGGACTCACCCACAAACGGGACCAAGCTTGGCCTGCTGAGGAGTGACGTCTTAGTGGAGTCTTTCACTAGCACAGTCAGTGTAGTCAGCTTCAGCTATCCCCATTGAGACCGTGTGTGCCTCAATCTAGGTCGGGCAAAACTAAACATAGCGGTCTTCGCCTAAGAAATCTCACTGGAATAAAGAGCTCCTCCATTCCTGTCATTATTGAAAGAGATTGTGATAGCTCACATCTCAAAATAGGGCTACTTAATGTTAGATCCCTCACATCCAAGGCAGTTATAGACAATGAACTAAATCACTAATCATAATTTTAATGTGATTGACCTGACTGAAACATGGCTTAAGCCTGATGAATTTACTGTGTTAAATTAGGCCTCTCCTCCTGGTTAGACTAGTGACCATATCCCCTGCGCATCCCACAAAGGCGGAGGTGCTGCTAACATTTGCGATAGCAAATTTCAATTTTCAAAAGAAAAACCGACTGCGTTTTTGTCTTTTGAGCTTCTGGTCATGAAATCTATGCATCCTACTCAATCATAGCTACTGTTAACAGTTTATAGCTAACAGGCCTCCTGGGCCGTATACAGTTAACAGGCCTCCTGGGCCGTATACAGCGTTCCTCACTGAGTTCCCTCAATTTCTTTCGGACCTTGTAGCCATGGCATTTAATATTCCACTTTTTTGGTGACTAATATTCACCTGGGAAAATCCACAGACCCACTCCAAAAGGCTTTCGGAGTCACCATCAACTCAACGGGTTTTGTCCAACATTTCTCCGGACCTACTCACTGCCACAGTCATACTCTGGACCTAGTTTTGTCCCGTGGAATAAATGTTGTGGATCTAAATGTTTTTCCTCATAATCCTGGACTAATCGGACCACCGTTTTATTACGTTTGCAATCGCAAGAAATCATCTGCTCAGACCCCAACCTAGGATCATCAAAGCAGTGCTATAAATTATCGGACAACCCAAAGATTCCTAGATGCCCTTCCAGACTCCTTCTTCCCCAAGGAGGTCAGATTACAAAAATCAGTTAACCACCTAACTGAGGAACTCAATTTAACCTTGCGTAATACTCTAGATGCAGTCACACCCCTAAAAACATTTGTCATAAGAATCTAGCTCCCTGGTATACAGAAAATACCCGAGCCCTGAAGCAAGCTTCCTGTCAGGCGTGTGCGTACTTGTGGTGAAGTCAGGTGCAGGAGAGCAGAGAATTGTGGACAGACGCACACTTTATTTCGGCAGGAAAGAGATTTCAGATGCATGCAGCTGAGTCAAAAACCTCCAACAAGGCAAAGTGTAAAGCGCGCAAAAACAGTCACAAGACATAAATGTTTAACAATTCAAACAAGCTTCGTGAAATAGCACGGAAAGAACGAACACCAACCTAGCGCGTTACAAAACACGTAACACACAAGCAATGTCACACAAAGACATGAGGGGGAACAGAGGAATAAATACATGCAGTGTGAATGGGGAATGTAAACAAGGTGTGCAAAACAAGACAATACAAATGGATAAATGAAAAATGGAGCGACGATGGCTAGAAAGCCGGTGACGTCGACCACCAAACGCAGCCCGAACAAGGAGAGGAGCCAACTTCGGCGGAAGTCGTGACACTTCCAGAAAATTGGAACGGAAATGGCGCTACACCAAGCTAGCTTGGAAAGACAGTACCATGCAGTATCGATGTCACGTTCCTGACCTGTTTTATGTTATTTTTGTATGTGTTAAGTTGGTCAGGGCGTGAGTTGGGGTGGACAATCTATGTTTTGTGTTTCTATGTTTAGGTCACTTGTAATTAGCCTTATTTGGTTCTCAATCAGGGACAGGTGTTTGACGTTTTCCTCTGATTGAGAACCATATATAGGTTGGCTGTTCACACTGTTTGTTTGTGGGTGATTGTCTTCCGTGTCTGTGTATGCGCACCACATGGGATTGTTTCGTTTGTTCGTTCGTTTTGATGTAGTCTGTTCCTGTTCGTGAGTTCTTTGTGTAGTTATGTAAGTTCCATGTTCAGGTCTGTCTACGTCGTTTTGAAATTTTGTAAATTCTCAAGTTTGTTTAGTTTTCGTCTTGTTTAAATAAAAGTCATGTTGTATCATAACGCTGCGTTTTGGTCAAATCCCTACAGGTGTTTGGAAATTGCTCCCAAGGATGAACCAGACTTGTGAAGGTTCTGAGGTCTTGGCTGATTTATTTTGAATTTCCAATGATGTCATGCAAAGAGGCGTGAGTTTGAAGGTAGGCCTTGAAATACATCCACAGGTACACCTCCAATTGACTCAAATAATGTCAATTAGCCTATCAGAAGCTTCTAAAGCCATTTTCTGAGCTGTTTTAAAGGCACAGTAAACTTAGTGTATGTTAACTTCTGAACCACTGGAATTGTGATACAGTGAATTATAAGTGAAATCATCTGTCTGTAAACAATTGTTGGAAAAATGACTTGTGTCATGCACAAAGTAGATGTCTTAACCGACTTGCCAAACTATATTTTGCTAACAAGAAATGTGTGACGTGTTTGAATAACGAGTTTTAATGACTCCAACCTAAGTGCATGTAAACTTCCGACTTCAACTGTAGCTCACATAACCGTGGTTACATACTTAACCTTAGTTTTATCTCAATCTCTTCATTTAAAGACTCAATCATGGACACTTACGGACAGTTGTGGCTGCTTTGTGTGATGTATTGTTGTCTCTACCTTCTTGCCCTTGTGCCATTGTCTGTGCCCAATAATGTTTGTACCATGTTTTGTGCTGCTACCATGTCGTGTTGCTACCATGTTGTTGTCATGTGTTGGTGCCGTGCTATGTTGTTGTCTTAGTTCTCTCTTTGTGCTGTCTTGTTGTGAAGTGTGTTTTGTCCTATATTTAATTTGACATTTTTTATCCCAGGCCCCCATCCCCGCAGGAGGCCTTTTGTTAGTCCGTCATTGTAAATAAGAATTTCTTCTTAACTGACTTACCTTGTTAAATAAAAATAAAAACACAATTAAGTTGTTATTCAGCCCTATCTACACTTTGTTCAACACTTTTATAACCCCTAAAAATGTGTTTTCTCCCTACTTCTACTCACGCTACAACCAGCACCGCCGCTGCAATGAATGAATTTAGCAAAGTGTTCTCGATAAACTGCATTATTAGTGCCTTGAGTCTTTTTTAATATTGAGGAATATTTCACTTTCCCTGGTCATAGGAGTAACATGAATTGGTGCATGACGCAGAAATAATGCAGTGCGCCTTGCGTTTCACCATTAGCTGGAAGACAGTGTCCCCTTATCCCAGCGGAGGGAGGGAGAGCGGATGGACGGTGAGTTGGGTGAGAGGTAGCCTCACGCTGCTCCCTCCCTCCCCTCGGCCTGCATCTGATGGTCAGTCTATAAGTCCGGTAAAAAAATACAATTATTAAGCTCACTCAGCTGTTCCTCACAAGTAATACAACAATTGATCTATTACCAGTGTGATCACATATCTACATTCTATTTAAATATATTTTCAAAATGGTCTGAGAAGAACAACATTGGCAGAGGAGTTCAACCATAGACAATTTGCAGTGATACTGTATTGTGCCAATAGCCTACCGCACAAACATTGCTACAGATCATTTTTTTGAGCAGTAGATCTGGACATGCATTTTACCTCAAAGTGTTCTTGACTCAGAAAAGTTCGGTGACCACTGTCCCAACCTTTCAGCTTCACTACATTGTTGCCATCAGCAGAATCCATGTGATGTTCTACCTGCTACACCAGAAACCAACCAAAAACTTTATTTCTCATTATTTCAAATCACAAGATAGAACCTCTGTTGCAAGGTCATAAGAATGCATTGCGGTCATACCGGCTCTGATGATCTCCTAGTATGAGGTGAAAGGTGGGAACCAGGATCAGCACATACGTTTGTGGCTGGAGGTGTGGGACCTGGCAACAGGGTCATCATTCCAAGCTGCTGTGTGTAGCGAGTACTGGCTTCCCGTGATCCTCTGTGGCACCACATAAGCTTTTTTCCCGGGAGCTGGTAACTAGCTCTATATGTCCTTGTATGTGTGTTTTATTTAAGTTCTACAAATGTTCTGCATATAACATTGATCAAATAAATCTGCATTTAATCACGCAGCAAGTAGTCCAAGTCATCCATGGTTCTGTTACTCCGGCAGTGTTGATGCTGATGGGAGAAAAAAAATATCACTGAAATGTATTTAAATCACTTACTGTATTAGTGCAAGTGTCAATGGCCTTTCCAAATCAAGGTCGTAGTCTTCATTCTAACTCACTATACTTGTAAATGTAATTTAACACTGCATTATACTACAGCAGTGTTCACAAAAAAAGTACAATCAATACTATAGTATGTAAATATAGTAATACTGCAGTATTTAGGCCACAGTATTTTTTTCCCATGTGGGACAGATTGGTGGAACTAGTAGGCAGACTGATCGAGCTACCGTGGCTGCTCCTGTAGTAAGCAAACTTACTGTCAGAACTGGTGCTTCGAAAAGTCCTGGCATGGTTTCAAGGCATGTTCAGAAATCTTTCTCCCATAAATGTTAGAAAGTTAATAGAATTCATTGGAAAGGTTATCAACATGACTCGGATTGTGGAAAGCAGAAATGCTTGAAGGTTGAAGATTATTGTGCATATGGCAGCAGAGTTTAGGGGTGACAGATGTTACTGTCAACATGATTTTGAAATGTTGAATAATCCTGAGGATGGATTGTCTCAGCACGATAGAGGGAGCATTTTGGTTGAATTATTTATAATTTTTCTTAGTAGTGTTAGGTTCTAAATATCAGAGTAAGAACCCGACCGACACTATGAAATCTTCAACCACATTTATTCACCCCAAAGGATCGAACAGCTGAAATGACAAAGACATATCTCCACCAGTGGCAATATATATACCCCGATTTGGGGGGAGTCTCCTTCTCTTTAAACATTACATCTTTATTACTATGCAGGAAATTAAGTGATACAGGCAATAAACTGTTTCTTCTTAAGGTGACCTGACCTCGACCCCCTTCCTCACTAATCCACAGCTCTCACCCCTTATCAGTGCCTGCCAACATGTGATTGTCTTCCTTGCACTCAGCACAATCCAAGATTAATTGCATCCAACATATACATTCCTACTACAGATAACCATTAACTTCTGGTGTATTTAATATATATATGTAACTAGGAAAGTCAGTTAAGAACACATTTTTATTTACAATGATGGCCTAGGAACAGTGGGTTAACTGCCTTGTTCAGGGGCAGAACAACAGATTTTTACCTTGTCAGGTCAGGGATTCGATCTAGCAACCTTTCAGTTACTGGTCCAACGCTCTAACCACAAGCCTACCTGTAGACCCTAAACTATGGAACCCCTCATGTCTCTAGTATAACTGATGATTAATAATACTGAAAGTTTAGAAATCTGAACCCATCAGCAGTACAGAATTAGACAATTATTGATCGCACACTCCAGCACAGTAGGTGGCAGCATGTACCTTAAACGTTTGTTTGCGGACCGCCATTATACCACAGAAGAAGAAGAGCCTTTAATGGTTGAGTATTTGCCATGTTTGCATTGGCTTTTCTTTGAGTAAGGACTGGAGTGTGTGGTGTCAGTTTCAGATAAAGTTGAGGCAGGAAAGCAGGAAAGTACTTCTAGCAGTCAGCTGTCAACATGCTGGGCCAGGAGCTGTGGAACACTTGGAGGTGTGAAAGCGTAACACTTATGTATAGATCTATGTCTCCGAAGCACAAACCTTCATTTCCATTTGTCTCCTGAATACAAACCAAGTAAAATTACCTATAAATCGACTTGCTCTCTTGAAAACCTTGAGTCGGTCTCCAATAGTGGGGTGGCAGGTAGATACCATAGTGGTTAGTGTTAGGCCAGTAACCAAAAGTTTGCTGGATTGAATCATCCCTGAGCTGACGAGGTAAAAATCTGTTGTCCTTCCCCTGAACAAGGCAGTTAACCTATTGTTCCCTGGTAGGCTGTCATTGTAAATAAGAATTTCTTATTTGGCTTGCCTAGTTATAAAAAAAAGTGAGTGCTCTGAAGTTGAGGCAGACTAGGATGAAGTACCCGCGGCAACAGGTGTGGTAGACATTCCCAGTGTTTGCCATGTTTTTGGACTGGTAGGGGTGAGTTTTTTGGAAAAAGTGGATTCCTGCTTTTTTTGCCAACTCGTACGTTATTTCAGGCTGGGTAAAGGACAAACTGGAAACAGTTATGACTGTGAAAGTTTCGAGGAGTGTAATTGTTTATATGTTTTGTGCATCCTCCACCCAGAGGCAGTGGGCGCTGCGCGGCACCCATTTTGGGGATCAACTTGTGTCATGCTTTGTTTTCCGGAGCAGGGCACCGCTCAAAGGAGTGATCAGTGTTGAGGTGGATGAAATTAAAAACAAAATTCCTGTCATTTGTGATGCCCGCCGTTTGGTAAGACGTAGACCCGGTGGCAATGAGAATACCCTGTCTGTCTTGTTGATCTTTGACAGAGTTTTTACCTGATAAGGTCAGGTTATATTTGCCAATCTGTGCTATTCCATTCACCCTCTGAAATACACACATTTAAAATCCATGTCTCAATTAACTTTTTAGGGATAGGGGATAGCATTTTCACTTTTGGATGAATTGGTGCCCATAGTGAACTGCCTCCTACTGTCCCAGATGCTAATATATGCATATTATTATTAGTATTGGATAGAAAACACTCTGAAGTTTCTAAAACTGTTTGAATTATGTCTGTGAGTATAACAGAACTCATATGGCAGGCAAACTTCCAAACAGGAAGTGGAAATTCTGGGGGTGGTTGATGTTAAACTCATCGTCTATTCACATCCCAGTAAGATATGGATCTTTTCGCACTTCCTACGCCTTCCGCTAGATGTCGACAGTCAGTAGAACGTGGAATGAAGCCTCTAGTGTGATGTGGGGCCGGATGGCAGCTATTTGAGTCAGTGGTCTGGCAGAATGCTAGTTCCTGGCTAAGCGCATTACTCATGATATCGCCATGCGAAAATACTTATTTTCCACCATCATTTGCAAATAAATTCATTAAAAATCCTATAATGTGATTTTCTGTTTTTTTTTTTCTCATTTTGTCTCATGGTTGAAGTGTACCTATGATGAAAATTACAGGCCTCTCTCATATTTTTAAGTGGGAGAATTTGCACAATTGGTGGCTGACTAAATACTTTTTTGCCCCACTGTAAATATATGTTGTGTTTTTGCTGTAAAACACTTTAAAAAATCGGACACGATGGGTAGATTAACAAGATGTTTATCTTTCATTTGCTGTTTTGGACTTGTTAATGTGTGAAAGTTAAATATTTCAAAAAAATATTTTTTAATTTCCTGCGCTGCATTTTCAGCGGAATGTTGGGGAGGGTTCCGCTAGCGGAACGTGTGTCCTAGAAAGGTTAACTCAAGGCTTAAAAATCCTTCTTTAACCTCTCTCCACCCTTTTATCTGCACTGATTTCACCTAGATTCACCTGGTCAGTCTGTCATGGAAAGAGCAGTTGTTCTTAATGTTTTGTACATTCAGTGTAGCTACACCATCCCAAGTGTAATTAATAACTTCAGCATGCTCAAAAGCATGTTCAATGTTTGCTTTTTAAACCTTTACCAATCTACCAATAGGTGCACTTTTTTTGCGAGGCATTGGGAAACCTCCCTGGTCATTGTGGTTGAATCTGTGTTTGAAATGTACTGCTCGACTGAGGAACCTTACATATGATTGCATGTGTGGGGTAGAGAGATGAGGGAGTCATTTAAAAATCCTGATTAACACGATTATTGCACACAGATTACATGCAATTTATGTGACTTGTTAAGCAAATTTTGACTCCTGAATTTTTAAAATCTTGCCATAACAAAAGGGGTTGAAAATGTATTGACCCAAGACATTTCAGCTTACTTTTTTTTATTAATTAGAAATTTTTTCGAAAACAGAAATATCTGACATTATGGGGTATTGTGTGTAGGCCAGTGAAAAAAACTACTCAATTTAACTTATCTAGGGTAGGGGGCAGCATTCAGAATTTTAGATGAAATGCATGCCCAAATGAAACGGCCTGCATCTCGGGCCAAGAATATATGATATGCACATAACTGGTAGATTTGGATAGAACACACTCCAAAGTTTCCAAAACTGTTAAAATAGTGTCTGTGAGTATAACAGAACTGATTTGGCAGGCAAAAACCTGTAGTTTTCTATTCAATGCCAATACAGTATCCATTGACTTAGGACTCAAATTGCAGTTTCTATGCCTTCCACTAGATGTCAACAGTCTTCAGAAATTGTTTCAGGCTTGTATTCTGAAAAATGAAGAAGTAAGAGCAGTCTGAATGAGTGGACCCTGCCTTGTCACAGAGCTGTTACCTGCGCAAGACGGAGAGAGTACATTTCTTGTTTACCTTTTAAATTGACGACGTTATTGTCCGGTTGAAATATTATCGATTATTTAGGCTAAAAACAACCTGAGGTTTGAATATGAACATCGTTTGACATGTTTCTATGAACTTTACGTATACAATTTGGATTTTTTTGTCTTCCTGTTTTGACTGCGTTTGAGCCTGTGGATTACTGAAAAATGCGCGAACAAAACGGAGGTTTTGGGGTATAAAGAGACTTTATCGAACAAAAATAACATTTATTGAGTAAATGAATGTCTGCTGAGTGCAACCATATGAAGATCATCAAAGGTAAAAGGGATTCATTTTATCTCTATTTCTAAATTGTGTAACTGTTCTACCTGGCTGGCTACTGTTTGTAATGATTTGTCTAGTGGGCTATGTTCTCATAATCGTAAGGTATGCTTTCGCCGTAAAGCATTTTAAAAATCTGACACCGTGTTTGGATTCACAAGCAGTTAATCTTTAAACCTATGTAAAATATGTTTTTTTTTCTGAATTTTTATAATGAGTATTTATGTATTTGAATTTGGCGCCCAGCAGTTTCACTGGCTGTTGAAGAGGTGGGACGCTACCGTCTCACTTGCCCAAGAGAGGTTAATCCATTTTAAATTCAGGCTGTAACAGCAAAATGTGGAAAAAGTCAAGGGATGTGAATACTTTCTGAAGGCACTGTATATATATTTGATTATGTAATAGGAAAACCTTACGTAGCAGCCAACCTGCTTGCACATATCCCATGCAATTACAGTTAAAAACATCTCTGCAGGGAAAATATGCATATTGTTTTTATGCGGAATTTAGAATATTCACATGCAAATCTGTTTCCAATTGGATGGAAACCTATACTGTACAAAAATATAAATGCAACATGTAAAGTGTTGGTCCCATGTTTCATGAGCTGAAATAAAAGATCCCAAAAATGTTCCATACGCACAAAAAGCTTATTTCTCTCCAATTTTGTGCAGAAATGGTTTACATCCCTGTTAGTGAGAATTTCTCCTTTGCCAAGATAATCCATCCATATGACAGGTGTGGCATATCAAGAAGCTGATTAAACAGCATGGTCATTACACAGGTGCAACCTGTGCAGGGGACAAAAGGCCATTCTAAAATGTCACACAACACAATGCCACAGATGTCTTAAAATTTGAAGGAGTGTGCAATTAGCATGCTAACTGCAAGAATTTACACCAGAGATGTTGCCAGAGAATTTAATGTTAATTTCTCTACCATTTTCTCGACTAAGATCATTGTAAAGAATTTGGCAGTATATCCAGCCAGCCTCACAACAGCAGACCAAGTGTAACCAGCCCAGAATAAAGATATGCATCTGTTGGTCACAGATACCTTTAAAGAAGGTAGGGGTGTGGACCAGAAAACCAGTCAGTATCTGGTGTGACCACCATTTGCCTCATGGAGAGTGACACATCTCCTTCGCATAGAATTGATCAGGCGGTTGATTGTAGCCTGTGGAATGTTGTCCCACTCCTCTTCAACGGCTGTGGGAAGTTGCTGGATATTGGTGGGAACTGGAACAACGCTGTCGTACACGTCGATCCAGAGCATCCCAAACATGCTCAATGGGTGACATGTCTACGCAAAAATTTGAAAGGAATGGGAGATTCTATATACAGTTGAAGTCGGAAGTTTATACACTTAGGTTGTTTTTATTAAAAATCGTTTTTCAACCACTCCACACATTTGTGGTTAACAAACTATAGTTTTGGCAAGTCGGTTAGGACATTTACTTTGTGCATGAAACAAGTCATTTTTCCAACAATTGTTTACAGACAGATTATTTCACTTATCTGTATCACAATTCCAGTGGGTCAGAAGTTGACATACACTAAGTTGATTGTGCCTTTAAACAGCTTGGGAAATTCCAGAAAATGATGTCATGGCTTTGGAAACTTCTGATAGGCTAATTGACATCATTTGAGTCAATTGGAGGTGTACATGTGGATGTATTTCAAGGCCTACTTTCAAACTTTGCTTGACATCATGGTAAAATCAAAAGAAATCAGCCAAGACCTCAGAAAAAAATGGTGGACCGCCACAAGTCTTGATCATCCTTGGGAGCAATTTCCAAATGCCTGAAGGAACCATGTTCATCTGTACAAACAATAGTACACAAGTATAAACACCATGGGACCACGCAGCCGTCATACCGCTCAGGAAGGAGACACATTCTGTCTCCTAGAGATGGAACGTACTTTGGTGCGAAAAGTTCAAATCAATCCCAGAACCACAGCAAAGGACCTTATGAAGATTCTGGAGGAAACAGGTACAAAAGGATCTTTATCCACAGTAAAATGAGTCCTATATCGACATAACCTGAAAGGCCACTCAGCAAGGAAGAAGCCACTGCTCAAAAACCGCCATAAAAAAGCCAGACTATGGTTTACAACTGCACATGGGGACAAAGATTGTACTTTTTGGAGAAATGTCCTCTGGTCTGATGAAACAAATAAAACTGTTTGGCCATCATGACCATCGTTATGTTTGGAGGAAAAAGGGGGAGGCTTTCAAGCCGAAGAACACCATCCCAACCCTGAAGCACGGGGTGGCAGCATCATGTTGTGGGGGTGCTTTGCTGGAGGAGGGACTGGTGCACTTCACAAAATAGATGGAATTATGAAGTAGGAAAACTATGTGGATATTTTGAAGCAACATCTTAAGACATCAGTCAGGAAGTTAAAACCTGTTATGGATAGGGGGCAGCATTTTCACGTTTGGATGAAAAGCGTGCCCAGAGTAAACTGCCTGCTACTCAGTCCCAGTTGCTAATATATGCATATTATTAGATTGGGATAGAAACCACGCTGAAGTTTCTAAAACTGTTTGAATGATGTATGTGAGTATAACAGAACTCATATGGCAGGCAAAAACCTGAGAAAAAATCCAACCAGGAAGTGGGAAATCTGAGGTTTGTAGTTTTTCAACTCATTCCCTATTGACGATACAGTGGGATATGGGTCATGTTGCACTTCCTAAGGCTTCCACTGGATGTCAACAGTCTTTAGAACCTTGTCTGATACTTCTACTGTGAAGTGGGGCCGAATGAGAGGGGAATGAGTCAGAGGTCTGGCAGAATGCTTTGAGCTCGTGGCGCTCGTTCACGTGAGAGCGAGCTCTGTTCCATAGCTTTTCTACAGACAAAGGAATTCTCCGGTTGTAACATTATTGAAGATTTATGTTAAAATCATCCATAAAGATTGATTCTATACTTCGTTTGACATGTTTCTACGGACTGTAATATGACGTTTCGTCTGAACTTTTGCTGGACCTGTCCTCGAGTCGTGAGTTTAGATTGTCTACTGATCACGCGAACAACAACGAGGAATTTGGACATAAATTATGGACTTTACGGAAAAAAATCAAACAGTCCTAGACAGTTTAAAGCTTGGTCGCAAATGGGTCTTCCAAATGGACAATGACACCAAGTTGTGGCAAAATGGCTTAAGGACAACAAAGTCAAGGTATTGGAGTGGCCATCACGAAGCCCTAATCTCAATCCTATATAGAATTTGTGGGCTGAACTGAAAAAGCGTGTGCGGGCAAGGAGGCCTACAAACCTGACTCAGTTGCACCAGCTTTGTCAGGAGGAATGGGCCAAAATTCACCCAACTTATTGTGGGAAGCTTGTGGAAGGCTACCCGAAACGTTTGATCCAAGGTAACGGGATCTCAGCCGTACGAAGTTAACGGGATCGATATGACAACAGCCAGTGAAAGTGCAAGGTGCCAAATTCAAACAACAGAAATCTCATAAATAAAATTCCTCAAACATACAAGTATTTTACACAATTTTAAAGCTAAACTTGTTGTTAATCCCAACACAGTGTCCGATTTCAAAAAGGCTTTACAACGAAAGCACACCATCTGATTATGTTAGGTCAGTACCTAGTCACAGAAAAACACAGCAATTTTTCCAGACAAAGAGAGGAATCACAAAAAGCAGAAAGAGATAAAATTAATCACTAACCTTTGATGATCTTCATCAGATGACACTCATAGAACTTCATGTTACACAAAACATGTATGTTTTGTTCGATAAAGTTCATATTTATATGGAAAAATCCCAGTTTACAATGGCGCATTTTCAGTAATGTTTTGCTTCCAAAACATCCGGTGAATTTGCAGAGAGCCACATCAATTTAAAGAAATACTCACAATAAACATTGATAAAAGACACAAGTGTTCTGCATGGAACTTTAGATAAACTTCTCCTTAATGCAACCGCTGTGTCAGATTTCAAAAAACTTTATGGAAAAAGCAAACCATGCTATAATCTGAGTACGGCGCTCAGACGACAAATCAACCAAAATAGATACCCGCCATGTTGTGGAGTCAACAGAAGTCAGAAATAGCATTAGAAATATTCACTTACCTTTGATGATCTTCATCAGAATGCACTCCCAGGAATCCCATTTCCACAATAAATGTTTGTTTTGCTCGATAAAGTCCATAATTATGGCCAAATACTTCCTTTTTGTTTGCACGTTCAGTAAACAAACAGTCTAAACTCACGACACGCGTGCAAGTCCAGCGGAGAGTACAGACGAAAAGTCCAAAAAGTTATATTAAAGTCTGTAGAAACATGTCAAACAAAGTATGGAATCAATCTTTAGGATGTTTTTAACATAAATCTACAATTATGTTCCAACCGGAGAATTCCTTTTTCTTCAGAAATGCAATGGAACTCAAGCTAACTCTCACATGAGAGCATGATCAGTTCATGGCACTCTGGGAGAGACATTACTCAATCCCCTCTCATTCGCCCCCACTTCACAGTAGAAGCATCAAACAAGGTTCTAAAGACTGTTGACATTTAGTGGAAGCCTTAAGAAGTGCAACATGACCCCATTTCCACTGCATCTTGGATAAGCAAAAAGTTGAAAACCTACAAACCTCAGATTTCCCACTTCCTGTTCGGACTTTTTCTCAGGTTTTTGCCTGCCATGTGAGTTCTGTTATACTCACATACATCATTCAAACAGTTTTAGAAACTTCAGAATGGGTTCTATCTAAATATTCTAATAATATGCATATCCTAGAATCTGGGCCTGAGTAGCAGGCAGTTTTGCAGGGTGCCAAATTCAAACAACAGAAATCTCATAACTCAAATTTCTCAAACATACAAGTATTAGACATCAATTTAAAGATACAATTCTCGTTAATCCAACCACAATGTCCGATTTCAAAAAGGCTTTTCGGCGAAAGCACAACATAACATTATGTTAGGTAAGCAACTAGTCACAGAAAGCATACAGCCATTTTCCAACCAAAGAGAGCAGTCACAAAAAGCAGAAATAGAGATAAAATGAATCACTAACATTTGATATTCTTCATCAGATGACACTCCCGGGATAACATGTTACACAATACATGTATGTTTTGTTCGATCAAGTTCATATTTTTATCCAAAAACCTCAGTTTACATTTGGCTTTGCCTCCAACACATCCCATGAATTTGCACAGAGCCACATCAATTTACAGAAATACTCATAATAAACTTTGATAAAAGATACAAGTATTATGCACAGAATCATAGATATACTTCTCCTTAATGCAACCTCTTAGTCAGATTTCAAAAAAGCTTTAAGGAAAAAGCAAACCATGAAATAATCTGAGTACGGCGCTCAGAGACCAAAACAAACCAAACATATACCCGCCATGTTGCGGAGTCAACAGAAGTCAGAAATAGCATTATAAATATTCACTTACCTTTGATGGTGTTCATCAGAATGCACTCCCAGGAATCCCAGTTCCACAATTAATGTCTATTTCGTTCGATAAAGTCCATCATTTATGTCCAAATACCTCCTTGTTGTTCGCGCCTTGAGTTCACAAATCCAAATTCATGACGCGCGATCGCTAGGTCCAAACGAAAAGTCAAAAAGTTCCGTTACAGTCCGTAGAAACATGTCAAACGATGTATAGAATCAACCTTTAGGATGTTTTTAACATAAATCTTCAATAATGTTCTAACCGGAGAATTCCTTTGTCTTTAGAATTGCAATGGAACCCAGGTCGCTCTCCCTTGAGCGCGCGTGACCAGCTCATGCCATTCTGCCAGACCCCTGACTCATTCAGCTCCCATTCCCCCCTCCTTCACAGGAGAAGCATCAAACAAGGTTTTAAAGACTGTTGACATCTGGTGGAAGCCTTAGGAAGTGCAATATGACCCCATAGACACTGTACATTCGATAGGCAATGAGTTGAAAAACTACAAACCTCAGATTTCCCACTTCCTGTTTGGATTTTTCTAAGGTTTTCACCTGCCATTTGAGTTCTGTTATACTCATAGACATAATTCAAACAGTTGTAGAAACTTCAGAGTGTTTTCTGTCCAATACTACTATTAATATGCATATATTAGCTTCTGGGACAGAGTAGCAGGAACTTTGCTCTGGGCACGCTTTTCATCCGAACGTGAAAATGCTGCCCCCTATCCCAAACAGGTTTTAAGCTGTTATTATAAAGTATTATCGCCTAATGTGATAAGTGTGTTCGGTAATAAGATACCACAACCAATGGATCCATAATGAACCATTGTTTTTCATAGAAATAACCTTTTCAGTGTTTTGTTGTGAAGTAAAGATATCTTCCAATCTGCTTTTTTGCTATCTAAATCTGGTGGAGATGAAGCCCCAGGAGTCTTTGTTTGAATCAATTCTGCCCTGCTAGGTTGGTGTTCGTCAACAAAAATAGTGCAACAAATATTTGTCAAACACCTATTTTTTCTGCGGCAATAGACGAGACTATAACTGACTACACAGATCCAGAAATGATTATAACTAAACAAATAAGATTTTAATTTCAGTTGACTAAAATGAGACGAGACAATATTATCTCTGTGACTAAAACCGGACTGCTAAATTGACTGGACAAGAGTTTTTGGAGAGATTGAGTACTTTTCAGTAATTACACAGTTAATATTAGCAGCACAGATGCGCAGCACAGTTGTGTTCAGCAGTGGGAAGGGCTTGTCATGAGCTGGTGAGCTGTGGGGGAGCAAGTAATGAGTGTGGGCAAACAGGCTCCACTCCGGCTCCGCCGGCGATTATAGTCACACTCTTGCTTTAGCTAACCAGTCATCATCAGCCTTCTAGTTAGCTACCCTTTGCCTGATTAAGACACACAAGCTACTTTACAAAATTAAAAACAATAGTTAAACAGCACTCTAGCTATGTTTTTCTCTCCATTGAAAAGGCTATAAAAAAGTAGTTCTTCTTAAATTTGTAGTCTTGCTCAACCCTCCCACTTTTCCCACTGGATTTCATTTACAGGTTCTGTAGCCAACTTTCCTAATTCTCCCCCTTTTTCCTCAAGAAAATGGCTTGATTCTAGTTTCAAAGGCATGACCCATAATAGCGGCCAATGTTTTTTTCTTTCTATCATTGTCACGATCGTCTTGCTGTGAGAGATTGGACCAAGGCGCAGCGTGTGCAAAATACATCTTCTTTTATTTAAGAAGAGAGAAAAAACAAACAAGAAACGAACAACTATACACGAACTAACAAAACTGACGACCGTGAAGCTATACAGACAGATAGTGCTGACACAAACACTACACATAGACAATTACCCACAAACAGCTAAAGCCTATGGCTGCCTTAAATATGGCTCCCAATCAGAGACAACAATATCCAGCTGTCTCTGATTGAGAACCAATTCAGGCAACCATAGACTGTTCTAGACACCTATACTAAACACTAACCCATCTACTCTATATAACCCCCTAAACCATACAACACCCTAGACAATACAAAAACACACAAAGACAACCCACCCCAACTCACGCCCTGACCAACTAAATAAATAAAAGAAAAAGGAACAATAGGTCACATTCCACTGAAAAGGCAGAGCGCGAAATTCAAAAAAAAAATATTTTTTCAATATTTAACTTTCACACATTAAAGTCCAATACAACTAATGAAAGACACAGATCGTGTGAATCCAGCCAACATGTCCGATTTTTATGGTATAGGATAGGTTTTGTTAGAAAAATGTGCATATTTCAGGTAGATGTCATAGTTTACAATTGCACCCACCGTCACAAATGGACTAGAATAAATATATAGAGCAACGTGTTTACCTAATTACTAATCATCAAACATTTCGTAAAAATACACAGCATACACTAATCGAAAGACACAGATCCTGTGAATAGACAATATTTCAGATTTTCTAAGTGTCTTACAGCGAAAACACAATAAATCGTTATATTAGCATACCACATATGCAAACGTTACCAGAGCATTGATTCTAGCCAAAGAGAGCGATAACGTAAACATCGCCAAAATATATTAATTTTTTCACTAACCTTCTCAGAATTCTTCAGATGACACTCCTGTAACATCACATTACAACATACATATACAGTTTGTTCGAAAATGTGCATATTTAGCCACCAAAATCATGGTTAGACAATGACAAAAGTTGCCCAGCTGGTCAGACAATGTCGTGCGCCATATTAGACAGTGATCTAGTCGTATACATAAATACTCATAAACGTGACTAAAAAATATAGGGTGGACAGCGATTGATAGACAATTTAATTTTTAATACAATCGCTGATTTACATTTTTTAAATTATCCCTACTTTTCAATACAGTTTGCGCCAAGCGATGCTACGTCTAGCAAGATGGCGTCATAAGCGATTAACATTTCTCGACAGAAACACGATTTATCATAATAAATTGTTCCTACTTTGAGCTGTTCTTCCATCAGAATCTTGGGCAAAGAATCCTTTCTTGGGTCTAATCGTCTTTTGGTCGAAAGCTGTCCTCTTGCCATGTAGAAATGCCCATTGCGTTCGGCATGAACTGGAACCGTGCCCAGAGATTCACAGTGTCTCAGAAATAAATGTCCCAAAATCGCACTAAACGGATATAAATTGCTATAAAACGGTTGAAATTAACTACCTTATGATGTTTTAAACTCCTATAACGAGTAGAAACATGACCGGAGAAATATAACTGGCTACACTAATGCTTGGAAAAAGAGTAGGTCGGTGTCCTCCGCGCGCCTGACGCACCTAGAAAAGAGTTCCTACCTACACGTGTTTTTGTTTTATAGTGGCTGTGATTGGGCAATCGATACCATTCAAAGCGTCATCACGTAAAGGCATCCAGGGGAAGACGTAAGCAGTGTCTGTATACTCATAGCAATAACAGTGGCCTTTTAACTGACTCCAGATCAGGGGCCAAAATGTGTGAAATCTGACTCCATGTCAGGGAAATTGCTGTAGAATGAGTTCTGTTCCACTAGAGACTGTTTTCTATCCAATAATAATAATAATATGCATATTGTACGATCAAGAATTTAGTAGGAAGCCGTTTCAAAAATTACACGATTCCCATAAATAGTGACAACAGCACCCCCTAGCCTCAACAGGTTAAGCAGGATGCAACATTGGCTCTGTCATGGAATATCTATCTGCAACATTCAAAAAGTTTTTCAACTGAGCGTGGCCTTGGTAACATTACCAGTATGCAATATGCAAACATTTGGTGACACTAGAAAGAAAGGAAAAGGGATAAGAAACAATTTATTGACTAAATTCCTCTTGCTACTATATCTGAACTTTATTTTGAGTTCATGTGGAGCCAGTCACTCAGACTCGAGCACTTGGACCAGGTCTCGAGCACTGGGACACGGACTTGAGCCATAGGGACTTGTGACTCGACCATTGGTGATCCAGACTTGGACTCAGACTCGAGCATAGGGGGCTTGGGACTCGATTCGGACTTGAGGTTTAGTGACTCGATCACGTCACTGGATGAAACAGTCAATAGCTTCCGTTCAAAGTCATTAGCCCTCATTCTACTTTTGGACATCAACATGGTTGTGGAGTCTGTGGAATGTTGATAACAATGGCAATGACGTGATCGAGTGATCTGGAGGTGCAACACATACTACTTTGTCAATACTTGAGCATCATCTGGTTATTGTGCTTCTCTTTCTCTCTGCGCTTGTGTGTCTGTTTGTTTTGTATGTAATATGCAATCTCTAGATAGGTAAAATTATTAATTCATTTATTCTTATATATGTTTTGGAAGAGAATAGGATGTTATGCAGAAAAATGTGTTGGTAGGACAAGGATATGTATGTTTGCGCACATGGAAGTCAGTGATTTATGTTTACTATAGGTTAATGAGGCGATACAAATGTGATGTGACTAAAATTTAACTAAAATGAAATGACCAAAATGTGACTTAATGATATTTTTTTGTAAAATTGACTAAGACTAGACTACAATCTAAAAATAAGTACCAATATTAACACTCGGTTCAAACCGCGCTCTGACGCCCTGAGTGTGCCTTCATGGCAAGATCTGTGGATTAGCCCAGGTCTGAACTTGAAACAGGGAAAGGACAGAGCAGTCAATATGCACTGATTAATGATAATGGCATGCAAGCCAGGGAGATAATCTTTATAAGCTCTTTTTATCTAAAAAAAGTTTGAATGAAAAAAGGGAGGACGTGAGCACGACAATCCCAAAGCAAACAGAAATGCTTCAAATGGGATAAATGTTTGTTTATTGCTGGTTTAAGACAAACAAGATGGGGGAATGTTGAGGAAATGTATTGACCTGTAAAGTCACTGTTGTGTTTAAAAGAAAAAGCAGATCATTTTGGTTGTTTTTTTACAAGGAAATATGGTCGAAGCTGACGTTTTGTAGGTGGTAATTGGTGCGTGCTTTTATTGTGACAGTAGTTAATGTAAGAAGGTTAACTATTTGTTGAAATACATGTCTAATGTGGCAATTATTTCATGCAGATTATGCTTATTATCTCAGTATTTATACGTTTTGTTCCTCAATGATACTTTTCCCAAGGTCTCAACAACGCTACAGTCCTCGTCAACTCACTCT
This sequence comes from Salvelinus fontinalis, assembly GCF_029448725.1. Lineage (NCBI taxonomy): Eukaryota > Metazoa > Chordata > Actinopteri > Salmoniformes > Salmonidae > Salvelinus > Salvelinus fontinalis. The sequence goes on along the minus strand of NC_074703.1, from coordinate 21,286,705 downwards.
AAGCCCTAGTTCAAACCAGAGCCAGTGTTATGGGCGGGCCTTAGGGGGGCTGGCCTGCCCTACCGTACATACTTGCCCGTACAAATAAATATTGAAATATTGATAATAACTAGAAATAACTAAAACGAGAAACACACCGACAGAAAGATGCATCAATCTCAGATAAATGATCAGAGCGAGCGCAACCGCACCCCCTCTACCTCAATATGTGTACAGTCGTAGCCCAATGTTTTGAGAATGACGTTAATTTTCACAAAGTCTGCTGCCTCAGTTTGTATGATAGCAATTTGCATATACTCCAGAATGTAATGAAGAGTGATCAGATGAATTGCAATTAATTACAAAGTCCCTCTTTGATATGCAAATGAACTGAATCCCCAAAAAACATTTCCACTGCATTTCAGCCCTGCCACAAAAGGACCAGCTGACATCATGTCAGTGATTCTCTCGTTAACACAGGTGTGAGTATTGACGAGGACAAGGCTTGAGATCACTCTGTCATGCTGATTGAGTTCGAATAACAGATTGGAAGCTTCAAAAGGAGGGTGGTGCTTGGAATCATTGTTCTTCCTCTGTCAATCATGATTACCTGCAAGGAAACACGTGCCGTCATCATTGCTTGCACAAAAAGGGCTTCACAGGCAAGGATATTGCTGCCGGAAAGATTGCACCTACTACAACCATTTATCGGATCATGAAGAATTTCAAGGAGAGCGGTTCAGTTGTTGTGAAGAAGGCTTCAGGGTGCCCAAGAAAGTTCAGCAAGCGCCAGGACCGTCTCCTAAAGTTGACTCATCCACCAGAGGACTCGAAAATGAGCCGGAGCTGAGAGGATAACCAAAACTAATGGTATTTTGGTTTCAGCGCAGAGCATACAACCATGCCGACAACCATCCTTGGAGATCAGTCGGGGTAGACCGTCATTGTAAATAATAATTTGTTCTCAACTGACTTGCCTAATTACATAAAGGTTAAATAGATCAAATAAAATAAAAATATATAATATTTCTTACAGAGCCTTTCCATAAGTCCACTCAAGTTTCTTCAACTGTCTTCTGACTGTGATGAGAGCGATGTTGATTTTGTGCTGTCACCAGATTCAAGCTGCATAACCTTTAATGTACTAGGCAAGTCAGTTAAGAACACATTCTTAATTACAATGACGGCCTATCGGGGAACAGTGGGTTAACTGCCTTGTTCAGAAAGACATATTTTTACCTTGTCACCTCAGGGATTCAATCCAGCAACCTCTCAGTTACTGGCCCAACGTTCTAACTACCAGGCTACCTGATGCCCCAAAGCGTAATGAAATTGTTGCCTGCAGAGCTGGTTTGGCTGTTTTCATGCTATCCAGATGTAAACAAATCATCGGCTAGAGCGTCAAGTGTACACTTCCAGAGCGAAATGAGATGGCTGGGGCTCAAGCTTAGGGTGAGGGTGTGAATGATGCTGAATAGGTGTAGACAAAGATGAGCTCTTCACTAGATAGCAAAGCATTCAAAGGTGATTTTTCAAAAGTGAGTTTATAAGTTGATAAACTTTCAAAGCATAATTACTTCCCCATTGTTCCTCAAATGCAGTGTATGATATACCATTTCGTAGCTCTGAGTCTCTACTTTTATCTAATGTAAAAAACACAGTTTCAAATTTTGCTACATAAGACCGAATCCAGGTGATCAAGGTGATCAAGGTGTACATGAGCCTATTTATATAATGTTTATGAATTCGGAGGGCAGAATTTAAAAAAAATATTCGGATCTGAATAAAGTAGGCCAATGAAGGCAAGTAATTGTTGCTTACTGAAATTCCCAAAGTCATACAATTGTTGAATTAGGATTTGAAGCAATAACCTACCCGCGTGTGGTAAACAATTTCAGCACCGTTTCACGCTGCTCTGAGACAAGCATTGATAAATCAATGAGATGTTATCTTCTTGTGAATAGGGGGCGCTGTTTTCACTTTGGGAAAAAATCGTGCCCAATTTTAACGGCCTCGTACTCTATTCTAGATCATACAATATGCATATTATTATTACCATTGGATAGAAAACACTCTCACGTTTCTAAAACTGTTTGAATTATATCTGTGAGTAAAAAAGAACTCATTGGCAGCAAACCTCCAGATAGGAAGTGAAAAATCTGAAATCGAGGCTCTGTTTCAGGGCCTGCCTATTGAATTGCCTTATATTTATGGATATGCATGCACTGCATACGCCTGCATACGCCTTCCTCTAGATGTCAACAGGCAGTGGAAGGTGGAATGGGATGTCTAGCTTGATCTGAGGTCGAACAAGAGCTTTTATGACATGACGAATGACATGTCCAGAATGTCCTTTCTCTACCTAGGCGCGGGAAGCACCTCCATATTGTCTTATGATAAGCGTTCGGTATACACGGCTAATATCTCCGGCTATGACTTTATTTGATACATGTCATAATAACATCGCAAAGAATGTTTTGTCAACCGAGTTTTATCAGATTATTTAATGTTTATTGGGACTTTTGGAGTTTTCCGTTCTCTGTGTCGAGAAAAATTGGTAACGTCATCAACATTGGCTAGCCTTGTGGAGCGAATTCGACAGGAGAAAAGGACATTCTAAAACCAAACAACGATTTATTCTTGACCAAGGACTCCTTATACAAGATTCTGATGGAAGCTCAGCAAAAGTAAGAACAATTTATGATGTTATTTCGTATTTCTGTGTAAAATGTTGAGTCCTATTATCCGCCGTTTTGGCGGGCGCTGTCTCGCTATAACGTAAGCTGTTTGTTATGGTAAAGTTATTTTTTAAAATTTAACACGGCGGTTGCATGCAGAACCAGTGTATCTTTCATTTGCTGTCCAACATGTATTTTTTAGTAAAGTTTATGATGAGTTCTTTGGTCAGATTAGGTGAGTGTCCAAACTAGCTCCGGGCCTTCTGGTGAATCGATGCTACATATTCACAATGTATAACCACGGTTTGCAGCTCTAAATATGCACATTTTCGAACAAAACATAAGTGTATTGTATAACCTGATGTTATAGGACTGTCATCTGATGAAGTTGGTCAAGGTTAGTGATTAATTTTGTATCTTTTGCTGGTTTTTGCGATCGCTACCTTTTGCTGGTAATAAATGCATTTGTGTGTTTGGCTATTGTGGTAAGCTAATATAATGCTATATTGTGTTTTCGCTGTAAAACACTTAAAAAAATCGTAAATATTGGCTGGATTCACAAGATGTTTATCTTTTATTTGCTGTACACCATGTATTTTTAATAAATGTTTTATCATGAGTATTTAGGTATTTCACGTTGCTCTCTGTAATTATTCTGGCTGCTTTGGTGATATTTTTGATGGTAGCTGCAATGTAAAACTATGATTTATACCTCAAATATGCACATTTTCGAACAAAACATAAATTTATTGTATAACATGTTATAAGACTATCATCTGATGAAGTTGTTTCTTGGTTAGTGACTAATTATATCTCTATTTGGTCGGTTTTGTGATAGCTACCTATGCGGTAGAAAAATTGTGAAAATATGTGGTTGAGTCTTTTGCTATTGTGGTTAGCTAATAGAAATACATAGTGTTTTCGCTGTAAAACATTTAAAAAATCGGAAATGATGGCTGGATCCAGAAGATATTTATCTTTTATTTGCTGTATTGGACTTGTGATTTCATGACAATTATATTATATTATATCCCTGTCCCGTTAGGCTAGGCTATGCTAGTCAGCTTTTTTGATGAGGAGGATCCCGGATCCGGGAGAGAGAAGCGGTAGAGGTTATTTTCACTGAATCTCGGTTTGGGTGTTGGTTAACTTCTTTGATTATAGGGGGCAGCATTTTCACTTTTGGATGAATTGCGTGCCCATTGTGAACTGCCTCCTACTCTGTCCCAGATGCTAATATATGCATATTAGTATTACTATTGGATATAAAACATTCAGAAGTTTCTAAAACTGTTTGAATGATGTCGCCTATTCAATTCCCTGTAAGATATGGATCTGTTTGCACTTCCTACGCCTTCCACTAGATGTCAACAGTCTGTAGAACTTGGAATGAAGCCTCTAGTGTGATGTGGGTCGGATGGGAGGTGTTTCAGTCATTGGTCTGACAGAATGCCAGTTCCTGGTCACGCGCTTTCCTCATGATCGCCTTGCATTCCATAACTTCTACAGACATGAAGGAATGCTCCGGCTGGAACGTTATTGGATATATATGATAACAACATCCTGAAGATTGATTCTCTACTTAGTTTGACCAGTTTATTCGACCTCTTATATAACTTTTTGAAGTTTTAGACCGAGCTGGCCTGCATCTGCGCGAGCGTTTGGACATGTGCACTAAGTATGCTAGCAAAAGTAGCTACTTAGACATAAGTAAAGGACATTATCGAACAAAACAGCGATTTATTGTGGAACTAGGATTCCTGGGAGTGCATTCTGATGAAGATGATCAAAGGTAAGGGAATATTTATGATGTCATTTCGTATTTCTGTTGACTCCAACATGGCGGAGAAATGTTGTTAAATCTGAGCGCCGTCTCAGATTATTGCATGGTGTGCTTTTTACGTAAAGTTTTTTTGAAATCTGACACAGCGGTTGCATTAAAACCTCTTGACGCTTGGGGTCATATTTTTTTATTTTTTTTAATAACGTTCCCAAGGTAAACGGACTATTTCTCAGGTCCAGATCGTAGAATATGCATATCATTTACAGATTAGGATGGAAAACACTCCAAAGTTTCCAAAACTGTCAAAATATTGTCTGTGAGTATAACAAAACTGATTCTGCAGGCGAAAAATGAGGAAATCTAACCCGGAAGTTTTTTTTAAAATCTGTGTTTCCTTGCCCGTCTTTCTTCCATTTAAAGGGGTATCAACCAGATTCCTTTTCCAATGGCTTCCTCAGGCTGTGACCAGGCTTTAGACATAGTTTCAGGCTTTAAAAAAAAAAAAAATCAAAACTAGTCAGGTGTACTATGATTAGTTCCTGAGCGCGAGAGGGGTAGCTCTCCATTTTCTTTCTCTCTTTTATTGAATAGGTTACGGTCCGGTTGAAATATTATCAATTATGTTTGTTAAAAACAACCTGAGGATTGATTATAAAAAACATTTGACATGTTTCTACGAACATTACGGATACTTTTTGGAATTTTCATCGAACGGAACGAGGCTTTGGTTTTCTGAACATAACGCGCAACCCAAATGACGTTTTTTTGTTATAAAAGTAATATTTATCGAACAAAAATAACATTTGTGTAACTGGGAGTCTCATGAGTGCAAACATCCGAAGATTATCAAAGGTAAGCGAATAATTTTATTGTTTTTCTGACTTTCGTGACCATGCTAATACACTCACAAAAGCTTGGATTGCTTTCGCTGCAAAGCATATTTTCAAATTCTGACACGATATGTGGATTAAAAACAATCTAAGCTGTGTTTTGGTATATTTCACTTGTGATTGCATGATTATAAATATTTTTAGTAATATTTTGCGCCCTGCAATTCAGAGGTTGTTTAGGAAAATGATCCCGCTAAAGGGATCCGTAGCGCAGAGAAGTTAAGAACAAGTGTATCTTTAATTCTATGTAAAACATGTATCTTTCATCAAAGTTTATGATGAGTATTTCTGGTATTTGACGTGGCTCTCTGCAATTTCTCTGGATATTTGGAGGCATTTCTGAACATGGCGCCAATGTAAACCGAGATTTGTGGCTATAAATATACACATTATCGAACAAAACATAAATGTATTGTGTAACATGATGTCCTATGAGTGTCATCTGATGAAGATCATCAAAGGTTAGTAATTAATTTGATCTCTATTTTTGCTTTTTGTGACTGCAATCTTTTGCCGGGAAAATGGCTGTGTTTTTCTGTGGCTATGTACTGAGCTAACATAATCGTTTGGTTTGCTTTTGCCGTAAATCCTTTTTGAAATCAGACATGTTGGCTGGATTCACAACATGTGTAGCTTTAATTTGGTGTCTTTCATGTGTGATTTCATGAAAGATAGATTTTTATAGTAATATATTTGAATTTGGCGCGCTACATTTTTTCTGGCTTTTGGCCAAGTGGGACGCTACCGTCCCACCTATCCCAGAGAAGTTAAACTACAATTAGGGTGTGGAAATGTTAGGTTTATTTTGCTCTAAGTACTGTAGCCTACTCCCGACCGGTCGCGATGTACAGCGCCATATTTTCTTAACGGAAAACCTGAGGGTTTCATTTTTCTTGGAATAGAAACACCATAATTCTAATCAAATTAATTAAGCTACATTTCTTAATTAATATCATTCCCATATACTACGTTCTTACTTAAAGTCTCAAGTACAGCCTATGTTAAAAAAGTCAAATGATTCTCAAAGATGTCCTCTGGTGGTCAAACTTGCACTAACAGGCATTAATTGCAACAATGGCTGACACTTAAATAACGTGCTATATAATTCTGTGGCAGCCCGCAAGTTGTGCTCTAGTACGACACAACTTTTACAGGAAGAACCACTGTATGTTAATTGAATGCCAATCAAGGTTACTTCACGACCACACCCACAACTTAAGCACAATCAGGTGTGTTCAGTTTGCTTGAACATTTGCTATGTTGCAGATCGGTTTGTACTTCAAACCTGCACAGGTGTGTGAATCGTCTTTCTTTATATTTTTTTGTGGAATACATTTTGTGGTTTCTGTAAAACAAGAGGTTGCTGTAATGCCTGAAAACCAATGTGGAAGTCTGCAGTGTTGCGAGCGGTTGTATAAAACCAATCGGTATGTCAAGCAAAACTGTGCCTGCCCGCTTTTAATTTCTATTCAGTTCGACCCACCAAAAGTTCAGAGTCTGAAATGTGCATTAGTCAGCCATGTCACGTCAGAAGAAATATCATTTCGATCACATGCCATGGAGACAGTAGATCGTCACATTAAATCTGTTATTATAATAACATTCTATTCCTCCATGCGATTTCCATTTCATCCCTCCATCCCCTCCCCATAATCAAATGCTTATTGACAGTGATGAAATGGAAATTATGCTTTATCCCGTCCTAACCTAGTCTCATCAATCTGTATCCATCTCCCCCATCGTTCAGCTGAAGGCTCCGTGGGGGATTGAAGGGGATTTATCCCACTCCCAAAGCCCCAGCTACTCTCCTATAGATTTGTGGCAAAACCACAGCTAATTTATGCACACTCATGGATGCAATTACTGCCCGTGTCCACAGCCTCAAACTACATCCCTGTCGCATCTGCATGAAACAGATGAGATACTGCTCCTGTGTTTATGTGAGAGCCTCATCCTCTCCCAGTTTATCTGAGATGAATGTCTTCGTTGGCTGTTGATCCCATGCAAGGCCGGCTGAGGCTGAGCCACAGGCAGTAGGAGGCCTTCGCTCACTGTAATTCCCCTTGTAGGTCCCACCGAGAGCAGATACGCTACTGCTAGCATGGTTGGGGTCAATTCCATTTCAATTCATTCAATTCAGGAAGTGAACTGAGATTCCAATTCCCTTTTTAGTTTATTTCCTAAATTGACTGAATTGATATGGAATTGGCTGAACCCTAGCTGCTAGCATCAAACATTGGCCCCATATGGTTATTTCTGGGCAATGTGTGCAGCGGCAAGCTCACACCAAGCCCATACCAGCCAAACACGGGCTAGCCTAGCACTGGCTAGCCCACACCAGCCTGACAGTGGCTAGACCACAACAAGCCCAAAACAGGCTAGCCCACAACAAGCCCACACCAGACCACCATAGGATAGCCCAGCATGTGCTTTCCCATCTAGTGGACTGAACTCTACTTCATGGTGAAGGAAGTTGATGACCAGGATTTGTGGAATGTAGCTCCGACTACATCAAAACATTTGAATTATGAAACGCCAACCTCGTACCTACATTTACCCTCTGTAGTTGCATGCCTCTGTTTGCTGAAATCCATACTTTTTTAATGAACAGTAATCAAATTTAACCATCGACTGTTTGCTAATTGCTGTTGCTCTAAGATGGCAACTCAACACAAACTCAATGTCCCATTGAATCCCAGGTGAGATGAGGGCACTGGGAAGGTAGGCCCCTGCAGTAAATGGAAGGTACTCCAAGAAAGAAGATGAAGAGGTGGCCAGTACGTTGCAATACATTTTTGTAAACTATTAACAGGATATTTTTTTACAAAAGAATACAGTGCATTTGGAAAGTATTCAGACCCCTTGACTTTTTCCACATTTTGTTAAGTTACAGCCTTATTCTAAAATGAATTGTCTTTTTTCCCTCTTCAATCTGCACACAATACCCCATATTGACAAAGCAAAAACAGGTTCAGAAATGTTTGCAAATGTATTACAATAAAAAAAACGGAAACATCACATTTACATAAGTATTCAGACCCTTTACTCAGTATTTTGTTGATGTGCCGTTGGCAGTGATTACAGCCCTGAGTCTTGTTGGGTATGACGCTACAAGCTTGGCACACCTGTATTTGGGGAGTTTCTCCCACTCTCCTCTGCAGATCCTCTCAAGCTCTGTTGGGTTGGATGGGGAGCATTGCTGCACAGCTATTTTGGTATTGGCATTTTATTAGGTTCCCCATTAGCTGTTGCAAAAGCAGCAGCTACTCTTCCTGGGGTCCACACAAAACACTAAACATGACATAATACAGAACATTAATAGAAAAGAACAGCTCAAGGACAGAACCACATAAAACATATATATTTTTTACAAAAGGCACACATAGCCTACATATTATTACATTCACACAAACTATCTAGGTGAAATAGGAGAGAGGCGTTGTGCTGTGAGTTGTTGCTTTATCTTTTTTTTTTAAACCAGGTTTGCTGTTCACTTGAGCAATATAAGATGGAACGGAGTTCCAAGCAATAATGTCTCTACATAATACTGTATGCTTTCCTGCATTTGTTCTGGATTTCGGAATTGTGAAAAGACCCCTGGTGTCATGTCTGGTGGGGTAAGTGTGTGTGGGTCAGAGCTGTGTGTAAGTTGACTATGCAATCAATTTGGGATTTTCAACACATTAATGTTTCTTATAAAAAGAAGAAGTGATGCAGTCAGTCTCTCCTCAACTCTTAACCAAGAGAGACTTGCATGCATGTTTATATCATTTATATCAGCCCTCTGATTACAATGAAGAGAAAGACGTGCTGCTCTGTTCTGGGCCAGCTGCAGCTTAACTAGGTCTTTCCTTGCAGCACCTCACCACACAACTAGACAATTATCAAGATAAGACAAAACTAGAGCCTGCAGGTTTTCTGTTTATTACGGACAAACCTCTCCCTATCTTTACAACCATTGAATCCAAATGTTTTGACAATGACAGTTTGCACTCGAAGGTAACGCCAAGTAATTTAGTCACCTCAACTTGTTCAACAGCCCCACCATTCATTACCAGGTTCAGCTGAGGACTAGAACTTAGGGAATGATTTGTATCAAATACAATGCTCTTAGTTTTAGAAATGATCAGGAACAGTTTATTACTGGCCACCCATTCTAAAACAGACTCCAACTCTTTGTTAAGGGTTTCAGTGACTTCATTAGCTGTGGTTGCTGATCCATATATGGTTGAATCATCAGCAATACATTGACACACATGCTTTGTTTAATGCCAGTGGCAGATCATTGGTAAAATAGAAAAGATGGCCTAGAGAGCTGCCCTGCGGTACACCGCCGTTTACACTTTGAGCTGGATGTTGTCATAAGTGTACCGGTGTCGGGCTGCCCCCCTAACAGGTTAACAGTTAGTGATGGCCTTGCGATAGAAGCTGTATGTATATGTAGCATCGATTCACCAGAATCTCCAGAGATATTTTGGACACTCACCTAATCTGACCAAAGAACTCATCATAAACTTTACAAAAAAATACATGTTGGACAGCAAATGAAAGATACACTAGTTCTTAATGCAACTGCCGTGTTAGATTTTTAAAAATAACTTTACCATAACAAACACCTTACGTTATAGCGAGACAGCGCCCGCAAAAAGGGTGGAAAACAGGACTCTACATTTTCCACAGAAATACGAAATAACATCATAAATGGTTCTTACTTTTGCTGAGCTTCCATCAGAATCTTGTACAAAGAGTCCTTTGTCCAGAATAAATCGTTGTTTGGTTTTAGAATGTCCTCTTCTCCTGTCGAATTAGCAACCTTAGCTAGCCATGTGGCGCGAACATGTCCATCTTCTCCTGACGCAAAGAAAGGAAAATGCCAAAAGTCGCAATAAACGTTGAATAAACTGGTACAACTCGGTTGAAAAAAACTACTTTGATGTTTTTATTACATCTATCAAATAAATCAGAGCCGGAGACATCCACCGTCTATACCGAACGCTTTTCAGAAGCCAATGCTGATGTCCTTCCCGCGCCTAGGTAGAGAAAGGAAATTGTGGTCACGTCATTCCAAGAGCTCTTGTTCGACCTCAGATCAAGTTAGACACCCCATTCCACCTTCCACTGCCTGTTGACATCTAATGGAAGGCGTATGCAGTGCATGCAAATCCATAAATATTAAGCAATTGAATAGGCAGGCCCTGGAACAGAGCATCGTTTTCAGATTTTTCACTTCCTGTCTGGAAGTTTGCTGCCAAATGAGTTCTGTTTTACTCACAGATATAATTCAAACAGTTTTAGAAACTTGAGAGTGTTTTCTATTTCAGGTATAAATCATAGTTTTACATTGCAGCCAACATCACAAGTCTCACCAAAGCAGCTAGAATAACTACAGAAACCAACGTGAAATACCTAAATACTCATCATAAATCATTTATGAAAAATACACGGTGTACAGCAAATGAAAGACAAACATCTTGTGAATCCAGCCAATATTTCAGATTTTTTAAGTGTTTTACAGCGAAAACACAATATAGCATTATATTAGCTTACTACAATAGCCTACCACACAACCGCATTCATTCAAGGCACGTTAGCGATAGCGAATAAACCAGCAAAAGATATATTTTTTCACTAACCTTCTCAAACTTCATCAGATGACAGTCCTATAACATCATATTACACAATACATATATGGTTTGTTCGAAAATGTGCATATTTAGCGGTACAATTCGTGGTTGAACAATGTGCATACTAGCCAAACTGCACAAAATAATCCGGATATTTCTGACACTCACATAATCTAATCAAATAACTAATCATATACTTTACTAAATACAGGTTGGACAGAAAATGAAAGATACACTAGTTCTTAATGCAACCGCTGTGTTAGATTTTTTAAAATAACCTTAGTACGACATAAGGCTTACGTTATAGCGAGACAGCGCCCGAAATCTGGGCAGAATATAGTCTAAACATTTGACAGAAATACGAAATAATTTCATAAATGGTTCCTACTATTTGATGAGCTTCCATCAGAATCTTGTACAAGGTGTCCTTTTTCCAGAATAATCGTTGTTCGGTTGTAGAATGTCGTCTTCATCTGTCGATTTAGCTAACAAAGCTGGCCATGCGGCATGGAAGTGCCCAACTCACCAGAACACATAACAAACAAAATACTGAAAATCGCAATCAACTGATATAAACTGATATAACTCGGTTTACTATAACTAGTTTATGATGTTTTTAACACATATCAAATAAAATCAGAGCCGGAGATATCTAACCTCGATAACGACAGCTTTTCAGAACGCAATCCAGGTGAACCTTTCGCGCCATGGTGAAGAAAGGAAAGAGTGGTCGCGTCATTCCAACAGGTCTTATTCTGCCTCAGAGCAATACACCCCATTCCAATTCTCACTGCCTACTGACATTTAGGGGAAGGCGTATGCAGTGCATGTAGACCCATAGATTCCATGCAAATTAATAAACTGACCCTGGAACAGAGCCCTCGATTTCAGATTTCTCACTTCCTGACAGGAAGTTTGCTGCAAAATGAGTTCTGTTTTACTCACAGATATAATTCAAACGGTTTTAGAAACTAGAGAGTTTTCTATCTAATAGTAATAATAATATGCATATTATACGAGCAAGAATTGAGTACGAGGCAGTTTAATTTGGGAACGATTTTTTACAAAGTGGAAATAGCGCCCCCCCTATTGAGAAAAGGTTTAAGGAGAAGTTGAAAATGTCAGTGAAGACACTTTCCAGTTCGTCCGCGCATGCTTTGATTACACATCCTGGTAATCTGTCTCGCCTCGCGGCTTTGCGAATGTTGACCTGTTTAAAGGTCTTGCTCACATTGGCTACCAAGAGCGTTATCACACAGTCATTCAGAACAGCTGGTGCTCTCATGTATGCTTCAGTGTTGCTTGCCTTGAAGCAAAAATAAAAGGCATTTAGCTCGTCTGGTAGGCTCGCGTCACTGGACAGCTCGCATCTGGGTTTCCCTTTGTAGTCCATAATAGTTTTCAAGCCCTGCCACATCTGACGAGCGTCAGAGCCGGTTTTTAGGATTCAATCTTAATCCTGTGTTTACACTTTGCTTGTTTGATGGTTCGTATGAGGGCATAGCGGGATTTCTTACAAGTGTCCGGATTAGTGTCCCGCTCCTTGAAAGCGGCAGCTCTACCCTTTAGCTCGATGCAGATGTTGCCTGTAATCCATGGCTTCTGGTTGGGATATGTGCGTATGATCACTGTGGGGACAACGTTGTCGATGCACTTATTGATGAAGCCGATGACTGAGGTGGTATACTCCTCAATGCAATTGGATGAATCCCAGAACATATTCCAGTCTATGCTAGCTTTCACTCCATTCTCCTCCTGATTCTCTACCAATGCCACCAGATGCTTCTATCTATTGTTGTTATCTATTTGGTAACATTCCACAAGTAAAGGTAATAAATAAAATACATACATTAAATAGCTTGTCTTGAAAATATGTTAATTAAACGCTCTTTTGAGTTTTATTTATCTATGCTTAGTAGTCGAGGCTATATCAACTTGTTAATTTAGCAGACATAACATGTATTTAGTCAACACATATATTTTAATAATATAATGGAAAATAACATAATATTCTAATTTCTCTAAGAATAAAAACCTTGCAGTGTAACAACAGTTTTAGTAAGAAATATGCTACAGTCCAGTTACAGCTTGTTCTGACAAAGTAGAAACAAAAAAAGTGTATTTATTTTAGTGTGGACGAGCGGGACCCTGTTCTTCTTCATCCTCGTCATACAGTTAATTAAAATTCAACTGTAATATACTTTGAACCACCAGTTCAACAACTCCAAATCACTTTTGCATCGGCTCCCAAGTGAGAACTTGAAATAACATGATGTAGGTTAATTAAATAATCAAAAGAAAAATGTGATCATTTATTAGCCCAGTGGATATAAGTATTTTAGACATATTATGTGAATTAGGACTCATGTAAAATCATTGTCAATCAATATTATTTTGCTGGCCGTTTGGAACAGTGTAAACAACAGTAAATTAAAAGTTATACCAGAGACTCTGTTCTAATGAAAATAATTATAAAGCCTTTATTACAGCCTTGCAAAGTTTAAATAGCCAGAAATAAATGCAGTACCAGTACTCTACTCATTCAAGGGTTTTTCTTTATTTTTACTATTTTCTACATTGTAGAATAATAGTGAATACGTCAAAACTATGAAATAACACATGGAATCATGTGGTAACCAAATCAAAATATGTTTTATATTTGAGATTCTTTAAAGTAGCCACCTTTTGCCTTGATGACAGCTTTGCACACTCTTGGAATTCTCTCAACCAGCTTCATGAGGTAGTCACCTGGAATGCATTTCAATTAATAGGTGTGCCTTGTTAAAATCTGTGACAATCAGACCAAGACCTGAGACATTATTCAGAATTCTGTATGTGAAGTTAACTTATGTGTACCCTTGACCTTTTTGTACCCCAGGGAACAACACTGTACCCTAATGTTGAGTGTGTGGATATATGTTTTTGTAATAAAGATGTACCTAGTGGCACTGCTGAAACATTAATGCACTTCTGCCCAAAAGCTTGCAAGTTCAAATCCCCAATGCATTCATGAGTACTTTACATCAATTGTCCCTGAGCACTGCTATTTATTTTTTACTTTGGTGTTGTCATATAACCTGGAAATGATTCACTTGATTCTTGACAACTTTTAGCAGAAATGTATTCTTGCCATTAAATCTGTGGCCAATCTCTGTCAAGCTTACAGACCTGGTGGCGTGGCAGGAAATTCAGGTAATTTAAAATCCCAAGTGAGGTATAGTTTGAGTCATCATTCAGCAACATACTCTATTATTACAGCAATAACACCTTAATTTAGCTGTACAAATTCAGTAACTTTTTCACCTTACATTCACTACAAATAGTAGCCTGTAGTGTACTGTGAAATTACTGGAACGTTTTAACCATGTAGCATCTCATGGCATAAAAGGAACACATGGTGGAGAGTGAAAGATCAGGATGGTTCATCAGAAGGCAGTAAAGAACCCTTCCTGATTTGCAAAATAAATAGTTACACATATAACCTGACAAAGAACCCCTCAAGAATATATATTTTTAATTATTTAGCGAATGCTGGTCGAGCATGTTCTGGTCATGATGGTCTGCAAAACCACTCCCATCATTATCATATTTCCAAGTATGCTCCATTGTGGTTCAATTTTTTGAATTGTTTGCTTCAATATCTATGTTTTTTAATGTACATAAATTGATGAATTAATCTATTAATTTCTTATGCTACAGAAAGATAAATAACATACAGTAAATTGGTCTAACCCTGTCACTCATTCTGAATGCAGATTGTGGGTGAATAAAAGTTCCAATTGTTGGATATCCCAACACAGGCTGGATTCCAAGCCTGCATAATGTGATTTGATGCTTATTTTATGCGAGTGACCAGCATGGTACGCTGGTGATCAGCTTATGCTTGTAACCAATGTCCAAACCACAACAAAGGCTGGTCAACCAGTCTATGCTGGTCTATGCTGGGTGTTTTTCAGAAAGGAATGTGGACATGTTTGCTGGGTAGCTTAACCTTTGTTCATCCTCCCCCAGTCTCGGTCTCCTCCATGGCCCTCTACCTTGACCCTCTAGCTTTACTGGTGCTGAATGGGCCAGTTTATTCACTTCACTGAGACACAAAAGGCATCAAGCAGACTGATCTGTGGGCACGAGGCAGGGCACACTGGATTAATGGGGCGTCACATGGAGAGGTAGTGGAGGGGAGGGAGGGCAGAGATAGAGGGCAGAGATGGAGGAAGGGCTGGACAGGAGGAGGGAAAGGAGGAAAGGGAAGAGTTAGAGGAGGGGAGGAATAGAGAGAGGGAGGAAGGGCTGGACAGTTGGGCTGATAGACACACAATCAGGTCTGATCGATTGGAACTTTGGTGAGCTCAGATAAGAGAGGGGAGGCTCGTCTGGGTACTGTAGATCCTTTTGATGGTGCTTTTGTTTCTGCGCTGATGAGGTGTGTGTGTGTGTGTGTGTGTGTGTGTGTGTGTGTGCGCTGATGAGGTTGAAGCATCCCTCGCCCAGCTTTTTGCCCCCCGTCCTGTCTGCCAAGGAGGTGCCGTATAGAGAGGAAGGAAGAGAGGGAGAAAGAGAGAGAGAGGGGAGGAAGAAAGAGTGTGACAGAGGGGGGAGCGAGAGGGAGAGAGAGAGACACACAGAGAGAGTGAAAGAGAACGAGAGGGATAGAGAAAGAGGTAGAGAGATAGAGCTTGAGCTTGTTCACTCTCTCCAAGCTAGGGTCGTCAGCCCAATCCCACCACCGTCCCACCAGGGGTTTAGAGTTCCACTCTCCTCCTCACAAAGCTCAAACGGGAGACTGATGGAATAATGCTGTTTGACTGTGAGGACATTAACCTTCAAAGATGCTTTCCTGGGATGCACTGGAAATCATTTTTCAAAAGCAAGAAACATCCAAGAAACCTGATGGATTACAGATGGGTTCGAAAATCTATGACTGAATAATTCAAATCGTATTTGATACTTTGATAGAACTACTCAACAACCGGGGGTTATTTTAAAAACACAGCAGAGCCATATACAGTACATCAGTGCACCACAAAAGGAGGGATCGATATTGAGCTAATTGAAAAATACAGTGCCCTCTGTAATTATTGGGAATTGATGGATTTTTTCTTCTTTTGGTTCTATACTCCAAACGTTTGGATTTGAAATCAAAGAATGACTATGAGGTTAAAGTGCAGACTGTCAACTTTCATTTGAGATTATTTTCATCCATACCGGGTGAACCGTTCAGAAATTCACAAATTCACTTATGTGCATTAAAAGTTAATTATTTGGTTAGTAACAGACTCAAAAATATCATACCCCCAAGACATGCTAACCTCTCACCATTACAATAACGAGAAGTTATAATTTTTTGGGAGTACGAAATTTGTGTGTCTGTAACGTTCTTATGATTCATCCAGGAATATAGGTAATCACGGTAGCATCCACGTTATTGAAGTTAAGTGTTTAGAAACATCTTCTATTTTTATTAAAAGTGAATACAAAATGACCCAATCAATTATTTACCATTAATTTCTATTGGGCATAAAATAATCTGAACAGTAAATACTTTATATCCTACAAATGTGTAGCATCACAAGCTGGCCAATAGTTTTGGCCAAAAGTTTTGAGAATGACACAAATATTAATTTTCACAAAGTCTGCTGCTTCAGTGTCTTTAGATATTTTTGTCAGACAATTGACAATTACAATTACATGAAGTTGATGCAAAGAGTCAATATTTGCAGTGTTGACCCTCTTTTTCAAGACCTCTGCAATCTGACCTGGCATGCTGTCAATTAACTTCTGGGCCACATCCTGACTGATGGCAGCCCATTCTTGCATAATCAATGCTTAGAGTTTGTCAGAATTTGTGGGGTTTTGTTTGTCCACCCGCCTCTTGAGGATTGATCACAAGTTCTCAAAGGATTAAGATCTGGGGAGTTTCCTGGCCATGGACCCAAAATATCGAAGTTTTGTTCCCCGAGCCACTTAGTTATCACTTTTGCCTTATGGAAAGGTGCTCCATCAAGCTGGAAAAGGCATTGTTCATCACCAAACTGTTCCTGGATGGTTGGGAGAAGTTGCTCTCGGAGGATGTGTTGTTTCCATTCTTTATTCATGGCTGTGTTCTTAGGAAAAATTGTGAGTGAGTCCACTCCCTTGGCTGAGAAGCAACCCCACGAATGGTCTCAGGATGCTTTACTGTTGGCATGACACAGGACTGATGGTAGTGCTCACCTTGTCTTCTCCGGACAAACTTTTTTCCGGATGCCCCAAACAATCGGAAAGGGGATTCATCAGAGAAAATGACTTTACCCCAGTCCTCAGCAGTCGAATCCCTGTACCTTTTGCAGAATATCAGTCTGTCCCTGATGTTTTTCCTGGAGAGAAGGGGCTTCTTTGCTGCCCTTCTTGACACCAGGTCATCCTCCAAAACTCTTCACCTCACTGTGCGTGCAGATGCACTCACACCTGCCTGCTGCCATTCCTGAGCAAGCTCTGTAATGGTGGTGCCCCGATCCTGCAAATATCCATCACTGTCCCAATAATTATGGAGGGCACTGAAGTTCCAGGAAATACGATAAGCTGATCATTCCCTCACTCTCACATCCCCCATTCAAATCAAATCAAATTTTATTAGTCACATACACATGGTTAGCAGATGTTAATGCGAGTGTAGCGAAATGCTTGTGCTTCTAGTTCCGACAATGCAGTAATAACAACAAGTAATCTAACCTAACAATTCCACAACTACTACCTTATACACGCAAGTGTAAAGGGATAAAGAATATGTACATAAAGATATATGAATGAGTGATGGTACAGAACGGCATAGGCAAGATGCAGTAGATGGTATAGAGTACGGTATATACATATGAGATGAGTACTGTAGGGTATGTAAACATAAAGTGGCATAGTTTAAAGTGGCTAGTGGTACATGTATTACATAAAGATGGCAAGATGCAGTAGATGATATAGAGTACAGTATATACATATACATATGAGATGGGTAATGTAGGGTATGTAAACATTATATTAAGTGGCATTGTTTAAAGTGGCCAGTGGTACATTTTTACATCATTTCCATCAATTCCCATTTTTAAAGTGGCTGGAGTTGAGTCAGTATGTTGGCAGCGGCCGCTAAATGTTAGTGGTGTCTGTTTAACAGTCTGATGGCCTTGAGATAGAAGCTGTTTTTCAGTCTCTCGGTCCCTGCTTTGATGCACCTGTACTGACCTCGCCTTCTGGATGATAGCGGGGTGAACAGGCAGTGGCTTGGGTGGTTGTTGTCCTTGATGATCTTTATGGCCTTCCTGTGACATCGGGTGGTGTAGGTGACCTGGAGGGCAGGTAGTTTGCCCCCGGTGATGCGTTCTGCAGACCTCACTACCCTCTGGAGAGCCTTACGGTTGTGGGCGGAGCAGTTGCCGTACCAGGCGGTGATACAGCCCGACAGGATGCTCTCGATTGTGCATCTGTAGAAGTTTGTGAGTGCTTTTGGTGACAAGCCGAATTTCTTCAGCCTCCTGAGGTTGAAGAGGCGCTGCTGCGCCTTCTTCACAACGCTGTCTGTGTGGGTGGACCAATTCAGTTTGTCCGTGATGTGTACACCGAGGAACTTAAAACTTTCCACCTTCTCCATTACTGACCCGTCGATGTGGATAGGGGGGTGCTCCCTCTGCTGTTTCCTGAAGTCCACAATCATCTCCTTTGTTTTGTTGACGTTGAGTGTGAGGTTATTTTCCTGACACCACACTCCGAGGGCCCTCACCTCCTCCCTGTAGGCCGTCTCGTCGTTGTTGGTAATCAAGCCTACCACTGTAGTGTCATCCGCAAACTTGATGATTGAGTTGGAGGCATGCATGGCCACGCAGTCGTGGGTGAACAGGGAGTACAGGAGAGGGCTCAGAACGCACCCTTGTGGGGCCCCAGTGTTGAGGATCAGCGGGGTGGAGATGTTGTTACCTACCCTCACCACCTGGGGGCGGCCCGTCAGGAAGTCCAGGACCCAGTTGCACAGGGCGGGGTCGAGACCCAGGGTCTCGAGCTTGATGACGAGTTTGGAGGGTACTATGGTGTTAAATGCTGAGCTGTAGTCGATGAACAGCATTCTCACATAGGTATTCCTCTTGTCCAGATGGGTTAGGGCAGTGTGCAGTGTGGTTGCGATTGCGTCGTCTGTGGACCTATTGGGTCGGTAAGCAAATTGGAGTGGGTCTAGGGTGTCCGGTAGGGTGGAGGTGATATGGTCCTTGACTAGTCTCTCAAAGCACTTCATGATGACGGAAGTGAGTGCTACGGGGCGGTAGTCGTTTAGCTCAGTTACCTTAGCTTTCTTGGGAACAGGAACAATGGTGGCCCTCTTGAAGCATGTGGGAACAGCAGACTGGGATAAGGATTGATTGAATATGTCCGTAAACACACCAGCCAGCTGGTCTGCGCATGCTCTGAGGACGCGGCTGGGAATGCCGTCTGGGCCTGCAGCCTTGCGAGGGTTAACACGTTTAAATGTTTTACTCACCTCGGCTGCAGTGAAGGAGAGCCCGCAGGTTTTGGTAGCGGGCCGTGTCAGTGGCACTGTATTGTCCTCAAAGCGGGCAAAAAAGTTATTTAGCCTGTCTGGGAGCAAGACATCCTGGTCCGCGACGGGGCTGGTTTTCTTTTTGTAATCCGTGATAGACTGTAGACCCTGCCACATACGTCTTGTGTCTGAGCTGTTGAACTGCGACTCTATTTTGTCTCTGTACTGGGACTTAGCCTGTTTGATAGCCTTGCGGAGAGAATAGCTACACTGTGTGTATTCGGTCATGTTTCCGGTCACCTTGCCCTGGTTAAAAGCAGTGGTTCGCGCTTTCAGTTTCACGCGAATGCTGCCGTCAATCCACGGTTTCTGGTTTGGGAATGTTTTAATCGCTGCTGTGGGTACGACATCGTCAATGCACTTCCTAATGAACTCGCTCACCGAATCAGCATATTCTTCAATGTTGTTGTTGGACGCAATGCGGAACATATCCCAATCCGCGTGATCGAAGCAGTCTTGAAGCGTGGAATCAGAT
This sequence comes from Salvelinus fontinalis, assembly GCF_029448725.1. NCBI lineage: Eukaryota > Metazoa > Chordata > Actinopteri > Salmoniformes > Salmonidae > Salvelinus > Salvelinus fontinalis. The sequence continues at coordinate 21,266,719 of NC_074703.1, read as the reverse complement.
TGGTCGGACCAGCGTTGAACAGACCTGAGCGCGGGAGCTTGTTGTTTTAGTTTCTGTTTGTAGGCTGGAATCAACAAAATGGAGTCGTGGTCAGCTTTTCTGAAAGGAGGGCGGGGGAGGGCCTTATATGCGTCGCGGAAGTTAGTATAACAATGATCCAGGGTTTTACCAGCCCTGGTAGCACAATCAATATGCTGATTTAGGGAGAATTTAGGGAGTTTTGTTTTTAGATTAGCCTTGTTAAAATCCCCAGCTACGATGAATGCAGCCTCAGGGTGTGTGGTTTCCAGTTTACAAAGAGTCAGATAGAGTTCGTTCAGGGCCATCGATGTGTCTGCTTGGGGGGGAATATATACGGCTGTAATTATGATCGAAGAGAATTCCCTTGGTAGATAATGCGGTCGACATTTGATTGTGAGGAGTTCTAGATCAGGTGAACAGAATGACTTGAGTTCCTGTGTGTTGTTATGATGATCACACCACGTCTCGTTAATCATAAGGCATACCCCCCCGCCCCTCTTCTTACCAGAAAGATGTTTGTTTCTGTCGGCGCGATGCTTGAAGAAACCAGCTGGCTGCACCGACTCCGTTAGCGTCTCTTGAGTTAGCCATGTTTCCGTGAAGCAGAGCACGTTGCAATCCCTGATGTCTCTCTGGAATGTTACCCGTGCTCGGATTTCATCAACCTTATTGTCAAGAGACTGGACATTGGCGAGTAGTATGCTAGGGAGTGGAGCGCGATGTGCCCGTCTCCGAAGCCTGACCAGGAGACCGCTACGTTTGCCCCTTTTACGGCGTCGCGTAGGGTCGCCGGCTGGGATCAGATCCATTGTATTGGGTGGAAGGCAAAACACTGGATCCGTTTCGGGAAAGTCATAATCCTGGTAGGAACGATGGTTAGTTGACGTTAATCGTATATTCAGTAGTTCCTCCCGACTGTATGTAATGAAACCTAAGATCACCTGGGGTACCAATGTAAGAAATAACACATAAAAAAACAAAATACTGCATATTTTCCAAGGAACGCTAAGCGAGGCAGCCATCTCGGTCGGCGCCGGAATTTGGACATTCTTCTCCACACTCCAGTCTCTCCCTTCTTTGCTCCTCCTCTTCACCCTCTCTCTCTAATTATTCCTTTCTCCCATTCTCCTCATCCTTCCCTTCCCTTCTCCCCCTCTCCCCTTCTCAGAACCCACTCCCTGAGTCTAATGGCTGTTTAATAAGCCAAGAGCCAAGGATGGGGCTGGAATGACATTGCCGAAAAGGTACACAGCAAATTGGCCAGTGTTAGCTAGTGTTGATTTTTCAGTGTAACACTTCTAGTGTTGATTCAGGAGTTCAATCTTACGGCTGAGATCCCGTTAACTTCTTGTGAATAGGGGGGCGCTGTTTTCACTTTGGAAAAAATCGTGCCCAAATTAAACGGCCTCGTACTCTGTTCTAGATCATACAATATGCATATTATTATTACTATTGGATAGAAAACACTCTGAAGTTTCTAAAACTGTTGAATTATATCTGTGAGTAAAACAAAACTCATTTGGCAGCAAACTTCCAAACAGGAAGTGAAAATTCTGAAAATGAGGCTCTGTTTCAGGGCCTGCCTATTCAACTGGCTTTTATTTATCGATATGCTTGCACTTCATACGCCTTCCACTAGATGTCAACAGGCAGTGGAAGGTGGAATGGGGTGTCTAGCTTGATCTGAGGTCAAATGAGAGCTTTTGGAGTGACAAGTCCGGAATTTTCTTTGTCTTCTCAGTTTCGCGGCGGAGCTTGACATTGTGTTCTGAAAAGCGTTCGGTTTACACGGCGAATATCTCCGGCTCTGAATTTATTTGATACATATGATAATAACGTCATAAAGTAGGTTTTTTCAACCAAGTTTTATCAGTTTATTCAACGTTTATAGGGACTTTAGGAGATGTTTGGAGATTTTTGCTGTAAAACACTTAAAAAATCGGAAATATTGGCTGGATTCACAAGATGTTTATCTTTCGTTTGCTGTACACCATGTATTTTTCATAAATGTTTTATGATGAGTATTTAGGTATTTCACGTTGCTCTCTGTAATTATTCTGGCTGCTTTGGTGATATTTTGATGGTAGCTGCAATGTAAAACTATGATTTATACCTTAAATATGCACATTTTTGAACAAAACATAAATGTATTGTATAACATGTTATAAGACTGTCATCTGATGAAGTTGTTTCTTGGTTAGTGACTAATTTTATCTCTATTTGGTCGGTTTTGTGATAGCTACCTATGCGGTAGAAACATGGTGAAAATATGCGGTTGAGTCTTTGGCTATTGTGGTTAGCTAATAGAAATACATATTGTGTTTTCGCTGTAAAACATTTTAAAAATCGGAAATGATGGCTGGATTCACAAGCTGTTTATCTTTCATTTGCTGTATTGGACTTGTGATTTCATGAAAATTATATTATATGATATCCCTGTCCCGTTAGGCTAGGCTATGCTAGTCACCTTTTTTGATGAGGAGGATCCCGGATCCGGGAGAGAGAAGTGGTAAAAGTTTTAACTAATAATTTGACTTCTGAAGATAATTGGTTGCACCAGATCTTATTTAGGGGCTTCATAGCAAAGCACCACTTTCCAGGTTTTAATTTCTTAGAATTTTTTAAAACAAGTAATTTTTTTTCATTTCACTTCACCAATTTGGACTATTTTGTGTATGTCCATTACATGAAATCCAAATAAAAATCTATTTAAATTACAGTTTTTAATGCAACAAAATAGGAAAAACGCCAAGGGTATGAATACTTATGCAAGGCACTGTATTAATGGTGTAAATAATATAGTAATCACTAAAGTCTGCAAAAAGAACAATGCACTGAATATTGTAGTATTTACTGTAGTGTACTGGGTTAATTGTATAAATACTCTAGTAAAATAAAATTGTAGTATATACTATAGTACTTGATATAGTGTTTTTGCAGACTGTAGTATAATTTAGAATTTACTATATTGTTTTTGTTTTATTTTCTTTGACATAGTAGTGGAGGATTTCTCCTTGAGGAAATCTAATGGAGAAATATTAAAAGAGCAAATTCTCCACAACCTGTAGGTAGGTAATTTTTTCATGAACGCTTTGGGGTGGGGTCTGGGCTGGCAGTTGCTGGATGGAGGTGGCAGGTGTTGCTGGTCCTGGTGTTGGGACCTGGACTGGAAGTTGTGCTGGTACTTGGACTAGGGCTGTAAACAAGGGGTTGGTGCTGGGTCTGGTGCTGGGGTAAAGACAGGAACCAGGAACTGCTGGCTTGCTTCTGAAGCTAAGCAGGGTTGGTCCTGGTCAGTCCCTGGATGGGAGACCAGATGCTGCTGGAAGTGGTGTTGGAGGGCCAGTAGGAGGCACTCTTTCCTCTGGTCTAAAAAAAAAAATATCCCAATGCCCCAGGGCAGTGACACTGCCCTGTGTAGGGTGCTGTCTTTCGGATGGGACGTTAAACGGGTGTCCTGACTCTCTGAGGTCATTAAAGATCCCATGGCACTTATCGTAAGAGTAGGGGTGTTAACCCCGGTGTCCTAGCTAAATTCCCAATCTGGCCCTCAAACCATCATGGTCACCTAATAATCCCCAGTTTACAATTGGCGCATTCATCCCCCTCCTCTCCCCTGTAACTATTCCCCAGGTCGTTGCTGCAAATGAGAACGTGTTCTCAGTCAACTTACCTGGTAAAATAATGGTAAAATAAATAAATAAAATAGGGCTCCTGCAGCTTCTGGGTCGGGATCTGGGTCTGTGGAGGAAGGGCAACATGAGCAGCAAGCAGGCACACAACGGAGCCCTAGCCCCCGGGGTCCGGTGACACTCCCTGTGGTCTGCTCACTCCGGGTGAAGGTCTACATGTTTGGTCCCTCCTCCACGCCTCTTCCGGTGTTATGGTACACTGTGTCCTGGATGCATTCATTGTGAATCTGTACTGTGACTTCCCTGGATTCTGTGTCAGAAAGTTGAAATGTTCTAATTAAGGTCTGTATCTTTGCCATTTCTGTATTTTAACCTAAACTGTTCTAGTAACTGGGGGTCTTGAAACTGGTTTCAAACTATTGATGTGGCCCTGAGGGTTTCACCAGGCAGTTCATGTCAGACGGCACCAAGCCCATACCTCTCTGGAAAACTGCCCTGCTGAATTCCATTTGGGTCATGGTTTCTGGACTAGCGGTTGTTCTTGTCGCTTCTCCCCGGCGATTGGCAGCTCCATCCTCGACAGCCTTCTTATTGGGGATTAGCATCAGCCTTACCGCGGCGCATCGCTCCTGAGTTCATCCCAGTCATCTTGTTCAGGGGGTGGAGGATGTTTTGGGTATTGATGATGGCTGGTTGTTGGTCTGCTCCGGTCTTGCAGAAGGAGAAAGGGCAAACCTTCCAGATGAGCAGACACCTGGAAGCCCATGACCCGAGCCCATCACTCCAGGTGTAGGTTGGTGTCTATGGTCCTTCTTCCGCACCTTTGGTTCGGGTGGTGATGGTGTCTGGTCCGGTCTCTCCTTCTGTTGGTCTGCGGACAGCTGATCCTGGTCTGGTAGGTGGTGGCCTAAGGGAGGCAGATGGGGGGACGGAAGGCAGGAGTGGAGGACTGCAGGCCAATGGAGTAAGGCTCACCTTGACAGCACTTTGGCAGTGCCGTGGCAGCACTTTGCTCTCAGTCCGTAGTCCCCTCAGGCAGCTGGTCCAGTGCTGGATGCTGGGGGGTTCCATAGACTGGAGGATCAGGTCGGGCCATGGTCAAGTCACTGTTACCTTTCATATTCCCCAATCCTTCAGGTGATTCCAGCCTTGTCCACTGGACCAGAGAAACAGCACCAGCTGCAGTCTAGCCACTTTTACCATTGCTGCATCTTGGTCCACCCAAAGAAAAGGATAGTGATTGAGAGAGATGGCGGGAGCGTAGCGAGAGGGACACAACCCAAGAAAATCTCCACCACTCAGGGTTATGCAAAATGCCACAAAACCAGAGCCATAGGAAGGACTGGGGTCTGCTCTTTTCTAAGACGCTTCTTCTTCTTTGATGTGGTTTAACGGCGGTTGGCATCCAATTAATGTTGCATTATCGCCACCTACTAGACTGGAATATAACTTCCTTATATATTGCTTGAAAAAATAAATAAATAAACAAATTCCCTACCATCTAACCCTACACTCACCAAACAAAAAACAACACCCTACTCTCTATTTAAATCTATTAGTCCTACCTCAGGCCAACAGCCTGAAAGGATAGGACACCACTACCTAACACACCCTGTTACTCTTCTAACATCAAGTCTCACACACCCAAATACCTCAAAGCAGCTGCAACCACAACCTCAATTTTCTGCAACTTCTGTTCCATTCCTGCAGAACATTTGATAACCATCGCTATAAATTCTAAAAATCTAATTTTACTGAAACATATATCACTTGTTGGCCTATCCCTCTGTACTGGTACAGATCTACTAGTCACATAACTCCTCTCAGGATCTCTCCCTCTTGACCCATCTTCATCTACTTTCTTCACTGCCTCAGCATATGACAAACTTCTGCACTACTCTAACCCTGGAAACCTGAACCTGCCTCTCTCACACCGGACATTTCTGATACCCAGACCCATATACATCTTGTTCAGGGATCCTGAGTGGCACAGCGGTCTAAGGCACAGCATCGCAGTGTTAGAGGCGTCACTACAGACCCGGCTTCGATCCCGGGCTGTATAACAACCGGCTGTGATCGGGAGTCCCATAGGGCGGCGCACAATTGGCCTAGCGTCATCCAGGCTAAGGGAGGGTTAGGCAGTCATTGTAAATAAGAATTTGTTCTTAACTTACTTGCGTAGTTAAATTAAAATGGGCACCCCTACAATTAACACATACCACTACTTTCCCCAATGCTACACATGCATTTGTTTCATGCCGTTCTGGACACTTCTCACACCTAGGAAACTCTCTCCTACACACTGCTGCCACATGCTCACAAGCTTGACTGTAACAACGCAATATATTCAGCACCAAAGCTTATAATGGATAACTTATATATCCTAACATCACTTTGTCGGGCAAAAACTCAACATCAAAATTAAAAAGAATGACTCTTCTGTTTCATCACTGACAACCAAGCAACAAGCATCACAAACACCTGGAATCTTTTCCTTCAGTTGGTCAACTTTCACATTTACCACTACCCCAGTAATCACTCCTTTCAATGGCACTCTTTCTTGAGAGCAAAATAATTCACATCTCTTATCCCCATTAACTTAACACAACATGCCTGCTCTATCTGACCAGCAGCTACACAATTATCACAAGGCCACATCTGGTAAACTTCACCAATTCATTCCAAGTCAAAAATGGAATACAATATGTTCTATACTTGGCATGTAGGTTTCTTACCTGTGGATGGAACAAATTGGGATATGGGGGAGGGGAATGGGATTGGGCAGGGTATATGCAAATTAAATACTGTATTATTTAATATAGTAATACAAGTCTAAGCTATGTGGGGGGTATAATTAAGCTATGGAATTGTTTTTAGATACCATGGATCATTTAGCTATTTTTAAAATTTTTATTTTAGGACTCCTTTAGGTATCAAAACTAAATATAAAACAATTGTTTGACAAAATATTGAATTTGGCTTTGCTACTATAGCCCATAGAAACAAATCGAATTAGGTATTCATAAATGGCAAAAAAAAAAATGGCTGTCCGATATCTAGGCAATATAAGAGAGCTCAGGAATTTTTCTTTTCTTTATTTGGACACACATTTAACACCTATTTTGGGGGTGCAATAAACTACTTTTATTAGTTTGTATGGGTTACCTGCCATGACACCTGTGGGGTGGTAGAATGGAGAACACTATTGTGTACATGAGAGTCTCCTCCTTCCATAGTGGGGTCAAATTATACTGAACAAAAATATAAACGCAACATGTAAAGTGTTGGTCCCATGTATCAAGAGCTGAAATAAAAGATCACAGACATTTTCCATTCACACAAAAAGCTTATGTCTCTCAAATGTTGTGCACAAATCCCTGTTAGTGAGCATTTCTCCTTTGCCAAGATAATCAATACACCTGACAGGTTTGGCATATAAAGAAGCTGATTAAATTCTCTAGGATAGGGGGCAGCATTTTCACGTTTGGATGGAAAGCGTGCCCAGAGTAAACTGCCTCCTACTCAGTGTCACGTTCCTGACCTGTTTTCCTTTGTTTTGTATTCATTTTAGTTGGTCAGGGCGTGAGTTGGGTGGGTTTGTCTATGTTTGTATTTCTATGTGGGGTTTTGTGTTCGGCCTGGTATGATTCTCAATTAGAGACAGGTGTGTATTGTTTGTCTCTAATTGAGAGTCATACAAAGGCAGCCAGGGTTTCACTGGTGTTTTGTGGGTGTTTGTTCCTGTGTCCACACAGGACAGTTGAAGGTTAGTCACGTTTGTTGTTTTGTAGTTTTTGTAGTGTCTTGTTTTGCTGTGTTCATTAAAAGATGGCTTATTTCCCTCAATCCGCATCTTGGTCCTATCCATGCTCCTTCTCGTCTAAGGGGGAGAACAACAATGACTGCCTTTACAGAAACACCCACCACAACAGGACCAAGCGGATTGAGGAGAGAGAAAAGGAACTACAGCAATGGGGAAAAGAGGAATGGACTTGGGAGGAGATTCTGGACGGAGAAGGACCCTGGGCAGAACCAGAGGAGTGTCGCCGCCCAAAAGCGGAGCTGGAGGCAGCAAAGGCGGAGAGGAGGTTTTATGAGGCAAAAGCAAGGCAGAGCGGCTGGAAGCCTGAGAGGCTCACCCAAAAATTTCTTGGGGGGGGGCTAAAGGGGAGTGTGGTGAAGCCGGGTTGGATACCTGAGCCAACTCCCCGGGCTTGCCGTGGAGTAAGAGGGCGTCGTACTGGTCAGACACCGTGTTATGCGGTAAAGCGCACGGTGTCCCCAGTACGCGTGCTTAGCCCAGTGCGGGCTATTCCACCTTGCCGCACTGGGAGGGCTAGGTTGGGCATCGAGCCGGATGCCATGAAGCCGGCCCAACGTATCTGGCCTCCAGTACGTCTCCTCGGGCCGGCGTACATGGCACCAGCCTTACAGGTGGTGTCCCCGGTTCGCCTGCATAGCCCAGTGCGGGCTATTCCACCTCGCCGCACTGGCAGGGCTACGGGGACCATTCAACCTGGTAGGGTTGGGGAGGCTCGGTGCTCAAGAGCACGTGTCCTCCTTCACGGTCCGGTATATCCGGCGCCACCTTCCCACCCCAGCTCAGTACCACCAGTGCCTACACCACGCACCAGGCTTCCAGTGGATCTCCAGAGCCCTGTTCCTCCTCCACGTACTCTCCCTGAGGTGCGTGCCCTCAGCCCGGTACCTCCAGTTCCGGTACCACGCACCAGGCCTATAGTGCGTCTCAGCCGGCCAGAGTCTGCCGTCTGCCCAGCGGTGCCTGAACGGCCCGTCTGCCCAGCTCCGTCTGAGCCATCTGTCTGCCCAGCGCCGTCTGAGCCATCTGTCTGCCCAGCGCCGTCTGAGCCATCTGTCTGCCCAGCGCCGTCTGAGCCATCTGTCTGCCCAGCGCCGTCTGAGCCATCTGTCTGCCCAGCGCCGTCTGAGCCATCTGTCTGCCCAGCGCCGTCTGAGTCGTCCGTCTGCCACGAGCCATTAGAGCCGCCCGTCTGTCCCGAGCCAGTAGAGCCGTCCGTCAGTCAGGAGCCGCTAGAGCCGTCCGTCAGTCAGGAGCTGCCAGAGACGCCCGCCAGTCAGGAGCTGCCAGAGACGCCCGCCAGTCAGGAGCTGCCAGAGACGCCCGCCAGTCAGGAGCTGCCAGAGACGCTCGCCAGTCAGGAGCTGCCAGAGACGCCCGCCAGTCAGGAGCTGCCAGAGACGCCCGCCAGTCAGGAGCTGCCAGAGACGCCCGCCAGTCAGGAGCTGCCAGAGACGCCCGCCAGTCAGGAGCTGCCAGAGACGCCCGCCAGTCAGGAGCTGCCAGAGACGCCCGCCAGTCAGGAGCTGCCAGAGACGCCCGCCAGTCCGGAGCTGCCCTACAGTCCGGAGCTGCCCTACAGTCCGGAGCTGCCCTACAGTCCGGAGCTGCCCTACAGTCCGGAGCTGCCACTCAGCCCGGACCTGCCGGAGTCCCTCAGCCAGGACCTGCCGGAGTCCCTCAGCCAGGACCTGCCGGAGTCCCTCAGCCAGGACCTGCCGGAGTCCCTCAGCCAGGACCTGCCGCCCCTTATCCCGGTGCTGGTCCTTATCCCGGTGCTGCCCCTTGTCCCGGTGCTGCCCCTTGTCCCGGTGCTGCCCCTTGTCCCGGTGCTGCCCCTTGTCCCGGTGCTGCCCCTTGTCCCGGTGCTGCCCCTTGTCCCGGTGCTGCCCCTTGTCCCGGTGCTGCCCCTTGTCCCGGTGCTGCCCCTTAGGTGGGGTTAGTGGGAGGGTGGTCATTGGGAGGGGGATAAAGAAGCGGGGATTGATTATGGTGGGGTGGGGACCTCGTCCACCGCCCGAGCCGCCACCGTGGACAGACGCCCACCCAGACCCTCCCCTAGACTTTGTGCTGGTGCGCCCGGAGTTCGCACCTTAAGGGGGGGTTCTGTCACGTTCCTGACCTGTTTTCCTTTGTTTTGTATTCATTTTAGTTGGTCAGGGCGTGAGTTGGGTGGGTTTGTCTATGTTTGTATTTCTATGTGGGGTTTTGTGTTCGGCCTGGTATGATTCTCAATTAGAGACAGGTGTGTATTGTTTGTCTCTAATTGAGAGTCATACAAAGGCAGCCAGGGTTTCACTGGTGTTTTGTGGGTGTTTGTTCCTGTGTCCACACAGGACAGTTGAAGGTTAGTCACGTTTGTTGTTTTGTAGTTTTTGTAGTGTCTTGTTTTGCTGTGTTCATTAAAAGATGGCTTATTTCCCTCAATCCGCATCTTGGTCCTATCCATGCTCCTCCTCGTTTGAGGAGGAGAACAACATTGACTACCTTTACACTCAGTCCCAGATGCTAATATATGCATAATATTATTAGTATTGGATAGGCGTTTCTAAAACTGTTTGAATCATGTCTGTGACTATAACATAACTTATTTGGCAGGCAAAACATTCAGATTTATTTTTTGAGGTCACTCTCTTTTCAATGAGTTGTCATAGGGAATCCAGATTTTTAAGGGACCTTCCTGCAGATCCTATCGCTTCCACTGGATGTCAACAGTCTTTAGAAATTGGTTGAGGTTTTTCCTTTGAGAAATGAAGAAGTAGCCATGTTCAGAATGAGTGTGTACTGAAGTGTACTATTTGTTAGAGGCGCGTGACCAGAAAGCATGCTACACATTGTTTTCCTCCGGTATTGAACACATATCATCCCGTCTTCAATTTTATCGATTATTTACGTCACAAAATACCTAAAGTTGTATTACAAAAGTAGTTTGAAATGTTTGGACAAAGCTTACAGGTAACCTTTGAGATATTTTGTAGTCACGTTGTGCAAGTTGGAACTGGTGTTTTTCTGTATCAAACGCGCAAAATAAATTGACATTTTGGATATATATCGACGTAATTAATCGAAAAAAAGACCATTTGTGATGTTTATGGGACATATTGGAGGGCCAACAGAAGAAGCTCGTCAAAGGTAAGGCATGAAATATATCTTTATTTCTGCGTTTTGTGTCGCACCGGGAGGGTTGAAATATGATGGTCTGTGATAGTTAGCTGGGGTACTATTCTCAGAAAATAGCATTGTTTGCTTTCGCCGTAAAGCATTTTTGAAATCTGAAACGTTGGCTGGATTCACAACAAGTGTAGCTTTAATTTGGTATATTGAATGTGTGATTTCATGAAAGTTTGATTTTATAGTAATTTATTTGAACTTGGCGCTCTGCATTTTCACTGGATTTTATTTTTAACAAAAGTTTTTTTTTTGCTGCTAATACTGTAGTATTTACTATAGTATTTTACAGTATAATACAACATTCTATAGTAAGTACCACACATGATTGAGGGATACAGTGCCTTGAAAAAGTATTCATCCCCTTGGCGTTTTTCCTATTTTGTTGCATTACAACATATCATTTAAGTGGATTTTTGGGGGGATTTCATGTCATGGACATACACAAAATAGTCCAAATTGGTGAAATGAAATTTAAAAAATAACTTTTTTCAAAAGATTCAAAAAAATTACATCGGAAAAGTGGTGCGTGCATGTGTATTCACCCCCTTTGCTATGAAGCCCCTAAATAAGAGCTGGTGCAACCAATTACCTTCAGAAGTCAAATTATTAGTTAAATAAAGTGTGCGATCTAAGAGTCACATGACCTCAGTATATATACACCTGTTCTGAAAGGCCCCAATGTCTGCAACACCACTAAGCAAGCGGCACCATGAAGATCATGGAGCTCTCCAAACAGGTCAGGGACAAAGTTGTGGAGAAGTACAGATCAGGTTAAGGTTATCAAAAAATATCTGAAACTTTGAACAACACACAGAGCACCCTTTAAATCCATAATTAATCAATGTAAAGTACAGTGGGGTAAAAAAGTATTTAGTCAGCCACCAATTGTGCAAGTTCTCCCACTTAAAAAGATGAGAGAGGCCTGTAATTTTCACCATAGGTACACTTCAACTATGACAGACAAAATGAGGAAAAAAAATCCAGAAAATCACATTGTAGGATTTTTAATTAATTTATTTGCAAATTATGGTGGAAAATAAGTATTTGGTCACCTACAAACAAGCAAGATTTCTGGCTCTCACAGACCTGTAACTTCTTCTTTAAGAGGCTCCTCTGTCCTCCACTCGTTACCTGTATTAACCTGTTTGGGCTGCAGGGACAGTATTGAGTAGCCAGATAAAAGGTGCCCATTTCAAACGGCCTCGTACTCAATTCTTGCTCGTACAATATGCTATTATTATTACTATTGGATAGAAAACACTCTCTAGTTTCTAAAACCGTTTGAATTATATCTGTGAGTCAAACAGAACTCATTTGGCACAAACTTCCTGACCAGGAAGTGGAAACTCTGAAATCGAGGCTCTGTTCTACTTCCTGCCTATAAATGGGCATGATACTTATTAGTATACATGCACGTCATACACCTTCCCCTGGATGTCAAGAGGCGGTGAGAGAATAAATTTAGTGTTTATCTTGGTCTGAAATGGAATACAAGCTCTTTGTATGACGTGTCCGCCCATTTCCTGTTTTCTGGAGAGCGCGAAGGGGGACCTGGATTTGCCTTCTGTTTAGCTGCCGTTATAGGCGACTAATATCTCCGGCTTTGATTTTATTTGATACATGTGACCATATCATCGTAAAGTATGTTTTTTCAATATAGTTTCATCAGATTATCGAAAATTTTTCGGGAGTTTTGCCGTGTTCCGTTCTCTTCCGTTTGTTGACATGGAGAGCTTCGAGCCACTTGGCTAGTGCGTTTGCTAATTCAAGAGGGAAAATGGACGTTATAAATCCAAACAACGATTGTTCTTGACAAAGGACACCTTGTCCAACATTCTGATGGAAGATCAGCAAAAGTAAGAAACATTTTATGATGCTATTTCATATATCTGTCGTGCATGTGAACTAGTCGCCGGCGCCCAACTTTGGGGTACTCTAGCTATACCGAAGCTGAATGTCGTAATTAAGTTATTTTTTAGAATTCTAACACTGCGATTTCATTAAGAACTAATGGATCTATCATTTCCTATACAACATGTATTTTTTAGTTATGTTTATGAATAGCTATTTGGTCAGAATATGTGTGTCAGAAAAAGTGTCAGAAAAATATTGTTGCTGTTTAGACGTTGTGGAAAAAGTAGCTACGATAGCAACATGTATAACCACTGATTTCAGCTGTAAATATGCACATTTTTGAACAAAACATAAGTGTATGTATAACCTGACGTTATAGGACTGTCATCTGATGAAGAATATCAAGGTTAATCAAAACATATATATCTTTTACTGGTTTGTTACGATCGCTAACTTTTGCTACTGGGAAATGGCTTGTCTTTCTGGCTATTGTGGTAAGCTAATATAACGCTATATTGTGTTTTCGCTGTAAAACACTTAATGGCACCTGTTTGAACTTGCTATCAGTATAAAAGACACCTGTCCACAACCTCAAACAGTCACACTCCAAACTCCACTATGGCCAAGACCAAAGAGCTGTCAAAGGACACCAGAAACAAAATTGTAGACCTGCACCAGGCTGGGAAGACTGAATCTGCAATAGGTAAGCAGCTTGGTTTGAAGAAATCAACTATGGGAGCATATATTTGGAAATGGAAGACATACATGACCACTGATAATCACCCTCGATCTGGGGCTCCATGCAAGATCTCACCCCTTGGGGTCAAAATGATCACAAGAACGGTGAGCAAAAATCCCAGAACCACACGGGGGGACCTAGTGAATGACCTGCAGAGAGCTGGGACCAAAGTAACAAAGCCTACCATCAGTAACACACTATGCTGCCAGGGACTCAAATCATGCAGTGCCAGACGTGTCCCCTTGCTTAAGCCAGTACATGTCCAGGCCCGTCGGAAGTTTGCTAGAGAACATTTGGATGATCCAGAAGAAGATTGGGAGAATGTCATATGGTCAGATGAAATCAAAATCAAACTTTTTGGTAAAAACTCAACTCGTCGTGTTTGGAGGACAAAGAATGCTGAGTTGCATCCAAAGAACACCATAACTATTGTGAAGCATGGGGGTGGAAACATCATGCTTTGGGGCTGTTTTTCTGCAAAGGGACCAGGACAACTGATCTGTGCAAAGGAAACAATGAATGGGGCCATGTATCGTGAGATTTTGAGTGAAAACCTCCTTCCATCAGCAAGAGCATTGAAGATGAAACATGGCTGGGTCTTTCAGCATGACACTGATCCCAAACACACCGCCCGGGCAACGAAGGAGTGGCTTTGTAAGAAGCATTTCAAGGTCCTGGAGTGGCCTAGCCAGTCTCCAGATCTCAACCCCATAGAAAATCTTTGGAGAGAGTTGAAAGTCCGTGTTGCCCAGCAACAGCCCCAAAACATCACTGCTCTAGAGGAGATTTGCATGGAGGAATGGGCCAAAATACCAGCAACAGTGTGTGAAAAACTTCCTCTCTCATCTTTTACAGTCCTCTCTCATCTTTTTAAGTGGGAGAACTTGCACTATTGGTGGCTGACTAAATACTTTTTTGCCCCAGTGTAAATGACACCACAAAAAACCTGCCAAGAGAGGGCCGCCAACCAAAACTCACAGACCAGGAGAGGAGGGCATTAATCAGAGAGGCAACGAAGAGACCAAAGATAACCCTGAAGGAGCTGCATAGCTCCACAGCAGAGATTGGAGTATCTCTCCATAGGACAACTTTAAGCTGTACACTCCACAGAGCTGGGCTTTATGGAAGAGTGGCCAGAGAAAAAGCCATTGCTTGAAGAAAAAAATAAGCACACACGTTTGGTGTTCTCCTAAAGGCATGTGGGAGACTCTCCAAACATATGGAAGAAGGTACTCTGGTCAGATGAGACTAAAATTTAGCTTTTTGGCCATCAAGGAAAATGCTATGTCTGGCGCAAACCCAACACCCTGAAAAACACCCCACAGTGAAGCATGGTGGTGGCAGCATCATGCTGTGGGGATGTTGTTCATCGGCAGGGACTGGCAACTGTTCAGAATTTAAGGAATGATGGATGGCGCAATATACAAGGAAATTTGAGGGAAACCTGTTTCAGTCTTCCAGATATTTGAGAATGGGATGGAGATACACCTTCCAGTGACCCTAAGCAATGACCCTAAGTATACTGCTAAAGCAACACTCTAGTGGTTTAAGGGAACACATATAAATGTATTGCAAAGCCCTAGTCAAAGCCCAGACCTCAATCCAATTGAGAATCTGTGGTATGACTTAAAACCGCTCTGGGTATGTGGGACGCTAGTATCCCGCATGGCCAAAATCCAGTGAAAATGCGCCAAATTCAAGAAAAATTCCTTTAAAAATTGAACTTTCATGTAATCAACATGCAATAAATTAAAGCTTGTTGTGAATCCAGCCAACGTGTCAGATTTCAAAAAGGCTTTACGACGAAAGCACATCAAACGATTATGTTAGGTCAGTACATAGCCACAGAAAAACACAGCCATTTTTTCAGTCAGAGAGGAGTCACAAAAAGCATAACTACAGATAAAATCAATCACTAACCTTTGATGATCTTCATCAGATGACACTCATAGGACTTCATGTTACACAATACATGTATGTTTTGTTTGATAAAGTTCATATTTATATCCAAAAACCTCAGTTTACATTGGCACGTTACGTTCAGTAATGTTTTGCTTCCAAAACATCCGGTAATTTTGCAGAGAGCCACATCAATTTACAGAAACACTCATTATAAATGTTGATGAAAAAATATGTGTTATGCATGGAACTTTAGATAAACTTCTCCTTAATGCAATCGCTGTGTCAGATTTCAAAAAAGCTTTACTGAAAAAGCCCACCATGCAATAATCTGAGTACGGCGCTCAGAGCCCAAACAAGCCAAAGAGATATCCGCAATGTTGTGGAGTCAACAAAGTCAGAAATAGCATTATAAAAATGAACTTACCTTACCTTCATCAGAATGCACTCCCAGGAATTCCAGTTCCACAATAAATGTTTGATTTGTTCAAATAAAGTTCATAATTTATTTCCAAACACCTCCTTTTGTTTGCGCGTTTAGTACACAATCCAAAGTGACGACTCGCTGGCAGGCCCAGACGAAAATTCAGACGAAAAGTCATATTAGAGTTAGTAGAAACATGTCAAACTAAGTATAGAATCAATCTTTAGGTTGTTTTTATCATAAATCTTCAATAATGTTCCAACCGGAGAATTCCTTTGTCTTCAGAAATGCAATGGAACGCAAGCTACCTCTCATGGGAATGAGCATGACCAGCTCGTGGCACTCTGCCAGACCTCTGACTCATTCCCCCCTCATTCACAGTAGAAGCCTGAAACAAGGTTCTAAAGACTGTTTACATCTAGTGGAAGCCGTAGGAAGTGGAATATGACCCCATTTCCACTGTATCTTGGATAGGCAAAGAGTTGAAACACTACAAACCTCAGATTTCCCACTTCCTGGTTCTGTTATACTCACAGACATCATTCAAACAGTTTTAGACACTTCAGAGTGTTTTCTATCCAAATCTACTAATTATATGCATATTCTAACTTTTAGGACTGAGTTGCAGACAGTTTACTCTGGGCACCTTTTTATCCAAGCTACTCACTATTGCCCCCCTGTCCCAAAGAAGTTAAAGATTGCTGTACACCAGTGGAACCCATCCAACTTGAAGGAGCTGGAGCAGTTTTGCTTTCAAGAATGGGCAAATATCCCGGGGGAGGGGGGAGTGAATAGTTATGCACGCTCTAGTTTTCAATTTTTTGGTAGTAGTTTTCAATTTTTTGGCGGTAGGCATGTTGTCTAAATCAAATGATACCCCCCAAAATACCCCCCCAAAAATCTATTTTAATTCCAGGTTGTAAGGCAACAAAATAGGAAAATGCCAAGGTGGGTGAATACTTCCGCAAGCCACTGCACTGTGTGTAGTATTCTCTTGTATACTACAGTTTACTACAGAGTTCTATAGTAAGTACTGTAGTATGCTATAGTAAACTGTAGTATTTGCTCATATGGGTTGAGGAAACCGTGGATGATAGAAGGATGTAGGGTGAAGTGGAGACTGGAAAGTCCAAACCCTAACTTCTCCCCACCACTCTCAGACCCTCTTTATCCAGTCTCTTCCCACGTCCGGAGAATGCTAAACACACAGCGATGAGAGATTAAAGTTAGTGTTTCCTTATGAATAAAAGAGTATATGACCTATCTGTGAAGGCATAATGAGAGAGGGAGAGCCTCTCATCTACATCCTAAAGAAATGGCTCCGATGCTGAAGTTGGAACCGCAGCTCTGGACTTGCAGCCAGCCAGTCCTCCTGTCTCCTGGGGAGAGGCCTAAAGGCCTGCCATTTCAACCTACCAGCTCATCATCTCCACATACAGCAGGACTGCTTTTGAAAATAATACATGAAAAGAAACTCCTGATTTAATAAGGTCATGATGACAAAAAAAAAAAAAGTGAAATTGATATTAGTCAGGTTTGTTATCTGGACAATGGTGCTGGGATGTGGTTGATGTGGAGTATGTTCAGTGGGAGTGAAATTTCCACGTAAAGTATACACAGTTTTATTAGAATCTTATACTTGTACTGTATCTTGCTTCAAGTTTTTTTTTTATCGGTACTTGAAAGACAAGGTGGTTACTGGTGAAGATGTACAGCAAATTGGCCAGTGTTACATAGTGTTGATTAATCAGTGTAACATTTCTAGTATTGATTCAAGATTTAAATTAACTCTCTAAGAGTGAAATGAACACTCAATGGTGTAAAAGAAAACCCAGTGTTAGTATTAATTACCACGATTGAGTGTGAGTGTCAATTTTACTCTGTGGAGATTAAACATTTCCATCAAAACCACACCCATCATTATCACATTTCCCAGCATGCTCTACTGCAGCTAGATTTTTGGGGGGATTTTTTAAAACATCCTTGTTTTTGCATGACCATTGATTGATTAATATTATGTTACACAAAGATAAATAAAACCCTTTTCTAACTAATCCAGTTAATCCAGTCTAACTAAACTAGTTAAATATATTGCACCCATTACGGCATTACAGTTAAAATGGTTTACCTTAATGTTTCTAATTCTGTAATGTTTCTAATTCTGACGGTAATTTTGAATGCAGGTTGTGGGTGAAAAAAAAAGTCTAACGGTTGGATGTCTTCATTTAGGTTGGATTCCAATAGGAATTACACGTCACATTGCAGGACAGCATAATGTGACTTGCAGGCCAGATGTGGCCTGGTAACAAGGAGGTTCCCAACACCACTGTGTTAGGATAAACCTTGGCAATCAAAATTAGGCTTGAAGTTATCTTTAAAAGGTCCCAAACAGTATTTCTGATTCCCATGTTAAATAGCCTGTTGGGTAACTAAAATATCACCCATAATAAAATATTGCTCTAATTTTGAGAAAGAGCACTGTTTCTCTCATGGCTAACTACCAGGAAGCTTGAAAAGATAGGCTGAGTGGGCAGGGATCATA
The DNA here is from genome assembly GCF_029448725.1 of Salvelinus fontinalis. Classification (NCBI taxonomy): domain Eukaryota; kingdom Metazoa; phylum Chordata; class Actinopteri; order Salmoniformes; family Salmonidae; genus Salvelinus; species Salvelinus fontinalis. Next base: position 21,248,617 of record NC_074703.1, on the reverse strand, counting down.
TATTCATGAGCTTACCTTGACTGACAACTCTTTGAAAAACCTATGTCAAGAAACTTGACATAGGCAGTGTTGCAGTATACTCATCTCAAGCAAATTTGGTGATACACAAACCAACTCAAACAACATTGAAACTGCATAAATTATTTTAATGTTATGATATCTCCCTTTTGGCATGTCGCTTGTAATGTGGTTTGCGGCACAGTGACAGATGTGTTGGTATGACAACAACCGTTCCATCCCTTTTGTTCCATACTGGCTGAAGAACTAGCTAACCAGTAACTAGCCAACACCAGACACATATGTATCTTTGCCATAGATGAGTAGTGTAAACATTTAATTATATTTGCACCAGTAACAACTATCTAGATATATACTACTTTTATATTATTTAACTAGGCAAGTCAGTTATGAACAAATTCCTATTTACAATGACAGCCTACCCTGGCCAAACCCGGACGATGCTGGGCCAATTGTGCACCGCCCTATGGGACTCCCAACCACAGCCGGATGTGATCCAGCCTGGATTTGAACACAGGGACTGTAGTGGTGCCTTGAACCAGGGACTGTAGTGCCTTAGACTATTGCGCCACTTGGGAGCCCCATACTATAACCCTCAGCAAACACGTCTTTTCGGATGTTGGTTACGAGGATAACATTATTTAACCTGTCTAACCCCCCCCCCCCCACATTCCACTGAAAAGGCAGCGCGAAATTCAATTTTTTATATTTTTTTATATTTAACTTTCACACATTAACAAGTCCAATAGAGAAAATGAAAGATAAACATCTTGTGAATCCAGCCAACATGTCCGATTTTTTTAATGTTTTACAGCGAAAACACCACGTATATTTATGTTAGCTCACCACCAAATGCAAAAAAGCACAGACATTTCTTTCACAGCACAGGTAGCTTTCACAAACCCCCAAATAGAGATAGAATTAGTCAATAACCAAGAAACAACTTCATCAGATGACAGTCTTATAACATCTTATACAATAAATCTATGTTTTGTTCGAAAAATTTGCATATTTCAGGTATAAATCATAGTTTTACATTGCAGCTACAATCACAAATATCATCAAAGCAGCTAGAACAATTACAGAGAGCAACGTGAAATACCTAAATACTCATCATAAAACATTTATGAAAAACACATGGTGTACAGCAAATGAAAGATAAACATCTTGTGAATCCAGCCAATATTTCAGATTTTTTAAGTGTTTTACAGCGAAAACACAATATAGCATTATATTAGCGTACCACAATAGCCATTCATTCATCGCAAAGGTAGCGATCGCAAAAAAACAGCAAAAGATATAAAATTATTCACTAACCTTGACAAACTTAATCAGATGACAGTCCTATAACATCATGTTACAGAATACATATGTTTTGTTCGAAAATGTGCATATTTAGCGGTACAAATCGTGGTTTTACAATGTGAATACGTAGCCAAACTGCACAAAATTATCCGAATATATTTCTGACACTCACCTAATCTAATCAAAGAACTCATCATAAACTTTACTAAAAAATACATGTTGTACAGCAAAAGAAAGATACAATAGTTCTAAATGCAATCGCCGTGTTAGAATTCTAAAAATAACTTTAGTACGACATGCAGCTTACGTTATAGCGAGACAGCGCCTGCAATGAGGGCGGAAAATAGTACTAAACATTTTCCACAGAAATACGAAATAACATCATAAATGGTTCCTACTTTTGCTGAGCTTCCATCAGAGTCTTGTACAAGGAGTCCTTTGTCCAGAATAAATCGTTGTTTGGTTTAAGAATGTCCTCTTCGCCTGTCGAATTAGCAACCAAAGCTAGCCAAGTGACGCGAAGTTGTCCATCTTCACCAAACGCAGAGAACGGAAAACGCCAAAACTCCCGATAAACGTTCAATAATCTGATAAAACTATATTGAAAAAACATACTTTACGATGATATTATCACATGTATCAAATAAAATCAAAGCCGGAGATATTAGCCGTCTATAACGAAAGCTTTTCAGAAGGCAATCCAGGGTTCCTTCCTGCGCCTTGCTGGACAAAGGAAATTTGGGGTCATGTCATTCCAAGAGCTCTTGTTCGATCTCAGATCAAGCTAGACACCCCATTCCACCTCCCACTGCCTGTTGACATCTAGTGGAAGGCGTTTGAAGTGCATGTATATCCATAGATTTCAAGCAAATGAATAGGAAGGCCCTGGAACAGAGCCTCGATTTCAGATTTTTCACTTCCTGACAGGAAGTTTGCTGCAAAATGAGTTCTGTTTTACTCACAGATATAATTCAAACGGTTTTAGAAACTTGAGTGTTTTCTATCCAATAGTAATAATAATATGCATATTGTACGATCTAGAATAGAGTACGAGGCCGTTTAAATTGGGCACGATTTTTTCCCAAAGTGAAAATAGCGCCCCCTATCCCAAAGAAGTTTTATATTAGCTATGAGAATATCATGTTACCATTGTTGTATTCAAATGAGAGTTAGGGTGATGTTACCCTGTCCCCTTAATATTCCTGCCTCCTGAATCCAATTGTTTGATATGACGGAGGTGAACTAACTGGAAATATACTCAGACCAACGTGCAGCATGACTTGGGTTCCACATGTTTAATAAAGGAATCTCACAAAAACAATAAACAGCAAACGAAACGTGAAGCTCAAGCAGGCACAGGACGTACTGGACTGGGGACACACACTTCAGGGAGAGTGCGAGAAGCAGGCAGAGGACGTACCTGACTGGGGACATGCACTTCAGGGAGGGTGTGAGGAGCAGGCACAGGACGTACTGGGCTGTGTATGCGCACTGGAGACCTGGTGCGTTGAACCGGCACAAATTGTAGCGGAACGGTGACACACACTTCAGGGCGAATGCGTGGAGGAGACACAGGACGTACTGAACTGGGGAGGCGGACTGGAGGCCAGATGCGTGAAACTGGTGCAGATGACACCGGACTGGTGTCACGCTCCTCAGCACGCCCGTTCTGCAGCACTCTCGTCGCCACCACCTCTCTCCGGAATCTTTCTTCGAGTTCCTCCTTCGACTCCCTGACGGTCTCTGGCTCATTTTTCGGTTCCGCCGACCACCCCGTGTTACCCCCCAAATAAATTGGGCTGTCTTTTGGGCTTACTCTGTGGCCGCGAACCCCGGCGTCGTCGGTGTCCTCCCTTCTCTCCCTGCGTCTGCTTCCACGGAAGGCTTTCGTCTCCAGCCATAATTTCCTCCCAAGTCCAGGATGTCTTCTCCTTTATCTCCTCCTTCTCTTCCCGGGCACGATGCTTGGTTCTGTTGTGGTGGGATCTTCTGTCACGCTCATCGTACGAACTGGAAATATACTCAGACCAACGTGCAGTGTGATTTGGATTCCACATGTTTATTAAAGGAAACTCACAAAAACAATAAACAGCAAACGAAACGTGACGCTCAAGCAGTGCTCACAGGCAACTACACAGAAACAGGATCCCACAAAACACAGTGGGGCTTAGGGTCATTATCCTGCTGGAAGGTGAACCTCCATCCCAGTCTCAAATCTCTGGAAGACTGAAACAGGTCTCCCTCAAAATTTATATTCAGCGACATTCATCATTCCTTCAATTCTGACCAGTTTCCCAGTCCCTGCTGATGAAACACACCAACACAGCATGATGCTACCAACACCATGCTTCACTGTGGGGATGGAGTTTTCGGAGTGATGAGAGGTTGTCACGCCCTGACCATAGATTGCTTTGTATGTTTCTATGTTTTGTTTGGTCTGGGTGTGATGTGGGTGGGCATTCTATATTGTATGTCTAGGTTGTCTTTTTCTATGTGTTTGGCCTAGTATGGTTCTCAATCAGAGGCAGGTGTCAGTCGTTGTCTCTGATTAAGGTAGCCTGTTTTCCTTTGTGTTTTGTGGGTGGTTGTATCCTGTGTTAGTGTTTTCACCATACGGGACTGTTTTGGGTTGTTTGTTTGTACTTTTGTTATTTCGTTCAGTGTTCTGTGTGATTTATTTAAATATATCATTATGGACACTTACCACGCTGCATATTGGTCCGATCCTTACCTCAGACGAAGAGGACAAAACCCGTTACAGAACCATCCACCAACAACGGACCAAGCAGCGTGGTGAAAAGGAGGAATGGACATGGGAGGACATTCTAGACGGCAAGGGATGTTACACATGGGAGGAGATTCTGGAAGGGATCGCCTTCCATGGGAACAGGTGGAGGCAGCCAAGAGAGCGGAGGAGGCAGGAGAAAGGAACCGGCGGTATGAGGGAACACGGTTGGCAAGGAAACCCGAGAGGCAGCCCCAAAAATGTATTGGGGGGTGGCACACAGGGAATGTGGCTAAGTCAGGTAAGTCAACTAAGTCAGGTAGGAGACCTGAGCCAACTTCCCGTGCTTTTCGTGGAGAGAGGTGGTTAGGGCAGGCACCGTGTTATGTGGAGGAGCGCACGGTGTCTCCAGTACGTGTGCTTAGCCCGGTGCGCTACATTGCCGCTCCTCGTATGGGCCGGACTAGAGTGGGCATCGAGCCAGGTGCGATGAAGCATGCTCAGCGCATCTGGTCTCCAGTACGTCTCCTCTGTCCGTGTTATATGGCACCAGCCATACACACTGTGTCTCCCGTGGGTCTGCACAGCCCAGTGCGTCATGTGCCTGCGCCCCGGAAGTACCGGGCTAAAATCAACATCCACCCAGGACGGGTTGTGCAGGTTCTTAGTTCAAGACTTCCAGTGCGCCTTCACGGACCGGTCTATCCTGTGCCTCGTCCAAGGACCAGGCCTCCAGTAGATCTCTCCAGCCTGGTGAGTACTGTGCCTGTTCTAAAAATCAAGTCTCCTGTGTGTCCCTCCAGTCCGGACGCTGCAGAGCCTCCCGTCTGGCCTGAGCCGCCTGAGCCGCCCCTCTGTCCTGAGCCGCCTGAGCGTCCCGTCTGTCCTGAGTCAGTAGCCGCCCCTCAGTCAGTAGCCGCCTGAGCCGCCCCTCAGTCCGGAGCTGCCCTTCAGTCCGGAGCCGCCCCTCAATCCAGAGGCGCTCCTCAGTCCAGTGGTGCTCTCTATTAGGGTCCCCAGTCCTAGGTCGGCGGCGAGTGTCGCCGCGCCAAAGACGCCACTTAAGCGGGCTAAGACTATGGTGGAGTGGGGTCCACGTCCCGCGCCAGAGCCGCCACCGCGGACAGATGCACACCCAGACCCTCCCCTATAGGTTCAGGTTTTGCGGCCGGAGTCCGCACCTTTGGAGGGGGGGTTACTGTCACGCCCTGACCATAGATTGCTTTGTATGTTTCTATGTATTGTTTGGTCAGGGTGTGATGTGGGTGGGCATTCTATGTTGTATGTCTAGGTTGTCTGTTTCTATGTGTTTGGCCTATTATGGTTCTCAATCAGAGGCAGGCAGGTGTCAGTCTTTGTCTCTGATTGGGAGCCGTATTAAGGTAGCCTGTTTTCATGGGGAGTCTCCCACATGCCTTTTGGAGAACCCCAAACGTGTTTGCTTATTTTTTTTCTGGACACTCTTCCGTAAAGCCCAGCTCCTTCAGGGTTATCTTTGGTCTCTTTGATTCCCCTCCGTTTAATGCCCTCTTTGACTGGTCCGTGAGTTTTGGTGGGCGGCCCTCTCTTGGCAAGTTTGTTGTGGTGCCATTTTTTTAATAGTGGAGTTAATGGTGCTCCGTGTGATGTTCAAAGTTCAAAGTTTCAGATCTTTTTTTATAACCCAACTCTGATCTATACTTCTCCACAACTTTGTCCCTGACCTGTTTGGAGAGCTCCTTGGTCTTCATGGTGCCGCTTTGTAGGTGGTGCCCCTTGCTTAGTAGTGTTGCAGACTCTGGGGCCTTTCGGAACAGGTGTATATATACTGAGATCATGTGACAGATCATGTGACTCTTAGATTGCACACAGGTGGACTTTATTTAACTAATAATGTGACTTCTGAAGGTAATTGGTTGCACCAGATCTTATTTAGGGGCTTCATAGCAAAGGGGGTGAATACATATGCAAGCACCACTTTTCCGGTTAATTTTGTATGATTTTTTGAAAAAAGTTATTTTTTAAATTCATCAAAATTCACCAATTTGGACTATTTTGTGTATGTCCATTAGATGAAATCCAAATAAAAATCAATTTAAATTACAATAGGAAAAACACCAAGGGGGATGAATACTTTTGCAAGGCACTGTATGATACAACTTTTTAAACTGGAGCAACCATTTCAGTATTATATGCAATAAATCCAAGTAACACATTGGATTAGCTTAGAGAAATGTATGTTATTTATATCTGTGTAGCTTGAGCTTAATTAATCAATAGATGTACATGCAAAAACATACATATTGAAACAAAGAATTCTAAAAATCTACCTGCAATAGAGCATGCTGGGAAATTTGATGGCGTGGTTTTGGTTCAACTCTGGTTATTAACACCAACACCGGGATTGTTTTACACCTGGGTTACATTAGAACATTCTACTTAAAACAAGCCAGCTTTTATAAATTCCTAAAAAATATTAGTCAAGTTTTGTTTGTTTGGACAATGGAAGTGAGCTGCAGCAGCTCATGCTGTTTATATAATGGAGGAACATAGATTTGAGTGAACGGGGGATGTGTTTTTTTATTGGAAAGTACACTTACATCTATTGTAGGCCGAAATGTTTTTTTTTTCTCACCTTGTTTAAATAAAACAAAACAAATGTATTTCTTTTATTTGTACTTTTTACCCATTTTCTCCCCAATTTCATGATATCCAATTGGTAATTACAGTCTTGTCCCATCGCTGCAAATCCCATGCAGACTCGGGAGAGGCTAAGGTCGAGAGCCACGCGTCCTCCGAAGAACGACCCCGCCAAGCCTAACTGCTTCTTGACACACTGCTCGCTTAACCCGGAAGCCAGCCACACAAACGTTTCAGAGGAAACACCGTATAGCTGGCGACCAAAGCTTGAGTGCGATGGGACAAGAACATCCCAGCCGGCCAAACCCTCCCCTAACCCAGACGACGCTGGGCTAATTGTGTGCCGCCTCATGGGTCTCCCGGTCGCGGCCGGCTGCGACACAGCCCGGCATCTAACTCGGATCTGTAGTCAGTGCCTTAGACCGCTGGACCACTTGGCAGGCCAAAACAACACATTTTAAATGGTGAGTGAGTGTATGCGCCCTTTCATTTGCAATGATGATTTCATTTTTGGGTTGCACCTCAACTCACGTTGGTTTAGCGTACCCTTCTTCTTTCCATCAATTAACATTAAACTACTTTTTTCAATTGCACTTTATTATTACGATGACCATGATTATCTGAGCTCCTAACTGAAGCCCTGTACTCAGTCAGATAAATTAATGAAGTTGTTGTAAACTCAACAAAAATTTCACGCCCTGACCGTAGAGAGCTATTTATTCTCTATGTTGGTTAGGTTGGGGTCTGATTAAGGGTGTGTTTTTTAGGGGACTTATATATCTATGTTGGCCTGATATGATTCCAAATCAGAGGCAGCTGTTTATCATTGTTTCTGATTGGGGATCATATTTAGGTAGCCATTTCCCCATTGTATTTGTGAGATCTTGACTATGTTTGTGTGTAGTTGCTTTCTCCACTGCATGTAGCGTCAAATTTCGTTTATTCGCTTTATAGTTTTTGTGCTTTAAGTTTTCCAAATAAAAGGATGGAAACATACCACGCTGCATCTTGGTCCACTCCTTATAACGATCGTGACAACAAAGAGCGTTTTATTGTTTATTATTAATTACACAAAGATAATTTACTCTTCCTTTTTTGTCACGTCATCCTACCAGGAGCTTAATTTCATTTGTTCCCATTGATATATGGGCCGTTTCAGCAGCAGGAGGGCGTATGTAGCTCAATAGCTTCTATTGATCAGAGGAAAGATGACCTTGTGTACACAAATACATCTTCGCTCTGATGTGAACGAAAACACATCGGTAATCGGAAAGGAATGTTATGCTGAACAGCCTCAGAGGGGTTTCATATGCTAATAGAATATTAAAAACAAAAAACTGTTTTAACTGAGAATAGGCATTGGTCTGAAGTCAAAACGAAAAGGAAATACATGAGCATCACAAAGCCTATTCCACGCATTTCCTACAAAGATTTTCCAGCACACAGCTCCGACCTACTACAGTAGTTACACTACAAGACCAAAATTTATGTGGCGACATGCGCGTCAAACATCTCATTCCAAAATCATGGGCATTAATATGGAGTTGGTCTCCCCTTTGCTGTTAACCTCTTGACGCTAGGTGTCAGATTATTATAAAATTTTTAAAATAACGACTATTTCTCAGGTCCAGATCGTAGAATATGCATAGAATTTACAGATTAGGATATAAAACACTCCAAAGTTTCCAAAACTGTCAAAATATTGTCTGTGAGTATAACAAAACTGATTCTGCAGGCGAAAACCTGAGGAAATATGACCGGAAGTGATTTTTTTGATTTTTTATCTGTGTTTCCTGGCCCGTCTTTCTTTCATTTTAAAGGGGTATCAACCAGATTCCTTTTCCAATGGCTTCCTCAGGCTGTGACCAGGCTTTAGACATAGTTTCAGGCTTTTATTTTGAAAAATTAGTGAGATTTTTCAAAACTAGTCAGGTGTCCTCTTATAAGTTCCTGCGCGCGAGGGGTAGCTCTCCATTTTCTTTTTCTCTTTCTTTTTCTATTGAATAGGTTACGGTACGGTTAAAATATTATCGATTATGTTTGTTAACCTTTTGCCAATAGGTGGCGCAATTAGCATTTTTTATTTCTGGGTGTCGCCAAATTAAACTGCCTCGTGCTCAATTCTTGATCGTACAATATGCATATTATTAATTCTATTGGATAGAAAACACTTTCTAGTTTCTATAGCCGTTGGAATTTTGTCTGTGGGTGACCCAGAACTCTTTCTACAGCGAAATCCATGACATGTACTGCGATGGTCTGAGAGCGAAGCTCTGATTTCAGATCAGTTTTGAAAGTCTCTGTATATCCTATGGAACGACATGAACTGCACCCGCCTTCCCCTGGATGTCAGTAACCAATGAGAAGTGGAATGGGCTTGCTGCGTAGCTCTCAGAGGTTATAAAAGGCCAAGGAGCGAGAGGAGCCTTCCTTTCCACGCTGAGCATTGCGCAGAGAGGGACCTCAGGATGCCATTTTCAAACGCTCAATTTTAAACGTTAGATGTATCCATCTGTAATTTAATTAGACATAGGTGTTAGAAGCATCATAACGAAGCTATTTTAAACCGAGTTATATCAGATTATGCGAGTATATTGCTATTTTTCGGAATTTCCTCAGTATTGCGCCTTGAGGATTTGGACACGTTATGGCAAAATAGCTATGGCTAGCTAGTGTTAGCTGCTATATCAGAAGTTGAATGCAACGTTTTACAACCAAGCAACGATTCTTTTGGACAAAGAACCACCGTGGCAAGATTCTGATGGAAGCTCGTCGAAAAGTAAGAGCTATTTATGATGTTATTCCGTTTTTATGTGGAAAAATGTAAACTCAATAATGGTGATTAGTGACGCCGTTATTGCGTCACTAGTCTGGCTGTAACGCACACTGTATGTCTAGTAACGTTAATTTTAAAAATCTAACTCTGCGGTTGCATTAATAACTAATACATCTTTAATTTCATGTCCAACCTGTATTTTTTTAGTCAAGTTTATGAATAGTTTTTGATAAAAATATTTGTATTTTCAAAATGGCGCCGGCCAGATTGCTTGAGTAGTTGAACACTATTTCCATTGTGTAAGCACGATTTGTGCCGCTAAATATGCACATTTTCGATCAAACTCTATATGGATTGTGTAATATGATGTTACAGGAGTGTCATCTGAAGAATTCTGAGAAGGTTAGTGAAAAAATTAATATATTTTGGCGATGTTGAGTTATCGCTCTCTTTGGCTAGAATCAATGCTCTGGTAACGTTTGCATATATGTGGTATGCTAATATAACGATTCATTGTGTTTTCGCCGTAAAACACTTAGAAAATCTGAAATGTTGTCTGAATTCACAGCCAAGCTTTTTTCTTGGTTAGTGGCTATCAATATCTTAGTTTAGCCGAATTGGTGATAGCTACTGGTGTTGAGAAAAAATGGTGGACAAAGAAAAAGGGTGTCTTTTGCTAACATGGTTAGCTAATAGATTTACATATTTTGTCTTCCCTGTAAAACATTTTAAAAATCTGAAATGATGACTTGATTCACAAGATGTGTATCTTTCATTAGGTGTCTTGGACTTGTGATTTAATGATATTTAGATGCTACTATTTAAATGTGACGCTATGCTAGCGATGCTAATCAGTGTGGGGGGGGGGGGGGGGGGGGGGGGGGGGATCCCGGATCTGGGTTTCAGAGGCAGTAAAAGTTAAAAACAACCTGAGGATTGATTATAAAAAATATTTGACATGTTTCTACGAACATTACGGATACTTTTTGGAGAAGTTTTAGAGAAGTTAAAAGAGCCTCCACTCTTCTGCGAAGGCTTTCCACTAGATGTTGGAACATTGCTGTGGGGACTTGCTTCCATTCAGCCACAAGTGTCATGATCGTAGTAATAACATCCGGAGCAAAGCGCAGCGTGAAATCGGTTCAACATTTAATTTGAAGTGAACCGCACCAAAAAACAATAAACTAACTAAATGTGACGTTCTGAAGTGCTCACAGTCAACAACACAAAAACAAGATCCCACAAAACACAGTGGGGAAATGGCTGCCTAAATATGATCCCCAATCAGAGACAACAAAAAACAGCTGCCTTTGATTGGGAACCATACCAGGCCAACATAGAAATAAACAACCTAGATTACCCACCCTAGTCACACCCCGACCTAACCAAAATAGAGAATAAAAAGGCTCTCTATGGTCAGGGTGTGACAACAAGAGCATTAGTGAGGTCGGGCACTGATGTTTGGCAATTAGGCTTGGCTCGCAGTCAGCATCTCAATTCATCCCAAAGGTGTTCAATGAGGTTGAGGTCAGGGTCCTGTGCAGGCCAGTCAAATTCTTCCACACCGATCGACAAACCATTTCTTTATTGACCTTGCTTTGTGCACAGGGGCATTGTCATGTTGAAACAGGAAAGGGTCTTCCCAAACTGTTGCCACAGTGTTGGAATCACATAATCGTCATTGTATGCTGTAGCGTTAAGATTTCCCTTCACTGGAACTAAGGGGCCTAGACTGAACCATGGAAAACAGCCCCGGACCATTATTCCTCCTCCACCAAACTTTACAGTTGGAAATATGCATTCGGGCTGGTAGCCTAGCGTCCGCCAAACCCTGATTTGTCCGTCAGGCTGCCAGATGGTGAAGCGTGATTCATAACTCCAGAGAACGCATTTCCACTGCTCCAGAGTCCAATTGTGGCGAGCTTTACACCACGACAGCCAACGATTGGCATTGCGCATGGTGATCTTAGGCAATTGTGCGGCTGCTCAGCCGCACTCCTGACAAACAGTTATTGTGCTGACATTGCTTCCAGAGGCAGTTTGGAACTCAGTATGAGTGTTGCAACCGAGGACAGACGATTTTTAAATGCTGTACGCTTCAGCGTTCGGCGGTTCTATTCTCTGAGCTTGTGTGGACTAGCACTGCTGCTGAGGCGTTTCCACTTCACAATAACAGCAGTTACAGTTGACCGGGGCAGATCTAGCAGCGCAGAAATTTGACGAACTGACTTGTTGAAAAGGTGGCATCTTACGTCCATGCCATGTTGAAAGTCAATGAGCTCTTCAATAAGGCCTTCTACTGCCAATATTTGTCTATGGAGATTGTATGGCTGTGTCCTCTTTTTTTATACAACTGTGAGCAACGGGTGTGGCTGAAATAGCCAAATCCATTCATTTGAAGGAGTGTTCACATACTTTTGTATATATAGTTTATGTTGATATCGTACTTCAAACTATGTGTAGGGAGTTTGCTTTCCGATTCAAACCTTCTCAAACAGCTTAATTCATACTCTTAGAGGAGGTGCTTCCACAATAATGTGATTTGTACCACATACACGGTAAAGTATTGGATTCTTCACACAACACAGTAAGACATTGTCCCATTACGCTACCTTTTCATGCTTTGTTTTATTAAATGAAAGCAAGCTTTACTCTTATATTTACAAGACCATCAGGCTTGATTTAACTGTTTTGTCTTGTAGTAGTGGTGCATGCCTGTATTTCCTTAAACCTTTTTTTCCATAACATCCATTTTTTGGTCAGTAGGTGCCCAACATAACATTTACATTTTAGTCATTTAGCAGACGCTCTTATCCAGAGCGACTTACAGTAGAGTGCATACATTTTATTACATTTTTACATACTGAGACAAGGATATCTCTACCGGCCAAACCCTCCCTAACCCGGACGACACTATGCCAATTGTGCATCGCCCCACGGACCTCCCGGTTGCGGCCGGCTGCGACAGAGCGCGAACCCAGAGACTCTGGTGGCGCAGCTAGCACTGCGATGCAGTGCCCTAGACCACTGCGCCACCCGGGAGGTCAACAACCTGTAGTTGTCTGTTGGACACGGTAGCTCAGATGTATAGATCGTGACTGCATTCCTGATTTCTGTAACTGTTAGCTTACCTGTGTAATATTGACATAAGCTCAGAACCACTTGTGTTTCAAACAAGGTTCTGCTTTATGAACTGCTGTGCTGATCAATTGTCAGTTCATTACCTCTGTCAAAATAATGTGTAGATTAAAGTTACGTTTGTACTTGTATTTATTTTTGCAATAAATATGGTGGTGCAACAATAATTTCCGATTTACAATTGGCCTATATCTAAAAAATACATACAGCCAAAAGTCCGGGCTTTGGCTGGGCCACTCAAGGACATTCAGAGACTTGTCCCGAAGCCACTCCTGCATTATCTTGGCTGTGTGCTTAGGGTTGTTGTCCTGTTGGACGGTGAACCTACGCCCCAGTCTGAGGCCCTGAGCAATCTGGAGCAGGTTTCATCAAGGATCTCACTGTACTTTGCTCTGTTCATCTTTCTCTCAATCCTGACTAGTCTCCCAGTCCCTGCCACTGAAAAACATCCCCACAACATGATGCTGCTGCCAGCACTATACTTCACCATAGGGATGGTGCCAGGTTTCTTCCAGATGTGGTGCATGGCATTCAGGCCAAAGAGTTCAGTCTTGGTTTCATCAGACTAGAGAATCTTGTTTCTCATGGTCTGAGAGTCCTTTTGGTGCCTTTTGGCAAACTCCAAGCAGGCTGACATGTGCCTTTTACTGAGCAGTGGCTTCCGTCTGGCCTCTCTAGCATAAAGGCCTGATTGGTGGAGTGCTGCAGAGCTGGTTGTCTTTCTGAAAGGTTCTCCTATTTCCACCTAGGAACTCTGTCAGAGTGACCATTGGGTTCTTGGTCACCTCCCTGACCAAGGCTCTTCTCCACCGACTGCAGTTTGGCCGGGCGGCCAACTCTAGGAAGAGTGTTGGTGATTCCAAACTTCTTCCATTTAACAATGGAGGCCACTGTGTTCTTGGGGACCTTCAATGCTACAGAAATGTTTTGGTACCCTTCCCTAGAGCTGTGCCTCGACACAATCCTGACTCAGCGATCTATGGACAATTCCTTCCACCTCCTGGCTTGGATTTTGCTCTGCCATGTACTGTCAACTGTGGGACCTTATATAGACAGGTGTGTGCCTTTCCAAATCATGTCCAATCAATTGAATTTATCACAGGTGGACTCCAATCATGTTGTAGAAACATCTCAAGAATGATCAATGGAAACAGGATGCACCTGATCTCAATTTCTAGACTCCTAGCAAAGAGTCAGAATACTTATGCAAATAAGTTATTTCAGTTTTGAATATCTTATACATTTGCAAAAATCTATAAAAACCTGTTTTCACTTTGTCATTATGGGGTATTGTGCGAAGATTGATGAGAATTATTATTGTTTTAATCCATTTTAGAATATGTCTGTATCGTAACGAATTGTGTAAAAATTCAAGGGTTCTGAATACTTTCCGAATGCACTGTATGTATATATATATATATATATAAAATTTTTGTATATAATTTTTTTCTTTTATATATATATATATATATATATATATATATATATATATATATATATATATATATATATAAAATATATGTATTTTTTTGTATTATTGTTTCATTAATTTCTCAGTCCCCACCCCCCCTGGTGCTCCACCTATGGACATACTGTATAGTTAGTTCATTTAGCAGATGCTTTTATCACACCGTAGTGCTATCAGACCTTTGATTCCAATGGAGGGTGAAAGGGGTTCACAAAATGTAAACTGCTATATATATTTTTATAGAAAAGTATTTTGTATTTTGAAAATACCAAATACATTGGATTGTATTTAAGCCCAGTGTAATTCAAATTTAAAAAACTCAGAAAGTTATTAAAATACTTATTTCAAATACATGTAGCACAAATACTGCCCATCTCTATGACGTCCGAAATGGCACTCTACATTTGCTTAAGCACTGTATAAATATCCATTGCATGATACTGTGTATTCCCATTCTATGGCTGTTGTGTACAATTCACAATATGCAGAGTGAAATCCCAGTGAAGGGTACAGCTCTAGCTTGTCATGTCAGTCATTTCAATTTATCCTTGACATATCAGTAACAATAGAGAGACAACAACAGAGAGAGTGAGAGAGAAAGTATATAGAGACAGAGAGAGAATGAGACCGGGAGAAAGAGAGATGGCTTGTACAGAGACAGACAGCTCCTACTCATTGGGGAGGAGGGAGTGGAAGTGGTGGTTTTCTCAGCCCCTGGCTCCCATCAATGTCACTCAAAGCCTGGCAGAACGCGAGGCGGGTGACATCCTGATCTCCCCAGCGTCTGGTTTGGGACAAGAGGACCTCTCTATGGACCTCCCTATACTCCACCCTCTCCTCCTGTCCCTCCCCCTCTTTCCCCAATTTGAGTCTCACTCACCCGCCTCAGCCGCCTGTCGGTCGGACTTCCTCGCTGTGGTGTGATACAATGTGTTAAATGGAGGCAGCTGACACGCTCCAGGATGTTATTGCTTCCTTCTCTCTTCTCAGACTCTGGTGGAGCTCCACTCTCTCACAGCTTGGTAAGGGTCAGCAGCAGTAGCATCACTAGAGTTGCAAAGAAAAATCATTTTATTTATTTAATTAGGCAAGTCAGTTAAGAACAAATTCTTATTTACAATGACGTCCTACCCCAGCCAAACCCTAACCCAGACGACACTGGGCCAATTGTGCGCCGCCCTATGGGACTCCCAATCATGGCCGGTGGTGATACAGGCTGGAACCGAACCAGGGTCTGTAGTGACACCTCTAGCACTGAGATGCAGTGCCTTAGACTGCGCCACTCGGGAGCCCCAAAAGTTTTTACGGAAATAAAGTTAGGAAGTTTCCAGGAATTAAGAGGGAATATGCAGGAAATGCAGCAAAAGGGATTTCTGGAAAACCAGGGAATTTTGGCCAAGTTACCACGATGTTGCAACCCTAAATATCACTCAGGGATCTGCTGGGAGGTGGCGCTGCAGGCCAGTGGAGGCTGGTGTCTGGCTAATTGCAATGACTGGAATAGACTAAATAGAACATCATAAATATGTATTTGTTTGATGTAAGCACTGGCTTGATACACAGCAAAATTCCACAGTGTTAAATCAACACTGACAGTGCTAAATTTAACACTGGGCTAGTGTCTATATGGTTCCACACTTGAGCTTTAACTAACACTGTGCTTAGTGCTGAAGCTTTTACACTTCGTCAGTGTTAGGTAATTAACACTTTCAGTGTTGTGCAATAACACCTCATATAAGGATTTACAAACTCTAATTAACATAACCACACACCACATAAACTGTGTTCATTTTACTCATAGAAAGTTAATTTAACTTCTTATGGCTGGGTGGCAGTATTGAGTGGCTCGGACGAAAAGGTGCCCAGAGTAAACTGCCTGCCACTCAGAGGCTAAGATATGCATAGTATTAGTAGATTTGGATAGGGAACACGCTGAAGTTTCTAAAACTGTTTGAATGATGTCTGTGAGTATAACAGAACTCATATGGCAGGCAAAAACCTGAGAAAAAATCCAACCAGGAAGTGGGAAATCTGAGGTTTGTAGGTTTGCCTATCCAATATACAGTGGTATATTGGTCATTTTGCACTTCCTAAGGCTTCCACTAGATGTCAACAGTCTTTAGAACCTTGTTTGATGCTTCTACTGTGAGGAATGAGGGAAGGATAGCTCTTTGAGTCAGGTGTCTGGCACGAGCTGAACATGCACGGTCACGTGAGAGTGACCTGCTTTCCATCGCATTTCTGAAGACAAAGGAATTCTCCGGTTGCCCACAACAGACTTCCTTCCGTCGCGACGTCCCTCCAAGGCCCTTCTATTAGCTTGCTAGCCCCGGCCCGCAAGCTGCCTGAAGCCACTCACTGGACTCCTATTATCACTCGGCTATTCCTCTCGCTAACTTCAATATGCTTTGTCCATTGTTGTTTTAGTTAGTATTTATTGCCTTATTTCACTGCAGAGCCTCTAGCCCTGCTCAATACGCCTTATAGTTCCACCTACCACACATGCGTTGACATCACCTGGTTTAAAAGACATTTCTAGGGACAATATGTCTTTCATCGTCACTCTAGGCACAGGTTTACCCACACTGTATTCACATCCTACCATACCTTTGTCTGTATATTATGCCTTAAATCTATTCTACCGTGCCCAGAAATGTGCTCCTTTTGAACGTACCAGACAACCAGTTATTTTAGCCTGAAGCCGTACCCTTATCCTACTCCTCCTCTGGTGATGTGGAGGTTAATCCAGGCCCTGCAGTGCCTAGCTCCACTCCCATTCCCCAGGCGCTATCATTTGCTGACTTCTGTAACCGTAAAAGCCTTGGATTCATGCATGTTAACATTAGAAGCCTCCTCCCTAAGTTTGTTTTATTCACTGCCCTAGCACACTCTGCCAACCCTGATGTCCTAGCCGTGTCTGAAACCTAGCTCAGGAAAACCACCAAAAACCCTAAAATGTCCATCCCTAACTATAACATTTTCCGACAAGATAGAACTACCAAAGGGGGCGGTGTTGCAATCTACTGCAGAGAGCCTGCAGAGTTATGTCTTACTATCCAGGTCTGTACCCAAACAATTCGAGCATATGTATGTATATATTTACACTATAAACAGAAATGCAAGGGATGATTATTATAATTTTTTTCTCAAAACATTGTATTCTCATGCAGATTTCAGGATGAACAGTAACAGACAAAACAAATACAGTAGAAGATTAACAAATTGGCTTGTTACTATAAAGAAGAAAACAATTAGGGTGCGTCCTGTCTCCTATTTGGGTCTGGCCACAGCACCTCATCAACATCACAAGCAATGTTCTCTGGCTAAATAGCAGAGGAAGTAGCTTCTGGAGTGGCGTATCCAGCCCTGGCATGCTCCCTCGCCACAGGCATCCTCCATCGCCTGGAGAAGGGGTTTGCGTTGGTGGGGTTCACGATCGTACGTCAAACATAATTCTATTGGCTTTAGAAATTGAGGATTTGGTGGCATGTTGAGCTTTAAAACTTGCGGAAGGTCAATGAACCAATTGGGATGGCGCGGTGTCCTATGAGGTTTCTTCCCCTGAGTCTTGTTTTGGCTAGGTTAAAGCCGTCCTCATCAACGTAGACAACGTAGATGCAGCAGCATCTAGTTCCATAACTCTCTGAAACAGATAAGGTAAAACATTTATTGTATGATAGTATGAATAGACATAGAGCAGTCAATATGCAGCAAAATACACTGGAATACAGTACCAATGGCAGGATAGTATAGCTCATTTGTACGTATTCATAGCGCTGTTGTTTCACTGTCAGAATTTCGCTCAAATGGAACTCCGTAGAGCTGCTTCATACAAATCTGATGGTGTTTCAGAAGACGGCCAAGTGCAGATAAACTCACCCTATTTATGTTGTGTTGTGTTGTCAGTGATGATGGTGTTGCAGTGTCGTAAACGTATGCTGTTGTTTTAAATGACCATAATCACTATGTGTTGTTCCTGCTCTGCTGTGAACAGCCAGTTTCTTCCTCCATTGAAGGGCCGTCTAGCATTTCTGCAAAAACATGATACAACTGGTTAGGGTGCAAGATTTTTCGGTATGAAATGAAATGCTACTGTAGTGCTGTAAGTACAGGAGCATGGTGTAGAGGGTAGGTTTACTTACCTGTTCTCATTTCGGAATGTCCGGGTGACACTTGCTGCAGTTTAGAGGCTCAAGTTAGGCTGGACCCTCTGCCAAGCCTCCCTGAAACTCAAACCATGGTTGACCACATGGTCAACCAAAGTGGCCCGGATCTCATCTGTGATTGTTCTCCTTGTCCCACTCTTTGTCCTTGTCCTCCTCTTACTCTCACTCCTCTTCCTCTAACCCTCTCTCCAAAATTGGCCTCCATTGTTGTCCAAACCAAGAAAGCCAACCTGAAGCCTATTTATAGAGCTCGAGCTCTGATTTCTAAGTGAAGAAATGAGCTGTAAGTGTTTTCACACATGAGCACTGGGTGTAGGTAATCGGTAAGTGAGTGTGGCATTTGGAATGGCAGTGTTTTCCAAACGAAACACAAGACCTGTTCGTTTTGAATGATGTGTCTAATTTAGAGAACTTAGTTTTTTGCAGAAAGTGTGTTTTACAATTACAAACTGGGTGTAAAGCAGATAAAGGGCTTGCAGTTTTGCAGACTCATTTACCTGATCTGAAGATTAGGTAAATGATTTAATGGTTTTACTGAGTGTGCCTCAAGTACTACTTTTAGTGCGTAAGCTATTGTAAAAAAACTGTAGACAAGATTGATAGCTGAAGATAGATGGTTTCAAAATGTAAGTAAAAGACCAAGCATGTTCAACCATTTTAATTGCTCAAAAACAACAGGATTAAAAACTTTTTCTTCTGCAGTGCACGTAATTCTTCTAAAAGGCATTGCAATTCTGAAAACAGGCTTACCGTCCTATAATCTATATTGTCCCAGTGCACCCAAATTGTTAGTGAGGAAGTATTGGGTAGGGAGAGAGGAATGTGCTCTATTTTTGCTGGTTTTAGTCTGAGTCATTCATTAAACAGTGTTTATCATCCATATTGACCTTGGTTAAATGTCCTGAGAATTATGTTTAAAGCTAAAGTCCCAGTAGGTAATTAACAACAATTAATTATTTGAGACAGGACCTGCAGAGGAAAGGTAGAAGCAGCAGTGACATAGGGATGGAGGGAAGGAGGCAAGAGAAAGAGAGGGAGAGGTAGCGACAGGGAAAGAGAGGGGGTTGGATTAGAGAGAGTTCCAGAGGGAGAGAGAAAGGGTGAAGAGAAAGAGAGGGAGAAAAAGTGGAGAGAAAGACGGGAAGAAAAAGAGGGTGGGGAGGTGGAAAGATAAGAGGGATAGATTTGAGAGAGAGATAACGAGAGAGAGGAAATCAGTGAACAGAGTGAAGGAACGAGGGCAGTGAAAGAGTGATAGGGAAGGAGTAGAGCGAGACAGATAAAGAATCATCAGTGGTCTGTCTGCAACGGTGTGGTCTTCATGGCCTGTATAACTACTAGACTATCTGGTGGTCTTTTCTTGTAGTATCAGATCTCATGAGAATTTCATTTGTTCAACTTTTATTTGTTGCATTTGATGTTTTCTATTTCTCGATCTAAGATGCACTTTTTGACTGTTTGTTGACACCGTTTTAAGACTACACCCCCTCAGCTGTTCAAGCACTAGGGTGTGGGGGTCTCACTTTAAAACACATTTTTGTTTCTCAACACCCCTTCCGCTTCTCATCGAGACCTGACATCCTACTCTGAGTTCTCCCTAACTTCTCTGAGTCTCTTCCATACTTGTCAATGGCACTTTAACTGAAGAAAAAGTAACCAATCAGACTTGGAATTTGTTTATGTGTCCTAAAACTAGACTAAAACTAGCTTTTATGTTAAAAATTTAACCAGAACATATAAAGTCAAAAATATACAGACAAATCTTGGTTAAATTGTTCCCGGTGTCTGTATAAAAATGTTTTTCTGAAGGTATTCAATACTCAAAAAATATTGTTTATCTGTTTGAGAATAACCTACCTTAAAACTTCTCAAGGATATGTGGGACGCTACCATCCCACTTGGCCAATAGCCAGGGAAAATGTAGAGCGCAAAATTAAAAAAAATGATATAAAATCAAACTTTCATTAAATCACACATGTAAGATACCAAATTAAAGCTACACTCGTTGTGAATCCAGCCACCATGTCAGATTTCAAAAATGCTTTTCGGCGAAAGCATAAGATGCTATTATCTGATGATAGCACAACAGTAAACAAAGAGAGTATAGCATATTTCAACACTGCAAGCACGAATCAAAACGCAGTAATAAAATATAAATCATGCCTTACCTTTGACGAGATTATTTTGTTGGCACTCCAATATGTCCCATAAACATCACAAATGGTCCTTTTGTTCGATTAATTCCGTCCATATATATCCAAATTGTCCATTTATTTGGCGCGGTTGATCCAGAAAGAAACAGCTTCCAATTTGCGCAAATTCACTACAAAATATTTCAAACTACTTTCGTAATACAACTTAAGGTATTTGTAAATGTTAATAATCAATCAAATTGAAGACGGGTCTGTCTGTTTTCAATACAGGAGATCAACAAACTAACGCTACTTTTCTAGTCCTGCGCAACTCTCAACAGTACACATGCCGTTACACTGTTTCCAGGTGGCCTTACTTCTTCATTGCACAAAGGAATAACCTCAACCTATTTCCAAAGAGTGGTGACATCCAGTGGAAGCGGTAGGAACTGAAAACAGGGTGATTAGAAATCCAGTATTCCAATGAAACCTCATTGAACTAAAAAACTTAAAAGTGACTTTAAAAAAAAAAGTATGGTTAGTCCTCGGGGTTTTGCCTGCTACATAAGTTATGTTATACTTACAGACATGATTCAAACAGTTTTAGAAACTTCAGAGTGTTTTCTATCCAAATGAGTAGAAGGAAGTTGAAATTGGGCACACTCTTTATCCAATAGTGAATTTGCTGCCCCCTATCCTAGAGAAGATAACTGAAAAACCTATATGAACCTTGATGAACATTATTTCACAAATGATTCCATGTATCTCACAATGCAACCTTCAAAAGGAATATGTGCAAACATGTACCATAAAGAAAGAAAAAGTGCAATACTCTAGACTCTTTTAGGCCTAAATTCTTGACAAAACATGAATATCTTGTTTAGGTTTTCTTAAGTCTTTATTATTGAATTCTGAGAAGTATACATATGAAGAGTTTATTTCCAAAATGCAATATACAAACATTTTTCACATTTTGTTTTTTTTCACCAGAAATGTTTACTACTTATGGGAACCTACAGTAAAAATATTACTGTTCCTAGATGTTTAATTCATAGATTTTAGGTGTGCATTTGCAAAACACTATATACAGTATCTATAGCTGGAATGGAATGTTTTTATACTGTATATTTGACTTTGATATGTGGTTGACTCATATAGCTATTTTAAGATGAACACACTAACTGTAAATTACTCTGGATTAGAGCATCTTCTAAATGTCAAATATAAATGTTTGACACACAGATCTCATATTAAAGTATTGATTAATGTATACAAGGATTTCGCTACACTCAAATTAACATCTGCTAACCAATGTGTACGTGACAAATTTCATTTCATTTATTGTTTAAAAAAAATGTATTACAGTTGAAGTCGGAAGTTTAAATACACCTTAGCCAAATACATTTAAACTCAGGTCTTGACATGTAATCCTAGTAAAAATTCCCTGTCTTAGGTCAGTTAGGATCACCACTTTATTTTAAGAATGTGAAATGTCAGAATAATAGGACAGAGAATGATTTATTTCAGCTTTTATATATCTTTCATCACAATCCCAGTGGGTCAGAAGTTTACATACACTCAATTAGTATTTCGTAGCTTTGCCTTTAAATTGTTTAACTTGGGTCAAACGTTTCGGGTAGCCTTCCACAAGCTTCCCAAAACAAGTTGGGTGAATTTTGGCCCATTCCTTCTGACAGAGCTGGTGTAACCGAGTCAGGTTTGTAGGCCTCATTGCTCGCACATGCTTTTTCAGTTCTGCCCACAATTTCTTTTTAGGATTGAGATCAGGGCTATGTGATGGCCACTCCAATAGCATGACGTTGTTGTTCTTAAGCCATTTTGCCACAACTTTGGAAGTAAGCTTAGGGTCATTGTCCATTTGGAAGACCCATTTGCGACCAAGATTTAACATGTCATGTCTTGAGATGTTGCTTCAATATATTTACAAAACTTTTGTGAAGTGCACCAGTCCCTCCTGCAGCAAAGCACCCCCACAACATGATGGTGCCACCCCCGTGCTTCATGGTTGGGGTGGTGTTCTTCGGCTTGCAAGCCTCCCCCTTTCTCTTCCTAACATAACGATGGTCTTATGGCCAAACAGTTCTTTTTTTGTTTCATCAGACCAGAGGACATTTCTCCAAAAAGTACGATCTTTGTCCCCATGTGCAGTTGCAAACCATTTTTTTTATGGCGGTTTTGGAGCAGTGGCTTCTTCCTTGCTGAGCGGCATTTCAGGTTATGTCGATATAGGACTCGTTTGACTGTGGATATAGATACTTTTGTACCTGTTTCCTCCAGTATCTCCAAAAGGTCCTTTGCTGTTGTTCTGGGATTGATTTGGACTTTTCGCACCAAAGTACGTTCATCGCTAGGGTACAGAACGCGTCTCCTTCCTGAGCGGTATGACGGCTGGGTGGTCTCATGGTGTTTGTACTTGCGTAATATTGTTTGTACAGATCAACGTGGTACCTTCAAGCATTTGGAAATTGCTCCCAAGGATGAACCAGACTTGTGGAGGTCTAGCATTTTTTTCTGAGGTCCTGGCTGATTTCTTTTGATTTCCCCATGATGTCAAGCAAAGAGGCACTGAGTTTGAAGCTAGGCCTTGAAATGCATCCACAAGTACACCTCCAATTGACTTAAATTATGTCAAATAGCCCAACAGAAGCTTCTAAAGCCATGAGATCATATTCTGGAATTTCCAAACTGTTTAAAAGCACAGTCAACTTAGTGTATGTAATCTTATGACCCACTGGAAATGTGATACAGTGGATTTTAAGTGAAATAATCTGTCTGTAAACAATTGTTGGGAAAATTACTTGTGTCATGCACAAAGTAGATGTCCTAACCGACTTCCCAAAACTATAGTTTGTTAATTAACATGAAATTTGTGGAGTGGTTGAAAATTTGTTTAACCTCTACCAAGCACCTACACCGGGTCCGGGAGCACCCCCCACCCCCCCCACACTGATTAGCATCGCGAGCATAGCGTCACAATTAAATAGTAGCATCTAAATATCATTAAATCACAATTCCAAGACACCTAATGAAAGATACAGATTCTGTGAATAAAGCCACCATTTCAGATTTTTAAAATGTTTTACAGGGAAGACACAATATGTAAATCTATTAGCTAAACATGTTAGCAAAAATCACAATTTTTCTTGTCCACCATTTTCTCTCAACACCAGTAGCTATCACCAATTCGGCTAAACTAAGATATTGATAGCCACTAACCAAGAAAAAACCTCCTCAGATGACAGTCTGATAACATATTTATGGTATAGGATAGGTTTTGTTAGAAAAATGTGCATATTTCAGGTAGATGTCATAGGTTACAATTGCACCCACCGTCACAAATGGACTAGAATAACTACATAGAGCAACGTGTTTACCTACTTACTAATCATCAAACATTTCGTAAAAATACACAGCATACACTAATCGAAAGACACAGATCCTGTGAATACACACAATATTTCAGATTTTCTAAGTGTCTTACAGCGAAAACACAATAAATCGTTATATTAGCATACCACATATGCAAACGTTACCAGAGCATTGATTCTAGCCAAAGAGAGCGATAACGTAAACATCGCCAAAATATATGAATTTTTTCACTAACCTTCTCAGAATTCTTCAGATGACACTCTTGTAACATCACATTACAACATACATATACAGTTTGATCGAAAATGTGCATATTTAGCGGCACAAATCGTGCTTACACAATGGAAATACTGTCCAACTACTCAAACAATCTGCCCGGCAGCATCATGATAATACAACTATTTTTATCGAAAACTATTCATAAACTTGACAAAAAAAATACAGGTTGGCCATGCAATGAAAGATGCATTAGTTATTAATGCAACCGCTAAGTTAGATTTTTAAAATTAACGTTACTAGACATACAGTGTGCGTTACAGACAGACTAGTGCCGCAATAACGGCGTCACTATTTACCGTTATTGAGTTTACATTTTTCCACATAAAAATGGAATAACATCATAAATAGCTCTTACTTTTCGACGAGCTTTCATCGGAATCTTGGCCAAGTGGTACTTTTGTCCAAAAGAATCGTTGCTTGATTGTAAAACGTTGCATTCAACTTCTGATATAGCAGCTAACTATAGCTAACGTGTCCAAATCCTCATTACGCAATACTGAGGAAATTACGAAAAATAGCAATATACTCGCATAATCTGATATAACTCGGTTTCAAATAGCTTCGTTATGATGTTTCTAACACCTATATCAAATTAAATTACAGACTGATATATCTAAAGTTCATTACTAAGCGTTCGAAAATGGCATCCCGGGGTCTCTCTCTGCGTAAAGTTCAACGTCGAAAAGATGGCGTACCTCACTCCTTGGTGTTTTATAACCTCTGAGAGCTACACAGGAAGCCCATTCCACTTCTCATTGGTTACTGACATCCAGGGGAAGGCGGGTGCAGTTCGTGTCGTTCCATAGGATATACACACCCCTTTAAACTGAACTGAGATCAGAGCTTCGCTCTCAGACCTTCGCAAAACCTGTCATGGATTTCGCTGTAGAAAGAGTTCTGTTCCACTCAGAGACATAATTCAAACGGCTATAGAAACTGGATAGTGTTTTCTATCCAATAATAACAATAATATGCATATTGTACGATCAAGAATTGAGTAGGAAGCCGTTTCATCTGTAGAGACAATTATGCTAATTTGAAACAGCACCCCCTATAGTCGCAAGAAGTTAAATGACTCCAACCTAAGTGTATGTAAACTTCCGAATTCAAATGTATGTTGATCTCACAAATGTATCGTTTGTACAGTTCTTTTAATACAAATGTAGCTATTTGTTGCATTTTACTGTGTAAAACTTGCCATTATTACTTATTTTTCTCAGACTAAAAATCTTTCCATCCACAGTTTTAATTTGAGAAAAGTCATATCGTATAAAATAAAATCACGACAGTTGTGATGGAAACCGGAAGTTTCGGTGTAATTTTATAAATGTAATTGAATTTTTTTTATGTCTAAAATGAACTATGTTGGAAATGGTGGTGGAAATGCCTTAATGCACAATGATTGATATAATAACGATCATATCTAAGTACATTTGGAGTCACGCGACTCAGAAAACCATGCAGTTTAATATGCTACAGATTAAATCAATTAGGATGAACTTCACAGGGTCTTGAAAATGCACGGGGATGAGCTCGATGCTGATTTTCAATAAATATTGATTATTGTATTCTGGTGACATGATGATTGATGCTTGACTGCCATTTGACGGATACAAATATTTTTGCTCTTATCCATACTAATCCCATCATGTAGACTAGACAACCTGCCCATCCTACCCGCACTCTATCTTCAAGCTGTTGGCTAAAGAGCAGGTGCCAAGACCAGAGCAGGCACATTTACTATTTAACACAGTTTTTGTGACAAAATGTAGATTTTCAACTTTAGATTTTTATTTGGTACATGAGTCACCACACTGATTTTTATCTGCAACAAGTCTATTTAATTCATTCCACTAGAAAAAGGCATATATTCTTAATGCGGATTCTAGAATATTCACATGAAAATCTGTCGCCAATTAGGTGTAAACCTAGCTAGTGAGGCGGATATATAGCGTTTTGCAAAAAAAATGGATTTCTTGTATCTGAAATAAAACCATTAAGTGATAGATTTCAAACAAATGATTAGATAGTGAAAAAACACACCATCTCTTTCATAAGCTCTTTAAACAATAAAAGCCAATTTACTAACGTTTCTGAAAATGGATATATAGCATTTTGGAAAGAATCTCTTCATATGCACACACTTAGGTGAAAATCTATAGGCCGAGGTGAAATATACCATATCGTTGCATACAAAATGGCAGGATTATTCAGGTTATTCACGAGAGCTTGATTGTGAATGCCTGTTTTGTAAACCTCATATCATTTAATTTCGTATCAGGGCTCTGTGTGCCTTCACATTACCTGCTTATGCCTCTGTCTACATCCCAAAATGGCACCCTATTCCCTTTTTTGTGCTTGGGCCATCGTCAAAAGTAGTGCACTAAACAGGGAATAGGTTTCCATTTGGGACGCATTCTCTGCCTCTTCGTCTCATCGTAATAATTATTGAATCATTCTGCTTTCTTATTGCCTGTGCATTGGATAACAGGTGCAGTAATCATTTTTTGATAGAAGCCATTTTCTATGTAATCCACCTGACTGTATGCCAGGCCTCACACAGGGTTTTGTCACAGGGAGGTCTGTGGAAGCTTTGTCTCTGTCGGCTTAAGGATTCTCTTATGAATAGATTTAGTGTTCCTTCTCATTGTCAACATTTTTGCCACCCTCAACAAAATACCACCCAAAGCAGATGTGAATGCGCCAAAGGTACTTTACATATAAACTCAGCAAAAAAAGGAACAGCCCTTTTTCAGGAACCTGTCTTTCAAGATAATTCGTAAAAATCCAAATAACTTCACAAGTCTCCATTGTAAAGGGTTTAAACACTGTTTCCCATGCTTGTTCAATGAACCATAAACAATTAATGAACATCCACCCTGCGGAACGGTCGTTAAGACACTAAATGCTTACAGACAGTAGGCAATTAAGGTCACAGTTATGAAAACTTAGGACACTAAAGAGGCCTTTCTACTCACTCTGAAAAACACAAAAAGGTAAAATGCCCAGAGTCCCTGCTAATCTGAGTGAACGTGCCTTAGGCATGCTACAAGGAGGCATGAGGAATGCAGATGTGGCCAGGGCAATAAATTGCAATGTCCATACTGTGAGACACCTAAGACAGGGTAACAATACCTGCACAGTATCAGTACATCCGAACATCACACCTGCGGGACAGGTACAGGATGGCAACAACAACTGCCCGAGTTACACCAGGAACACACAATCCCTCCATCAGTGCTCAGACTATCCACAATAGGCTGAGAGAGGCTGGACTGAGGGCTTGTAGGCCTGTTGTAAGGCAGGTCCTCACTAGACATCACCAGAAACAACGTAGCCTATGGGCACAAACCCACCGTCGCTGGACCAGACAGGACTGGCAAAAAGTGCTCTTCACTGACGAGATGCGGTTTTGTCTCACCAGGGGTGATGGTCGGATTCGCGTTTATCGCGTTTATTTTTACTAAGTTTAGCTTACCCCTAGATTTATCTATACATTATTTACAATTGTACACAGAAAATTCTCCAGTGTTAAATCCACACTAAAAGAGTGCAACCAAGATACACACTGCATAGTGTAAAACCTTATTTTAATATCTCCTAAAATGCTTTTCACTTGAGTCACTGTATTTGTTAGGGACAGAGACATGGTTGTTGCACATTCATACATGTTCAGTCCTATGGGCTAAACCAAGTGAGATCCTAAGTGGATATGTTATCATAAAAAAAATATCTTCTTAAACACATTACCATACGTGTCTCATAAGGCATTTTATTGAGGGCCATATTTTTCCTCTGACTCAGAGGCCTGAAAATCATACACATCACTTTGAACCAAAACCACACCCATCATTATCACATTTCCCAGCATGTACTGCTGTAGGTTGATATATTTTAAATTGTTTTTAATATGTGTGTTTTGCGTGTACATTGACTGATTCATCTTAAGGCTAGGGGACAGTATTCAGAAGTTCAGATAACTGATGTGCCCAAAGTAAACTGCCTGTTACTCAGGCCCAGAAACTAGGATATGCATGTAATTGGTAGCATTGGATGGAAAACATTCTGACGTTTCTAAAACTGTTAAAATAATGTCTGTGAGTATAACAGAACTGATATGGCAGGCAAAAACCAGAGGAGAATCCATTCGGAAATGTTTATTTTTGAGGTCACAGTCCATTCAAATGCTTGTCTATGGGATATTCAAAGGAATTCTTCCCAGATTGCAGTTCCTATGGCTTCCACTAGATGTCAACAGTCTTAAGAAAGGGTTTCAGGCTTGTTTTAAGAAAAATTAATTAGTAGTTGTGATTTTTCAAGGTGGATCTCATTTGGACTGCAGTCTTGTGGTTGGCGTGGATGATGGCGCGCACCTCGTTATTTATCTCCGGGTTTGAACATACTACATTCTGTCTTAAATTGTATCATTTATTTATATATTAGGGTACCTGTGGATTGATTAGAAATGTTGTTTGACTTGTTTGGATGAAGTTTATTGGTAACTATTCGGATTCCTTTGTCTGCATGTTGAATGAGTGGAACTGGTAGATTACTGAAACAAACGCGCCAACTAAACTGACTTTTTGGGGGATATAAAGAAGGACTTTATCGAACAGAACGACCATTTGCTGTGTAGCTAGGACCCTTGGGATTGCAAACAGAGGAAGATCTTCAAAGGTAAGTGATATATTTTATCGCTATTTCTGATTTTTGTAACGCCTGCTGGTTTGGATTTTTTTTTTTATGCATATGCAGGGCGCTGTCCTCAGGGTAATCGCATGGTATGCTTTCGATGTAAAGCCTTTTTGAAATCTGACAAAGCGGTTGGATTAACCTGTTTGGCGTGCAAGCCCGACGTCGGTACATTTATGACAACAGCCACTTCAAGTGCAGGGCGCGAAATTCAAAAGATATTTTTTTAAAATATTTAACTTTCACACATTAACAAGTCCAATACAGCATATGAAAGGTACACATCTGCACATTTGTGGCCTGCTGGAGGTCATTTTGCAGGGCGCTGACAGTGCACCTCCTTGCACAAAGGCGGAGGTAGCGGTCCTGCTGCTGGGTTGTTGCCCTCCTACGGCCTCCTCCACGTCTCCTGATGTACTGGCCTGTCTCCTGGTAGCGCCTCCATGCTCTGGACACTACGCTGACAGACACAGAAAACCTTTTTGCCACAGCTCGCATTGATGTGCCATCCTGGATGAGCTGCACTACCTGAGCCACTTGTGTGGGTTGTAGACTCCGTCTCATGCTACCACTAGAGTGAAAGCACCGCCAGCATTCAAAAGTGACCAAAACATCAGCCAGGAAGCATAGGAACTGAGAAGTGGTCTGTGGTCACCACCTGCAGAATCACTCCTTTTTTGGGCGTGTCTTGCTAATTGCCTATAATTTCCACCTTTTGTCTATTCCATTTGCACAACAGCATGTGACATTTATTGTCAATCAGTGTTGCTTCCTAAGTGGACAGTTTGATTTCACAGAAGTGTGATTGACTTGGAGTTACATTGTGTTGTTTAAGTGTTCCCTTTATTTTTTTGAGCAGTGTATATCCGGACATTCTGGGAAAAAGTTGCTACATTTTCACAATGTATAACCACGGTTTTCAGCTCTAACTATGCACATTTTCGAACAAAACATAAATGTTTTGTGTAACATGATGTCATAAGACTGTCATCTGATGAAGGTTAGTGATTTATTTTATATTTATTGCTGGTTTTTGCTAAAGCTATCTTTGCTGTGAATAAATGCGGTTGTGTGTTTGGCTATTTTGGTAAGCTAATATATTTCTATATTGCGTTTTCGCTGTAAAACACTTAAAAAAATCAGAAATATTGGCTGGATTCACAAGATGTTAATCTTTCATTTGCTGTACACCATGTATTTTTCATAAATGTTTTATGATGAGTATTTATTTATTTCACGTTGCTCTCTGTAATTATTCTGGCTGCTTCGGTGCTATTTGTGTTTGTAGCTGCAATGTAAAACTATGATTTATACCTCAAATAAGCAAATTTTTCAAACAAAACATAAATGTATTGTGTAACATGTTATAAGACTGTCATCTGATGAAGTTGTTTCTTGATTAGTGACTAATTATATCTATATCTTGTCGGTTTTTTGAAAGCTACCTATGCGGTGGATAAATAGCGTTGTGTGTTTGGCTATTGTGGTGAGCTAACATAAATATATATATTGTTTTTTCGCTGTAAAACATTTTAAAAATCGGACATGTTGGCTGGATTCACAAGATGTTTATCTTTCATTTGCTGTATTGGACTTGTTAATGTGTGGAAGTTAAATATTTAAAAATATATATATATTGAATTTGGCGCTCTGCGAAGGCAGCAGAATGTTGTGGGTGTTACGCTAGCGGAACCCCGGGGCGACAAAGGTTAAGATATCGTGGCACTAAGACAAAATGGAAATCTCAGGTACAAACGTAAACCTTACAGTTTACAGACCACATCAGACCTGCAATTCACATTGTGCTGGCTTGCAAACTGATGTGCAATTCTTATTGGAATCCAGCCAGAGTGGAGATATCTGACATTTGGAATTATAAGTCACCTGCAACCTGCATTTAGAATGATTGCCAGGTTTGAAAAACTAAGATATTTTTCCTTTTCAGACTACAACCTCTCACTTTCGGTTATTTGAAAGCAAAATCAGCTCCAAAATATAGTTATTTTCAAAACAAGCCATAGAAAGGTTTTTCAGGCCAGGATGGTGGACTTCTAGGCAGAGTTCCTATGTCCAGTGTCTCTGTTATTTTGCCCATCTTAATATTTTCTTTTTATTGGCCAGTCTGAGATATGGCTTTTTCTTCGCAACTCTGCCTAGAAGGCCAGCATCCCGGAGTTGCCTCTTCGCTGTTGACGTTGAAACTGATGTTTTGCGGATACTATTTAATGAAGCTGCCATTGAGGACTTGTGAGGCATCTGTTTCTCAAACTAGACACTCTAATGTACTTGTCCTCTTGCTCAGTTGTGCACCAGGGCCTCTCACTCCTCTTTATATTCTGGTTAGAGACAGTTTGCGCTGTTCTGTGAAGGAGTACAGTCGTGGCCAACATTGTTGAGAATGACACAAATATTAATATTCACAAAGTCTGCTGCCTCAGTTTGTATGATGACATTTGCATATACTCCAGAATGTTATGAAGAGTCATCCGATGAATTGCAATTAATTGCAAAGTCCCTCTTTCATGCAAATTAACTGAATCCCCCAAAAACACTTCCACTGCATTTCATCCTTGCCACAAAAGGACCAGCTGACATTATGTCAGTGATTCTCTCGTTAACACAGGTGTGAGTGTTGACGAGGACAAGGCTGGAGATCACTCTGTCATGCTGATTGAGTTCGAATAACAGACTGGAAGCTTCAAAAGGAGGGTGGTGCTTGGAATCATTGTTCTTCCTTTGTCAACCATGGTTACCTGCAAGGAAACACGTGTTGTCATCATTGCTTTGCACAAAAGGGCTTCACAGGCAAGGATATTGCTGTCAGTAAGAGTGCATCTAAATCAACCATTTATCAGATCATGAAGAACTTCAAGGAGAGCGGTTCAATTGTTGTGAAGAAGGCTGCAAGGCACCCAAGAAAGTCCAGCAAGTGCCAAAACCATCTCCTAAAGTTGATTAGGCTGCGGGATCGGGGCACCACCAGTACAGAGATTGCTCAGGAATGGCAGCAGGCAGGTGTGAGTGCATCTGCACGCACAGTGAGGTGAAGACTTTGGTGGATGGCCTGGTGTCAAGAAGGGCAGCAAAGAAGCCCCTTCTCTCCAGGAAAAACAACAGGGACAGACTGATATTCTGCAAAAGGTACAGGGATTGGACTGCTGAGGACTGGGGTAAAGTCATTTTCTCTGATGAATCCCCTTTCCGATTGTATGGGGCATCTGGAAAAAAGTTTGTCTGGAGAAGACAAGGTGAGCGCTACCATCAGTCCTGTGTCATGCCAACAGTAAAGCATCCTGAGACCATTCATGTGTGGGGTTGCTTCTCAGCCAAGGGAGTGGGCTCACTCACAATTTTGCCAAAGAACACATCCATGAATAAAGAATGTTACCAACACATCCTCCGAGAGCAACTTCTCCCAACCATTCAGGAACAGTTTGGTGACGAACGATGCTTTTAACCAGCATGATGGAGCACCTTGCCATAAGGCAAAAGTGATAACTAGGTGGCTTGGGGAACAAAACATCGATATTTTGGGTCCATGGCCAGGAAATCCCCCAGACCTTAATCGCATTGAGAACTTGTGGTCAATCCTCAAGAGGCGGGTGGACAAACAAAAACCCACAAATTCTGACAAACTCCAAGCATTGATTATGCAAGAATGGGCTGCCATCAGTCAGAATGTGGCCCAGAAGTTAATTGACAGCATGCCAGGGTGGATTGCATTGGTCTTGAAAAAGAATGGTCAACACTGCAAACATTGACTCTTTGCATCAACTTCATGTAATTGTCAATTAAAGCCTTTGACACTTATGAAATGCTTGTAATTATACTTCAGTATTCCATAGTAACATCTGACAAAAATACCTAAAGACACTGAAGTAGCAACCTTTGTGGAAATTATTATTTGTGTCATTCTCAAAACTTTTGGCCATGACTGTATGTATTCCTTGTAGCAGCTAGCGGACCCAGGATTTCGATGAATGGATGCTGGCCTTCTAGGCAGTTTAAAATTGTGTTATCAAACACGCATGAAGACAGAATAGGAGGCTGGAAAATGTTATTCCTGGGAGGAAACTTGGCGACACAAATCATGCAGATAGATACAACGGACCGTTCTGTGGTGGGCACCACACTGCCATGATGACAAGGGCTTCTACAGTAAGTGTGTATGTGTGTGCGCCTGTAGTGCTGGCTGCTGCTGAAACGAAGCATCTCCATATAGAAAAGCAATTATTCTGGAGATGCTACCAGAACCACCTTCTTCTTGCAGAATGCTGTGGTAGCCATTCTGGTTAAGTGTGCCTTGAATTCTAAATAAATCACTGACAGTGTCACCAGCAAAACAACCCGACACCATCACACCTACTCCTCCATGCTTCACAGTGTAAAATTCACATGCGGCGATCATCCGTTCACCTACTCTGCATCTCACAAAGACCATTGTCACGATCGTGTACTGGAGAGACGGACCAAGATGCAGCGGAATAATGATACATCTTCTCTTTTTATTTAAAGAAGATGAACGAACACGACACACTTTAACAAACAATACAAAACAACAAACGACCGTGAAGCTAAATAACGTTGTGCACATACACATACAGGCTACAAACGTTCTACATAGACAATTACCCACAACCAATGAGAGCCTATGGCTACCCTAAATAAGGCTCCCAATCAGAGACAACCGAAATCAGCTGTCTCTAATTGGGAACTCATTCAGGTAACCATAGACTCTCCTAGACCACTAAACATACATAGACAACACTAGACACATGTACTCCACACAAACCCATATACTATACAACAACCCCTTTACCATAAAAAACACCCAAAACCAACAAAACACAAACATTCCCCATGTCACACCCTGACCTAACTAAAATAATAAAGAAAACAAAGAATACTAAGGCCAGGGCGTGACATAACCCCCCCCTTAAGGTGCGAACTCCGGGTGCACCATTACACAGTCTAGGGGAGGGTCTGGGTGGGCTTCCATCCACGGTGGCGGCTCCGGCTCTGGTCGTGGTCCCCACGTCACCACAGTCCCTAACCACCTCCTTAGCTTCCTCAAAATGACCCCTCTCCACATTAACCCCATTGCATTAAGGGGCAGTTCCGGACTAAGGGGCAGCTCCGGACTAAGGGGCAGTACCAGGGTAAGGGGCAGTACCAGGGTAAGGGGCAGTTCCGAACTAAGGGGCAGTACCAGGGTAAGGGACAGCCCCAGGATAAGGGGCAGCACCAGGATAAGGGGCAGCTCCGGACTGAGGAACGGCAGCTCCGGACTGAGGGACTGCAGCTCCGGACTGAGGGACTGCAGCTCCGGACTGAGGGACGGCCGATGGCTGGCTGACGGATCTGGCTGCTCATGGCTGGCTGACGGATCTGGCTGCTCATGGCTAGCTGACGGATCTGGCTGCTCATGGCTAGCTGACGGATCTGGCTGCTCATGGCTAGCTGACGGATCTGGCTGCTCATGGCTAGCTGACGGATCTGGCTGCTCATGGCTAGCTGACGGATCTGGCTGCTCATGGCTAGCTGACGGATCTGGCTGCTCATGGCTGGCTGACGGATCTGGCTGCTCATGGCTGGCTGACGGATCTGGCTGCTCATGGCTGGCTGACGGATCTGGCTGCTCATGGCTGGCTGACGGATCTGGCTGCTCATGGCTAGCTGACGGATCTGGCTGCTCATGGCTAGCTGACGGATCTGGCTGCTCATGGCTAGCTGACGGATCTGGCTGCTCATGGCTAGCTGACGGATCTGGCTGCTCATGGCTAGCTGACGGATCTGGCTGCTCATGGCTAGCTGACGGATCTGGCTGCTCATGGCTAGCTGACGGATCTGGCTGCTCATGGCTGGCTGACGGATCTGGCTGCTCATGGCTGGCTGACTGATCTGGCTGCTCCTGTCTGATTGGCGGCTCTGGCAGATCCTGTCTGGTTGGCGGCTCTGGCAGATCCTGTCTGGTTGGCGGCTCTGGCAGATCCTGTCTGACGGACGGCTCTAGCGGCTCCTGTCTGGCTGGCGGCTCTAGCGGCTCCTGTCTGGCGGACGGCTCAGTGGGCTCATGGCAGACGGGCGGCTTTGCAGGCTCATGGCAGACGGGCGGCTTTGCAGGCTCATGGCAGACGGATGGCTCAGATGGCGCTGGGGAGACGGATGGCTCAGATGGCGCTGGGGAGACGGGCAGTTCAGTCATCGCTGTGCAGACGGCAGACTCCTGCCGGCTGAGGCGCACTGTAGGCCTGGTGCGTGGTGCCGGGACTGGTAGCACCGGGCTGGGGACACGCATCTCAGGGCTAGTGCGGGGAGAAGGAACAGGGCATACTGGACCCTGGAGACGCACATTAGGCCTAGTGCGTGGTGCCGGCACTGGTGGTATCGGGCTGGGAACACGCATCTCAGGGCTAGTGCGGGGAGAAGGAACAGGGCATACTGGACCCTGGAGACGCACATTAGGCCTAGTGCGTGGTGCCGGAACTGGTGGTACCGGGCTAGGGACACGCATCTCAAGGCTAGTGCGAGGAGCAACAACAGGGCACACTGGACTCTCAAGGCGTACTATAGGCCTTGTGCGTGGTACCGGTACTGGTGGTACCGGGCTGAGGACCCGCACATCAGGGCGAGTACGGGGAGAAGGAACAGTGCGTACAGGACTCTGGAGACACACAGAGGGCTTGGTGCGTGGTGTAGGCACTGGTGGTAATGTGCTGGAGACACGCACCACAGGGCTAGTACGTGGAGGAAGAACAGGGCTCTGGAGACACCCAGGAAGCTTGATGCGTGGTCTAGGCACTGGTGGTAATGGGCTGGAAACACGCACCTCAAAGCTAGTGCGGGGAGCAGGAACAGTGCGTAAAGGGCTCTGGAGACGCACCTTAGACCTAGCGCTTGGTGCCGGAACTAGTGGTACAGGGCTGGGGACATGCATCTCAGGATGAGTGCAAAAAGTAGGAACAGGACACACCGGGTTGTGAAGGTGTACTGGAGACCTGGTGTGTATAGCCGGCATCAAATGTTCCGGAACTTTAACACAAGTTTCAGGCTGAGTACGAGGAACTGACACAGGTGGCATCGGACAGCTAATACGCTCCTCAGGGAGAATGCATTGCATACTCTGCCAAACCAACAGCTCTCTCTCTTCACTCTCCTCCAATTTCGTCAACAACTCTTCGAATGTCTCATAATCTCCCCTTCGTTCACTCTCCTCCAATCTGTCCAATAACTCCTCGACCCACTCAGACTCACCCCTCAACTTCGCCGACTGCTCCAAGTGCCCCCCTCCAAAAAAAATTTTGTGCTGTCTCTTGGGCTTCCTCCCGTGTCGCCGTGCTGCCTCCATCTCTGCCTTGGGGCAGTGATATTCCCCTGGCTGTGACCAGGGTCCTCTCCCGTCTAGAATTTCCTCCCACGTCCAGGAGTCTTGACATTGCTGCTGTTGCTTTGTTTTCCGCTGCTTGGTCCGATGGTGGGTAATTCTGTCACGATCGTGTGGTGGATTGATGGACCAAAACGCAGCTTTTGGAAAGTAAGCCATCTTCTTTTATTTTTTTAAGATGACGAGAAATAAACACGACACGAAACACTTTAACAAAACGAACAAAACAACAAACGACCGTGAAGCTAAATAACGTTGTGCACTTACACACACTGGCTACAAACGCTCTACATAGACAATTACCCACAACCAATGAGAGCCTATGGCTACCCTAAATAAGGCTCCCAATCAGAGACAACCGAAATCAGCTGTCTCTAATTGGGAACTCATTCAGGTAACCATAGACTCTCCTAGACCACTAAACATACATAGACAACACTAGACACATGTACTCCACACAAACCCATATACTATACAACAACCCCTTTACCATAAAAAACACCCAAAACCAACAAAACACAAACATTCCCCATGTCACACCCTGACCTAACTAAAATAATAAAGAAAACAAAGAATACTAAGGCCAGGGCGTGACAACCATGTCATAATGTGTTATAATACTGGTTGTCAAGTAGTGCTACAAATAAATGATATGAGTTGGTATGGCATTACACCATAGGTGTAAACTATATACACTCCCTAGTGTTAAAAATATTACATGAGGTGTTATTGCTTGACAGCACTAAGAAAATTGCTAATTTAACACTGAAAATTGTGGACCATATTAACACTAGACCAGTGCTAAATTGAAAACGGTCAGTGTTGATTCAACACTGGAGAATTTGCTGTGTGGTTGTGACACCTGTGTGTTGGTACTTTTGCTGCCTGAATGAATGAATGCGTTCCACATTGATCAACCTGCAGCTGACATACAAAGATATGAACATGCATGGCAGAACAGAACAGTTAAACACACTAATCAACAATTGTACTGAGGCCTGGTCAATGGGATGCCATTGTTGCAGCAGCTATTTTAAAAGACTTCTTGTTTAAACTTATAAGAAAAAGCCAGGTATACAAGAAGCTGAATTGGATGAGAGTGAATGAAGGCTATAAGAGCCCTCTTATCAGTGACTCTGGCACACAGGCTGTCTACCAAACCTTTTAGACCTGTTTTCCTCTTGTCTTGTAAGCATTGACCAAGTCACAGGTGGCGTCAGTCAGGTCTGTGACCACACAGCATCGTCCACAGTGCGTGGTAAAAAACTGTGGTTGTGTAAAGCGTGGTAAAAGCCTACTGTGTTAAATGACCCAGGTCTCATTTCACACGTACTCTCTGTGTTGTAGATCAGAGCTCTGGGGCACACAGGCGCACACACATACACACTTGCTGTAGAAGCCCTTGTCATCATGGCAGCGTGGCGCCCACCACAGAACGGTCCGTTGTGGCTATCTGCTTCATTTGTGTCGCCAAGGTTCCTCTCAGGAATAACATTTTCCAGCCTCCTATTCTGTCTTCATGCTGTGTAGGCAAGTGTTTGGTAATCCAATTTTAAACTGTGTGAACAAACACTCCCTGTTGTGTTATGCTGTCATCTTGGAGTTTATTATAGTAGACCAATGTAGGGTAAAGTAGTACAGTATGTATAAATGAAACATTTTTAACAAAGCAATTTTAAGCAAATGGTGTTAATTCTAGCCTATTTTTTCTATATATGCTAATGATATTATCAAACAGGTATATTAAAGTAAACTGTTCAACCAATACAGTTGCCATGGTAATATCATTATATGGTGCACTAGTTTTGACCAGGGCCCGTAAGGTCAAAAGTTGTGCACTATGTAGAAAATAGGTTGCAAATTTGGGACAAAGTCAGGGAAAGCGGTTCTATGGCCAGTATCGGATAGAATAGACCATTGTTGAGACACTTCTCCGGTGCGGAAATAATCTGTCCTTTGCCACACATCTCTACAGCCTCTTTAAAACAACGAGAAGAAGGAATAATTTTAAATGTGACAACCATGCAATGGGGATGTACACAATAGGAACACCTTCCTAATTGTGAGTTTCACCCTCTTTTGCCCTCAGAATAGCCTCAATTTGCTGGGGCGTGGACTCTACAAGGTGTCCAAAGCGTTCCACAGGTATGCTGGCCCATGTTGACCCCAATGCTCCCACAATTGTGTCAAGTTGGCTGGAAATCGTTCGGGTGTGTTGGAATCGGCTAAACTTTTATCATTGAGATAGTAAATGAATGATAGGAAATTAAAGAGACTGGGTGTTACGTTAGAAGTTAATGGTTCTCTGAAGAAAGACAGAAGGCTTTGGAATGTGTTTTGATGGAGGAGAGGAGAGCGATGTGTTGATATAGGGAAGACAGATGGATATCTGTAGATTAGGTGAAGGAGGGGTTGAGGTCAGGAGGTGAGGGGTGAGGTCAGTTCCCCTTAAGTGAGTAATCAGGGTACCTTCTTTCCTGTGGAGCCATGGAGTGTCTTAAGCAGGATGTATATAAACGGTGATGTCTGAAATGTTTTGCTGTCTGATTACAGCTGTACAGAACCTTTGGGGATGATTAAACTTGGTTAAAGCTTCTCTAGAGTCCGTGAGTTATTTACTCTGAAAAATAAGAACCCAACAGGTGGTGGACTATTCTTGATACACACAGGAAACTGTTGAGCGTGAAAAACCCAGCAGCGTTACAGTTCTTGAAACAAACCGGTGCGCCTGGCACCTACTACCATACCCCGTTCAAAGGAACTTAAATCTTTTTTCTTGCCCATTCAAACCCTGAATGGCACACATACACAATCCATGTCTCAATTGTCTAAAGGCTATAAAAGCTTTCTTTAACCTGTCTCCTCCCCTTCATCTACACTGATTGAAGTGCATTTAACAAGTGACATCAATAAGGGATCATAGTTTTCACCTGGTCAGTCCATGTCCTTGGAAAGAGCAGGTGTTCCTAATGTTTTGTACACTCAGTGTATCTATATTGAGACATGTCTTAATAATTACCTATCCATTGCATTAGTGGGAGTATGTTGCCTGGGAAAGGTCATCGTAGAGGCTAAGCATTGCGTATGGAGGAGGATATAGCAGGTGTCAATACACCAGGCCCGGGTTCAAATACTATTTTAAATCTTTCAATTACTGTCAGCATTTGCTCTAGCCTACCTACAGTGCCAGGTGGGAGTGGTTTGCTATTGGTTCCATTGTGCAAGCTCTTCAAGCCCAGATAAAGTATTTGAAATTATTTCAAATTGAATATTAACACAGGTCTACTATACACTATAGCCTCGAGCAGACAATGAGCGCGAGCTGGGCAGCAATCAGAGGCTTATTATATAGCAGCGCTATTCCCCTGAGGAATAGGTCACTGTTACCAATAACATGCTGTTCACTCTGTAGAAGATATCTCATATCAGTGGGTTTATTTTTGGGAAACAAGTTGCTAAACTAGGTAAATAGATAAGATGACCAATACAGGGCTGTGATTCCTGAAGGTTTTTGACTGTTTCAGGCGGTCTTAAAAATATTTACAGGAGACTATCCAGGTGAACAACTCATCTAATCAATACTGCCTCTAGCCAGTTTCCACGCTATAAACTGCAGCCCTCGAAGCCAATGGTGTAATCCAACTAGACTCGTCCTAAATCTGTTTGTGTTATCTTACACTTGGCAAGACTGCACAAACAGATCTGGGACAAAGCTAGGTTCCAACCCATTATTTGGGAAACACGAGACTACTAGAGCATGATCCACCAAACAGTGTCCTCTGGGGTGTGAGAGAGGACAATACAATGGCACCGCATTACACTAGCAGCACCTCAAGGAGAGTCTTCTCAGAAGCCTGCTAGGCTATTTCCCTTTAAAAGCCACTTAAAAGCCAACCTGTTAATAATGAATGGTTGTTAGTGATGGGACAATAGCGGGATATATAAAGACCCTATCTTTATTCATTCAAATAGAGGTCACTCTCCCAGGTGTCTACCCCTCTCTCAAACTCTCTCTCTCTCTCTCTAGATGATTCTAAATTGCATTTTTTCATCTTCTCTCTTGACCCTCTTCTCTTTTGAGTGAAAAATTCTCTCTCTCCGTCTCTCTCTCACAAAGCCCAGGTTCCATCAGAGGAAGGAGGCCAAATTTAAATGGGATAAATCATCCATCTGATTAAGTGAATATTCCCTGTGATGAGGAAGAAGAGAGTTAATATGGAGGAGATGATGAATTGGAAATGAAGAAGAGATAAATGTGACTATTTCCTCTCTGTCCAAGCAAGGACTTAACTTTAATAATTTACAACCTCGGGAAATAATGCCGGGAACTTATTAAAAGAACAGAAAGTTCTCTGGATGCAGATGAAGACGTCTGCTTGTAAATGTGTCTTATAGACCCATTAGACTGTAATTTCACATTAGTGATGAACAGTGTCTCTAGCTGCTTTGCTAATTAGGGGACGTTTAGGATCAAATGTAAATAAAACAAAAAGACATATCTAATTATTTATATATTACACATATCACAGAAAGAAATATCATGTGTTGTAAATTTCTCCTGCTGATATAGACAGAGGCCTACTGTACTCCTGAATTCCACTGTCTGCCACCTGTATAGCTACACTCTGATGCAGACTTTCCTTTACCAAACTACTGCTGCTGTTGAGTGCCTCACAGATGTAGTTGAAAATCAGTAGGGAGAAATGGTACTGCAAAGGGCAAAAAAGAAAATGATAGAGATGGACTTGGCTTTCCAGGAACTGTAATTGGGAGTATAAATACACATATTTGTATTTGCCAAGGCAGCAGCTACTCTTCCTGTCACGTTCTGACCTTAGTTCCTTTGTTTTGTCTTTTGTTTTAGTATGGTCAGGGCGTGAGTTGGGCGGGTTGTCTATGTTAGTTTTTCTATGATTTTTCTATTGCTGTGTTTGGCCTGAAATGGTTCTCAATCAGAGGCAGCTGTCAATCGTTGTCCCTGATTGGGAACCATATTTAGGTAGCCTGTTTTCTGTTGGGTTTTGTGGGTGGTTAATTTCAGTCTTTGTGTGTCTGCACCAGACAGAACTGTTTCGGTTGTTTCTTTGTTATTTTGTTATTTAAGTGTTCAGTTTTGATTATTATTAAACATCATGAACACTAACCATGCTGCACCTTGGTCCTCACCTTCTTCCACCGACGACAGCCGTTACACTTCCTGGGGTCAAGTAATATTAAGGCAGTAACAATAACAAATAAAATACTGAAAAAATATATAACTCAACATGTAAAGTGTTGGTCTCATGTTTCATCAGCTGAAATAAAACATCCCAGAAAATTTCCATTCGCACGAAAATATTATTTCTCTCAAAATGTGCACACAAATTTGTTTACATCCCTGTTAATGAGCATTTTCTCCTTTGCCAAGACAATCCATCCATCTGACAGGTGTGGCATATCAAGAAGCTGATTAAACAGCATTATCATTACAAAGGTGCTGGGGACAATAAAAGGCCACTGTAAAATGTGCAGTTTTGAAACAAAACACAATGCCGCAGATGTCTCAAGTTTTGGGGGAGCACCCAATTGGCATGCTGACTGCAGGAATGTCCACCAGAGCGGTTCGTAGAGACTTTAATGTTCATTTCTCTACCATAAGCCACCTCCAACATTGTTTTAGAGTTTGGCAGTACGTCCAACCAGCCTCACATGTAACCATACCAGCCCAGGACCTCCACATCCGGGTTCTTCACCTGTGGGATCGACACCCGGACAGCTGATGAAACTGAGGAGTATTTATATCGGTAATAAAGCCCTTTTGTGAGGAAAACCTCATTCTGATTGGCTGGGCCTGGCTCTCCAGTGAGTGGGCCTGGATTCCAAGTGAGTGGGCTGCTATTCTGTCCAGTCGTGTGAAATCCATAGATTATGGAGTAGTTTATTTAAATTGACTGATTTCCTTATATGAACTGTAACTCAGTAAAATCGTTGCATGTCCGTGTATATCTTTGTTCAGTATTCATTACAT
Source organism: Salvelinus fontinalis (assembly GCF_029448725.1). NCBI lineage: Eukaryota > Metazoa > Chordata > Actinopteri > Salmoniformes > Salmonidae > Salvelinus > Salvelinus fontinalis. The sequence continues at coordinate 21,206,518 of NC_074703.1, read as the reverse complement.
TTCACTTTTCACAATGCATTAAGTGTGTGACCTCAGGCCACTACTCTACTACCACATCTACAATACAAAGTCCATGTGTGTGTGAGGAGTGCGTGTCTTACCATGTTTATGTGTAAGCGGGTGCCTCTTCAAAGTCCCCGCTGTTCCATAAGGTGTATTTTTATCTGTTTTTTAAAATCTGATTCTACTGCTTCCATCAGGTACCTGATGTGGAATAGAGTTCCATGTATCCATTCCTCTTATGTAGTACTGTGCTCCTTCCATAGTCTGTGCTGGACTTTGGGAATGTGAAGAAACCTCTAGTGGATGTTGTGGAGTATGCATGGGTGTCTGAGCTTTGTGTTTTAACAGACAGCTTGGTTCATTCATCATGTCAATCCTTTTTTTTTTGAAACAAGTAGGGATGAAGTCAATCTCTCCTCTACTTTGAGCCATGAGAGATTGACATGCATATTACTAATGTTTGATCCCTGTGTACATTTAAGGGCCAGTCGTGCTGCCCTGTTTTCTTCCTGGGTACCTCTTTGTGGCACCTGACCACACGATTGAACAGTAGTCCAGGGGCGACGAAACTAGGGTCTGTAGGACCTGCCTTGTTGATAGTGTGGTTAAGAAGGCAGCGTAGTGCCTTCTTATGTACAGACTTCTCCCCATTTTAGCTACTGTTGCATCAACGTCTTTTGACCATGACAGTTTACGATCCAGGGTTACTCCACGTAGTTTAGTTTCCTCAGCGTGCTCAGTTTTAGTTGAGATTTAGTTGAGGTTTAGGGTTTAGTGAATGATTTGTTCCAAATACAATGTTTTTAGTTGAAAGAAATATTTAGGACTAACTTATTTCTTGCCACCCATTCTGAAACTGAGAGCAGCTCTTTGTTTTAAGTGTTGCAGTTATTTGACTCACTGTAGTAGATGATGTGTATAGTGTTGAGTCATCCACACATTTAGAGCCAGTGGCAGGTCATTAGTAAAGACTGAAAAAAGTAAGGGTAAAAGACAGCTGCCCTGGGGAATTCCTGATTCTACCTGGATTATGTTTGAGAGGCTTCCATTAATGAACACTCTCTGTGTTCTGTTAGTCAGGTAACTATTTATCCACAATATAGCAGGGGGTGTAAAGCCATATCACATACGTTTTTCCAGCAGTAGACTATGATCGATAATGTCAAAAGCTGCACATGAAGTCCAACAAAACAGCTCCCACAATATTTTCATCATCAATTTCTCTCAGTCAATAATCAGTCATTTGCGTATGTGCCGTGCTTGTTGAATGTCCTTCCCTATAAGCTTGCCGCAAGTCGGTTGTCAATTTGTTCAAAGTAAATTAGCATTGTATCTGGTCAAACACCATTTTATCCAAAAGTTTACTAAAGGTTGGTAACAGGCTGATTGGTCGGCTATTTGAGCCAGTAAAAGGGGCTTTACTATTCTTGGGTTGCGGAATGACTTTTGCTTCCCTCCAGGCCTGAGGGCACACACTTTCTTGTAGGCTTAGATTGAAGACATGGAAAATAGGAGTGGCAATATTGTCCGCTATTATCCTCCGTAATTTCCATCTAAATTGTCATTTTTCACCTCTTCCATACTCACTTGGCCACTTTTTTGGAATCTTTCAGAGCTCGAATAATTTCTTTAAAATCAATTTTCAGCAGTTACGAGCTAACCCTCCTAATGTCGTTTGACCCCACATGGACTGTGAGAGTGTCAGCTCCTTGCAGCTGTCGCAGAACGGTCGGAAGCAGCCTTGTTATGTCCTGTACTCATGCTCCAGGGTAGCACAAGGTTTTCACCACGGGAACCAAGATCTTTCTTACTATAGAGCTGCTGATGATGACAGCTGGTGCAATGGCTGAGGTCAGGCCGTTCATTTGCTTCCAGTGGTTTTGCTACATTTTCCATGGTTCATAGACCCCAAATACTGTTTGAACCCAGGTCAGAATCTTCTACCACCATAGTTGTACCAGATGTGTGTATAAGAGAGAGGGGGGTGGGGGGCGAGAGAGATGGTCGGAGAAACGTTGCACGAGAGAGAGACAGTGAGCAAAAGAGAGAGAAAGAAAATGAACGAACGAGAAAGAAAGAAAGAGATGGATGGATGGATGGATGTCATTGTGAGTTTCACAGATGTGTGGTCACATCAACTCCTGAACCCTCTTTTCTCCCTCCTCTCATCCTCCTCTCTGTCATGCACCCACGTGTGTGCTCTCTCTCACGCGCGCTCCCTCTCTCTCACGCGCGTTCCCTCTCTCTGGGCTTTAAAAGCCACTGGAGTGTACAGAGTCAGCCTGGACTCGGCTGTGCTCATGCCAACCAATATCCTCCCGTTGCCATGTGTTAGTTGCCGTCCGTTGGTTGCCGTCCTTTGGTTGCCGTGCATTGGTTGCCGTAACATTGGTAACTTGGTGGGTGCTCATATTTATCCTTTTTCACACATGTACAAGTGAACATTAATATGAAAATGTGAATTGGAAATGTGTATTTTGCATATCACTACTCTCGCTGAGACAACCTTGTAGAGTGGGATCATGACCAGGGTCGGCCATTATCAACGGCGACCCTGGAGCAATGTGTGTTAGTTGTCATGCGTTGGTCGCCATGCATTCACTGCATTGCCATTCATTTCAATGGATCGGAGCACGTCACCTTCATTATGCTATATGCCCGTAATGGCACAAAAGGAGAAAGGAAGAGGTAGATGGGGGAAGAGAGAGTGAATGGAAATGGAACGACCTTTCTGAATGTGCACCTTGCCTTGTGTCATGACTTCCACGTGTGTTTTTATTATTATTACGTTTATTTGTCAAGGACCATGTACAACATGCCATTGCACCAGATTTGGCTAGATAGGTCATTTGCATCTGTAGTCCCTGGGTGTTAGTGTTGAGCTGTAAAGCTACAGGCATGTCTCGTCATGTAACGGGGTCTTTCATGTGTGTTCTTGCCTTTTTGATCTAAGAGGAAAGTTCCTGTGATTTGAACCACATCACACGTTCATCGCTCCATACCTCTCTCCATCTCTCTCTCTATCCCTTCCTCCCCGGGGCAAGTACCTATGATTTAAACCACATCCCACATTCATCTCCTCATCTCTCTCTCCATCCCTCCCTTTATTCCTTCATCGCTCTCAACCCAACTACAACAAAGCGAGCGGCGCATTTAAGGTATTTATCCATCCCTCCATATCTCTATCCCCTCCCTCCATCTTTCCATCCCCTCCATCTCTCCATTCCCTCATCACTCCATCTTTCTATCCCTTCCATCCCCATCTAGGCTCAGCAGGGGCAGAGAAAAGAGATGCTATTTGCCAGGCAGGCAATCTATGATATGTCACAAATAGGTGTCAACTGTTATTGGAGGGGGAGGGGGAAAAGGAAACTCACTTATCAGACAGGAGACAGGACATAGCTGTAACATTACAGGCACTGTAATCCATTTTAAAGCTAATCCATTTTACAGTACCAAAAAACGTTACTGTTATCTAATTTACAGTATATTACTGGAATTACCCATGCAGCGACACATGTTCTTTGCAAGTTTTCATGTTGACATTTACATCTTGGTCATTCAGAGTGCATTCTTGTCCTTAGAAACTTAGTCAGTGCATTCAACCAGGGTTGATAGAAAAACACATCACAGTCATCGCAAGTAAAAATGTTCTGTAACCGTTACTGAAAATGTTGTTATAGTTAATAATTGCAATTATAACAAGATATCTTGATATATCTCTGACCATCTCTGGCTACTGCCAATACAATACTGTGATATTCACGGAAATTTGATGCCAGAGCAAAGAAATACGGTAAAAGTAACTATTGAACTGTAATAATGTTTCTACATTACTTTACTGTAATTAGAGCAAGCAGGTTGCTGTAGGTATTCACATATTACAGCATATTAATGAATACTAGGTGTTTTACATCACTTGTGTGTCTACATGCGTAATCAAAGGCTTCCAAACTGGCCATGGCTACAGGGCAAATCAGAAGAAATGGTAATACATATCAAACCAGTAGAAGGTGTAAGACTCTTTATTAGAGTGATCTGTTTTTTATACATATTTAATTTAGAGGGAACTACTACCACATATCACTTTAATTGGTACAGGACTCTCACTAATAGGTGCAACAATTATAGCCAATTACAATATATTAATGAGCCAGCAATTCTTTCTCCTCCCACAATATTTCTCCACAATGCTTCATTTACAGTATGCTGCAGTAAATATATAACAAAACAGCAATCAGTACTTTATTGTTGAATTGTATTGAAAATAAAATCAGCAATTGGTAATATTGAATATTTAATTATATATTACAGCTTACTGTCACGACTTCCGCCAAAGGCGGTCCCTCTCCTTGTTCGGGGGGTGTTTGGCGGTCGACGTCACCGATCTTCTAGCCATCACTGATCCATTTTTAATTTTCCATTGGTTTTGTCTTGTCTTCCTTCACACCTGGTTCAAATCCCATCAATTACATTTTGTGTATTTAACCCTCTGTTTCCCATCATGTTCTTGTCGGAGATTGTATGTTTGTATGTTCGTGTATTATGTATTGGTGCGCGACGGGTTCTTGTACCCACTTTAATTTATTTTGTATTTTGGTTTTGGAATTTTTGTTAAGTTAATTAAACAACTCCATTTATACCAAGTTCGATTCTCCTGCGCCTGACTTCCCTGCCACCTACACACATGTTGTTACACATACAAACTAATAGCTGGTGTTTTATATCACTTGCACTTTAGACCTTAAAACTTCTTCAGGCTGCAGGGTGAATATTGAAAAAAATGGAAAATATGTGCACATTTTCAAACGGCCTCTTAAGAAATTTTTGATTTTACAATATGCATATATTTACTACTGTTGGATAGATAACAGTCTATAGTTTCTAAAAAGGTTTGAATTATTTCTCTAAGTCGAACAGAAATATTTTTACAGCCATTTTTACAGCCGAATTGAGATTTCCAAAATGCGATGTGTCTCTTTAAGACCTTGTCTATAAAAGGTCATTACACTTAGGACCGTAGAAACACATCATACGCCTTCATCAGGGTGTAATGCGGAAGTGAGAATTGAAAGGAGTCGAATATCTCGTCCATGGACTGAATACCACACCTTCTTGTGAGACCTGCGCAGTTAAAAAAAAATTCCGGGCGCGAGTCAGAATTTGGTCTCGGCTACTGGAAGAAGGTCGATAAAGGTGAATATGATCTCTGACTTCGATATTATTTGATACATGTCACAAAATCATCCTAAAGTATGTTTTTTCAATATACTTTAATTATATTATTGCAATTTATTCTGGACTTTAGACGTGATGTTTTGGAAGAATGTTTTGAAGACAGAAAGTTTAGCGCCGCACAGCCGTGGTGCTTGCTAACCAAAGAGGGAAATATTTCGTTCTGGAACCCAACTAAAGACTGTACTGGACATTGGACCCCGTTACAACATTCTGATGGAATATCAACAAAGATAAGGACCCAATTTGGGATGCTTTTTCATATATCTGTCGAACTGTTGTATGCTAACTGTGCTAACTGTGCTAGGCTAGCGCTTGACTAGAATCAATGCTGCCTTATGCTAGCTTATGTTGTTAGCTAATATAACGATATATTGTGTTTTCGCTGTAAAACACTTCAAAAATCGGAAATATTGGCTCTATTCACACGATATCTGTCTTTCATTAGCTATCCACCATATGTTTTTCTGAAATGTTTTATGAGGTGTAATTAGTAGTCGACGTTGGTGTCTGTATTTTCTCTGGCTACTCCCGTCTGGATTCAGACTGTAGCTATGTGGTAGCATTTATGGTAGCATCAATGTAAAACTGATTTATAGCTAAAATATGCACTTTTTATGAACAAAACATAGATTTATTGTGTAACATGTTATATGACTGTCATCTGAGGTAGTTTTTTCTGGGTTCTTTAGGTTGGTTTTAGTTTATTTCGGTTGGCTTGTGCATGCTACTTGAATCATAATTCATACATCATAATCATAATCATACGTTTCTGTCCACTTTTGTATTTGGTGGTGAGCTAACATAAATATATGTGGTGTTTTCTCTGTAAAACATTTAAAAAAATCGGACATGTTGGCTGGATTGACAAGATGTTTATCTTTCAAATGCTGTATTGGACTTGTTAATGTGTGAAAGTTAAATATTAAAAAAAAATAGATTTTGAATTTCGCGCCCTGCAGCTGTTGTCATTTTCGTTCCGACGTCGGGCTTGCAGCCCAAACAGGTTAAAAAAAACTTTAGACCACCCTGGACGGTTCCGACCTAGAATATGTGGACATCTATAAGTACCTAGGTGTCTGGCTAGACTGCAAACTCTCCTTCCAGACTCATATCAAACATCTCCAATCCAAAATCAAATCTAGAGTCGGCTTTCTATTCCGCAACAAAGCCTCCTTCACTCACGCCGCCAAACTTACCCTAGTAAAACTGACTATCCTACCGATCCTCGACTTCGGCGATGTCATCTACAAAATAGCTTCCAATACTCTACTCAGCAAACTGGATGCAGTTTATCACAGTGCCATCCGTTTTGTTACTAAAGCACCTTATACCCACCACTGCGACCTGTATGCCCTAGTCGGCTGGCCCTCGCTACATGCTCGTCGTCAGACCCACTGGCTCCAGGTCATCTACAAGGCTATGCTAGGTAAAGTGCCGCCTTATCTCAGTTCACTGGTCACGATGGCTACACCCACCCGTAGCACGCGCTCCAGCAGGTGTATCTCACTGATCATCCCTAAAGCCAAAACCTCATTTGGACGCCTTTCCTTCCAGTTCTCTGCTGCCTGCTACTGGAACGAATTGCAAAAATCTCTGAAGTTGGAGACTTTTATCTTCCTCAACAACTTTAAAAATCTGCTATCCGAGCAGCTAACCGATCGCTGCAGCTGTACATAGTCCATCTGTAAACTACCCACCCAATTTACCTACCTCACCCCCATACTGCTTTTATTTATTTACTTTTCTGCTCTTTTGCACACCAGTATCTCTTCTTGCACATGATCATCTGATGATTTTTCACTCCAGTGTTAATCTGCTAAATTGTAATTATTTGATTTATTGCCTACCTCATGCCTTTTGCACACATTGTATATAGATTCTCTTTTTTCTACCATGTTATTGACTTGTTTATTGTTTACTCCATGTGTAACTCTGTGTTGTTGTCTGTTCACACTGCTATGCTTTATCTTGGCCAGGTCGCAGTTGCAAATGAGAACTTGTTCTCAACTAGCCTACCTGGTTAAATAAAGGTGAAAAAAAATAATTAAAAAAATAAATTAAACTTCTTGAGGGCAGGAGGCAGCATTTTCACTTTCGGATAAATAGCATGCCAAAATTCAACTGCCTGCTACTCATCCCCAGAATATAAGATATGCATATTATTAGTAGATTTGGATGGAAAACACTCGGAAGTTTCTAAAACTGTTTGAATCATGTCTGTGAGAATAACAGAACTTATGTAGCAGGCAAAACCCTGAGGACAAACCATTCAGAATTTTTATTTTTTTGATGTCACTGTCTTTTCAATAAGTTTTCTTAGAGACACCAGATTTCTAATGGACTTGCTTGCAGTTCCTACCGCGTCCACTGGATGTCACCAGTCCTTGGAAATTGGCTGAGGTTATTCCTTTGTGTAATGAAGAAGTAGGGCTATCGTAAATGAGGGTCACATGAAGTCAATTTTTTGAGAGAGGCACGTTCCGAAAAAAGTTGCGTCAGTTTGTTTTCTTTTTGTATTGAACACAGATCATCCCGTCTTCAAATTGATTGATTATTAACGTTTAAAAATACCTAACGTTGTATTACAAAAGTAGTTTGAAATGTTTTGGTAAAGTTTACATGTAACTTTTGATATATTTTGTAGTGAAGTGGCGAAAGTTGGAAGCTGTGTTTTTCTGGATGAAACGGTCCAAATAGACATTTTGGATATATATCGACGGAATTAATCGAACAAAAGGACCATTTGTGATGTTTATGGGACATATTGGAGTGCCAACAAAATAATTTCGTCAAAGGTAAGGCATGATTTATATTTTATTTCTGCATTTTGTGTCGTGCTTGCAGTGTTGAAATATGCTACTCTCTTTGTTTACTGTTGTGCTATCATAAGATAATAGCATCTTATGCTTTCGCCGAAAAGCCTTTTTGAAATCTGACATGTTGGCTGGATTCACAAGTGTGTAGCTTTGAGTGTAGCTTTAATTTGGTATCTTACATGTGTGATTTAATGAAAGTTTGATTTTTATATCATTTTATTTGAATATGGCGAGCTGTATTTTCCCTGGATATTGGCCGGTGGGATGATTGCGTCCCACCTGCCCCAGAGAGGTTAACAAAGGTTTATAAACTGACAGTGACTATAGTGCAAAACAGATTTTTAAAAACATGGCTAGCCACTCAACCATTAAAAGTTATTTTATTTGGTTTTTCCAAAAATAATTCAGAGGTAAAATGTTAAATGTAATATTCATATAAACATTCATTTAAAATGTGAAATAATAAACAATTCAAAACAATAAGTAATCAATTCAAATTAGGCAAACTAAATGGTCAAATAATCAAAGAAAAGCAAAAAACAAAAGAAATCAAAACCAAAATATTTAACGCCTTTTTTGGGGTAGGTACAAAGTTACCTTCAGACGAGTCCCATGACACACCTTCGTGTTCGTGAGAGTCCCATCTTTCCATAGACTGGGGTATATGTAGGCCAAACTGATCGGACACACAATTTTTGTGAGAAGAGGACCGATCGGGATGTCTCATGGTCTGAAAATCTGACGAAGGTCCACATAAGCGGTGGATTGAGACATATCTCTTGCTAAAATTGAAGGAATTTGATGGGGATCTTTTTATTATGTTACTTAGATTTGGACTCTGGGGGTAATACAGTAAATTACTGATATAATTACCAATGCAGCTAACAGTGTATTTCCCAGTGTGCTTTTGTAACATTCGTCTTCCTCCTCGTCTGAGGAGGAGCAAGGATCGGACTGAAGGATCGGATTGAACAAACTACAAAACAATAAACGACGTGAACAGACCTGAACTTGAGAACATATAAAACATGAACGCACGAAAAGGAACAAACGAACGAACAAAACAGTACCGTGTGGCGAACAAACACAGACACAGCAACAATCACCCACAAACAACCAGTGAAAACAGCCTACCTTAATATGGCTCCCAATCAGAGACAATGACAAACACCTGTCTCTGATTGAGAACCATATTAGGCCAAACGAACAAATCTAAACATAGAAACAAATAACATAGACTGCCCACCCCAACTCACGCCCTGACCATACTAAATAAATACAAAACAAGGGAAATAAGGTCAGGAACGTGACAGCTTTGCTTTTTCTATTAACTTCCCTAGGGTATGTGTAGCGTCCCACCTCGTCAACAGCCAGTGAACCTGCAGGGCGCCAAATTCAAAACAACAGAAATCCCATAATTTAAATTCCTCAAACATTCAAGTATTTTACATCATTTGAAAGATACACTTGTTGTAAATCCAGCCAAAGTGTCCGATTTCGAAAGTTTTTTTGACGAAAGCACGCCAAACAATTATGTTAGGTATGAGCCAAGTCACAGAAAAAGCAAGCCATTTTTCCAGCTAAAGATAGCAGTAACAGAAAGCAGAAATAGAGATAAAATGTATCACTAACCTTTGATGATCTTCATCAGTTGACACTCATAGGACTTCATGTTACACAATACATGTATTTTTTGTTCGGTAAAGTTCATATTTATATCCAAAAATCTGAGTTTAGGCATGACGCTACTGTCTCACTTGGCAAAAAGCCTGAGAAAATGCAGAGCGCCATATTCAAAATAATTACTATGAAATCAAACTTTCATTAAATCACACACGAAAGATAACAAATTAAAGCTACACTGGTTGTGAATACAGCCAATATGTCAGAATTCAAATAGGCTTTTTGCTGAAAGCATATGATGCTGTTATCTGAGTATAGCACAATAGTAAACAAATAAAGAAGCATATTTCAAGCCTGCAGGCGCGACACAAAATGCAGAAATACAAATATAATTCATGCCTTACCTTTGACGAGCTTCTGTTGTTGGCACTCCAATATGTCCCATAAACATCACAAATGGTCCTTTTGTTCAATTAATTCCGTCGATATATATCCAAAATGTCCATTTATTTGGCGCGTTTGTTCCAGAAAAACACAGGTTCCAACTTGCTCAAATGTGACGACAAAATATCTCAAAGGTTACCTGTAAACTTTGCCAAAAAATGTCAAACTACTTTTGTAATACAACTTCAGATATTTTTTAACGTTAACCTTTCACGAGTATCTACCCCGGGTCCGGGATCACCCCCCACCCCCCCCCACACTGAGTAGCATAGCCTAGCATAGCGTCACAATTAAATAGTAGCATCTAAATATCATTAAATCACAAGTCCAAGACGCCTAATGAAAGATACAGATCTTGTGAATAAAGCCACCATTTCAGATTTTTAAAATGTTTTACAGGGAAGACAAAATATGTGAATCTATTAGCTAACCACGTTAGCAAAGACACCACTTTTCTAACTCCATCAGTTTCTTACTCCATCAGGTGCTATCACCAATTCGGCTAAACTAAGATATTGATAGCCACCAACCAAGAAAAAAACTCATCAGATGACAGTCTGATAACATATTTATGGTATAGGATAGGTTTTGTTAGAAAAATGTGCATATTTCAGGTAGATATCATAGTTTACAATTGCACCCACCGTCACAAATGGACTAGAATAAATACATAGAGCAACGTGTTTACCTAATTACTAATCATCAAACATTTCGTAAAAATACACAGCATACACTAATCGAAAGACACAGATCCTGTGAATACAGACAATATTTCAGATTTTCTAAGTGTCTTACAGCGAAAACACAATAAATCGTTATATTAGCATACCATTTACATTTACATTTACATTTAAGTCATTTAGCAGACGCTCTTATCCAGAGCGACTTACAAATTGGTGCATTCACCTTATGACATCCAGTGGAACAGCCACTTTACAATAGTGCATCTAGATCTTTTAAGGGGGGGGGGCAGAAGGATTGCTTTATCCTATCCTAGGTATTCCTTGAAGAGGTGGGGTTTCAGGTGTCTCCGGAAGGTGGTGATTGACTCCGCTGTCCTGGCGTCGTGAGGGAGTTTGTTCCACCATTGGGGTGCCAGAGCAGCGAACAGTTTTGACTGGGCTGAGCGGGAACTGTACTTCCTCAGTGGTAGGGAGGCGAGCAGGCCAGAGGTGGATGAACGCAGTGCCCTTGTTTGGGTGTAGGGCCTGATCAGAGCCTGAAGGTACTGAGGTGCCGTTCCCCTCACAGCTCCGTAGGCAAGCACCATGGTCTTGTAGCGGATGCGAGCTTCAACTGGAAGCCAGTGGAGAGAGCGGAGGAGCGGGGTGACGTGAGAGAACCTGGGAAGGTTGAACACCAGACGGGCTGCGGCGTTCTGGATGAGTTGTAGGGGTTTAATGGCACAGGCAGGGAGCCCAGCCAGCAGCGAGTTGCAGTAATCCAGACGGGAGATGACAAGTGCCTGGATTAGGACCTGCGCCGCTTCCTGTGTGAGGCAGGGTCGTACTCTGCGGATGTTGTAGAGCATGAACCTACAGGAACGGGCCACCGCCTTGATGTTGGTGGAGAACGACAGGGTGTTGTCCAGGATCACGCCAAGGTTCTTAGCGCTCTGGGAGGAGGACACAATGGAGTTGTCAACCGTGATGGCGAGATCATGGAACGGACAGTCCTTCCCCGGGAGGAAGAGCAGCTCCGTCTTGCCGAGGTTCAGCTTGAGGTGGTGATCCGTCATCCACACTGATATGTCTGCCAGACATGCAGAGATGCGATTCGCCACCTGGTTATCAGAAGGGGGAAAGGAGAAGATTAATTGTGTGTCGTCTGCATAGCAATGATAGGAGAGACCATGTGAGGTTATGACAGAGCCAAGTGACTTGGTGTATAGCGAGAATAGGAGAGGGCCTAGAACAGAGCCCTGGGGGACACCAGTGGTGAGAGCGCGTGGTGAGGAGACAGATTCTCGCCACGCCACCTGGTAGGAGCGACCTGTCAGGTAGGACGCAATCCAAGCGTGGGCCGCGCCGGAGATGCCCAACTCGGAGAGGGTGGAGAGGAGGATCTGATGGTTCACAGTATCGAAGGCAGCCGATAGGTCTAGAAGGATGAGAGCAGAGGAGAGAGAGTTAGCTTTAGCAGTGCGGAGCGCCTCCGTGATACAGAGAAGAGCAGTCTCAGTTGAGTGACTAGTCTTGAAACCTGACTGATTTGGATCAAGAAGGTCATTCTGAGAGAGATAGCAGGAGAGCTGGCCAAGGACGGCACGTTCAAGAGTTTTGGAGAGAAAAGAAAGAAGGGATACTGGTCTGCAGTTGTTGACATCGGAGGGATCGAGTGTAGGTTTTTTCAGAAGGGGTGCAACTCTCGCTCTCTTGAAGACGGAAGGGACGTAGCCAGCGGTCAAGGATGAGTTGATGAGCGAGGTGAGGTAAGGTAGAAGGTCTCCGGAAATGGTCTGGAGAAGAGAGGAGGGGATAGGGTCAAGCGGGTAGGTTGTTGGGCGGCCGGCCGTCACAAGACGCGAGATTTCATCTGGAGAGAGAGGGGAGAAAGAGGTCAAAGCACAGGGTAGGGCAGTGTGAGCAGAACCAGCGGTGTCGTTTGACTTAGCAAACGAGGATCGGATGTCGTCGACCTTCTTTTCAAAATGGTTGACGAAGTCGTCTGCAGAGAGGGAGGAGGGGGGGGGAGGGGGAGGAGGATTCAGGAGGGAGGAGAAGGTGGCAAAAAGCTTCCTAGGGTTAGAGGCAGATGCTTGGAATTTAGAGTGGTAGAAAGTGGCTTTAGCAGCAGAGACAGAAGAGGAAAATGTAGAGAGGAGGGAGTGAAAGGATGCCAGGTCCGCGGGGAGGCGAGTTTTCCTCCATTTCCGCTCGGCTGCCCGGAGCCCTGTACCACACATATGCAAACGTTACCAGAGCATTGATTCTAGCCAAAGGGAGCGATAACGTAAACATCGCCAAAATATATTAATTTTTTCACTAACATTCTCAGAATTCTTCAGATGACACTCCTGTAACATCACATTACAACATACATATACAGTTTGTTCGAAAATGTGCATATTTAGCCACCAAAATCATGGTTAGACAATGACAAAAGTTGCCCAGCTGGTCAGACAATGTCGTGCGCCATATTAGACAGTGATCTAGTCGTATACATAAATACTCATAAACGTGACTCAAAAATATAGGGTGGACAGCGATTGATAGACAATTTAATTCTTAATACAATCGCTGATTTACATTTTTTAAATTATCCTTACTTTTCAATACAGTTTGCGCCAAGCGAAGCTACGTCTAAAAAGATGGCGTCATAAGCGATTAACATTTCTCTACAGAAACACGATTTATCATAATAAATTGTTCCTACTTTGAGCTGTTCTTCCATCAGAATCTTGGGCAAAGAATCCTTTCTTGGGTCTAATCGTCTTTTGGTCGAAAGCTGTCCTCTTGCCATGTAGAAATGCCCATTGCGTTCGGCATGAACTGGAACCGTGCCCAGAGATTCACAGTGTCTCAGAAATAAATGTCCCAAAATCGCACTAAACGGATATAAATTGCTATAAAACGGTTTAAATTAACTACCTTATGATGTTTTTAACTCCTATAACGAGTAGAAACATGACCGGAGAAATATAACTGGCTACACTAATGCTTGGAAAAAGAGCAGGGTCGGTGTCCACCGCGCGCCTGACGCATCTGGAAAAGAGTTCCTACCTACACGTGTTTTTGTTTTATAGGGGCTGTGATTGCGCAATCGATACCATTCAAATCGTCATCACGTAAAGGCATCCAGGGGAAGACGTAAGCAGTGTCCGTATCCTGATAGCGTTCACTGTGGCCTTTAAACTGACTCCAGATCAGGGGCCAAAATGTGTGAAATCTGACTCCATGTCAGGGAAATTGCTGTAGAATGAGTTCTGTTCCACTCAGAGACACAATTCCACGCCTATAGAAACTAGAGACTGTTTACTATCCAATAATAGTAATAATATGCATATTGTACGATTAAGAATTTAGTAGGAAGCCGTTTAATCTGTAATGCAATTATGCTAATGAGAAAACAGCACCCCCTGTAGTCGCAAGAAGTTAATAATCGATAAAATTGAAGACGGGATGATCTGTGTTCAATACAGGATTAAAACCAAATGTAGCATGCCTTCTGAACATGCGCTTCAATCAAACAGGACACCTGGAGTGACTCGACTTCAAGATGGCCGTATTTCTTCATTACACAAAGGAATAACCTCAACCTATTTCTCAGGACTGTTGACATCCAGTGGAAGACGTAGAAACTGCAAGCAATTCACTTAGAAATCTGATTTCACAATTGAAAAGAGAGTAACTTAAAAAAAAAAGAAAGCTGAATGGTTTGTCCTCGGGGTTTCGCCTGCTAAATAAGTTATGTTATACTCACAGACACGATTCAAACAGTTTCAGAAACTTCTGAGTGTTTTCTATCCAAATCTACCAATAATATCTTATCTCCTGGGGATGAGTAGCTGGCAGTTGAATTTGGGTATGCTTTTCATCCAAACGTGAAAATGCTGGCCCCTACCCTAGAGAAGTTAAGGTAAGATACATGTTCGACAAACTTTTGTTTGAAAGGTAATATCTTTTCAATTCCTGTTTCAATGAGTAGGCCAAAGTAAACTGAACAAAGCCTATTATAGTATGCTTGTGGGTGTTCATTCCTAGCTAGTTTGACAGTGTTAGCCATCGAGCTGTCATGTTTGCGAAGTTGTGGCATGTTTTCCGTAGTCTTTTTGCACCTTTTGCTGTTGTAGGCGGATGAACCTTGTCACGTATCTATTCAATGTTCGCTTCCATATATAAAGCCTGTCAGTACCCGCAATGTTCGGGGAGCCAACCAAGACTTCCTCTTTGTGTCACGAATCCCGCTTCTTGAGTCTGTTTTTGCCTGTGTTCTGTCCAGGAGTGTTTTTTCCGGTGTCCTGGAACGCACCCTGTCTGGTTGCCGGGCGACGTAGCTAGTTGGAAGATCTCTGAGTACCCGCACCTGTATCCCATCAGCTATCTGCACACCTGGTCCTGATCATCACCCCTCCACTTCATAAGCACTGACCTGACATCCATTCACTGCCGGATCGTTAGCCATGAATAGTAGGTTGTGCCAGCGTATCAGCCTCCAGTTTGATAGAGTTTGTTTTGTACGTCTTGCTTGCCTTGAACTTACCTCAGTTTGTTCTGTCTACAGTCATTCACCCGGAACACTCACCCCATTCCTGCCTGGTCGTCGGTGGCTTCTGTTACTCCCTTGGATCAGCCTATTCACTCCCATCAACTCACCTCCACTGCCCGCTCCGCCACCTGGATCTTTCTACCGCTACGTTTACACTTGTAAATAAATACTCACCTTCGTCCTACTTTCCTTGTCCTAGTCTGCTTCTGGGTTCAATTGTAGAAGAAGCGTGACACTATGTCTTCTAAGATGGTCTCAGTGTTGTTTGGCTTCCCTGTAACGGGGTAAAAAGGTACAAAAGTTTTTGTCAAGTCGTTCTGCACTAAAAGCTTGGTTGCTTGGATAGTCACTCTGTAGCGCGTGACTGTTCAGGAGTTCCTCCAGGTGGTACCTAAGGGTAGTATTCTGCTGCATAGCAGTCCACTTGGGCACTTAGAGTATTTATTTCAGACATATGAGTGTCATACTTCCTCAGTTCGGCCTCATACTTATCTGTCATGGTTTGCAGGTAGAGGTCTTGAGTGTGTAGCGAGAGATTCAGTGATAAGATTTCCTCCGCTTGCTTAGAGATCAATTTTTCAATCTTCCTCAGCTGGGTTCTCTCATCATTAATTTGGTCAGTGACTTCAATGATTTCGACTGTTTTCGAACTTGCTCATTGTTCGTCTTTGGTCTGCAGCATTTGAACTAGAACATTATTGCTTTGCGTGTTGTAGACAAAAACTTTATGCATGTCATCAAGTTGCACACCCCTGTTTGTAGATAACTTTTCAGATTTATCTAGTTTGGCGTGGACTTTGTTATATTCAATTTTGCCTTAACTTCGTTGAGATAGGGGGCAGCATTTTCACTTTTGGATGAATTGTGTGCCCATAGTGAACTGTCACCTACTCTGTCCCAGATGCTAATATATGCATATTATTATTACTATTGGATATAAAACACTCTGAAGTTTCTAAAACTGTTTGAATAATGTCTGAGTATAACAGAACTCATATGGCAGGCAAGAACCTGAGAAAAAATCCAAACAGTAAAAATGCAGAGCGCCAAATTCAAATAAATTACTATAAAAATCAAACTTTGATGAAATCACACATGAAAGACACCAAATTAAAGCTACACTTGTTGGGAATCCAGCCAACATGTCTGATTTCAAAAAGGGTTTATGGCGAAAGCACACCAAACGATTGTTAGCTCAGTACATAGCCACAGAAAAACACAGCCATTTTCCCAGCAAAAGATAGTAGTCACAAAAAGCAGAAATAGAGATCAAATGAATCACTAACCTTTGATGATCTTCATCAGATGACACTCATAGGACATCATGTTACACAATATATTTATGTTTTGTTCGATAATGTGCATATTTATATCCACAAATCTCGGTTTACATTGGTGCCATGTTCAGAAATGCCTCCAAAATATCCGGAGAAATTTCAGAGAGCCACGTCAAATAACAAAAATACTCTTCATAAACTTTGATGAAAGATACATGTTTTACATAGAATTAAAGATACACTTGTTCTTAATGCAACCGCTGTGTCAGATTTCAAAAAGCTTTACGGCAAAACACAATTTTCAATAATCTGAAAACAGCATTCAGCCACAAAAGCAAGCCATACAGTTACCCGCCAAATTGTGCAATCAACAAAACTCATAAAAATAATTATAAATCTTCACTTACCTTTGCTGATCTTCGTCGGAATGCACTCCCAGGACTCCCACTTCCACAATAAATGTTTGTTTTGTTCGGTAATGTCCATCATTTATGTCCAAATAGCTATTTTTGGTAGCGTGTTTGGTAAACAAATCCAATGTCAGGAAGCGCGGTCACTAATAGCTGACGAAATGTCCAAAAGTTCCGTAACAGTCAGTAGAAACATGTCAAATGATGTATTGAACCAATCTTTGGAATGTTGTTAACATGTATCTTGAATAACGTTCCAACTGAAGAATTACATTGACTTCAGATGAGCAATGGAACGGAGCTGCCTCTCACGTGAACGCGCATGGTCAAAGAATGTTCACCTCATGGCAGTGGTGATTCATTCCTGTCTCCTTCGGCCCCCCTTCACATTAGAGTTATCAGACAAAGTTCTACAGACTGTTGACATCTAGTGGAAGCCGTAGTGGAAGCCATCTACTCATTCATATCTCGCTGTGATTTCAATGGGATCTTGGTTGAAACTTGACCAACATCAGAATTTCCACTTCCTGTTTGGATTTTTTCTCAGGTTTTTGCCTGCCATATGCTGTAACGCGCTTCCTCCTTCTCCTCATCAGAAGAGGAGTAGCATGGATTTGACCAACGTGCAGCGGGTTGTGAATACATCATGAAACTTTATTTACAAGACAAAACTAAACACACGAAGAACACTTGAATATTTTACAAAACGAAGAAGACAGACCTGAACGAGAGTACTTACATAAAACACGAAGAACGCACGGACAGGGAAAACAGACTACACAAATACCGAACAAACGCTACAGTCCCGTGTGGTACACCGACAAGGACACAGGAGACAATCACCCACAAACAAACAGTGAGAACACCCTACCTTAATATGACTCTCAATTAGAGGAAAACGCAAAACACCTGCCTCTAATTAAGAGCCATACCAGGCAACCCAAAACCAACATAGAAACAGAAAACATAGACTGCCCACCCAAAACTCACGCCCTGACCATCACACACATACAAAACAACAGAAAACAGGTCAGGAACGTGACATATGCGTTCTGTTATACTCAGACATAATTCAAACAGTTTTAGAAACTTCAGAGTGTTTTCTATCAAATACTAATAATAATATGCATATATTAGTAACTGGGACTGAGGAGCAGGCCGTTTACTCTGGGCACCTCTGTGCACCTTTCATCCTGTAACGGTTGTTTTCCTCCTCGTCTGAGGAGGAGCAAGGATCGGACCAAAATGCAGCGTATTGTGAAGACATAATCACGTTTATTTAAACGAAGACGAAAAACACTTGAACAAACTACAAAATAACAAACGACGTGAACAGACCTGAACTTGAGAACCAAAACACATGAGCGCACGAACAGGACGGAACACACGGTCAAACGAAACGAAACAGTCCCATGTGGTACAAACACTGACACAGGAACAATCACCCACAAACAAACAGTGTGAACAGCCTACCTAAATATGGTTCTCAATCAGAGGAAACGTAAAACACCTGCCCCTGATTGAGAACCATATCAGGCTAGTTAACTTCTTCTGGCTGCAAGCCCGACGTCGGTACACTTATGACATCAGCCAGCTCAAGTACAGGGCGCGAAATTCAAAATATATATTTTTAAAATATTTAACTTTCACACATTAACAAGTCCAATACAGCAAATGAAAGGTACACATCTTGTGAATCCAGCCAACATGTCCGATTTTTAAAATGTTTTACAGCGAAAACAGCACGTATATTTATGTTAGCTCACCACCAAATACAAAAAAAGGACAGACATTTTTCACAGCACAGGTACCATGCACAAAGCCAACCTAACTAACCAAGAACCAACCAAACCAACAAACAACTTCATCACATGACAGTCTTATAACATGTTATACAATAAATCTGTTTTGTTCGAAAAATTTGCATATTTCAGGTATAAATCATAGTTTACATTGCAGCTACAATCAGAAATTGCACCGAAAGCAGCCATAATAATTACAGACACCAACGTCAAATACCTAATTACTCATCATAAAACATTTCTGAAAAATACATAGTGTACAGCAAATGAAAGACAGGCATCTTGTGATTCCAGCCAATATTTCCGATTTATTAAGTGTTTTACAGCTAAAACACAATATAGCGTTATATTAGCTTACCACAATAGCCAGAAACACAAGCCATTTCCCAGAGGTAAAAGTTAGCGATCGTAACAAACCAGTAAAAGATATATCATTTTTGACTAACCTTGATATTCTTCATCAGATGACAGTCCTATAACATCAGGTTATACATACACTTATGTTTTGTTCGAAAATGTGCATATTTAGAGCTGAAATCAGTGGTTATACATGTTGCTATCGTAGCTTCTTTTTCCACAACAGCAACGATATTTTTCTGACACTTTTTCTGACAAACATATTCTGACCAAATAGCTATTCATAAACATAACTAAAAAATACATGTTGTATAGGAAATGATAGATCCATTAGTTCTTAATGAAATCGCAGTGTTAGAATTCTAAAAAATAACTTCATTACGACATCCAGCTTCGGTATAGCTAGAGTACCCCAAAGTTGGGCGCCGACGACTAGTTCACATGCACGACAGATATGAAATAGCATCATAAAATGTTTCTTACTTTTGCTGATCTTCCATCAGAATGTTGGACAAGGGGTCCTTTGTCAAGAACAATCGTTGTTTGGATTTAGAATGTCCATTTTCTCTCTTGAATTAGCAAAGAAAACCAGCCAAGTGGCGCGAATCTCTCCATGTCAACAAACGGAAAAGAACGGAACACGGCAAAACTCCCCAAAAAATTTAAATAATCTGATGAAACTATATTGAAAAAACATACTTTACGATGATATGGTCACATGTATCAAATAAAATCAAAGCCGGAGATATTAGTCGCCTATAACGGCAGCTAAACAGAAGGCAAATCCGGGTTCCTCTTCGAGCTCTCCAGAAAACAAGAAATGGGGGACACGTCATACAAAGAGCTTGTATTCCACTTCAGACCAAGATAAACACTACATTTCTTCTCTCACCGCCTCTTGATATCCAGGGGAAGGTCTATGAAGTGCACGTATACTAATACGTATCATGCCCATTTATAGGCAGGAAGTAGAACAGAGCCTCGATTTCAGACTTTCCACTTCCTGGTCAGGAAGTTTGTGCCAAATGAGTTTGAGTTATCTGTGAGTCAGAACCAAATGAGTTCTGACTCACAGATATAATTCAAACGGTTTTAGAAACTAGAAAGTGTTTTCTATCCAATAGTAATAATAATATGCATATTGTACGAGCAAGAATTGAGTACGAGGCCGTTTGAAATGGGCACCTTTTATCTGGCTACTCAATACTGCCCCTGCAGC
This sequence comes from Salvelinus fontinalis, assembly GCF_029448725.1. Taxonomy (NCBI): domain Eukaryota; kingdom Metazoa; phylum Chordata; class Actinopteri; order Salmoniformes; family Salmonidae; genus Salvelinus; species Salvelinus fontinalis. The sequence goes on along the minus strand of NC_074703.1, from coordinate 21,186,121 downwards.
CCAAACAGGTTAACAAACCTAAACATAGAAACAAATAACATAGAATGCCCAGCCCAACTCACGCCCTGACCATACTAAACAAAGACAAAATAAAGGAAATAAGGTCAGGAACGTGACACATCCAAGCTACTCAATACTGCCCCTGTGTAACAGTATAACTTTACGGCGTCCCCTCGCCCCGACCCGGGCGCGAACCAGGGACCCTCTGCACACATCAACAACGGTCACCCACTGTAGCGGTTTTGACTTGAGGTTATTTATAGGGGTGCCAGGTAGGTTGTGCCTACCAGAGAAAGCATTGGTTTCTCCTTTTAGTTTGGGAGGGAATGAGTCCCATCTGGTCCGTCAAGTCACACCAATACAAAGGACTTATGTAAAAGTAAGGATGGAAATATACTTTTCATAAACTCCTTAAAACATTGGACAGAACTTCAAACAAGTGTATTCTTTTGAGTGGTTGTATTAACAACATAAATGATCACACAACAATATAACAATTAATGCACTTATGTTCATTTAGAAATGTCCTGTACCTCGGGCATAAAAAGAGTCCAGCCCTGTAACTAAGTTCAGTGACTCAAGTGACCTTAGTCACGCAGCATTTGTCCGTAGCGTAAACCCAGTATATTCATACACTCAAAATAACACTTATTTTGCAACACAACCATAAAGCGTATCAAAGACTAACCAAAGAATAATATGTCCTCACAACTACATAAATCACAGTGTACATCACCCCAAACAAATGAAATACCGTGTACAAAAAGTTGTAGTCAGTCGGTCAGTCAGACAATCCGCCAACAGATCTCCAGCGGAGAAAAGGCCACGAAAACCAATGGAGAGTTGTAGTCCACAGATGCACAGAGTGGATCCAATCCTGGGTATCCTCGCTTTAAGGCTACAAAACACACTGTAAGGCAACAAAACAAACGTAATGGCGAAGCTTCATGAACTGAAGGTAGTACACATCCTCATTCATGCCTCAATCACAACTTCACCTTTGCGCAGCTGATGCTGGCTATTTAATGGGGAATTAAAGGGGAAGCGCCCTATTAGAAGGAGAAGCACTGAGACGGTTCAGAAATATTCAGGGCCGTCACACCACGAAGCATCGTTACCCATCGCTCCACAAAGCCCGAGGCCCTTGCAGTGCAAGGGGAACTACTACTTCAACTCAAGGTCTCAAAGCGAGTGACGTAACCGATTGAAACACTATTAGCGCGCACCACCGCTAACTAGCTAGCCATTTCACATCCGTTACACCTGCAGCCATAACATTTACATTTACATTTAAGTCATTTAGCAGACGCTCTTATCCAGAGCGACTTACAAATTGGTCCATTCACCTTATGACATCCAGTGGAACAGCCACTTTACAATGGTGCATCTAAATCTTTTAAGGGGGGGGGGGGGTCAGAAGGATTACTTTATCCTATCCTAGGTATTCCTTAAAGAGGTGGGGTTTCAGGTGTCTCCGGAAGGTGGTGATTGACTCCGCTGTCCTGGCATCGTGAGGGAGTTTGTTCCACCATTGGGGGGCCAGAGCAGCGAACAGTTTTGACTGGGCTGAGCGGGAACTGTACTTCCTCAGTGGTAGGGAGGCGAGCAGGCCAGAGGTGGATGAACGCAGTGCCCTTGTTTGGGTGTAGGGCCTGATCAGAGCCTGAAGGTACTGAGGTGCCGTTCCCCTCACAGCTCCGTAGGCAAGCACCATGGTCTTGTAGCGGATGCGAGCTTCAACTGGAAGCCAGTGGAGAGAGCTGAGGAGTGGGGTGACGTGAGAGAACTTGGGAAGGTTGAACACCAGACGGGCTGCGGCGTTCTGGATGAGTTGTAGGGGTTTAATGGCACAGGCAGGGAGCCCAGCCAATAGCGAGTTGCAGTAATCCAGACGGGAGATGACAAGTTCCTGGATTAGGACCTGCGCCGCTTCCTGTGTGAGGCAGGGTCGTACTCTGCGGATGTTGTAGAGCATGAACCTACAGGAACGGGCCACCGCCTTGATGTTAGTTGAGAACGACAGGGTGTTGTCCAGGATCACGCCAAGGTTCTTAGCGCTCTGGGAGGAGGACACAATGGAGTTGTCAACCGTGATGGCGAGATCATGGAACGGGCAGTCCTTCCCCGGGAGGAAGAGCAGCTCCGTCTTGCTGAGGTTCAGCTTGAGGTGGTGATCCGTCATCCACACTGATATGTCTGCCAGACATGCAGAGATGCGATTCGCCACCTGGTCATCAGAAGGGGGAAAGGAGAAGATTAATTGTGTGTCGTCTGCATAGCAATGATAGGAGAGACCATGTGAGGTTATGACAGAGCCAAGTGACTTGGTGTATAGCGAGAATAGGAGAGGGCCTAGAACAGAGCCCTGGGGGACACCAGTGGTGAGAGCACGTGGTGAGGAGACAGATTCTCGCCACGCCACCTGGTAGGAGCGACCTGTCAGGTAGGACGCAATCCAAGCGTGGGCCGCGCCGGAGATGCCCAACTCGGAGAGGGTGGAGAGGAGGATCTGATGGTTCACAGTATCGAAGGCAGCCGATAGGTCTAGAAGGATGAGAGCAGAGGAGAGAGAGTTAGCTTTAGCAGTGCGGAGCGCCTCCGTGATACAGAGAAGAGCAGTCTCAGTTGAATGACTAGTCTTGAAACCTGACTGATTTGGATCAAGAAGGTCATTCTGAGAGAGATAGCAGGAGATCTGGCCAAGGACGGCACGTTCAAGAGTTTTGGAGAGAAAAGAAAGAAGGGATACTGGTCTGTATTTGTTGACATCGGAGGGATCGAGTGTAGGTTTTTTCAGAAGGGGTGCAACTCTCGCTCTCTTGAAGACGGAAGGGACGTAGCCAGCGGTCAGGGATTAGTTGATGAGCGAGGTGAGGTAAGGGAGAAGGTCTCCGGAAATGGTCTGGAGAAGAGAGGAGGAGATAGGGTCAAACGGGCAGGTTGTTGGACGGCCGGCCGTCACAAGACGCGAGATTTCATCTGGAGAGAGAGGGGAGAAAGAGGTCAGAGCACAGGGTAGGGCAGTGTGAGCAGAACCAGCGGTGTCGTTTGACTTAGCAAACGAGGATCGGATGTCGTCGACCTTCTTTTCAAAATGGTTTACGAAGTCATCTGCAGAGAGGGAGGAGGGGGGAAGGAGGATTCAGGAGGGAGGAGAAGGTGGCAAAGAGCTTCCTAGGGTTAGAGGCAGATGCTTGGAATTTAGAGTGGTAGAAAGTGGCTTTAGCAGCAGAGACAGAAGAGGAAAATGTAGAGAGGAGGGAGTGAAAGGATGCCAGGTCCGCAGGGAGGCGAGTTTTCCTCCATTTCCGCTCGGCTGCCCGGAGCCCTGTTCTGTGAGCTCGCAATGAGTCGTCGAGCCACGGAGCGGGAGGGGAGGACCGAGCCGGCCTGGAGGATAGTGGACATAGAGAGTCAAAGGATGCAGAAAGGGAGGAGAGGAGGGTTGAGGAGGCAGAATCAGGAGATAGGTTGGAGAAGGTTTGAGCAAAGGGAAGAGATGATAGGATGGAAGAGGAGAGAGTAGCGGGGGAGAGAGAGCGAAGGTTGGGACGGCGCGATACCATCCGAGTAGGGGCAGTGTGGGAAGTGTTGGATGAGAGCGAGAGGGAAAAGGATACAAGGTAGTGGTCGGAGACTTGGAGGGGAGTTGCAATGAGGTTAGTGGAAAAACAGCATCTAGTAAAGATGAGGTCAAGCGTATTGCCTGCCTTGTGAGTAGGGGAGGAAGGTGAGAGGGTGAGGTCAAAAGAGGAGAGGAGTGGAAAGAAGGAGGCAGAGAGGAATGAGTCAAAGGTAGACGTGGGGAGTTTAAAGTCACCCAGAACTGTGAGAGGTGAGCCGTCCTCAGGAAAGGAGCTTATCAAGGCATCAAGCTCATTGATGAACTCTCCGAGGGAACCTGGAGGGCGATAAATGATAAGGATGTTAAGCTTGAAAGGGCTGGTAACTGTGACAGCATGGAATTCAAAAGAGGCGATAGACAGATGGGTAAGGGGAGAAAGAGAGAATGACCACTTGGGAGAGATGAGGATCCCGGTGCCACCACCCCGCTGACCAGAAGCTCTCGGGGTGTGCGAGAACACATGGGCGGACGAAGAGAGAGCAGTAGGAGTAGCAGTGTTATCTGTGGTGATCCATGTTTCCGTCAGTGCCAAGAAGTCGAGGGACTGGAGGGAAGCATAGGCTGAGATGAACTCTGCCTTGTTGGCCGCAGATCGGCAGTTCCAGAGGCTACCGGAGACGTGGAACTCCACGTGGGTCGTGCGCGCTGGGACCACCAGGTTAGGGTGGCCGCAGCCACGCGGTGTGAAGCGTTTGTATGGTCTGTGCAGAGAGGAGAAAACAGGGATAGACAGACACATAGTTGACAGGCTACAGAAGAGGCTACGCTAATGCAAAGGAGAATGGAATGACAAGTGGACTACACGTCTCGAATGTTCAGAAAGTTAAGCTTACGTTGCAAAAATCTTATTGACTAAAATGATTAAAATGATACAGTACTGCTGAAGTAGGCTAGCTAGCAGTGGCTGCGTTGTTGACTTTGTTTGAAAGTGTAGCTGGCTAGGTAACTGGCTAGATAATTAGTCTAAACTACACAATTGTCTTAGATACAGGGACAGCAAGGACAACTATGTAGCTAGCTAACACTAGCTAGCTAACACTACACTAATCAAATCGTTCCGTTGTAATGTAATAGTTTCTACAGTGCTGCTATTCGGTAGAAGTTGGCTAGCTAGCAGTGTTAGCAGTGTTAGCAGTGTTGACTAGCAGTGTTGACTAGGTAGGAGAACGGCAGCGCGGCGGACGAAAATAGCTGGCTAGCTAACGGAAATTACTCTAGACTCCACAGTTTTCTTAGATACAAAGACAGCAAAGACAACTGTGTAGCTAGCTAACACTACACTAATCAAGTCGTTCCGTTGTTCCGTTGAATGTAATAGTTTCTACAGTGCTGCTATTTGGTGGCTAGCTGGCTAGCTAGCAGTGTTGATTACGTTACCTTACGTTAAAAGGACGAAAATAGCTGGCTAGCTAACCTAGAAAATCGCTCTAACTACACAATTATCTTTGATACAAAGACGGCTATGTAGCTAGCTAAGATCAAACAAATCAAACCGTTGTACTGTAATGAAATGAAATGAAATGAGATGCTACCTGTGGAGCGAAGCGGAATGCGACCGGGTTGTTGAATGCGGAATTTGTCAATACACCATAAGAAGTTAAGATATATCTGTGCTGCTTTGTATGGTTTTAAATGCATATGTGCCGTCTGTGTAAATAGTAACCTTTCTCTCCTTTCTTATTTCTCAGGCTCTAGTCAATGCTACTATTTCGGCCTGCTGTGCAGAATCATTTCTGGGCAATGGTTCAGTGTCGAACACGTTAGTTCCTGAAACCAACTAAGCTTTCATTCCCCTTTTAGTTAGGGTAACAACTACGTTCAACAAAATCATCACATCTCTTCCTAGCGAGTTTACTAAACATACACTTAAAATCAAAAAACTAAAATACCTGCCTGCCCTCCTAATTTTTTATATTTTTTTAACTATTGGAGCAGATAGTCTTTCCACTAATTAATATCCTAAAGCTAAGCGAACCAAAATATCTTCCCCTTTTATTCATATTCTGTCTTTTCTGTCTGTCACGGTATTATTTCGGTTGCCCATTTCTCGGGAGAACACCTGCCCCTGATTGAGAACCATCTAGTCCTGTCTATAATTTAACTATGCTGGTCTCCACTCAGTAACTGTTATCTACCCATTCTGTGTCACTTCTATCTTCTCTCAATCCTGGCTTGTTATGAGGTTCTAACCTTCTGCTCTCTATCTTGCTCTCCTCCTGCCCTCTCAAACCATCAAGGTCTCAGCAGTGCGGGGGAGGACTTCTCCATCTGCCCTTCTTTCTATCTGTCTGTCGCTCTTTTTCATAACAGTCAGTATCAAATATGGTCTCTGTTTCCAAATATTGCCTAAATGTCTCACTGTCTCCCTGTTTGCACTCATGGATTTTAGAAAAATCAACATTTCTATGGTAGTAATCTCTAAGCTTATTAAATAGTTGATTAAGTTCATCTCGATACTCTCAATGATCATGGATCACCACAGATGTAATATATCCCTGTCCTGTTGGCTTAGAATATGTCCTAAATACTTAACATAAGTCGACCATTATTACAACTTATTCTTGCTAGCTTTATAACCTTATTCAACAACAAACTATAATAATACTATTATATCAATTTAACAGCCTTGTTGTGTTAGATTTCTTACACTGCATACAACAACAGCTGACTACCTAAGGGAAAAGAAAACGTAGTTAGGTTACTAAACATTACTTAATAAGCCAAAATAGTGGGAGTTTTAAAATAACCTTATGACAATTATTTTTTTATAAACCCCCCTTCGCCCCATTTTTAACACAGAACTCTCCATGAGAGTAATGTATAAAAAAACACTACTACTGGTCAAAAGATAAAACAACATTTCAAATAACATAATCAGATTAAAATCACTACTCTGAAAAACATAACGGTACAATAAGGGTACTTATTGTACCCTTATGGTCATAGGAAAATAGACTTAAGGAATCCTATCCTTAGTCAAAGGCTATGCTCTTTCTTTCTTCTCATTGGTTCAAATTACGAATATGTTTAAGAACTTTAAACTCCATTATAATTATCAGTTACACAAATTACCTTACAATCAGTATTACAAATGACCTCAAATTCATTATCCAAATGGCTTTCCAAATAAGTATTTCTTACTACTGTATGTTAGACAAATTAAAGAAAAAACGTCAAACATTTTCTACATGTTGTATCCCAGGTTCCCAGAACATTCCTCTATCAAAAAATATCAATTGTACCTTAGAAAATTGTACCTTAGAAAATGAAACTTCTAAAATTCCATGTGTGTGCGTGCCCCTTTAAGATATCGTGGCACTAAGACAAAATGGAAATCTCACCAAACCCAAAGGAAATGGAACACACCAATCCAAACATAGTATTTTAGAAATATCAACAAATAGTTATACTACATTTGTTGTGTGTGGGTATTTGCAAACCCTAGATTAAAAACATACAAAAACTTGCCAGGCCTTTTCAACCTGATAGTTCACGGGCTCTATCTCACTCACTCTCTCCAAGATTATAGCCCCAGGAAACATTCCCAAGAGAGAGAAAACAACTGATGCCCCTGAGACAGATGTCTATGTATCAGGGGAAGAGCTCCAGGTGGTATCCGATTTTAAGTACCACGCCATCCTACTTGATTCCAACCTCTCTTAAAAAGCAAATGAAAAAGGTAACTCAAATAACCAAATTCAACATAGCTAATTTCCAAAACATATGAAATTGTTTGACTACAGAGGTAACAAACTGTACTTCAAATCTATGCCACTTAACATGACTAGTTTGGCCCAAGCTTGCTTTACAACATTAAAACCCATTCGGTCTGTCTGCAAACAGGCTCTCCTTGATTGGAAGCCCAATAGCTATAATCACTGTTACCTTCTCAGATAGCATGAGCTTCTGCGTTGGAAATAATCTTGTGCAATACACTGACGCATGACTTGTATTCAAGATTCTAAATGTCCAGGCTTTAAAAATAACATGTAAATCGCCAAATTTATAAAATACATCAGTCAACACCTTTTATAATAAACAACACATTTCGGTGGGAATTAGTTAGTCTTTCAATTTAAACTATAAAAGCTATTTAAAAGTTCAGTTTATATCTTAAACAAACACTAACGACCATATTCATTTTATTTTACCGTTATTTTACCAGGTAAGTTGACTGAGAACACGTTCTCATTTGCAGCAACGACCTGGGGAATAGTTACAGGGGAGAGGAGGGGGATGAATGAGCCAATTGTAAACTGGGGATTATTAGGTGACCATGATGGTTTGAGGGTCAGATTGGGAATTTAGCCAGGACACCGGGGTTAACACCCCTACTCTTACGATAAGTGCCATGGGATCTTTAATGACCTCAGAGTCAGGACACCCGTTTAACGTCCCATCCGAAAGACGGCACCCTACACACAGGGCAGTGTCCCCAATCACTGCCCTGGAGCATTGGGATATTTATTAGACCAGAGGAAAGAGTGCCTCCCACTGGCCCTCCAATACCACTTCCAGCAGCATCTGGTCTCCCATCCAGGGACTGACCAGGACCAACCCTGCTTAGCTTCAAAAGCAAGCCAGAAGCAAGCCAGCAGTGGTATGCAGGGTGGTATCTTCCAGGCAAAACATATCAATAGTTGAATTACAATCAGAAACCCATATTTTTGTCCATTGGTGCATAGGCTGGGAAACAAACCCGAGCCTCCCGCGTGGCAGGCGAGAATTCTACCACTGAACCATCAAAGCTATTGAAATGATGAAGACTCCCCACAAATAACCCGATTTCTAATTGTCTGTAGCCGTAAAATCAGGCACGTAATACCGAGACAATTCCCAGTAAATAGCCCTAATTTAAAGGTTCAAGATGATTCTCACTTCTCTTGCTCTCGTTGTCTCTGTCTATCTCTATCGTTCTGTATGTCCCCTTATCTTCTCTCCTGCCTTTCCCTTTGGTCTTACAGTTTCAGGAAATATGCCCTGGTTTATGACAGCTGGAACATTTAGGTCCCTCTCTGTCTTCTCTCTTCAAAGTTCTTAGTATTTTCTCACCTCCACCCTTCTGGATCTGTTTTATCATTATTTCCAGCTTTTCTACATCTAATTTTGGGCCGTAATAAATGTTCCTTTTATCCTTAGATTCAATATTATCTCTCATCCCCGGTTAATCCCGGGACCTCGTTTGAGGATCTGCCACCCATGGTATCCTCTCTTGGTTTTTATAAAATTCTTCTGTACGGTATAGGGTTACAGTGGGGCAATAAAGTATTTAGTCAGCCACCAATTGTGCAAGTTCTCCCACTTAAAAAGATGAGAGAGGCCTGTAATTTTCATCATAGGTACACTTCAACTATGACAGACAAAATGAGAAAAAAAATCCAGAAAATCACATTGTAGGATTTTTAATGAATTTATTTGCAAATTATGGTGGAAAATAAGTATTTGGTCACCTACAAACAAGCAAGATTTCTGGCTCTCACAGACCTGTAACCTGTAACCTCTTCTTTAAAGGTGAATTAATCTCCCAGTGTCTGGGAGGAAAGCAGTCTGAATCAAGTTTTTCTCTAGGATTTTGCCTGTGCTTAGCGCCATTCCATTTATTTTTTATCCTTTTTTAGATATCCCCTGTCCTTAACAACTACAAGATTATCATAACATGAAGCAGCCACCACTGTGCTTGAAAATATGGACAGTAATACTCAGTATTGTGTTGCATTGGATTTGCCCCAAACTTATCCCTTTGTATTCAGTACTACTTTACTGCCTGATTGCAAACAGAATGCATGTTTTGGAAAAAGAAAATTCTGTACATGTTCTATCTTTAACCTCTGTAATTTAGGCTAGTATTTTTTTTTCTGTACATGTTCTATCTTTAACCTCTGTAATTTAGGCAATCAGTAACTACAATGTTGATCCATACCTCTTACAAGTCTAACGGAGGAGTACAAGTGCTCTAAAGTAAGACTCAGATGACATTGAAGGACTCCAAAGACCAGACAATTAGCAAGGCTGCACCTCCCCTACAAACTGGACGGAAATGGACATCATCCAAGGCTGTGCAGCAAGCAACATCAGTCCTGAGACACCAAGACGTTGTGGGGAATATCCAACATGGAAGAGGAGGCTTTGGCCTGGCAGCAAGCAAACCAACGTTCCATAAGGCAACAACATCTGAATGCAGAAAGCTGGTGGTCAAGGAGGTGCGCAAACAGGAGGAGACTGCAAGAAGTGCAAAGGCTGTCTCTCTTGATAAACAAGGGCAATGGACGCGGTGGGAAGGCCTGGAGAGGAGAAAGATCAACTGGAGTGAGCTTTGGCAAATGGGGGCAAGCAACATCAGCTTCATCATAAGAGCTGTTTATGATGTGCTTCCATCACCAAAAAACCTACATCAATGGTATGGCGAGGACCCGACCTGCCCTCTCTGCCCAGCTCCAGCGACTCTCAGGCATATAATGACAGGTTGCAAGACTAGCCTCTCACAAGGCCGCTACACCTGGAGGCACAATCAGGTCCTCAAGAGCCTGGCTGCAGCACTTGAGACCAAGAGGAGTGCAACCAATTCCCCCGGGGGGGGGGGGGGGGGGGGGACAGAAAAGGCCTAAGCATCCTCTTACGAAGCCAGAAACCTGCCATCTAGCCATGGCCCGGGACTGGAAGATGCTTGTCGATATTGGCCAGAAAATAATTTTTCCACCTGAGATTGCTTCTACCAACCTTAGGCCAGACATGGTACTCTGGTCCCCTTCACGAAAGGCTGTGTACATCATAGAGCTCACAGTCCCGTGGGAAAACTCTGTTGAAGAGGCCTACGAGCGTAAGAAACTGCGTTACACAGAGTTGGCAGCAGATGCAAATCAGCGTGGCTGGAATGCAAAAGTCTGGCCAGTTGAAGTGGGATGCAGAGGATTCGTGGCTTCTTCCACCATCAGGTTGCTGAAAGAACTTGGAATCCATGGACAGGCTCTGCGGCAGACCGTCAGAGCAGTTTCTCAAGCAGCTGAAAGAGGCAGCCAGTGGATCTGGATCAAACGGAAGGACCCTTGCTGGGCTATAACTTCATGACCCCCCACCCCCACCTGAGAACCCAATTCAGATCTGAGGTATGCGGTCAGCTGTAGGGCTGGCTCAGGGAAGAGGACGCCCCTGCCTTGCATAGTCCCATGGGAAATCTTAATTGGGCATGGGACATAAGCTAAGCCTTGATCACCCTTTAGCTGGCCACCTTTGATGAGGGTGTTTAGTGATTAAATGCCGAAACACCCACTGATTCGAAGGCACACTACTGAGGATGTGTCCCAAAATTGACATCTTAACCTAGTCTAAGAAATATACCTCCCATGCCACTCTGTCAACATCACGGCAAATCTCATGTGAGTGCATACCATCTATTGGTACAGTGGACAGTTTTAACATCTCGTCCCGTGTTTTATGATTCTACATTATTTTAACATTTCTACAAACTTCAAAGTGTTTTCTTTCCAATGGTACCAATAATATGCATATCTTGGCTTCAGGGCCTGAGCAACAGGCAGTTTACTTTGGGCACGTCATTCAGGCGGAAATTGAGAAGAAAGGGGCCTAGCCCTAAGAAGTTTTAACCTGTCTTTGTGCTTCTCTCCACCCTCCTCCAGGTGTCGCCCATCTTCCCCATTATCCCCTGAGCATTTATACTTGTGTTCTGTTTGTCTGTTGCCAGTTCGTCTTGCCTTGTCAGGTCTCACCAGCATGCTTTCCCGTTTTCCGTTCATGCCATAACATAGGGATTGAATATTCAGCTTGAAATGTTTTATTAATTAGTAAACATGTAGAAAAATATGATTTCACTTTGACATTATCCATTTTGAGTGCAGGCTGTAACACAACAAACTGTATAACAAGTAAAGTGGTGTGAATACTTTCTGAAGGCACAAGTAGTTCAGTGTTTGAATTATTTATTTGTATCTTTATCAAGAGTGTCAATTTCAGACCCCACTATAGGTAATGGGGAATTGATCATGATAAACATAAACAATCAAAAGGCAACAATTCACAAAATGAAATAATGAATGAATACTAATTGGTGGGAGACACAGAGCGACGTGCTTAGTGCGTCTTCGCCACTCACCCCTCCCCTTCTTCTTGTCGTGACATTTAACAGGATACTCAAGACCCATTATCTTCACACATAAGGTATACTCTCACAAACATAGTCAGGTCCAAGGCAGTAGCCATGTATGGAAAACTAATGCAATTTCATTTCTTTTACCATTTTATTAAATAACCAAGGCAAGTAGCCTCCTCTCTCACACACACACCACAGCTCTAAACATGAGGTTGACACGGTACACAAACTAATCAGGGCTACTGAAGTTTTCATTTAGAGCTGGACGGGAGCCTTTAATTGACATCTTGTCAACCAGTCAGTCATTCAGCCAGGCAGCCAACAGGGATAGGGACTATAATCCTGAAGTGAACCTCTGCCACATTATGTTCTCTAAGCATCACACATACTCTCTTTTCCTCTCTTTGCCTCCCTCCCTTCTCTCTCTGTGTCTCTCTGACACCATGCTGTCAGTCCTACTATATTAGCCTGGATGGAAAGCGCCAGAGGAGCATGAAAACAAGACAATGAGCTTCGCACTGCAGAGGTTACCGCTGGCAAATGACAATAACCGCTGCTCCTCGCCTCTGTATGGGTGCCTCTCTAGCACAAATAGAACAGGCTACAGAGGTGTCTCTCTGCAGAGAGAGAGAGAGAGAGACAGAGTCTGTTTAGGTGAAAGAGGTTGAAGTGGGAAGTGGAAAGTTATATGTTCCTGATTGTGATGTCGTGACAGTGATGATCTCTGTCCCTGTGGCGAAGTGTCATTTAGTGAATCCAAGCATGCTAAAGACTCTTGAGAGTCATGGGCGTTCCTTGAAAACCAACCGAATATGCTCTTGAACTATTAAATAAAAAATATTGAATTTTCTGCTTCGCCGCGCGTTAACTTGTTGAGATAGAGAGCAAGGTGAGACGTTATTTGAATCTCTTAACCTTTTCTGTAGCGTTAAGATTGGATGCTGACGTGTTTGTCAAGCTATGACAAATTAGCTGTCCACCCAGATGCCTGATTGTTTGACCTTTTATTCAGGCAAAGGTAAGGGGGTCTGAAGGGGGCCTGACAGTGCTAAATGTTGACACTCTCCAATAAGACGAGGGCTGTGTCCCAAATAGCACCCTATCCCTATGGGCCTCGGTCAAAGGTATTGCACAATATGGGGAATTGGTTGGCATTTGGGACACATGCCAGTACGGGAAATGTACATTTGGGCCGTGTCCATTATCATTCAGCTCAAGATCCAGCTGAACAGCCTCCAACTAAACCAATAGTCTTTTTACATTACCATTTGTCTTCCTAAATAACCACCCAAAAAAATGCCTTTCTTCCAAGACGTGTAAAACCAGAGAGAGGCACACATTCCCATTTGGTGGCAGAAAAAGTGTAATCAGTGTTCCACATTGCTTTCTCCCCTGAAAATAAATTGTTAATTTAGATGTTCTTATTTGGGATCATTACACATGTGATCACGGGAAGTAGGAGAGGCACACAAGTAATCTTCTCCTGAGCCTGGCTATAGCCTGGCTATTGTTCCCCCCTCCGTCTCCTTTTCAATGCTCGCTCTGACACGAAAGAAAAGAGCTTCAATCACATTAGAAATGAGATATCTCTGGCAAACTGACTGTTGAAGTCTTGTTAAGTGACAGTACAATGAGAATGGATATTCACGCAGACAGACACGTGGAATGTTAGGGGTATAGCCATAATGGTAATAACAGTAATACAGAGGGAAGCCTTTACATAGTGTCAGAAGGTGTAAATCGCACTAGTCCACACAAACAGATTGTGTGCGTGCATGCGTGGCGTGCATGTGTGTGTTTGTGTGGCATACACATCACCCTTTATCTGCATCATTGTAAAGCTGTCCAGAGAATGTGTTCAGTCAGCCAACATGTTGATGTGATCTCCCCTGTCTGATAGACATGACTGATGTGTATTCTCTAAAGCACAGCGCAACGCCAAAAATGCAACCAAGGAACCCGACGGTAAAAATACACACAGGAAGCTGAGTGGTATTATAAGGAACATGAACCTTTCAAGACATCCCTTCTCATTTTCTTCATTGACCAATTACCTAATACTGAGGGGAGATGTCAAATGTTGCCATTCCGTCAATGTCAGAATTCCTAAAGATGGTTTCACAAAATCCACAATTTTTCCGTATTATATACTGTAAGCGCCACTTTAAAATAAACTCCACTCTCCTAATTGAGTTGGTGGATTCTCTCTTTCCCTCTTCCCCCCTCTCCCTCACTCTCACTCTTCCTCTCTGTGTGTGTGTGTGTGTGTGTGTGTGTGTGTGTGTGTGTGTGTGTGTGTGTGTGTGTGTGTGTGTGTGTGTGTGTGTGTGTGTACATGAATGTGCACATGCGTGCATGCTTATATCCGTATGCTTGTCTGTGTGTGTGTGTGCATATATGTCGATGCCAGAGGAGGCAGCACACATCTCTCACTCAGACAGAGAGAGACAGGTCCAAATCCATTTCTTTCAGAGGTGACACTCCATCCGTCTCCCTCTCCACTCGCCCTGCAGAAGGATCAATGTCTGCTGAGGTGGTCAAACGAGCCCAACAAGCTGCTATCTGCATCTACATTAGTATTCCTCTGTGGTGGGTCCAGAGAATCGGCCTCCCGGGCCCCGGACAGCGTGGGCAAAGCAGATGCCACGTCGATAGATTGATAAGACAAGAGAGACATGGCCCTCGAGGGCTAGGGGTGGACAGAGTGATTTAACCCACTGCCGACTGTCCACCTTCATCTGACACACACACACACAGACAAGGAAAAAAAACGATACAGACACGTTACAGTAATGAAGGGGTCTCATCGATCTCGGCCAGTGAAGGACACAGTGACAAAGGCATATGAGGCATCCATCATAGTTGCGTGTTGTTGTATAGTTCATGTTTTGCTGCATTATGGCAGGTTGGTTGCATTTTTCAACATACTGTATATGGCTCTGTTAGAGTACCTTGTAGATGAGGGTCACTGTTTAGTGTGCTGATAAATCATGATTATGCTTTTTTATCTGTCCTCTCAATCATTATTACTATTATTATTATTATGATAAAATATGTGTTTTTTAAGTGGGTTAATTTAGTTTAGGTCCTTATTCGTACTGATGCTATGATGACATGTACGGTAAACATGATGATGAGGATTACAGTGCTGTTATGCCCTGAGATTCAACTACTCCTCTTATATAATACGTATTGGAAACATACCAACTGCAACAAGTCATTTGTCCCAACAACAAAAACAAAAAGCGAATAATATCTCACTGAAATGTGAATGTTGCAGTTATAGGTCAAAGCTACAGCGAAATAAAACTCCAGCAACAACTATCTTTATGACACTTAACAAGAGCCAGAGTCCAGGAGACCCTTCTGAACGTACGTTTGTTTTCTGGGGCAAACTCACTACTTACCCTTTTAGTATTACAGAAACAACAGCACAGCAGCACACACTCCATCCTATGACAAGAGGTGACCTTTAAACAGCCTGGGACAGGAGCAGGGGAGTACTGGAGGGATTTCCAATGACCAATTAGCCCTGTCTATTCTGGAAGAAGGAACCCCAGGTCCTAGAGCCGGGTCTATGCCTTATTGATCTTCTTATCCTGGCTCTAGTCTTTTGCCAACATCAGCAACCTCAACACTGGCAGACATGTTGTGCAACAACACACACCACGCCTCGACTTTGTCAAAGACAAACTTTGTTAGAAACGTAAATGCTGTTGAATGCTTAACCTGCCTTTTCAAACCTCGAAAAGGGGCATTGATGACCCTTAGATATAAGGTGTGACAGTGTGAACATTAACTTAAATAACCTTACATGAAAAGCGATTGACCACTACAGAACAGTTTCTATTGTAGGAGACTACATTGTGGATGATTCACGAATGAGAAGTGCACGACTTTAATACCAGAACCTTTTTACCATGTGCACTATAGAGAAACGATTGCCATTCGAGTCACAGCCTGTGTGTCTAATCTCGACAAGATAGTGAAGAGGAAATTATTTTGAAATGAATTTCCAAACCCGTTGTCAATTTTCCTGAAGTGCAGCATTGAGCACAGAGATCTGCATTAAGCTTTCATTAAAGTGAAAGGATGTGTCCTAATTGGCACCTCTTTCCCTGTGTAGTGCATTACTTCTGACAATAGACCTATGGCCCTGGTCAAAAGCAGTGCACTACGTAAGGAATAGGGTGCCATTTGGGACACAAACAAAGTTAATTAGATATGATGACTTAACTCAGGGGATGGTAATTAGCCGAACAGCCTGACTTCTCACCAGTAATTAAATGTCGTATTCTCTCAGTTCAATGAGCCTGAAAAACCACAGCGAAAAATGTAAAATGCAACATATTCACTGGCCATTGCTGGACACTGATGGAAGAGAAAAAATGAGATGTGTGTAGAAAGTTGTGTTAAGTAATCTCTTAAATCTAGAATCCTTAATTGAAGCAATAACAAAGCGGGCACCGGCCTCTGTTTTGGTAAAAAGCTGAGGGATGGGCCTGGAGAAATGTAACCCGTCTCAAATTCTAGACAGAGCTGTGGATGCAAGGACTGACCATCCATGGAATCAACATTAGTTTTAACCATGTTTTGAGGCTTTGTTTACAAACATTGGAGTAACACAAGCATATATTTTGGGTTCAAATGCGGTAATAGAGTTGAACTAAGTTCATGAGGCATTTCTAAGTAACATTCTTCAAGAATCAATGGGTATATATATATTTAACTTACAGTGCCTTGCAAAAGTATTCATCCCCCTTGGCGTTTTTCCTTTTTTGTTGCATTGCAACCTGTAATTTAAATTGATTTTGATTTCATGTAATGGACATACACAAAATAGTCCAAATTGGTGAAGTGAAATGAAAAAAAATTAAAATAAAAAAATGTTAAGAAATTAAAACCTGGAAAGCGGTGATTGCATATGCATTCAATCCCTTTGCTATGAAGCCCCTAAATAAAATCTGGTGCAACAAATTACCTTCAGAAATTACATTATTAGTTATATAATGTCCACCTGTTTGCAATCTAAGTGTCACATGATCTGTCCCATGATCTCAGTATATTTACACCTGTTCTGAAAGGCCCCACCACTAACACCACTAAGCAAGGGGCACCAGCAAGCAAGTGGCCCCATGACGACCAAAGAGCTCTCCAAACAGGTCAGGGACAAAGTTGTGGAGAAGTACAGATCAGGGTTGGGTTATAAAAAAATATCCGAAACGTTGAACATCCCACGGAGCACAATTAAATCCATTATTAAGCAATTGAAAGATTATGGCACCACAACAAACCTGCCAAGAGGGGGCCGCCCACAAAAACTCACGGACCAGGCAAGCAGGGCATTAATCAAAGAGACAACAAAGAGACCAAAGATGACCCTGAAGGAGCTGCAAAGCTCCATAGCGGAGATTGGAGTATGTGTCCATAGGACCACTTTAAGCTGTGCACTCCACAGAGCTGGGCTTTACGGAAGAGTGGCCAGAAAAAAGCCATAGCTTGAAGAAAAATAATAAGCAACACGTTTGGTGTTCGCCAAAAGGCATGTGGGAACTCCCCAAACATACGGAAGAAGGTACTCCAGTCAGATGAGACTAAAATTGAGCTTTGTGGCCATCAAGGAAAACGCTATGTCTGGCGCAAACCCAGCACCTTTCATCTCCCTGAAAACACCATCCCCACAGTGAAGCATGGTATTGGCAGCATCATGCTTTAGAGATGTTTTTCATCGGCAGGGACTGGGAAACTGGTCAGAATTGAAAGAATGATGGATGGGGCTAAATACAGGGAAATTCTTGAGGGAAACCTGTTTCAGTCTTCCAGAGATTTGAGACTGGGACGGAGGTTCACCTTTCAGCAGGACAATGACCCTAAGCATACTGCTAAAGCAACACTAGTGGTTTAAGGGGAAACATTTAAATGTCTTGCAAAGCCCTAGTCAAAGCCCAGACCTCAATCCAATTGAGAATCTGTCGTATGACTTAAAGATTGCTGTACACCAGCGGAACCTATCCAACTTGAAGGAGCTGGAGCAGTTTTACCTTGAAGAATGGGCAAAAATCCCAGGGGCTAGATGTGCCAAGCTTATAGAGACATACCCCAAGAAACTTACAGCTGTAATTGCTGCGAAAGGTGGATCTACAAAGTATTGACTTGGGGGATTTATGTTTTTTTTGTCTTATTTTTTGTTTGTTTCACAATAAAACATATTTTGCATCTTCAAAGTGGTAGGCATGTTGTGTAAATGAAATGATACAAAACATCTATTTTAATTACAGGTTGTAAGGCAACAAAATAGGAAAAATGCCAAGGGGGTGAATACTTTCGCAAGCCAATGTATATGTCAAAAAAGTGTATATATACAAATGTTCAGTACTTTCTTGTGGTTTGGCGTTTGCTATATGCTGAGGGAGAAGAAGGCAAAGCAGAAAGTGAGAAAGTGAGAGTAGAGGTTGTATCAGAAGGTGAGAATGAAATGTCACTCTCCTCCTCCTCCTCCTCCTCTTTGTACTCCTTATCTGTCAAACATCACATGTTGCTGATCCCAGAATAAGAGAAGCAAGGAGCTGGTTCCAGCTGATATCTACTGTCATCAGGCCATTACTATAAATTACAATTTGTTCTTAATTGACTCGCTTAGATAAATGAAGGTTAAAAATATATATATATTTGTTCATCTGAGGAGCAGAGGAAGACAACTCAGTTATACCCGTGTGGTATGACGCTGTGACTGAAATCAGAGGCCAACTCAAGGGCAACAAGATGACAAGTGACAATGTTCCAGGCTGTGCCGTAAGTGCCATGCACTGACCCATGCTGATCCAATTGAAAGGTGTTAATGACAGTGAATGATGAAAAGGTCATGCAGCTAATCATCATGTTATATTTTTATCAAGAATTGACATGAAGATGACATGAAGGTGTGTGTGTGTGTGTGTGTGTGTGTCATCCGCAAGCATTTCCATTCAATAATAGTCAATAATCACTCTTCTTACCCTCTCTGCAGAACCCTCCTTTTGAAGATGTATCATTGACTTTGTTAAAAAGTGTGTATGCATGTGTGTGTGTGTGTATGTGAGAAGCCAGCTTAATTGCTTAACCAGTACGGACAGAAATTGATCACTAGAATGTAATCAGACTTAAACGTGTTTACTGGAGAAACGACTGCAGAGCTCCTGTGGTGTTTGGAATTAGAAAAGCTACAGATAATAAAAAAAACTATCCTGCATCTCAGAGTGAAACACCAATGGATGGAAGAAATCCATTGTTTTCATTGTTGCCATATTTTTCAATCGTGTATTAGCACAAAGGCACGTTTTTATGATATCAACTGATTTTTGAAGGTGACAATTGACAAGAAACAGATCTAACCCTAACCCTAACCCGTCATTATGTGTTTGGGAGTATAGTTATGCAAAGCTAAAATAAATAATAGACTTAGAAGGACCGAAATGGACATTCCCATTCAAGTAATTCAAATGATACACTCTAGTTAATGTGTCCTTTGTGTCACCCCAAATAATGTGCCACTGACCCTTTCACCTCAAACCTTCTCTTCAGGATACAACCTGATTATAATTACCGTAATACGTTTACAATAATGCACTGTACTATTGTTTTATGCAACCAGCTACCTGCGTCTCTACACAACCAGTTACCTCAGCCTACGGACAGGAGAGGTGTCAGCCTCTAATTCCACCCAATATTTTAATTGCCTCATTAATTTAGCCTGACAGAGTAGGTTAAACCCGCTCTCTGATCTCAGCAATCACGCACAGGCACTAAGAGCCATACCTGACTGTAGCTCTGTAGGCTCTGTAAGGCCCCTGGCGTGTTTAACATGTTTAAACTAATTATAATAGAAGACTTCTGCATTAGTGCAAAATGGTGTTATATCTTCGGTTGGATCAGGGTGTTTGGTTAGATAATGAAATGTAGATAGCTGGTGACGAGAACAAAACCATGAGGAGAGGAGACTATTGTTACTTTTTCAGCAAGAAAGGAGAAAATAAAATGAAGTTGAGACAGAGGTTTAAGATACCGGTCTTTAAACTGTAAAACAAATACTGTTGTTTTTACAGTAATTTACTGGCAGCTAGATACATGTAAAAAAAAGAAAGAAAATACTGTTACTGTAATCTTTTTTTACCATTGTGTTTATGGTAACTTACAGGCCTGTAAGTTAGCATAAAACAACAGAAAATAACTATAATCGTATTACAATAATTGTCATGAATGAATGGATTCATTAAATTCTTTGAGGGGAGATAGGTTTGCATTTTACAGTATTTTACTGTAACTACAATAAATTGGTTCAAGCACATTATCTGCTACACTGTAAAAAATGGTAACTTACAGTTTACAAATGGTACAGTATATTACCGTAAATTCCAAACTGAATTCTTTACAGTAATGTGATGTTAAACAAACGTTTTTTTGTAAATAATAGTGACATACGTTACATATTTACACTAACTTACAGGTAACTGGCTTCCAGTAAGTTACCGTAAAAACAAGTTACAGGTTTTACAGTGTACTTTAAAGAAGGGGTGTCAAACTCATTCCATAGACGGCACGGTGTCTGCTGTTTTTTTGTTTCAATTAATACCTAGACAACCAGGTGAGGGGGGTTCTTTACTAATTAGTGAACTTAATTAATCAATCAAATAAAAGGGAGGAGCAAAAATCCGTAGACCTCCGTGGAATGAGTTTGACATGTGCTTTAGAGGATGTGCTTAGATTTTGTTGACATTGTGCTCTTCGTGTGGCGTTCTATTTTGAACATTCACAAATACAGTAAATAAACTGCTACTGCATTTTACGTAGCATATTTTACGCTAAAATCTAAAATATTATGGTAACGTCCAAAAGACATCAAGTATTTCCAGTCAGTTTAATATTTTCCCACAATGCAATGTACGGTAATCTACTGTATTCAGATTATACAGTATAATACTGCTGATTATATATGAATTTAATGTGACAATTAATTTTGTTTTTGCAGTGTAGAATGTGGTATGGTACTGTACGATTCAATGGCACAATACCATGTTACAGTATGTTACAGTATGGTATGGATGATGAGGGCACTCCCAAATCAGCCCCTGACTATTGATAGGATTGGAGTAGACATAAAGGTATGGAGGTGGGAAATTGCTTTCCATACCTGGATAAGGGTGTTGATACTGGGGAGAGAGAGAGTTCTGCAAAAACATCCTCTGTGTACAACGTCAAACACCAAATAATGCATGCAGAACAGAATAAGGACTATTCCCGCTAACTGGGACTATGTTCACAAACACAAACAGACCCCACAGAACCCCACAGAACAATTAGACCCAACTAAATCATGAGAACATTTTTTTTTTACTTTACACATTGGAAGAATCAACATAAAACTGAGAAATCTGGAATGTTATTTCGCACTCCACAGAGAATACAAAGTAGCAGAATACCTGACCGCTGTGACTGACCCAAAATTAAGAAAAGCTTTGATTATGTACAGGCTCAGTGAGCATGGCCTTGCTATTGAGAGAGGCCACCATAGCAGACCTGGCTCTCAAGGGAAGACAGGGTATGTGCCCTTCTGCCAAATGTATGAGCATATTAGAGACACGTAATTCCCTCAGATTACACAAACCCACATAGAATCTGAAATCAAATCCAATCTTGACAAACTCCCATATCTATTGGGTGAAATACCACAGTGTTCCACCACAGAGCAAGATATGTGACGTGTTGCCACAAGAAAAGGTCAACCAGTGGAGCACAAACACCTTTGTAAATACAACCTCTATTGATTTGTTTATTTATTTTCCCTTTCGCACTTCAACTATTTGTACATAGTTACAAAACGGTACGTAGTCAATAATATAACATTTGAAATTTCTATTCTTTTAAAACTTTTGTGAGTGTAATGTTTACTTTTCATTTCTGATTGTTTATTTTACCTTGTTTATTTCCCTTTTGTTTAATGTCTATTTGACTTGCTTTGGCAATGTAAACATATGTTTCCCATGCCAATAAAGCCCTTTCAATTGAATTGATAGAGAGAGTGAGTGAGACGCAGAGAGCGGGAGACAGACAGAAATGAGAGAGAGTGGAGAGAGAGCGGTAGAGAGCAGCATGCCATAAGATTGATCACTGGATCGTCTTCACTCTGCGATTTCCCATCTCTCCAGAGCCCCAGCCCAGGAGTCGCTCACCACCCGTCTCCCTCCCGCCGATGCCGCCATGCCACAGATAAATCGACAGATGGTGGCGGAGGAGAGAAAGCTTAACAAAATAACAAGGTTGTTGAAAGGAAAAAAGAAAGAAAGAGAGAGGCAGAGAGGGAGATAGAGAGATACACATAGAACAATATACAGATAAAGAGATTAATGGGGTGATCATGGAGGTGAATGGATGAAATTAAAAGAGACTGAATTATATTAGATGCCAGGAATATAAAATTTAAAAGTGCGAGTACAAGCTGAATGTGGGCATGGACTAAGTAGGGGCAGATCTAAACAAGTGGGTTCTCAAGACACAGTAATGGCCTATGCCTGTGTCCCAAATTGAACCCATAGGTAATAGGAATTTGGGATGCATCCAAGATCGGCACTTCTACTGTACTGTACATGGGAATCAGTCCTTTTTACAAATCGAGATTAATTGCAACAAAGTAGAATTCCTTTTGTCATTCTAAAGGCATTGAGCAGTTTGAGGAGGAAATAAGCAAACACTCAAGAGAGAAATTTAAACACTGTACAGTGGTTCCTCCTTTAAAAGTTGCGAGTTTACACCGCAGGACTTAGAGGTGCCCAGCGTCACGGCTTCATTGCTCCAGACCACCACAAGGGGGAGTTAGGGCACTCATTATACATTTGGGTCCCAAGGTTTTTATATGACCAATCATATCGAGTGGTTCCAATGACTAATTTGACACGGGCCACCTGGTGACTTCAGCAAAGATGGCTGACAAAACATTACGGGGGAAGCAAATGTAAGTAGTTATAACGAGTCAAGCAAAACATTTACAATTGAGAAGAATATGTTAGTTAATGTAGAGACAAACGATTGTGCATATTTTTTTGTCATGAAGTGTCACGATCATCAATAGGAGAGAGTGAGGACCAACATGCAGCGCATGGAAAGTACATCTTTATTTAAAGGAAGAAGACGAAAAACGAAACGAACACTATACAAAACAACAAAACAGACGACCGTGAAGCTATACAAACATAAGTGCTGACACAAAACACTTCGACATAGACAATTCCCCACAAACAGCTAAAGTCTATGGTTGCCTTAAATATGGCTCCCAATCAGAGACAACAATAACCAGCTGTCTCTAATTGAGACCCAATTCAGGCAACCATAGACTTTCCTAGAACCTACACTCAACCATAGACACAGCTAGACACATACACTCAACACAAACCCACACACTACACCCAACACCCCCTTTACCATATAACCACCCAAAACCGACAAAACACAAACATTCCCCATGTCACACCCTGACCTAACTAAAATAATAAAGAAAACAAAGAAAACTAAGGCCAGGGTGTGACATGAAGTTCATTTACAAAAATCGCTATTTAGCAAGTTTTTTTTCAGACATATAATGGATATGGAATGTCAGAAATCGATGTTCTGTTCAACTTCATGCCTATACATGGGCAATGAACGTAAGAGTCTACGTACACGTCATACACCTTCCCCTGGTTGTCAAGAGGCGGTGAGAGAAGAAATTTCGTGTCTATCTTGGTCTGAGGTGGAATTAAAGCTCTTTGTATGACGTGACCGTCCATTTCCTGTTTCTGGAGCACGCGAAAGAGGACATGTATTTGCCTTCTGTTTAGCTGTCGTTATGGACGACTAACATCTCCGGTTTAGATTTTATCTGATACATGTGACCATATCATCGTAAAGTATGTTTTTTCAATATAGTTTAATCAGATTATTGAATTTTTTTCGGGAGTTTTGCCGTGTTCCGTTCTCTGACTTTGTTGACGTTGGAGAGATCCGTGCCACTTGGCAAGTGCCCATGCTAAATCAAGAGGGAAATTTGCCGTTCCAGATCCAAACAACGACTGTTCTGGACAAGGGACACCTTGTACAACATTCTGACGGAAGATCACCAAAAGTAAGAAACATTTTATGATGCTATTTCTAATATCTGTCGCGCATGTGAACTGGTCGTCGGCGCCCAAGTGTTTCTGGCTATTGTGGCTACGCTAATATAACACTATATTGTGTTTTCGCTGTAAAACACTTGATAAATCGGAAATATTGTCTGGAATCACAAGATGCCTGTCTTTCAATTGCTGTACACTATGTATTTTTAAGAAATGTTTTATGATGAGTATTTAGTTATTTGGCGTTGGTGTCTGTAATTTTTCTGTCTGCTTTCGGTGCAATTTCTGACTGTAGCTGCAATGTAAACTATGATTTATACCTGAAATATGCACATTTTTCGAAGAAACATATGCTATACAATAAATATGTTATCAGACTGTCATCTGATGAAGTTGTTTCTTGGTTAGTGGCTATTTATATCTTTATTTGGCCGAATTTGATAGCTACTGATGGAGTCAAAAACTGATGGAGTAATAAAAGTGGAGTCTTTTGCTAACGTGGTTAGCTAATAGATTTACATATTTTGTCTTCCCTGTAAAACATTTTAAAAATCGGACTTGTTGGCTGGATTCACGAGATGTGTACCTTTCATATGCTGTATTGGACTTGTTAATGTGTGAAAGTTAAATATTTAAAAAAAATATATTTTGAATTTCGCGCCCTGCACTTGAAGTGGCTGTTGTCATAAATGTACCGACGTCGGGCTTGCACGCCAAACAGGTTAACCTGTTGAGGCTGGGGGCGCTGTTGTCACTATTTATGCTAATCGTGTAATTTTTGAAACGAAAATTCTTGATCGTACAATATGCATATTATTATTATTATTGGATAGAAAACAGTCTATAGTTTCTATAGGAGTTGAAATTTTGTCTCTAAGTGGAACAGAACCCATTCTACAGCAATTTCCCTGACATGGAGTCAGATTTCAGAAATGTTGGCCCCTGATCTGGAGTCAGTTAAAAGGCCACAGTTATTGCTATGAGTATACGGACACTGCTTACGTCTTCCCCTGGATGCCTTTACGTGATGACGATTTGAATGGGGTCGATTGCGCGTTCACAGGCACTATAAATTAAAAAACCCTGTAGCTAGTAAGTCTTTTGGAGCTGCGTTATGCGCGTGGAGGACACCGACCCGCACCTGTTCCAAGCATTAGTGTTGGGAGTAATCTTTCTCCGGTCATGTTAAGACTCGTTATAGGAGTTAAAAACATCATAAGGTAGTTAATTTAAAGCGTTTTATAGCAATTTAAATCCGTTTAGTGCGATTTTGGGACATTTATTTCTGAAACGCTGTGAATGGCTGGGCACGCTTCCAGTTCATCCCGAACGCAGTTGGCATTTCCACATGGCAAGAGGACAGCTTTCCACCAAAAGACGATTAGACCCAAGAAAGGATCCTTTGCCCAAGATACTGATGGAAGAACAGCTCAAAGTAGGACATTTTTATTATGATAAATCGTGTTTCTGTCGAAAAATGTTAGTGGCTTAGGACGCCATGTTTTTTGACGTAGCTTCGCTTGGCGCAAACTGTATTGAAAAGTAAGGATAATTTAAAAAATGTAATTCCGCGATTGTATTAAGAATTAAATTGTCTATCAATCCCTGTCCACCCTATATTTTTTTGTCACGTTTATGAGTATTTATGTATAAGAGTAGATCACTGTCTAATATGGCGCACGGACATTTTCTCACCAGCTGGGCTACATTTCACATTGTCTAACCATGATTTTGGTGGCTAAATATGCACATTTTCGAACAAACTGTATATGTATGTTGTAATGTGATGTTACAGGGGTGTCATCTGAAGAATTCTGAGAAGGTTAGTGAAAAAAATAATATATTTTGGCGATGTTGACGTTATCGCTCACTTTGGCTAGAATCAATGCTGGGCTGCTATGTGCTATGTGCTATGCTAATATAACGATTTATTGTGTTTTCGCTGTAAGACACTTAGAAAATCTGAAATATTGTCTGTATTCACAGGATCTGTGTCTTTCGATTAGTGTATGCTGTGTATTTTTACGAAATGTTTGATGATTAGTAAGTAGGTAAACACGTTGCTCTATGTAGTTATTCTAGTCCATTTGTGACGGTGGGTGCAATTGTAACCTATGCCATCTACCTGAAATATGCACATTTTTCTAACAAAACCTATCCCATACCATAAATATGTTATCAGACTGTCATCTGATGAGTTTTTTTCTTGGTTAGGGGCTATAAATATCTTAGTTTAGCCGAATTGGTGATAGCTACTGGTGTTAAAAATCGGACATGTTGGCTGGATTCACAAGATCTGTGTCTTTCATTAGCTGTATTGGACTTTAATGTGTGAAAGTTAAATATTTAAAAAAAATTTGGGGGGGGAATTTCGCGGCTCTGCCTTTTCAGTGGGGGTGGGGGGGGAGTGCCGCTAGCGGCACCCTCATCCTAGACAGGTTAACACCTTGACCGTCCTACAATCTAAGCTAGATGCCCTCAATCTCACACAAATTATCAAGAAACCTACCAGGTACAACCCCAAATTCGTAAACATGGGCATCCTCATAGATATCATCCTGACCAACTTGCCCACTAAATACACCTCTGCTGTTTTCAACCAGGATCTCAGCGATCACTGCCTCATGGGTCCGCGGTCAAACAACCACTCCTCATCACTGTCAAACGCTCCCTAAAACACTTCTGCGAGCAGGCCTTTTCTAATCGACCTGACCAGGGTATCCTGGAAGAATATTGACCTCATCCCGACAGTATAGAATGCCTGGTTGTTTTTTAAAAGTCCTTTCCTCACCATCTTAAATAAGCATGCCCCTTTCAAAAAATGTAGAACCAAGAACAGATACAGCTCTTTGTTCACTCCAGACTTTACTGCCCTTGACCAGCACAAAAACACTCTGTGGGGTACTGCACTAGCTTAGAATAGTCCCCATAATATGCAACTTTTCAGGGAAGTCAGGAACCTATACACACAGTCAGTTAGGAAAGCAAAGGCTAGCTTTTTCAAACAGACATTTGCATCTGCAGCACTAATTGCAAAAGGTTTTGGGACACAGTAAAGTCCATGGAGAATAAGAGTACCTCCACCCAGCTGCCCACTGCACTGAGACTAGGAAACACTGTCACCGCTGATAAATCCACAATAATTGAGAATTTCAATAAGCATTTCTCTACGGCTGGCCATGCTTTCCATCTGGCTACCCTAACCCCGGCCAACAGCTCTGCACCCCCCGCAGCAACTGACCCAAGCACCCCCCACTTCTCCTTCACCCAAATCCAGACAGCTGATGTTCTGAAATAGCTGCAAAATCTGGATCCCTACAAATCAGCTGGGCTAGACAATCTGGACCCTCTCTTACTAAAATTATCCACCGCAATTGTTACAAACCCTATTACTAGTCTGTTGAACCTCTCTTTCGTATCATCTGAGATTCCTAAAGATTGGAAAGCGGACGCAGTCATGCCCCTCTTCAAAGGAAGAGACACTCTAGACAAACTGTTACATATCTATATCCATCCTGCCCTGCCTTTCTAAAGTCTTCGAAAGCCAAGTCAACAAACAGATCACCGACCATTTCGAATCCCACCATACCTTCTCCATTATGAAATCTGGTTTCCGAGCTGGTCACGGATGCACCTCAGCCACGCTCAAGGTCCTAAACGATATCATAACCGCCATCGATAAAAGACAGTACTGTCCAGCCGTCTTCATCGACCTGGCCAAGGCTTTCGACTCTGTCAATCCCCCCATTCTTATCGGTAGACTCAACAGCCTTGGTTTCTCTAATGACTGCCTCGCCTGGTTCACTAACTACTTATCAGATAGAGTTCAGTGTGTCAAATCGAAGGGCCTGTTCTCTGGACCTATGGGGGTGCCACAGGGTTCAATTCTCGGGCCGACTTTTCTCTGTATAAAATCAATGTTGCGGGTGATTCTTTGATCCACCTCTACACAGACGACGCCATTCTGTAAACATCTGTCCGTTCTTTGAACACTGTGTTAACCTCTCTAGGGTATGTGGGACGTAGCGTCCCACCTCATCAACAGCCAATGATACTGCAGGGCGCCATTTTCAAAACAACAGAAATCCCATAATTTAAATTCCTCAAACATACAAGTATTTTACACCATTTTATAGCTACACTTGTTGTAAATCCAGCCAAAGTGTCCGATTTCAAAAAAGGTTTTACGATGAAAGCACACCAAACGATTATGTAAGGTATGAGCCAAGTCACAGCAAAAGACAGCCATTTTTTTCAGCTAAAGAGAGCATTAACAAAAAGCAGAAATAGAGATAAAATTAATCACTAACCTTTGATAATCTTCATCAGATGACACTCATAGGACTTCATGTTACACAATAAATGTATTTTATGTTCGGTAAAGTTCATATTTATATCCAAAAATCTGAGTTTAGGCAAGATGCTACTGTATCACTTGGCAAAAAAACTGAGAAAATGCATAGCGCCACATTAAAATGAATATCTATGAAAATTACTATAAAATCAAACTTTCATTAAATCACACATGAAAGATATCAAATTAAAGCTACACTGGTTGTGAATCCAGCCAATGTCAGAATTCAAATAGGCTTTTCAGCAAAAGCATACGATGCTACTATCTGAGCATAGCATGATTGTAAACAAAAGAGAGAAAATATTTCAACCCTGCAGGAGCGACACAAAACGCAGAATAAAAATATAATTCATACCTTACCTTTGACGAGCTTCTGTTGTTGGCACTCCAATATGTCCCATAAACATCACAAATGGTCATTTTGTTCAATTAATTCCGTCGATATATGTCCAAAATGTCAATTATTTGGCACGTTTGATCCAGTAAAACACCGGTTCCAACTTGCTCAAACATGACGACAAAATATCTCAAGAATTACCTCTAAACTTTGCCGAAAAATGTCAAACTACTTATGTAATAAAACTTTAGGTATTTTTTTTACGTTAACCTCTACTCAATAGGGGGTGCTGTTTGCACTTTGTAATAATTTAGTTCCCAAATTAAACTGCCTCGTACTCAATTCTTGCTCGTACAATGTGCATATTATTATTACTATTGGATAGAAAACACTCTCTAGTTTCTAAAACCGTTTGAATTATATCTGTGAGTAAAATAGAACTCATTTTGCAGCAAACTATCTGACAGGAAGTGGAAAATCTGAAATCGATAATCTGTTCTAGGGCCTGCATATTAATGTGCTTGATATTTATTAGTATACATGCACTTCATACGCCTTCCACTAGATGTCAACAGGCAGTGAGAGAAGAAATGGAGTGTATAACATGATCTGAGGTCGAATAAAAGCTCTTGGCATGACGTGACCCCAATTTCCTGTTTTCTGGAACGCGCGAGAAGTGACCTGGTATTGCCTTCTGTAAAGCTGTCGTTATAGATGACTAATATCTCCGGCTTTGATTTTATTTGATACATGTGACAATATCATCGTAAAGTAAGTTTTTTCAATATAGTTTTATTAGATTATTGATTTTTTTTCGGGACGTTAGGCGTGTTGCTTTGTCTGCGTATGTTCAGGAAGGAGAGCTTCGCACCACTTTGCTAGCTTTCCGTGCTAATTGACTGGAGAAGAGGACATTCTAAATCCAAACAACGATTGTTCTGGACAAAACCCCTTGTACAACATTCTGATGGAAGATCATCAAAAGTAGGACCCATTTTATGATGCTATTTCATATATCTGTCGAACATGTGAGCTAGTAGTTTGCGCCCAGATTTTTGGCACGCTCTCGCCATAACGTAAACTGCATGTCGTAATGAAGTTATTTTTAGAATTCTAACACAGCGATTGCATTAAGAACTAGTGTATCTATCGTTTCCTAAACAACATGTATTTTTTTGTAATATTTATGAATAGGTATTTGGTCAGAATATGTGAGTGTCAGAAAAATATCCGGACGTTGTGGGAAAAAGATGCTACTTTAGCACAATGTATAACCACTGATTTCAGCTCTAAATATGCACATTTTCGAAGTGTATGTATAACCTGATGTTATAGGACTGTCATCTGATGAAGCTTATCAAGGTTAGTCAAACGTTATATATCTTTTGCTGGTTTGTTACGATCGCTAACTTTTGCTGCTGGTAAATGGCTTGTGTTTCTGGCTATTGTGGTAAGCTAATATAATGGTATATTGTGTTTTCGCTGTAAAACACTATAGAAATCGGAAATATTGTCTGGAATCACAAGATGCCTGTCTTTCATTTGCTGTACACCATGTATTTTTCAGAAGTGTTTTATGATGAGTATTTAGTTATTTGACATTGTTGTCTGTAATTACTCTGGCTGCTTCGGTGCTATTTCTGACGGTAGCTGTGATGGTAGCTGCAATGTAAAACTGATGTATAGCTCAACTATGCACATTTATCGAACAAAATATAGATTTATTGAATAACATGTTATAAGACTGTCATCTGATGAAGTTGTTTCTTGGTTAGTTTGGTTGGTTCTTGGTTATTTAGGTTGGTTTTGTGCATGCTACCTGTGCTGTAAAAAATGTCTGTCCTTTTTTGTATTTGGTGGTGAGCTAACATAAATATACGTGGTGTTTTCGCTGTAAAACATTTAAAAAATCAGACATGCTGGCTGGATTCACAAGATGTTTATCTTTCATTTTCGGTATTGGACTTGTTAATGTGTGAAAGTTAAATATTAAAAAAATATATATTTTGAATTTCGCGCCCTGCACTTGAGCTGGCTGTTGTCATAAGTGTACCGACATCGGGCTTGCAGCCCAAACAAGTTTTAAAGTGTCTTGTGATTTTATTTTATTTGTCAAATATTGACTTTAATCACCTATGAATCATCACCTGAGAGAGCAGTCCACACCTAACTTTGATTTGTTACATTTTGAATACAATGCCTCTCTCTCCATTCACTGGTAAATGTTGGTGTCACTTTTTATGAGAATGTCCAATGTACACACATAACCATGTACAAAGCAGAGCAGCGTACTAGCCTTGTTTTGGTGGGGGGGAGATGTGATGTAGAAAATGGTAGAGTTGCTCGGAGAAACTTTGTGACAGTGAAATAGAAATTGGGGCATAGCAGCGTGCCCTTTGATGTTGGCAGTAAATAAAGCTGACTGCTGCATAGCCGCACTTAAGGCCTCAATGTCAGCAGCCCCAAACCACATATTTTCCTATCACTGCATATAAAACTGTATAATACATCATGCAAATAATCTGTGGTATGAAACAAACACAGCCAGTGCTCCCCAAAGGAAGAGCAGAGCTAGCATCTAATGAGCTACCTAAATTGGAATATTCATACTTACCTCAAATACCACAACAAACTGAGACGAATTCAAGAATTCGCCCTGAAACGCTGTCCATAAAACGGGGAGTAATAGAGAGTCAGGGATGTTGACAAAGACAACTCACAGATTATGTCTGTCATGTCCCCGTGCATCAGTGTTTCCAAATATGTTGGATTGATGTTGCTTATCTGACTTTGAGGCGACATGTATCAGAAGAAGGTTCACTTTATTTGGGAGGAATCGTGTTCTGGAGGCAGCTCTGTCCCGAAAGGCAGAAAAAGAATGCATAGTGAAAGATTTTGAGGAAGAGGAGAGAGGCTGGACGTATATCACTCAGGTAAAACAAGCTTAGACATGTCTATAGAGTTATGATGAAGAGTTCTTGTCCCTCCTTCAAAGACATACAGTTCATCGTAACTTTTGTCACCGTTTAGCCATTTAGCTGTCTTCTACCTCTCCAATTGTTCAATGCCATCCTGTACTAGCCCTGCCAAAATGGGAAAATGAGTATAAATCAATGGGAAAGGTCATGCTCAAATCAACCCAGAGTCGAGGTACAGAGTGAGAGCGACACCTTTTTTCCCTCATGAAACTACCTCAATCAGTTAAATGATATTAACCATTGATATCTTTTTTAATTTTACATTTTTTAACTGAACCTTTATTTAACTAGGAAAGTCAGTTAAGAACAAATTATTCTTTACAATGACGGCCTACCCCGGCCAAACCCGGACGACGCTGGGCCAATTGTGCCCCGACCTATGGGACTCCCAGTCACGGCCGGATGTGACGCAGCCTGGATTCAAACCAGGTACTGCAGTGACGCCTCTAGCACTGAGATGCAGTGTCGTAGACCACTGCGGCACTCGGGTATATAGGCAATCTCTATTGATCTATCTAGTCCAGTACCCTACCCTCCACATTACTGAATACAGTTAGTTTAGTTATGTTGCCTATTCAGATTAATTAATTAAGAAACCCACTCCAGAGAACAGTCCTGAGAGAGTAAAGTGAATCCCAATTGACACCCTATTCACTGACCAGAGTAGTGCACTATAAAGGGAATATGGTGCCATTTGGGATGCATCCCAGAGCCTCCTTTGTGCCCCATTGACAGGTCACTTCGAGGTCATTAATGGACTACAGGTCCCTGAGGAGAGAGAGACCTGTGGGAGTTACAGCTATCAGAGGAGAAGGTCAATGGTGAGAACAACCAGGGTCAGAGCCATAATGGGACCCATGTTTTGGACTGTAAGATGCTATATGGCAAGTGACGTGGGGTGTGCAGAGCAGGTGAATGGCTTTTCCATGTGCGTGTGCGTGTTGGACACTGTCTGGCGAGAGTGGAGGGGAGTCCGGAAAGGGGGAAACAGCATTTCTGTATGTGTAGCTAACCTCCTGCCTCTCTCGGACCACATTTAGAGAGTGACAGGTTCTCCTCATTTCGCTACATCCGTGTATGTGACAAATGAAATTTGATTTGATTTGCCCATAACATTTTCCTAATCCTCTATTCTCCCACTTTTCAACCAGTGGATGCATTCCTCTGATTAACAGGGAGAGAGAGTGGAAGGGAGAGCGGGAGAAATAGAGAGTGAGAGACCAGCTCCTCAGCAATCACATTAACTTCCATGAATACACAGATCACCCAGAATTTCTTTACATTTTTTGATTTCATTATATGAACTATGTTTATATTTTTGTTCAGTATAGACACAGTATGTATAGACAGACTATGTTCAATATAATACTACATCATAAACCAAAAGATCAGTTCAACTACAAGAACATTCTCAGTTGTGATAACAGACATTTTTTGTTGTTGAGATATGACTGTGATATGTTGCTGTTAATCTGTTTTAGCTATGGATAACAGTGCCTGCTGAATAACCAATAATAACCGCCTCCAGTGCAGACCAGATCCAAATATGAACGATTCATAGGTATTTAGAATATGCTTCACAAGATTGAAAATCACAGTACATTAGGACACAGTAGAGCACAGTAGAGTACAGTAGAGAATGGTAAGTTACAGGACAGGGCCCGGTTGCATTAAACACCTAAATTTTCCACTTATCTTTTCCCTTAAATGTTTCCTTAACTTTAAGTCAGTTGCACAAAACATTTTAAATTAAGTGAAAAGAATAAGGGTGCCCATGAGGTCTCTGAACTGCTTCATTCAGTGTGGAAATCAATGTAAACATCATTGTGGAGGTGAATGTTTGTTTTCATCTGGTCTGGTTACAAAATAAAAACATCAACCAGCTAGCTACTTAGCTAAACAATGGAATGTGCACAATCTATAAAGCTACAAAGCTAGCTGGCTATTTAGCTATAGGTAGTCTTGAGTCATGTAGTTGAGAAAAAAGGTAACTTCAAGAAGTGATTTATTATCTTCTGAAGCAATTTGGTTATCCTGTCTTGATTGTTGAAGTTATATTTTGCATTTAACAAAATGAAAGTGATCTCTTTGATGAGAGGTTTAGTCATCAGTTAATCTGTCATGCCCTGACCTTAGAGAGCCATTTTATTTCTCTATTTGGTTAGGTCAGGGTGTGATTTGGGGTGGGCATTCTATGTTCTCTATTTCTTTGTGTTTGGCCGAGTGTGGTTCTCAATCAGAAGCAGCTTTCTTTCATTGTCTCTGATTGGGGATCATACTTAGGCAGCCCTTTTTCCCTCCTTCAGTGTGGGATCTTGTCTTTGTTTGAGTGCATGCAGTTTGCACGGCAAAGCTTTTCGTTCGTTGTATTGTTTATTGTTTTTTTTCTTGGTGGAACATTTAAATAAAAGAATGTACGCCTACCACGCTGCACCTTGGTCTCCTTCCGAGGACAAACGTTACATAATCAGGCCATCTCCATGGTAACCAGATACTCTTTCTGCAATACATACCTTCAAACTATCGTTAAACCTCTTAAGTATGCCCTTACCTAAGGAAATATTTGAGGGGCTCTATGCAATGCTCTTAAAAAATTAAGTAAGGTCAATTTATTCCTAGGGAAACACTAAAGATGCTTTATCCAACAGGGCCTAGTGGTTTTGTTCAGTAGATTACAGTAAAGTATAGTACAGAACGGTACAGTTTAATTCAGTAGAGTACAGTAGAAGAGTTTAGTACAGTGTAGTTTAATTCAGTAGCGTACAGTACAGTACAGTTTAGTTCAGTAGAATATATTAGAGTAATCTAGTGTACAATACAGTACATTATACTTTGCTGTACTCTACTGTGCTCTACTGTATTTTACAGTACTGTACTTCTGTTACTGTACTGTACTCTGCTCTACTGTGCTATACTGTGCTGCCCCATCTTGTGGACCGGACCAAATCTGAACCAATTATGGACGTCTATGTTCGCACCAAATATAGGCCGGTCTGGACCGTACGTCTGTGGATGTTGAAATCAAGGCCGGTCCATACTGGACCAAATCTGAAACAAACGTAGACGTCCAGGATTGGTTCAGATTTGGTCCGGACCAGACCAAAAATCTATGTCCTTGGAAACAAAAAAAGACATTCTAAAGACGTCGCCATTAGTAAATGCTTACTGGGCTTCTAAACTTGCAGACCATGGTTAGATTAGATGGTGAATGTGGAAGAAATATTCAGTCACTGTGAGGAAAAAGGCCAATTGAAAAAAGTCCAAGTTGACTTCTCTTTATGACGAAGAAACAATATATTTTGGCATCAAAGTCTCCATCAGGGTGAGACGGCGAGGAACGAGATGAGACTCAGCAATGGCGTATTCTAAGACTCTGGCGCTCTCATCACTAGATGGCAATAGTGTCTCAAATCGATCGAAAAGAATGAGGTAGTTTCCTTGGTTAAACTGTAGAAATATAGTATTTTTGATGAATACATTTTGAAACAACATACCATCTGGACAAATATTACTTGTACAAACTGTTGATTGAAATCATTCATTATTAACATACTGCATGCAACTCTATGTGTGTAATATTTTCTGTGGGCAAAGTAATGACAGTTTGGCCCTGCAACGAGAAGAGCCTGAAATGCGTTTTGTAGCTTAGTGTTGAAAGGAGATTGATACTAGGCCAGTTCATGTGGATGCTGGTTCTGTGAAGAGTAACAATACAGCAGTTGCCAGATACCTCTGTTGATGCCAGTGCCTCTTTCTCTCGCTCTCTCTCGCTCTGGATGTTTGACAGTAATAGTAACGTATTTGTTTTCCAGTGAGTGCCGCCAGGCAGCGTCCAGCAGCACAGATGTTTGGAATGGCCTTGTGGAAAATGGCAAATTATGGGGAATTTTTTTTACAGGCATCGGTAATGACTGACGAGTCCCTGGCTGTGGCCCTGTGCACTCTGTGTATTAATCAGAGCTCATTTGCCATAATAAAAACAACAACAACACCAAAAATAGAGTCACATACACTTACTCAAACACACACACACACACACACACACACAGAAGTGTGAAGAAGAACACATGATGGTAACACTTCGAACAGACGGTCACTTTCAGACAGAAAAAGTCACAGAAAACAACCAAGTACAATTTCATCCCATTGTACTCAGATACCACCTATACTTGAATAAGTGAATTTCAGTGAACCCTAAAACTCGAACACACACACACACAGTGGAATATAAAATCCAGAGGAAGAAACACAACACTCAACAAGACCGATGCCTTTAAGGGTCCTGCACAGTCAAAATGATGTTTTTATCAAATGATATTGTATGATATATTTGGATCAAAGTAGGATGACCAAAGTATGACGTTTAATCATACAATTACTGGCCCCCTCCCCTGTGTCAAAAACTTGGATTCAAGAGGGATTAAGGGCTTTCTGTGACATCACAAAAAGCCTCTCATTTTACAGTTTTTTACAATAGCTAGGACCCATTTCTCAAAACTTAGGTCACTTTTTCAAAACTCTTCACACAGTGAGTAAAACAGCAGTCTACGTGGGCTAAACTGTGGACAATTTTTCATTGCTTTGGCACAAAATGCATTCAATGACTACATCTTTCAAACTTCATGAATTATTTTTTCACTCAGACACAACCACCACCAAAACTCTATGTACCTACAGGCCAATTTGCACATGTTTACATACTCTTTTCAAAACTATTAAACTTGAGTTCAAAACCTAACAGAACACAACATTAAATAAGACAGTAATACCGTTTTGAAATATATACCAAATCTTAAAAATTAAATACTATCAAAACAATTAGACCAACCACAGCTGATTCCCATTGTAGCTGAACACCTACCCAGGTGTTAGTCTTTCAATTTCATTACCACCTATACAAAAGGGGACATTTTAGGAATAATGCTGTACTGTAATGTAAACATGGACCCAGCCAGATATAGAGAAGTGGCTAACAGAGGAAGAAGAGTGGCTGGGAGAGGAAGAGGGAGAGAAGACTGAGAGGAAGATCAAGAGCTGTAGTCTTAGATGAGGTTAGGGCTACTTTAATTGATTATGTAATAAATCATGGTCTATCAATGAGAGAGGCTAGTCAGAGAGTGCAGCCAAATCTGCAACGTTCAACAGTGGCATCTATTGTGAGAAATTTCTGGCAAAACAACAGTAAGATATGCATTCTGCAAGAGCATCTGACTGAACTGCACATTACAGAAGTAAATTGAGCAAAGCCTTCCAAACCCATTTGTGTGTAATTGTTTTTGTATTTCTGCATAGGACCAAACAGTTACCTCCCACAGGCCGGAGAGGTAGGATTTTCACTGCCGTGCAGGAAACTGCAACTTTGATATGGTAATCACAAACAATGGCATAAAACTCACAGAGATTCGGGACAGCGTTGGCACACAACATTGCATTTGTAAATATTCACAATGTATGCATGACAACTATTTACAGAGTCCTGAAACAACATCAAGTCAGGATGAAGCAGCTGTACACTGTCCCCTTTGAGAGGAACTCTGAACTAGTCAAGCAACTCAGGAACCAATATGTCCAGGTAAGATGACCATAAAATAGAGAACTGGTTTTGAACAAAACCAAACAGGGCAGAGGCACACAACAGCATGTTTTTAGGTATAATGTAAACTACCCTAATAGCCTAAATCTTATGTTGCCTTGTGGATTTCTTTTAGAGACTCATGGAGATTGAAGCCAGGCAAAAACCCCACATATTCATCTTTGCGGCAAGGAAGAAATGTGATTGGGAAAAGAGCCACAGGGGATGTCCGGGGCCAGAGGGGTGCCAACATCACAATGTGTGCAGAAATATCCTCTGATGGATTGCTGTTACACAAAGCGATAATTGGGCCTCATTTCATTCCTGGATGACCTCTATGGAAGGGTTATACCAGGTGAGGAAAGGGTTGCGGTGAGGCGAAATCGGCCAACGTTTGTAATTGTATGGGACAATGTGGCATTTCACCTCACCCGTGCAGTCACAGAAGGGTCTGCAGCCCAGCCCAGGATGGTGTCGCTTTTCCTCCCACCTTACTCTCATTCTTCAACCCCATAGAGGAATTACTTTCCTCATGGAGGTGGAAGGCTTATGACCCCCATCCACATGATCAACTGTGTATTGCCCAAGATGACATAAGATGTGATGTGGATGAGAACCTGTGGCCAAATGCAGAAGACAGGGTTGACTAGCATTGCTACTGTATCTGTATCGGTAGATGGCGTCTATACAAATTCTTGCATTTTTGGAATCACTAAATGCCAAAAAAATGACATAACATATTGAAGCATATTGCATCATGTCTGATTCATTCCTGTAACATATACTGCAGTGAATTCGAAACAACACAGAGGTGTCATTCTTGTGCAATGCCACTTGTTGTTAGTGTTTTTTAGGTCATTGTTTTATGAGTGACAAAGTGTGCTTTTTGGGTAACAGCCTTTGCTAGTGTTATGGAAGAATGAGTTGATTTGAGATATGTATGAAGTGTTTTAGTTTTTTTTTGTGCATTTTAGATGTGAAATGAACTGCTGTGCCAAGCTGAAAGGTGGTTAACTTCTCTGCGCACGGATCCCTTTTACGGGATCATTTTCCTAAACAACCGCTGAATTGCAGGGTTCAAAATATTACTAAAAATATTTATAATCAAGCAATCACAAGTGAAATATACCAAAACACAGCTTAGCTTGTTGTTAATCCACCTATCGTGTCAGATTTTGAAAAGATACTTTATAGAGAAAGAAATCCAAGCTTTTGTGAGTGTATCAATCAATGCTAGAACAGCTAGCCCCAAATTAGCATGGTCACGAAAGTCAGAAAAGCAATAAAATGAATCGCTTACCTTTGATTATCTTCGGATGTTTGCACTCACGAGACTCCCAGTTACACAATAAATGTTATTTTTGTTCGATAAATATGACTTTTTTTTTTTTTTTTTAAAGCCATGTTATGTTCAGAAAACTACAGCCTCGTTCCTCATTTGGCTCAGGTTTTTGCCTGCAGAATCAGTTTTGTTATACTCACAGACAATATTTTGACAGTTTTGGAAACTTTGGAGTGCTTTCTATCCTAATCTGTAAATTATATGCATATTCTACGATCTGGACCTGAGAAATAGTCAGTTTACCTTGGGAATGTTATAATTATCATTTTTTTTAAATCTGACCCCTAGCGTCAAGAGGTTAAGAAAACTGTGTGAAAAGTATAGAAAAAGTGACCTAAGTATTGAGAAATGGGTCCTAGCGATTGTAAAAAATTGTAATACATCAATGCTAACAACTTATTCTCTTACCTTATTTAAATAAGTGCCACGTTGTAATGCTGTGTTCGTTAACAAGTGGGAGGTGGGAATTTAGCATTTGTGAAGTTGTAAATACAAGTTGGATGCATTCCAGTGCCCTGAACTTGTTGAGAAAAAAGCTGCTAAACCATCAACTAAAAGTACAGCTATCATGGTTGTAAACAAATGTGATCGAACGGCTCGATTCGGTTTTAAGTAGAACATTTTTAACCTGTTGGGGATGGGGGCGCTGTTTAGACTATTTATGCTAATTTGGCTAATTTTTGAAACGGCTTCCCACAAAATCCTTGATCGTACAATATGCATATTATTATTATTATTGGATAGAAAACAGTCTATAGTTTCTATAGGAGTTGAAATTTTGTCTCTAAGTGGAACAGAGCCCATTCTACAGCAATTTCCCTGACATGGAGTCAGATTTGAGAAATGTTGGCCACTCTTCTGAAGTCAGTTAAAAGGGCACTGTCGTTGCTATGACTATACGGACACTTCTTACGTCTTCCCCTGGATGCCTTTACGTGATGACGATTCCAATGGGGTCGATTGCGCGTTCACAGGCCCTACAAATGAAAAAACCCTGAAGCTAGTCATTCTTTTGGAGCTGCGTCATGCGCCTAGAGGACATCGGCGCGCACCTGTTCCAAGCGTTAGTTTAGCCTGTTATATTTCTCCGGTCATCTTTTCACTCATTATAGGAGTTAAAAACATCATAAGGTAGTTAATTTAAAGCGTTTTATAGCAATTTATATCCGTTTAGTGCGATTTTGGGACATTTATTTTTGCAACGATGTGAAAAGTTGGGCATGCTTTTCAGTTCATCCCGAACGCAGTTGACATTTCCACATGGCAAGAGGACAGCTTTCCACCAAAAGACGATTTCTCCCAAGAAAGGATCCTTTGCCCAAGATACTGATGGAAGAACAACTCAAGGTAGGACATTTTTATTATGATAAATCGTGTTTCTGTCGAAACATTTTAGTGGCTTAGGACGCCATGTTTTTTGACGTAGCTTCGCTTGGCGCAAACTGTATTGAAAAGTAAGGATAAATTAAAAAATGTAATAACGCAATTGTATTAAGAATTAAATTGTCTATCAATCCCTGTCCACCCTATATTTTTTAGTCACGTTTATGAGTATTTATGTATAAGAGTAGATCACTGTCTAAGTGGCGCAAGGACTTTTTCTTTACCAGCTTGTCTACATTTCACATTGTCTAACCATGATTTTGGTGGCTAAATATAAACATTTTCGATCAAACTGTATATGCATGTTGTAATGTGATGTTACAGGAGTGTCATCGGAAGAATTCTGAGAAGGTTAGTGAAAAAATTAATATCTTTTGGCGATGTTGACTTTTATCGCTCACTTTGGCTAGAATCAATGCTGGGCTGCTAATTGCTATGTGCTAAGCTAATATAACGATTTATTGTGTTTTCGCTGTAAGACACTTAGAAAATCTGAAATATTGTCTGTATTCACAGGATCTGTGTCTTTCGATTCGTGTATGCTGTGTATTTTTACGAAATGTTTGATGATTAGTAGTTAGGTAAACACGTTGCTCATTGTAATTATTCTAGTCCATTTGTGACGGTGGGTGCAATTGTAAACTATGCCATATACCTGAAATATGCACTTTTTTCTAACAAAACCTATCCCATACCATAAATATGTTATCAGACTGTCATCTAATGAGTTTTTTTGTTGGTTAGGGGCTATAAATATCTTAGTTTAGCCGAATTGGTGATGGCTACTGGTGTTGGTGGACAAATAAAAGATGGTGGATTATGCTAATGTGTTTTTAGGTAATAGATGTACATCTTTACATATTGTGTCTTCCCTGTAAAACATTTTAAAAATCGGAAATGTTGACTGGATTCACAAGATCTGTGTCTTTCATTAGCTGTATTGGACTTTAATGTGTGAAAGTTAAATATTTAAAAAAAAATTTTTTTTTGAATTTCGCGGCACTGGTTTTTCAGTGGGGGGGGGGGGGGTGTGCCGCTAGCGCCACGCTGATCCTAGACAGGTTAAATGTTGTTTTTTACATTAGATGACAGTAGATACTCAGAGCTAGAAAATTGAATTTCATACACTACAGTTGAGGAACACTGGGAAAGTAATTCTGCTTTTAACTTCTCATGGCTGCAAGGGGCAGTATTGAGTAGCCAGTTAAATCGTGCCCATTTCAAACGGCCTCGTACTCAATTCTTGCTCGTACAATATGCATATTAATATTACTATTGGATAGAAAACACTCTCTAGTTTCTAAAACCGTTTGAATTATTTCTCTGAGTGAAACAGAACTCATTCTGCAGCACATTTCCTGACCAGGAAGTGGAATGTCAGAAATCGATGCTCTGTTCAACTTCCTGCCCATACATGGGCATGATACGTAAGAGTCTACATACACTTCATACACCTTCCCCTGGTTGTCAAGAGGCGGTGAGAGAAGAAATTTCGTGTTTATCTTGGTCTGAGGTGGAATTAAAGCTCTTTGTATGACGTGACCGTCCATTTCCTGTTTCTGGAGCGCGCGAAAGTGGATATGGATTTGCCTTCTGTTTAGCTGTCGTTATGGACGACTAACATCTCCGGTTTAGATTTTATTTGATACATGTGAACATATCATCGTAAAGTATGTTTTTTCAATA
This sequence comes from Salvelinus fontinalis, assembly GCF_029448725.1. Lineage (NCBI taxonomy): Eukaryota > Metazoa > Chordata > Actinopteri > Salmoniformes > Salmonidae > Salvelinus > Salvelinus fontinalis. The sequence continues at coordinate 21,144,618 of NC_074703.1, read as the reverse complement.
TAGTTTAATCGGATTATTAAAATTTTTTCGGGAGTTTTGCCGTGTTCCGTTCTCTGACTTTGTTGACGTTGGAGAGATCCGTGCCACTTGGCAAGTGCCCATGCTAAATCAAGAGGGAAATTTGCCGTTCCAGATCCAAACAACGACTGTTCTGGACAAAGGACACCTTGTCCAACATTCTGAGGAGATCACCAAAAGTAAGAAACATTTTATGATGCTATTTCTAATATCTGTCGTGCATGTGAACTGGTCGTCGGCGCCCAAGTGTTTCTGGCTATTGTGGCTACGCTAATATAACGCTATATTGTGTTTTCGCTGTAAAACACTTGATAAATCGTAAATATTGTCTGTAATCACAAGATGCCTGTCTTTCAATTGCTGTACACTATGTATTTTTCAGAAATGTTTTATGATGAGTATTTAGTTATTTGGCGTTGGTGTCTAATTTTTCTGTCTGCTTTCGGTGCAATTTCTGACTGTAGCTGCAATGTAAACTATGATTTATACCTGAAATATGCACATTTTTCTAACAAAACATATGTTATCAGACTGTCATCTGATGAAGTTGTTTCTTGGTTAGTGGCTATTTATATTTTTATTTGGTCGAATTTGTGATAGCTGCAGATGGAGTAAAAAACTGATGGAGTAAGAAAAGTGGTGTCTTTTGCTAACGTGGTTAGCTAATAGATTTACATATTGTGTCTTCCCTGTAAAAGATTTTAAAAATCGGACATGTTGGCTGGATTCACAAGATGTGTACCTTTCATATGCTGTATTGGACTTGTTAATGTGTGGAAGTTAAATATTTGTAAAAAATATCTTTTGAATTTCGCGCCCTGCACTTGAGCTGGATGTTGTCATAAGTGTTCCGACGTCGGGCTGCAGCCAAAACAGGTTAAAGTTAATAAACTTCTGACCTCACTTTTGAGAAAATGGCCCTTGAATTTTTTTTCAACCTGCTGGAGAGCTCTTTGTCTACACCCATTCAAAATCGTTCACACCCTCTTAAGCCTTAGCCCCACCCATCTCTTTAAGGATTCACATGTGAGGTCATGTACTAAACAACCAAAGGCTGGTTTATACTACGTCTATCGACAGATGTCGCAGTGACATCATGAACATTCTATTGTCGTCTGACATCAAACTTTTTCTTGTCGTTATGAAAAAGTATGAACACAAAAACTACAGGATGCAAGACATCAGCAGCCTGGTGGTCAAAAATAGCATACCTAGTGTATTTCAACGCCAATAAACCGAACCGATTTAAAAAGGAATTGAGTATATGTCAATCTAGCAACCCAGGCTACTAAAAGCAACTTTCTAAACAATGTTTTGGTTCGTTTCTAGCTTGTTAGCTAGCTAGCTGATGTTAAGTTAGCTAGCTAACCAGTTCAAATAATGACCATATCAGATAGCTGACAACGTCTTCACTTTAGTTCATTTGTCTTCATTATTACAAGATAATAAACGAACAGTAGAAATATTTACGAGTTAATTGCGAGCCAATTTCTGAAAATAGCTTATGGTTGTGAATGTGACGAAATAAAAGCAGGGCATTGTACCAGAGAATTTTAGAACTTGGACACGTTGGACAAAGTGTATTTGTCACATGCACAGGATACAGTCGATGTAGTGAAATGGTTACTTGCAAAGTGGAGTCTTTTCTTTAGACATGTACAGTACCTAGCTAGCTAGCTAAACAATGAACCATAATCCCAACTCATAACATTACTACCCTGCATGATTCTGCAGATAGCTAACCAACCAGGTTCAACGTTACCTAGCTATCTAACATTAGCCTATATCTTGCAATGCAAATGGCTCTGAGATACAACTAATATTACTACACAGATCATACACAACATTGCATATATGCAATCAAACACATTCATTTTCTCTATTTCCTTAGCTATCATACTCTAATTCCACCGGGCATTCTACTGATTCCAAAACTCGGTCCTCCTGAAAGTGGAGAGCAACACTTGTACAATTAATTCATCAGAAAGTCTCTGGTTGTCCACCAGAGGTCACCAAGTCCTTTGTAAATGTGGCTTCTTTGTCTCGGATTGTCTGTTTGAACGTATCTTTGTTCTGGAAGTGTTCGTTAGAATGGATCCTTCAAAGCACTACACGGTTGTTCTCATTCGAGTTTACTAGACTAAAGTACTTAAACAGCTGTAGTCTTATTTGAGAGAGAGTTTCAGAGCTTCCAACCAATTCGTACCTTTCAGCTCACGCTGTCGGTCACACTGGTCTTTAGTTTTAAACCATTTCTCAGCCGTGTAGCCACCGCTTCACGCTCTCTGGTCTCTAGAGGTTAAATATCCTACCATTTCAACATGCAGCCAACGCACCACGTTTTTCTGGTCTTATTGTATAACCAATCGTGACGTCTGGCTTACCGTACACCTATTTGATCTAATATAAATTCTTCAGCGAGTCCTTTTAAACACTGGGGGGAAAAGGACGTTCCCTCCTTTTGTCATAATGTCTATGCTCACGTGGGCATGGTAACTGACTTTTCAGAAGTCTTTATGAAAACCCATTATTTCATTTAGAAGGCTAAAAATCACATTTCATCATCTCACAAATAGTTTCATATTTAATCTTCTAAGTTCCACAGCATTTAGATGTAAATCTGATAACTGGGAAATATACACATTCAGAGATACAGTTATGTTGTTCTACCGTCCTTAGCTCAAAAATAAAAAATTAGTCAAAAATCAAAAATCATCAAAAATTAGTAACGTATTTGACATGATTATTGTTTAGAGCCCCACGAACCATTGACCACATTATAACAGAAATATTGTTTCAATGTCCAACCTTTTGATGTTACAGTACTGCAAAATCTATCTCTGTTGTAACAAAGGGATTTTTAACTTCCATTTCTGCAGAGTGGGAGAGAGAGTTCCTCAAGGTATTTACGACCGTCATAAAACTGTTGTGGGAGAGAGAGGGGTGGGGGGGATCTGGCTATCCATCAGCCCTGTGCAAAGCTGATCTGGCGCCTTTGATTCTCACCCAAGAGAGAAAGTCATGACATCCGACTAAGCCCAAACCAGATAGGATATTGCTGCAGAATGCTGTGGTAGCCATGCTGGTTAAATAAATCACAGACAGTGAAAATCACAGACAGCAAAGCACCCCCACACCATAACACCTCCTCCTCCATGCTTTACGGTGGGAAATACACATGCAGAGATCATCCGTTCACCCACACGGCATCTCACAAAGACAAACGGTTGGAAACAAAAATCTCCAATTTAGACTCAAGAGCAAAGGACACATTTCCACCAGTCTAATGTCCATTGCTCATGTTTCTTGGCCCAAGCAAGTCTCTTTCTTATTGATGTCCTTCAATTTCTTTGCAGAAATTCAACATGAAGGCCTGATTCAGTCAGTCCCCTCTGAACAGTTGATGTTGAGATGTGTCTGTTACTTAAAGTCTGTGAAGCATGTATTTGGGCTGCAATTTCTGAGGCTGGTAACGCTAATGAATTTATCCTCTGCAGCAGAGGTGACTCTGGGTCTTCCATTCTTGTGGCGGTCCTCATGAGAGCCAGTTTCATCATAGTGCTTGATGGTTTTTGCATCTGCACTTGAAAAACTTACAAAGTTCCTGAAATGTTCTGTATTGACTGACCTTCATGTCTTAAAGTAATGACGGACTGTCCTTTCTCTTTGCTTATTTGAGCTGTTCTTGCCATAATATCGACTTGGTCTTTTACCAAAATAGGGCTATTTTCTGTATTCCCCACTACCTTGTCACAACACAACTGATTGGCTCAAACACATTAAGAAGGAAAGAAATTCCACCACTTAACTTTTAAGATGGCACACCTGAAAATTGAAATGTATTCCAGGTGAGTACCTCATGAAGTTAGTTGAGATATTGCCAAAAGTGTGCAAAGCTGTCATCAAGGCAAAGGGTGGCTATTTGAAGAATCTCAAATATAAATTGTATTGATGTGTTGATGTCTCGCTATTATTCTACAATGTAGGAAAAAGTAAAAATACAGAAAAACCCATGAATAAGTTGGTGTTCTTAAACCTTTGACCAGTAGTGTATAAAGGCTATATTGGGTTTTTCCTTCATATATTTTTCTGCCGTTAGTGAGTAGCCAAAGCATTAGGGCCTAACTGTAGCACCCCATAATACACGGCAATTGCCAAATGCCTTGGTAACTTGGGCAGAAAAAGTTTACATCAATCCACTGAGGAAAAAAGGACAGAGTTTAACTCAATAAGGGAAAAGCTGTGAAATGGAGAGTTGAAAATAAATAGAAGGGAGGGACAGATTTGGTAAAGATTTATTGAAGTGGTAAAAGAGGATGATAGCAGTGCCGGTTATGTTATGTGTGATGATTGTGAGGTGCTAAACAAATTTGACAGTCACAAGACCGGGACTTCAAAATGGCACATCAAGGGAACAGCAAGCCTACAGTACTGTTCAGATTGGTTAAATGGAATAGTAGCCTAACTGAAATCTGGACACTGACTGTAGATCTATAACCTCCAGGTCAGCCCAAATAAATTCTAGTCCCTAGTATTGGAAGGTTTTATTCTAGGCTGAAGATATACAGTATTACTCTCCTGCTATGTCAAAATGACCGACATGGCAGTTTTGGACGGGACTTAACCTCTCTAGGGTATGTGGGTCGGTAGCGTCCCACCTAGTCAACAGCCAGTGAAAATGCAGAGCACCAAATTCAAAACAACAGAAATCCCATAAATACAATACACCATTTTAAAGCAACACTTGTTGTAAATCCAACCAAAGTGTCCATTTTCAAAAAGGATTTACTACGAAAGCACACCAAACAATTATGTTAGGTATGAGCCAAGTCACAGAAAAAGACTGCCATTTTTCCAGCTAAAGAGAGCATTAACAAAAAGAAGAAATAGAGATAAAGTTAATCACTAACCTTAAATAATCTTCATCAGATGACAATCATAGGACTTCATGTTACACAATACATGTATTTTTTGTTCGGTAAAGTTCATATTTATATCCAAAAATCTGAGTTTAGGCAAGACGCTACTGTATCACTTGGCAAAAAGTCGGAGAAAATGCAGAGCGCCAAATTAAAATGATTTACTATGAAAATTACTATAAAATCAAATATGAAAGATACCAAATTAAAGCTACACTAGTTGTGAATCCAGCCAACATGTCAGAATTCAAACACGCTTTTCACCGAAAGTATACGATGCTATTATCTGAGCATAGCACCATAGTAAACAAAAGAGAGAAAACATTTCAACCCTGCAGGCACGACATAAAACGCAGAAATAAAAATATTATTCATGCCTTACCTTTGACAAGCTTCTGTTGTTGGCACTCCAATATGTCCCATAAACATCACAAATTTTTTGTTCGATTAATTCCGTCGATATATATCCAAAATGTCCATTTATGTGGCGCCTTTGATCAAGAAAAACACAGGTTCCAACTTGCTCAAACATGACGACAAAATATCTCAAAGGTTACCTGTAAACTTTGCCAAAACATGTCAAACTACTTTTGCAATACAACTTTAGGTATTTTTTTACGTTAATAATCAATTAAATTGAAGACGGGGTGATATATGTTCAATACTGGATTAAAATGAAATGTTGCATGCCTTCTGTTTGATTGAAGCGCATGTCCAGGACACCTGGAGTGCCTCGACTTCAAGATGGCCGTATTTCTTCATTACACAAAGGAATAACCTCAACCTATTTCTCATGACTGTTGACATCTAGTGGAAGCCGTATGAACTGCAAGCAATTCGCTTAGAAATCTGGTTTCCCAATGAAACCTCATTGAAAAGACAATGACCTCAAAAACAAACAAAAAATCTGAATGTTTTGTCTCGGGGTTTCGCCTGCTAAATAAGTTATATTATACTCACAGACATGATTCAAACAGTTTTAGAAACTTCAGAGTGTTTTCTATCCAAATCTACTAATATGCATATCTTATCTCCTGGGGATGAGTAACTGGCAGTTGAATTTGGGTATGCTTTTCATCCAAACGTGAAAATGCTGCCCCCTACCCTAAAGAAGTTAAATTACGGATGTGGTAATTTGTGCTTGTGCACATAAATAAGCCTACCCAGCTAGTACAGAACGCTCCTGTAACGTTCCCTAAATGTTCTCCTTTGGTTCTTAAAAATAAAATAACCAAAGGAGAACCTTTCGGGAACATTGATATTCTGGTAAGGTAGAAACACATTGTTCAGAGAACGTTAAAATAACCTCGTACATTTTTGGGTGGTTGAACTAGAACTTTTGCATATCGTTCCCCTGTAGTTCCCGTTTGGTTGTTGGAACATTGCATTTTAAGGGCCATTTTGGATCAATTTGCTGAAAGAGGAGATAAAGTATGTGTGGAGGTGAGTGCACATCATTTAGTAATTAGCTAACTAGCTGTTTATTCCACCCCCCCCCCCCCAAAAAAAAAACACGTGTCTCTAAGGGGTCTTTCGCCTGGTTTGCTAACTACCTCTCTCAGAGTCCAGTGTATAAAGTGAGAACATCTGGTGTCTCAGCCACTGTCTGTCACCAAGAGAGTACCACAAGACTCGATCCGAGGCTCCACACTCTTCTCAATTTACATCAGCAACATAGCTCAGGCAGTAGGAAGCTCTCTCATCCATTTATGTGCGGATGACACAGTCTTATACTCAGCTGGCCCCTCCCCCGGATTTTGTGTTAAACCCCATTAAACAAATCTTTCTTAGTGTCCAACAAGCTTTCTCCTCCCTTAACCTTGTTCTGAACACCTCCAAAAACAAAGGTCTTATGGTTTGGTAAGAAGAATGCCCCTCTCCCGACCGGTGTGATTACTACTTCTGAGGGTTTAGAGTTGAGGTAGTCACCTCATACAAGTCCTTGGGAGTATGGCTAGATGGTACACTGTCCTTCCCTCAGCACATATCAAAGATGCAGACTAAGTTTCAATCTAGACTTGGTTTCCTCTACTGTAATTGCTCCTCTTTCACCCCAGCTGCCAAACTAACCCTGAGAGACGCTAACGGAGTCGGTGCAGCCAGCTGGTTTCTTCGCGCATCGCGCCGACAGAAACAAACATCTTTCTAGTAAGAAGAGGGGCGGGGGTGTATGCCTTATGATTAACGAGACGTGGTGTGATCATAACATCATACAGGATCTCAAGTCATTCTGTTCACCTGATCTAGAATTCCTCACAATCAAATGTCGACCGCATTATCTACCAAGGGAATTCTCTTCGATTAAAATCACAACCTTATATATTCCCCCCCAAGCAGACACATCGATGGCCCTGAACGAACTTTATCTGACTCTTTGTAAACTGGAAACCATACACCCTGAGGCTACATTCATCGTAGCTGGGGATTTTAACAAGGCTAAACTGAAAACAAAACTCCCTTAATTCTATCAGCATATCGATTGTGCTACCAGGGCTGGTAAAACCTTGGATCATTGTTATACTAACTTCCGCGACGCATATAAGGCCCTCCCCCGCCCTCCTTTCGGAAAAGCTGACCACGACTCCATTTTGTTGCTTCCAGCCTACAAACAGAAACTAAAACAGCAAGCTCCCGCGCTCAGGTCTGTTCAACGCTGGTCCGACCAATCTGATTCCACGCATCAAGACTGCTTCGATCACGTGGATTGGGATATGTTCCGGATTGCGTCCAACAACAACATTGACGAATACGCTGATTCGGTGAGCGAGTTCATTAGAAAGTGCATTGACGATGTCGTACCCACAGCAACGATTAAAACATTCCCAAACCAGAAACCGTGGATTGATGGCAGCATTCACGTGAAACTGAAAGTGCGAACTACTGCTTTTAACCAGGGCAAGGTGACCGGAAACATGACCAAAAACAAACAGTGTAGCTATTCCCTCCGCAAGGCAATCAAACAAGCTAAGTCCCAGTATAGAGACAAAGTAGAGTCTCAATTCAACAGCTCAGACACAAGAGGTATGTGGCAGGGTCTACAGTCAATCACGGATTACAAAAAGAAAACCAGCCCCGTCGCGGACCAGGATGTCTTGCTCCCCGACAGACTAAATAACTTTTTTGCTCGCTTTGAGGACAATACAGTGCCACTGACACGGCCCGCTATCAAAACCTGCGGGCTCTCCTTCACTCCAGCCGAGGTGACTAAAACATTTTAAACGTGTTAACCCTCGCAAGGCTGCAGGCCCAGACGGCATTCCCAGCCGCGTCCTCAGAGCATGCGCAGACCAGCTGGCTGGTGTGTTTAAGGACATATTCAATCAATCCTTATCCCAGTCTGCTGTTCCCACATGCTTCAAGAGGGCCACCCTTCTTCCTGTTCCCAAGAAAGCTAAGGTAACTGAGCTAAACGTCTACCGCCCCGTTGCACTCACTTCCGTCATCATGAAGTGCTTTGAGAGACTAGTCAAGGACCATATCACCTCCACCCTACCTGACACCCTAGACCCACTCCAATTTGCTTACCGACCCAATAGGTCCACAGACGACGCAATCACAACCACACTGCCCTAACCCATCTGGACAAGAGGAATACCTATGTGAGAATGCTGTTCATCGACTACAGCTCAGCATTTAACACCATAGTACCCTCCAAACTCGTCATCAAGCTCGAGACCCTGGGTCTCGACCCCGCCCTGTGCAACTGGGTCCTGGACTTCCTGACGGGCCGCCCCCAGGTGGTGAGGGTAGGTAACAACATCTCCACCCCGCTGATCCTCAACACTGGGGCCCCACAAGGGTGCGTTCTGAGGCCTCTCCTGTACTCCCTGTTCACCCACGACTGCGTGGCCATGCACGCCTCCAACTCAATCATCAAGTTTGCGGATGACACTACAGTGGTAGGCTTGATTACCAACAACGACGAGACGGCCTACAGGGAGGAGGTGAGGGCCCTCGGAGTATGGTGTCAGGAAAATAACCTCACACTCAACGTCAACAAAACAAAGGAGATGATTGTGAACTTCAGGAAACAGCAGAGGGAGCACCCCCCTATCCACATCGACGGGACAGTAGTGGAGAAGGTGGAAAGTTTTAAGTTCCTCGGTGTACACATCACGGACAAACTGAATTGGTCCACCCACACAGACAGCGTTGTGAAGAAGGCGCAGCAGCGCCTCTTCAACCTCAGGAGGCTGAAGAAATTCGGCTTGTCACCAAAAGCACTCACAAACTTCTACAGATGCACAATCGAGAGCATCCTGTCGGGCTGTATCACCGCCTGGTACGGCAACTGCTCCGCCCACAACCGTAAGGCTCTCCAGAGGGTAGTGAGGTCTGCACAACGCATCACCGGGGGCAAACTACCTGCCCTCCAGGACACCTACACCACCCGTTTACACAGGAAGGCCATAAAGATCATCAAGGACAACAACCACCCGAGCCACTGCCTGTTCACCCCGCTATCATCCAGAAGGCGAGGTCAGTACAGGTGCATCAAAGCAGGGACCGAGAGACTGAAAAACAGCTTCTATCTCAAGGCCATCAGACTGTTAAACAGCCACCACTAACATTTAGTGGCCGCTGCCAACATACTGACTCAACTCCAGCCACTTTAAACAATGCCACTTAATATAATGTTTACATACCCTACATTACTCATCTCATATGTATATACTGTACTGTTTATCATCTACTGCATCTTGCCATCTTTATGTAATACATGTATCACTAGCCACTTTAAACTATGCCACTTTATGTTTACATACCCTACATTACTCATCTCATATGTATAGACTGTACACTATACCATCTACTGCATCTTGCCTATGCCGTTCTGTACCATCACTCATTCATATATCTTTATGTACATATTCTTTATCCCTTTACACTTGTGTGTATAAGGTAGTAGTTGTGGAATTGTTAGGTTAGATTACTTGTTGGTTATTACTGCATTGTCGGAACTAGAAGCACAAGTATTTCGCTACACTCGCATTAACATCTGCTAACCATGTGTATGTGACAAATACAATTTGAGTTGACTTGATTTGATTCAGATGACCATCCTACCGATGCTAGATTACGGAGATGGTAAGCGTGCCTTCGAGATGTACTTTACCATTCGGCCATCAGATTTGCCACCAATGCTCCTTAAATGACACACCACTGCACCCTATACTTGTCTGTTAAATTCTTTGGGAAAGGGGGGCAGTATTGAGTAGCTTGAATGAATAAGGTGCCCAGAGTAAACTGCTTGTTACCCAGGCCCAAAAGCTATGATATAAAAAAAGTAGTAGTAGATTTGGATAGAAAACACTTTTACATATAATTATAATTAAAGATACACTTGTTCCTAATGCAACCGCTGTGTTAGATTTCAAAAAAACTTTACGTAAAAAGCACACCATGCAATAATCTGAGACGGCGCTCAAAAATAACAACATTTCACCGCCATGTTGGAGTCAACAGAAATACGAAATGACTTCATAAATATTCCCTTACCTTTGATCATCATTTACCGCAAGACGGCGGACGTAAAGGTAACGTAAAGGTAATGGCGGACTGAACGAAGTTATGTAGAGCACCTCAAGATAAAACATAATATTCGAAATATCTGCTAAATAGACTAAAATATTAGGACTACATAATCTGGTGAGTGATAAACCTTCAATCTGGATAATAACACAAAACAAATCCTAAGACTAGAGACATTTATCGACAAATATTACGAAAAGAGATAACAACCAAACATGACGGAGAGTAAGACAGGGGAACCGTTTACAAAACGCAAGCGAGATTCTTCGACAGATACTGACGATTTAATATTCTCACCACCGGGAATGGTAAAGGTCGAAACCGATCTGTTAAAATCAATAAATGACAAACTGGGTTTACTTGAATTACTTAGTAAGGATATAAAAGAGTTAAAGGCAAGCCTAGAGATGAGTGATGAAAAAGCTGCGACATTGGAGAAGGAAACACACGCGCTAAAAGGGACAGTCAATAAGATTCAAACCGAAATGACTGAAATTAAAAAAGAGAACATCGTTCTGAAGGAAGCCTTACTGGAGATTCAAACTAGATCCATGAGAGAGAATTTGGTACTTACAGGTATCCAAGAAAAAGAAGGAGAAGTTCCTGAATCTATAGTTAGAGAGTTCCTCCGTACAGCGCTTCAGATTCCATGCGAAGTTGTCGACAAAATCCAACTTGAACGTGTTCACCGCTTCGGACAGAGAGGGCAGAGGTACGAACGCCCAATCGTTGCAAAATTTGCTTCATTTAAAGATAAAATAATGGTTAAAAGCCTAGGTAAAAGACTTGCTGGGACCAAAATTGGCATGAATGATCAGTTTCCGAAAGAAATTGCAGAACGGCGCAAAGTTCTGTATCCAATTTTCAAAGAAAACAGATTAAAAGCGAAACGAGTAGCTCTCGTCGTTGATAAACTATATATTGATAACCAGTTGTTCAGAGACACAAAGACTACTCCATGGTTATTTTAAAATTTACAAAGTTCTCATAGACGAGGAAAATAAACACAATTCAAGCCCGGTTACTGATTGTAACAATACAACAAAAAATATAGCTTTTTTATAAATCTTCACATATAACTAATTGAACACACAAGCACTATTTTTACACAGTGAAGATAAAAACTAAGTAAACAGAAGGCACAGTATGTGTGGATGGTATGGTTTGTGTTTATTTTATTTTTTATCTTATTTGTTATGTTTGGAAAGTTGAGTGAGTGAGTAATGAAATGGTTGCATATCCCAGAGCCAATGTATTGCTGTGAGCCGGGTATGAGAGGGCTTTCAATGTTGTTCAGATGATGGATATACTTTTATAATGAATTATACGTCTTATTTATTTATTGTCCTATCATGGAAAACTACATTTTTTTTATCTTAATAAATTATATCTAATTATTATCCTATTTTAATGGTACTGTCTATGGCCCTATACCCTAGACACCCACCTGAATGACCCAGATATTAAGGAGAAGTCCCTAACTGTTTTATGTGCTCGCTGTAAGCGGTCTATATGCAGCTAAAATGAGGTCAGAGACCAAGAGCAGCACTGCCCCCTCAAGATTCTGAGCCTGCTTGGCAGGGTTGGTCCTGCAAAGCCAAAGCCCCCTAAAGGGAGAGGTAAATATACAAGGAATTTCTCAAAGCTGCTAATGAGAACCTTGACGACCTTGTACCTAGCCGGTGGGGATTCCGGTGGGGTACCCCCACCCAGGCAGTGGCAGTGCTGGCAACACTAGCTGCAGTAACCCATGGGGAGGGGGTCACACTCGGACATTCAGAGAGGGGGTATATTATTGTGGCCCTGGCGGCACAGAATCAAGGTCGGACTGCATGGAGATGCGTGGGGACATGGTCATGACTGGTGGCCGTATTGTGGGTGTTTTTTCAGGAATAGGGTGTACATTTGACTGCCATTATCTAGGATATGACAATGGTAAATACATTTCAATTTTTGCTTCTTTTTTGCGCGGTCTTGCAGGCCTTCTCATGCAGCTGCAACTGCAATAGCATTTGGAAATCATGACCCATCTTGAGTTGGGCTCTGGGATGGTGCAACTGTTGAGAAAGTGAGCTTATGGTTGTGTGGGGGTAAGGGCTGAATGTGTATGTGTGTATCCCACAACTGTTGCGAAAGAAGAAGTAAAAGATGTAAGGTACAATAGAGGATGATCCACAGCTATATATAATACAAATCGAGGTGACGGCAATGGAAATGCATATGGCAATTGATTTACTTCAATTCGGTAAATGGAACTGTATGCTCTTTTCAAAGAATGGATCCCAGTCGGTTCAGGGCTATGGGATACAGGGGGTCGAGGGTGGTCTGCCGGGCATTGGGATGACAAGCCATCTCGAGATGAGGCCTTTTAGCGGGTGGAATAGTAGGGACCAATTGGAGGTTTACTTAGTAGAAATGCAAATATCATGGTACAACTATATAGACACTCAATCATTATGTTACTTTTTAATAGTACGTTTACAAAAATATATTCTGATTAAAAGAATGAAAGGTGTGTCTCATGGTAAGTGGTGAAATAAGTATAGCCAGTTACAATTGTAATGGCTTAGCAGATAATAAGAAAAGACGATCAGTATTTACCTGGCTAAAAGAGAAGGATTACAATATTTATTGTTTACAGGAAACCCATTCAACAGTTTTAGATGAAGTTTTGTGGAAAAAGAACTGGGTGGGCAAAATATATTTCTCCCATGGGCAAAGAAATTCAAAAGGGGTGATGATCTTAATTAACAATAATTTTGATCCAAATGTGCAAATTGTCCAAACAGATCCTCAAGGTAGATGGATTATTTTAAATATGTTATTGGACAATAAACAAATATGGCTTGTTAACCTATACGGTCCGAATAATGATGATCCAAGCTTCTTTGAAAATATATATAAGAACTTATCAACTCTACAAGCAACACTAGACTCTATTATTATAATGGGAGATTTTAATACGGTCTTAAATAGCTCTATAGACCGGAAAGGAAATCACACTACAAATTATCACCCTCAGGCACCTAAGGAAATCATGAATGTCATGGATATATTGGAATTAGTGGATATATGGAGACTTAAATACCCTGATTTAGTGAGATATACATGGCGGAGGCTGAATCAAGCTAGTCGTCTTGACTACTTTCTTATTCCATTCTCTCTGGCACCAAAAGTTAAAAAAGTGTTGATAGGGGATAGAATGCGGTCGGATCATCACATAATTGGCATATATATTTCTCTTACAGAATTTCCACGTGGGCGAGGATATTGGAAATTTAATCAAAGTCTACTAGATGATAAATTGTTTAGAACTAGGACAGAAGATTTTATAACTGACTTTTTCAGACATAACATAGGTACAGCAGATCCCCTTATTGTATGGGACACTTTTAAGTGTGCCTTTAGAGGCCATGCAATTCAGTACTCATCTATAAAACAAAAGCAATTTAGATCAAAAGAGTCCATATTAACAAAGGAAATTGAAGGACTAACAGTACAGTTAGATAGCAATAAAAACGGTACCATAGAGGCACAGAATAATTTAGAGGAAAAACAAAAAGAAATGGAGGAACTTATTCAAGAAAGATCCAGTGTAATATATTATAAAAATAAAGCGAACTGGATGGAATATGGGGAAAAATGCACCAAATTCTTTTTCAATCTTCAATATAGAAATGCTACCAAAAAAAATGTATTAAAACTTGTGACAAATGATGGAGTCACGCATGATTCACCAAATTATATTTTGAAAGAGGAAGTAAAGTACTTTAAGAATATGTTTTCGTTTCAGGCTCCTCCATCTCCACTAACTGAAACTAATTGTGTGGATTTTTTTCCTATTAATAATGTAAAATTAACATCTGTACAGAAAGACTCATGTGTAGGCCAAATTACAGAGGAGGAACTGCTTGATGCAATTGGGGCCTTTAAGGATGGGAAAACTCCAGGGCTGGATGGCATACCAGTGGAAGTATACAAAACGTTTTTTGATATACTCAAAGGACCATTATTAACTTGTTTTAACCACTCCTATATAAATGGTAGATTATCAGACACAACAAGAAGGTCTGATATCGTTATTACTGAAACAGGACCCAAGTGGTATATATAAAGATCCAGTCCAATTAAAAAATTGGAGACCTCTTACACTTCAGTGTTGTGTTGCAAAAATCCTAGCAAAATGCTTGGCGCATAGAATAAAAAAAGTTTTGTCAGATATTATTCATCCTAATCAGACAGGTTTTTTACATGGACGATACATTGGAGATAATATAAGGCAAGTACTGGAAACAATAGAACACTATGAGATATCGGGGACACCAGGCCTGGTTTTCATAGCTGATTTTGAAAAGGCTTTTGATAAAGTACGACTGGAGTTTATATATAAATGCCTAGAATATTTCAATTTTGGGGAATCTCTTATAAAATGGGTTAAAATTATGTATAGTAACCCTAGGTGTAAAATAGTAAATAATGGCTACATCTCAGAAAGTTTTAAACTATCTAGAGGAGTAAAACAAGGTTGTCCACTATCGGCATATCTATTTATTATTGCCATCGAAATGTTAGCTGTTAAAATTAGATCAAACATTAATATTAAAGGATTAGAAATCCATGGCTTAAAAACGAAGGTGTCATTGTACGCTGATGATTCATGTTTTCTTTTAAAACCACAACTAGAGTCTCTCCAGGGCCTCATAGAGGATCTAGATACCTTTGCTATCCTCTCTGGATTAAAACCAAATTATGATAAATGTACCATATTACGTATTGGATCACTAAAAAATACACATTTTATATTGCCATGTAGTTTACCAATTAAATGGTCTGACGGAGATGTGGACATACTCGGTATAAAAATCCCAAAAGAAAGAAATGATCTCACTCCAATAAATTTTTATAGAAAGTTAGCAAAAATAGATAAGATCTTGCTACCATGGAAAGGAAAATACCTGTCTATTTGTGGAAAAATCACCCTAATTAACTCTTTAGTCATATCACAGTTTACCTATTTGCTTATGGTTTTGCCTACACCTAGTGACCTGTTTTTTAAATTATATGAACAAAAAATATTCAATTTTATTTGGAACGGCAAGCCAGATAAAATTAAAAGGGCCTATTTATATAACGAATATGAATTCGGAGGGCAGAAATTATTAAATATTAAAGCATTAGACCTCTCACTAAAGGCATCGGTCATACAAAAGTTATACTTAAATCCAAACTGGTTCTCTAGTAAACTGGTACGAATGTCTCATCCTATGTTCAAGAAGGGCCTTTTTCCTTTTATTCAGATTACACCTGCTCACTTTCGGTTGTTTGAAAAGGAAATGATCTCCAAAATATCCTTATTCTTTAAACAAGCCTTAGAAAGTTGGTTGCAATTTCAGTTTAATCCACCTGAAAGGACGGAACAAATAGTACAACAAATTTTGTGGTTAAATTCAAATATAATAATTGATAAAAAAAACTGTATCGAAGAAATGTTTAAAAAAGGTATAATTTTTGTGAATGATATCATAAATAGGACTGGTGGAGTTATGTCACACATGCAGCTAACACAGACATATGGAAAAGTCTGCTCTACCCAAAATTACAACCAATTAATTGCAGCATTACCACAAAAATGGAAGAGGCAAGTAGAAGGGGAAAAAAGTAAGGAACTTGTATGTCGGCCCTGTATTAAAGAACAAAAATGGTTAAAGAAAAGTGTGATAAATAAAAACATATACCAATTTCATTTAAGGACCAAAAAACTAACAGCTGTGCCATACAAATTGCAAAATAGTTGGGAAGAGATTTTCGATGTACCCATTCCATGTCACATGGTTTATTGATACGCAAAACAACGCCGGATTCAAAACTTCGAATTTTTCAATATAAATTACTGTACAAAATTCTTGCAACTAATAGAATGTTATATATATGGGGTATACAATCTTCCCAGCTCTGCAGATTCTGTTGTGAGGAGGCAGAGTCATTAGATCATTTATTTTGGTATTGTCCATATGTAGCTCGTTTTGTCACAGGTCCAGGAATGGCTGAAGAATTGCAACATTTGCCTAAAACTAACGCTACAGATAGCAATACTGGGGGATTTGAAAAGCCATAGTCAATCAATCAATAATATAATAATTATTTTGGCAAAGATGTTTATTTTTAATTTACAATCTGTAGAAGCTATGAGAATAGGAAGGTTCAGGTCTTTTGTGAAGCATCACAGCACAGTTGAGAAATGTATGGCAAATAGAAATCCGAAATGGATGATGTTGGAAGATAGATGGGAGGGGTTGGGTGGAGCTGAAGGGTGGGACTAATAACAATATAAACAATATAGGGCATACGGGATCTGTGAAATGTGTATAGGTGCGGAGCTTTTGTGAAATAGCACAGTTACAAGTGGAAATAAAATTGGATGGACAACAGAAATAGAGGAAGGACTAAGAACAAATAAGAGAGAACTATTGTAAAGTGGACTGTGTCTGTAAGATAGGTATAAGATGTAGAAATTGAAGGTAAAAGCAGAAGTGTTTATAAGTTTACTCCAATTGGGGGATTGGTGGTAGGGTCGCGGGGAATAATAATAAAGGCATATTCTTTAAAAAAGTATGTATGTCTATATAGGTATGTGTATGTATATATGTGTATATGTATGCATACGTGTATGGATATATATATTTACCCCAAAAAATATGGGGGAATGGAAATGATGCAGACAATTACATTGGAAGCAACATTCTTTCCGCAATACTAAGCTGATCCACCCCTAAAAAAAAAAAAAAAAAAAAAAAAACAACAACGACGAGACGGCCTACAGGGAGGAGGTGAGGGCCCTTGGAGTATGGTGTCAGGAAAATAACCTCACACTCAACGTCAACAAAACAAAGGAGATGATTGTGAACTTCAGGAAACAGCAGAGGGAGCACCCCCCTATCCACATCGACGGGACAGTAGTGGAGAAGGTGGAAAGTTTTAAGTTCCTCGGTGTACACATCACGGACAAACTGAATTGGTCCACCCACACAGACAGCGTTGTGAAGAAGGCGCAGCAGCGCCTCTTCAACCTCAGGAGGCTGAAGAAATTCGGCTTGTCACCAAAAGCACTCACAAACTTCTACAGATGCACAATCGAGAGCATCCTGTCGGGCTGTATCACCGCCTGGTACGGCAACTGCTCCGCCCACAACCGTAAGGCTCTCCAGAGGGTAGTGAGGTCTGCACAACGCATCACCGGGGGCAAACTACCTGCCCTCCAGGACACCTACACCACCCGTTTACACAGGAAGGCCATAAAGATCATCAAGGACAACAACCACCCGAGCCACTGCCTGTTCACCCCGCTATCATCCAGAAGGCGAGGTCAGTACAGGTGCATCAAAGCAGGGACCGAGAGACTGAAAAACAGCTTCTATCTCAAGGCCATCAGACTGTTAAACAGCCACCACTAACATTTAGTGGCCGCTGCCAACATACTGACTCAACTCCAGCCACTTTAAACAATGCCACTTAATATAATGTTTACATACCCTACATTACTCATCTCATATGTATATACTGTACTGTTTATCATCTACTGCATCTTGCCATCTTTATGTAATACATGTATCACTAGCCACTTTAAACTATGCCACTTTATGTTTACATACCCTACATTACTCATCTCATATGTATAGACTGTACACTATACCATCTACTGCATCTTGCCTATGCCGTTCTGTACATTTACATTACATTTAAGTCATTTAGCAGACGCTCTTATCCAGAGCGACTCACTCATTCATATATCTTTATGTACATATTCTTTATCCCTTTACACTTGTGTGTATAAGGTAGTAGTTGTGGAATTGTTAGGTTAGATTACTTGTTGGTTATTACTGCATTGTCGGAACTAGAAGCACAAGCATTTCGCTACACTCGCATTAACATCTGCTAACCATGTGTATGTGACAAATACAATTTGAGTTGACTTGATTTGATTCAGATGACCATCCTACCGATGCTAGATTACGGAGATGGTAAGCGTGCCTTCGAGATGTACTTTACCATTCGGCCATCAGATTTGCCACCAATGCTCCTTAAATGACACACCACTGCACCCTATACTTGTCTGTTAACTTCTTTGGGAAAGGGGGGCAGTATTGAGTAGCTTGAATGAATAAGGTGCCCAGAGTAAACTGCTTGTTACCCAGGCCCAAAAGCTATGATATAAAAAAAGTAGTAGTAGATTTGGATAGAAAACACTTTTACATATAATTATAATTAAAGATACACTTGTTCCTAATGCAACCGCTGTGTTAGATTTCAAAAAAACTTTACGTAAAAAGCACACCATGCAATAATCTGAGACGACGCTCAAAAATAACAACATTTCACCGCCATGTTGGAGTCAACAGAAATACGAAATGACTTCATAAATATTCCCTTACCTTTGATCATCTTCATCAGAATGCACTCCCAGGAATCCTAGTTCCACAATAAATTGTTGTTTTGTTCGATAATGTCCATTACTTATGTCTAAGTAGCTACTTTTGCTAGCATGTTTAGTGCACATGTCCAAATGCTCGCGCAGATGCAGGCAAACTCGGACGAAAACTTCAAAAAGTTATATAACAGTTCGAATAAACTGGTCAAACTAAGTAGAGAATCAATCTTCAGGATGTTTTTATAATATATATCCAATAACGTTCCAACATTCCTTCATGTATGTAGAAGTTATGGAACGCAGCGATATCATGAGAAAAGCGCGTGACCAGGAACTGGCATTCTGCCAGACCAATGACTGAAACACCTCCCATCCGGCCCCACATCACACTAGAGGCTTCATTCCACGTTCTACAGACTGTTGACATCTAGTGGAAGTCATAGGAAGTGCAAACAGATCCATATCTTACAGGGAATTGAATAGGCGATGAGTTGAACGTTGACCAGTCGGTTTAACCCACCAGATTTTGAGGCGACCACAATAACTGACGTGTTTTCAGTCAGTTAGGAGGTGGTGTGATAGCTAGCAACACTTGGCTAATGGCTAGCGGAGATAGCTAGATTACAGACATTGGAGACACGAGGGGCAAAAGACCTGACCCAGCAGCAACTACTCATCCATCTGAGCCAAATAAACAGAAACATTGGAGAGCAGACATGCAAAAAGGGAACGCCAAGTTCCCGGGCCAAGTTAAGAGTAAACCTCTGATTTGCGTTCACACAGTGGAGAGAACTAAGGGAGTTGAAGGGATTCAAAGGTAACCCAGAATAATATATTTTTGTGATGAAAAATAGATAGAGTGGGGCAAAAAAGTATTTAGTCAGCCATCAATTGTGCAAGTTCTCCCACTTAAAAAGATAAGAGAGGCCTGTAATTTTCATCATAGGTACACTTCATCTATGACAGACAAAATGAGAAAAAAAAATCCAGAAAATCTCATTGTAGGATTTTTTATGAATTTATTTGCAAATTATGGTGGAAAATAAGTATTTGGTCACCTACAAACAAGCAAGATTTCTGGTTCTCACAGACCTGTAACTTCTTTTTTAAGAGGCTTCTCTGTCCTCCACTCGTTACCTGTATTAATGGCACCTGTTTGAACTTGTTATCAGTATAAAAGACACCTGTCCACAACCTCAAACAGTCACACTCCAAACTCCACTATGACCAAGACCAAAGAGCTGTCAAAGGACACCAGAAACAAAATTGTAGACCTGCACCAGGCTGGGAAGACTGAATCTGCAATAGGTAAGCAGCTTGGTTTGAAGAAATCAACTGTGGGAGCAATTATTGGGAAATGGAAGATATATAAGACCACTGATAATCTCCCTCGATCTGGGGCTCCACGCAAGATCTCACCCCGTGGGGTCAAAATGATCACGAGAACGGTGAGCAAAAATCCCAGAATCACACGAGGGGACCTAGTGAATGACCTGCAGAGAGCTGGGACCAAAGTAACAAAGCCTACCATCAGTAACACACTACGCCGCCAGGGACTCAAATCCTGCAGTGCCAGACGTGTCCCCTTGCTTAAGCCAGTACATGTCCAGGCCCGTCTGAAGTTTGCTAGAGAGCATTTGGATGATCCAGAAGAAGATTGGGAGAATGTCATATGGTCAGATGAAACCAAAATAGAACTTTTTGGTAAAAACTCAACTCGTCGTGTTTGGAGGACAAAGAATGCTGAGTTGCATCCAAAAAACACCATACCTAATGTGAAGCATGGGGGTGGAAACATCCTGCTTTGGGGCAGTTTTTCTGAAAAGGGACCAGGACGACTGATCCGTGTAAAGGAAAGAATGAATGGGGCCATGTATCGTGAGATTTGGAGTGAAAACCTCCTTCCATCAGCAAGGGCATTAAAGATGAAACGTGGCTGGGTCTTTCAGCATGACAATGATCCCAAACACACCGCCCGGGCAACAAAGGAGTGGCTTCGTTAGAAGCATTTCAAGGTCCTGGAGTGGCCTAGCCAGTCTCCAGATCTCAACCCCATAGAAAATCGTTGGAGGGAGTTGAAAGTCTGTGTTGCCCAGCAACAGCCCCAAAACATCACTGCTCTAGAGGAGATCTGCATGGAGGAATGGGCCAAAATACCAGCAACAGTGTGTGAAAACCTTGTGAAGACTTACAGAAAACGTTTGACCTCTGTCATTGCCAACAAAGGGTATATAACAAACTATTGAGAAACTTTTGTTATTGACCAAATACTTATTTTCCACCATAATTTTCAAATACATTTATTAAAAATCCTACAATGTGATTTTCTGGATTTTTTTTTCTTCATTTTGTCTGTCATAGTTGAAGTGTACCTATGATGAAAATTAGAGGCCTCTCATCTTTTTAAGTGGGAGAACTTGCACAATTGGTGGCTGACAAAATACTTTTTTGCCCCACTGTATGAAATGTTTATATCTAGTTTTATTTCTAGTATAGTTATAGATTTAGTAAATGTGTATGCAAGTAATATTTTGTATTTCTTGTTTTGAGGCCACACCAATAGTTTGTATTAGCTAGCTGGCTAATGTTAGCTAGTAACCTGTTGACAGAGTGCGACATTCGTTAATTTCATTTTGATATAAAATTTTGCTTCACTAGTTAGTTGTAACTGGGTAACTCATATATATAACGTTACTTTACCTTGTGTTACATTTCTAATGTCTGTGGTCTGAAAACCAAGCTTATATTGACTAGCTAGCCAGCTACTTCAGTTCATACAATTGTACTAGCATGGAATAACCACAAAGAGCAGTTCAGATAAATAAGATGAGACACGATGCTACGGTTTGTTTGATCTGAACTATCTCGTTTTTTTTTTTTTCTTTTTTTTTTTTTTTTTTTTTCTTTTTTAGTTGGCAGTGTTTATTAGGATTTTTGTGGAAAAGCAGAAGGGAGGGTGATGTCTATGAATTCAAAAATAGTAATTATACAGATGATTAACAAAACACGAACACAACAGTATTCAAACCTTAGTTTTTATGGTAAATGTGAATGAAAAAACTTTTGATTATGGTTTTCATACACATACCTTGTCCATAATGTTGAGGCCTATGTGATTTTCGTTCAAATATTTTTTATTGAACACACACAGGAATGGTGTATAGGTATGAAAGGCAGGTATACAATTTTTAACTAAACATAAAAGAGCAGACAGAAATAAAAAGATCCAGAGTTCTGGGTACAAAACAATTATTACAAAACAAGACATACAAAACAAGGACAGGTAGAAAGAAAGAGGGTGGGTGTCACCCCCCCCTTATTCCCCCCCTTTATCCCTCCCCCCCTTTATCCCTTCCCCTTATACCCCTCCCCGCTGCTCGGGTGGCGGTGCCAGCACGTGCTGCCCAGAGGTGGATTAAAATATTACAATGGAGAGTGCGTTAAAAAGTACAAATTCACAGCGCCGAATGGTCCAAGTAAGAGAGGAAAGGCTGCCAGATCTGATCAAATGTTAATAATTTATTGTTCAGAATATATCTAATCCTTTCTAAGTGTACAGTGTTTGCCAATTCGCTGAGCCATAATTTGGTAGTGGGCGCTTCCCTCTTTTTCCAGAACAACAAGATTCGTTTTTTTGCCGAAATGAGACTGTAAGAGATGAGTTGTTTTTGGGGGTTGGTTAGTCCGATTAGGGAATCAGACACTCCCAGGATTATCAGAAGCGGGTCTGGGTCAATTGAAGTCTCCAGAACTTCAGAGAGGATCCTAAAAATTCCACACCAGTAACCATGCAAGCTAGAGCATAGGGCAAAGCAGTGGAGAAGTGTACCCTGTGCAGCCTGACATTTATCACACAAAGGGGATGTATCAGGAAATATCCTATGCAGTTTGGTTTTGGAATAGTGTAATCTGTGTAATACCTTGAATTGTATGAGCCGATGTCTGGAGTTAATGGAGCAGGTGTGGATATACTCCAAGCTATCTTCCCAGTCTGCCATCGAAATGTCAGTCCCTAGTTCTTCCTCCCATTTTGCCTTAATGGCCTCTGTAGAGGGTGTGCTAACCGATTGAAAAGAGTCATATAAACGAGATATCAGTTTGTCTGAGGTGGGGGATGTTTTTATGCATCCGTCAAACATGGAAGGCTTAGCGTTCCCAAATGTTGGGAGGTGTTTCCTAACATAGTCTCTGATTTGTAGGTATCTGAAAAAGTTATTTCTGGGAAGATTATAAGTTTCCCTCAGCAACTCAAAGGAAGCAAAGGTCCCTTCTATATATAAATCCCCTATGGTACTTATCCCCAACTCTCCCCATTGCTCAAAGGTGTTATCAAGGTTGGAGGGGGCAAAGGAGGGGTTCCTGGCAACAGGGAGCATGAATGACATTGGTCTAAGCTCAAAGTGGGTTTTAATTTGCTTCCAGATTCGGACTGTGCTATGTATAATAGGATTGTTACGATAAAGTGACCTCTCCAGATTGACAGGCGACAAAATCACAGCACCAATAGAGAAGGGGTGACACTCCTCATGCTCCATACAAAGCCAGGTGGGTGACGGACGTGCGTCATCCAGCAAAAACGTAACCGCACGGAGGTTAGCGGCCCAATAATAAAATATAAAATTTGGGAGAGACAATCCTCCTTCCATCTTGGATTTGCAGAGGTGTTTTTTTACCTATCCTGTGTGTTTTATAATCCCAGATGAAAGGATTGAGTCGAGTTGTTTATGAAAGGATTTAGGGATGAATACTGGGATGTTCTGGTATAGGTAGAGCAGTTGTGGGAGGAAGACCATTTTAATGGCATTAATTCTTCCGAGCAGAGAAATTGGGAGAGTTCTCCAAAATTGTATGTTTGTTTTTAGTTTTTGCATCAGCGAGGGGAAATTCTCTTTAAATAGTAAGGAATATTGTTTGGTAACTACAATTCCTAGATAAGTTATCTTCAGAAAAATTTACCTAAGTGGAAGATGTTCTAGCCAGGAGGTGTTTTGTAACCGTATGGGCATTAATTCACTCTTGTTCCAATTTATTCTGTATCCCGAGAAGGTACCAAACAAATTAATCACATCAAGAATAGCTGGAATACTAGCTTGGGGTTCAGTTACATAGAGGAGAATGTCATCTGCGTATAGGGAAATCTTATTTAGAGTATCTTTAGTATTATAGCCGTGTATTGCTGCATCAGATCTAATCGTCTGAGCGAGAGGTTCAATGATTAGGGCGAAGAGCATAGGCGACAGCGCACAACCCTGCCGTGTCCCTCTGTAGAGGTTAAATCGGGGCGACAATGATTGGTTAGTGAGTATTCTCGCACAGGGGTTCCTATATAAAAGCTGGATCCAATTTATGAACCCATCTCCAATATTACATTTCTGTAGGACTTTGAATAGATAGGACCACTCAACTTGGTCAAAAGCCTTCTCGGCGTCAAGAGATATAACGGCAAGGTCCATGTTTGGTAACCTCTGAGAATACATAATGTTGAAGAGGCGCCTGAGATTGAAGAATGAGTTTCTGTTCGGGATAAAGCCGGTCTGGTCCGAATGGACCAGTTTGCCAATTAACTTCTTGAATACAGGGGGTGCTATTTCGCATTAGCATAATTGCCTCTACAGACTAAACTGCCTCTTATTCAATTATTGCTGTTACTATATGCATATAACCATATAGCATTGGATAGAAAACAAGCTATGGTTTCTAAAACCGTTCCAATTGAGTCTCTGAGTCAAACACAGGTCATTTCACAGCACTTTCCCTGAGCCTGAAAAAGATTGCAAGATGTGTATGCTCGCTTCAAAGCTCTGCCTATATATGGTCACGCCACCTATGACCCGAATGACACTTCCTACTTCTTCCTATGGGTGTTTGGAAGACGTCAGAGGAGAAATTTTTTGTTTATCTTGTACTGACGTGAAATAAGACTTATTTCTTTAGCGTGACCGACAACTTCCGGTTTCTGAGATGCGCGTTTTCAGAGGTGGCATTGTCTTTTGTTATGCTGACGTTATGGATGAAAACTATCTCCGTGTCGAAGTTTGTTTGCTACATGTGACCATATCACCGTAATGTATGTTTTTTCAATATAGTTTAATCAGATTATTAGAATTTTTTCGGGAGTTTTGCCGTGTTCCGTTCTTTGAGTTTTTTAACTTTGGGAATTGACCGTGCCAGTCGACCAGTACCCAGGCTGAATGAAGAGGGGAGGTTGCCATTGTGAATGGATTGAACGACTCATCAGGACTAAGGACACCTTGATCAACATTCTGATGAAAGACCAGCAATAGTAAGACCCAATTTACGATGTTATTTCATATATCTGTCGTGCATGTGAACTGGTCGCGCGCGTCCAGCTGGTTTTGGCTGGCCTGGTTATGCTAATTAGCGATACATTTTGTTTTCGCTATAAAACATTTAAAAAATCTGAAATATTGTTTGGATTCACCAGATGTTGGGCTTTCAATGTCTGTACGCTGTGTATTTTTTCTGAAATGTTTTAAGACAAGTAATTAGTTATATAACGTTGGTCTCTGTAATTGTTCTAGCTGCATCAGCACTATATCAGATTGCAGCTGCAATGTAGAACTGTGATTTATACCTGAAAAATGCACATTTAAAAAAAAAAAACTATGCTATACCATAAATATGTTATCAGACTGTCATCTTATAAATTTGTTTGTTGGTTTGTGGCTATCAATATCTTAGTTTAGCCGAATTGGTGATAGCACCTGATGGAGTAAGAAACTGTTGGAGTAAGAAAATGGTGTCTTTTGCTAACGTGTTTAGCTAATAGATTTACATATTTTGTCTTCCCTGTAAAACATTTAAAAAATCTGAAATGGTGGTTTTATTCACAAGATCTGTGTCTTTCATTGGGTGTCTTGGACTTGTGATTTAATGATATTTAGATGCTACTATTTAATTGTGACGCTATGCTAGCGATGCTAATCAGTGTGTGGGGGGGGGGGGGTGCTCCCGGATCCGGGTTAGGTACTCTGTAGAGGTTAAAGTGCTAAGCCTGTTAGCCAGGGTTTTTGCTAAAATCTTTTGGTCTGTATTGAGGAGGGATATTGGTCTGTACGACCCTACCTCTTCCGGATCTTTACCCTTCTTATGTATAACTGTAATGAATGCTTCATCCAAAGTAGATGGGAGAGCTCCATCCTCTCTGGACTGAACCAACATTTTGTGCAGGTAGGGAGAGAGCATGTTGCTGAATGTTTTATAGAATTCACCCGGGTATCCATCTGGGCCCGGGGTCTTGCCACTCTTTAGAGTTTTGATTGTTTCTCGAATTTCTTCAAGAGATATTTCCTTATTCAGGAAGTTAGAATCTTCCTGGTTCAGGGCAGGAAGATTACAGTCATCCAAAAAGTTTTGCATAATTAAGTGGTTAGAATCGGCTTTAGATGTATATAGAGTCTCATAAAACTGACGGAATCTGTCATTGATGTCTTTGGGGGAAGAGAGTAATTCCCCAGATGCAGACTTAACTTTGTGAATCATTCGGTCACTCACAATTTTTCGAAGTTGTCTGGCGAGTAATTTGTGTGGTTTGTCACCAAACTCAAAATATTTTTGCTTGGCGTAGAGAAAAGATTTAGCAATTTTAGCTGAGAGAGTCTGATTATATTCAAATTTTAAAGAGGTAATTTTTTTATGTTTCTCCATAGATGGATGTCTAGCATTCTCCCTATCCAGTAAGTGAATTTGTCCCTCCAGTTCTACCAATTTTCCCTTGTTTTGCCTACTCCTGGCAGTCTGATAGGAGATGATACAGCCTCTCAAATAAGCCTTAAGTGTTTCCCACAGTAATGCTGGGGAAGTCTCTGTGTTGTCGTTGGTATCAAAGAAAAATGTTATTTGGTGTTTAAGATGTTCACAGAATGTTGGTTCTGTGAGGAGCTGAGGATTTAACCTCCAGACCCTCTCGTTTGGTACCATGTCACCCAATCTCAGGGAGAAGGTGAGTGGACTGTGGTCCGAGATTATAATATCATGATACTTCACATTACAGGTATAGGGGAGTAGTTTAGCATCAACCAAAAAGTAGTCAATTCGAGTATAAACATTGTGAACATGAGAGTGAAAGGAGTATTCCCTGCCCGTAGGGTTAGTGATCCTCCATATATCAAATAAGTTAGAATTCTTTATGTAGGTATTCAAGAATTCACTTGAATAGGAGGTGGGGGTTCGCCGGGTAGAGGATCTGTCCAAATATTGGTCTAGCACGCAGTTAAGGTCCCCTCCAATGATCGGGTTAGTATGGGAGATATCTGGAATCAGGGCAAGGACTCTTTTGAAAAAAGAGGGGTTATCAATGTTTGGCCCATAGATATTTAGTAGAGTTACAGAAGTAGAGTGGATCTCTCCTATTACGATCACATAACGACCCTCTTTATCCACAATAGTGGTTTTATGTAGAAAGGGAATTCCTTTCCGTACCAGAATCGCTGTGCCTCTCGTTTTGGCAGAGAAGTTAGAGTGATACACTTGCCCCACCCACCTACATTTAAGTCTGCTGTGAGAATTATTTTTCAGATGGGTTTCTTGCAAAAATATGATATCAGACGAGAGTGCTTTCAAGTGGGCTAGGACCTTGCCTCTCTTAATTGGTTCGTTTAAGCCCTTAACATTCCAGGAAGTGAATGTGAGCCCCGCCCCCCTCTCATTTGTAGTTCCTATGGTGGCCTGCATAACTTGTAACTCAATAAAAAGGTAAGAAAGCGCACCAAACCATCACGATCAGCATATGTAGCAGCTACACCCGAGCAGTATCCAACCAGCCCTTCCCCCCCTGCAAGCCCCTTTACTTCCCACCCTGTTCCCCTACTTTCCCCACTATTTACCCCCCCGCCCAACCCACCTTTAACAGGCATACACAAATAGGAGAGAAAATGAAATAAAAATAAAAATAATAAACACATTGTCTGGCCGATGCCAAAAAAGCACGGCGCGACCTCGAACAAGAGGTGAAACAAAAATAAAATCCCAACTGTACGTTCACCTCTCACTATCCTAGAACTTCTACTAACATATGAACTGAGGAGGCTCCCGCGAAAAAAGTGTCCAATTAGCATCCAATAAATAAGGAGAATAAGTTGCAACCTTTTACTTTCTCAACTGCACATCTCGTGTTCTTGATCTTAATGCCCGTCTTCAGTCAGCTGTTTTACAACACAACATTCTAAAACTAGCTAGTTTTACCTCTGATCTAGATCAGGGATGGTTAACTCTAGTCCTCAATTGGTGACACACTTTTGCCCTAAACCCAACTAACACATGACTCCAGTAATCCACAATTGTTTTGTTTAACTAGGCAAGTCAGTTAAGAACAAATTCTTATTTACAATGACAGCCTAGGAACAGTGGGTTAACTGCCTTGTTCAGGGGCAGAATGACAGATTTTTAACTTGTCAGCTCGGGGATTCGATCTTGAAACATTTCGATTACTAGTCCAACGCTCTAACCACTAGGCTACCCTGCCGCCCCAATCATCATGGTATTCCATTTAATCATGTGTGATAATCTGGTGTGATAGTTAATTTTAAAGACAAAATAGTCAGCAAATATTCTATCTTTATATTCTATCTTTCAGCTAACTTTTTCTGGCTGCAAGCCCGAGGCCGCCCACAATATGACAACAGCCACTTCAAGTGCAGGGCGCGAAATTCAAAAGATATTTTTTTTAAATATTTAACTTTCACACATTAACAAGTCCAATACAGCATATGAAAGGTACACATCTTGTGAATCCAGCCAACATGTCCGATTTTTAAAATGTTTTACAGCGAAAACACCACGTATATTTATGTTAGCTCACCACCAAATACAAAAAAGGACAGACATTTTTCACAGCACAGGTAGCATGCACAAAGCCAACCTAACTAACCAAGAACCAACCAAACTAACCAAGAAACAACTTCATCAGATGACAGTCTTATAACATGTTATTCAATAAATCTATGTTTTGTTCGAAAAATGTGCACATTTCAGGTATAAATCATAGTTTACATTGCAGCTACAATCAGAAATTGCACCGAAAGCAGACAGAATAATTACAGACACCAACGCCAAATACCTAAATACTCATCATAAAACATTTCTGAAAAATACATGGTGTACAGCAAATGAAAGACAGGCATCTTGTGAATCCAGACAATATTTCCGATTTATCAAGTGTTTTACAGCGAAAACACAATATAGCGTTATATTAGCTTACCACAATAGCCAAAAATACAAGCCATTTCCCAGCAGTAAAAGTTATCGATCGTAACAAACCACTAAAAGATAGATAATTTTTGACTAACCTTGATATTCTTCATCAGATGACAGTCCTATAACATCAGGTTATACATACACTTATGTTTTGTTCGAAAATGTGCATATTTAGAGCTGAAATCAATGGTTATACATTGTGCTAACTTAGCTACTTTTTCCCACAACGTCCGGATTTTTTTCTGACGCTTTTTCTGACACACATATTCTGACCAAATAGCTATTCATAAACATAAAAAAATACATGTTGTATAGGAAATGATAGATCCACTAGTTCTTAATGCAATCGCCGTGTTAGAATTCTAAAAAATAACTTCATTTCGACATCCAGCTTCGGTATAGCTAGAGTACCCAAAAGCTGGGCGCCGACGACTAGTTCACATGTACGACAGATATATGAAATAGCATCATAAAATGTTTCCTACTTTTGCTGATCTTTCATCAGAATGTTGGACAAGGGGTCTTTTGTCAAGAACAATCGTTGTTTGGATTTAGAATGGCCTCTTTCCCTCTCGATTTAGTAAGCACACTAGCCAAGTGGCACAAAGCTCTCCATGTCAACAAACGGCAGAGAACGGAGCACGGCAAAACTCCTGAAAAAATTTCAATAATCTGATTAACTTCTACCGACTCAGAAACCCGGAACCGGGAGCACCCCCACCTCCTCCACCAGTAAAAAAGCTGAATAGCATAGCTAGCATAGCGTCACAAGTAAATAGTAGCATCTAAATATGATTCAATCACAAGTCCAAGATACCAGATGAAAGATCCACTTCTTGTGAATCCAGCAATCATTTCTGATTTGTAAAATGTTTTACAGGGAAGACACAATATGTAAATCTATTAGCTAAACACGTTAGCAAAAGACACCATTTTTCTTTGTCCATTTTTTCTCACCACCAGTAGCTATCACCAATTCGGCCAAATAAAGATATTGATAGCCACTAACCAAGAAAAAAACTCATCAGATGACAGTCTGATAACATATTTATTGTATAGGATAGGTTTTGTTAGAAAAATGTGCATATTTCAGGTAGAAATCATAGTTTACAATTGCACCCACCATCACAACTCGACTAGAATAAATACAGAGAGCAACGTGTAATACCTAATTACTAATCATACATTATTTCTTAAAAATACACAGCGTACACTAATTGAAAGACACAGATCCTGTGAATCCAGACAATATTTCAGATTTTCTAAGTGTCTTACAGAGAAAACACAATAAATCGTTATATTAGCATTGTCAACGTCGTGTGTATAGGTGGCAGGGAAGTCAGGCGCAGGAGAATTAAACGAAGTGTAAATGGAGACTTTTAATAAATGTCCACATGACATGCTCCAAACACGAGAATATACATACATCAAATAAACATGGGTACGAGGACCCGTCGCGCACCTATACACCAATAATCAACACTTGACATAAAACAATCTCTGACAAACACATGAGGGGAAACAGAGGGTTAAATACACAACAGGTAATGAATGGGATTGACAACAGGTGTGTAGGAAGACAAGACAAAACCAATGGAAAATGAAAAATGGATTGATGATGGCTAGAAGGCCAGTGACGTCGACCGCCGAACACCGCCCGGACAAGGAGAGGCAACGACTTCGGCAGAAGTCGTGACAAGCATACCACATGTGCAAACATTACCCCAGCATTGATTCACGGCAAAAAGAGCGATAGCATTATCACCACCAAAATGTATTCATTTTTTCACTAACCTTCTCAGAATTCTTCAGATGACACTCCTGTAACATCATATTACAACATACATATAGAGTTTGTTCGAAAATGTGCATATTTAGCCACCAAAATCATGGTTATACAATGAGAAAAGTAGCCAAGCTGGTCAGAAAATGTCGGGCGCCATATTGGACAGTGATCTAGTCTAATGCATAAATACTCATAAACTTGACTAAAAAATACAGGGTGGACAGCGATTGAAAGACAATTTAGTTCTTAATGCAATCGCTGAATTACATTTTTTAAATTATCCTTACTGTTCAATACAGGTTGCGCCAAAGCGAAGCTACCCCAAAGAAAACGTCGGCATATGCGTTTAACATTTTTCGACAGAACAACGATTTATCATCATAAATAGTTCTTACTATTAGCTGAACTGCCATCAGAATCTTGGGCAATGAATCCTTTCTCCGGTCTAATCGTCTTTTGGTCGAAAGATGTCCTCTTGTCCCGTCGAAATGGCCACTAACGTTCAGCATGTACTAGAAAAGTGCCAAGCTCCTCGAAGTGCGTCACACAGAAATGCCATAAAATCGCCCTAAACGGATATAAATTGCTATAATTGCTATACGGTTAAATTAACTACCTTATGATGTTTTTAACACCTATAACGAGTAAAAACATGACCGGAGATATATTACTGGCTAAACAACAGCTTGTAAGGAGGCCAGTCCGACGTCCATCGTGCCTCAGGCGTAGAGACGAAAAGACATGTACTTCCGGTCATTGGTCTTTTATACAGGCCCTGATTGCGCAATCGACTCCATTCAAATTGTCACCACTTACTGACTTCTAGAGGAAGACGTAGGCAGTGTTTGTATCCCCATAGCATTCACAGGGACATTACAACTGACCTGGGAACAGGGGCCAAGATTTCTGAAATCTCACTCCCTGTCATGAAAAGTGCTGTAGAATGAGTTCTGTTTCACTCAGAGACATAATTCCAACGGCTATAGAAACTAGAGTGTTTTCTATCCAATAATAATAATAATATGCATATTGTACGAGCAAGAATTGAGTACTAGGCAGTTTAATCTGGAGACCAATTTATGCTAAGTCGAAACATATTCGCAAGAAGTTAAACTATATTGAAAAAACATTCTTTACGATGATATGGTCACATGTATCAAATAAAATCAAAGCCGGAGATAGTAGTCGCCTATAACGACAGCTTTTCAAAAGGCAATCCCACTGTCCTCCTCGCGCCTTCCTGAAAACAGGAAATTGGTGACACGTCATTCCAAGAGGACGTATTCCATCTCAGACCAAGATAAACACCCCATTTCTTCTCTCACTGCCTCTTGACAACCAGGGGAAGGTGTATGACGTGCATGTATACTAATAGGTATCATGCCCATTTATAGGCAGGACTTAGAAGAGAGCCTCGATTTCAGACTTTCCACTTCCTGTTCAGGAAGTTTGTGCCAAATGAGTTCTGTTTTACTCACAGACATAATTCAAATGGTTTTAGAAACTATAGAGTGTTTTCTATCCAATAGTAATAATAATATGCATATTGTACGAGCAAGAACTGAGTACGAGGCCATTTGAAATGGGCACCTTTTATCTGGCTACTCAATACTGCCCCTGCAGCCCAAACAGGCTAAAGGAGACTCTACAATAACAAGTCTCGAAGGTGAAGCATCTATGCATTGAAAAGTGAAAAGGACTACATTGACATCACAGAACTTCAGAGAGCAGTGTTGAGAAGACTGGGCTCTCAATTGGGGCTACCAAGGAGAATGTTCCTGAGATCAGATGACCCAAGACTCCCTGAAGTGCCACCACCAACAACGGCTGAGCTGCTTCAACTTCGAGGAGACATCGCCACACAACACATGGTGCCGTAGGCACACCTTTGAGCTGGGAAGGACCTGAGCTTTCCCTGTTGTCAGACTTGGTGGTTCCCGGGAAGTGTGAAAACCTACACAGTAGTCAGAGTTGTTGTTGAAAGAGGTGGGCCTATAATCAAACATATTAATCAAATAAATAATGGAAGATTGTGTGAGAAACAATTCTTTTGCATTTTTTTATCTAGCATATAGTCATCATTATTGTACTTTTGGAGTGGTTTTTTGAATGATTTACTGAACGGTTGTCTGTTCTTGGATATCTATGCTCTTGGCGGTTAACATTTCAAATTAGCAGACCTACAGGTGGGTACATTTCCAGAAAAACGGATGGACTACCATGGTGTAAATACAGTACAAATCAAGTTGGTCCGATTACACAGATCAGGTCAAATAGTTTTATTAGGGACATAAATAAGAATACAAGGTGGTCTATGTAACCTTCCTCAAAATGACAAAAGCACAGTGTAAAGGAAACATTCTGATAAAGTACTGAACTGATATCACAAAGACCAAGGAGAATTCACAATAAAAACAAATGGAGTATTTTTTCTAATTGAGATCCAAATAAAGAACAAAGTAGTCGTGTAGTCGTGGAAAGCATTAACCTGTTAAACATACTTGGTCAAAAATAAATGGAATTTTGCAGTGGTGAAATGGCAGTAGTTGTGTGTGGTAAGGTACAGGAGTCTCCCCGCAATTCATGGAGGTGCACCAGTTGGTTGTCCTTAGGCCCCGAGATACAGTAGCTCTCCAGTACTCCTTCATGTCAAAGATAACTCCAGGTAGACAGGAAGTGGCCAGCTCCAGAACCTCTCCCGTTTCTTCAAAGAACAGCTCTTGCAAATTAGCCTGTAATGACAAGAAAAAAAGACACATGAAATTACAGATTGCAGCCAAATGTTGTGTGATATGATTACAATGTTGTGAAACAGGTAAACAGTACCACAGGTGAGAGATTTTTACGAACCATCATCTCAGCCAGCCTCTCTTCTTGCAGTTGGGTAGACATTTCAAGGTGTTCCTGTCCAATTCTTTCTGCAGCCCTGCCTGTGCCCCTGGATGGTGTGTGACTCTTCAAAACTGGAATCCTGTGAGGATCCGAAGGATCAGGTTAGAGTGGATCTGCTCTACGGCGCCCTCTCTCTCCCTCAGAGGGGGAGAGGTATGGATACAGACAGTTTTATGATGGTCATAAATACCTTGCAGAAACTCTGCCTTTGGGCTCTGTAGGATTGAGGGGAAATGACCCTTTTGTAGCAAAGACATTCTTCCTGCCAAAACTCCATCCTCCAAAAAGTGGAGTAATAAAACAATGCTTCTAATATTAACAATGTTGGGAATGGTGGGGGGACTTAAAGAACAGTCATGTCGAATTCGTTACTAATTTGTGATGTAACTAAGGACAGTAGAACAACATACCTGTTTCTCTGAATGTGTATATTTCCCAGTTATCAGATTTACATCTAAATGTTATGGAATTAATATGATTAAATAGGTAACCATTTGTGAGAAGATGAAATGTGATCTTAGCCTTCTAAATGAGAAAACGTTTTTTCATATGAAGTTTATCCAGTCAGTAACCACGCCCACGTGAGCACAGACATTAATGCAAAACGTAATGAAACCGCCCTTTTTCCAGAGTATATAATGGGACCCGTGACTAAATTCTCATTAGACCAGTACATTGACGGGTTGCTACTGGCATGTAAAATGGTTCTAGCTGTACCCTGAATAATCAACCATTAAGACCAGTATACTCTCTCTCGAAGAAGACTACACAGGAACATTCAGTCTGCAGCTGTTTAAGTACTTTAGTCTGCTAACTCGACCGAAGACAACGAACAATTTACTCTCACCACTATAGATACCTCTATCAAACAACCATTGGTAGACCTCTGGAAGATCATTTCTAACAGACACTTCGAAACCAAGAAGCTGCCACTACAAAGGACATGGTAACCTCTGGTGGACAACCAGAGACTTACACAACCAGAGACTTTCAGTCGAATTACTCCCCGTAGATGGATCGAGTGTTTTGAACAGAGAGACAGCAAAGACATGCAAACATAAATATGTATGTTGCAATTATTTCGAATGAGCAGCCGTTTCTGAAAAGTATTCACATTTCCATGAGCATAGTTATCAGCTCTATTTATGATATTTGAATTATTTTGTCCCTCCCTTAACCTCTCTTTTGAATCCGCCATTTTGTGTAACAAGCCATCATATCGGTTTAATCCGCTAGGGACCTTTCATTGCATTGTGTTAGTAACCAATAACTATACTGTGTGTGTTTACGTATTTCTGTGTGATTACTTAGTTAGTTAGTAAATAAATGATTAAGCCAATTTGTATATCGCTGATTCATCATTCATGATAGGGTTTGTGCAGATATCCAAGAATTTTGCGACATTCAAAATGAGACTGATGAGGTAAATCATAATTAATTGATGACTAAGATGATAACGATGTATTTATGTCTTTAGAGTTAATTTGAGAAATGGTAACTCATTGAACAACCTTTTTCCCTTGTGCCCCAAGACTTAATGACTTAATTGTTTTCATGAGTAATTTAATCATCGTAATAATTAAACATAGTTAATTCATTTGATAAGATAATGTCATTGCATTAATGATAGTAGTGGCACGACAGCCACAATTATATAGGATTGTATTTTGATGTTCACCACATGGTCTTTTATATATAACCAATAAGGATTTTCATGCAGAAGAGTTGAGTATGACACTTCCGCACTTCATACACAGTATCTTCATTACTATAGCTCTCAAGAATCAAGGGGCAATCCCAGTAATGTTAATAGTTAGCTAGCTAGCATAGGAGTCACAGAAGGGCAAAATACCCACCAAAGCTAAGGTTATTTTCCATACATGCAGAGCTATGATAGTCAAAATGCATTATTTTACACAGTTGTTTGATAACTAATGTACTAAAGCTATAGTCATATTCCTATCTTGTACCAGGCAGATCAATTCACGGTAGCTATTATTAACCATGTAGCTAGCTAAGTTAGCTAGCTAGCTACCTTGACATTGTTAAAGTTAGCTACCTTCTGGCTGACATGTACACAAATATAGAAAGAATATTGCATTCTTGCCTGAGGGGTTTTCAAAAAACACCTGCACACACATAGTTAAGCAGTGCATGTTTAAGAACTGCAAGTGTGTCAAGAACTGCAACAGTGCTTAACACTATCCCATGCGTATCAAGAATGTTCCACCACCCGAAGGACATCCAGCCAACGGCAGGCCAGTAGTCGAAAATGGGTACATGATGAAAGAGGACAAAGGAGGCTGACAAATTGTGCAGAGCAACAGACGGGCTACAGTTAGTCAAGTCAGAGTCCAGTACAGCATTGATGCCCAAAGACCCATAAAAGAATACACAACTCATCGTATCATGACAAGAATGTGGTATGGCAGCCGCTTCTTTCTGCAAAAAAAAACGAAACAATAAATTGCGGTTGCAATGGGCTAAGGAACAAAAACACTTGACAATTGGAAAAACATTGCCTGGTCTGATGAATGCCAGTTCATGCGGTTGTAAGGCCTAGGGTTTGTACCTGAGTACATGCATCCATCGTGCCGCGTGTCAACATTGCAGGCTGGTGGTGATGGTGTAGAGTGTGTTTTCATGGCACACGTTTGGCCCCTTGATAAAAGTAGAACAAAGTTTAAATGCAACAGGATGTCTGATCATCATTGCCAATCAGGCGCATCCCTTAATGGCAGAAGTATATTCATCTGTAAATTTAAAAAAATCTGCAGGATAAGGCTAGGATTGTCCAGGAATGTTGAAATTAACATGACAAAAAATATAGCATACTGCAGTGGCCTGCCCAGTCACCAGATCTCAATCCAATTGAGTATCTTTGGGATGTGATGGAACGAGCTATTCGGAGTAGAGATCCACTAAGAGCCAATTTGATGCAACTGTGAGAAGCATAGGAGTCAACATGGGCCAGAATCCCTATGGAACACTTTCAACATTATTTAGAGTCTGACGAATTGAGGCTGTTCTGAGGGTAAAAGGGGATGCAACTCAATAGTTAGGTGTTCCAAATGTTTTGTATCCTGCGTGTATATACAGTACTGGTCAAAAGTTTGAACACATCTACTACTCATTCAAGGGTTTTCCTTTATTTTTACTATTTTCTACATTTTAGAATAAAAGTGAAGACATCAAACCTAAGAAAAAACATGGAATCATGAAGTTAACAAAAACGCGTTAATCAAATCAAAACATATTTATATTTGAGAAAATTCAAAATAGCCACCCTTTGCCTTGATGACAGCTTTGCACACACTTGGCATTCTCTCAACCAGCTTACCTTCAATGCTTTTCCAACAGTCTTGAAGGAGTTCCCACATATGCTGAGCACTTGTTGGATGCTTTTCCTTCACTCTGCAGTCCAACTCATCCCAAACCATCTCAATTGCGTTGAGGTCGGGTGATTGTGGAGGCCAGGTCATCTGATGCAGCACTCCATCACTCTCATTCTTGGTCAAATAGCCTTTACACAGCCTGGAGGTGTGTTGGGTTATTGTCCTGTTGAAAAAAAAATTATAGTCCCACTAAGCGCAAACCAGATGGGATGGCGTATCGCTGCAGAATGCCTTGGTAGCCATGCTGGTTCAGTGTGCCTTGAATGTCTTCACTATTATTCCACAATATGGAAAATAGTAAAAGTTAAGAAAAACCCTTGAATGAGTAGGTGTGTCCAAACTTTTGACTGGTACTGTATATTTATTTATTTATTATGAACTGTACCCAGACCTCATCCAATGTTATCTAAAGTTGTCCAAGATTAAACAGTGCTGATAATTCCATTTGGGATAGCTATCTTAATTTAACAGCCATGATTTAGTTTATATTTACAATGTCTTTGTCTATGTTACAATTACCAAACTGTTTCATAAACAAATAATTTGTGAAACCATGATATGATGTATGACAGGATTGGATGTGGCATGCGATTTCAATTTTGTTTGAGCTGCTTTGTGTATCAGCAAATTTGCTTGAGCTCTCACTGCAACACTGAGTAGGCATTTTGCTTGACATAAGCGTTTAAAAAAGCTGTCAGCCAAGGTGATCTGGCTCCCCGCTCACTCAGTCTATTAGCTCCCTGCCTACTCAGCTTCTCTTTTCAGAAAATGTTCTCAAATTCTGAACATTTTAATCAGAAAAAAATTGTATGGATGATGTTTTGGTCACTCGAAAGGCTATTTTACATGGGAATCAGGATGACTGTGTGGGACCTTTAAGAAGAACTGAAAAACTTCCTCCTTCCTTCCTGAGTAATCAGCTGCCGGTGCCCTGCTCTGTGAAATGTCTGAAGCTTTAGGCAAAGTTGTATGTTGTGCTGCTATATCCACTCTCTTTGCGAGCAGAATCCTGAATGAGACAAACGGTACAAATGATCTTTCGGGAAAAAAACACCACCATCTCCTATCTCTGTTACAGTGTGTGCTGTAAGAAGAGAGAGGGTTCCTCCATAGAGTACAAAGAATCAAACTCCCCAAAACAGTGAAAGGTTTTGCCCTATTAATCTTCATGTTCGTTCTTCAATACTTCACAGTTCATATGTATGAGCTAAGTTTATTCTCTACTCTTCGCTCGGATTAGGAAGTTAACTCAAGCGAAAGCAACTAGCGCAACAACAGAAGGTGAGAGGAAAAAAAGAGAGAAAATCCACAAAGCCATTTGCTATTCATTACCCTGAGTTTTGTTACTCCAAATAATGTACAACCAGCACCAATGAGCTTTGTAGTGCGGTACTGCTCTTTGTCTCATGTGTGGATAACTAACTTACTGCGGCTGCAGTAAGACTACACAGCTCCAGCCCTGGCTCTGTACTCTTTGGATCTGTCTCTGTGGCTGCTAGATGGCCCTTTCATGTCGTCTTATTACAGTGTCCCGAGAGAGTATACCCAGCCTCATCTCTCAGTTCTACGCCCACCACCACCACCACAGCCATTCATTCCTAGTCTGTTGGAGACATTGGATCCCTTGGCTACACGAGATCACATTTTGGAACAGAAAGAGATAGTGGAGAGATAACAGACAGACAAAGCAGGCAGATGATAGGGATGAAAGGTGTGTAATGTACTGTACGTGCATGGCTAATAAGAGTAGTGTTTCGATTCTGTTTGAGGATGGGGTTTGATGGTACAGTATAAAGGGGGGAAAGCACGTAGATCTGGATACATTGTGTTGTGATGACTGTTGGTATTCCCTCAACCTGCTGATTTACTGTAAGCCTCATGGATCAACAGGTGTGTGTCTAACAGTGGTGGTTTGATGAACCATGCTAGCGTTATGAGTAACCTGGTCTGATGCCTGCACAGCAAACTGGCCAGTGTTACATAGTGTTGATTTTTCAATGAACCATTTCTAGTGTTTATTCAGGTGTTTAACACTCATTGGCGAAAAAGAACCCCAGTGTTGGTGTTAATCACTAAACTGTAAACAAGTCCTGTGTGTTTATAACGGTAACTTACTGGTAGCCAGTTACCTGTAAGAAAAAAATACTGTAAAAAAAGTTATTTTATGGTATCCAATACTGTTACTGTAATTGATTTATGTTAACAATAATGCTACCGCAGTCATTTTACGTTAACAAATACTCTTATTGTAATCTTTGGTACGTTGCTTTAAAATAATATACAGGTAACTGCACTGATAAAAATGTCCTGTAATTTATGGTACACTACCGGCTACTGGTTGCTGTGGAAGTAGGGTAAATATACAATAAGCTGGTGTTAAATTAAGGTGTTTTTGCTGTATGCTAATTAATTGGGACTATACCTAACTTAAGATTTTAACTCACAACCTATTGGTTGATAACTACTTGACTTTCCTTTGTGCCACCAGGTCAGTGAGAATCCAAGAGAAAAATGAAGTATACAGTGCCTTGCAAAAGTATTCATCCCCCTTGGCGTTTTTCCTATATTGTTGCAATACAACATGTAATTTCAATTGATTTTTATTTGGATTTCACGTAATGGACATACACAAAATAGTCCAAATTGGTGAAGTGAAATGAAAAAAATCTAATCAAAGTTTATTTGTCACGTGCACCGAATACAACAGGTGAAATGCTTACAGGCTCTAACCAATAGTGCAAAAAAGGTATTAGATGAACAATAGGTAAGTAAAGAAATAAAACAACAGTAAAAAGAAAGTAAAAAACAGTAGCGAGGCTATATAACAGTAGCGAGGCTATAAAAGTAGCGAGGCTACATACAGACACCAGTTAATCAGGCTGATTGATGAACAGAGAGTAGCAGTGGCGTAAAAGAGGGGTTGGCGGGTATGTGGTGGAACACAATGCAGATAACCCGGTTAGCCAATGTGCGGGAGCACTGGTTGGTCGGGACAATTGAGGTAGTATGTACATGAATATATAGTTAAAGTGACTATGCATATATGATACACAGAGGGGTGGGTGAGGGGGGGGGGGGCACACAATGCCATTTGATTACCTGTTCAGGAGTCTTATGCTGGGGGTAAAAACTGTTGAGAAGCCTTTTTGTCCTAGACTTGGCACTCCGGTAGCGCTTGCCATGCGTTAGTAGAGAGAACAGTCTATGACTGGGGTGACTGTGGTCTTTGACAATTTTTAGGGCCTTCCTCTGGCATTGCCTGGTGTAAAGGTCCTGGATGGCAGGAAGCTTAGCCCCAGTGATGTACTGGGCCGTACGCACTACCCTCTGTAGTGCCTTGGTCGGAGGCCGACCAACTGCCGCACTAGGCAGTGATGCAACCAGTCAGGATGCTCTCGATGTTGCAGCTGTTGAACCTTTGGAGGATGTCAGGACCAATGCCAAATCTTTTTAGTTTCCTGAGGGCGAAAAAGGCTTTGTCGTGTCCTCTTCACGACTGTCTTGGTGTGTTTGGACCATTCTAGTTTGTTGGTGATGGAACCAACCAAGGAACTTGAAGCTCTCAACCTGCTCCACTACAGCCCCGTCAATGAGAATGGGGGCGTGCTCGGTCCTCCAAATAGGATCTGGTGCAACTAATTACCTTCAGAAGTTACATTATTAGTTAAATAAAGTCCACCTGTCTGCTATTTAAGTGTCACATGATCTGTCACATGATCTCAGTATATTTACACCTGTTCTGAAAGTCCCCACCACTAAGAAAGGGGCACCACCAAGCAAGCGGCACCATGACAACCAAGGAGCTCTCCAAACAGGTCAGGGAAAAAGTTGTGGAGAAGTACAGATCAGGGTTGGGTTATAAAAAAATATCAGAAACTTTGAACATCCCACGGAGCACCATTAAATCCATTATATATTTTTTTTAAGAATATGGCACAACAACAAACATGCCAAGAGAGGGCCGCCCAACAAAACTCATGGACCAGGTAAGGAGGGCATTAACTTCTCTTGGATATGTGGGACGCTAACGTCCCACTTGGCCAAAAGCCAGTAAAAATGCAGAGCGCCAAATTCAAATAAATTACTATAAAATCAAACTTTCATGAAATCACACGTGAAAGACACCAAATTAAAGCTACACTTGTTGTGAATCCAGCCACAATGTCTGATTTCGAAAAGGATTTACGGCGAAAGCACACCAAACGATTATGTTAGGTCAGTACAGAGCCACAGAAAAACATAGCCATTTTTCCAGCCAAAGAGAGGAGTAAGAAAGAGCAGAAATAGAGATGAAATGAATCACTAACCTTTGATGATCTTCATCAGATGACACTCATAGGACTTCATGTTACACAATACATGAATGTATGTTTTGTTTGGTAAAGTTCATATTTATATCCAAAAATCTGAGGTTAGGCGCGACGCTACTGTCTCACTTGGCCAAAAGCCAGAGAAAATGCAGAGCGCCATATTAAAAAAAATTACTATAAAAATCAAACTTTCATTAAATCACACATGAAAGATACCAAATTAAAACTACACTGTATGGGAATCCAGCCAACATGTCCGAATTCAAATAGGCTTTTCGGCGAAAGCAAACAATGCTATTATCTGAGGATAGCACCGTAGTAAACATAGAGAGAAGCATATTCCAACCCTACAGGCGCGACACAAAACACAGAAATAAAAATATAATTCATGCCTTACCTTTGACGAGCTTCTGTTATTGGCACTCCAATATGTCCCATGAAAATCACAAATTGTCCTTTTGTTTGATTAACTTCGTCTTGATAGGGGGCGCAATTTTAACATATGGCAAAATATGCGTACCCATTTTAAACTGCCTATTTCTCAGCCCCCGAAACTAGAATATGCATATAATAGTCAGATTAGGATAGAAAACACTCTGAAGTTTCCAAAACTGTAAGAATTTTGTCTCTGAGTTAAACAGAACTTTTATTGCAGGTGAAAACCTGAGAAAATTTCAACCAGGAAGTGGCACTCATTTTGAGAGCTCTGTGTTCCAATGCCTTCCTATCGCATATGTGAAGTCATATCAATAAGACCTCTTTTTCTACGTCTTCCCTAAGGTGTCAACAGCCTTTAGACGTAGTTTCAGGCCTTTATATTGAAGGATGAGCCTGCAAGAGCACATTGGGTAAGTGGACAGGTGGGGGCTCTCCGGGTGATTGTTGCGCAAATCTGAAAGGTAGCCATTGTCTCTCTCGCTCCTAGTGAGAAGCCAACTGTCCCGGTTGATTTATTATCGAATAGATATGTGAAAAACACAATGAAGTTGGATCAAAAACAACGTTTGACATGTTTATGTGGACATTATGGATATAATTTGGAATTTTTTCCGCCGTTGTCGCGAACGCTTTTTACGGTGGATTCCTGGTCATGACGCATCAAACAAACGGAGGTATTTGGATATAAAACATATCTTTATGGAACAAAAGGAACATTTGCTGTCTAACTGGGAGTCTCGTGAGTGAAACCAACCGAAGATCAACAAAGGTAAACGATTCATTTGATTGCTTTGCTGGTTTTTGTTACCGAGTTACCTGGCGCTAGCTGTTCTTATTGTTTTGTCGAGCGATCGATACATTTACCCAAATGCAAGTATTGCTTTCGCTGTAAAGCATAATTTCAAAACTGAGACGACAGATGGATTAACAAAAGGCTAAGCTGTGTTTTGCAATTTTGCACTTGTGATTTCATGAAATTATATTTTATGATTACCCTCTGGCGCTAGGCTAGGCTACGCTTTGCTAGTCAGGGTTTTTAAATGACAGAAATCCCGGATCCGGGATGGGTATGAAGTAAATGTTAATACCGTCGATATATATCCAAAATGTCAAATTATACGCGTTTGGTCCAGAAAAACATTGGTTCCAACTTCTGAAACGTGACTACAAAATATCTCAAAAGTTACCTGTTAACTTTGCCAAAACATTTCAAACTACTTTTGTAATACAACTTTAGGTATTTTTTTACGTAAATAATCGATAAAATTGAAGACAGGATGATCTGTGTTCAATACAGGATTAAAACAAACTGTAGCTAGCTTTCTGGTCATGCGCCTCTAGCAAACAGTACACAACAAGTAACCCTTATTCAAAATGGTCGTACTTCTTCATTACACAAAGGAAAAACCCTCAACCAATTTCTAAAGACTGTTGACATCCAGTGGAAGCGGTAGGAACTGCAAGAAGGTCAATGAAAATCTATTGAAAAGAGAGTGACCTCAAAAAAAATAACATCTGAATGGTTTGTCCTCTGGGTTTCGCCTGCTAAATACGTTCTGTTATACTCACAGACATGATTTAAACAGTTTTAGAAACTTCAGAGTATTTTCTATCCAATCTACTAACAATATGCATATCTTATCTTCTGGGGATGAGTAGCTGGCCGTTGCATTTGGGTATGCTTTTCATCCAAACGTGAAAATGCTGCCCCCTATTCTAGAGAAGTTAATCAGAGAGGCAACAAAGAGACCAAAGATAACCCTGAAGGAGCTGCAAATCTCCTTCCACAGGACCACTTTAAGCCATACACTCCAACGAGCTGGGTTTTACAGAAGAGTGGTCATAAGAAAGGCATTTCTTGAAGAAAAAAAATAAGCAAACACGTTTGGTGTTCGCCAAAGGCATGCGGGAGACTCCCCAAACATATGGAAGAAGGTACTCTGGTCAGATGAGACAAAAATTGAGCTTTTTGGCCATCAAGGAAAACGCTATGTCTGGCGAAAATGCATCACCCCGAGAACATCTTCCCCACTGTGAAGCATGGTGGCCTGCATCATGGTGTGGGGACGTTTTTCATCATCATTGACTGGAAAACTGGTCAGAATTGAAGGAGTGATCGATGGCGCTAAATACAAGGAAAATCTTGATGGAAACCTGTTTCAGTGTTCCAGAGAATTGAGACTGGGACAGTGGTTCACCTTCCAGCAGGACATTGACTCTAAGCATACTGCTAAAGTAACACTTGAGTGGTTTAACCTTTCTGGTGCAGGCGTTCCGCTAG
This sequence comes from Salvelinus fontinalis, assembly GCF_029448725.1. Taxonomy (NCBI): domain Eukaryota; kingdom Metazoa; phylum Chordata; class Actinopteri; order Salmoniformes; family Salmonidae; genus Salvelinus; species Salvelinus fontinalis. Next base: position 21,100,407 of record NC_074703.1, on the reverse strand, counting down.
CAACCCACCTCAACAACATCTGGTGAAATTGCAGAGCGCCAAATTCAAAAAACACAAATAGCCATAATAAACATTCATAAAAAATACAAGTGTTATTCATCGGCTTAAAGATTAACTGCATTTTTACTGCAACCCAGTTGCCAGCAAGTTATTGCAATTTGACTTGCTATTGATACAGTACAGTACTGTAAATGTATGTACTGTGAGCATCAAGCTCTACTGGACTTGTACTTACAGCCTCTTGGTTGCCAGCAGCCTGACATTTCCTGCTACGCTACCGTATCTGTGAACATAAAAAATATTGGGAAGAATAGATTTCTATACTTTGCTAAACGTCATTAACGTACAGTGTATTCAGAAAGTATTCAGACCCCTTGACTTTTTCCACATTTTGTTAGGTTAAAGCCTTATTCTAAAATGGATTAAATAGTTCATTTCCCTCAACAATCTATAAACAATACCCCATAATGACAAAGCAAAAACAGGTTTTTAGAATTTGTGGAAATTCATTAAAAAAAACGCTACAAGCTTGGCACAACTATATTTGGGTTGTTTCTCCCATTCTTCTCTGCAGATCCTCTCAAGCTATGTCAGTTTGGATGGGGAGCGTCGCGGCACAGCTATTATTTTCAGACCTATCCAGAGATGTTCAATCGGGGTTCAAGTCCGGGCTCTGGCTGGGTCCCTCACGGCCATTAGTGTCTAGGTTGAGAAACAGACACCTCACAAGTCCTCAATTGACAGCGTCATTAAATTGTACCCGCAAAACACAAGTCTCAACGTCACCAGTGAAGAAGCGACTCCGGGATGCTAGCCTTCTAGGCTGAGTTTCAAAGAAAAGCAAAAGCCATATCTCAGTCTGGCCAATAAAAATAATATATTTAACCTGTTTGGCGTGCAAGCCCGACGTCGGTACACTTATGACAACAGCCAGTTCAAAGTGCAGGGCGCGAAATTCAAAAGATATATTTTTTTAAATATTTAACTTTCACACATTAACAAGTCCAATACAGCATATGAAAGGTACACATCTTGTGAATCAAGCCAACATGTCCGATTTTTAAAATGTTTTACAGGGAAGACACAATATGTAAATCTATTAGCTAACCACGTTAGCAAAATACACCACTTTTCTAACTCCATCAGTTTCTTACTCCATCACTAGCTATCACAAATTCGACCAAATAAAGAAATAGCCACTAATCAAGAAAAAACTTCCTCAGATGACAGTCTGATAACATATTTATTGTATAGCATATGTTTTGTTCGAAAAATGTGCATATTTCAGGTATAAATCATAGTTTACATTTCAGCTACAATCAGAAATTGCACCCAAAGCAGCCATAATATTTAAAGACACCAACGTCAAATACCTAATTACTCATCATAAAACATTTCTGAAAAATACATAGTGTACAGCAATTGAAAGACAGGCATCTTGTGATTCCAGACAATATTTCCGATTTATTAAATGTTTTACAGCGAAAACAAAATGTAGCGCTATATTAGCGTAGCCACAATAGCCAGAAACACTTGGGCACCCACGACCAGTTCACATGCACGACAGATATTAGAAATAGCATCCTAAAATGTTTCTTACTTTTGGTGATCTTCTGTCAGAATCGTTGTTTTGATCTGGAATGGCAATATCCCTCTTCATTTAGCATGGGCACTTGCCAAGTGGTACGGATCTCTCCAACGTAAACAAAGTCAGAGAACGGAACACGGCAAAACTTCTGAAAAAATGTCAATAATCTGATTAAACTATATTGAAAAAACATACGTTACTATGATATGGTCACATGTATCAAATAAAATCTAAGACGGAGATGTTAGTCGTTCATAACGACAGCTAAACAGAAGGCAATCTCACTGTCCAAGTCGCGCGCTTCAGAGTACCGGAAGTGGACGGTCACGTCAAAGAAATAGCTTTTATTCCACCTCAGACCAAGATAAACACAAAATGTCTTCTCTCACAGCCTCTTGACACCCAGAGGAAGGCGTATGAAGTGTACGTAGACTCTTACGTATCATGACCATGTATAGGCAGGAAGTTGAACAGAGCATATATTTCTGACATTCCACTTCTTGGTCAGGAAAAGTGCTGCATAATGAGTTCTGTTTCACTCAGAGAAATAATTAAAACGGTTTTAGAAACTACAGAGTGTTTTCTATCCAATAGTAATAATAATATGCATATTATACGAGCAAGAATTGAGTACGAGGCCGTTTGAAATGGGCATCTTTTATCTGGCTACTCAATACTTTCCCTTGCAGCCATAACAGGTTTTAAGATGAGCAAAAGAACACAGACACTGGACAGAGGAACTCTGCCTAGAAGGCCAGCATCCCGGAGTCGCCTCTTCACCGTTGATGTTGAGACTGGTGTTTTGCGGGTATTATTTAATGAATAGAAAAGAGAATGCATTCAAATGATATTGTATAGTAAAAATGCTGTAAAAATACTGCAGTGATTGTTTTAAACCAAACCTCATATTTTTGTAGAATTGAGGTCCACGGCCAACAGACTGCCCTAAGGGATCAGTGGACAGGAAGAATAGTGTGACATAGTTGGTCAACTTATTATGAAAGTTATACTGCAGTGTGTGTAGGAGATGATTCAGTCTGGATCCAAGATCCTAATAAAATATTTTAGTAATGGATCAATTGGGCATTTTTAATAAGAAAGGAAAACGTTCCCAACCAAATACTGTTTGTTTTGTGTCTTTGTTTTTGTTTCCTGTGTGTGTGTATTGATGAGAGAACCCGTGACAGATTAGGTGGAAATAGGCGTGCAACTAAGTAAACAAATGCAAAAATTATATGTCAAATGTATTACTTGGGGCTCGGCCCAATTCCGGTGTGAGTTATCTGGCCCAAATGTCTCTGGCAGATGATTACCCAGGCTGCTTTATATAATTAACATTTCATTATTTATTTATTTTCTCATTGTTTCTGTGATCAAAAAATATAATTAACATTTAAATGAAATTCTTTAAAAGTCCAATTTAAGTTGTATTTTGATACTTTGTGCAAGGCAATTGATAAGCATTAAAACCTTTGTGGTTGGGGCCTCCCGAGGGACGCAGCGGTCTGACACTGTACTGCAGTGCAAACTGCATTGCTACAGATGCTGGTTCGATACTCGTGCCGGCCACAACCGGGAGACCCATGAGGCAGTGCACAATTGCGTTGTCCGGGTTAGGGGAGTGTTTGGCCGGCATATTTCCGTACAGTCTTTCTAAGTACCAGAAAGCTCCACTAGGGGGGCAATAAACACCATGGAACACAATGAAAATTCATCTTAACCACTGTAATAAAATAATTGTTTACCTTCTAACAGGATGGCAGCACACTCCCTGCATGGTATAATGGAATTGTGCCACTATGAAATAAAACATGTATTAAGAAAACAAATAATGTCCTTTTTATTCTTATCTTTTGTCTCTAGGATGCTTCTGAAATAAGAACAACAATCTCTGAGATTGGTCTCAGAAACACCTTTGCAGCTCCTTGCTTGACAATTTTTAGTTCTTCTTTCCGAACCTTTTTGTCAGTACTGGGAAAGGTTTTGACCACAAGCTCGACTGACCAATCATTTCTGTGCGCCTGACTGTCCTTCAAGAAGACAACACCTCCTACTTTTACATTTGGCTTTTCTGCTGTCCATTTTCTGCGTCTCTGCAGCGTTTTCAGATACTCCTGTCTCCACCTTTTCCAAAAGGTGTCAGCGAGACACTGGACTTGCTTCCACTGTTTTCCATGAAGGTCGTTCATGCTGAAGTATCCAGAAGGGGCTGAGGTAGTGCTGGTATTTTGTGTCAGTAACATTGAGGGTGTGAGAATGGCATGCATGTCAGGGTCGGTTGACACTGATACTAGGGGTTTCGCATTGATCTTTGAGACTTTTGACTTTAGACATAAGAGTGCTCAAGACCTCATGTGTGTGACGAGTGGAGCCCGTCTGAAACAGCATAGCATCAAGGATACATCTGGCAACCCCAATGAGTCTCTCCCATGAACCACCCACATGAGACGAGTGTGGAGGATTAAATATCCAAGTACATCCCTTATCTGAGAGGTATTTAGTAATTTCTGTCGATACCCAGTTCCCTGCAGGCACCTATAAAGTTTGTACCTCGATCAGAGTGTAGCACTTCTGCTGCACCACAATAGAGAAAAAACACCTCAGCGCGTTGATGAAGCTGGATGTGGACATGGATTCGATGAGCTCGATATGGCCTGCTCTATTAGACATACATGTAAAGAGCACCACCCGGCGTTTGGAGTCTGCACTACCACCTCTAGTGCGCCGAGTTATGACATTCCATGGTCCAAACACATCAAGTCCAACGCTGGTGAATGGTGGGTCAGTTGTGAGTCTGTCTGCAGGCAAGTCAGCCATCTTTTGGTCAACTAACCTCCCTCTATCTTTGCGGCAGGTGACACACTTGTGGATGATACCAGACACCAGATGTTTGCTCCCAATAATCCAGAAGCCTGCTGCTCGAATAGCTCCATCTGAAAAATGACGGCCCTGGTGAGCCACTTGCTCGTGATAATATCTTACCAGCAGAGTGGCGACATGATGTGTCCGTGGGATGATAAGAGGATGTTTTTCATCTTGTGACTTGTTGGCAGAGGATAAGCGGCCTCCCACCCTCAGTAACCCATCCTCATCAATCACTGGGTTCAACTTTTTGAGTGTGCTTTGTTCTGGGAACTATTTTCCTTTTTCAAGGCATTTTAATTCCTCTTTGACGGCTTAATGTTGCACACAGTGAATGATTGCTGTTTTGGCTTGTGACAACTCACTTGTACTGCATGGTTTATTACAGTCATGCCAGCCTCTGCAGCTGGTGTTGTCCGCACCTTCATGGAAGAATCTGGCAACATGAATGAGTCATGCTGTGGCTCGATTGAGAGCTTTTCAGCTTGAGTTGAGCTCCAAAAACCTTCGTGGCGAAGACAGTGACGTCTGGTCGAATCTCTGCATCTGTGTGAGGCTCTACAAGGTCAAAATGTATGTTCTCAGGCTCACTTGAGTTTGTTTGGGTCAGGAAAGGTGGACCTGAGAACCAACTGGTCTGCTTTAAGAGCACAGCAAGTATTGTCCTGGTTGCATGGTTTGCTGGGTTGCTGTCAGTGCTTACATAACACCACTGATCTGGATGAGTAGACTTCCTGATGCGAGTTACCCTATTGGCAACATACACATAGAATCTATTGGTGACATTGTGGATGTAACCGAGAACGATCTTACATTCTGTGTAGAACTTGGCCGCATTTACATCAATGTCCATTTCGTCTCTGATAAGTTCATACATCTCAACAGCTAGCACAGCCGCACACAGTTCTAGGCGTGGGATAGTGTGGGCCGGTCAAGGGGCCAATTTTGATTTCCAACATGACATTGACCATCCGAGTCAATAACTCTCAGGTAGGCTACCGCTCCTATGGCTACTGTAGAGGCATCCGAGAAGATGTGTAGCTCTCTTCTTTGAGTGGTAGACAAGGAGACTGGGATTTAGGTCCGCCGAAAATACATATGTTCCAACTCCATCAAAGATTCCTTCCACATTTTCCATTTCTCATCTTTTTCTGTGGGAAGGGGGACATCCCACTCACTCTGATCAGAAGAGTATACTCTGATTAAGGCTTTACCTTGCATTGTTATTGGAGCCAAGAACCCAAGGGGGTCATAAAGACTATTCACTATGGACCGGATGCCTCTCCGCGTAAAAGGCTTCTCATTGTGGGACACCTGGAATGAGAAGCTGTCTGTTTACAGGTTCCAGGAAAGTCCCAGGCTCCGTTGAAAGGGGAGTGGATCCACTCCGAGGTCCAGGTCTTTTAAGTCTTTTGCACGGTCCTCCATAGGGAAGGCTTCCATAACTGTTTTGCTATTGGATGCAATATTGTGTCGTTTCATGTTGGACATTGCTTGTGTTTTTCTTAGAATGTTGATAGCTTCTTCTGTAGTAGCTACTGATGTCAGCCCATCATCGACGTAGAAGTTCCTCACTACATATTGCTTTGGTTCTGACCCATGTTCCTTCCCACCCTGTAGAGCTGCTCGTCTCATGCAGTAGATGGCTACGGCTGGTGAAGGGCTGTTCCCAAATACATGGACTTTCATCGTGTACTCAGTTATGTTTCTACTGGGTTGTTGTCTTCATACCAGAGAAACCTTAAGTAATCTCTGTGATCCTCATGTACACCAAAACAGTAAAACATTTGTTGCACATCTGCTGTTAGTGCAATGCAATCCTTGCAGAAGCGCATTAGGGTGCCCAAGAGTGTGTTGTTAAAGTCTGGACCACTGACACACCTTGACACTTAGCACTGGAGTCAAACACCACTCTTATTTGTTCAGGCTTTTGTGGATGGTAAACATCAAATATGGGCAGATACCAGCGTTCTTTGTCTCCCTCTAGTGGCGGAGAAGGTTCTGCTTGGTCGTTATGCAGCATCTTTTGCATGAAGTCATCAAAATGACGCTTCACGTCAGGCTTTTTCTGTAAAGTCCTGCAAAGTGATGTGAGACGGTTCATGGCCTGCTCCCTGTTATTAGGAAGGCGACGTCTAGTGGAGCGAAAGGGTAGTGGAGCCACCCAGTTGTTTCCATCATCCTGGAAAACCTGTTCTTCCATAATGTCCAAGAAGGCTTTGTCCTCCACTGATGGTGCTGGTTTATCATTGTTTTGTGTTTTGTCGAACACGGAACATCCCAGGCTGTCTGTGTTCACAGTTGTGCTTGGATCTCTCGAGTGCACTGTAGATGGAGAGATGCGTTTCTGAGCTAAGCTGTTGTAGTTCTCTTTCCCCTGGATGATGTCAGGGCAAGGGGTCAGATAGGATGTGCGACCATTTTGAAGTTTGTCCTGAACACGTTGACACTGGCTGGTCGGTGAGCTGTTCCCAGACAGACCTCACCCACGATGACCCACCCGAGGTCGAGTCGCTGTGCATAAGGAGTGTCGTGGGGCCCATTGATTTGCTCTCGTACCTTGTGTACCCTTAAGATGTCTCGTCCTAAGAGCAGGAGGATGGGAGCGTCTAGGTCCACAGCTGGAATTTTGTCCATCACTGGTTGCAGATGGGGATGATGATACGCAATGTCGGGGGAGGGAATCTCCATCCTATCGTCTGGCATCATATCACACTGTCAGAGTAGGGAGAGTGAGCTGCATGTGTCCATCTATAGACTCCACCATGAAGTTGACAGCTCTCCTGCCTGAAGTCTCTGTTACCCCAGAACAGGTCTTCATGGTGTATGGAGCAGAGTTGTCATTGATGTTGAAGAGATTGAAAAACTGTCTTGGCCAGAGATTTGTTGCTCTGTTCATCAAGCACTAAATACATTTTGACAGCTTTCTCTCTTTTCCCAGCTGGATAAGCTTAGACTTGGCATATTTTTGAAAATGATCTTGTATTGACTGCCTCACCACAGATCTCAGTACACTTTGAGGTGACAGATAGTAGAGCATCGCCACCTTGCTCCCCGCCATGCTCTTTCTCCGCTGTAACGGTGTCTGTATTTGAAGGGTCTGGTTCTGGATGCAGAGCAGCAAGATGTCTGTCGCTGTCACACTCAGAGCACTTGATCGACACCTTAGTCTTTAGCTCTGTGCTGAGTTGACCCACAACAACGGAAACAAATGCCATTTCCTTGAGTTATGATTTGCGCTCATCTAGAGTTTTGTGTCTGAACCCACAACACTTTTTAAGAGGATAAGGCTTGTTATGTATTGGGTAGTGATGGTCAGGGCTTTCAACCTTTGTCTAACTGGGTTTGGTTTGGTGGTCTGAGGGCTCAGATGACACGTCTGTTTTGTATACAGTCACAGGTGTCTTGCTGCTGTACCTGGCAGGTTTCTCACTTTTCGTAGACACCTGGGTAGTTGAGGTGTAGAGGGTGAAACTTGGGTCGTTTCTATTTTTCGCCTGGTTCCTGATGAATCTCGAGAAGAACGAGAATGGTGGGAATGCAAATCGATAGTCTTCCTTGTATTTGGATCCCTGTGCTATCCATTTTTCTTGTAAACCGAATGGAAGTTTCTCTACTATAGGGTTTACCCCCCGAGATGTGTCCAGATAAGCGAGGGCTGGAAGGTACCCTTCTACTTTAGCACACCTCAGTTCGAGAAGAATGTCACCTAGTTCTCTTAGTTTGTCTTTTTTAGCCAGTTTTGGAAAATCACCAATTTTCTTCAACAGTGCATTCTCAAACACTTCGGGTGTACCATAGCACTCTTCTAGTCGTTGCCAGACCATGTTAAGCCCTGCTGTTGCGTTGAAAATATGGACAGATCTAATTCTCTTTGCTTGCTCAGACGACTCTGCCCCTAGCCACTTAGTAATTAGATCTAACTCTTCCCTGGCTGATAAATTCAAGTCTCTGGTCGCATTGAGAAAGGATGCTATCCATGCCCGATCATTTTCAGGGCGATCATCAAACTTCAGGAGTCCGGAACTCACCATCTCACGGCGTAGGAGGTACTTCATGAGGTTTGGTGCCACTTGTGACTCAGGGAAGCTTTGTGTGTGTGACTGGAAGTGGGCTTGTTTTCCATTTCCACCATGCTGCTGTTCATTTCCTTTGAACGGAGAGTCTCTGCTCATGCTCTGTTGTTTGCTACTTTCTGGATTGTGGCATGTAGCTGGGTTAACACTAAGCTCTTGTGTCGTTACTTCAAATGGAAGTTCAGCAAAGTAGGGCCTAGCATGTTGTTGCACATACTCACATGTACAGTGGGGAGAACATGTATTTGATACACTGCCGATTTTGCAGGTTTTCCTACTTACAAAGCATGTAGAGGTCTAATTTTTATCATAGGTACACTTCAACTGTGAGACGGAATCTAAAACTAAAATCCAGAAAATCACATTGTATGATTTCTAAGTAATTAATTTGCATTTTATTGCATGACATTTAAGTAATTAATTTGCATTTTATTGCATGACATAAGTATTTGATCACCTACCAACCAGTAAGAATTCCGGCTATCACAGACCTGTTCGTTTTTCTTTAAGAAGTCCTCCTGTTCTCCACTCATTACCTGTATTAACTGCACCTGTTTGAACTCGTTACCTGTATAAAAGACACCTGTCCACACACTTAATCAAACAGACTCCAACCTCTCCACAATGGCCAAGACCAGAGAGCTGTGTAAGGACATCAGGAATAAAATTGTAGACCTGTACAAGGCTGTGATGGGCTACAGGACAATAGGCAAGCAGCTTGGTGAGAAGGCAACAACTGTTGGTGCAATTATTAGAAAATGGAAGAAGTTCAAGATGACGGTCAATCACCCTCGGTCTGGGGATCTATGCAAGATCTCACCTCGTGGGGCATTAATGATTATGAGGAAGGTGAGGGATCAGCCCAGAACTACACGGCAAGACCTGGTCAATGACCTGAAGAGTGCTGGGACCACAGTCTCAAAGAAAACCATTAGTAGCACACTACGCCGTCATGGATTAAAATCCTGCAGCGCACGCAAAGTCCCCCTGCTCAAGCCAGCGCATGTCCAGGCCCGTCTGAAGTTTGCCAATGACCATCTGGATGATCCAGAGGAGGAATGAGAGAAGGTCATGTGGTCTGATGAAACAAAAATAGAGCGTTTTGGTCTAAACTCCATTCGCCGTGTTTGGAGGAAGAAGAAGGATGAGTACAACCCCGAGAACACCATCCCAACCGTGAAGCATGGAGGTGGAAGCATCATTCTTTGGGGATGCTTTTCTGCAAAGGGGACAGGACGACTGCACCGTATTGAGGGGAGGATGGATGGATCCATGTATCGCGAGATCTTGGCCAACAACCTCCTTCCCTCAGTAAGAGCATTGAAGATGGGTCGTGGCTGGGTCTTCCAGCATGACAACGACCCAAAACACACAGCCAGGGCAACTAAGGAGTGGCTCCGTAAGAAGCATCTCAAGGTCCTGGAGTGGCCTAGCCAGTCTCAAGACCTGAACCCAATAGAAAATCTTTGGGGGGAGCTGAAAGTCCGCATTGCCTAGCGACAGCCCCGAAACCTGAAGGATCTGGAGAAGATCTGAATGGAGGAGTGGGCCAAAATCCCTGCTGCAGTGTGTGCAAACCTGGTCAAGAACTACAGGAAACGTATGATCTCTGTAATTGCAAACTAAGGTTTCTGTACCAAATATTAAGTTCTGCTTTTCTGATTTATCAAATACTTATGTCATGCAATAAAATGCAAATTAATTACTTAAAAATCATACAATGTGATTTTCTGGATTTTTCTTTTAGATTCCGTCTCTCACAGTTGATGTGTACCTATGATACAAATTACAGACCTCTACATGCTTTGTAAGTAGGAAAACCTGCAAAATCGGCAGTATATCAAATACTTGTTCTCCCCACTGTATGTTGTACTGGACTTAAGGGCTGTGTCCCTGTGTCTAGTTCTTTGCGAAGCTCTCTGCGGTCTGATCCTACAGCTTCTTCAAAGGCTGCAGCTTCAGCCAACGCAGCAGCAGCTGTTCTCTCAACTTGGAGAACCAATAAACTTGCCGCGATGTCAGCTTTTGCTTCAACAAGCTGGCCTCTATTTCTGCCTTTTCTTTCATCACAGAAGCTTCCTTCTCAGCATAGGAGACTTGTGCACGCGTTGCGTCTGCCTTGGCGCGTGCTTCGATGGCTGCAGAACTCGCCGCTGAGGGTCCGCTTGACTGTTTGGATGACCTTGATCTTATAGACTGAAACTTGGTCCCAATGTGCTGAAGAGGCTCCTCCATCTCTCTCTGTCGATAACTTGGCTCTGGTTGTTGTATCGCAGACTGCTGGTCTTCCTTAGGATCAGAGGCTTTGTTGGCTGATGAATGTAGAAACATAACCACCGTGTGTGCCCGCCGTGATGTTTTTTCACTAATCCGCCCTTGAATTGCGTTCCCATGCAAAACTAGACAGATAACTAACAACTAAGTCTTCAATAAAACTCCCAACTCGTGACTTTTCTTGAATTAATATATTGATAACGTTTGTTGTGAAACTGCAAAATACAGAAAAGAATATACTTTAGTATTCAATTCACATCGACATACTGTAGCTGTACATTATACATTTCAAGTTGAAGTTGCATAAATACAAAGCACGTGCCAAGGACCATGTATCTGGCATGATGCCAAACTATATGGCTAATTGTTACTCATATGGTAATGAGCTAACTCCTTTAATTACTCTAATAATGTGCGACCACCTCTGTACAATAACAAAGCATATTACACTAGAAACAGTAACAAACTTCAGTATTGTATGTTTTACAATTCGTTTACGCACGAGCAAAGTAATACAGCTGACGGCATACATGAAAAGCAAGGCTATTTGTGTGAGTAAATGCAACCAACTAACATTGATAAGTAAGCAATTCTATCATTTACAAGATTATCATCACTAGCAATATGCTTGAATCTAACTTACAAATAAATATTTTCCGAGGCTGAAGCGTGACAAGAAATACCTGCACTGAAAGACCTGCACCATAGCGTTGTTTTTAGCTGCTTCTATGCGTGCAGAACGAATTCTCTACCTCCTGTTTCCGTACAGTCTTTCTAAGTACCAGAAAGCTCCACTAGGGGGCGTTAAACACCATGGAACACAATGAAAATCTATTTTAACCACTGTAATAAAATAATCTGTTACCTTCTAACAGGATGGCAGCACAACAATTATTTAAAAAAAATTGTGGATGGGTATAATTTGTATGCATAAAATGACTCCTTTAGACCTTCCTAAACTTTATAAGATCTACAATTGCTGTAGATTGTAGTTTTTACAAAACTATAACTAAGCTACTGACAGGAGTCATGACTGATAAGAATTTTCTGTCCGCCTGCTAGTTGTAGCAGTGTTGTAACCGTTAACCTTTGCTTTCACAGCACTACTGGTGAAGACTTTAGATTTCTAAATGTTTAAAGTTAATGCTTTGATCCTTGTGTAGAAAAGGTCTGTGTACAGATTGTGAAACGGTGTTCTTGATGTAATTGATTCCTGATTTTCAAGTGAGTTGACACGTGTAGTAAGAATCCCTGAACTCTCGGGATTTGAATTTTAGTAGTGAGAATTGAGTTGATTGATCTTTGGAATTGAATTTTAACTGAAACCACAGTTCATTTAAAATAGGCCTGGAGTTAGTTACTGATTGATCTAAGAGTTGACTGCTGTTAAGAAATGTAGATACTGTTAAAGAACTAAACAAATAAGGAGGCGTACCCCATCAATTAATGTGTGGATGCACTCAATAACAGAATGATTGTGAATGAATGATTGCATAATGATGGACTGTTTAACACTGATGGCCACAAGATGGTGATGATGGACAAGATAAAGTCTACTCCTGAGGGTTGCAGGCATTTGACAAAAAGAAACAGTTGCTAACCTCTTCTCATTGTTTAGGTGTGCCGGATCATTGTAAACCATTTAATCTATTTCATTTATTAAAACATTTATAAAAAATGGTTTCTTGTCATCTGTCTTTATATAGGATCATAGTCGGAAGCAGTGGCACACTATTCTAAGAGAATTGACAGCATGGTGCTAGGGTTGGTGAGAGGCAGTGTCAGCCTGTGCTGACATCGTGTCGATGTGTCCTTTAACCTTTAAAGTTCCTCATACTGTTCATGCTCTCATTTCACAGGCACGTACTGCTCACCTCATCCCAGCAAGGCTGCTCCATTACTAGAATGTGCTGTTAACAATGTCTCATGTCACACTGAAGCGCTGTACTGTCCTCAACCCTGCCACTTTTTACCATCTAACGATGACAGTGAGCCCCGTGATTGTGCTGTCCTGGTTGACCAGGTCTGTAAGCTACGCACTGATTTATCTGACATGCCTTTAATGAATGCTGATTTGGAACTATTTGTTGATGGTTCCGCTCAAAAATCACCTCAAGGCGAATCATTAGTGGCTTATGCAGTAACTACGGCTGCCACTACCTTAGAAAGTGTTAAACTACCACCCCATCTGTCAGTTCAGGCTGCAAAATTATTTGCTTTAACTAGAGTATTTATTTTGGCTAAGAATAAAACTGTCACAATTTATACTGGACAGCAGGTATGCGTTTGGTGTTGTGCATGACCTTGTTACACTCTGGAAGCAACGTGAGTTCCTCATCTGGTAAGACAATTTCACATTCGAAATTGGTTGAAAACTTGAACGCTATTTTGTTGCACTTCCTGTCTCTGTTAAAAACATGTTTTCCCTAAAGGATTTTTCTGATCTGCAAGCAGGTACAAGGCCTGGTGGAAAGGGGGGAGTTGTAGAAATTGTACATGATTTTTGGGTTACGGAGCAATTTTGTGCGTCATTTTTATGACGAACAATGTAGGCAGAGTATGGCTGAGACCGGATTGCCGTAGGTAACAGTAATGCCTCTGGCTCTGAAGTACGTGCATGGTCGCGTGCATCGTACCACTGGTTTAGCACCTCATGAAATACTCACATGAAGACACATGAGAATGCTAAACACCCCGTTCCGACAGAAAAGGTTGACACTGATGGGTTGCGAGGATCAAATGGTAAACTACTGAGCTGCACATAACAATGTTCTGAAGTCTATTTTCCACCGGATAAAAGCGGCTTTGTCTGAACCAAAGGGAGGACAACTCCACAAATTGCAGCCAGGAGATTGGGTGGTCATCAAGGACCTCTGCAGAAAGAATCAGCACCAACAGCACTCGACTGGTCCATTCCAGGTGCACCTAACGGTTGCAGAGAGGTCGACGTTGGTTCACACCAGCCACTGCAGGAAGGTGCCCCACAACCCAGACGAAGATGCACCAGCCGATGAATCATTGGGGACCCCAGTGGCCATGGGAGGACAAGGACCGGACTCAAGTCATCATGTTTGTTGCTTTCGTGATCAGTCTTCACATTGCAGCTGTTGTATGGGCCCTGGGAGAAGTGGCCACAATGCAACTGAAGAGTACCAGCATAGTCCCACGACGGGACTTTAAATAACAGCCGCTCCAGCTCGAGCCAACCACCGGCTCAGGACGGGAGTCCAGCAAACAATAGCCACCCCGTTGTTTAAGACGACGGAGATCGATGAATCAACGTGATGATTGTCCTCTTTGCACAGATTAAGAGTTTACTTCTGTACAACTTTATTATTGTTTATGTAACGGTCGTCTTGTGGTGAATGAGCGGACCAAGGCGCAGCGGGTGATGAAGACTTAATGAATTTAATAAAGAAAAGAATAACGATGACGAAGCACACTTTAGAAATTACAAAATAACAAAACGAACTAAACAGACCTGAACATGAGAACTACATGAAACGAAGAGCGCACGAACAGGAAAAACGAATGCACGAACCAGACAGTACCGTGTGATGCAACAAAACACAGACACAGCGACAATCACCCACAAACAAACAGTGAGAACAGCATACCTTAATATGGTTCTCAATCAGAGGAAACGTCAAACACCTGCCTCTAATTGAGAACCATATCAGGCAACACATTTAACCCAACATAGAAACACATAACATAGAATGCCCACCCCAACTCACGCCCTGACCAACTAAACACATACATAAACAATGGAAAACAGGTCAGGAACGTGACAGTTTAAGTGATTCCCTTCAGAATGTTTTGCACCATGTGAATTTGAAGTTAATTGGAAAGTTAATTGGAAAGAGAATTAAAATGCTAAATTGTTTGTAGCGATTATGTGTTCATAACGGGGAAACAAATCCAAGGCCAAATGTAATATTAGCTGTTGCCATGACCAGGGCCAGAATTCAGGTTGTGAAGGATTAGCTGAGCTACCCTTTACTGCTGAAGACAGTGACGTTTGACCTGTTGCATACTTAGAAATGTGCCTGTTGTAGACAGAGGTTTGCTCTCACAAGGTCGGCTCAGTGGGAGTGGAATATTGGCTGAACGCCCAGACTCTGTGATTGCCAGGTGTTCTCTCCTAAGCATCCGCACTCTGGGAGCCAACACTTTGCTGAGAAAGGATCCACTGGCTATCTTTATTATACCTAATCATCATAACTGTATATGGTATGTGTATAAGGTTAAATGTTTTAACCCTTGTGTGCTGTTCATGTCTTTGTTCATGTCGCTGGTCTGATGGACCCACAAAATTATTTGGTTTTTAAAACAATACAGTTGTAACAATTTACGTAAAAACACAATACTAAGACGTCGACTTACATCAATTACAAGCAATAGGCAGCATACATGGTTAATATTTGCCAATTACCTCTGCTAGATCACATTTATCAATAAAAGCACTATTGTTTTTTGGGGGGAAAATGTAATCAAGACATGGGTGCAATAAATAATGTTTATCTTGAGCAAATATAAATGAAACAAGGTTTTCATCACTATTGATGTTTATTGCTTTGAACTGAACAAATTGGAAGGACACATTTTACAGAAATGATAAATGAGCCCCATTGAACACAAATTATGGCTGGTCTATACACCACATGAGGGACAGAGTTTTACTGTGTGTGTGCTGCAAATGTATTTCTTGCCCTTGATGCATGTACACTGTGTCTTCCTGTCCTTCTTGGGTCCACACACATCGCAGCGCTTCTTCTTGTTGCTGCCGGCTACAATCTAGAATGATGAAAACACTTAGTTCAGGAATTGTACTAGCATCTCATTCACTCACTCACATATACAGTTACAGCAGGCCAAGGTAGGAGAGTGAGACTCACACTTACTTCCGGTATTGGAGTGGTTGGTTTGGGGGGGTTCGGGTGGATGGGGCACCAGCATCCTTCTCCTGAATCCTCCTCACGATCCTCGGGAAATGTTGCCTCCTCTGGATTTGAGGTCTTACCAATACCTTGCCCAGCTCCTTGAGAAAGAGCAGTCTCCTCTGGAGCTTCCCTCTGTTCCAATCTGGTTCAACTCCATCCAGATGACAAATGCGCTGTACGCCGAGATGTCCAAGATGTTGAAGAATATCACAAGTGGCCAGCGTAGGGTTCTTCTTTTGCAGCTGTAGCCAGTCACCAGCTTGTCTAAATTGTCCACCCCTCCATTTGTGACATTGAAATCTATTATGATGTTCCTGGCCACATATTCTTCCATCCCTATTCAGCGTACTCATGAGTACCACATTTTTGCTATTCTTTGGCACGTAGGACACTATGGATGTGTCGGCCGTGAATACAAACTTAGAGGAATTGATAGGCCTGTTCCATGTATTCAACAGCTGAGGGGGGAGCTCTGGCTTTTTTTTTCATACTGTTCCTACCATCGTCAGCTTCCTCTTGAGCAGCTCCTGTCCCAGCTTGTGCGAAGTAAAAAAGTTATTGCATGTGATGTTGTGGCCCATGAGTCTCTGTGTCCCTTCCAGGACAACCCGCATCCCTTGGTTCTTCTCAGGTTTTCCTCCATCTGGCTTCCCAGTCTACACTTGCAAGTTCCACGCATATGATGAAGCAACATCACAGGCAGCCCAGATCTTGATTCCATATTTTGCAGGTTTAGACGGTATGTACTGCCTAAAGTGGCAGCAGCCCCTAAATGGCATAAGCAGCTCATCAACAGTAACGTTGGACCCAGGGTTGTAAAACAGGAGAAGGCGGTCAGCCAAATTGTTCCACACTGACATGATTGCAGCTAGCTTGTCTCTCTGCCGCTGAAATGGTCTGGGCTCTCAGTTATCGAAGCGGATAATCCTGGAAATAATGTGGAAGTACTCCAGAGACGTTGCACGGGAAAGTTCTCTACCAGTTTCTGCATCCCACAGGGATTCTGTGGATTCCCCATTGGATCTGAAAACACCAGCAAGGATAAGAACCCCAAAGTATGCATGATAAGAGTTTGGTCCATCTATTTCCATCTCTCTACAAAAACACACCTTCCCTCCAAATTAGCGCAGTCCAGAATATTTTTTGTGTGGTGTCTGGGATGAACAGTTCAAAACAAGACTTTATATCCTGCACATGAGTAACCGCCATCTGTGTCGGCCCTGGTTGCATCCTTATCACATTGGCAGCCATGCAGGGTGGCTCATTCCTTGGGCAAGAAGATCATTCAATTTCAAAATTTTTGACATACATCATTTTCCTCCTGCAGGCTGCTAATGAGCTGTTTACTGACGGGCTGGTCCTGGGGCTGGCTGCTGACGGGCTAGTCCTGGCGCTGGCTGAAGGTCAATCTCATCAACTTCTTCCAACTCACTGTCAGACTCTAAATTGTGTCACAATCGTTAAAATGAGTAGACCAAGGCGCAGCGCGCGTAGAGTTCCACATCATTTTAATAAACCGAAACTCACTGAACAAAACAAACAATCGAAACGTGAAGCTACTGTTATGCACTCAGGGAACTAAATGTGGACAAGATCCCACGAATAACAATGGGTAAATGGCTACCTAAATATGATCCCCAATCAGAGACAACGATAAACAGCTGCCTCTGATTGGGAACCATATCAGGCCACCATATAAATACAAAACACCTAGATGACCCACCCAAGTCACTATCACGCCCCAACCAACACAGAATAAACAGCTTACTATGGTCAGGGCGTGACAGTACCCCCCCCCCCCCCCAAAAGGTGCAGACTCCGACCGCAAAACCTGACTCAATAGGGAGTTTCCGGGTGGGCATCTATGATGGATGACACAGTGCGTCGGGGGCGGCTCCGGTTCAGGGCGAAGTACACACTCCCTACGCTGATCTCTCCGCTTCTGTGGAACCGGACCGTGGATCGTTGCCGGAGACTCCTGACCGTGCATCGTTGCCGGAGGAACCGGACCGTGGATCATCGCCGGAGGCTCTGAACTGGGAACCCCCGCTGGAGGCTCTGGACTGCAGCTCATCGCTGAAGACTCTGGACTGCGGATCGTCGCTGGAGGCTCTGGACCGTCACTGGAGGCTCCGGACTGTGAAACGTCGCCGGAAGCTCTGGACTGGGAACTGTCGCCGGAAGCTCTGGACTGGGAACTGTCGCCGGAAGCTCTGGACTGGGAACTGTCGCCGGAAGCTCTGGACAGGGAACTGTCGCCGGAAGCTCTGGACAGGGAACTGTCGCCAGAAGCTCTGGACTGGGAACTGTCGCCGGAAGCTTGGTGCGTGGGCCCGGCACTGGTGGTACCGGGCTGGTGACACACACCTCAGGACGAACGCGAGGAGCAGGCACAGGACGTACTGGACTGAGGAGGCGCACTGGAGGCCTGATGCATGGGACCGGTACAGGTGGCACCGGGCTGGTGACACGCACCTCAGGGCGAGTGCGGGGAGGAGTCGCAGGACATACTGGGCTTGGAAAGCGTACTGGAGACCTGGTGCATATAGCCAGCATCACTTGTACCGGAATTTTGGGTCCTACTTTTGCTGATCTTTCATCAGAATGTTGTACAAGGGGTCCTTTGTCGGGAACAATCGTTGTTTGGATTTAGAACGGCCTTTTTCCCTCTAGCAAGCACACTTGCCAAGTGGCGCGAATCTCTCCATGTTAACAAACGGAAGAGAACGGAACACGGCAAAACTCCCGGAAAAATTTCAATAATCTGATTAAACTATATTGAAAAAACATACTTTACAATGATATTGTCACATGTATCAAATAAAATCAAAGCCGGAGATAGTAGTCGCCTATAACGACAGCTTTTCAAAAGGCAATCCCCGGTTCCTTCTTGCTCCTTCCTGAAAACAGGAAATGGGTGACACGTCATTCCAAGAGGATTTATTCCAACTCAGACCAAGATAAACACCCCATTTCTTCACTCACTGCCTCTTGACATCTAGGGGAAGGTGTATGACGTGCATGTATACTAATACGTATCATGCCCATTTATAGGCAGGACCTAGAACAGAGCATAGTTTTCAGACTTTCCACTTCCTGGTCAGGAGGTTTGTGCCAAATGAGTTCTGTTTTACTCACAGATATAATTCAAACGGTTTTAGAAACTAGAGAGTGTTTTCTATCCAATAGTAATAATAATATGCATATTGTACGAGCAAGAATTGAGTACGAGGCCGTTTGAAATGGGAACCTTTTATCTGGCTACTCAATACTGCCCCTGCAGCCCAAAGAAGTTAATGCAACCGCTGTGCCAGATTTCAAAAAACTTCACGTAAAAAGCACACCATGCAATAATCTGAGACGGCGCTCAAAAATAACAACATTTCTCCGCCATGTTGGAGTCAACAGAAATACGAAATTACATCATAAATATTCCCTTACCTTTGATCATCTTCATCAGAATGCACTCCCAGGAATCCCAGTTCCACAATAAATGTTTGTTTTGTTCGATAATGTCCATCATTTATGTCCAAATTCGTGCGTTCAGTACAAAATCTAAACTCACGACGCGCATGCAAGTCCAGCGGAAAGTACGGGCGAAAAGTCCAAAAGGTTCCGTTACAGTCAGTAGAAACATGTCAAACGATGTATAGAATCAATCTTTAGAGTGTTTTTAACATAAATCTTCAATATTGTTCCAACCGGAGAATTCCTATGTCTTCAGAAAAGCAAATGGAACAGAGCTCGCTCTCACGTGAACGAGTGTCACGAGCTCAAATCATTCTGCCAGACCTCTGACTCATTCCCCTCTCATTCGGCCCCACTTCACAGTAGAAGCATCAAACAAAGTCCTATAGACTGTTGGCATCTAGTGGAAGCATTGGGAAGTGCAAAATGACCCAATTTCAAATGTATCTTGGATAAGCAAAGAGTTGAAAAACTACAAACCTCAGATTTCCCCTCAGGTTTTTGCCTGCCATATGAGTTCTGTTATACTCACAGACATCATTCAAACAGTTGTAGAAACTTCAGTGTTTTCTATCCAAATCTACTAATAATATGCATATCCTAGGATCTGGGCCTGAGTAGCAGGCAGTTTACTCTGGGCACGCTTTTCATCCGGACGTGAAAATACTGCCCCCTACTCCAAAGAAGTTAAGGTGTTGGTGGAAGGAAATAAGTTAATCTTCTGAGCCAGACCAGAACAGGCAAACATGATCAATATAGCGTCCCCACCATATAATCCAGTCAAAGAACTGATTTTTAGAAGGATCCAAAATGAAGCCATGTTCCCATTTACCTAAGTACAAACCAATGTAGGAAGCGCTGTAGCAAGCTCCCGTGGCACATCCTTTTGACTTGTTTAAAAATTCAGCCCTGAAAAACAAGATGTTATTATTATGAGTCCATTCAGTCAGTGAGACAATTCATTCTGGTGAAGGCATCTCAGTCTCAGGCCAGGTACTCAAGAAATTGTGCATAGCTGCCAATCCTTGTTCATGTTCAATGGTGGTGTACAGAGACTCCACATCCATGGTGACTAAAAAGGAAACTGTACCTATATTGTTCAATTCATTAATTTTGTTCAACACATCTGTGGTATCTTGAAGATAGGCTGGGAGTGATGGCAGAAAAGGCTCAATAAAGTAATTAATGTACTTGGAGATTGGTTCTGTCAGACTTTCATTACCACTAATGACTGGTCTGCCTGTTGGGTTTTCAAGATTCTTGTGGACTTTTGGAAGAACATAAAAAGAAGCCATACACAGACTGTCATTGAAGAGAAATTTGAACTCATTGTCTGAAATGTAGCCACACTCCCTCAAATCAGGGCTGATTGGAAAAAGCTGTTCAAAAGAGGACAATGTAATATCATTACTTTGTACTCCCTGACGAAGGCCATCCATTGAACATGCCATACAAATAAAGGCATTTTAATTCATTATATAAAGAGTGCCCTGGTCCTCTTTTCTTTTTGTAGTTGACTAATTGTTCTGCTTTGGTTGCTGTAGCAGTAGCTTGTCACCTTGCTGGTTTGTGCTTTCAGTTGCTCTCCTAGATCTGTCTGCATTCTGTCGGCCCTTCTCCTTCCATTCAGCATCAGCAAGACAAATGGCATTGTTGTGTGGTTCAGCTCCTGGCTGCATGTTGGCTGACAGCTCTTGCAGTTTGGTTCTAATTTGGCGGTTGAACAATAGTTCAGCTGGACTGCGGCCTGCGACTGAATGTGTTGTACTCCTGTAGGCCATGAGAAACATCTGTAGTTCTGTGCGCCAATCCTTCCCTTCTGATTGAGCGGCGCGAATTGCTTTGACAAGAGTCTTTCAGCTTCGTCGTTGGCCTGAAGCTAGTATGGAGTGAAGCGACGGTGTCGGATCCCGTTTTCCTCCACGTATGCTCGGAAATCACTTGCGGTGAGAGGAGCGCAATTATCCGTCACAATAGACTAAGGATACCCATGGGCTGCAAACATCACCCTTAGGCTTTTGATTATATTGGCAGTGGTGATGCGGTTTAGGATAGTCACATCAACCCATCTTTGTATTTTATTTTACTTATTTAACCTTTATTTAACTAGGAAAGTCAGTTAAGAACACATCTTATTCACAATGACGGCCTACCAGAAGGAAAATATGACTCCTGCGTGGACGGGGGCTGGGATTAAAAATTAAAAATAAAAATATAGGACAAAACACACATCACGACAAGAGAGACACCACAACACTACATAAAGAGAGACCTAAGACAACAACATAGCATGGCAGCAACAAGTGAAAAGACAGCATAGTAGCAACACAACATGACAACAACATGGTAGCAACACAACATGGCAGCAGGACAATATGGTAGCAGCACAAAACATGGTACAAACATTATTGGACACAGACAACAGCACAAAGTGCAAGAAGGTAGAGACAACAATACATCACGTGAAGCAGCCACAACTGTCAGTAAGAGTGTCCATGATTGAGTGTTTTTTGCTGCTCGTTCCAGACGCTAGCTGCAGCGAACTGAAAAGAGGAGCAACCCAGGGATGTGTGTGCTTTGAGGACCTTTAACAGAATGTGACTGGCAAAACGGGTGTTGTATGTGTAGGATGGGGGCTGCAGTTGGTATCTCAGATAGGGGGGAGTGAGGCCTAAGAGGGTTTTATAAATAAGCATCAACCAGTGGGTTTTGCGACGGGTATACAGAGATGACCAGTTTACAGAGGAGTACAGAGTGCAGTGATGTGTCCTATAAGGAGCATTGGTGGCAAATCTGATGGCCGAATGGTAAGGAACATCTAGCAGCTCGAGAGCACACTTACCTGCCGATCTATGAATTACGTCTCCGTAATCTAGCATGGGTAGGATGGTCAAAGTGGCACTGTTTCTGACTCAAGATAGCCCCTAGCCCCACTGGACTAGCATCCACAAGCACGTGTGTCTCCATGCATTTTGATTGAAGTAGGCCGTGTTGTGTGAACTGGCCAGTGTGTTCTTCAGCGCGTTGAATGACGATTCTTGTTCATCTCCACATGTCCATTTGATTGATGCGTTGGCGAGTCTTTCTCAGCGGTTCAGATGTGGTTACCAGATTAGGGATACATCTGCCACGGTAGTTCACTAGTCCTCAGAAATTCCTGACTTCAGCAGCATGTGTCAATCTGCGCGTGTTCTGCACCGCTTCCACCTTTGACTGTGCTGCTCCGATGCCGTTCTTTGAGAGAACGTGGCCCGTCAGTCGCAGAGGAGACACCGAACATTAGTCTCTGGTAGCTGCACAAACCTTTGTGAGTCACATGTGGTCAGGGAATGAGACTCAGGTTTCAGTTCGATCTGATGATATCCCCGCTTTAGGTCCAGTTTTGAGAAGACCACGGCTCCTGACATGTCCTCCAGGATCTCGTCAATGGTGGGGATGGGGTGTCGCTCCCGCACAACAGTTTAATTTGCTCTACGCAATTCAACACATACTCTGATGTAACCGGTTTTCTTGTGCACTACAACTGATGGGGACAGTCATGGTGTAGGTCGATTCACTTTTGTCAATAACATCCATGTTCTCTAGCTCGTTCATCTTCTGTTCAACTAGCTTCCTGACACCGAATGGTATTCTGCGTCCTGGCTGTGCAACAGGTGTGACAGTCTCATCTACATGAATTCCCGAACTGGAAGTCTTTCAGCGAACCCAGCCCTATGAAACATTCCTTGTATTCCTCCTGAATTACAGCGTTGAATATCTGTGTGTTAACCACTTGCACGGAGTTCAAGTGTGCCTTTGGCCAATGTGCAAAACACCAAGGGAAACTGCTGATTTTTTCCCCCAGTACAGATGTCTGTGCATCTTTCATGACTTGAATGTCTGCAGTGACTGACTCAGAACTAGCAACTGCTGTAATGTTGACAGTGAAAAGGCCCTCAATTGCTAAAGGTTGTGTTGAACCATATGTGTAAAGTGTCTTGGACGTTGGTTTCAATTGCACATTGCATTCGGTCTGCAAATGACTAAATGTTGCTGTGCCCGCAATATTACCGCTAGCCCCAGAGTCAATGTTAACTGGCTGGCCATTGTGAACACGTTCATCAGTGTCGTTGTCTGTTTTGTCATTTTGTATAGCAGGTGTGTTTGTGACTTGATTTACATTCTGTGTGATAGGACATGCCTGTCCAGTATGGCTCTCCTGACCACATGTGAAGCATTTCACAGCTTGGTCATCATTAGATGGCTTGCCTTTGTTTGATTTAGAACATATTGTTTTCCTTGTCTCTATTTTGTTCCATTCCCGTCTGGGATGTTTTTGTTCACTTTTCCCCTGTTGAATTGGATTGACATTTTATTCTTTCCATTCTGGCCACCTGCTGGTCAACAACCTCCATTGCTGTCGATATATCCATTAGAGCGGCGAGAGTGTGGTGCGTCTCGCGCAAAAGCCGTTTGCGGAAGACATTTGAGTGACACTCGTCAATCCCTTGGCCCCTCATCTTTGATGTCTCCATAATCACATGTAGCAGCCAACTTTTTCAGTCTGCTCACAAACGTGTCCACTGATTTGCCCCTGCGCTTGCTCAGCTTGCCTAAACAAGTGTCTCTCGTAGGGAATGTTTTTTTTGTGGAGTGAAGTATTCGTTTAGATTTGTCAACGCAATCTCATAGTCCTTGTCTTCCCCAGTGTCATCTAACATGGTGAAAATATCCTGCACATCTGAACTTCCCTAGTGCAATAAAATAGGGTGTTTTCGTACTGCGTCTTTGACTCAGTGATGGACTGTTTGAAACTATTCATCCATTTTGCCCATCACAAACCAACACTGGCTGGGTTGGAATGCACATCTAATGGCGGGAGAGAAGGTAAGCTCAGTGCCAATATTCGTAGCTTATTTTGCTAGCTAGGACACGTGTTTGCTGTTTAGCTGTGTTAACTGAATGGCTAGGATAAGTTTTCGTGAAAAATCACTTTACAAATTCACTTTTCCTGCGCTCACCCAGCTTCTTGAGTGCATAAGGTTTATTTTATTTCCATATCTTCGTTGCCAGTTGTAATGTATCGACTTGACTCAGACTCAAGGGAATCCTTTACTTGTACTTTATTCTTGGTCCTCAAAGCATAGCCTCCCTCCATTCCTCCAGTGACTCCTAATGCCCTAATTACTAGGTGTCACTAATACCAGCGGGTAAATAAAAATTTAAAATCTTGCAATTTAGTGTGGCTAGATTCAAAATGAGGTCTTATTAAATACTTGTATTGTGCTTAAGAATTTAATTGGAATGATAACATATTTGCTAAGTATCTCACTTGGTGAAGGCTAGAGGACTGAAAATGGATGAATGCAACAACCATGTCTCTGTCACTAACAAATACAGTCATGGGTGGTAACTCTACAATTTACCCGAAAGGCACTCTGGGAAATTTGCAAATAAGGCTTTAAACTCCAGGGGTGGGCAACTCCAGTCCTCGAGGGCCTGCAAACACAGCTGATTAATCAAATTGCATTCTAAACTGAAGATCATGATTAGGTGATTATTGGAGTCAGGTGTGTTAGCTGGGGCTGGGGCAGCACTGCGACACCAATAAGGCCCTCGAGGACTGCTAAGCAGTGTGTTAATTAGACACTGAAAAGTGTGGACCGGTATTGACACTGGGAAACTGTGTGAAGACTTACGTTAGCTCCCTGAGAAACGCATTGTCTTTACCTCAGTGGGCTAAAGCTGTCTTGTGGCATGCAGGAGAACTGGGGTTCAAATCCTGGTAGGACACATTACCTTACTGTGCAACTGGATAGTGAAACTTTGGCCATGAAAATAGTGTTATGTGTTATGACTGTAATAACCAGGGCTTGATAGACATGTCTTGGTTACCTCCTTACGAACTAAGGACAGATCAAGACATGGCCGACATTATAATTAATTTCCCCTCATTAGTGGGGTGTTGTTTTGAACAGTTAACCTTAATGAGACCAATCAGCCAATTAGCACAAAGAGAGGGGCTGACCCCCCCCAAATACACACACACTGCCCAAAAATATTACCTAGACACCATGTGGTTTGGGAGAGACATCAGATGTGATCTTTAAACAGGGAGAGAGTTGTTATCAAACATATGTAATTTAACCACGCTTATTTTTGAAATAATTACTTATATCGACGTGTTGTTATTCATTCGTTGTTGTTGTGTACGTGTGTGTGTCTGCCCGCATCTGTGAGCGTGCGAGCGTACGTGTGTGCATGTGTCATATTCATTATTGTGTGTTTGGGGATGGCTGAAGGAGAGAAGGAAAGTAAACAGATTAAAATACAGTAGCTGTTTGTAACCAATTAGATACAACTGACATTCAAGCTGTAGTTTAGTTAGACTACACTCTGTCTGTCTGTCTCTTCTCCTCTTTTTCTCCCTGACCGTCTAAGTCTCTCTCACTCACTCACTCACTCACTCACTCACTCAATAGCTTATGGACCTTATGTTCTAGCTAGAGCCAAGTCATTGTTTAGAGTAGCACAAGAACCATTGCTCATCACATCCATCTAGATTTAACGATAACAAGGTGATTGAAAGGGACATATGGCTATTGGACAGTGACGATCACAATTGTCTACCTGGCCACTGTTTCAAATGCTACCTTTTTTAGAATTTGTGGCACGAATACAGTGCAAGTCAATGTTACCTATATTAGCATTTCCTCGCTTCATATCCAAATCATCTATAGGTAACATCATTGAGTTACACAATCCATTTTTAGATACTTTAGGATGATTTGGACATAAAGGCTAATATGGGTGCAATCAATTTCTCAGAGATCAAATTATATTTCAACAAAATAATGTTGCAGGAGTGCTTATAGTATCTGTTTTTAACAACATAAATTATTTCAGAAAAATCTGAGATGATAGTTGTCAAAATCCTCTTTCATGTGCTTTTTGAGGTGGAAGGTTCCCTACGGGAGATCAAATCTGCAGGGTATTATTTCCCTAATCCCACAGCCCCAATTTTCAGAGTGACAAGCTTATTATACAGTATGGGGAATTTATAGCATGATCATATTTGATGGCCTGGGTGTCCAGCCGTGCTCCATTCACGCCTGTATGGGCTCCCAGTAATGTCGGCGGTAATTCTCTCTCTCACTCTCTCTCTCTCTCTCTCTCTCTCACTCTCGCTCCCTGTATTATTGACGGCTCCATTAACAAAAACAATATTTTCCCAGCCTGTAATTTTTACCCTGCAACCTTATTTATGTGTTCCTTCCTAACGCGGTGATGTGTTGCAACGCTTCAGGTCTGAACTTGTTTTGATTAGTGGGGTTATATTAGGCGATGGACTCTCTGTCTGTCTGGCGGGGTTAATCTTAGCTGTGAATAAAACTAACAGATAATAAGCCAGTATGCATTTGGTTAATGAGCAAAGTTATTGATTCATTTGAAATGAACGCAAGGCATATGATTCAGATTTACTATAAGCAATCAGAATTCCTCATACAATATGATAATAATTGCCATGTTCTTTTATAGGTCTTGAGATTTCGAGCATGATAAAATGTAATACTCTTGGCTGCAGTTAGGCCTTAAGATATAAGGGTTTACCATTGAGGTTTGCCTTTCCTCTGATATCTTTGGCCTTACAGCAATAATTGCGTTTGAGAGGTCTCAGAGCCTGTTAGTACTGCAAACTGTTTTGCAAAGCTGAGAGATGTTTTGTATTTGACATGTTTCTCCTTTTCAGCGTTTTCATGTCAGCGCTGACTGAGTTCTGTGATAATGATGTTTATTTGGGCTAGATTGTGCTTTTGAGTTGCGTTCCTCTGGGGGACAGCAAAATTAAAAGAGAGGGATTTGTATCTGAAGCTTTCATATTTTGCCCCCCCCACCCAATTTAACAACATTACTTTTTCTTAATCAGCATTCAAGAAATTACTTCAAAGATTTGTGACATAAAAATAAATTGGGGAGAAATTCGTTTTTAAAGGAATTTTTTTCTTTTAAACAGAACTTTAGAAAATGGTTCAACCTTGAAAGGGGAAAAGGAGTCCAAAAGAAATGGAAACCCAATAATCAATTCCTTTCTGTGAAGCGATGACGTCAGCTTTGAGGACAAGTTGAATGCCAAGCATTTAGCCACAGAGACCGGAGAGGACGACCCATTTGAATTTCAATCCACTACTCTTGGTGTTCTTGTTCTGCTTTGAAATGTGACGTTTTGAAGATGTGTGCATTCCAATTATCATATTTAGAAAAATAAATGGTAAACAGCAATAACCATATATCCAAAAAGCCAAGACAATCCATTTGATACCAAATCTGATTTTTTCAAAGCCTTCCCACCTTTGGGGTTGATATCAAAGTGAAAGAAAATTCATCCATTTTCTATATTTTAGCTTTGAAAAAGACAGATTTTGGGTGGGAGAAAATAACTGATCAAACCAGAGACGTGTCTCACAGGAGATATCAGAGCAGACAGGTTTGAAAGTCTCTTAGGAGAGACCAGAGCAGAGCAGACAGGTCAGATAGAGAGATCCATTACCGATGCTGATTAGAGACAAACTTTTATTTTTAACGTTTACTGTTTCTCTTTTTCCTTCCTTCTCACCTTCCCTTTGTTATTGGTCTGGTCTCTCAATTTCAACAAAGCAAACCCTAAACAGCAGGCCTTTCTCTCTCTTACTCCTTCCTTCTCTCTCTCACTTCCCTCCTTCTGTTTCTCTTCCTCCCTCCTCTTCTTCTCCCTTTTTCTTTATTTCTTCCTTTCCCTCCTCCCTCTCTTTCAACCCTACCGTTTCGCCCTAGGCCAGGCTGTGTCATTGTGGCGACAAGGACAATACTTGCCCTGAGCTGCCATTAATTCTCAGCAGCTGACTCTAATCACTAGCTTATTAATAGTTGATGATCTTGATGACAAAAACACCAGCGCTATTAACCTCTACTTCCTCACAAACCCGGGTCCGGGAGCACGCCCATCAGTAAAAAAAGCTGACTAGCATAGGCTAGCATAGCGTCACAAGTAAATAGTAGCATCTAAATATCATTAAATCACAAGTCCAAGACACCAGATGAAAGATACACATCTTGTGAATCCAGCCATCTTTTCTGATTTTTAAAATGTTTTACAGGGAAGACACAATATGTAAATCTATTAGCTAACCACGTTAGTAAAAGACACCACTTTTTTTTACTCCACCCTTTTCTTACTGCATCAGTAGCTATCACAAATTCGACCAAATAAAGATATAAATAGCCACTAACCAAGAAACACTTTCATCAGATGACAGTCTGATAACATATGCTATACAATAAATATGTTTTGTTAGAAAAATGTGCATATTTCAGGTATAAATCATAGTTTACCATTGCAGCCACCATCACAACTCTCACCAAAGCAACTAGAATAACTACAGAGACCATCGTGTATTAGCTAATTACTCATCATAAAACATTTCTTAAAAATACACAGCGTACAGCAAATGAAAGACACAGATCTTGTGAATCCAGACAATATTTCAGATTTTCTAAGTGTTTTACAGCGAAAACACAATATAGCGTTATATTAGCTTACCACAATAGCAAACATCACAACAGCATTGATTCAAGCCAAAAATAGCGATAACGTATAAACGACCAAAATATATGAATTTTTTCACTAACCTTCTCAGAATTCTTCAGATGACAGTTCTTTAACCTGTTGGGGATGGGGGCGCTGTTTAGACTATTTATGCTAATTGGGTAATTTTTGAAACGGCTTCCCACAAAATCCTTGATCGTACAATATGCATATTATTATTATTATTGGATAGAAAACAGTCTATAGTTTCTATAGGAGTTGAAATTTTGTCTCTAAGTGGAACAGAGCCCATTCTACAGCAATTTCCCTGACATGGAGTCAGATTTCAGAAATGTTGGC
Source organism: Salvelinus fontinalis (assembly GCF_029448725.1). Classification (NCBI taxonomy): domain Eukaryota; kingdom Metazoa; phylum Chordata; class Actinopteri; order Salmoniformes; family Salmonidae; genus Salvelinus; species Salvelinus fontinalis. Next base: position 21,071,295 of record NC_074703.1, on the reverse strand, counting down.
CACTGTTCTGAAGTCAGTTAAAAGGGCACTGTTATTGCTATGACTATACGGACACTTCTTACGTCTTCCCCTGGATGCCTTTACGTGATGACGATTCCAATGGGGTCGATTGCGCGTTCACAGGCCCTATAAATTAAAAAACCCTGTAGCTAGCAAGTCTTTCCTTGGTGCGTAACGCGCGTGCTGGACACCGACCCGCTCCTGTTCCAAGCGTTAGTTTAGCCTGTTATATTTCTCCGGTCATCTTTTCACTCGTTATAGGAGTTAAAAACATCATAAGGTAGTTAATTTAAAGCGTTTTATAGCAATTTATATCCGTTTAGTGCGATTTTGGGACATTTATTTTTGAAACGATGTGAATAGCCGGGCACGCTTTTCAGTTCATCCCGAACGCAGTTGGCATTTCCACATGGCAAGAGGACAGCTTTCCACCAAAAGACGATTACTCCCAAGAAAGGATCCTTTGCCCAAGATACTGATGGAAGAACAGCTCAAGGTAGGACATTTTTATTATGATAAATCGTGTTTCTGTCGAAACATTTTAGTGGCTTAGGACGCCATGTTTTTTGACGTAGCTTCGCTTGGCGCAAACTGTATTGAAAAGTAAGGATAAATTAAAAAATGTAATTCCGCAATTGTATTAAGAATTAAATTGTCTATCAATCCCTGTCCACCCTATATTTTTTAGTCACGTTTATGAGTATTTATGTATAAGAGTAGATCACTGTCTAAGTGGCGCAAGGACAAATTCTGACCAGCTGAGTTACAGTTCACATTGTCTAACCATGATTTTGGTGGCTAAATATAAACATTTTCGATCAAACTGTATATGCATGTTGTAATGTGATGTTACAGGAGTGTCATCGGAAGAATTCTGAGAAGGTTAGTGAAAAAATTAATATCTTTTGGCGATGTTGACTTTTATCGCTCACTTTGGCTAGAATCAATGCTGGGCTGCTAATTGCTATGTGCTAAGCTAATATAACGATTTATTGTGTTTTCGCTGTAAGACACTTAGAAAATCTGAAATATTGTCTGTATTCACAGGATCTGTGTCTTTCGATTCGTGTATGCTGTGTATTTTTACGAAATGTTTGATGATTAGTAGTTAGGTAAACACGTTGCTCATTGTAATTATTCTAGTCCATTTGTGATGGTGGGTGCAATTGTAAACTATGCCATCTACCTGAAATATGCACTTTTTTCTAACAAAACCTATCCCATACCATAAATATGTTATCAGACTGTCATCTAATGAGTTTTTTTGTTGGTTAGGGGCTATAAATATCTTAGTTTAGCCGAATTGGTGATGGCTACTGGTGTTGGTGGACAAATAAAAGATGGTGGATTATGCTAATGTGTTTTTAGGTAATAGATGTACATCTTTACATATTGCGTCTTCCCTGTAAAACATTTTAAAAATCGGACATGTTGACTGGATTCACAAGATCTGTGTCTTTCATTAGCTGTATTGGACTTTAATGTGTGAAAGTTAAATATTTTAAAAAAATATTTTTTTTGAATTTCGCGGCACTGGTTTTTCAGTGGGGGGGGGGGGGGGGTGTGCCGCTAGCGCTCTTACAAAAGTATCTCTGAAAGCCTTGATGTTCATCAGTCCACGGTAAGACAAATTGCTTATAATTGGAGAAAGTTCAGCACTGCTGCTACTCTCCCTAGGAGTGGCCGTCCTACAAAGAGCACTGCAAGAGCAAAGTGCAGAATGCTCAATGAGGTTAAGAAGAATCCTATAGTGTCAGCTAAAGATTTACAGACATCTCTGGAACATGCTAACATCTCTGTTGATGATTCTACGATAAGTAAAACACTAAACAAGAATGGTGTTCGTGAGAGGACACCACGGAAGAAGCCACTGCTGTCCAAAAAAATTTGCTGCACTTCTGAAGTTTGCAAAAGTGCACCTGGATTCCAAATATTCTTTGGACAAATGAAACTACAGTTGAGTTGTTTGAAAGGAACACACAACACTATGTGTGGAGAAAAAAAGGCACAGCACACCAACATCAAAACCTCATTCCAACTGTAAAGTATGGTGGAGGGAGCATCATGGTTTGTGCCTGCTTTGCTGCTTCAGGGCCTAGACAGCTTGCTATCATCGACGGAAAAATGAATCCCAAGATTATCAAGACATTTTGCAGGAGAATGTTGGGCTATCTGTCCGCCAATTGAAGCTCAACAGAAGTTGGGTGACGCAAGAGGACAATGACGAAGAATAAAAAAGTAGATCAACAACAGAATGGCTTCAACAGAAGAAAATATGAGTCCTGACCTCAATTCAATTGAGATGCTGTGGCATGACCTCAAGAGAGCAGTTCACACCAGACATCCCAAGAATATTGCCGAACTGAAACAGTTTTGTAAAGAGGAATGGTCCAAAATTCTTCCTGACCGTTGTGCAGGTCTGATCCGCAACTTTTTTTAAACTCTTTTTAGATTGACGTTGCTAGCTACTGTACTTACTTACCTCGGCCTGCCTCGTCAGCTAGGCAACTAGCTAGCTAGCCAGACAGTTTTATTTAGCTAATGTTAGCCAGATAACTGTTATTGTAGCTTTCTGTTTGTATGTAGCTTTCACTTTAATGCCATCCCTCGAGGGGATGTTCTTTTATATTTCCAACCAGGCAAAGTGTTAAGAAGGAACCTCTGATCTCGACAAGACGTGCAATATTCATAGTGGGCAGATAAATTCACAATTCAGGGTTAACCTGTCTAGGATCAGCGTGGCGCTAGCGGCACACCCCCCCCCCCCCCACTGAAAAACCAGTGCCGCGAAATTCAAAAAAAATATTTTTTTAAAATATTTAACTTTCACACATTAAAGTCCAATACAGCTAATGAAAGACACAGATCTTATGAATCCAGTCAACATTTCCGATTTTTAAAATGTTTTACAGGGAAGACACAATATGTAAAGATGTACATCTATTACCTAAAAACACATTAGCATAATCCACCATCTTTTATTTGTCCACCAACACCAGTAGCCATCACCAATTCGGCTAAACTAAGATATTTATAGCCCCTAACCAACAAAAAAACTCATTAGATGACAGTCTGATAACATATTTATGGTATGGGATAGGTTTTGTTAGAAAAAAGTGCATATTTCAGGTATATGGCATAGTTTACAATTGCACCCACCATCACAAATGGACTAGAATAATTACAATGAGCAACGTGTTTACCTAACTACTAATCATCAAACATTTCGTAAAAATACACAGCATACACGAATCGAAAGACACAGATCCTGTGAATACAGACAATATTTCAGATTTTCTAAGTGTCTTACAGCGAAAACACAATAAATCGTTATATTAGCTTAGCACATAGCAATTAGCAGCCCAGCATTGATTCTAGCCAAAGTGAGCGATAAAAGTCAACATCGCCAAAAGATATTAATTTTTTCACTAACCTTCTCAGAATTCTTCCGATGACACTCCTGTAACATCACATTACAACATGCATATACAGTTTGATCGAAAATGTTTATATTTAGCCACCAAAATCATGGTTAGACAATGTGAAATGTAGACAAGCTGGTAAAGAAAACGTCCTTGCGCCACTTAGACAGTGATCTACTCTTATACATAAATACTCATAAACGTGACTAAAAAATATAGGGTGGACAGGGATTGATAGACAATTTAATTCTTAATACAATTGCGTTATTACATTTTTTAATTTATCCTTACTTTTCAATACAGTTTGCGCCAAGCGAAGCTACGTCAAAAAACATGGCGTCCTAAGCCACTAAAATGTTTCGACAGAAACACGATTTATCATAATAAAAATGTCCTACCTTGAGCTGTTCTTCCATCAGTATCTTGGGCAAAGGATCCTTTCTTGGGAGAAATCGTCTTTTGGTGGAAAGCTGTCCTCTTGCCATGTGGAAATGTCAACTACGTTCGGGATGAACTGAAAAGCGTTCCCAACTTTTCACATCGTTGCAAAAATAAATGTCCCAAAATCGCACTAAACGGATATAAATTGCTATAAAACGCTTTAAATTAACTACTTTGTGATGTTTGTAACTCCTATAACGAGTGAAAAGATGACCGGAGAAATATAACAGGCTAAACTAACGCTTGGAACAGGAGAGGGTCGGTGTCTTCCACGCGCGTTACGCAGCAAGAAAAGACTTGCTAGCTAAAGGTTTTTTTCATTTGTAGGGCCTGTGAACGAGCAATCGAGCCCGTTGGAATCGTCATCACGTAAAGGCATCCAGGGGAAGACGTAAGAAGTGTCCGTATAGTCATAGCAACGACAGTGCCCGTTTAAATGACTTCAGAAAAGTGGCCAACGTTTCTCAAATCTGACTCCATGTCAGGGAAATTGCTGTAGAATGGGCTCTGTTCCACTTAGAGACAAAATTTCAACTCCTATAGAAACTATAGACTGTTTTCTATCCAATAATAATAATAATATGCATATTGTACGATCAAGGATTTTGTGGGAAGCCGTTTAAAAAATTAGCCACATTAGCATAAATAGTCTAAACAGCGCCCCCATCCCCAACAGGTTAAGTAGTTTACTTCTATTAGGTAACTGGATGGATTAAGCTATGCACAACCATTTTTCAACATCCATTTTCCATCTAGCTAGTTGGTCATCTACATGTTGCTAGCTATACATGTGTCTGTCATATTGAGGTGTCTAGCTACAAGTTAAACCTGATCAATCAAATGGATAGGTGTAAGCAATTATGGTAATTCCAACAGCCCTAGGTGGCTTCGACAGACAGACACAGACGGAGAGAGCGGGGAGAGGAAGAAAGTGAGAAACAAAGGATAAGAGGAAGAGAGAGAGGTGGGAAGAGAGTGGAAGACAGAGAGAGCGATGGAGACAGAAACACTGCAGTGCAAATTTACTTGGACTTGAGTATTTCAACAACTCTTCTCTTCCAACTTGTTAGGCAATCACTTGTACATACGGGAGAATGATGGCCAGCCACACTGGAGGAAAAGGAGGCCATGCTGAGCGAGATGCATTCTGATCATTTCGGAGTGAAGCACACGATTGCCAAAATCAACCTACGCTTCTTCTGGCGTGGAATTTTCAAGGAGGTGGACAGCTGGGGAAGGGAAATAACCAATCACATTCTATTTTATCTGAAATTATTATCATTTCAATGATTGTCATATCAGAGAGCACACAACGTTTCAATTTGTCACTTTGTGCTTAAACCTGTTATGGCTGCAGGGGGCGTATTGAGTAGCCAGATAAAATGTGCCCATTTCAAACGGCCTCGTACTCAATTCTTGCTCGTACAATATGCATATTATTATTACTATTGGATAGAAAACACTCTCCAGTTTCTATAACCGTTTGAATTATTTCTCTGAGTGAAACAGAACTCCTTCTTCAGCACTTTTCCTGACCAGGAAGTGGAATGTCAGAAATCAATGCTCTGTTCAACTGCATGCCTATGCGGTGAGAGAAGAAATTTCGGGTCTATCTTGGTCTGAGGTGGAATAAAAGGTCTTTGTTTGACGTGACCATCCATATCCTGTTTCTGGAGCGCGCGAAAGAGGACATGGATATGCCTTCTGTTTAGCTGTCGTTATGAACGACGAACATCTCCGTCTTAGATTTTATTTGATACATGTGACCATATCATCGTAACGTATGTTTTTTCAATATAGTTTAATCAGATTATTGAAATTTTTTCGGGAGTTTTGCCGTGTTCCGTTCTCTAACTTTGTTGACGTTGGAGTGATCCGTGCCACTTGGCAAGTGCCCATGCTAAATGAAGAGGGATATTTGCCGTTCCAGATCAAAACAACGACTGTTCTGGACAAAGGACACCTTGTCCAACATTCTGACGGAAGATCACCAAAAGTAAGAAACATTTTAGGATGCTATTTCTAATATCTGTCGTGCATGTGAACTGGTCGTGGGCGCCCAGGTGTTTCTGGCTATTGTGGCTACGCTAATATCACGCTACATTTTGTTTGCGCTGTAAAACATTTAATAAATCTGAAATATTGTCTAGAATCACAAGATGCCTGTCTTTCAATTGCTGTACACTATGTATTTTTCAGAAATGTTTTATGATGAGTAATTAGGTATTTGACGTTGGTGTCTGTAAATATAATGGCTGCTTTCGGTGCAATTTCTGATTGTAGCTGCAATGTAAACTATGATTTATACCTGAAATATGCACATTTTTCTAACAAAACATATGCTATACAATAAATATGTTATCAGACTGTCATCTGATGAGGTTGTTTCTTGGTTAGTGGCTATTTTTATCTTTATTTGGCCGAATTTGTGATAGCTACTGATGGAGTCAAAAACTGATGGAGTAAGAATATTGGTGTCTTTTGCTAACGTGGTTAGCTAATAGATTTACATATTGTGTCTTCCCTGTAAAACATTTTAAAAATCGGACATGTTGGCTTGATTCACAAGATGTGCACCTTTCATCTGGTGTCTTGGACTTGTTAATGTGTGAAAGTTAAATATTAAAAAAAAATATCTTTTGAATTTCGCGCCCTGCACTTGAGCTGGATGTTGTCATAAGTGTACCGGTGTCGGGCTGCAGCCCAAACAGGTTAACCTCTCTAGGGTATGTGGGACGGTAGCGTCTCACCTCGTCAACAGCCAGTGAAACTGCAGTGCGCCAAATTCAAAACAATAGAAATCCCAAATTTAAATTCCTCAAACATACAAGTATTTTACAACATTTTAAAAGATACACTTGTTGTAAATCCAGCCACAGTGTCCGATTTCAAAAAGGCTTTCAAAAAGCACACCAAAAGATTATGTTTTGTCAGAGCCAAGTCACAGTAAAACACAGCCATTTTTCCAGCCAAAGAGAGGAGTCACAAAAAGCGAGATAAAATGAATCACTAACCTTTGATGATCTTCATCAGATGACACTCATAGGACTTCATGTTACACAATACATGTATGTTTTGTTCGGTAAAGTTCATATTTATATCCAAAAATCTCAGTTTACATTGGCACGTTATGTTCAGTAGTTCCAAAACATCCAGTAATTTTGCAGAGAGCCACACCAATTTACAGAAATACTCATAATAAACATTGCTAAAAGATACAACTGTTATGCATGGAATTTTAGATTAACTTCTCCTTAATGCAACCGCTATGTCAGATTTCCAAAAAACTTTACAGAAAAAGCACACCATGCAATAATCTGAGTACAGCGCTCAGAGACCAACACAACCCAAAGAGATATCCGGCATGTTGTGTAGTCAACAGATGTCATAAATAACATTATAAATGTTCACTTACCTTTGATCTTCATCAGAATGCACATCAGAATGCACAGAATGCACTCCCAGGAATCCCAGTTCCACAATAACAGTTGTGACGTAACTATCATTAATGTGATGACTGTTATTTTACCAAATCAATTAACTGTTTAATTATTACGTGAATAATTTAATCCTGTAACAATTAACTCAATAGCAATCTTGGGGCACCACGGGAAAAGGTTATTTAATGAGTTACTATCTCCCGACTTAAACTCTAAAGATATAAATAACTCTTACAACAATAACAGTCAATTCTTATCATCTCATATCAGTCTCATTCTGAACGTCATTGACTTCGTAAATCTGCACAAACTCTAGTCTAAATAATGATTCAGCGATACACAAATTGGCTTAATTATTTATTTAGTAACTAAATAATAACACAGAATTACATAAACACACATAGTATAGATTATTGATTACTAACCTAATGCAATGTAAAGTCCCTAGTGGACTAACAAAGCAGTTTGGTTGTAACAAAATGGAAGATTCAGAAAGCGAGGGAAAGGGAGAGACAAAGAATTCAACTATCAAGATATTTGTAAGCTACACTCACACTTAAACAGCTGGAGACTGAATGATGTAGTCTTTATCTTCTTCACTCCAGAGTTTCAGAGTCTTTACACTTTACATTTTGTCGTAGTTTTAAACCATTTGTCAGCCATGTAGCCACCGCTCCACGCTGTCCTGTATTTAAATTGAAACCATTTCAGCGTTTTTTGCTCACGCGGCACGTATACTGGTCTGTAGACATTTAACCATTTCAACATGTGGCTGATCCTCACGTTCTCTGGTCTCAATGGTTGATTACTCAGGGTACCACTAGGACCACTTTGCACACCGGCAGCAACCCGACATGTTTTGGTCCAATATGTTAATTCTTCAGGGAGTCCTTTTTAAGCACTCGCTTTGGAGGGCAGTCCCATCACTTTGCCACAATGTCTGTGCTGACATGGGCGTGGTTACTGACTTGGCAAAAGTTTATATGAAAAACTATTCTCATTTAGAAGGCTAAAATCACATTGCTATTTTTTCACAAATTGTTTCATATTTAGTCATATAAGTTTTACAACATTTAAGATATTGAAATATGTCTGATTATGTACCATGGAAAAATGAAAGCAAACTGCAAATAAAAAATGTTTTAGAAGTGGGTGGTAACTCGGACGTGACTACTTTCAGAGTTACAGTTTCTTGTTATACCATCTGTAATGACATCACAAAATGCTTAATTATGTGACATGATTATTGTTGCCATCCCCACCAACCATTTTCCACATTCTTTATGTTAGAAATATTGTTTCAATGTCCAATGTTTTGATGTTAACCTCTCTGGGATACGTGGGACAGTAGCGTCCCACCTGGCCAACATCCAGTGAAAACATAGAGCACCAAATTAAAATAAATTACTATAATATTACACATTCAATATACCAAATTAAAGCTACACTTGTTGTGGATCCAGCCAACGTGTCAGATTTCAAAAATGCTTTACGGCGAAAGCAAACAATGCTATTATCTAGGGATAGCACCCCAGCTAACAATCACAGACCATCATATTTCAAGCCTCCCAACACGACACAAAACGCAGAAATAAAGATATAGTTCATACCTTACCTTTGACGAGCTTCTTCTGTTGGCACTCCAATATGTCCCATAAACATCACAAATGGTCCTTTTGTTCGATTAATTCAATCGATATATATCCAAAATGTCCAGTTATTTGGCGCGTTTGCACAACGTAACTACAAAATATCTCAAAAGTTACCTGTAAGCTTTGTCAAAACATTTCAAACTACTTTTGTAATACAACTTTAGGTATTCTTTTACGTAAATAATCAATAAAATTGGAGACGGGATGATCTGTGTTCAATACCGGAGGAAAACAATGTGTAGCATGCTTTCTGGTCAAACGCTTCTAGCAAACAGTACACTTCACTGGAGCCTCATTCTGAACATGGCTACTTCTTCATTTCTCAAAGGAAAAACCTCAATCAATTTCTAAAGACTGTTGACATCCAGTGGAAGCGATAAGAACTGCAGGAAGGTCCCTTAGAAATCTGGATTCCCAATGACATCTCATTGAAAAGAGAGTGACCTCCAAAAAAAGTTATCTGAATGGTTTGTCCTCTGGGTTTTGCCTGCCAACTAAGTTATGTTATAGTCACAGACATGATTCAAACAGTTTTAGAAACTTCAGAATGTTTTCCATCCAATACTAATAATAATATGCATATATTAGCATCTGGGACTGAGTAGGAGGCAGTTTACACTGGGCACACTTTTCATCCAAACGTGAAAATGCTGCCCTCTATCCTAGAGAAGTTAAAGTTTTGCCCGAGTCTCTCTCTACACACAACGGATTTTTGACTTCTCCATACTGCAGTGCAAGAGAGAGAAAGTTTACGACCAGTCGTTACCTTATAAAACCAGCCAAATTCCCCCCCCCCCCTTTCTCTCTTTGATCCTCACACAGGAGTGAGAGTCATGACACAGTATCCTAACAAACATGAAAATCTGCATACTGTATGACACAGATCCTTTCAAGAAAAAATGTATTTCTTTCTAACACTTTAAAAGTTAGGGACCTCCTCGGACCCTTCACGAAATCCAGAAATGGCAACAGCTAGTGTCTGATGAAGACCAATCACTTTACCAATACCCATTACAGTCAGAGAACATGCTTAACTCTAAATTTCCTGAAGTTAGTGTTATTTTCCCTAACACTGATATTTTTCTATTTGTCTTCCTAGGGTTACCTCAGTGGAAACCAACAATCTTCTCCAGTTGGACCATTTAAACGGTTGACCACGGAAAGCATTGACGCCCTACACTTCGGTGAAGCAGCCTTGACGCCCTACACTTCGGTTACATTTGGTTGACATTTGAGGAAGGAAGAAATGGTATATATGCTGAGCTTATAAAAATGTACCTCTTCAGTTTACCTCTCCCAATGACTTTAGGACCGTTAACTGTCCGAGCCCCATCCACCAGAGCTAGTGAGTTCAGATCAGTCTGATTCTCTGTGCTCTGAGTCAGAGGGGGACCAGCTTGAGGTAGGCTATACCTTCCAAGCTTGTAGCGTCATACTCAAGAAGACTCGAGCCTGGAATCACTGCCAAAGGTCCTGCAACAAAGGGTCTGAATACTTATGTAAATATGATATTTCGTTTTTTTTGCTTTTTCATTATGGGGTATTGTGTGTAGATTGATGAGGGGAAAAACGATTTAATCCATTTTAGAATAAGGCTGTATCATATCAAAAAGTCAAGGAGTCGGAATACTTTCTGAATGCTCTGTATCTCCCATTTATAACACTGCGCTAATCAATTACATTTTCTCACAGTAAAGTTAGACGTGTGTTTGCTTGTCTCTATCTCCTACACTATTCCCTTTAACTCTGCTTCTGTTCTCCATGATCTAAGGGTTCTGCCCAACAACCAGATGGGGATCCACCTGATTTCCTCCATTGGCAACCACCCTCCAACTTGTCATTACCTCATCTAGAGCTACTGTTATTGTCATGTTCTCATTATCTGCTAAGAAAGTTTTCTAGCTCTGTCACACTGGGAACTTAATATGTGAGATACACACATCATCTAAAAACACTATCACTGCAAACACTCAGAACAAAGAGAGCAGCAGTGCCTGGACTTCGCAGTCTCCCTCTTCGAGTCCCCCTTCTGAGACTGGCTGCCTGTTGAGAACAAGTGACAGGCAGAACCTCCCACCCACACAGCACCCACCTCCTCTCTAATCCACACACCAGAATTCAGTGTTTTAGTCTACGATTGCCATGTGAGTGTACATAAAATCTATGAAAAAAAATGAATGACAAAACTGTACAAAAAAAATGTTTAGATAAGGTGTTCAATATTGTAAATTGTAAGGTATCCCTTGACGGTATGTATTTGTTTCACATTATTCACTGTTGTATAATGATGGCACCGACAGACATGGCAGCTCTGCTTCTAGCTCCTAAGTACAAGCATTTTGCAAAACACCCACAATAACATCTGCTAAATATGTGTATGTGACCATTAAGATTTGATTTGATTTGTATCCTAGGACCTACAATAGATACATATATATTAATCCACAAGGGTGTACTAATGAGATGTGAGACAGAAAAATAATCATAATAAAAATAAAAACTTAACAGCCAGACAAGCCAGTGTATTTTTTTGTTGTTGCTATTTCCGAAACATGGCAACGTTTAAGACATGGATTTTATCTTGTTGTAATGTTAACAAGGTACCCAAAAGTAGTTTGAAGTAATATTTACATCTTATTAGCTTAACAAAACTTGTTGAAACAGCAAAATTGTCACGGAAATCAGCCTTGTTTGCATAGCGGGGATGAACAGAACGTCAATAAGGCTGTAATGATGTAGGCTGTAATGATCTCCAAAAGTTGAATCATTAGGTCATCACACCGTTGATATAGCAACGGATGCTACTAGTTTATCGAATCCCATTGTGACACGGGTGGGGGGGACATTATTTGGCATGACAGGCCCCGAGGAACATACAGAGGTTCTGAAATTTGAACATTGTCGCTGTCTAAAATGTCTTTATACATGTAGAGGCCACTGCACCAGTTTCAAAGTGTTTACTTTCAGTGGCAAAGCCTTAGCTCAGCTCAGAATGCGGATCCCAATGTATCCCATTTCCAGAGCGCCCCTCCCTCCGATACTGTCTTAAGTAATAACAAATCCATCAGACCGTTGATAATCCTTAGTGAAAAAGTATACTGTTTAGCTCAAAAACAATCACGCCTATGTTAACAACTCAACATCCTTAGTCCTAATCTCACAGGGTGCATCCCAAATTGGCCGCCTACATAGTCCCATAGGTCTCTAGTCAAAAGTAGTGCACTTTATAGGGAATGGGATGCCATTTGGGATGCAGGCCAGTATTGTACTTACATTAATCACATTCTTTCAATGCCTTCGTCGCTCTGATTACATGTAAAGGTGATTGTCGTCCCTGGATCACAAAGCAGTAAAAAAGACAAACTGACAACAATGTCGTGTTTCTTCTCACACTCAGCCTAACTGAGGGGGCATGGCAGAATTAAGGTATGATACAAACATGGAGAGAATTGAATCAATTTGTCTAATCTAAATGGGTTTGATGTGTAGCCAGCCCAAAATGAAATGTTCAAATGAATAAGAAAGGCTGTGAACGCCTCTTATCTCTGGTCTTAATGATGTTTTTCTGAGTTCAAAGAAGAGTTCCAGGAGAGTAGGCAGGCAGAACAGGCAGTGACAGAGATAACAAAAGCTGACATCACATTAGCCTGTGGAAGAGATGCTGTGGTGCGTCGCTAACCTAATGGCCGCACAACGCCGTGGCGTACGGTAGTTAGAGTCAGATGCTCCGTGTTCCAGCCATCTGGAAGTAACAGGACGCCCCTCAGTTCTCTGTTAGATCCGGAGTGGTGTGGAGACAGACATGAAGATGTGGAGCGAGGCATTAGACTTGGACATTAGGCTGATCGTGGCCATGCAAACATATGAGGGGTGTTGTTCAATCAGAGGATACACGCTCAGGGGGCATGGACGTTCACACACATACCTACACAAAGTCATTTATAGAGTACAAACACACACACACACGTGGTCTTTTCAGATTGTCAACTCAACTCAAGTCAGAGTTTATCACAACTGAGCAAAAACCCTTTAAAATGTTAACATTTAATCAGAATTGACAACACAACCAGCAGACAGTTTGACACAATAGTGTTTAGGTGTAAACATATTTGAAAGCCTTTTTATCCTCCAAATCTGAGTGGCTACATTGAACCCATGAATCATTTTCTATGTGATGAGTGTCAGATCTGCTCTGCTTTAGTTGTAATATGTCTGAATTAGGCACTTTGTGCAATCTGGCACGTAGGCCTAGCATCAGTGCTGTTAAATACATGAATCTAACTTTAAACGAATACACACACGACTTGTCTCAGCCGCTTTGCAAAGTAATTCGTCTTCTAAGGACATGATTCCGTTACGCGGGCAAATTGACAACTAATCCATTGCTGTCGTCCTTGTTGTCATCCTTAAGGTCATTTTGATTGTGGGACTGAGTGAATAGAAACACACTGGCCTTTATTGGCTGGCCTGGAAGACAGGAAACCAGCCAGCTAAACATATCAATAACAAGGATCTCTACGATGCATGACAACCTGCTTACACTACAGACTGCTGAGCATGGACGGAGGAGGGGAGGGATGGTATGTGGGGAGTAGGGAGGGTGATGGGGGGGGTTGTATGTGTTTGCGCATGTGTGTGTGTGCGTGTGTATTTGTGTCCACATGCAGCTGAATGGGGAAGTATTTGTATTTATTATGGATCCCCATTAGCCAAGGCAGCAGCTAATCTTTCTGGGGCCCATCAACATTAAGGCAGTGATACTGAACAAAGATATATGTAGGGACATGCAACAATTTCAGGAAATCAGTCAATTGAAATAAATAAAAAAAGGGCTTTATTACAAAAATAAATACTCCTCAGCGCCCCTCCCCCCTCAGATGATTCAGCAGGTGAGGAAGCCGGATGTGGAGGTCCTGGGGTGGCATGGTTACACATGGTCTGCGTTTGTGAGGCCGATTGGACGTACTGACAAATTCTCTAAAACAAAGTTGGAGGCAGCTTATGGTAGAGAAATGAACATTAAATTACCTCTGGTAATTAAAACAGCTCTGGTGGACATGTCTGCAGTCAGCATGTCAATTGCACGCTCCCTCAAAACTTGAGACATCTGTGGCATTGTGTTGTGTGACAAAACTGCATATTTTAAAGTGGCTTTTTATGGTCCCCAGCACAAGGTGCAACTGTGTAATGATCATGCTGTTTAATCAGCTTCTTGATATGCCATACCTGTCAGGTGGATGGATTATCTTGGCAAAGGAGAAATGCTCACTAACAGAGATGTAAACAAATTACGTTTTTGTATTTATAGACATGCCTGTGTGTGTGTGTCTTTTCAGTACCCGCTGTTCCATAAGGTTTATTTTTATCAGATTTTTAAATCTGATTTTACTACTTGATGTGGAATAGAGTTCCATGTAGCCACGGTTCTATGTAGTACTGTGCACCTCCCATAGTCTGTTCTGGACTTGGGGACTGTGAGAGACCTCTGGTGGCATGTCTTGTGGGGAATGCTTGGGTACAGACAGCTCATTGCATTCAACATGTCAATACTTCTCACAAATACAAGCAGTGACGAAGCCAAACTCTCCTCTACTTTGAAACAGGAAAGATTGACGTGCACATTATTAATTTTAGCTCTTCGTATACAATTACGGGCCAGCCATGTTGCCAAGTCGCTCTTTGTGGCACCTGACCACATGACTGGAGAGTAGTCCAGGTGCAATAAAACTAGGGCCTGTACGACATGCCTTGTTGATAGCGTTGTTAAGAAGGCAGATGAACATTTTATTATGGACAGACCTCTCCTCATCTTAGCTACTGTTGCATCAACATGTTTTGACCATGACAGATTACAATCCAGGGTTACTCCAGGTAGTTTAGTTTCCTCAACGTGCTCAATTTTAGTTGAGATTTAGTTGAGGTGTAGGGTTCAGTGAATGAATTGTCCCTAATACAATGCTCTTTTTTTGTTTAACTAACTAATTTCTTGCCACCCATTCTGAAACTGACTGCAGCTCTTTGTTAAGTGTTGCAGTGATTCACTTGCTGTGGTAGCTGACGTGTATAATGTTGAGTCATCAACATACATAGACACACAGGCCGTACTCAGAGCAAGTGGCAGGGCATGAGTAAAGATTGAAAAAAAAGTAAAGAGGGGAACCGGCCGTGACTGGCAGTCCCATAGGGTGGCACACAATTGCCCCAAGGTCGTCCGGATTAGGGGAGGGTTTGGCCGGTGGGGGCCTTTACATGGCTCATTGCGCTCTAGCGACTCCTTGTGGTAGGCCGGACTCCTGCAGGCTGACTTCGGTCGTCAGTTGAACGGTGTTTCCTCCGACACATTGGTGGAGCTGGCTTCCAGGTTAAGCGAGCGGGTGTTAAAGAACACCCTCTGTGTTATGTTAGACAGGTAACTCTCGATCCAAAATATAACAGGGGATGTAAAGCCATAACACAAGTTTTTCCAGCAGAAGATTATTGTCGATAATGTCTAAAGCTGCAGTAAAGTCTAACATAATAGCTCCCACAATATTTTTGGTAACAGGCTGATTGGTTGCCTGTTTGAGCCAGTGAAGGGTGCTTTGCTATTCTTGGGTACCTGAATGACATTCCTGTAGGCTTAGATTGAAGAGATGGCAAATATGAGTGCCAATATCATCCACTATCATCCTCAGTAATTTTCCATCCAAGTTGTCAGACCCAGGTGGCTTGTCATTGTTGATAGACAACAATCACCTCTTCCATACTCACTTTATGGAATTAAAAATTGCAATGCTTATCTTTCATCATTTAGTCAGTTATGTATGGATGTGAAGGTTCAGAATTTGTTATTGGCATATAATGTATACCTTTGCTAATCTTGCTAATGAAAAAATCATTGTTGGCATTATCAGTGGGATTTGTGATGAATGAGTCATCTGATTCAAAGAATGATGGAGCCAAGTTTGCCTTTTTGGCCACATTTTCATTTAAGGTGCATCAAAGCCTTTTGTTTCACAGTACACATTCTTCTTTTTGTTCAGTTTAGTCACACGATTTCTCAATTTACAGTACATTTGTCAGTGGGCTGAGCAGTGAGACATATTTACAATTCCTTTTTCCTCGACCCTCTCAACCATAAAATGTTTCCATTCTTCATCAATCCACAGGGATTTAAAAAAAATTACAGTCATCTTCTTAATGGGTGCATGCTTATTAGTAACTGGAATAGGAAATGTCATAAATGTGTCAAATGTCTGGTTGCTCCTCATTCCACTAATAAAAAGCATGATCTGTCACATACCCAGAGAAAACTATTTATTTAGTGTAGAGGTGACTATTGGTGAATAACTGTAAGCTATAAAAACAAAGAGAGTTCCACACTCCATATGTATAACCTCTCAGTAATTTATAGTGTAAAAAAACCATCAACGATTCAGCATCACTGTGCCTTCTTCAGCACAGACCAGCAAATATTATTTACATCCTCAAAATAGGAATCACTACAATACTTATTGTATGACCTTTTATACACTATATTAGGCCCAGCCTTTGGGGATTTGAGTTTCCTAGATATGGCTACTATTGTATGTCCGCTACATCCAATGGATTTGGATTCTGCTTTGGAACAGATTTATGCAGCATTAGTAAAGATGTGATAAATACATGTGGAGAATTTAATTATTGTGCTGCTTGTTAAAACACTGACTGAAAACCTGAACCAGGTTGCAGGCACTGTTTACAGTTTGAAGCTTTTTCTTGACAGGGCATCTTAAAGAAAGCCATTCAATATTTAGGTTAACCAGAAAATATAGCTCTTTGTTGATATTACATGCATTTTCAAGCATTTTACACATAATATACAGATACTGGCTGTTAGCACTTGGTGGTCTATAGTACCATCCCACAAAAATGGGCATAAGGTGAGGTAGGTGAACCTGACGCCATAATACTTCAACAGCATTTGACATGATATCCTCTCCAAACTTTGCAGGAATATGACTCTGAACATAAAAGGCAACACCTCCACCATTGGCATTCCTATCTCTTCTGAAGATGTTGAAACCATGTATTGCTACCACTGTATAATCACATGCTTAATCTAAGTGAGTTTCAGAGACAGTCAATATATGACTTTTATGTGTTATCAACAAGTAACTGATTCCATGGACCTTGTTTCTTAGGCTGCATATGTTAATATGGGCTATTTTTAGCACTTTTCTGGGATTCTTGAGTGTCTTTATTGCTTTACTTGGAGGTTTATCAGAGGGAGACATGAGAGTGATATTTACGTTTGTGCTGATAGTGCAGGGGGAGCTGCACACAGTGGACTTCCTACTAGGACAAACCGCCTCAGTTCTAACAGTATAACTCAGGTTCATGATTATTGCTTACAATAGCTGTGGGTTTGACAGAGGCATTCAAGGGACTTTTTATTTTATGATATCCCTGTAACTTTAGGCTAGGCTATGCTAGTCAGCTTTTGTGTTGGGGGGGATCCCGGATCCGGGTTAGGGAGGCGTTAGAGGTTAATGCAATCGCTGAATTACATTTTTTAAATTATTCTTACTTTTCAATACAGGTTGCGCCAAAGCGAAGCTACACCAAAGAAAATGGCGGCATAAGCGTTTAACATTTTGACAGAAACACGATTTATCATCATAAATAGTTCTTACTATGAGCTGTTCTTCCATCAGAATCTTGGGCAATGAATCCTTTCTCCGGTCTAATCGTCTTTTGGTCGAAAGACGTCCTCTTGTCCCGTCGAAATGGCCACTAACGTTCACCATGCACTCAAAGTGCCCAGCTCCTCGAGGTCCGTGACACAGAAATGCCATAAAATCGCCCTAAACGGATATAAATTGCTATAAAACGGTTTAAATTAACTACCTTATGATGTTTTTAACACCTATAACGAGTAAAAACATGACCGGAGAAATATTACTGGCTAAACAACAGCTTGGAAGGAGGCAAGTCCGACATCCATCGTGCGTCAGGCGCAGAGACCAAAAGAAAGCTACTTCCGGTCATTGGTGTTTTATACAGGCCCTGATTGCGCAATCGACTCCATTCAAAGCGTCACCACTTACTGACATCTAGAGGAAGACGTAGGCAGTGTTTGTATCCTCATAGCATTTACATGGACCTTAAAACGGACTCCAGAACAGGGGCCAAGATTTCTGAAATCTCACTCCCTGTCAGGAAAAGTGCTGTAGAATGAGTTCTGTTTCACTCAGAGACATAATTCCAACGGCTATAGAAACTAGAGAGTGTTTTCTATCCAATAATAATAATAATATGCATATTGTAAGAGCAAGAATTGAGTACTAGGCAGTTTAATCTGGAGAGCGATTTATGCTAATTCGAAACAGCACCCCCTATATTCGCAAGAAGTTAAGAACTAAATTGTCTATCAATCGCTGTCCACCCTGTATTTTTTTGTCAAGTTTATGAGTATTTATGTATAAGACTAGATCACTGTCTAATATGGCGCCCGACATTTTCTGACCAGCTTGGCTACTTTTCTCATTGTATAACCACGATTTTGGTGGCTAAATATGCACATTTTAGAACAAACTCTATATGTATGTTGTAATATGATGTTACAGGAGTGTCATCTGAAGAATTCTGAGAAGGTTAGTGAAAAAATTTATACATTTTGGTGGTGATAATGCTGTCGCTCTTTTTGCTGTGAATCAATGCTGGGGTAATGTTTGCACATGTGCTATGCTAATATAACGATTTATTGTGTTTTCGCTGAAAGACACTTAGAAAATCTGAAATATTTTCTGGATTCACAGGATCTGTGTCTTTCAATTAGTGTACGTTGTGTATTTTTAAGAAATGTTTTATGATTAGTAATTAGGTAATACACGTTGCTCTCTGTATTTATTCTAGTCGAGTTGTGATGGTGGGTGCAATTGTAAACTATGATTTATACCTGAAATATGCACATTTTTCTAACAAAACCTATCCTATACAATAAATATGTTATCAGACTGTCATCTGATGAGGTTTTTTCTTGGTTAGTGGCTATCAATGTCTTTATTTGACCGAATTGGTGATAGCTACTGGTGGAGAAAAAAAATGGTGGACAAAGAAAAATGGTGTCTTTCGCTAACGTGGTTAGCTAATAGATTTACATATTGTGTCTTCCCTGTAAAACATTTTACAAATCAGAGATGATGGCTTGAATCACAAGATCTGTATCTTTCATTTGGTGTCTTGGACTTGTGATTTCATGAACATTATATTTTATGATATCCCTGTAACTTTAGGCTAGGCTATGCTAGTCAGCTTTTGTGTTGGGGGGGATCCCGGATCCGGGTTAGGGAGGCGTTAGAGGTTAACTTCTTGAGGATAGGGTGCAGAGTTTTCACTTAGGGAAAAATAGCGTGCGCAATTTCAACTTCGTGCTACTCATCCCCAGAATATAATATATGCATATAATTAGTAGATTTGGATAGAAAACACTCTGAAGTTTCTAAAACTGTTTGAATCATATCTGTAAGTATAACAGAACTTATATAGCAGTCAAAACCCTGAGGACTAACTTTTTTATTGTTAAGTTCCTCTATGTTCAATGGATTGTTTTGGGCAAACCAGAATTCTAATCAGTAAATGCGCAGTTTCTACTGCTTCCACTGGATGTCGCCATTGTATGGAAAATGGTTAAGGTTTTTTCTTTGTGAGGTGAAAAAGATATTGACCCGGAAGTGGAGGGACGTCGTTTGTTTATGTTTGAGATTTGGGCAAGAAATGAAATGTTCCGTGAGTTTGTTGATATCCTGTATTGAAAACAGATTGACCTGTCTTCAATTTGATCGATTATTAACGTTTACAAATACCTTAAGCTGTATTACAAAAGTACTTTGAAATGTTTTGGCAAAGTTTAGAGGTAATTTTTTTTAGAAATTGTGTCATGATTTTGTTCAAATTGAACGCTGTTTTTCCTGGTACAACGGCGCCAAATAAATGGACAATTTGGATATATATGGATGGAATTAATCGAACAAAAGGACCATTTGTGATGTTTATGGGACATATTGGAGTGCCAACAAAAGAATCTCGTCAAAGGTAATGCATGTTTTATATTTTATATTAGCGTTTTGAGTAGCGCTAGCATGTAGCATGTAGCGCTAGCAATAGGCTACACTCTCTTGTTTACATTGGGCTATCATCAGATAATAGCATCTTATGCTTTCGCCGAAAAGCCTTTTGAAATCTGACATGTTGGCTGGATTCACAACGAGTGTAGCTTTAATTTGATATCTTATATGTGTGATTTAATCAAGTTTAATTTTATATAATTTTTTTGAATTTGGCGCTCTACATTTTGACATGCCTGTTGGGACGCAAGCGTCCCATCTATCCCAGAGAGGTTAAACCTCTTGGGCATGGAGTTCACCAGAGCTTCACAGGTTGCCACTGGAGTCCTCTTCCACTCCTCCATGACAACATCACGGAGCTGGTGGATGTTAGAGACCTTGCACTCCTCCACCTTCCGTTTGAGGATGCCCCACAGATGCTCAATGGGGTTTAGGTCTGGAGACATGCTTGGCCAGTCCATCACCTTTACCCTCAGCTTCTTTAGCAAGGCAGTGGTCGTCTTGGAGGTGTGTTTGGGGTCGTTATCATGTTGGAATACTGCCCTGCGGCCCAGTCTCCGAAGGGAGGGGATCATGCTCTGCTTCAGTATGTCACAGTACATGTTGGCATTCATGGTTCCCTCAATGAACTGTAGTTCCCCAGTGCCGGCAGCACTCATGCAGCCCCAGACCATGACACTCCCACCACCATGCTTGACTGTAGGCAAGACACACTTGTCTTTGTACTCCTTACCTGGTTGCTTCTTTGGTCGACCATGGCGAGGTCTGTTCTGAGTGGAACCTGTCCTGTTAAACCGCTGTATGGTCTTGGCCACCGTGCTGCAGCTCAGTTTCAGGGTCTTGGCAATCTTCTTATAGCCCAGGCCATCTTTATGTAGAGCAACAATTATTTTTTTCAGATCCTCAGAGAGTTCTTTGCCATGAGGTGCCATGTTGAACTTCCAGTGACCAGTCAGTATGAGGGAGTGTGAGAGCGATGAAACCAAATTTAACACACCTGCTCCCCATTCACACCTGAGACCTTGTAACACTAACGAGTCACATGACACCGGGGAGGGAAAATGGCTAATTGGGCCCAATTTGGACATTTTCACTTAGGGGTGTACTCACTTTTGTTGCCAGCGGTTTAGACATCAATGGCTGTATGTTGAGTTATTTTGAGGGGACAGCAAATTTACACTGTTATACAAGCTGTACACTCACTACTTTACATTGTAGCAAAGTGTCATTTCTTCAGTGTTGTCACATGAAAAGATATACTCAAATATTTACAAAAATGTGAGGGGTGTACTCACTTTTGTGATATACTGTATCAAGTAAAATCGAAGCCGGAGATCATATTCACCTATAACGACGGTTTTCCAGGAGGCAATTCCAGGTCCAACTTCGCGCCTTCGAAACAAAAAATAATGGCGGACCTCTCACTCCAAGATGATGTATTCAATCCCTGAACGAGATATTCAAGTCATTTCTGCTCTCACTTCCGCATGACACCCAAGGGAAGGCGTATGACGTGTTTCTATGGTCCCAAGGGACATGCCCTTTTATAGACAAGCTCTTGAAAAAAGACCTCGCATTTGGAAATCTCACTTCCGGATAGGAAATGGGCTGCAGAAAGAGTTCTGGTTCACTTAGAGAAATAATTCAAACGGTTTAAGAAACTAGAGAGTGTTTACTATCCAATGGAAATGATAATATGCATATTGTACGAGCAAGAATTGAGTAGGAGGCCGTTTGAAATGGCCACCTCTTTCCAGGTTACTCAGTGCTGCCCCTTGCAGCCATAAGAAGTTAAATTGGTCACGATTTCCCCCAAAGTGAAAACAGCGCCCTCTGTCCTCAACAGGTTAAAGTGACTAGTATTCCATTATTAAAGTGGCCGGTGACACCAATTCTATGTATAGGGCAGCAGCCTTTAAGGTGCAGGGTTGAGTAACCGGGTGGTTGAGTAACCGGCTAGTGATGGCCTTTTAAGGCAGTGCTGGAAAATGATGGTGGCCACACAAAATATTGACAATTTGGGCCCAATTTGGACATTTTCACTTAGGGGTGTACTCACTTTTGTTGCCAGCGGTTTAGACATTAATGGCTGTGTGTTGAGGTATTTTGAGGGGACAGCAAATGTACACTGCTATACAAGCTGTACACTCACTACTTTACATTGTAGCAAAGTGTCATTTCTTCAGTGTTGTCACATGAAAAGATATACTCAAATATTTACAAAAATGTGAGGGGTGTACTCACTTTTGTGATATACTGTACATGTCACAATATCATCCTAAAGTATGTTTTTTTCAATATAGTTTAATTATATTATTGAAATTTATTCGGGACTTTAGACGTGATGCGTTGGAAGAAGGAGAGGTTAGCGCCGCTCGGCCAGTGTGCTTGCTAATTCAAGAGGGAAATAGTTCGTTCTGGATCCAAACAAAGTCCGTTCTGGACAATGGACCCCTTTACAACATTCTGATGGAAGATCAACAAAGATAAGGACCCAATTTGGGATGCTATTTCATATATCTGTCGAGCTGTGCTATCGCTACCGATTACTTGGAATCAATGCTGTTGTGTGTTAGCCATTGCAGTAAGCTAATATAACGATATATTGTGTTTTCGCTGTAAAACACTTAAAAAAATCGTAAATATTGTCTGTATTCACAAGATCTTTGTCTTTCATTTTGCTATACACCATATATTTTTCTGAAATGTTTTATGATGAGTAATTAGGTAGTTGACGTTGGTGTCTGTATTTACTCTAGCTACTCCCGTGCTATTTCTGACTGTAGCTATGATGGTAGCATCAATGTAAAACTGATTTATAGCTCAAATGCACATTTTTCGAACAAAATATAGATTTATTGTGTAACATGTTATAGGACTGTCATCTGAGGAAGTTGTTTCTAGGTTTGTTTAGTTGGATCTTGGTTAGTTAGGTTGGCTTTGTGCATGCTACCTGTGCTGTGAAAAATGTCGGCCCTCTTTTGTATTTGGTGGTGAACTAACATAAATATACGTGGTGTTTTTGCTGTAAAACATTTTAAAAATCGTACACGTTGGCTGGATTAACAAGATGTTTATCTTTCAAATGCTGTATTGGACTTGTTAATGTGTGAAAGTTAAATATTAAAAAAAAATAGATTTTGAATTTCGCGCCCTGTAATTGAGCTGAATGTTGTCATAAGTGTACTGACGTCGGGACAGCCCGCCTAAAAGGTTAAACGGCCTCGTACTCAATTCTTGCTTGTACAATATGCATATTATTATTACTATTGGATAGAAAACACTCTCTAGTTTCTAAAACCGTTTGAATTATATCTGTGAGTAAAACAGAACTCATTTTGCAGCAAACTTCCTGACAGGAAGTAGAAAATCTGAAATCGATGCTCTGTTTTAGGGCCTGCCTATTAACCTGTTTGGGCTGCAGGGGCAGTATTGAGTAGCCAGATAAAAGGTGCCCATTTCAAACGGCCTCGTACTCAATTCATGCTCGTACAATACGCATATTATTATTACTATTGGATAGAAAACACTCTCTAGTTTCTAAAACCGTTTGAATTATATCTGTGAGTCAAACAGAACTCATTTGGCACAACCTTCCTGACCAGGAAGTGGAAAGTCTGAAATCGATTCTCTGTTCTACTTCCTGCCTATAAATGGGCATGATACGTATGAGTATACATGCACGTCATACACCTTCCCCTGGATGTCAAGAGGCGGTGAGAGAAGAAATATAGTGTTTATCTTGGTCTGAAGTGGAATACAAGCTCTTTGTATGATGTGTCCCACATTTCCGGTTTTCTGGAGAGCGCGATTCTAATCGAACTACTCTAGCTCTGTTGGCATAACTTTTATTGATAACTTTGACACCTTTTCGAAACAGAATCTGCAATACCTCCAGCTGCATAACCCCTCTAGCACCAGGGTCAGCGCACTCTCAAATGTTGTTATTTGCCATCATTGTAAGCCTGCCAAACACACACTATACAGTTTTTTCACAACCCAGCTCATGGGAAGTGACAAAGAGCAATAGGACCAGGACACAAATAATAATATAATAATAAGTCATTTTGGTGTTTATTTAACCATATTGCATATAAAACCTTATTTGTTTATTGAAAATGGTGAATAATTCACCACAGGTTAATGAGAAGGGCGTGCTTGATAGGATGCACATAACTCTGCAATGTTGGGTTGTATTGGAGAGAGTCTCTATCTTAAATCATTTTCCACACACAGTCTGTTCCAGTATTTAGTTTTCATGCTAGTGGCAGCCAAGAATCCACTCTTACATAGGTACGTGGTGGAAAACGACATCAGTGTCTTAACAGCGCGATTTGACAAGGCAGGATACTCTGAACACAGCCCAATCCAGAAATCTGACAGTTGCTTCTGATTAAATAAAATGTTCACAGAACTGCTTGTTGCAATTTCGATGAGGCTCTCTTGTTCAGATGGAGCTAGGGCATGGACTCCAATGCACATTTGTGGCCTGCTGGAGGTCATTTTGCAGGGCGCTGGCAGTGCACCTCCTTGCACAAAGGCGGAGGTAGTGGTCCTGCTGCTGGGTTGTTGTCCTCCTACGGCCTCCTCCACGTCTCCTGATGTACTGGCCTGTCTCCTGGTAGCGCCTCCATGCTCTGGACACTACGCTGACAGACACAGCAAACCTTTTTGCCACAGCTCGCATTGATGTGCCATCCTGGATGAACTGCACTACCTGAGCCACTTGTGTGGGTTGTAGAGTCCGTCTCATGCTACCACTAGAGTGAGAGCACCGCCAGCATTCAAAAGTGACCAAAACATCAGCCAGGAAGCATAGGAACTGAGAAGTGGTCTGTGGTCACCACCTGCAGAATCACTCCTTTTTTGGGGGTGTCTTGCTAATTGCCTATAATTTCCACCTTTTGTCTATTCCATGTGCACAACAGCATGTGACATTTATTGTCAATCAGTGTTGCTTCCTAAGTGGACAGTTTGATTTCACAGAAGTGCGATTGACTTGGAGTTACATTGTGTTGTTTAAGTGTTCCCTTTATTTTTTTGAGCAGTGTATATATTTATATATCTGTACTGTATGCTTCAACACAACAACAGCGCCACAAGGCTTTCAATGGATTATCACTAATTAGAGCGGGGGATGAGAGAGAGTGAGAAGAGAGATAGAACCAGTGGAGGTAGATCATTAAATGCCTGAGGATTTTATCTTTAAAGGTGAGGATAGATGCGCTATAAGAAGCTAGTTTAAAATTAATACACATGCGAGAAATGTTGAATTAGTGAAAATGAATTATGCATATTTTGAGGTCATGATGAAATGTTATAGTTCTCTTGGAGATAAACGTTTTGACGTTGCAGTAAAACATAGTTAGAGTTATTCTGAAAACTCATGAAGTATTGGACTTTTTTCAAATAGATTTCCTGGTTATATACCAGTATCTAGAAATAGAAAACAAATCATTCATATCCAATATCTAATGAAAACTATAACATCCAATGGTACTCTCTTTTTAATCTTCTCCCTTTTGTCTTCTCCCATCTCCACCCAAAGAAATAATAGTAATCCCAGCTATCAATGAGCCATATAGATAAAACCCCATCCCAGCCTCTCACTCAGTCGCAGCAGCGCTCAGCAGGAGACAATCATTAAAGGAGGAAGTTGAAGTTTGATAGGGGAGGTAGGAGGTGCTGGCCATTCTGGAGATGTCATTTAAGAGCCTTTCCCCTTCACAATTGTCTTGACAATGAGGAGTCATCTAGATGATGGGGTTCTCTGGCGCTGCTATGTCATGTGACTAAAGTGTGATGAATGGGGCTATATCTGTGTGTGTCACAGGAGGTTGGAGGCACCTTAACTGTGGAGGACAAGCTCATGGTAATGGCTGGAGCGGAATAATAGGAATGGTATCCAATACATCAAACATATGGTTTCCCGGTGTTTGATGCCATTCCATTTGTTCCGTTCCAGCCATTATTACGAGCCGTCCTCCCCTCAGCAGCCTCCACTGGTGTGTGTGTGAGCGTGTGTGTGTGACCCATCTACGGTATTGTAGCGTTGTCATGCTAACAGGATCTGATATCTCTGGTCTGCTCCAATCTACTGTAAGGAATTAGATGTCATTTAAATACTCAGAAAACCCCATCACTTTAGCATGAAGCAAATCTCACCCACCTGTCCTGCAGCTTTGTCAATAGCCTACTATCTCTCTAGTGCTTTGGAGTAGTTTTTTATTGTGTATGACGAGGTGATATTTCCTATCTACCTTTCATTTTGATTATGGATTTATGCTGGCAGAAATGTATTGATGTGGTCTAATATGTCCATGGCATGCTGTAGACATGTATGCAATACCCACTATCTCTTTCATTCTTATCTCTCTTTTAATCTCCTTGGGAGATAGCACTGTGGCTCGGATTCAAAATGGCTTTGAAAACAGTTGATAATAATGTTGACTGAAACAGCAGCCAATAAACATGCCCACCTCAAATGTGTTTGAGGGGATCATTTGGAATTCAATTTCCAACAGTAACTCATTTGTGTTGTCAAACAGCAAACTAAACAGAGGTCATCTCAGACAGAAGGACGGGTGTTGGTGTGCGCGTGTGCGTGTGCGTGTCTGTGTGTGCGTGTCTGTCTGCACAGCAAATTCTCCAGTGTTAAAAAAATAACACAGAGTATGTTAATTCAACACTGAAAGTGTTGAGTCTGTGGACTCATATAGACACCGGAACAGTTTTAAATGAACACACTGCTTAGTGTAAAGCCTCATTCAAATATTTTCCAGTGTGCCTCGCCTTTGCATTAATTGTACAGTTACAGGATTTGTTAGTGACAGAGACATGGTTGTCGGATTCATCCATTTGCAGTCCTATGGACTTCACCAAGTGAGTTCCTGAGCGAATATGTTATCATATTTGTTGTTGTTGTTGATTTAACACAATATCATATGTATTTCATAAGGCCTTATTTAAGGCCTAGTTTTACCCTAATAATGGGGCCTGAAACTCATACACATCTCTTTGAAACAAACCGCACCCATATTATCACATTGCCCAGCATTGAATGATTTTTTATTTTTATTTGTTTGTTTCAATATCTATGTTTGTACATGTACATTGATTGATTGATTAATTAATTCATATTTTGCTACTCAAATGTAAGTTACAAACATTTTCTAAACAAATCCAATATATTACTTGGATATATTGCACCCTACTGAAATGGTTGTTCCAGTTTAGACAATTTAAGTAGTCTCACAGCTTGGGTTTTTATTCTGGTTGCAGGTGATTTTATTAAAATTCCTAAAAGAATTACGCATCACCCTGCAAGGCAGCATAATTTGACATGCTGGCCTGATGTGCCCTTTAAACCCACAAGTTTAAGGCCATTGTATTATATTCCCAGATGTTGTAGAGGGAGATGTTCAGTCCCAGGGTCCTGAGCTTGGTAGTGATGGGGAAAAAGGCTTTCTAAAGGCCTCGACTCTTTTACCAAATTGTGCTGGAAAATGTTTTATTACTCTGAGTTTCGTTATCTGTTTGAAAGGCACACACATAACTATATAAGGTCCCACAGTTGACAGTGCATGTCAGACCTAAAACCAAGCCATGAGGTTGAAGGAATTGTCTGTAGAGCTCCAAGACAGGATTGTGTTGAGGCACAGATCTGGGGAAAGGTACCACATTATTCCTGAAGCCTTAAAGGTCCCCAAGAACACAGTGGCCTCCATCACTCTGAAATGGAAGAAGTTTGGAACCACCAAGACTTTTCCTAGAGCTGGCCGCCCGGCCAAACTGAGCAATCGGGGGGAAAGGGCCTTGGTCAGGGAGGTGACCAAGAACCCGATGGTCACTCTGACAGAGCTCCAGAGTTCCTTTGTGGAGATAGGAGAACCTTCCAGAAGGAAAACCATCTTTGCAGCACTCCACCAATCAATTGATGTATTTATCAAGAGAAGTGCGCTTAGGCAAAATCCCAAATCAACATTGGAAACAACAATATCACAGTAAAACATGCAAAGGTGGGGCTGAAAAGTTAAAGGACAAAAAAGTAAAATCCCTTTTGTCAGATGCAGCAAATGTAGGAAATGAACTGACTTATTCGGTAGTGCTGATACTAGTGCTAGTGCCAGTGTAAATGCCAATGTCAACATGCATGCCGAGAAGGATGTCGCAGCCCCCGATCACAAGCAAAGTAAGCGCAGCTGAAGCAATAGGCAATGGGGAAGCAGGGCAGGGAGGGAGACATAGAGAACACAACATCAAACTAAGTGTACCAGTAACATAATGCCAGCCAGACAGTTTGTTGATTAATGCACACGCCAGCCATATGAGTCATTTCAAGCCCTATTCCTCAACTTTTGTTGAATAGGAACTACATCATATGATATTTCATAGTTTCATATTTTCATCATCATTTTTTGTACTTGAGCTTGTGTGCTCAAAAGTGAGTACACCTCAACAATTTAGAATTATTTTCACCAGAAAGGTGAGATTTGAATCTTTCTTGAATTATGCCCAACTACTAATTATTGTTTGTGACCCTCTCATGATACATACTTCATTTTGGGGTTTTCAAATGGTGGGGATGCTGCTGTGTTGTTTGTATTTTGACAGAATATTGTAATTCATTCATTTATTCATTCCTTTCCAAGTTGATGATAGGCTCAGTTCAGCTGCAGTGGAGAGAGAGTCAAGGAAAGCCATCTCAACGTTTGATTATTTCAAGAGATATTAGTCAGAATATATTTGTTTCCACACTCAAAAAAATACATTAAAAAAACCTGTGGTAGAGAAGGTTTTCTGTTTGAAAGAGGGCACCATTCGGAAGTGGCTGTCATACAGTGAAGAACGCCATGCTTTATACTTTTGAATATGTATGGCATTTGCCAAGCCCACTGACAGCAGAGCACACCAGTGTTGATCACAGTCATTTTATGTAGATAATAATACTACTTGGAAAATATGATGTCTGCTTCTGTCTCAGTTAGTATTCTAGCTATTATACTTCCTCTGTTTCGGGGGGGGGGGGGGGGGGGGGGGGGGGGTTAGGGTGATATAAAATTATTAACTTATCTACAATGTACTAATAAAACTGACGGTTTCTTTTTCTTTTCTTGTTTTTGGCAAAAAGTAAACATCCAGAGAGCCTATGTATTGCCCAAAATGTTAGCATCATTTTCTGCTGTTCTGAAAGTTGGGCAGATTAGTGAGGATAAAGTCCCTTCTGTGTGCCAATCACTGATCATGAAGTATTCCAGAGATCTTACACCTGAGTTTCAAAATGGAGAAAGACACCTGAACACTGTATATGCTGCCACTTTCCCCCCTAACTTGTCCCCTCTTGGTCTCCTGAATGCAATTTGTAAGATGCAGCTGCAAAGCATTTTTGGAGGGGTGTGCATTGCTTTACGTATATATTTTGCACACTGCCTGTGACTGTTGCTAGTGGCGAGAGAGCTTTCAGTATGCTATAACAGATTTTTCTTTTTTACTATTTGAGGTCCACTATGTCCCAGGACATGCTTTGCAGTCTTGCCATGCTGTCCATTGAAAGTCAGTTATCTAGAAATCTGGACTTGATCAGTGACTTTGCTAGCAAGAAGGCTCGGCGCTGGGATCTTGGTGAGTAAAGCTGAGCAAGGAACAGTGATAACTGTTAAATGGCATGGATATGGATATATTGGATCACTACACACATGATGCCCACAGGCTGAGAACAAAGTAAAGGCTGGATTGCCATAACATTTGTTGTGCACTTCTTCCCCAAGTGGAAGAAACCTATTGATTCGGTGACCACTTGCCCTTTCCTCTAGCGCCACTATCAGGCCTTTTCATTTCTATTTTGTTTTCCATTTTCCATTTCCAATTTTACAGCTGCTTATTTATTGTCTAATATATTGTCTAATATCTTTTCACGTTTGTCTTGAAAGTTGTTAATTGGAAAATGCAAAAATAAAATATATTAAAAAATAAATAATCTGCTGCTTATTTTATTCATTTGTTTGTTATATCATTCTATAGGTGATAATGTTAATTTACTTTAATTGAAGAGGTTAATGTATATTTAAGTGATGTTTATTTTAACGTATTTATTAGTGTTAAGAGATTTTTCCATTCAAAAATTGTACCATTACAATCACATTTAGACTGTAAAAAATGGCCTTTAGCACATTTCTTATAGAGGGTATAAGTCTTGCATCCAATGAATTCCAATGTATGCAGAATGTTGCATTCATGTCTGCACAGTGTTATATTTTCACAGCTCACTGTCAGTAAATATCCTACAGTAAATATTGGACTACAAGAGAGTTGCAAGCCTGCAAAGGTAGAGTTATTTAAAGCTTTGAATGTGTCGATTGGGTTCTGGAGGTTTGTGGTTACAGCAATTCCGCAGGGTTGGTGTGGCCTGTGGTGGTGGTGGGGCCCACAATCCCTGGCAGCGCTCCCTGACTTCAGGAAACAGAGGGAGCACCCCCCTATCCACATCAACGGGACAGCAGTAGAGAAGGTGGAAAGTTTTAAGTTCCTCGGTGTACTCATCACGGACAAACTGACATGGTCCACCCACACAGGCAGTGTGGTGAAGAAGGCGCAACGTCACTAATTAGTACGGAACTCCCCACACTTGACAACCCTAGCTCATCGTGAGCCTACTAGATGGCAACAGGGCTCGTGTTGCACCTAGCGGATGGTTGGAAATGGCCATGGAAATAGAATGGCTTGCTTAACACTACAATTCAAACAATGGGTTGACAGAACGTCATGCACTAGAGTTTGGGCTTACCAAACCAGATCTTACTGTACTATACTGTACCTAGACAGTCAGGAGAAGATAGTCAAAGGTAAGCGAGAGATTAGGGAGGTAGCATTAGAATTCAAAACTATGGGTGTACATTTTTTAGGAGTGGAACACTTATGTAATATCTGTGGTCTTACGCTAATGTGATATTCATGAGAGTAAAACTGAGGACGTTGAGTGTGTGTGTGTATATGAGGTGTACTGTCAGCCTGGGCAAGATGTACAGAGGCTAGACTGAGACACGCTACGATATGCCAGTAGGGCTGCCTTAAGCGAGGCTCAAAAGAGCACTCACTTTTTCCGTCCCTCTCACACTCTTTCACTCGCCCACATCCAGTCTCTCTCCCTCGAACACTCCACTATCACTCTTTCCTCTCTCTCTCCCCTCCCTCTCTCTCACTTTCTCTGCCTCTTCTTTCTCTTCCCAACTTGTATCAAACATATTGAATCTGGAATCCAGCAGGCCTATTAGTAACACTGAACAAGCAGAGACTAATTGATTAAAGGGAAGGATATTTGCTCGCCAGTACAGTACAGACAGTGTATTTGTAAAGCTAAACACACAGCCAGAGGACATCGGAATTTAGCAGGGAATTTCTTTGTCTCGTTGTTGTACGTCCAGATCCTTTTGCTGCGATTGTCTCAGGCCACCAGGAATTTATTGAGATACTGTAGGATAGAGAAATGCTGATGGATGTCTGTGCAATACTTGCAATACTGCCATTCAACTTGATATTTTCAATCTAATACAGGTAGTGACTCTGATGGCTGGTGTAAAACAAAAAAATCACTATTCATATTACAATTTTTTACAATCGCTTACGCACTAAAAGTGGTACATGAGACACACTCAGTGAAACCATTAACTCTTTTACCTAATCGTCAGATCAAGTCTGCAAAACTGCAAGTACATTATCTGCTTTACACTCAGTTTGCAATTGTAAAACAAACTTTTTGCAAAACACTAAACACAGCTCTCTACATTAGACACGTCATTCAAAACTAACAGGTCTTGTGTTTTGTCTGCCTAGAAGGCCAGCATCCCGGAGTCGCCTCTTCACTGTTGATGTTGAGACTGGTATTTTGCAGGTACTATTTAATGAAGCTGCCAGTTGAGGACTTGTGAGGCATCTGTTTCTCAAACGAGACACTCTAATGTACTTGTCCTCTTGCTCAGTTGTTCACAGAGGCCTCCCACGCCTCTTTCTATTCTGGTTAGAGCCAGTTTGCGCTGTTCTGTGAAGGGAGTAGTACACAGCGTTGTACGAGATCTTCAGTTTCTTGCCAATTTCTCACATGGAATAGCCTTCATCTCTCAGAACAAGAATAGACCGACAAGTTACGGAAGAAAGTGCTTTGTTTCTGGACATTTTGAGCCTGTAATCGAACCCACAAGTGCTGATGCTCCAGATACTCAACTAGTCTAAGGCCAGTTTTATTGTACTCACATTGGATGGGTTTATCACTCTCTAAAAAATGCTGGGTGGCTTGGTTGACCCAAACAGCTGGGTTGCAGGCGTTCAATAAAAATAATCTGAAGGCCACACCCTAATAGGCCATGCCTCCTGACAATAACCTATGGATTACATTAACCCAGCTAATGTACTTAAAGTAAATGTGTTTTCTTCATATAAGACACACATGCTATCTGCCATCTGGGAATCTGTTCAATGGTCCTTATCTTTATATATACCCATTGGTTCTACTCTAAGAGTATGCATTAGGCTGTTTGAGAGAAGGGTTGAATCCTACAATCAAAATAATGCTGGGTTAAAAACAGTCCAATTTGAGTAAATACTAGACAGAACAGATGTTATTTTGACCCAGCCAGTTGGGTTGCGTGAATAACCCAACATGTCGGGTTGTTTGGATTACCAAAACATGGGTAAATCTAACCATCAATTGTAGTTTTTTTTCTCCAAACTATCAGTTGTTTTGACCCAGCAGCTGGGTCTTTCGTAAACTTACTCTAAGTATGTATTGGCTGTTTGAGTGAAGATTTGAATCCTAATCACCCCATCCAATGTGATACATATACACTAATACACTAAAGGAGTATTATCATGGTAGGTCACCTGTCAAGTCAGTCAGTCAGTCATTTCTGAAGATGGTATGGTACTCCCCAAAGCATGGTGCAACATACAGGGGTGTGTCACAAGCTAAACCCATGTACCTTCTCAACCTCCTCTGTTTTCTTCTCCTGTGGCCAGACAGGCAGACTTTGCAGTGCCTCCATGTGCAAATTCCTTGAGCAGCAGTTTGGAAAATGCAATGAGGCGTAGGGGATTTACTGCAGCAGGATGGTCCCCAGTGGATGGCCGCCGAGGGGTTTGGGGCTCCTCCAGCAGCTCTCTCATGAGTTTCTCACTGTGCTTTTCCATGATACTACGCCTTTAGTGGGGGGGGGGGGGGGGGGGGAAACCAGTTGTTGGAATACCTATGTGGGAGAGGGAGAGAGAGTGGGGACGATCAGGGAGTGGAGAGGATGATGAGGCAGTGGGTAGGTGGGTGAGATATTGTCTATAATTGCATAATGGCCTTGTATGTGAACTGTATGTGAATTACAAAAAATCTTGTTCAGTAATCATCTCACCTGTTAGCTGGCGGTGAACTATGTGGCCTTTGAGGACAGCAGTGTCAATCAGATCGAAAAAGATCTTCTTATACCACTTGGTAGTTTTCCGAGCGCATTCCACAAAGCTGTTTATCATGTCCGCCTTATCCACTGCCCCCATTTTGAGGCAGACATTACTCATGACCGCAGCAAAATTCCACGTGATCATTGAGTTACGATAATATCCTCTTATGCTGTATGCTGTCTCAAGATGGTAAGTTGGTGGTTGAAGATATCCCTCTAGTGGTGTGGGTGCTGTGCTTTGGCAAAGTGGGTGAGGTTACATCCTTCCTTGCCACCGTGCTTCTACTGTCGCGATCGTCAAAGGGACTGAGAGAGGACCAAGGCGCAGCGCGTGGAAAGTTCATCTTCTTTTTATTTTAAGAAGGAACAAACAAAACAAAACAGACGACCGTGAAGCTAGACAAACATAAGTGCTGACACAAAACACTTCGACATAGACAATTCCCCACAAACAGCTAAAGCCTATGGTTGCCTTAAATATGGCTCCCAATCAGAGACAACAATAACCAGCTGTCTCTAATTGAGACCCAATTCAGGCAACAATAGACTTTCCTAGAACCTACACTCAACCATAGACACAGCTAGACACATTCACTCAACACAAACCCATACACTACACCCAACACCTCCTTTACCATATAACCACCCAAAACACAAACATTCCCCATGTCACACCCTGACCTAACTAAAATAATAAAGAAAACAAAGAATACTAAGGCCAGGGCGTGACATCTACACCTGCATTGCTTGCTGTTTGCGGTTTTAGGCTGGGTTTCTGTACAGCACTTTGAGATATCAGCTGATGTAAGAAGGGGTATAGATACATTTGATTTTGATTTGGACATGCTTTGGTAGTACTCAAATCACTAACGACCATCAGGCCCTGATGGCTTGGTACTCAGGGCTCTGTTGTCCCTCTAACCACTCTGACATCAATGCAAGTGCATTGCAAATCACATGAAACACTTCATTAAAACAGTATCTCCTTTTAAAACTCACCTCCCTGTGATGATCAATTTGAAGAAAGAAGTTCAACAAACAGCAGGTTGAAACTGAGTGTAAAACATGGTCGTTGTGGATGTTGTTTCAAAGCTTAACCCAACGAAATGGACAGTGCTTTCAAAGGTGATGATTAATTCAAAAACATCCATACGCATAGTAGAGTTTATGAATAGACATACGTTTGTGAGTTGTTATACAATACCGAGCGTTACTTAAAAACATAAAACAAAACTGATTTAAGATGTCTTTTGTACATAATTGGTCTAGCCTATACTCCAAAATGATTAAACAAATTTGAGTAATCGTCGTTGAGTGTGGTCTGTATTATTATGCATGCTGGGTGGACTGGTTACCTTATGCTATCCTCCAACATATAGCCCTAGGCGATGCTGTTGGTTCATTGATTGTGGCTTACAGTTAGCCTACAATTATAGTGAATTAGTAAATGATTTTGAATAGACTAGTAATAGATTTTTTTATATATATACATAATTAATTGGGTGACACATTACCTTAGCTATACAGAATATCTCACCACCATGCGTTTCCATCTCCTTCTCGCTTTCCCTCATTCCCTTCTCAAGCACACAGAGGGGCTGTCAACAGTTTAGTGAAATATGTTTCATTGCGAAAACACGTTACTTATTGATGTTCCCGAACAGATTTCATGTGGTTTCCCAAATTAAGCACTGGGTAGCTGCAGGTTGGAGAGCCCATGGAATACAGAGTTTTTGATGAATATCACTGTTGAGCAGCGAGAGCATTCTCCTGAAACCGTTTTTTGATGCCTGGAGTGAAACAAGTATTCTTATATTTATTTCTCAGCGGCTCATATTAAGAACAAATTCTTATTTACAGTGACGGCCTACCGGGGAACAGTGGGTTAACTGCCTTGTTCAGGGGCAGAAAACCGGATTTTTACCTTGTCAGCTCGGGGAGTCAATCCAGCAACTTTTCGGTTACTGGCCCAACGCTGTAACCACCTGCCGCCCCATGGGCCATTCTAAATTGAAACTAACTTTTAAATGTAGATGTATCAAAGGCGCGCGTCAGCGGCTTGTATGCGTGGAGGCCTGGAGATGCTAAACGTGTTTATGTTAATTAACGGTACATTACCGTGAGACCCGCAGTCTTTTTCATGACAATAACTGGCTGACAAAATGTCATGCCCACCACAGCCCTATGTGGGACTGCTGTACCAATTGTCCACATACAAAGTGCGGCCCTTCCCGAGATGAGGAGCCAGCATGGTCATCATCATGGACGCGGACACCTCAAGCCCCACATAATGTTGGATGCCAGTGGAAAACCCTGTGTATACTATATCTGAACAAAACCTGTTCCTTTTGGAGGGAATATATTAGAGGTCGACCGATTATGATTTTTCAACGCCGATACCGATACAGATTATTGTAGTACCAAAAAAAGCCGATACCGATTACTTGGGCAATTTTTATTTATTTATTTGTAATAAAGACATTTACAACAATACTGAATGAACACTTATTTTAACTTAATATAATACATCACTAAAATCAATTTAGCCTTAAATAAATAAGGAAACATGTTCAATTTGGTTTAAATAATGCAAAAACAAAGTGTTGGAGAAGAAAGTAAAAGTGCAATATGTGCCATGTAAGAAAGCTAACGTTTAAGTTCCTTGCTCAGAACATGAGAACATATGAAAGCTGGTGGTTCCTTTTAACTTCTGGCTGCAAGCCCGAGGCCGGCCACAATATGACAACAGCCACTTCAAGTGCAGGGCGCGAAATTCAAAATATATTTTTTAGAAATATTTAACTTTCACACATTAACAAGTCCAATACAGCATATGAAAGATAAACATCTTGTGAATCCAGCCAACATGTCCGATTTTTTAAATGTTTTACAGCGAAAACACCACATATATTTATGTTAGCTCACCACCAAATTCAAAAAAGGACAGACATTTATACAGTATAATCAGTGGTTATACATTGTGCTAACGTAGCATCTTTTTCCCACAACGTCCGGATATTTTTCTGGCACTCACATATTCTGACCAAATAACTATTCATAAACATAACAAAAAAATACATGTTGTATAGGAAATGATAGATACACTAGTTCTTAATGCAATCGCCGTGTTAGAATTCTAAAAATAACTTAATTACGATATGCAGTTTACGCTATGGCGAGAGCGTGCCCAAAACCTGGCCGCAACCTACTAGTACAACATGTTCAACAGATATATGAAATAACATCATAAAATGGGTCCTACTTTTGATGATCTTTCATCAGAATGTTGTACAAGGGGTCCTTTGTCGGGAACAATCGTTGTTTGGATTTAGAATGTCCTCTTCTCCAGTCAATTAGCACGGAAAGCTAGCAAAGTGGTGCTAAGCTCTCCTTCTTGAACATACGCAGACATCGCAACACGCCTAACGTCACGAAAAAATTTCAATAATCTAATGAATCTATATTGAAAAAACATACTTTAGGATGATATTGTCACATGTATCAAATAAAATCAAAGCCGGAGATATTAGTCGTCTATAACGACAGCTGTACAGAAGGCAAAACCAGGTCCCTTCGCGCGCTCTCCAGAAAACAGGAAACTGGTGACACGTCATACAAAGAGCATTTATTCGAGCCCAGATCAAGTTATACACTCAATTTCTTCTCTCACTGCCTGTCGACATCTAGTGGAAGACGTATGAAGTGCATGTAATCTAATAAATATCAAGGACCTTTATAGGCAGCCCCTAGAAGAGAGCATCGATTTCAGATTTTCCACTTCCTGTCAGAAAGTTTGCTGCAAAATGAGTTCTGTTTTACTCACTGATATAATTCAAACGGTTTTAGAAACTAGATGTCACGATCGTGTGGCGGATTGATGGACCAAAACGCAGCTTTAGGAAAATATGCCATCTTCTTTTATTTTTAAAAGATGACGAAAATAAACACGACACACTTTAACAAACTATACAAAACAATAAACGACCGTGAAGCTAAATAACGTTGTGCACATACACACACAGGCTACAAACGTTTTACATAGACAATTACCCACAACCAATGAGAGCCTATGGCTACCCTAAATAAGGCTCCCAATCAGAGACAACCGAAATCAGCTGTCTCTAATTGGGAACTCATTCAGGTAACCATAGACTCTCCTAGACAACTAAACATACATAGACAACACTAGACACCTGTACTCCACACAAACCCATATACTATACAACAACCCCTATACCATAAAAAACACCCAAAACCAACAAAACAAAAACATTCCCCATGTCACACCCTGACCTAACTAAAATAATACAGAAAACAAAGAATACTAAGGCCAGGGCGTGACATAACCCCCCCCTTAAGGTGCGAACTCCGGGCGCACCATTACACAGTCTAGGGGAGGGTCTGGGTGGGCTTCCATCCATGGTGGCGGCTCCGGCTCTGGTCGTGGTCCCCACGTCACCACAGCCCCTAACCGCCTCCTTAGCTTCCTCCAGATGACCCCCCTCCACATTAACCACACTGCATTATGTGGCAGTTCCGGACTAAGGGGCAGTACCAGGGTAAGGGGCAGTACCATGGTAAGGGGCAGCACCAGGGTAAGGGGCAGTACCAGGGTAAGGGGCAGCACCAGGGTAAGGGGCAGCACCAGGGTAAAGGCAAGCACCAGGGTAAGGGGCAGCACCAGGGTAAGGGGCAGCACCAGGGTAAGGGGCAGCACCAGGGTAAGGGGCAGCACCAGGGTAAGGGGCAGCTCCGGACTGAGGAATGGCAGCTCCGGACTGAGGAATGGCAGCTCCGGACTGAGGGACTGCAGCTCCGGACTGAGGGACGGCCCATGGCTAGCTGACGGATCTGGCTGCTCATGGCTGGCTGACGGATCTGGCTGCTTATGGCTAGCTGACGGATCTGGCTGCTCATGGCTAGCTGACGGATCTGGCTGCTCATGGCTGGCTGACGGATCTGGCTGCTCATGGCTGGCTGACGGATCTGGCTGCTCATGGCTGGCTGACGGATCTGGCTGCTCATGGCTAGCTGACGGATCTGGCTGCTCATGGCTAGCTGACGGATCTGGCTGCTCATGGCTAGCTGACGGATCTGGCTGCTCATGGCTAGCTGACGGATCTGGCTGCTCATGGCTAGCTGACGGATCTGGCTGCTCATGGCTAGCTGACGGATCTGGCTGCTCATGGCTAGCTGACGGATCTGGCTGCTCATGGCTGGCTGACGGATCTGGCTGCTCATGGCTGGCTGACGGATCTGGCTGCTCATGGCTAGCTGACGGATCTGGCTGCTCATGGCTAGCTGACGGATCTGGCTGCTCATGGCTGGCTGACGGATCTGGCTGCTCATGGCTGGCTGACTGATCTGGCTGCTCCTGTCTGATTGGCGGCTCTGGCAGATCCTGTCTGGTTGGCGGCTCTGGCAGATCCTGTCTGGTTGGCGGCTCTGGCAGATCCTGTCTGGTTGGCGGCTCTGGCAGATCCTGTCTGACGGACGGCTCTAGCGGCTCCTGTCTCTCATGGCAGACGGGCGGCTTTGCAGGCTCATTGCAGACGGATGGCTCAGATGGCGCTGGGGAGACGGATGGCTCAGATGGCGCTGGGGAGACGGATGGCTCAGATGTCGCTGGGGAGACGGATGGCTCAGATGGCGCTTGGCAGACGGGCAGTTCAGTCATCGCTGTGCAGACGGCAGACTCCTGCCGGCTGAGGCGCACTGTAGGCCTGGTGCGTGGTGCCGGGACTGGTGGCACCGGGCTGGGGACACGCATCTCAGGGCTAGTGCGGGGAGCAGCAACAGGACGCACAGGACTCTGGGGACACACAGGAGGCTTGGTGCGTGGTTTAGACACTGGTGGTAAAGGGCTGGAGACACGCACCATATAGCTAGTGCGTGGAGGAGGCACTGGTGGTACTGGGTTGGGGCGGGGAGGTGGCGCCGGAAATACCGGACCGTGCAGGCGTACTGGCTCCCTTGAACGCCGAGCCTGCCCAACCTTACCTGGTTGTATGCTCCCCGTCGCCTGACCAGTGCGGGGAGGTGGAATAACCCGCACCGGCCTATGTAGGCGAACCGGGGACACCATGCATAAGGCTGGTGCCATGTACGCCGGCCCGAGGAGACGCACTGGTGACCAGATGCGTTGGGCCGGCTTCATGA
Source organism: Salvelinus fontinalis (assembly GCF_029448725.1). Classification (NCBI taxonomy): domain Eukaryota; kingdom Metazoa; phylum Chordata; class Actinopteri; order Salmoniformes; family Salmonidae; genus Salvelinus; species Salvelinus fontinalis. Next base: position 21,031,658 of record NC_074703.1, on the reverse strand, counting down.
CATACGGCTCAACGCTCAGTCTAGCCCGGCCAATACGTGGAGCTGAAATGTACCGAACCGGGCTATGCACGCGTACAGGAGACACCGTGCGCTCTACTGCGTAACACGGTGTCTGCCCGTACTCTCGCTCTCCACGGTAAGTACAGGGAGTAGGCGCAGGTTTCCTACCTGACTTCGCCACACTCCCTTTAAGGCCCCCCCCAAGAAATTTTTGGGTTGTACTCACGGGTTTCCAGCCTTGTCTCCGTGCTGCCTCCTCATATCGCCTCCTCTCGGCTTTAGCTGCCTCCAGCTCTTCACGAGGAAGGCGATATTCTCCCGGTTGAGCCCACGGCCCCTTACCATCCAGTATCTCCTCCCATGTCCATGAATCCTGTGTAGGTAGGTCCTGTTGCCGCTTTCCATGCCGCTTGGTCCTATAATGGTGAGTAATTCTGTCTGGTTGTGTGGCGGATTGATGGACCAAAACGCAGCTTTAGGAAAATATGCCATCTTCTTTTATTTTTAAAAGATGACGAAAATAAACACGACACACTTTAACAAACTATACAAAACAATAAACGACCGTGAAGCTAAATAACGTTGTGCACATACACACACAGGCTACAAACGTTTTACATAGACAATTACCCACAACCAATGAGAGCCTATGGCTACCCTAAATAAGGCTCCCAATCAGAGACAACCGAAATCAGCTGTCTCTAATTGGGAACTCATTCAGGTAACCATAGACTCTCCTAGACAACTAAACATACATAGACAACACTAGACACCTGTACTCCACACAAACCCATATACTATACAACAACCCCTATACCATAAAAAACACCCAAAACCAACAAAACAAAAACATTCCCCATGTCACACCCTGACCTAAATAAAATAATACAGAAAACAAAGAATACTAAGGCCAGGGCGTGACACTAGATAGTGTTTTCTATCCAATAGTAATAATAATATGCATATTGTACGAGCAAGAATTGAGTACGAGGCCGTTTGAAATGGGCACCTTTTATCTGGCTACTCAATACTGCCCCTGCAGCCCAAACAGGTTAACATGAGTCTTCAATATTCCCAGGTAAGAAGTTTTAGGTTGTAGTCATTATAGTAATTATAGAACTATTTCTCTCTATATGATTTGTATTTCATATACCTTTGACTATTGGATGTTCTTATAGGCACTTTAGTATTGCCAGTGTAACATTGTAGCTTCCATCCCTCTCCTCGCTGCTAACTGGGCTCGAACCAGGAACACATCGACAACAGCCACCCTCGAAGCAGCGTTACACATCACTCCACAAAAGCCGGGGCCCTTGCAGAGCAAGGGGAACAACTACTCCAAGTCTCAGAGCGAGTGATGTTTGAAACGCTATTAGCGCGCACCCCGCTAACTAGCTAGCCATTTCACATCGGTTCCACCAGCCTAATCTTGGGAGACGATAGGTTTGAAGTCATAAACAGCGCAATGCTTGAAGCATTGCGAAGAGCTGCTGGCAAAACGCACTAAAGTGCTGTTTGAATGAATGCTTACGAGCATGCTGGTGCCTACCATCGCTCAATCAGACTGCTCTATCAAATCATAGACTTAATTATAACATAATAACACACAGAAAAAGGAGCCTTAGGTCATTAATATGGTCGAATCCGGAAACAAAACGTTTATTCTTTCAGTGAAATACGGAACCGTTCCGTATTTCATCTAACGGGTGGCATCCATAAGTCTAAATATTCCTGTTACATTGCACAACCTTCAATTTTATGTCATAATTATGTAAAATTCTGGCAAATTAGTTCGCAATGAGCCAGGCGGCCCAAACTGTTGCATATACCCTGACTCTGCGTGAAATGAACGCAAGAGAAGTGACACAATTTCACCTGGTTAATATTGCCTGCTAACCTGGATTTATTTTAGCTAAATATGCAGGTTTAAAAATATGTACTTATGTGTATTGATTTTAAGAAAGGCATTGATGTTTATGGTTAGGTACACGTTGGAGCAACGACAGTCCTTTTTCGCGAATGCGCATTGCATCGATTATGTGCAATGCAGAACACGCTAGATAAACTAGTAATATAGTCAACCATGTGTAGTTATAACTAGTGATTATGATTGATTGTTTTTAATAAGATACGTTTAATGCTAGCTAGCAACTTACCTTGGCTTCTTACTGCATTCGCGTAACAGGCAGGCTCCTCGTGAGGCAGGTGGTTAGAGCGTTGGACTAGATAACCGTAAGGTTGCAAGATTGAATCCCTGAGCTGACAAGGTAAAGATCTGTCGTTCTGCCCCTGAACAAGGCAGTTAACCCACCGTTCCTAGGCCATCATTGAAAATAAGAATGTGTTCTTTAACTGACTTGCCTTTTTAAATAAAGGTGTAAAAAAATAAAACATTTTTTTTGTAAAATTCGGCTTCCAAAATTACCGATTGTTATGAAAACTTGAAATCGGCCCTAATTAAATCGTCCATTCCGATTAATCGGTCGACCTCTAGAATATATTGACGAAATGCCACCCTACCCTTCCATAACATCAGAGACTCGTCAATGCATGGGTCATTGTATGGCACAAAGACCCAACCAAATGCTGATGTCAGGCTTGTGTAAGGGGTCATTTACGTTGGAAGTAGCTTTGTTGTCAAAATCCAGGCATCACAGCAGAACTAGGAAGTGGTCTTGGGAAAAGAGGGTGGCAAAGAAGGGAGTTACAAACAGGAGCCATGCTCCAGTATTCCCTTAGGGAGTTCTTCTTTACTTTTCCCACGAGAAGGACTGTCACGAGGAAGGTATGAATTTTACAAATTGTGGTTGTCACCCATTCAGCAAATTTCCCCCTCACTCCTGGCTCTCTCTTCTCCTGCAACTTTAAGCCATAGCAATTGGTCTCCTCCAGTATGTCTCCCACCAGCTCCTCTGTCAGAAACAGCTTGAAGCACTCTGCCTCAGAGGGAGATGGCAAGGGGCTTTGCACTCGAGACTTGGACTCATCAAAATAAACAGCAGGGCCAGGAGGAGCGGAATGGCTGGCTGGTTTCCAGCTACCACAGGCCTCCAGTACTTCTTCCACTGTTGGTCAGCCTCCATCACCACCAGCATCTTCAGAGGGACCTGAGTCTTCATCGGTGGGCAAGTGGTCCGCAGATTCCGCGTTTTCAATGGCCACAAGGTTGAGGAGCAGCTCCTCACTGTCACAGTCCGAATCTGATTCCTGACTTTCATACTCAGACTCATTGTCAGAATTTACAAAAATCTCCATAATTTCCGCATTTGTGAGTTGTCTCGTTTTGAAAGACATTGCTAATGCTACAGCTTATCCCAGTAGCTAAATAAATAAACAACAACAATAACTGGCTCCAAGTGAGTGTCAGAGGTTACGTGATTGAGTGCCGGCATGTGCCACTTGTATCAATAAATCATTATCAGAAAATGGTTTGTGTGGTAATTATTTATTTATATACTGTTTTATCCACGCTTTCAAGTACTGGTGACATATCATGCATTCCGATTCTTGCATAGATTGTAATGGACACGTATGATGTGAAAAATACTTTTTAGAAGATTGTACTGATTATGATGAGCTAATGCTAAGCGAATTGCCAGCTATGTGCAGAGCCATGTTTGTGACATCATACAATGCATTCTGGGTGTCACGTAAATGTCTGTCAGACCAAAGATGTTATAACAAAACGAGGTGAAGGGATGGTTCACTCGTCTTTCGCGTTAACTTCTGGAAGTGAATGATGGTAGATGACACAACCCCCTTCAACATGCAACATGTAATGTTTGTGTGCATCTCTTGTTATCTTTGGTTGATGTGAAAAAACAAACATGGCGGTGCGCACAAACTACCCACCGGACTACTTTAGACTTTTAGAAAGTGTTTTCCTTGATTATTTTGAACACATTTTGAACACTCACTCGCGATGTGATAAATTGTAAGGGACTGTACATCATTTATAATGAGGAATACATGGAGAAAATCGGATCTCTCTGAAATGAAAATGGATGGCCCTCCCTTCAGTCGAATATAGTTTTACCCGACCTTCCCTGAATACTTGAAAAAACATCCCCTATTCCTAAAAGAATAATTTAAGCGGTAAGTGGTAAGCAGATAAAATAGGAGAAACCATCTACCCTCACTAATAGGACAGACCAGAGCCTTAGATATGCAGTTTTAGAAACTGTTCTTCGTTTTTTGAGATTACATGGCAAGGTAGCCAGCTGGTCCTGATAGAGATCGTGGCTGGTGGTTTACCAGAACTGTTGCAGTGCTTTTATTATATCATCTCTTTTGCGGTCCGAGACAAAATAGCCTTTTCTAAACGCAATTCATGCAGTTCTATGTCATTTTACATGACTGGAGACAAACATAATCTTATTTTATACCACAACAGAGCATGAGAACGAATGAGCGCATCCTTCAGCACCGGAGACATGCTGATTTCTATACAGGCTATTATTATAAAAGAGCATAGTCTAGGTTTGGAACAGTGCTAAAGTTGTCTATCAATTGTAAATATGGAGTGCAACAGAACCAGTTACAACTGAAGTATCTGATCATCAATGATTCAGAAAAAGCCATTCATTGTTTGAACAGCCACGTATCATTAGGTCTTTAGTCTTTTTTTCAGTTGGGAAACTATCGCTTTCTAATTATGATATTTTTTTCCATGATATTGTTGTTACAAAATAGATTTGTGTGAATAGGGCATGGGATTAGTGGAGCATCTTCTAGGCTAAACTGACAAACTAGGGATGCCTAGCTCAACACATGACCCACAAATCAAAGACTGGCCAAACTCGTGTTTCTGGAAGTGAATTCAAAGGTACTGTAGAATGACTTGGTAGCCTAATTAGGCATTTTTCGTTTCATTATTATTTAATTCTGAATAATTAGTAAATACAATTTCATTCATCCTTAATGCTAAATGTATAGGCATGTTTTTGAAGTGCTGTTGTTTATGTGTTGTTCAAATACCGGGTGCTCCTGCCAACCTGTAACGGCAGCCTTCCCTCTCTTCACTAGAAGAGGGGGTGTAACAGGGATCAGACCAACACGCAGCGTAGCCAGTGCTCAACATGTTTAATACGAACGTTAAACGTGAACACTTAACAAATACAAAATAATAAATGTGGCAAACCAATACAGTCCTAGCTGGTGCATAGAAAACACAAAGACAGGAAACAACCACCCACAAATCCCCAACACAAAACAAGCCACCTATATATGATTCCCAATCAGGGACAACGATTGACAGCTGCCTCTGATTGAGAACCATATTAGGCCGAACACAGAAACAGACAAACTAGACACACAACATAGAATGCCCACCCAGCTCACGTCCTGACCAACACTAAAACAAGCACAACACACCAGAACTATGGTCAGAACGTGACACAGCCTGTATTGTGTCACATATGCTTCACATTTGATTTCTTAACTTCTTATGGCTGCAGCCCGGCGTCGGTACACTTATGACAACAGCCAGCTCAAGTGCAGGGCGCGAAATTCAAAAGATATATTTTTTTAAATATTTAACTTTCACACATTAACAAGTCCAATACAGCATATAAAAGGTACACATCTTGTGAATCCAGCCAACATGTCTGATTTTTTAAATGTTTTACAGGGAAGACACAATATGTAAATCTATTAGCTAACCACGTTAGCAAAAGACACCACTTTTTTAACTCCACCAGTTTTTTACTCCATCAGTAGCTATCACAAATTCGACCAAATAAAGATATAAATAGCCACTAACCAAGAAACAACTTCATCAGATGACAGTCTGATAACATATTTATTGTATGGCATATGTTTTGTTAGAAAAATGTGCATATTTCAGGTATAAATCATAGTTTACATTGCAGCTACAATCAGAAATTGCACCGAAAGCAGCCATAATAATTACAGACACCAACGTCAAATACCTAATTACTCATCATAAAACATTTCTGAAAAATACATAGTGTACAGCAAATGAAAGACAGGCATCTTGTGATTCCAGCCAATATTTCCGATTTATTAGGTGTTTTACAGCGAAAACAAAATGTAGCGTTATATTAGCTTACCACAACAGCCAGAAACACAAGCCATTCCCCAGTAGTAAAAGTTAGCGATCGTAACAAACCAGCAAAGGATATATAATTTTTGACTAACCTTGATATGCTTCATCAGATGACAGTCCTATAACATCAGGTTGTCACGACTTCTGCCGAAGTCGTTGCCTCTCCTTGTCCGGGCGGTGTTCGGCGGTCGACTTCACCGGTCTTCTAGTCATCATCGATCCATTTTTCATTTTCCATTGGTTTTGTCTTGTCTTCCCACACACCTGTTGTCAATCCCATTTCATTACCTGTTGTGTATTTAACCCTCTGTTTCCCTTCATGTGTTTGTCAGAGATTGTTCGTTGTCAAGTGTTGTGTGTTTTGTGTATAAGTGTGCGATGGGTCTTCATACCCAGATTTTGTATTATATTTTTTAGTGAGTGTTATGGAGCTTATTACTGGAACTTTTATTAAAGTACTCCATGCTACACTCTATTTTGACTCTCCTGCGCCTGACTTCCTCTGCCACTTATACACGCCATTGTGACAGAATCTCTGACCTTAAAAATGAAGTCAGCAGGAGGAGGCACTTCACTAATGGAGGTTGAGGAACGCGTCCTGGAACACGCGGCGGAGATTGACAGTCTGTGCGCTGTCATGGATCGCATTGTCCAGAGTATGGACCGCTGGGAGAGACAGGGAGCGTGTCCAGTACCTCCACCACCCCCTGGAATTCCTTCGAACGTTTTTTCCCCGCCGGAACAGAACAGGATCCAGTTGTCCCTACCCACGGGATACAATGGAGATACTACCAGCTGCCAGGGTTTTCTCCTAAAACTGAACTTGTATCTGGCCACGGTCTCTCCAGTACCAACAGACCGTGAGAAAAGCTTCGCCCTCATCTCCTGCCTTACCGGGAAAGCCCTGGAGTGGGCCAACGCTGTGTGTGGAGAGGATAAGGCGTTGGACCATTTTGAGGAGCTCATCTGCCATTTCCGGAAGGTATTCGACCACCCATCCGAAGGCAGAGCAGCAGGTGAGCTCCTCTATCATCTGAGGCAGGGGAAGAGGAGTGCTCAGGAGTTCGCGTTGGAGTTTAGGACTTTGGCTGCCGGCGCTGGATGGAGCGACAGGGCCCTGATCGACCACTACCGTTGTAGTCTACGCGAGGACGTCCGTCGGGAGCTGGCCTGTAGAGACACCACCCTCAACTTCGACCAACTGGTGGATATGTCCATCAGGCTGGACAACATGCTGGCTACTCGGGGACGTCTAGATCGGGGTCTGGTTGTTCCATCCTCTCGCACTCTCTCTCCCGAACCTATGGAATTGGGAGGGATGGTGCGCAGGGAGACTGGAGGGGGTACCCGCTCGAGCACCATCTATGATCGCAGAGATCACACTGCTGATCGGTGCCAGGTTGGTTCCTCTGGGAATAGAGAAGGCAGGCAGGGCACTCTGGCATCACCCCAGGTGAGTAGGCACCATACTCATCCAGAGCCCTCTGCTGCACTTATGTTTGTCTCTGTCACCTTTCCGGATTTTTCCCTGCATTCCCAGTATAAGGCGCTAGTAGATTCAGGCGCGGCTGGGAATTTCATTAATAAAAATTTAGCTTATAGTTTAGGGATTCCTATTGTTTCTGTGGATATGCCTTTCCCTATTCATGCCTTAGATAGTCGACCAATAGGGTCAGGGTTTATCAGGGAGGTCACCGCACCTTTGTCTATGATAACGCAGGAGGGTCACAAGGAGAAGATTAGTCTTTTCCTTATTGATTCCCCTGCGTATTCTGTGGTGTTAGGCCTACCCTGGTTAACTACTCATAACCCCACTGTTTCTTGGCCACAGAGGGCTCTCACGGGGTGGTCGCGAGAGTGCTCAGGTAGGTGTGTAGGTGTTTCCGTTGGTGCTACTACGGTGGAAAGTCCAGACCAGGTTTCCACCGTGCGCATTCCCCCAGAATATGCCGATTTGGCACTCGCCTTCTGTAAAAAGAAGGCGACTCAATTACCACCCCATCGACAGGGGGATTGTGCGATAGATCTCCTGGTAGACGCTGCATATCCCAGGAGTCACGTGTATCCTCTGTCGCAAGCGGAGACAGTGGCTATGGATAATTATATCTCTGAATCCCTGCGTCAGGGGTTCATTCAGCCATCCATTTCACCCGCCTCTTCGAGTTTCTTTTTTGTGAAGAAGAAGGATGGCGGTTTACGCCCGTGCATTGATTATCGAGACCTTAATAAAATCACGGTAAAATATAGTTACCCGCTACCTTTGATTAATACAGTAATGGAGTCAATGCGCGGGGCCCGCTTCTTCACAAAATTGGATCTCAGGAGTGCGTACAATCTGGTGCGTATTAGGAGGGGTGATGAGTGGAAGACGGCATTTAGCACCACCTCAGGTCATTATGAGTACCTGGTCATGCCATATGGGTTGATGAATGCTCCATCAGTCTTCCAATCGTTTGTAGATGAGATCTTCAGGGACCTGAACGGGCAGGGTGTAGTGGTGTATATCGATGATATTTTGATATACTCTGCTACACGCGCTGAGCATGTGTCCTTGGTGCGCAGGGTGCTTGGTCGCCTGTTGGAGCATGATTTATATGTCAAGGCTGAGAAATGCTTGTTCTTCCAACAATCCATCTCCTTCCTAGGGCATCAGATTTCCACTTCAGGAGTGGAAATGGAGAGCGACCGCATTACAGCCGTGCGTAATTGGCCGACTCCAACCACGGTAAAGGAGGTGCAGCGTTTTTTAGGGTTTGCCAATTACTACCGGAGATTTATCCGGGGTTTTGGTCAGGTTGCAGCTCCCATTACCTCACTGCTAAAGGGGGGACCGGTGCGCTTGCAGTGGTCGGCCGAGGCGAATAGGGCTTTTGGTAAACTGAAGGCTCTGTTTACCTCGGCGCCTGTGTTGGCTCATCCGGATCCCTCTTTGCCATTCATAGTAGAGGTGGACGCATCCGAAGCTGGGATAGGAGCAGTGCTCTCTCAGCGTTCGGGTGTGCCACCGAAGCTTCGCCCCTGTGCTTTCTTTTCGAAGAAGCTCAGCCCGGCGGAGCGTAACTATGATGTGGGGGACCGAGAGCTGTTAGCTGTCGTAAAAGCCTTGAAGGTGTGGAGGCATTGGCTTGAGGGGGCTAATCACCCTTTTCTCATCTGGACTGACCACCGCAATCTGGAGTACATCCGGCAGGCGAAGAGACTAAATCCTCGCCAGGCAAGGTGGGCCATGTTTTTCACTCGTTTTGTGTTTACGCTTACTTACAGACCAGGCTCCCAGAACGTCAAGGCAGACGCATTGTCTCGGCTGTATGACACAGAGGAGCGACCCATGGATCCCACTCCCATACTCCCAGAGTCGTGTTTGGTGGCGCCAGTAGTGTGGGAGCTGGACGCGGACATTGAGCGGGCGTCACGTGCAGAGCCCTCTCCTCCTGAGTGTCCAGCTGGTCGTCTGTACGTTCCGTCTGCTGTCCGCGACCGATTGATCTATTGGGCTCACACATCACCCTCCTCTGGTCATCCTGGGATAGGTCGGACGATGCGCTGTCTTGATGGGAGGTACTGGTGGCCCACTTTAGCTAAGGACGTGAGGATTTATGTTTCCTCCTGTTCGGTGTGCGCCCAGTGCAAGGCTCCTAGACACCTGCCTAGAGGTAAGCTTTTACCTTTACCCGTTCCTCAACGGCCGTGGTCGCACCTGTCAGTGGATTTTGTGACTGATCTTCCACCTTCACAGGGTTACACCACGATCCTGGTCGTTGTGGATCGGTTTTCTAAGTCCTGTCGTCTTCTCCCTTTGCCCGGTCTCCCTACGGCCTTACAAACTGCGGAGGCTCTGTTTACACATGTTTTCCGGCATTATGGGGTGCCTGAGGATATAGTGTCTGATCGGGGTTCCCAGTTCACGTCAAGGGTCTGGAAGGCGTTCATGGAACGTCTGGGGATCTCGGTTAGTCTTACCTCAGGTTTTCACCCCGAGAGTAATGGGCAGGTGGAGAGAGTTAACCAGGATGTGGGCAGGTTTCTGCGGTCCTATTGCCAGGACCGGCCAGGGGAGTGGGCGAAGTTCGTGCCCTGGGCAGAGATAGCCCAGAACTCGCTACGTCACTCCTCTACTAACCTTACCCCTTTTCAATGTGTATTAGGGTATCAGCCGGTTCTGGCTCCTTGGCATCAGAGTCAGACCGAAGCTCCTGCGGTGGACAATTGGTTTCGGCACGCTGAGGAAACTTGGGAGGCAGCCCACGTCCACCTTCAGCGTGCCATAAGGCGCCAGAAAATTGGCGCAGACCGTCGCCGCAGTGAGGCCCCGGTGTTTGTACCAGGGGACAGGGTCTGGCTCTCGACCCGAAACCTGCCCCTCCGCCTGCTCTGCCGGAAGCTGTGTCCGCGGTTTGTGGGGCCGTTTAAAGTCCTGAGGAGAGTGAACGAGGTATGTTATAGATTACAACTGCCCATTAATTACCGTATTAACCCCTCGTTCCATGTGTCTCTCCTCAGGCCGGTGGTGGCTGGCCCGCTCCAGGAGGCTGAAGTGCGTGAAGTTCCTCCGCCTCCTCTAGACATCGAGGGGGCCCCGGCGTACGCTATTCGATCCATTTTGGATTCGAGACGTCGGGCGAGGGGCCTTCAGTACCTCGTGGACTGGGAGGGGTACGGGCCGGAGGAGAGATGCTGGGTTCCGGTGGAGGACGTTTTAGATCCTTCTATGTTAAAAGAATTCCACCGCCTCCATCCGGATCGCCCTGCACCTCGCCCTCCGGGTCGTCCCCGAGGCCGGTGTCGACGCGCTGCTGGAGCCGCGCGTCAGGGGGGGGTAATGTCACGACTTCTGCCGAAGTCGTTGCCTCTCCTTGTCCGGGCGGTGTTCGGCGGTCGACTTCACCGGTCTTCTAGTCATCATCGATCCATTTTTCATTTTCCATTGGTTTTGTCTTGTCTTCCCACACACCTGTTGTCAATCCCATTTCATTACCTGTTGTGTATTTAACCCTCTGTTTCCCTTCATGTGTTTGTCAGAGATTGTTCGTTGTCAAGTGTTGTGTGTTTTGTGTATAAGTGTGCGATGGGTCTTCATACCCAGATTTTGTATTATATTTTTTAGTGAGTGTTATGGAGCTTATTACTGGAACTTTTATTAAAGTACTCCATGCTACACTCTATTTTGACTCTCCTGCGCCTGACTTCCTCTGCCACTTATACACGCCATTGTGACACAGGTTATACATACACTTATGTTTTGTTCAAAAATGTGCATATTTAGAGCTGAAATCAGTGGTTATACATTGTGCTAACGTAGCTACTTTTTCCCACAACGTCCGGATTTTTTTCTGACACTTTTTCTGACCAAATAGCTATTCATAAACATAACTAAAAAATACATGTTGTATAGGAAATGATAGATACACTAGTTCTTAATGCAATCGCCGTGTTAGAATTCTAAAAATAACTTCATTACGACATAAGGCTTACGTTATGGCGACCGATTGCCCAAAACCTGGGCGCAAAACTAATAGTACACAGTTCGACAGATATATGAAATAGCATCATAAAATGGGTCCTACTTTTGCTGATCTTCCATCAGAATGTTGTACAAGGTGTCCTTTGTCAAGAACAATCGTTGTTTGGATTTAGAACATCCTTTTTCCCTCTTGAATTAGCAAGCGCACTAGCCAAGTGGTGCGAAGCTCTCCTTTCTGAACAAAGGCACACAACGCAACACGCCTAACGTCCCGAATAAATTTCAAAAATCGAATAAAACTATATTGAAAAAACATACTTTACGATGATATTGTCACATGTATCAAATAAAATCAATGCCGGAGATAGTAGTCGCCTATAACGAAAGCTTTTCAGAAGGCAATTCCAGGTCCAACCTCGCGCCTTCCTGAAAACAGGAAATGGGTGAAACGTCATTCCAAGAGGATTTATTCCATCTCAGACCAAGATAAACACTCCATTTCTTCTCTCACTGCCTCTTGACATCCAGGGGAAGGTGTATGACGTGCATATATACTAATACGTATCATGCCCATTTATATGCAGGACCTAGAAGAGAGCATCGATTTCAGATTTTCCACTTCCTAGTCAGGAAGTTTGTGCCAAATGAGTTCTGTTTTACTCACAGATATAATTCAAACGGTTTTAGAAACAAGAGAGTGTTTTCTATCCAATAGTAATAATAATATGCATATTGTACGAGCAAGAATTGAGTACGAGGCCGTTTGAAATGGGCACCTTTTATCTGGCTACTCAATACTGCCCCTGCAGCCCAAACAGGTAAACACACCAAGCTCTTCACTGACACTGAGATATTTAAGTGGTGGTGACTGAAGGAATTGGCTGACAAAATCTATGGATAGTAGACTATAATTCTGTCTGTCAAACAGGTAGGCCTACCTCTTATTTCTTGAATAGGAAGAAATAGGCTCCAACACAAAACCCTCTTGTTGTTAGTAACATGAATTGAAATGAACTGTTTAAATTAATTAGGTATTCTCAAATTAGCCTACTTTCAGTACCCGTGCGCTCTCCATCTCCGCAGCTGCCGCTTCACATTAATGAAAGTAAATTAATTGAATATGGCTTATGTGAGGTCAATAACTATGATAAATAGCTTCATTATGGGCAATGAAATACATTGTTATTATTCAAATCAATTACAGTAATAGCAAGCTTACCTCTGGTCCTCCTTCTCATCTTCACGTTCTCCCTCGCAAGCTAAAAAAGGACAGCACTAGGTCTAGTCCGGGAGAACAGATATAGCTTTTTTTTCTACAGTGAGCGCTGTCACCTTCAAGTAGTTTTCAGTTCAGATAGGGCATTGTGTATTGGCATAGCAGATGGGTGTAAGCATCTGCTGCTGGTGCAAAAGCCTATCCCATACCATAACCATTTGGAGTTAATGCCTAACCTCAAGATTTCAGAGTTAATACCTAAACTCAACCCTAACCTTTAAAATGTAAATCTCTTCAAGATCTGACCCCTTTTTTTCAGTTTTCACCGAAAATGAAAAACCCAAATCTAACTGCTTGTAGCTCAGTACCTAAAGCCAGGATATGCATATTCTTGAGCCTATTTGAAAGGAAACACTTTGGAGTTTGTGGAAATGTGAAATTAATGTAGGAGAATATAACACATTAAATCTAATCAAATCTAATGCATTTTCAAAAGAAATTCTCAATCATCTTTGAAATGCAAAAGAAGGGCCATACATTGAGAAAGGATTCTAGGTGTAATTTAGATGTTGTCCACAAGATGGAAGCAGTGTGTGCAAAGTTTCAGACTGATCCTGGGAAGAATTACCTCATATTATTTTGTATCAAGTCTGCCAGGAGTTTTCCCAAATGTGCCGAATTGGTCAATTTATACATTTTCAAGTACATAACAATAGAGACCATACAAAAATGCTATGGTAATAAAGAATTGACGTTTACACACTCCCAGTAATGTCATACATGATGGATCATTATCTTCCCAACCGAAAATACACTAACCTTCACACATCTAGTTGGCTGTTGTTTACGTCATTCTAGTCACATTATCGCATATTGAACAACCACTGTCCCGGTTTAGGAACACACATCCTGTAGAGGAACTTAACCTTAAACACTTTGAAATTTGACGTTTGGAACAAGTTCGAAATTTGACAAACATGGTTAAACGTCTAATTTTGATGTGAGAGTGTGAGAGCTTGTTGATCCCAGCAGTGAAAAAACTCGTAAGGAAGCACAATTTCTTACAAATTTTACTTTGCCCTGTGCTTCTCTGAGCATGCTCTTCATATAGCCTAGGCCTATAACCTATAGTATAGGCCAGCCTTTCTCAATTTTTTGGTGCCAGGGACACCCCAGAGGTGTCAAGGCGTTTTCAACAGCCAGTCTGTTGCGATATTTTGATTTTGTTGCAGCAAGAGAGGAGAAGCTGGTCTCACATAAGTAGGTAGAAAGAAATGGGATTAAAGTCTTCACTGCCATCTCCCAGAGTTGCGGCTATTCTCCGCTGCTGAACAGACAGAATGTGGACAAGTGCATGTCATTAAAATGAGCGAGCAGGACTTGGTCACAGGACAGCTCCAATAGTTTATCATCAAGAACCGGTGACAAGCTGTGAGTCTCTTCAGTGCTGGTGAACGGATTACGCATCCACTGCTTTCGCAGGTGTGGATCAGATTTTGAGGGGAAGTAATCCTTGAATTTCAGCAGAGTTTTGCTTAGATGTGACCCCATGAATTCATGCATTTGATCCATGTCTACATCACCCACGTCAGCCAGAGTTGAGAATAGGGGGAACATATCAAAAATTCTACGTGTGACAGTGTCATTGGAAAGTGCGAATACTCTGATCTTTGTAGCTGCAGTTGGGCTTTAAGCCTCTCGACAAGCATCCAAGACTGAGGGTATGACCAGCATTTAAAGGATAGTGAGAGGAGCCGGGCACTTGGAAATGTTATGAGAGAGTAATGAGAGTAGTATGAAGCTTTCACGAAACTCTTGTTGTCAGTGAAATTATTGTGCAAAATGTTTTGGGGGGTTGGTCATCTCTTTTTTGTTAAACAAATCTTCAAGTTAATCCTTGAGATGTGGATACTTTCTTTCGAAATGTCTGTGCATTTCCGATGGCAAATCTGACATATCCCATAGTCTAGTTTTAGCGGGCAGCAGTTATTTGAAACAAATTTAGGGAGAGAGAGAGAGAGCGCGAAGGCTGCGCAACATGGCTAGCTTGTGTGTGTGGTGTAGCTATACCTAGTCATGGCAACACAAATGATTTACTGAGGCATGCATAGTTCAGCGCATTGCACAAGTAGTATTTATTTGAATCAAATATGCCGCACACAAAGAAAAAACATATTTAAGAGAAATATACCGTAGACCAAGCATTCCTCCACGGACTGGTGTCGGTCCACAGACCAGCGTTTGAGAAAATCTAGTACAGGCTTTGAATCATTTTATTGAGAGCACACTAGGCGCACTTGGTATTGCGCACCCAGCAGAGAATAAGGGATGAGGGGCATCACCTGGCACACATGAGATACTATAAGCAGCTAATTTTCAAACACTGAGCGATATGACATTTAATTGATTACAAATTACATGACCCTCATCTGAACAACATTTTTAAAATACTAAACCCTCCCAAACTGAAATTGAAAAAGCATGACCCTACCCCATTTTCCTCCGGGTAACTATTGTGTAAATTAATGCCCATGATTTTGGAATGAGATGTTCAACGAGCACGTGTCCACATACGTTTGGTCATGTAGTGTATACTAATTTGAGTATCACAGATTTACCTATATTATATTATATATATAATATATATATCTTGTCTTTGAGGGCAGGCTGAGAAAAGAGGAGACGAAAAAGTAAACGTAACATGCATTAATGGACTATTGTCACGTCTATAATATCATGCCACTGAGAATGTGTTGACATTTCATTTTCATATTCCCCTGCATGCATTAGTCATCATCATAAGTAATTCATTGGCATCAAGTCAGATTGAATGAGTGGACACTGTTGCTCATCATCATGTTTCTCAAGAGTCAAGGTCAAATTGATGGCTACCCTTATACATTTACAACAATCCCTTTCTCTCTGGTTAGTTAGTCTCCTCCGGTATGTTTCTACCTCACAGGGAAGAGATGGTAGTTAATTAGGTTAAGGCATCTGGTTGAGATTGTTTGTGTGCACGTGGTTAAGGGTGTGTGTCTGCGTGTGAATATTGATAATGGTGGTGTCTGTCACTTGGCTGGTTGTCTGATTAATTACACGCAGCTGAACAGCACTGACCTTTCTCTCCCTGAGCTTTCGGCTGTGAAGTGTGTGTGCGTGTGCATGCGTGGGTGTGTGTGTGTGTGTGTGTGTGTGTGTGTGTGTGTGTGTGTGTGTGTGTGTGTGTGTGTGTCGGTGTGCATGCGTGCCTGTGTGCGTGGGTGTATGTGTGTGTGTCGGACCCCCATGCCAGTCCTGGCTACGTCGCTCACCCCTTGTCTGCTAATATCAGCTCCCGGCCTGGCCACAGTGGAGGCTATATGACAGCTTGACCAACCACATCAGCCCTGACAGGGGCATTGATCACTCAGGAAGCCAGTATGTCAGTCAGTGTCTGTGTGTTTGTGTGTGTGCCAAATCAAATCAAATGTTATTGGTCACATATACGTAGTTAGCAGATGTTAATGCGAGTGTAGTGAAATGCTGGTGCTTCTAGTTCCAACAGTGCAATAACATCTAACAAGTAATCTAACAATTCCACAACAACTACCTTATATACACAATGTAAGGGGATGGAATAGGAATATGTACATATAATATATGGATGAGCGATGACCGAGCGGCATAGGCAAGATGCAATAGATGGTATAGAATACAGTATATACATATGACATGAGTGATGCAAGACATGTAAAAATTATTGAAATGGCATTCTTAAAGTGACTAGCGATCTATTTACTAAAGTGACCAATGCTTGAGTCTGTATGTAGGCAGCTGCCTCTCTGTGTCAGTGATGGCTGTTTAACAGTCTGATGGCCTTGAGATAGAAGATGTTTTTTAGTTTCTCGGTCCCAGCTTTGATGCACCTGTAGTGACCTCACCTTCTGGATGGTAACGGGGTGAACAGGCAGTGGCTCGGGTGGTTGTTGTTGTTGATGATCTTTTTTGCCTTCTTGTGACATCGGGTGCTGTAGGTGTCCTGGAGAACAGGTTGTTTGCACCCGGTTTTGCATTGTGCAGACCCCACCACCCTCTGGAGATCCTTGCAGTTGTGGGTGGTGCAGTTGCCGTACCAGGCGGTGATACAGCCCGACAGGATAGTCTCAATTGTGCATCTGTAAAAGTGTGTGATGGTTTTAGGTGACAACCCAAATTTATTCAGCCTCCTGAGGTTCTTCAGCCTCCCGAGGAACCTAAAACCTTCCACCTTCTCCACTGCTGTCCCATTGATGTGGATAGGGAAATGCTCCCTCTGCTGTTTCCTGAAGTCCACGATCATCTCCTTTGTTTTGTTGACGTTGAGTGAGAGGTTGTTTTCCTGACATCACACTCCATGTGCCCTCACCTCCTCCCTGTAGGCTGTCTCGTCATTGTTGGACTTGATAGTCCATTACTGTTGTATCGTCTGCAAACTTGATGACTGAGTTGGAGGCGTGCATGACCACGCAGTCGTGGGTGAACAGGGAGTACTGGAGAGGGCTGAGCACACACCCTTGTGGGGTTCCAGTGTTGATGATCAGTGAAGTGGAGATGTTGTTTCCTACCTTCACCACCTGGATGCGCCCGTCAGAAAGTCCAAGAAACAATTGCATAAGGCGGGGTTGAGACCCAGGGCCTCAAGCTAAAAATGAGCTTGGAGGGTACTATGGTGTTAAATGCTGAGCTGTAGTCGATGAACAGCATTCTTACATAGGTATTCTTCTTCTCCAGAAGGGACAGGGCAGTGTGATGGCGATTGCATCGTCTGTGAACCTATTGGGGCGGTATGCAAATTGAAGTGGGTCTAAGGTGGCAGATAAGGTGGAGGTGATATGATCCTTGACTAGTCTCTCAAAGCACTTCATGATGACAGAAGTGAGTGCTAAGGGGCGATAGTAATTTAGTTCAGTTATCTTTGCCTTCTTTGGTACAGGAACAATGGTGGCCATCTTGAAGCATGTGGGGACAGCAGACTGGGATAGGGAGAGATTGAATATTTCCGTAAACACACCAGCCACCGGGTCTACGCATGTTTTGAGGACGCGTCTAGTGATGCCATCTAGGCCGGCAGGCTTCCGAGAGTTAACACGTTTAAATGTCTTACTTACATCGGCCACGGAGAAGGAGAGAGGTGGCCCGCAGTCCTTGATAGCGGCTCACATCTGTGGCACTGTATTATCCTTAAAGCGGGCAAAGAAGGTGTTTAGTTTGTCTGGAAGCAAGACATTAGTGTCCATGACACGGCTGGTTTTCTTTTTGTAGTCCATCATTTCCTGTTGACCTTGCCACATACGTCTCGTGTCTGAACCGTTGAATTGCGACTCCACTTTGTCCCTATACCGACATTTCGCTTGTTTGATTGCCTTGCGCAGGGAATAACTACACTGTTTATATTCGGCCATATGCCCAGTCATCTTTCCATGTTTAAATTAAGTGGTTCACGCTTTCAGTTTTCTGGTTAGGGTAGGTTTTAATAGTCATAGTGGGTACAAGGCACTTCCTTATAAACTCACTCACCGAATCAGCTTATAAATCTATGTTATTCTCTGTGGCTGCCCGGAACATTTGTCAGTCCTCGTGATCAAACAATCTTGAAGCGTGGATTCTGATTTGTCAGACCAGCGTTGGATAGTTCTAGGCATGGGGTACATCCTGTTTGAGTTTTTGCCTATAGGATGGTAGGAGCAAAATGGAGTCGTGGTCGGATTTGCCGAAGGGAGGGCAGGGGAGGGCCCTGTATGCATTGCAGAAGTTAGAGAAGCAGTGATCCAGTGTATTGCCCGCACGAGTGCTACAATCAATATGCTGATAGAATTTAGGTAGCCTTGTTCTCAAATTTGGTTTGTTAAAATCTCCAGCTACAATAAATGCAGCCTCGGGATAGTGAGGTGAAGTCCAGTGAAGTTTCTTGAGCGCCGTCGTGGTATCACGGCTGTGATAATAACCAACGAGAATTATCTTGAGAGATAATATGGTCGGCATTTGACTAAGGAATTATAGGTCAGGTGAACAAAAGGACTTGAGTTCCTATATGTTGTTACGATTACACCACCATGAGTCGTTAATCATAAAGCATACACCCCCCGCACTTGTTCTTCCCAGAGAGATGTTTATTTCTGTCGGCGTGATGCATAAAGAATCCCGGTGGCTATACCGACTCCGACAACATATCCCGAGAAATCCATGTTTCCGTGAAACAGAGAATGTTACAATCCATCATGTAAAAGCACAGCGATCCTTCTATGTAAATCATCCTATCCTGCCACACTGATTCCAGACCTGCTCTCTTATTTGTACATAGAGGTTATGGAGAGGGCCAGTGGGGTAAGTAACTGATCTTGACACAGGTCTTGGTAGTGGTGGTCAGCTAGCGAAGAGATCCCTACGTAATCACGTCACGTAGCCTAGTCTAGTCGTCTACCTACTGAATTTGAATCGTGGGAAAGCCAAATAAAAAATGTATAAGAAAAGGCAATCAAGTCTGACATTTTTGAAGTTCAAAAATACAGAGGTAGATGGTGATTCAAACCCAGAATGAGCCAGAAAACTGTCAGGGCAGGTGGAGAGGAGAGAGGGGCAAACTGTACCTTAAGGCGAAGCTGGGGGGGACAGTGCATCCACCGACTAAGTGCTCGGAGCAGGTGCAATTTGCAGTTCAAGAACAAGCAAGCATTTAACCCGTGGCTTGTCATGCAGAATTCTAAATTGGGCTTTACAACATGCAAAAAGTTAGGGAGCTTGTGTCTAGAATTAAAGGTAGGGAGTTTGACTGGAGGGATTAAACTAGCAAAAGAGTGGGTGGAATGTACAGTAAATTAACATCCTATGCATCAGGCGTAAAAAAACAACAACAAAGATCCCTCAGAAAAAAAGGTTTTTGAACATGCCTGAACCAAGGCACATTTAGTAGCAGCTAGCCTTGTAGAGGCTAAAGAGGACACCAAGGTTAACAAAAAATAAAATAAATATTGACACTACAGCCAGAGTCTTCAGAACAGCCTTAGAAGGAGGATAGCCGTCACAGCCACATGTCCACTCATAGCTTTTATCATGAAGTTGAATCTCAGGAGTTAAATGGACTTGACATGGGGAGAGTCATTGTGGGAGGTTTTGAAAACTAAGGATTTTTTTCCCCCCTTTACCTTCACAGAACAAGTTTGTAATCTGAATATGTGCTTCATAATATCACATAGGCAGGAGGCCTATATATTCTCATATATGTGTTCTGCTGTAACCTACATTGATTTATTTTATTTGAAGTTATATTCTGATATCGTGATATTTGTTCAACTGCTTACATTGATGTCTTGAAAATGATATGAGCCCCACAGCTCAGTGTGTGTGCGTGTGGCGGGTGTTCTGCAGTGTTGTCTATCAATGTTTCTGTACATTGATGTCTAGAAAACTAGGCTATAATACATTCGGACTTGTGTGAGCTCAAGTATACTCAAGTATGTGGGCATACTGCAGTGACGTCTGAAATGCTTCGAATGAATTTGCACCTTGGAGAGTGCTGTCCGTTTCACCGCCATAGATAGTAGGCTACTTGGCTGCTACGTTGTGTTTGACACTTTTTTTCTCAATGTGTTCTGGTACCTCAGAGCCCCGTGGATAACCCCCTCCCCGTCCCACACGTTCACTGTGTCTTCTGGGACCTCCCAATGTACAATTTAAGCACTGGGTGGAGCTGCCTGCTCTGTGTGAGCATGCCTGCCTGTGTTTATTACGGACATTAATACAATCACCATGTTTCATAAGAACAATGTTAGATTGCTATTTATGAAAACAACTGTCTGCACCTGATTAAGACTCTGTAATTAAGATGTTATCTTTATCAGTATTTTGGCTGTCGAACAAAACAGGCAGATGCTGATCGGGGCTTAGCACTGTGATGACACTTTTGTTTTAGAATGTTTCCATGTCTGAATAGTCTTAGCACTGAACTATTGATCTGTCAGTCAGTCACTGTGCATTGAAAGAAGTGTCCTGGAAATTGGAATGAATTGACATTACCACTCTAAATGGGAAGAAGGCTGTTTGACGAGGCCTACATTCTTCAACTGAAATTTGCGTTTACACAGACAGCTGCGTTTACACAGACAGCCCGATTAGGATATTTTGCCAATTATTTGCAAAACAGTTGATCTGATTGGTCAAAAGTCCAATTAGTGGAAAAAAGATCAGAATTGGGCATCCAGTGTAAATGTAGCCTAAAATGATTAATCCTTCTAATCCAGAAGTCTCCGTCATCATTCATTAAGACTTGGGTAATTGTCAAACGGTTATAAAACATGTTATTGGCTTGGAACTGGAGCACACCTGTGTCAGGAAATGAACTATATTTGTGACCATGTTTTTGGTTATGACATACGTCTGGGGCCAGACTTGTCATCCAACGTGTCTCGTGTTTACTCTACTGGCTGACAAGCCTGGGTTCAAATACTATTTGAAATCATTTCAAATACTTTCACAGTGTTTGATTGAGCTTGCCATGTGAAATGGAAGCAATCAAATAGTCTAAAAAGTGTAAACACCCACCAATCTAGTACTCCAGGCAGGCTAAAGCAAACGCTCAAAGTATTCAAAAGATTTCAACTACTATTTGAACCCAGGTCTGCTGGCTTGGTGTTTGTAGAACAGATTGCATGGGGATTTGTGACGAGGACGTCGTCGTGGCAATACAGATTTGCCAATTAACCTTGATGTGACTGTAATTACTAAGTCACTTTAGTAAAATGAATTAATTTCCCAAAAGGACGAACAAAACAAAATTATCTCACCCTCGTCCTGAAGAGAGACAATATGGCTGTCAGTAATTAGTGGCTGGTTCCATCATAGAAATAGAATTACTAGAACGGATAATTATATTAATCTGAGGGGCTTTTCTAGACTCCATTCTAGTTATTCTATTCCATATTCCTGTGGTTTCTTGTGTATTGTGGTTAATCTCCCCTCAGTGTATAGCTCTGATATGGTGACTGGCTACTCACAACACTGACATCTCCATGGTTCAACAATGAAATGCATCTGAAATTACACCCTATTCCCTTTAGTGCACAACTTTTGACCAGTTGTGCACTATATAGGGAATAGGGTGCCATTTGGGACTTACTCAATGTCCTTTCAACTTTTACGAAGGCATTAAAGCATATTCATTTATATACCGTCTCTATTTATATTCTTGTCAACCCCATCGCATTAATAGAGTGTGACTGCAAGGTCCCTTTTTATCTGTGGACATGGTTTTGTGGTGCAATACAATCCAAGGTAGTGTGTTAGATGTAATAGGTCATCCGTTACTGTGTGTAGAAGGCAAAAGTTATTTGAGGAATAAGAGATGACCATAAGAGCCTGTGGTGGTTGCAAGGTTGGAAGTGTTGGAAGGAAGGATAGTGTGTGTGTTTCTGCATGCGTGTGTGTGAGAGTCTGCATGTGTGTGTGTGTGTGTGTGTGTGTGTGTGTGTGTGTGTGTGTGTGTGTGTGTGTGTGTGTCGGAAGGTTGTAAGAAGTGTTTGATTGACACAGGGCTTGGTGTGTACGTAGGAATCGAAGGGGATAGGGACAACAAACGTTCTTAAAGTTCTTGGTTCAGTTCCCATGTTCTTAATTTGTGTTCCCCACAGAGGTCTGGGTGCTCTCTTCTCCTAATTGCACACACTTTAATTAACATGCAAATTTCCTAAAAGCAATTGTTATTTTGGGAAACTATTTCTCAGGTGGCATCGCCATTAAAGAGGTAGCTAAACGTTGTTGCCAGACAAGAAAAAGAACAGAGGAATTAAAAAAAGATTGACAAAGTAGCGTGACGTGAAAGTGAATTAAATCTATTGGGCTTTATTCCCTTCAATCCCTCCTCTCCCATGAACCCTTTCCTCCCAAGGATCGCTAGTCTTCATAGAAACACAGTGTTACAGTGGCAGCTTCAAATTGGGGGATTTGTAAGAAGTGCTATTGAGCGGTCTTCTGACTTGGCCTGAGCCAAGGTCTTAACAGGGGATTGAGTCATTGTATCAAAATAAAATACAAAAATACTTTAGATAAGTATTGTATTTCATGAAAATACATTCATTTTTGGTGTTTTGTGTTTTCAAAAATACATTTTCAAGTGCATGCCTTCACTACCACCACATTCTGAGTCACGGTAACAAAATAGTTTCACTTGCTATGACTGTGATATCTGGTTGTTTATCTACCTGAAGTTGCTCTGGATTCGAAATTCTACTAAATTACCAAAGAGTTCATGTTTACGTGAAAATAAGCAATTGCTAAACATATAACCGCGGGGACGGAGGGTTATGAGTCAACCCGTGCGTCACTAATCTGGATGTTTGTTTGAGTATGTGTTTGTGTGTGTAGATGTGTGTGATTGAGACCAAACGTGTGTGTGACACGTGTAACTCCCCCCACCGCCCCACCTGTGTGTGGTGTG
Source organism: Salvelinus fontinalis (assembly GCF_029448725.1). Classification (NCBI taxonomy): domain Eukaryota; kingdom Metazoa; phylum Chordata; class Actinopteri; order Salmoniformes; family Salmonidae; genus Salvelinus; species Salvelinus fontinalis. The sequence continues at coordinate 21,008,467 of NC_074703.1, read as the reverse complement.
TGTGTATGTGCTGCTAATGATTGTTGCTCCTGGTATGATGTCAGAATGTCAACATCCACCACAGCTCTCGCTCTCTCTCTCTCTTAGCCTGGGTATCAATGTGATCTGACAGGCAGTAAATGGAATTACAGAATGCTGAAATAGTACTATATTCACTTTATAAAAATATATTAGAGGGTGTCTGAACACGAGGCCTGCTAAATTAAAGTGTACTTGGAGGTATTGACAATGATGAAGAAGAATGGGCAAGGATGGGCAAGAATCCCATTATGGCCGGGTTGTTGGAGGAGCGGTCACGGTGACAGGTTTGTGTGTATGTGCGCACAGCAAAATAATGTGGAAATTGAGCAATTAAGGTGACTAAACTACTTGGAGTATTCCTGTATTGTAAACTGTCATGGTCAAAACATATTGATACAACAGTAGCTAAGATGGGGAGCAGTAGGTCCATAATGAAGCGCTGCTCTGCCACTATCAACAAGGTAAGTGCTACGGGCCCCAGTTTTGTCGCAACTAGGCTACTGTTCAGTAGTGTCGTCTGGTGCCAAAAAAAGGGACTTAGGAAAATTACAATTGGCTCAGAACAGGGCAGCACGGCTGGCTTTTAAAAGTACTCCGAGCGCTAACATTATATGCATGCCAATCTCTCATGGCTCAAAGTGGAAGAGAGATTGACTTCATTGACTACTTGTTATTGTAAGAAGTGTTGACAAGACGGATGTACCGAGCTGTCTGTTTAAACTCCTAGCACACAGCTCGGACACCCATGCATACCCCACAAGACATACCACCAGTGCCTCCTACATTGTAAACTTTCATTCATAGGCTAGGTTTAGCAACCTTATGAAGGGTATAGGGAAAATGATAGGATTATGCAGTGACCTAAACCTATCGATGTTAGATTGATCTGGGTGAATGGAATATGAATGACAGTCATCCAATGTGCTGTAATAGAAATAAGGCCATGCTCATCGTCCTCGCTCATCTTAAATGTCACGGACCGCCACTGCTTGGTATTTTGGTTCCTCACTTATGTGTGGCACAAATTGGGTTATGGGGGAGGGGAATGTGCAGAGTATATGCAAATGTTTTGCGGACTATTGTGTTTTTGGGGACATTACTGTTCACAAACAACTATTAGTCATTACTGAATATGCATCCCAAATGGAATCCTATCCCCTGTTTTCCCCATTACTTTTGACCAGAGCTCACATCAAATGTAGTGCACTCTACAGGGAGCCATTTGGGACACTTGCAGATGCATTAGCTTCACAGTCTCAGCTAGGCTCCAGCCAATTTACAGAGCAATTAGTCTCTCCATGTCACCAGGATATGTGTGTGAGAGAGAGAGAGAGACCATTTATTTATATATAAATATATATATTTTATATACGTATATATACATATATTTTTCTGTTATTTTTAGATATGTATACTTTGACAATGTAAGTAATAATGAACTTGCCATATCAATAAAGTCAATTGAATTGAATTGAGAGAGAGAGAGAGATGTAGAACTGGGGAAAGGGTTGCCTTGCTTTTTGGTCAAGAGTTCTTAGCTATTATATTATTCATTATTTAAATTCAACCATGAGCTCCTCACTTATGAGGAGTAAGAAATGATCGATTATAATAGATTTATCGGTGGTGACAGTGTTTCCTATCCTCAGTGCAGTGGGCAGCTGGGAAGAGGTGCTCTTATTCTCCATGGTGTGTCAGTGTCCCAGAACATTTTGGAATTAGTGCTACAGGAAGAAAATTGAGTGTATTGGTTCCTGATTTCCCTGAAAAGTCTGCTCATGCAGATCGCCACAGGATGTTTTTGTGCTGGTCAAGGGCAGTCAAGTCTGGAGTGAACCAAGGGCTATATCTGTTCTTTGTTCTACATTTTTTGAATGGGGCATGTTTATTTAAGATAGAGAGGAAAGCACTTTTGAAGAGCAACCAGGCATCCTCTACTGACGGGATGAGGTCAATATCCTTCCAGGATACCCGGGCCAGGTCGATTAGAAAGGCCTGCTCAATGAAGTGTTTTACGGAGTGTTTGATAGTGATGAGGGGTGGTCGGTTGACCGCGGACCCATTATGCACACAGGCAATGAGGCAGTGATCGCTGAGATCCTGGTTGAAAACAGCAGAGGTGTATTTAGAGGGCAAGTTGGTCAGGATGATATCTAAGAGGGTGCCCATGGTTACTGATTTAGGGTTGTACCTGGTAGGTTCCTTGATAATTTGTGTGAAATTGAGGGCATCCAGTTTAGATTGTAGGATGGCCGGGGTGTCAATAATGTCCCAGTTTAGGTCACCTAACAGTACAAACTCTGAAGATAGATGGGGGCGATCAATTCACATATGGTGTCCAGGGCACAGCTGGACGCTGAAGGGGGTCTATAACAAGTGGCAACCATGAGAGACTTGAATGAATGAATACACCACCGATCACACGCAAACACAGTTCACTTTCATAGCAGCCAGATACAAACAGCATTGTCACTTTGCTTGTTAATTCCTTCTCGCATATACACACTCCTCCTTTTCCCTTCGCTTGTGGACTTCAGTGTACAACATATCTCCTGTCTTTGACCAGGAGGAAAAACTTTCCAAGCCAAACTTTCATATCACATATCACAACCGCTAACCGCTACACACAGCCGATATTGTTGTCACCTTATTGGTCAACATAGCTACTAGAACTAACATGTTAGTAAACCTGTTACAATCGTGCTGTACACTGTACAGTTAGCAAGCAGTTTAGCAGTTACACTGGCGGACCCCGGTGGCAATAAATTAATAAAACCAAAAGCTTACCTTGACTTGGAAAAGTTCCAGTTTTGGATAGCCACAGCCAGCTAGCAAACATGGCATCCCTCTCTGTTTGAGCCAGATGATTGAGTACGCCAAACTAGCTAGCTGCATTCTCTAGCTAAGTATGTGAAAGTAATAAGAAAATTAAAAACAATATATAGCTGTCTCTCTCTCTTGTTTCTCCTTCATTTTTGTTCAACTCTTGTCTCTCTCTTTGAGTCAACAACTCACCACATTTTATGCACTGCAGTGCTAGTTAGATGTAGCTTATGCTTTCATATTAGATGTTCGGATGTTCGGCATCAGATATTCGGTGGGGAGCGCCAAGTCTAGGTCCAAGAGGCTTCTAAACAGCTTCTACCCCCAAGCCATATGACTCCTGAACATCTAATCAAATGGCTACTCAGACTATTTGCAATTCCCCCCCCTATGCTGCTGCTACTCTCTGTTATTATCTATGCATAGTCACTTTACTAACTCTTCCTATATGTCAGTGGAGGCTGGTGACTTGAAAAATGGAGAAGGATGGGAGACCAACGGTATAGGCGTTTGCTTTCGCCGTAAAGCATTTTTGAAATCGGACACGTTGGCTGGATTCACAACAAGTGTAGCTTTAATTTGGTATATTGAATGTGTGATTTCATGAAACTTACATTTTTATAGTAATTTATTTGAATTTGGCGCTCTGCATTGTCACTGGATGTTGGCCAGTTGGGACGCTAATTAAACTTTCATGAAATCACACATTCAATATACCAAATTAAAGCTACACTTGTTGTGAATCCAGCCAACTTGTCAGATTTCAAAAAAGCTTTACGGCGAAAGCAAACGATGCTATTATCTGAGGATAGCAACCAAGCAAACAAACACAGGTCATCATATTTGAACCCTCCAGGCGCGACACAAAACGCAGAAATAAAGATATAATTCATGCCTTACCTTTGACGAGGTTCTTCTGTTGTCACTCCAATATGTGCCATAAACATAACAAATGGTCCTTTTGTTCAATTAATTCTGTCGATATATATCCAAAATGTCCATTTATTTGGCGCGTTTGATCCAGAAAAACACCAGTTCCAACTCGCGCAACATGACTACAAAAGTTACCTGCAAGCTTTGTCCAAACACTTCAAACTACTTTTGTAATGGGAAGTTTTGAATATGGGATATACTGTGTTCAATACCGGAGGAAAACAAAGTGTATCTAGCTTTCAGGTCACGCGCCTCTAACAAAGAGTACACTTCCCTCTACCCTCATTCTGAACAGTGTTACTTCTTCATTTCTCAAAGGAAAAACCTCAACCAGTTTCTAAACACTGTTGACATCCAGTGAACGCGATAGGAACTGCAAGAAGGTCCCTTAGAAATCTAGATTCCCAATGAAATCCCATTGAAAGAGAGTGACCTCAAAAAAAAGGGATCTGAATGGTTTGTCCTCGGAGTTTCGCCTGCCAAATAAGTTATGTTATAGTCACAGACATGATTCACTGTTTTAGAAACTTCAGAGTATCCAAATATACTAATAATATGCATATCTTAGCTTCTGGGCATGAGTAGCAGGCAGTTTAATTTGGGCACGCTTTTCATCCAAAATTCCGAATGCTACCCCCTATCCTAGAGAAGTTAATTAATTATTTGGTGACATATGAATGTATTTAGTATAGTTTTATCTAAAAAGGTTAACTTTATTAATGTTTAACTATTTTTTATTTTTACGAAATTTACCTGAGGAGAATGGTCCTCCCCTTCCTCCTCTGAGGAGCCTTCACTGCTACATGTACAGTGCCTTGCAAAAGTATTCATCCCCCTTCCTATTTTGTTTCATGTAACGGCAGCATTCCTCCTCTTCAGACGAGGAATGAGGTGTAGCAGGGATCGGACCAAGACGCAGCGTAGCTTGTGCTCAACATATTTAATAATGACAATTAAACAGTGAACACTTACAAAATAACAAAATGTGGCAAACCGATACAGTCCTAGCCGGTGCAGAGAAAACACAGAGACAGGAAACAACCACCCACAAACCCCAACACAAAACAAGCCACCTATATATGATTCCCAATCAGAGACAACACAAAACACCTGCCTCTGATTGAGAACCATATTAGGCCAAACATAGAAACAGACAAACTAGACACAAAACATAGAATGCCCACCCAGCTCACGTCCTGACCAACATTAAAACATGCAAAACACACAAGAACTATGGTCAGAATGTGACATTTCATTACAGCCTGTAATTTAAATAGATTTTTATTTGGATTTCATGTATTGGGCATACACACAATAGTCTAAATTGGAGAAGTGAAAAAAATTACTTCTTTAAAAAAATTATATAATATAAAAATCGGAAAATTGGTGGGTGCATATATATTCACCTCCTTCGCTATGAAGCCCCTAAATAAGATCTGGTGAAACCAATTACCTTCAGATTTCAAATAATTTGTTAAAACTTCTTGAGAATACAGGGGGTGCTATTTCGCATTAGCATAATTGCCTCTACAGACTAAACTGCCTCTTATTCAATTATTGCTGTTACTATATGCATATAACCATATAGCATTGGATAGAAAACAAGCTATGGTTTCTAAAACCGTTCCAATTGAGTCTCTGAGTCAAACACAGGTCATTTCACAGCACTTTCCCTGAGCCTGAAAAAGATTGCAAGATGTGTATGCTCGCTTCAAAGCTCTGCCTATATATGGTCACGCCACCTATGACCCGAATGACACTTCCTTCTTCTTCCTCTGGGTGTCTGGAAGACGTCAGAGGAGAAATTTTTTGTTTATCTTGTACTGACGTGAAATAAGACTTATTTCTTTAGCGTGACCGACAACTTCCGGTTTCTGAGATGCGCGTTTTCAGAGGTGGCATTGTCTTTTGTTATGCTGACGTTACGGATGAAAACTATCTCCGTGTCGAAGTTTGTTTGCTACATGTGACCATATCACCGTAATGTATGTTTTTTCAATATAGTTTAATCAGATTATTAGAATTTTTTCGGGAGTTTTGCCGTGTTCCGTTCTTTGAGTTTTTTAACTTTGGGAATTGACCGTGCCAGTCGACCAGTACCCAGGCTAAATGAAGAGGGGAGGTTGCCATTGTGAATGGATTGAACGACTCATCAGGACTAAGGACACCTTGATCAACATTCTGATGAAAGACCAGCAATAGTAAGACCCAATTTACGATGTTATTTCATATATCTGTCGTGCATGTGAACTGGTCGGGCGCGTCCAGCCGGTTCTGGCTGGCCTGGTTATGCTAATTAGCGATACATTTTGTTTTCGCTATAAAACATTTAAAAAATCTGAAATATTGTTTGGATTCACCAGATGTTGGGCTTTCAATGTCTGTATGCTGTGTATTTTTTCTGAAATGTTTTAAGACAAGTAATTAGTTATATAACGTTGGTCTCTGTAATTGTTCTAGCTGCATCAGCACTATATCAGATTGCAGCTGCAATGTAGAACTGTGATTTATACCTGAAAAATGCACATTTAAAAAAAAAAAACTATGCTATACCATAAATATGTTATCAGACTGTCATCTTAAGAATTTTTTTGTTGGTTAGTGGCTATCAATATCTTAGTTTAGCCGAATTGGTGATAGCACCTGATGGAGTAAGAAACTGTTGGAGTAAGAAAATGGTGTCATTTTGCTAACGTGTTTAGCTAATAGATTTACATATTGTGTCTTCCCTGTAAAACATTTAAAAAATCTGAAATGGTGGTTTTATTCACAAGATCTGTGTCTTTCATTGGGTGTCTTGGACTTGTGATTTAATGATATTTAGATGCTACTATTTAATTGTGACGCTATGCTAGCGATGCTAATCAGTGTGGGGGGTGTGGGGGGTGCTCCCGGATCCGGGTTAGGTACTCTGTAGAGGTTAAAGAAAGTCCACCTGTGTGCAATCTAAGTGTGACATGATCTAAGTGTCACATGATATATTTACACCTGTTCTGAAAGGCCCCAGAGTCTGCAACACCACTAAGCAAGGGGCACCACAAACAAGCAAGCGGCACCATGAAGACCAAGGAGCTCTCCAAACAGGTCAGGGACAAAGTTGTGGAGAAGTACAGATCAGGGTTGGGTTATAAAAAAATATCAGAAACTTTGAACATCCCACGGAGCACCATTAAAACCGTTATTAAAAAATAGAAGGAATATGGCACCAAAACAAACCTGCCAAGAGAGGGCCGCCCACCAAAACTCACGGACCAGGCAAGGAGGGCATTAATCAAAGAGGCAACAAAGAGACCAAAGATAACCCTGAAGGAGCTGCAAAGCACCACAGCGGGATTGGAATATCTGTCCATAGGACCGCTTTAAGCCGTACACTCCACAGAGTTCCAATTGGAATGGAGTTGCTAGGCAGATCTGAGGCCATATAAATGGTCTTGGAACGTGGGGTGCAGTCTTTTCAACATTCGCCATGACGCAAGACAGACCTCAGGATGACGTTCTGGAAAGCTCCCGTTATAGGCCTTAGATATATCCGGCTCTGATTTTATTCGATATAGGTGTTAAAGACATCATAATGTTGTTATTTTAAACCGAGTTATATCAGTTTATATCAGTATATTGCGATTTTCGGATATTTCTTTGTGCTGCGTTATAGTGAGTTGGGCACGTCTTCGCCACATGGCTAATGTTTACTGCTAATTCCAAAGTTGAAGGCGACAATCTACAACCGAGCAACGATTCCTCTGGACAAAGGACAACTTGCCCAAGATTCTGATGGGAGCTCATCAAAAAGTAAGAAGTATTTATGATGTTAATTCGTTGTTCTGTTGAAAAATGTCAAACTACTATTCCGCCATTAATTTCGGTGCGGTCTCGCTTTAACGCATGCTGTATGTCGTAGTAACGTTAATTTTAAAAATCTAACACAGCAGTTGCATTAAGAACAAATGTATCTTTCATTTGCTGTCCAACCTGTATTTTTTTGTCAAGTTTATGATTAGTTACTGATTAGATTAGGTGCCTCTCCCAAGATTTCTCCCGACATTTTCTTTGCATTTTGGCTAGTATTCATATTGTATAACCACGATTTGTGCTGCTAAATATGCACATTTTCGAACAAACTCTATATGTATTGTGTAATATGTTATAGGACTGTCATCTGAAGAAGTTTGAGAAGGTTAGTGAAAAAATTTATATCTTTTGCTGGTTTATTCGTTATCGCTATTGTTGGCTTGAATCAATGCTGTTGTGTGGTTGGCTATTGTAGTAAGCTAATATAATGCTATATTGTGTTTTCGCTGTAAAACACTTAAAAAATCTGAAATATTGGCTGGATTCACAAGATCTTTGTCTTTCATTTGCTGTACGCTGTGTATTTTTCAGAAATGTTTTATGATGAGTATTTAGGTAATTCACGTTGGTCTCTGTAGTTATTCTAGTTGCTTTGGTGAGAGTTGTGATGGTGGCTGCAATGTAAAACTATGATTTATACCTGAAATATGCACATTTATCTAACAAAACATATGCTATACAATAAATATGTTATCAGACTGTCATCTGATGAAGTTGTTTCTTGGTTTGTGACTATTTATATCTTTATTTGGTCGAAATTGTGATAGCTACCTATGCAGGAAAAAAATGGTGGAAAAAAAGTTGTGTCTTTTGCTATCATGGTTAGCTAATAGAAATACATAGTGTCTTCCCTGTAAAACATTTTAAAAATCAGAAATGATGGCTGGATTCACAAGATGTGTATCTTTCATCTGGTGTCTTGGACTTGTGATTTAATGATATTTAGATGCTAGTATTTACTTGTGACGCTATGCTAGGCTATGCTAGTCAGCTTTTTTACTGATGGGGGTGCTCCCGGATCCGGGATTGTGTGCAAGTAGAAGTTAATAAGGAAAAAAGGCATGTGGGAGACTCCCCAAACATATGGAAGAAGGTACTCTGGTCAGATGAGACAAAAATGTAGCTTTTTTGCCATCAAGGAAACGCTATGTCTGGCGCAAACTCAACACCTCGCATCACCCCGAGAACACATTCCCCACAGTGCAGCATGGTGGTGGCAACATCATCCTGTGGGGATGTTTTTCATCGGCAGGGACTGGGAAACTGTTTAGAAATGAAGGAATGATGGATGGTGCTAAATACAGGGAAATTATTGAGGGAAACCTTTTGCAGTCTTCCAGAGATTTGAGACTGGGATGGAGGTTCACCTTCCAGCAGGACAATGACCCTAAGCATACTGCTAAAGCAACACTCGAGTGGTGTAAAGGAAAACATTGAAATATATTGGAATGACCTAGTCAAAGCTCAGACCTCTATCCAATTGAGAATCTGTCGGATGACTTAAAGATTGCTGTACACCAGCAGAACCCATCCAACTTGAAGGAACTGGAGCAGTTTTGCCTTGAAGATTGGGCAAAAATCCCAGTGGTTAGATGGGCCAAGCTTATAGAGATATACCCCAAGAGACTTGCAGCTGTAATTGCTGCAATAGGTGGATCTACAAAGTTATGCAAACACAAGTTTTCATTTTTTTGGTCTTATTTCTTGTTTGTCTCACAATAAAACATATTTTGCATCTTCAAAGTGGTAGGCATGTTGTGTAAATCAATTGATACAAACCCCCCCAAAACTATATTTTAATTCCAGGTTGTAAGGCAACAAAATAGGAAAAACGCCAAGTGGGGTGAAAAATTGTTTTGTACACTGCTGCTACTCACTGTTTGTTATCTATGCATAGTCACTTCAAACCTACCTACATGTACAAATTACCTCGACTAACCTGTACCCCTGCACGCTGACTCAGTACCGGTACCCGCTGTATATAGCCTTGTTATTGTTATGTATTGTGTTACTTTTAATAATTTTTTAGTCTAGTTTATTTGGTAAATATTTTCTTAACTCTTCTTGAACTGCACTGGTTGTTAAGGGTTGTAAGAAATCATTTCACGTAAGGTCTACACTTGTTGTATTCGGTGCATGTGACAAACAAAGTTTGATTTGATTTTGCTTTGGAACATTTCTGGGATATTTTATTTCAGCTCATTAAACATGGGACCAACGCTTTAGAGGTTCTTGCCTTTCAAATAATCCTTCTTGCGTCCCAAAGAGTAATCGATAAACCCTTACTTCCAAAAACGATTCTTACGATGTTAAAAGTTCTGGGTTAAAACCTTTGCCTTACAATGAACCTTGGTTATTTTTAGTATCAAATCAAATTTATTTATATAGCCCTTCTTACATCAGCTGATATCTCAAAGTGCTGTACAGAAACCCAGCCTAAAACCCCAAACAGCAAGCAATGCAGGTGTAGAAGCACGGTGGCTAGGAAAAACTCCCTAGAAAGGCCAAAACCTAGGAAGAAACCTAGAGAGGAACTAGGCTATGAGGGGTGGCCAGTCCTCTGCTGGCTGTGCCGGGTGGAAATTATAACAGAACATGGCCAAGATGTTCAAATGTTCATAAATGACCAGCATGGTCAAATAATAATAATCACAGTAGTTGTCGAGGGTGCAGCAAGTCAGCACCTCAGGAGTAAATGTCAGTTGGCTTTTCATAGCCGATCATTAAGAGTAACTCTACCGCTCCTGCGGTCTCTAGAGAGTTGAAAACAGCAGGTCTGGGACAGGTAGCACGTCCGGTGAACAGGTCAGGGTTCCATAGCCGCAGAACAGTTGAAACTGGAGCAGCAGCACGGCCAGGTGGACTGGGGACAGCAAGGAGTCATCATGCCAGGTAGTGCTGAGGCATGGTCCTAGGGCTCAGGTCCTCCAAGAGAGAGAAAGAAAGAGAGAAAGAGAGAATTAGAAAGAGCATACTTAAATTCACACAGGACACCGCATAAGACAGGAGAAGTACTCCAGATATAACAAACTGACCCTATCCCCCCGACAAATAAACTAATGCAGCATAAATACTGGAGGTTGAGACAGTTGGGGTCAGGAGACACTGTGGCCCCATCCGATGATACCGCCGGACAGGGCCAAACAGGACGGATATAACCCCACCCACTTTGCCAAAGCACAGCCCCCACACCACTAGAGGGATATCTTCAACCACCAACTTACCATCCTGAGACAAGGCCGAGTATAGCCCACAAAGATCTCCACCACGGCACAACCCAAGGGGGGGCGCCAACCCAGACAGGAAGATCACGTCAGTGACTCAACCCACTCAAGTGACGCTCCCCTCCTAGGGACGGCATGAAAGAGCACCAGTAAGCCAGTAACTCCTGTAATAGGGTTAGAGGCAGAGAATCCCAGTGGAGAGAGGGGAACCGGCCAGGACAGCAAGGGCGGTTCGTTGCTGCAGAGCCTTTCCGTTCACCTTCATACTCCTGGGCAGACTACACTCAATCATATGACCCACTGAAGAGATGAGTCTTCAGTAAAGACTTAACTTCTTGTGGGGAGGAGCCAGCATTTTCACTTTCGGAAAAATAGCATGCAAAAATTCAACTGCCTGCTCCTCATCCCCAGAATATAAGATATGCATGTTACTAGTAGATTTGGATAGACAACACTCTAAAGTTTCTAAAACTGTTTGAATCATATCTGTGAGAATAACAGAACTTATGTAGCAGGCAAAACCCTGAGGACAAACCATTCAGAATTTGTATTTTTTTGATGTCACTGTCAATGAAATTTTTTAGAGACCCCAGATTTCTAATTGACTTGCTTGCAGTTCCTACCGCTTCCACTGGATGTCACCAGTCCTTGGAAATTGGTTGAGGTTATTCCTTTGTGTACTGAAGAAGTAGCGCTATCGTAAATGAGGGTCACATGAAGTAAATTTTTTTAGAGAGCCACGTTACGAAAAAAGTTGTCAGCTTGTTTTCTTTTGTATTGGACACAGATCATCCCGTCTTCAAATTGATCGATTATTAACGTTTAAAAATACCTAACGTTGTATTACAAAATTAGTTTGAAATGTTTTGGTAAAGTTTACATGTAACTTTTGATATATTTTGTAGAGAAGTGGCCATAGTTGGAAGCTGTGTTTTTCTGGATGAAACGGTCCAAATAAATTGACGGAATTAATCGAACAAAAGGACCATTTGTGATGTTTATGGGACATATTGGAGTGTCAATAAAATAATTTCGTCAAAGGTAAGGCATGATTGAAATTTTATTTCTGCGTTTTGTGTCGCGCTTGCAGTGTTGAAATATGCTACTCTCTCTTTGTTGACATTGTGCTGTCATCAGATAATAGCATCTTATGCTTTCGCCGAAAAGCCTTTTTGAAATCTGACATGTTGGCTGGATTCACAACGAGTGTAGCTTTAATTTGGTATCTTACATGTGTGATTTAATGGAAGTTAGATTTTTATATCATGTTATTTGAATATGCCGTGCTGTATTTTCCCTGGCTATTGACCGGTGGGACGTTTTCCACCTGCCCCAGAGAGGTTAAAAGATGAGACCGATTCTGCGTCTCTCACATGGGTAGGCAGACCATTTCATAAAAATGGAGATCTATAGGAGAAAGCCCTGCCTCCAGCTGTTTGCTTAGAAATTCTAGCCACAATTAGGAGGCCTGCGTCTTGTGACCGTAGCGTACGTGTAGGTATGTACGGCAGGACCGAATCGGAAAGATAGGTAGGAGCAAGCCCATGTAATGCTTTGTAGGCTAGCAGTAAAACCTTGAAATCAGCCTTTGCCTTAACAGGAAGCCAGTGTAGGGAGGCTAGCACTGGAGTAATATGATCAAATTTTGGGGTTCTAGTCAGGATTCTAGCAGCCGTATTTAGTACTAACTGAAGTTTATTTAGTGCTTTATCCGGGTAGCCGGAAAGTAGAGCATTGCAGTAGTCTAACCAAGAAGTAACAAAACATGGATTAATTTTTCTGCATCATTTTTGTACAGAAAGTTTCAGATTTTTGCAATTTTACGTAGATGGAAAAAAGCTGTCCTTGAAACAGTCTTGATATGTTCGTCAAAAGAGAGATCGGGGTCCAGAGTAACGCAGAGGTCCTTCACAGTTTTATTTGAGACGACTTTACAACCATCAAGATTAATTGTCAGATTCAACAGAAGATCTCTTTGTTTCTTGGGACCTAGAACAAGCATCTCTGTTTTGTCCGAGTTTAAAAGTAGAACGTTTTCAGCCATCCACTTCCTTATGTCTGAAACACTGGCTTCTAGCGAGGGCAATTCTGGAGCTTCACCATGTTTCTTTGAAATGTACAGCTGTGTGTCATCCGCATAGCAGTGAAAGTTAACATTATGTTTTCGAATGACATCCCCAAGAGGTAAGATATATAGTGAAAACAATAGTGGTCCTAAAACGGAAACTTGAGGAACACCAAAATGTACAGTTGATTTGTCAGAGGACAAACCATTCACAGAGACAAACTGATATCTTTCTGACAGATAAGATCTAAACCAGGCCAGAACTTGTCCGTGTAGACAAATTTGGGTTTCCAATCTCTCCAAAAGAATGTGGTGATCGATGATATCAAAGGCAGCACTAAGGTCTAGAAGCACGAGGACAGATGCAGAGCCTCGGACTGACGCCATTAAAAGGTCATTTACCACCTTCACAAGTGCAGTCTCAGTGCTATGATGGGGTCTAAAACCAGACTGAAGCATTTCATATACAATGGTTGTCTTCAGGAAGGCAGTGAGTTGTTGCGCAACAGCTTTTTCAAAAATGTTTGAGAGGAATGGAAGATTCGATATAGGCCGATAGTTTTTTATATTTTCCGGGTCAAGGTTTGGCTTTTTCAAGAGAGGCTTTATTACTGCCACTTTTAGTGAGTTTGGTACACATCCGGTGGATAGAGAGCCGTTTATTGTGTTCAACATAGGAGAGCCAAGCACAGGAAGCAGCTCTTTCAGTAGTTTAGTTGGAATAGGGTCCAGTATAGACCTTGAAGGTTTACATTTAACATTTAAGTCATTTAGCAGACGCTCTTATCCAGAGCGACTTACAAATTGGAAAGTTCATACATATTCATCCTGGTCCCCCCATGGGAATTGAACCCTGGTCCCCCCGTGGGAATTGAACCCACAACCCTGGCGTTACAAGCGCCATGCTCTACCAACTGAGCCACACGGGACCGTTTAGAGGCCATGATTATTTTCATCATTGTGTCAAGAGATATAGCACTAAAACACTTGAGTGTCTCTCTTGATCCTAGGTCCTGGCAGAGTTTTGCAGACTCAGGACAGCTGAGCTTTGAAGGAATACGTAGATTTAAAGAGGAGTCCGTAATTTGCTTTCTAAAGATCACGATCTTTTCCTCAAAGAAGTTCATGAATTTATTACTGCTGTAGTGAAAGCCATCCTCACTTGGGGAATGCTGCTTTTAAGTTAGCTTTGTGACAGTATCAAAAATAAATTTTGGATTGTTCTTATTTTCATCAATTAAGTTGGAAAAATAGGATGATCGAGCAGCAGTGAAGGCTCTTCGATGCTGCACGGTACTGTCTTTCCAAGCTAGTCGGAAGACTTCCAGTTTGGTGTGGCGCCATTTCAGTTCCAATTTTCTGGAAGCTTGCTTCAGAGCTCGGGTATTTTCTGTATACCAGGGAGCTAGTTTCTTATGCATCTAGGGTATTGCGCAAGGTTAAATTGAGTTCCTCAGTTAGGTGGTTAACTGATTTTTGTCCTCTGACGTCCTTGGGTAGGCAGGAGTCTGGAAAGGCATCAAGGAATCTTTTTGATGTCAGAGAATTTATAGCACAACTTTTGATGCTCCTTGGTTGGGGTCTGAGCAGATTATTTGTCGCGATTGCAAACGTAATAAAATGGTGGTCCGATCGTCCAGGATTATGAGGAAAAACATTAAGATCTACAACATTTATTTCATGGGACAAAACTAGTTCCAGAGTATGACTGTGGCAGTGAGTAGGTCCAGAGACATGTTGGACAAAACCCGCTGAGTCGATAATGGCTCCGAAAGCCTTTTGGAGTGTGTTTGTGGACTTTTCCATGTGAATATTAAAATGACCAAAAATTTGAATATTATCTGCTATGACTACAAGGTCCGATAGGAATTCAGGGAACTCAGTGAGGAACGCTGTATATGGCCCAGGAGGCCTGTAAACAGTAGCTATAAAAAGTGATTGAGTAGGCTGCATAGATTTCGTGACTAGAAGCTCAAAAGACGAAAACGTCATATTTCTTTGGGTAAATTGAAATTTGCTATCGTAAATGTTAGCAACACCTCCGCCTTTGCGGGATGCACGGGGGATATGGTCACTAGTGTAACCAGGAGGTGAGGCCTCATTTAACACAGTAAATTCATCAGGCTTAAGCCATGTTTCAGTCAGGCCAATCACATCAAGATTATGATCATTGACTATAACTGCCTTGGAAGTGAGGGATCTAACATTAAGTAGCCCTATTTTGAGATGTGAGGTATCACGATCTCTTTCAATAATGGCAGGAATGGAGGAGGTCCTTATCCTTATCCTAGTGTTTTGCTAAGGAGAACACCGCCATGTTTAGTTTTGCCCAACCTAGGTCGAGGCACATACACGGTCTCAATGGGGATAGTAGAACCCTATCCCTCCAGAAATAACCCTTTTGGGAAAAACATTTCTAAGGGAGTGTGTGTGTGTGTGTGTGTGTGTGTCTGCATGCGTGTGATATTCTGTTTACGCCCCCCCCCTCAAATTCAAAGTATGTGGCAGGGCGACTTAATGAATCTGTTTTCTATTTGATCTAATTTTGAACGGTAAACATTTGAAGTCGCAGCCCTTTGTTTAATGTTAGTAATTATTTATGAGTTTCCTTTGATACAACAGTTTCTGTCAATGTTTGTTCTCAAGGGCACTGTTTAGATTTTCTATTTGTCCTAGTTAATCAAAAGCCGCATAATACCCACCCACAATAATAATTAATCACGTGTATGATCGTGTTAGCCCTACCTACATCTAAACTCACACAGGAAGCCCAATTCTGATCTTTTGCCCATATATTGGACAATAGTTGAAAAAAATTCAGAATTAGTTTGCCTGTGTAAACTTAGAATAAGGGGTGAAGTCAATGGGTTCATATTTCCAGCCTTGGTTAGATTAGGGGTTCTTGGAGGAACCTTTCATGTTTCAATGTAGCAAAGGAACATGGGCACTTAGAATGTATTTCATCATTGTATTTGTTGCGATGGCTTTATTACCCATTCCTAAATAAGTACAATTTTAATAGCAATGTCTATTAATACAACATTGGCTGTTAAGCCAATGAAATTACATGGATTTAGCCTCCCGTTTCAATTCAGAAAAGTTTATTGTGATGGTAATGATCTTTGTTTATGATGATACTGTTTAGGTATTGCCTCAGGTCGCTAGCTAACTACAGTATCTTCAACTTAGCTTAGCTTTTTGCTAGGTGCTCTGTGTAAGAGAAACAGTAATAATATTGTAGCAGGGACAGTCTATTCGAATATTGGAGGCTTGGCTTATTGGTGGAGAGGCTTTCAGATAGTTATTTTTGGCCGTCCATGAGAATGTCATGCCTGTTCATGTGTTCTGTTGTTTTGTCAGTAAAGGTTAAAGGGGATCGATTGGGATTTTGGCAACGCAACCCTCAATCTACTTCCCCAGAGTCAGATGAACATTGTATGTCTGTAACGGCAGTCTAAGTCGTCCTCCTCCTCAGACGAGGAGAGGCGAGAAGGATCTGAGGACCAATGTGCAGCGTGGTAATTTTCCATGATGTAATTAACACAAAACAAGACACTATACAAAATGACAAAACAACCTAGCCGGCACAGTCCTAGCTGGTGCAGACAAAACACAAAGACAGGAAACAACCACCCACAAATCCCCAACACAAAACAAGCCACCTATATATGATTCTCAATCAGGGACAACGATTGACAGCTGCCTCTGATTGAGAACCATATTAGGCTGGACACAGAAACAGACAAACTAGACACACAACATAGAATGCCCACCCCAACTCACGCCCTGACCAACACTAAACAAATACAAAAAACAAGGGAAAACAGGTCAGGAACGTGACAATGTCTCAGCGTCCAGTTTGAAGGTATGAACTTGATACTAAGCCGTGTTTTCATGTGTTGCTGCTATGCTATGTTGTCTTAGGTCTCTCTTGATGTGGTGTCTCTCTTGTCGTGATGTGTGTTTTGTCCCATTTTTTCATTTTTAATCCTCAGTCCCTGCAGGAGGCCTTTGCTTTCTGGTAGGCCATCGTTGTAAAAAAGAATATGTTCTTCACTGACTTGCCTAGTTAAATAAAGGTTAAATAAAAATAAATAAAACAAGCCCCTCCACCACTGTACTTCTGCACCTGCATTGCTTGCTGTTTGGGGTTTTAGGCTGGGTTTCTGTACAGCACTCTGAGATATCAGCTGATGTAAGAAGGGCTTTATAAATATTTTTTTTTGATTTGATTTCTGAGCCAATGCTAACTAACTTAGCGCAAAGACTGGAACCTACCTTGTATGTTTCTTAATGATTTCTAATGTATCAACATGACCGAGCAGCAGAGATTACTGTTCGATTTGAGAATGGCGCTCCTCCTTCACCCCTTTCGCCCGTTCACGTTACGGGCCATGCTATGCTCGTATGCTGAAATCAACACCAACGAGCGATGGAGACGGACAACTACCACTGCTCGACCATCCCGAGGTCAACGGGCCAGTCAATTGGGCATTTCTGAAGTATATTAGAGCATGTCCAATTTGTCATGGTAAACGCCCATTGTAAGACATTGCAAATGGACAGCCATGCACCTGGTAATCTGAAAGGGTTACCAGGAGCACATATATAAAATGTTTTTTAATGCCTTTAGGGGGGTGCAAGGGGTCCATGGCCGGGTAGGGAGCACCCCCCACCCGGGCCCATCCAATAGAGGGCGCTATGGTGATTTTGGAGATTTTAATAAAAAAAAATAAAAAAAACGACAGCACCAAATTGCACCAAATTCTTACTTCCTATGACTTCCTATGATTAGACATGACAAATAGACCTAGGTTGATTCAGGGCTTAACATAGTGATATATATAATTTGGTCCGTATAAAAGCCATTTGGACATTTGTTATGCCATTTGGACATGGTTCACTGACTTTTGGGTTCGGAAGCTGACGTCCACCCCCGCCCCTGTAGTCAATGAACAGCATTCTCGCATAGGTGTTCCATTTGTCCAGGTTGGAAAGGGCAGTGTGGAGTGCGATTGAGATTGTGTCATCTGTGGATCTGTTGAGGTGGTATGTGAATTGGAGTGGGTCTTGGCTATCCGGAAAGGATGCTGTTGATGTGTGCCATGACCAGTCTTTCAAAGCACTTCATGACTACTGAGTGCTATGGGGCGGTAATCATTTAGGCAGGTTACCTTCGCTTCCTTGGACACCGGGACTATACGTTCTACTTGAAACATGTAAGTATTACAGACTCAGTCAGGGAGAGGTTGAAAATGTTAGTGAAGACACTTGCCAGTTGGTCCACGCATGCTTTAAGTACATGTCCTGGTAATCCCCGCCTTTTTGTGAAAGTTGACCTGTTTAAAGGTCTCACTCACATCAGCTACCAAGAGGGTTATCACACAGTTATCCAGAACTGCTGATGCTCTTCTGCGTGCTTCAGTGTTGCTTGCCTCGAAGCGAGCATAAGAGGCATTTAGCTTGTCTGTTAGGCTCACGTCACTGGGCAGCTCGCGTCTGGGTTCCCCCTTGTGGTCCGTAATAGTTAAAGCCCTGCCACATCCGACGAGCATCAGAGCCAATATAGTAGGATTCAATCTTAACTTTTTAAGGCTAGGGGGCAGTATTCCGAAGTTTGGATGACTGAGGTTCCCAAAATAAACTGCCTGTTACTCAGGCCCAGAAGCTAGAATATGCATATGCATGGTAGTATTGGATAGGAAAAACTCTAAAGTTTCTAAAACTGTTAAAATAATGGCTGGGTGTATAACAGAACTGATTTGGCAGGCGAAACCCAGAGGACAATCCATCCAGGATTTTTTTTTTTTTTATGTCATTTTCAATGGAATACTCAATGCCGTTGGATGAATCGCGGAACATATTCCAGTCTGTGCTATCAAAACAGTCCTGCAGCGTAGCAGCCGCGCCATCTGACCACTTCTGTATTGAGTGAGTCACTGGTACTTCCTGCTTTAGATTTTCCTTGTAAGCAGGAATCAGGAGGATGGAATTATGGTCAGATTGGCCAAATGGAGGGTGCACATAAAGATTCTTTCAGTGTTGTGCAGAAATTTGTTTACATCCCTGTTAGTGATCATTTCTCATTTGCCAAGATAATCCATCCACCTGACAGTTGTGGCATATTTAGTAGCTGATTAATCACCACAAACATTACACAGGTGCACCTGGGGGTAAAAAAAGGCCACTCTAAAATGTGCAGTTTTGTCACAACACAATGCCATAGATGTCTCAAGTGTTGAGGAGGTATGCAATTAGCATGCTTACTGCAGGAATGTCCACCAGAGCTGTTGCCATAGAATTTAATTTAAAAAAATTGAACATCTAGCCACTGGGATTTTTGCCCATTCTTCAAGGCACACCTGCTCCAGCTCCTTCACGTTGGATGGGTTTCGCTGGTGTACAGCAATTTTTAAGTCATACGACAGATTGTCAATTGGATTTAGGTCTGGGCTTTGACTAGGCCATTCCAAGATATTTAAATGTTTCCCCTTAAACCACTCAAGTGTTGCTTTAGCAGTATGCTTAGGGTCATTGTCCTACTGGAAGGTGAACCTCCATCCCAGTCTCAAATCTCTGGAAGACTGAAACAGGTTTCCCTAAATAATTTCCCTGTATTTAGCACAATACATCATTCCTTCAATTCTGACCAGTTTCCCAGTCCCTGCCGATTAAAAACACCCCCACAGCATGATACTTCCACCACCATGCTTCACTGTGGGGATGGTATTCTCGGGGTGTTGTGAGGTGTTGGGTTTGCGCCAGACATAGCATTTCCCTATATTGCAGAAAAGCAACCCTCGCCACCGACCCCGGACTGGGGACCCTCGCAGCGGGCCCAGGACAGGAGGGCGACTCTGGCAGCGGGCCCAGGACAGGAGGGCGACTCTGGCAGCTCCGGACAGGAGGGCGACTCTGGCAGCTCCGGACAGGAGGGCGACTCTGGCAGCTCCGGACAGGAGGGCGACTCTGGCAGCTCCGGACAGGAGGGCGACTCTGGCAGCTCCGGACAGGAGGGCGACTCTGGCAGCTCCGGACAGGAGGGCGACTCTGGCAGCTCCGGACAGGAGGGCGACTCTGGCAGCTCCGGACAGGAGGGCGACTCTGGCAGCTCCGGACAGGAGGGCGACTCTGGCAGCTCCGGACAGGAGGGCGACTCTGGCAGCTCCGGACAGGAGGGCGACTCTGGCAGCTCCGGACAGGAGGGCGACTCTGGCAGCTCCGGACAGGAGGGCGACTCTGGCAGCTCCGGACAGGAGGGCGACTCTGGCAGCTCCGGACAGGAGGGCGACTCTGGCAGCTCCGGACAGGAGGGCGACTCTGGCAGCTCCGGACAGGAGGGCGACTCTGGCAGCTCCGGACAGGAGGGCGACTCTGGCAGCTCCGGACAGGAGGGCGACTCTGGCAGCTCCGGACAGGAGGGCGACTCTGGCAGCTCCGGACAGGAGGGCGACTCTGAAGGCCTCGTGCCATGACTCCTCACTGGAGGCTTTGTCCCATGGATCATCACTGTAGTGCATAGACACACAGGAGGCCTGGCTCTGGGAGAAGGCACAGGACTCACCAGGCTGGGGAGACATGCAGGAGGGTTAGGGCTTAGTACAGGCACAGGACTCACCGGGCTGGGGAGACATGCAGTAGGCCTTGTCCTTGGCCGAGGCACCGGATGCACTGGGCCTTGGAGGCGCACTGGAGGTCTCGAGCAACGAGCCTGCACAACCCATCCTGGCTGGATGATGACTTTGACCCTGCACGTGCGGGGCGCAAGCACAGGACACACTGGGCTGTGCAGACGCACTGGGGACAGTGTGCAGAGCCAGCGCAGGATATCCTGGGCAGTAGAGATGTATTGGAGGTCTGGATAGCAGGGCTGGCACAATCACTCCTGGCTCGATGCCCACTCTAGCCCGGCCGACGCGAGGAGCTGCGATGTAGCGCATCGGGCTATGAATATGTACTGGATACACCGTGCACTCCACTGCATAACACGGTGCCTGACCAGTACGACGCTCCACCTGGTAAGCACGAGGAGTTGGCTCAGGTCTCCGACCTGACTCCGCCAATCTCCCCGCGTGCCCCCCCCCCCAAAAAAAATGTTTGGGGCTGCCTCTCGGGCTTCCTTGCCAGCCGTGTTCCCTCGTACCGCTGGGTCCCTTCTCCTGCTGCCTCCGCTCTCCTGGCTGCCTCCACCTGTGCCCATGGGAGGCGATCCCTTCCAGCCAGGATCTCCTCCCATGTGTAGGATCTCTTCACGTCCAGAATGTCCTCCCATATCCATTCTTCCTTGTTTCCACGCTGCTTACGTTTACATTACATTTAAGGCATTTAGCAGACGCTCTTATCCAGAGCGACTTACAATTTGGTGCATTCACCTTATGATATCCAGTGGAACAGCCACTTTACAATAGTGCATCTAAATCTTTTAAGGGGGGGGGGGGGGTGTCAGAAGGATTGCTTTATCCTATCCTAGGTATTCCTTAAAAAGGTGGGGTTTCAGGTGTCTCCCTGGAAGGTGGTGATTGACTCCGCTGTCCTGGCGTCGTGAGGGAGTTTGTTCCACCATTGGGGTGCCAGAGCAGCGAACAGTTTTGACTGGGCTGAGAGGGAACTGTACTTCCTCAGTGGTAGGGAGGCGAGCAGGCCAGAGGTGGATGAACGCAGTGCCCTTGTTTGGGTGTAGGGCCTGATCAGAGCCTGAAGGTACTGAGGTGCCGTTCCCCTCACAGCTCCGTAGGCAAGCACAATGGTCTTGTAGCGGATGCGAGCTTCAACTGGAAGCCAGTGGAGAGAGCGGAGGAGCGGGGTGACGTGAGAGAACTTGGGAAGGTTGAACACCAGACGGGCTGCGGCGTTCTGGATGAGTTGTAGGGGTTTAATGGCACAGGCAGGGAGTCCGTTGGTGGTGGGTTGTTCTGTAACGGCTGTTGGAAGGAGAGGACCAAGGTACAGCCTTGTACGTGTCCATATTTATTAAATTAACACTGAAATAACAAAGAATAACGACCGAAACAGTACTGGCTGGTGCAGACACACAACAGGAAACAACAACCCACAAAACACAGGTGGGAGGAGGCTACCTAAGTATGGTTCTCAATCAGAGACAACAATAGACAGCTGCCTCTGATTGAGAACCACACTCGCCAAACACATAGAAATATAAAACATAGAACAAAAACATAGAATGCTCATCCCAACTCACGCCCTGACCAAACCAAAAATAGAGACATAACAAAGGAACAAAGGTCAGAACGTGACAGTTATTGTATATAACTGCCTTCATTTTGTGATTGGGACTGAATTGTGTGTCCTCACAAGGTTAGCTGTACAATACTTTGTGTGTGGGTGCGTGTGCGTGTGCGTGTAAAAAATAAGATTTCTGATTCACATTGACAATTACAGGCTGTCCAATCTGAATGTTGATCTATATGAAGAGAGAAAATTGGTTGTAATTGGTTAATGAGCTGGAAAAGAAAGCTTCTTGATCTAATTTTAGTGCTTAATTAACCTTGTAGTTAGAAAGATTTCCCCTGGCGGTGGGGACAAGGATGATTGGGTTACCTTGGTCTCTGTCTCTCTCTCTCTGTCGCTTTTCCCCCCTCTCGTTTTCTTTCTCTCTCTCATTATTTCTCTCTTTTGTTTTCTCCCTCTCTCTCTCTCTCCCATAATGTCAAAAGGATTGTCTGTTCTCACCCTTCCTATCCTACCTCCATGTCCAACCTCTCCAGTCGGTATCACTACCTTGGTGTGTCACTGGATTATGTATGGTTGACGAGGCATCATGCCCACAGTGCCCCCATTAGATGTCTCCTTTTTAAAAAATTAAAACATGTATATATATTTTTGTTGTTTCTCTGTAATACTAGCCACCTACAAATTGTATGAAGTTGGCTTTAGCTCAGATAGGATTTTGAGAGATTGGGAACCTATCTAACCTCCTATCTAACTACCAAGAAGCCATTTCAGGCTATTGATATAGTTAGAGTACCTACAATGTCTAACTATTTTAGCTGGCATGCCTGCTGGCAAGGTTGGTAGACTTTAGAAAAGCAAGCAATTACTAAATGTACTGAATAAGACTCACATTCCTTTCAATTTTTACACAGATTTTAGCAGAGATGCTGAGAAGCAAATTTAGTTTATTTAAAAAAGAATCACTGGAGGATACAGATGATTCAAGGGGTATTCTTAGGTGCAGAGAAAAAAACAAATTTTTACATAGAATTAAGCATAATGAGTATGGCTCTAGATTGCAGGAAAAACGTGTTTCTGAAAAAAAAATGTATCCAACCCAGCCATCCTCACGGACTTTGTGCCCCCAATGACTTTTGGGGTGGATGACCCCCCTGAATGGTTGGGACCTCTTAGGTTAGCAGGATGAGAGGGATTTGAACATGCAAACCTGCTATCTGCTTGGTAAAGATCTCCAACTAAGCAACTCAAATAAAACTACATATTTGAGTTGCTACTCAAATAAAACTACATATTTTAGTTGCTACTTAGCTGGAGATCTTTACCAAGTAAAAGCATTTGTATCTTCCTGCACGTGTACGCACCTGCACCTGCACCTGTATGTGTGTGTTGTGGGAGCATTTATATCCAGAATAAAGGGGTATTATAAATAGAACAGGGCATGTTGCTCTCTCTCTCTCCTAACGATGGAGCAGGCAGGGCGGCCCAGTTCCTTAGCCCTGGGGGTCTGGACCCAGTTCAGTTCTGACAGGAGAGGAGAGGCTGCTTGGATCTCTGTGTCCGACGGACCCATGTCCCAGCGGGACCCAAGACCCAAGCCCAGAGACCCCCTCTCTCCCTATCTCTCATTATATCTAGGCCTCTTCCAGGTGAGCACCCCCCCCCTCCTCCTCTGCCCACGCTTCTCTCGGCCAGGAGTGCTCTCAACCTCCATCCCTTTTTCAGTTTTACTTCCTCCCTTGTTCTCTCTATATCCAGCCATCAGCCAGGTGAGCTCTCACCCTCCATCCCGCTCTCCATCCATCTCTCTGTTCCTCTCTCTCTCTCATTATCTCTCGCATTCTGCCAGGTGAAACTCCCTCCCTCTCTCTTCATTCCAATGCCAGGTGAGCTCTTACCCTCCATCACTTTCCAACTGTGCCATATGGCCAGGTGCAGCCCAGTTCGGCCCAACCCTCAGACCCGTTTAAATTGACTGCCAGAGGGTCACCCTGTCATCCTGTCTCTGTGGAGGGATGCTGGGTACAGAGAAGGAGAGAGGAGAGTACATAAACACATTTGATCTAGCTTGATTCACACCCTGGACTCTTACACAGCACATTTTCCAGAGTTGAATCAACTCTAAGAGGGTTGAATTTAACACTGTTCCGGTGTCTATACAGTCCATACTCTTCAGAGTTGAATAAACCCTTTGCTTAGGGCACAATTCAGTCTGTAAAGCTGAAGTGTTAAAGATTTCAAAATCTAAATGTCAAGGCTATTTACGATTGAGCCAACATATGCAGTTTAATTGTGAATGCAGTCTCCTCTAAACCGGGAACATTGCATTTAAATTTCAATCACCTTGTAAAGTTGAACATCCATGAAGAGGACTGCATAGAGTGTTAAGCCTGTGGCTAGACTTTAACATTAATCTGAAGACTGTTATCTATCTAATTATCTAACTATGTTTAATTGTTACCTGATTAAATTAACTCATTGGGATCTGGGGCATCACGAGAGTGGTTCTTTAAAGAGTTACCATCTCCTGAATTAAACTCTAAAAGTCTTTACCCATCACATCCTTCATTATGCACACCAGTCACCATCATAACGCGCAGCAGCGCACATTGGACTCACCTGGACTCCTTCATTTTGTTGATTGCCTTCCCCATTTCTGTCTGCTCCCCAATTTGTTCCCTGTGTCAGCATTAATGTCATAATGTGTATATGTCCAGACGCTATCCTGTACTGTTCCGTGTCCGTTGATATTAAATGTTCACTCCCTGTACCTGCTTCTTGTCTCTACCAGTGGCGAGCGTTACAATTCTGCACAGTTGTAACCCCCTTGCATCTGCAAAAACACAAGCCTTACTTATGATTCAGTACTACACAAATTGGTTTTGTTATTGGTACACTAGCTAATTAAATGGGAACACAGGATAAACACACACACTCTGCACCGGTATTTGACTGGAGACGTAATAAGCTGAAAACAGGTTCCTAGTGGAATGACAAAAACATGGATGCTTGTTAACTTCTCTAGGGTATGTGGGACGGTAGCGTCCCACCTCGTCAACAGCCAGTGAAACTGCAGGGCGCCAAATTCAAAACAACAGAAATCCCATAATTTAAATTCCTTAAACATACAAGTATTTTACACCATTTTAAAGCTACACTTGTTGTAAATCCAGCCAAAGTCTGATTTCAAAAAGGTTTTACGACGAAAGCACACCAACAATTATGTTAGGTATGAGGCGAGTCACAGAAAAAGACAGCCATAACAAAAAGCTCAAACGTGACGACAAAATATATCAAAGGTTACCTGTAAACTTTGCCCAAAAATTTCAAATTACTTTTGTAATACAACTTTAGGTATTTTTTAACGTTAATAATTGATAAAATTGAAGACGGGATGATCTGTGTTGAATACAGGATTAAAACCAACTAAAGCCAAATTTCTGCTCACGCGCTTCTATCTAACAGGTTTCCTCGAGTGACTCGACTTCAAGATGGCCGTACTTCTTCATTACACAAATGAATAACCTCAACTAATTTCTCAGGACTGTTGACATCCTGTGGAAGCCATAGGAACTGCAAGCAGGTCACTTAGAAATCTGGTTTTCCAATGAAATTACATTGAAAAGCGAGTGACCTCAAAAAAAAAAATTCTGAATGGTTTGTCCTCAGGATTTCGCCTGCTAAACAAGTTCTGTTATACTCACAGACATGATTCAAACAGTTTTATAAACTTCATAGTGTTTTCTATCCAAATCTACTAACAATATGCATGTCTTATATTCTTTGGATGAGTAGCTGGCAGTTGAATTTGGGTATGCTTTTCATCCAAACGTGAAAATGCTGCCCCCTACCCTAGAGAAGATAACTTCTACTTCATCACCATCCCGGATCCGGGAGCATCCTCAGCAGTAAAAAGCTGACTAGCATAGCCTAGCATAGCGCCACAAGTAAATACTAGCATATAAATATCATGAAATCACAAGTCCAATATAGCAAATGAAAGATACACATCTTGTGAATCCAGCCATCATTTCCGATTTTTTTAATGTTTTACAGCGAAAACACAGTATGTATTTCTATTAGCTAACCACAATAGCAAAAGACTCAAAAGAAAAAGAAAAAGCAAAAGAATTTTTTTACCGTATAGGTAGCTATCACAAAACTGACCAAATAGAGATATAATTAGTCACTAACCAAGAAACAACTTCATCAGATGACAGTCTTATAACATGTTATACAATAAATCTATGTTTTGTTCGAAAATGTGCATATTTGAGGTATAAATAATAGTTTTACATTGCAGCTACCATCAAAAATATCACCAAAGCAGCCAGCCAATAATTACAGAGAGCAACGTGAATTACCTAAATACTCATCATGAAACATTTATGAAAAATACATGGTGTACAGCAAATGAAAGATAAACATCTTGTGAATCCAGCCAATATTTCCGATTTTTTTTAAGTGTTTTACAGCGAAAACACAACATAGCATTATATTAGCTTACCACAATTGCCAAGCACACAACCGCATTCATTCACCGCAAAGGTAGGGATCGCAAAAAAAGAGCAAAATATATAAAATTAAATCACTAACCCTGACCAACTTCATCAGAGGACAGTCCTATAATATCAGGTTATACAATACACTTATGTTTTGTTCGAAAATGTGCATATTTTGAGCTGAAAACCGTGGTTATACATTGTGAAAATGTAGTTACTGTCACGTTCCTGACCTGTTTTCTGTTGTTTTGTATGTGTGTGATGGTCAGGG
This sequence comes from Salvelinus fontinalis, assembly GCF_029448725.1. Lineage (NCBI taxonomy): Eukaryota > Metazoa > Chordata > Actinopteri > Salmoniformes > Salmonidae > Salvelinus > Salvelinus fontinalis. Next base: position 20,981,590 of record NC_074703.1, on the reverse strand, counting down.
CGTGAGTTTTGGGTGGGCAGTCTATGTTTTCTGTTTCTATGTTGGTTTTGGGTTGCCTGGTATGGCTCTTAATTAGAGGCAGGTGTTTTGCGTTTTCCTCTAATTGAGAGTCATATTAAGGTAGGTTGTTCTCACTGTTTGTTTGTGGGTGATTGTCTCCTGTGTCAGTGTCTGTATGTTACGCCACACGGGACTGTTCCGGTTTTTGTTAGTTCGTTCGTTTTATGTAGTCTGTTTTCCTGGTTCATGCGTTCGTCACGTTGTATGTAAGTTCGTGTCCAGGTCTGTCTACAATCGTTTATTTGTTTTGTAATTATTCAAGTGTTCGTCGTGTTCTTCTGTTTTTCTTTATTAAATCATTATGTATTCACAACCCGCTACATTTTGGTCAAATCCCTGCTACTCCTCTTCGGATGAGGAGAAGGAGGAAGCCCGTTACAGTTACTTTTTCCCAGATTGTCCGGATATATTTCTGACACTCACCTAATCTGACCAAATAACTCATCATAAACTTTACTAAAAAATACATGTTGGACAGCAAATGAAAGATACACTAGTTCTTAATGCAATCGCCGTGTTAGATTTTTTAAAATAACTTTACCTTAACAAACAGCTTACGTTATAGCGAGACAGCGCCCGCAAATAGAACTAAACATTTTCCACAGAAATACGAAATAACATCATAAATGGTTCCTACTTTTGCTGAGCTTTCATCAGAATCTGTACAAGGAGTCCTTGGTCCAGAATAATCTCTGTTTGGTTTTAGAATGTCCTCTCTCCTGTCGAATTAGCAACAATAGCTAGCCATGTGGCGCAAACGTGCCCAAATTCACCTGACGCAAAGAAAAGAAAATTCCAAAACTCGCAATAAACGTTCAATAAACTGATACAACTCGGTTGAAAAAAATAACTTTATGATATTTTTATCACATCTATCAAATAAAATCAGAGCCGGAGATATCTACCGTGTATACCGAAAGCTTTTCAGAAGGCAATCTGGGGTTCCTTCTCGCGCCTTCGAAGACAATGACATTTCCGGACACGTCATTCCAAAAGCTCTTGTTCGACCTCAGATCAAGCTAGACACCCCATTCCACCTCCCACTGCCTGTTGACATCTAGTGGAAGGCGTATGAAGTGCATGTATATCCATAGATTTCAGGCAAATTAATAGGAAGGCCCTGGAACAGAGCCTCGATTTCAGATTTTTCACTTCCTGTCAGGAAGTTTGCTGCAAAATGAGTTCTATTTTACTGACAGATATAATTCAAACGGTTTTAGAAACTTGAGTGTTTTCTATCCAATAGTAATAATAATATGCATATTGTACGAGCTAGAATAGACTACGAGGCAGTTTAATTTGGGCACAATTTTTTACAAAGTGAGAACAGTGCCCCCCTATTGAGAAAAGGTTAAAGAAGAGATAGACAGAGACGCTTCACATTCAGAAACTACTCTCACCTCTCTCTATTTTTTATATATAAAACCTACAATCTACTTGCAGTGAAGCTGCTCAACATCCGCATCACATTAGTCATCTAATAGACTCCCATCCAGAGTGACCCACAGAAGCAACCAGGGTCAATGCCCTGCTCAAGGACGGAAACGGGGATCTAAAACAAGCGACTCATCCGCCACCGGACCAAGCTTCCAACCGCCAGCCCTCCAAAATCCCCCCCACAGTTCCCCAAAGCTGCCCCTCAACCATCCGAGAACCCTCCCTCCACATGAAAAAATAATAATAAAGGGGGTCTGATTGAAGTTAGTCATTGCAAACCTGATCTGACCTATTTGGATTCTTGTGGTCAGTCATGACATGGCTGGTGGATCTAGGCAGAAATCAGGAGACGTGGAGGAGGCCGTAGGAGGCCAACAACCCAGCAGCAGGACCGTTACCTCCGCCTTTGTGCAAGGAGGAGCACTGCCAGAGCCCTGCAAAATGACCTCCAGCAGGCCACAAATGTGCATGTGTCAGCATATGGTCTCACAAGGGGTCTGAGGATCTCATCTCGGTACCTAATGGCAGTCAGGCTACCTCTGGCGAGCACATGGAGGGCTGTGCGGCCCCACAAAGAAATGCCACCCCACACCATGACTGACCCACCGCCAAACCGGTCATGCTGGAGGATGTTGCAGGCAGCAGAACGTTCTCCATGGCGTCTCCAGACTCTGTCACGTCTGTCACATGTGCTCATGTGCTCAGTGTGAACCTGCTTTCATCTGTGAAGAGCACAGGGCGAATTTGCCAATCTTGGTGTTCTCTGGCAAATGCCAAACGTCCTGCACGGTGTTGGGCTGTAAGCACAACCCCCACCTGTGGACGTCGGGCCCTCATACCACCCTCATGGAGTCTGTTTCTGACCGTTTGAGCAGACACATGCACATTTGTGGCCTGCTGGAGGTAATTTTGCAGTGCTCTGGCAGTGCTCCTCCTTGCACAAAGGTGGAGGTAGCGGTCCTGTTGCTGGGTTGTTGCCCTCCTACGGCCTCCTCCACGTCTCCTGATGTACTGGCCTGTCTCCTGGTAGTGCCTCCATGCTCTGGACACTACGCTGACAGACACAGCAAACCTTCTTGCCACAGCTCACATTGATGTGCCATCCTGGATGACCTGCACTACCTGTGCCACTTGTGTGGGTTGTAGACTCCGTCTCATGCTACCACTAGAGTGAAAGCACCGCCAGCATTCAAAAGTGACCAAAACATCAGCCAGGAAGCATAGGAACTGAGAAGTGGTCTGTGGTCACCACCTGCAGAACCACTCCTTTATTGGGGGTGTCTTGCTAATTGCCTATAATTTCCACCTGTTGTCTATTCCATTTGCACAACAGCATGTGACATTTATTGTCAATCAGTGTTGCTTCCTAAGTGGACAGTTTGATTTCACAGAAGTGTGATTGACTTGGAGTTACATTGTGTTGTTTAAGTGTTCCCTTTATTTTTTGAGCAGTATATATATATATATATCACACACACACACACACACACACACACACCCCCAGCCGGGCAAAAGTTTTAGAACACCTACTAATTCATAGGTTTTTCATTTTATTAACTATTTTCTACAGTGTAGTATATTAGTGAACACATCAAAACTATGAAATAACACATATGGATCATGTAGCAACCCAAAAAAATGACAAATCAAAATATATTTTATATTTGAGATTCTTCAAATCGCTGCCCTTTGCCTTGATGACAGCTTTGCACACTCTTGGCATTCTCTCAACCAGCTTTATTAGTTAGTCACCTGGAATGAATTTCAATTAAGGAACATGAAAGTTCATATGTTTTGAGAAGGCATTTCTGCCAAAAACCGCATTTTGATAAAATATGTATTACTTTCAAACAGCTCTCCTGTGAAGTCGTGACTTGCGACATGTCTAGTTTCCTGAATCGGGTTCCCTATGTCTGTGAAACTATATATTCATGGTATTATGAATGAATTGTGGTTTATTTCGTAGTATTTCGTAGTGTGACTGATTTTACTAATTGCATTAGTGCAGTACAAAGTTAGAGGTGCGCCATTTGATAGATTCCCCCACTCCCCCTACCTCTGGCTTCCAGTGGGGAGACCTGAGGTCAACCTACCCCCGCCCCCCTCCCCATCTCGTACTTCTGAGTGGGAGACCTTCCCAGGCAGTAGCCTGTCTAGCTCACAAACTAGAATCAGGGCGCCCACTCCGACACGGTTAATTGACCAACAGTCCCACACGGTGACATGATATCATTGACGTGACCTGCAAATGAGCGATAGAAAACCAATCGCGCAAATGTCACCATTAAGATTTTTTTTGTGCGGGCACCCAGTGCAGCCCCCGCCAAGATGCCGCCCTGGGCAGCTGCCCATGTTGCCGATACCTAAATCCGCCACTGGTTGCGAGCCTGCATTTTTTTCCACTGAACAATAGTGGATAAGTATCTGCTCTTGTTTGGAGTGTGAGAAGTGACAGGAGGAAGCACAGCCCTCTGGCTGATGTTTTCCTGTAAATGAATAGACCAATGGATGGATGAGCCATGAGTGTCTCATTCCAAATCCTATTATGCTTAAGGCACTATTTATAGCTCTGTTAAAATGACTTTTAGTTAGTTTTTTTCATGCATTTGTTCCTGCTTTTTTCCTACAGTATAGTATGTGGCTCATTTGCCTTCAGTTCACCTACTCTTTCATTCTATCACAATTTATACATTTTGGGGATTGTGAAAAGTGCTTCATGAATAATATACAGTTATTAGGTAATGAGTCATTAGTCCATGTCCTTAGTAGAGTGACCTTCAAATCTAATATTTTACACTTGATCTGTGAAAAAAATGTTTTAACTCGACCCAAATGTAGACCATTATTGTATGGCAAAACAGCATGGTGTGTGTGTTCTGTCACCTAAGATAGCTGAAGTGTGTCAGTGAATGTGAATCTCTATTGATTCGCTCTGGCACTGTGTGATAGACAGGTCCGTTTTAATACCAGCTAAGACAGTGTCACATGAACACATGCTTTGTTGGAACTTGGAATCCGAGTGCGCACATCAAGTTTAACTGAGGCTTGAGTCTGTTTTGACTGTTTGGTTCATGAAATAATATAAATCAATTCTAATAATAAATCCTATCTTATGAAATGTTGTGAAATAATATATATTTAGACAATAGGACTTTGTTTCAAGGTGCTATTTAAAAAATATATATATTCTTGTAGATTCTCTGACTTGATGTATGTTCTGAAATGCATGCAAAATATTAATTCATTATTTGAAATTCAAAATTGTATCTTGATTGTGTGTGTGTACGAAAGGGGGTATGATGGTAGGGAAGGAAAAAATATGCAAGCGAAATTGGAATTAGCATGACACTGAAAAAGACTGAAGGATTTCATAAATGATCTAGCTGCTGGTGTCAATCCCCCAACCCAATGTGCTGGGTTTATGTCACACTGGGTTGTTTTAACCCAGCAAAATAGCATCATTTACCTAGCAATTAGGTGAAGCGCTCAACCCAAGGCGCTGGGTTAGAAGCACAACACAAACCCCTTGGGTTGAATTAACCAAATGCTGTGTTTGTCCAATATTGACCCAGCGCTGGGCTGTCGAAATTACCCAAATTGGGTTATTTTTAACCCAGCATCTTTTAGAGTAACAATAATTAAGTTTGGAAAAATAATATGAATTGCCATATTAGGCATAGCTAAATGTCTACCTTTAAGATTCTAAAATATAAATTGTTTTCAGAAATAGCTTATTGTTGTTTTATTTTCTGATTGTTTCAGTGCATGCATTCAAAAAGTTTTGGGCGAAGGACTTACACAAGGCTGCAATCTCCAAAGTTCACTCAAAAAGGAAATAGTTGTGAACTGGGTTTGGTTTGGTTTTTGTTGTTTTAATTACTACAACATTGTATCTTTAAACTTCCATTGGTTAATCTATTTCTCAGTTATCAGTTGGCTCGTGTAAATAATTCTGTAGTTGCCCCTTTAAACATCCTCATGGCTAAAGTCTTCACATTCATCTCATGTAAATGTTGGAGCTACATAAAAAGATTAAACAATTTATTTGGGAAATATCCCGTCTTTACCATGCTGAGGATTTCAAGTCGTTTTGGATTGAGTTTTTGATCTGTTAAAGATATCGAATATATGTTGGTTAGAATATTTACTGCATTTTGTATGTTTTTTTTTTTTTACTGTGAAGTAAGTTAACTTAAAGTTAAATCACATAGCTTTAAATAAACTTACTTCACAGAGAAGGGACATTACTATTGAACTGTAGGACCAACCATAAAAAGGCTACTTGAGTAACAAAATGTATTTCAAGTATACATTGTATTACGAGTCCTTGCTTCTCCTGGCTTAAACACAGCTTACAAGCAACTGATGAAGATCTTTGGAACACCTACATATGTTTTTACATATGTTTTAAGTATTGAGGTTCGAGTCCTAAGCAAGTCATAATGTGCTCTTCATCAATATAATACCATTTCATATTTTTAACAAGAGTAATAGTTAGTATATTACATTTACCCAAATCATGAGTGCTTTTAAAAATATCTATATATTTATTACTTTCCAAATAAATGTTACCTTTCCATGGAAATACATGGGTACCCATGAGAAAGACCCCCCCCTCACCTTTATATCCGAAAATAATACTTTTGGGTATCATCTTTCCAAGGGCTCCATCTGAATTCCCCCGCCGACGTTCCTCTGCACTACCACGCACAACTTTTTGTCAGCTGGCACAATTTGATTGGCTGTTATCCAATTCAAACTGTAATCCGTTAAATGAAGAGTTGATGTGCTGCACACTTCTTTTAATAGCATCATTTTTTTAAATTTGAGCTTGTGGAGGGTATCAAGTCAGGTCGAGTAATAAGGCTCAAGTCCAAGTCAAGTCACAAGTCATTGGTGTTCAAGTCAAAGTCGAGTTGCAAGTCATCATATTTGTGACTCGAGTCTGACTTGAGTCCAAGTCATGTGACTCGAGTCCAAACCTCTGGCATATTCTGAGTTGTCCTTATATTAGACCTTGATATGGCTATGCCATATGGCTGAGGGCACACTGGTTCATTTAGAAGTCAAGATTTTCTTATACTGTAAAAAAAAACATGTCATCCGCAGCCTGCACTCGAATCGCGAATGGAGGTTATGTGCGGTTACGTTTTTAATATACCAATGCCAGGTAGGCTTCACCAGTTATAACGTGGATTAATGTGCTTATTTTTAAGAATTTAGCAACATATATAGTAGCACAAGGAAGTTGGCATCCTCTTTTAAATAGTGGCCAGTCAAAACTCTGTTTTCAATGACTGGGTGTATAAGAACACATTTCACTAGGCTCTGTAGGCTATGTGCTCTCCAACTGTGTCCCAGGTGTCCTAGGCCTGTGGGCTACGTTTGGAGTAGTTTCAGAGTCAGATTGAGACTCAGAGGCAATTCATTTTACACCAGTCATTAAACATATCCTTTGCTATCTATTTTGTATTGTTATATGTGATAAGTGCAATTAGTCCAACATTTTGTTATGATGCGGAATTGCATTCGGAATAAAATAGTACATAGCCTTCTTTTTTTTAAGCTTAGGTAGTCTGTACCTGCAGCCAGAGGGAAGGAGCTGGAATTCGGGTAGGGTGGATGGGAAGAGTCAACCACACATTTTTTCGCCTTTTGGAGGGCTCTGCCCAGGTAGAGAGATGACAGCTCTTGCTGTTGCTGCCCCATGATTTCCCCACAAGTCCTGACTATCTTGCCCAACCTATTTTTCTGTGCAAGCTTGATATTCCCAAACCAGCAGGTCAAGCAGTAGGACAGAATGCTCTCAATTAAAGATTTAAGACAGCTGATGAAACTGAGGAGTGTTCCTGTCTGGCTGGGCCTGGCTCCCCACCCATGGTTGTGCCGCTGCTCAGTCGTGTGAAATGCATAGATTGGGCCTAATTTATTTATTTCAAGTGACTGGTTTCCTTATATGAACTGTAACTCAGTAAAATCGTTGAAATTGTTGCTTGTTGTGTTTATATTTGTGTTCAGTTTAGTAGGTCTAGTCAACTCAAACTCTACTCTGGACCTCAGAGCCAGTTCCACTGCATGTATTCATTGTTCCCTTCTAATCAGGTTCTGATTTAGACCTGGGAGACCAGGTGTGTGCAATGAATTATCAGGTAGAAGAGATGACCAGCAGGCTCTGGACAACGTAGGGTAAGAGATGAATACCCATGTCTAGCCTATAGAAAGCTGATGGGCTCCTCTGGTGTCTGACAGATCCACTCTCATTGGATGCCAGTTTCAGGGGGCAGGTGTTATCTGGGCACAGCAGGGAATCTGATTGGCTAATCACAGCAGGGTTCCGTACGGGCTGAGTGACGGGACCAATGGGCGCTACTCAGTGTATGGAGGGGCAAGAACTCACACCAAAACGTTACCTCACTAACAAACAGCCGCACACACAAACACACACACAATCACACAGCCCCAGACAGTGCATTAAACATTAGGACTATCGCACAGTGGAGACAGACAGTAAATCTCTTGCTGCCAGCGACACTGAGCAGGGAGGAAAACGCCACCATAGAACGGTCTCATGTCCAACTCCCTCCCTCCCTCTCGCTTGCTCGCTCTCTCCCTCCCTCCCTCTCGCTCGCTTGCTCTCTCTCTCCTCTCTCTCTCTCGTTTGCTCTCTCTCCCTCTCTCTTTCACTGTCTGTCCCTCTTTCTCGCTCTGTCTGTTACTCTCTCTCTATCTTTTTTTTTATATCTCTCTGTCTCTCTCCTCCCGTCCTCTTTCTCTTTCAAATTCACACGGCTTTATTGGTATGGAATGTCTTAAACACATACATTGCCAAAGGACACAAAACAATGTAATCAAATCAATATTGACGCAGATAGATAATAAGACAAAGCAATGCTCAATTAGTAACAGTGATTAACAGGACAATGTTCTCTCTCTCCCGCTTTCTCCCTCTCCAGCCCCTACATTACTAATAATAGAGCCATTGAGTGGAGATAAGTGCTTGTCTGGGTGTTTTTGTGATGGTGCCAGTGTTACAACAGGACAATCAGATTAGACAAACATTGAGACAGGATCACCCATCTAATCAGTACGTATTGTCTGTATGATGATAGTGCTGTGCCATTAACAATCAGACATTACATCAAAGCGAGAGGAGACTCAACGACGCATTAAAAAAAACAGTACTTTTTTATTTGCGCCAACCTTGTGTGTGAGTGTACACGTTTGTATGTGTGTCTGTCCTCATTTGACCAGATAGTTTAAGGCATCTACAAATGTAATGACTTTTAAACACTATTCGCTGTTTAAAGTGAGATTTTATGGATTCTAATGGGACAAATAGTATTTTAATCAAGCTGGTTGGAGGGAGGACTTTAAAGTCTAAAATATATAATTAAATGTTTTCCCATATTGATTTACCTGCCACACAGAAAAATCACTTCAAACATCAAATACGCAAGAAACACTTGAATAAAAGGCTAAAATGAGGACAAGCATAAAAGAGATGAGGTAGAGAATACAATGGCTGGTAAATGCAATGAATTGGGGTTCATGAAATAAACAGCATTCGACAAATGTCCCCAATTAATTGATTTGAAAGAGCACTATGTAACATAAGCTGATGCATCTGTTGTTATCTATTTGCAGTTTTCCACAAGCAGCAACAATTCATTCTCAGTCTATATCCAATATGGACAGTGTTTCCCCTCTAGGGACAGACAGACAACTCTGTTCATCAACATAGAATCAGACCAGCCCTCTGGAAAGGATAAGGATCACCACAATAAGACTATTGGCCAAACTGGGGGGTTGGAGACTTTCAGTATTGGTTCAAAGTTCTTAAATTAATCATTGGGTTGTGTTTCAAGAACATGTGTTTATATCTTTATGTGTTCTTCCGGGCTACTGGTTGTCTACTAGTCGCCTACTGGTCAGGCTCTCAAGAATCCTCTCATCATTCAAACTATGTCAACAAATGACTGCCTAGAGAGAGAGAGAGAGCGAGAGAAAGAGCGGAGACCTGTCCATCCATTTCACAGAAACACACTCCTCATCACCTTGAATTGATCTCTGCCTGAACTAGTGATCTATGCTTTACATTAAAGACAAACACTGTAAATTACAAATATGTGTGTGTGTGTGCACGCTTAGGAAAAAGGTTCCAAGTAGAACCATATAGGGATCTTCGGTTTGTCCCCAAAGGGGAATAATTTCTGGTGCTAGGTAGAATCCTTTGCAGAGGGTTCTACCTACTGTAGACCATCTATGCAGGCTTCATCATAAAACACCTGTAAATGGTTCTACCTAGGACTGTCTGTGAAGAGTTATTCATAGATCCCTCTATAAATGTTTATACCAAGAACCCTTTAACTTCTCTGGGATAGTTGGGACGCTAGCGTCCCAACTGACAAGCACCCCCAACCCCCCCCCTCACTGATTAGCATCGCGTCACAATGAAAAAGGAAAATCTAAATATCATTAAATCACAAGTCCAAGACACCAAATGAAAGATACAGATCTTGTGAATAAAGCCACCATTTCAGATTTTTAAAATGTTTTACAGGGAAGACAAAATATGTAAATCTATTAGCTAACCACGTTAGCAAAAGACACCATTTTTCTTTGTCCACCATTTTTTCTCTCCACCAGTAGCTATCACCAATTCGGCCAAATAAAGATATTGATAGCCACTAACCAAGAAAAAACCTCATCAGATGACAGTCTGATAACATATTTATTGTATAGGATAGGTTTTGTTAGAAAAATTTGCATATTTCAGATAGAAATCATAGTTTACAATTGCACCCACCATCACAACTCGACTAGAATAAATACAGAGAGCAACGTGTATTACCTAATTACTAATCATAAAACATTTCTTAAAAATATACAGCGCACAGCAATGGAAAGACACAGATCTTGTGAATTCAGACAATATTTCAGATGTTCTAAGTGTTTTACAGCGAAAACACAATAAATTGTTATATTAGCATACCACATAGGCAAACGTTACCCGAGCATTGATTCAAGCCAAAGAGAGCGATATCGTTATCATCGCCAAAATATATTCATTTTTTCACTAACCTTCTCAGAATTCTTCCGATGACACTTCTGTAACATCATATTACAACATACATATAGAGTTTGTTCGAAAATGTGCATATTTAGCCACAAAAAAACATGGTTATACAATGAGAATAGTAGCCAACCTGGGCTGAAAATGTCGGGCGCCATTTTGGACAGTGATCTCGTGTAATGAATAACTAATCATAAACTTCACTAAAAAATATAGGATGGACAGCAATCGAAAGACAAATTAGTTCTTAATGCAATCGCTGAATTACATTTCTAAAATTATCCTTACTGTGCAATACAGGGTTCGCCAAGCGAAGCTACACAAAACAAAATGGCGGCTTATGCGTTTGACATTTTTCAACAGAATAACGATTTATCATCAAAAATAGTTCTTACTATGAGCTGATCTTCAATCAGAATCCTGGGCAATGTATCCTTTCTCCGGTCTAATCGTCTTTTGGTCGAAAGATGTCCTCTTGTCCTGTCGAAATGGCCACTAACGTTCGACCGGTACTGGAAACGTGCCCAGCGCTTCAAAGTGCATCACAAAGAAATGCCTCAAAATCGCACTAAACGGATATAAATTGCTATAAAACGGTTTAAATTAACTACCTTATGATGTCTTTAACCTGTTAGGCGGGCTGTCCCGACGTCGGTACACTAATGACAACATCCAGCTCTATTGCAGGGCGCGAAATTCAAAATCTATTTTTTTTTTATATTTAGCTTTCACACATTAACAAGTCCAATACAGCATTTGAAAGATAAACATCTTGTCAATCCAGCCAACATGTCCGATTTTTTTAAATGTTTTACAGAGAAAACACCACATATTTATGTTAGCTCACCACCAAATAAAAAAAGAGGACAGACATTTTTCACAGCACAAGTAGGATGCAAGTAGCATGCACAAGCCAACCTAACTAACCTAGAACCAACCTAAATAACCTAGAAAAAACTACCTCAGATGACAGTCCTATAACATGTTACACAATAAATCTATGTTTTGTTCAAAAAATGTGCATATTTGAGCTATAAATCAGTTTTACATTACTGCTACCATCATAGCTAGTCAGAAATCGCACGGGAGTAGCCAGAGTAAATACAGACACCAACGTCAACTACCTAATTACTCATCATCAAACATTTTAGAAAAATATATGGTGTATAGCAAAATGAAAGACAAAGAACTTGTGAATACAGACAATATTTCCGATTTTTTAAGTGTTTTACAGCGAAAACACAATATATCATTATATTAGCTTACTGCCAATGGCTAACACACAACAACATTGATTCCAAGTAATCGGTAGCGATAGCACAGCTTGACAGATATATTAAATAGCATCCCAAATTGGGTCCTTATCTTTGTTGATCTTCCATCAGAATGTTGTAAAGGGGTCCATTGTCCAGTACAGTCTTTGTTTGGGATCCAGAATTAGCAACCACACTGGCCGTGCGGCGCTAACCTCTCCTTCTTCAAACAATTCTTCCAAAGCATCACGTCTAAAGTCCCGAATAAATTTCAATAATATAATTAAACTATATTGAAAAAACATACTTTAGGATGATATTGTGACATGTATCAAGTCAAATCGAAGCCGGAGACTATATTCACGTATAACGACAGTTTTCCAGGAGGCAATACAAAGTCCAACTTCGCGCCTGGGAGAAAAAAAATGATGGCGGTCCTCTCACTCCAAGAGGCTGTATTCAAGCCCTGAACGAGATATTCAAGTCCTTTCTGCTCTCACTTCCGCATGACACCCAGGGGAAGGCGTATGACGTGTTTCTATGGTCCCAAGTGACATGCCCTTTTATAGACTTGGAAATCTCAATTCCGGATAGGAAATGGGCTGTAAAAATAGTTCTGTTCCACTTAGAGAAATAATTCAAACGTTTTTAGAAACTAGAGACTGTATTCCATCCAATAGTAGTAATAATATGCATATTGTAAGAGCAAAAATTGATTAAGAGGCCGTTTGAAAATGGGCACATATTTTCCAGTTTTTCAATACGCCCCCTGCAGCCATAAGAAGTTTTTAACACCTATAACGAATAAAAACATGACCGGCGATATATAAGTGGCTAAACCAAAGCTTGGAAGGAGGCCAGTCCGACGACCACTCTGCGTCGAGCGCACTGTTGAAAAGGACGTTCTTTCCGTTCCAGGGTCTATTTATAGAGCCCGGATTGCGCAATCCACTCCATTCAAAATCTCCCCGCTTACTGACATCTAGAGGAAGGCGTAGGCAGTGTTTGTAGCATCATAAAAATCACAGGGACTTATGAACTGACCTGGGAGCAGGGGCCAAGATTTCTGAAATCTCACTCCCTGGCAGGAAAAGTGCTGTAGAATGAGTTCTGTTTCACTCAGAGACATAATTCCAACGGTTATAGAAACTAGAGAGTGTTTTCTATCCAATAATAACAATAGTATGCATATTGTACGAGCAAGAATTGAGTACTAGGCAGTTTAATTTGGAGACCAATTTTCTCTAAGTCGAAACAGCACCCCCTATATCCCAGAGAGGTTAATCATCTAAAGGGTTCAACCTAGAACTCTTTATGAAGGGTTCTACCGAGAACCATTTTATTTTTTAAAAGGTTCTTCCTAAAACCCTCTATGAACTGTTCTACCAAGAACCCTTTTATCTTTGAAGGGTTACTCCTAGAACCCTGTATGAACGGTTCCACCAACCTTATTAGCTTGTAAGTCACATTATGCTGGCTTGCAAAGTGATGTGTAATTCCTATAGGAATCCAGCCAGAGAGAAAATATCTAACAATTGGAACTTTTAATCACCCGGAACCTGCATTCAGAAAAACTGCCAGGTTAGGGAAGATTGAGTAAGGAGACTACTTAAATCCTCTAAACTGGAACAAATATCTCAGTAACGGGTGCAATAAATCTAACTACTTACAGATTGGAATAAATTATAAAAATGTATGTTATGTATGTTTGTGTAGCATGGGATTAATCAACCAATCAATGTACATGCAAAATCACAGATATTGAAACAGACAATTCTAAAAATCAACCTGGAAATCAAATCAAATAAAACTGTATTTGTCACATGCACCGAAAACAACAGGTTTAGACCTTACCTTGGAATGCTTACTTACAAGCCCTTAACTTAATTATCGGCGTCCCGTCAACGGGACAGTTGTAAATCATGCAGCGCCTTATCAGGATCGCAGATTTTAGAGAAACAACAAATGTTGGTACAAATAAGTGTCTTATATCGGCTGAAAGCTTAAATTCGTGTTAATATAACTGCACTGTCCAATTTACAGTAGCTATTACTGCAAAAAATGCCATGCTATTGTTTGAGGAAAGCTCCTAACAACAGAACAGTTTTTTGGTTTGATAAAATCTTGCTCTGATTTATCATCCAAATGGTCCCAGAGATAACATGAAGTGTTATTTTGTTAGATTAAATCCTTTTTCATATCCTAAAAAGGTTCAGAGCATCGATTTTGTATTTCCACTGGTTCAACTTGCAAAGAAAGGAATCTGTGAAAATCTCACCCTAATCGTTGTTTCAATAAGTCATATCACGTTTGTATGTATTCCTCAGAGATCCTAGCAGGTAACAAGACTTCACTATATCATTAGGGGTGTAGTATATGCTATAGGATACCATATTTGGTCAGAGAGTGACGCCTTCATGGCACGCCAATGACGCGGGAAGTCATCACTTGAACAATTGTATTTTTTTCAAATAAGCACCAATCAGGGTCAAACAGCCAATAAATTGGGCTTTACGGGAGTATCCGGAAACTATGTATATGTCATAAAATGTAGCTACAAACCTTGTACAACAGCATGCCTTTTCATATCGGACAAAAAATATAAGTATATTCAGAGTTATGAAGTAATTTGCATCCTGTAGCACTAACTCCAAAAAGTTCTGGGACACCGTAAAGTCCATGGACAATAAGAGCACCTCCCCCCAGCTGCCCACTGCACTGAGGCTAGGAAACACTGTCACCACCGATAAACCCACGATAACTGAGAATTTCAATAAGCATTTTTCTATGGCTGGCCATGCTTTCCACCTGGCTACCCCTACCCCGGTCAACCGCCCTGCACCCCTCACTGCAACTTTCCCAAGCCTCCCCCATTTTGCCTTCACCCAAATCCAGATAGCTGATGTTCTAAAAAAGTGTTGCAAAATCTGGACCCCTACAAATAAGCAAGGCTAGACAATCTGGAACCTCTTTTCCTAAAATGATCCACTGAAATTGTTACAACCCCTATTACTAGCTTGTTCAACCTCTATTTCGTATCATCTGAGATCCCCAAAGATTGGAAAGTTGCCGCGGTCATCCCCCTCTTCAAAGGGGGAGACACTCCAGACCCAAACTGCTACAGACCTATATCTATCCTACCCTGCCTTTCTAAGGTCTTCGAAAGCCATGTTAACAAACAGATCACCGACCATTCCAAATCCCACCGTACCTTCTCCGCTATGCAATCTGGTTTTCGAGTTGGTCATGGGTGCACCTCTGCCACGCTCAAGGTCCTAAATGATATCATAACCGCCATCGATAAGGATCAATACTTTGCAGCTGTCTTCATCGACCTGGCCAAGGCTTTCGACTCTGTCAATCACCACATTCTGATCGGCTAACTCAACAGCCTTGGTTTCTCAAAGAACTACTTCTCTGACAGAGTTCTGTGTGTCAAATCAGAGGGCCTGTTGTCCGGACCTCTGGCAGTCTCTATGGGGGTGCCACAGGGTTCAATCCTCGGGCCAACTCTTTTCTCTGTATACATCAATGATGTTGCTCTTGCTGCTGTTGATTCTATGATTCACCTCTACGCAGATGACACCATTATGTATACTTCTGGCCCTTCCTTGGACACTGTGTTAACTTCTTTGGGGTAGGGGGCAGTATTTTCACATCCGGATGAAAAGCATGCCCAGAGTAAACGGCCTGCTACAAAGCCATAAAAGCTAGAATATGCATATTATTAGTAGATTTGGATAGAAAACACTCTGAAGTTTTTACAACGTCTGTGAGTATAACATAACTCCTATGGCAGGGAAAAACCTGAGAAAATATCCAACCAGGAAGTGGGAAATCTGAGGTTGGTCGATTTTCAACTCAGCTCCTATTGAAGATACAGTGGGATATTGGTATGTTGCACTTCCTAAGGCTTCCACTAGATGTCAATAGTCTTTAGAACCTTATCTGATGATTCTACTGTGAGGTGGGGGCGAATGAGAGGGGAATGAGTCAGAGGTCTGCCAGCAGCCATGAGCTGACCATGCTCTGACCATGCGCGTTCACATGAGAGTACGCTACCGTTCCTTTTGCTTTTCTGAAGACAAAGGAATTCTCCGGTTGGAACAATATTGAAGAGTTATGTTAAAAACATCCTAAAGATTGATTCAAAACTTTGTTTGTCATATTTTAAGGACTGTAATATAACTTTTTAAACTTTTCGTCCATACTTTCCGCTGGGCCTGCCCGCGCGTCGTGAGTTTGGAAAGTGTACTGAACACTAGAACAACAAGGAGGACTTTGGACATAAATTATGGACATTATCGAACAAAACAAACATTTCTTCGGGAACTGGGATTCCTGGGAGTGCATTCTGATGAAGCTCATCAAAGGTAAGTGAATGTTTATAATGTTATTTCTGACTTCTGTTGACTGCAAAATATGGCGGATATGTTTTGTTTGGGCTCTGAGTGCCGACTCAGATTATTGCATGGTTTGCTTTTTCCGTAAAGCTTTTTTGAAATCTGACACAGTGGTCGCATTAAGGAGAAGTGCATCTAAAATTCCATGCATAACAGTTGTATCTTTTAGCAATGTTTATTATGAGTATTCCTGTAAATTGATGTGGCTCTCTGCAAAATCAAAGGATGTTTTGGAACTTCTGAACGTAATGCGCCAATGTAAACTCTGATTTTTGGATATAAATATGAACTTTACCAAAAAAAACATACATGTATTGTGTAACATGAAGTCCTATGAGTGTCATCTGATGAAGATCATCAAAGGTTAGTGATTCATTTTATCTATATTTCTGCTTTTTCTGAATCCTCTCTTTGACTTGAAAAATGGCTGTGTTATTCTGTGAATAGGCACTCAGCTAACATAATCATTCGGTTTGCTTTCGTCGTAAAGCTTTTTTGAAATTGGACACTGTGGCTGGATTTACAACAAGTGTATCTTTAAAATGGTGTAAAATACATGTATGTTTGAGGAATTTTAATTATGGGATTTCTGTTGTTTTGAATATGGCGCCCTGCAGTTTCACTGGCTGTTGAAGAGGTGGGACGCTACCGTCTCACGTCCCCTAGACAGGTTAACTTCTTGTTAATCCAGCCGCCGTGTCAGATTTCAAAAAAGCTTTATGGCGAAAGCAAACCATGCGATTATCTGAGGACAGCGCTCAGCACACAAAACATTATGTACAGTTACCAGCCAAGTATATTAGTCACGAAAGTCAGAAATAGCAATAAAATGAATGACTTACCTTTGATGATCTTCATATGGTTGCACTCACAAGACTCCATGTTACACAATAAATGTTTGTTTTGTTCGATAAAGTCCCTCTTTATATCAAAAAACTTCCATTTTGTTGGCGCGTTTTGTTCAGTAATCCAATGGCTCAAATGCGGTCACAAGAGATAGACGAAAATTTCAAATAGTATCCGTAAAGTTCGTAGAAACATGTCAAACGATGTCTGTAATCAATCCTCAGGTTGTCTAAATAATCGATAATATTTCAACCGGACAATAGCGTCGTCAATATAAAAGAAAAACAAGAAAAGCGCACTCTCGGTCGTACGCAGTAACCAGCTCTGAGAGCGTCCCAGCGTCCACTCAATGTTGTCATTCTCTCTCATTGTTTCAGGCTTTTATTCTGAAAAATGTCTAAAGACTGTTCACAACTAGTGGACGTCATAGGGAACGGAATCTGGGTTTTCATCCGGAGGTGAAAATAGTGCCCCCTACCTTAATGAGTAATCCTTCTTCGTGATCGGTGTGCCTTCCACGGGACGGTTGAGCTAATGTAGGCTAATGCGATTAGCATGAGGTTGTAAGTAACAATAACATTTCTCAGGACATAGACATATCTGATATTGGCAGAAACAATAGCAGCCTCCACTCTTCTGGAAAGGCTTTCCACTACATGTTGGAACATTGCTACAGGGACTTGCTTCCAGTTGGTAGAGCATGGCGCTTGTAACGCCAGGATTGTGGGTTCGATTCCCACGGGAGACCAGTACGACAATCTGTGCACTCACTACTTTAAGTCGCTCTGGATAAGAGAATATGCTAAATGACTAAAATGTAAAAATGTAAAATGTAAGAGCATTAATTGTGGTCCAGCTCTGATGTTGGGCGATTAGGCCTGGCACGCAGTTGGTGTTCCAATTTATCCCAAAACTGTCAATGAGGTTCACTGTGCAGGCCAGTCAAGTTCTTCCACACCGATCTCGACAAACCATTTCTGTATGGACCTCGCTTTGTGCACATTGGCATTGACATGCTGAAACAGGGAAGGGCCTTCCCCAAACTTTTGCCAAAAGTTGGAACCACATAATCATCTAGAATATCATTGTATGCTTTAGTATTACATTTTCCATTCACTGGAACTAAGAGGCTTAGACCAGACCATGAAAAACAGCCCCAGATCATTAATCCTCCTCCACTAACTTTACAGTTGACACTATGTATTGGGGAAGGTAGCGTTCTCCTGGCATCCGCCAAACCCAGATTCATCTGTCAGAATGCCAGATGGTGAACGCGTTTCCACTTCTCCAGAGTCTAATGGCGGCAAGCTTTACACCACTCCAGCCGACGCTTGCCATTGTGCATGGTGATCTTAGGCTTGTGTGCAGCTGCTCGGCCATGGAAACCCATTTCATTAAACTCCAGATGAACAGTTCTGATGCTGATGTTGGTTCCAGAGGCAGTTTGGGACTCGGTTGTGAGTGTTGCACCAAGGAGAGACGATTTTTATGCACTACACGCTTCAGCACTTGGCGGGTTCCGTTCTTTGAGTTTGTGTGGCCTACCACTTTGCCGCTGAGCCGTTGGTGCTCCTAGACGTTTCCACTTCACAATAACAACACTTACAGTTGACTGGGGCAGCTCTAGCAGGGCATACATTTGGCAAACTGATTTGTAGGATAGGTGTCATCCTATGACGTGCCACGCTGAAAGTCCCTGGGTTCTTCAGTAATGCCATTCTACTGCCAATGTTTGTCTATGGAGATTGCATGGCTGTGCGCATATTTTTTTACGCCTGTTAGTGACAGGTGTGGCTGAAATTGCCAAATCCACTAATTTTAAGGGGTGTCCATATACTTTTATATACAGTATGTTGTGTAGCTCAGGTAGTAGGAAGCTCTATCTTCCATTTATATGCAGCTGGCCCCTCCCCAGATGTGTTAAACGCTCTACAACAAGCTTTCTCTGCCCTTACCCTTGTTCTGAACCCCTCCAAAACAAAGGTCATGTGGTTCGGTAAGACGACTGCAGAAAACACTCAAACTCAACAGTTTTTATCTCCATCTCTGCATTCAAAGACTCAATCATGGACACTCTTACTGACACGTGTGGTTGCTTCGCGTGATGTATTGTTGTCTAGACTTTTTTTCTTTTCGTTCTGTTGCCTGTGCCTAACAAAGTTTGTACCATGTTTTTGCTGCTACCATGTTGTGTTTCTACCGTGTTGTTGTCATGTTGTGTTGCTAAAATACTGTGCTATCATGTATTGCTGCCATGTTGTGTTGTCTTATGTCTTTCTTTGTGTAGTGTTGGGATGTCTCTCTTGTCGTGATGTGTGTTTTGTCCTACATTTATATTTTTAATCCCAGCCCACATCCCAGCATGAAACCTTTTTATCTCTTGGTAGGCCATCATTGAAAAAAATAATTTATTCTTAATTGACTTGCCCAGTTAAATAAAGGTTTAAAAAATATAAATTATATATCCACTTCCATGCCAGTCGGAAGTACTTGGGTGTTTTATCTCTGAACACTCAAAAGCTTGCTTCTCCGTCGACAGTCAAATAAGGGGAAGCATGGGGTGTTAACCTGACTGCCAATGTGTCCAGCATAAAACAAGTCATTAAGTTATCCTGACACTCACACGTCACCATTGTCACAGCTCCCCCCTCTCTTGTCACAGCCCCTCCTCCCCAGTAAAATATATTCCAAACCCCTGCCAAGAAAATATTAATGAAATAACACAAGTTCAAGATTGTTGCTCTAAAGCTAACACATTTATCAAAAATACAGAATATCAAGACAATTATATATATAAAAAATAAGTCATCAAGGTTAGTAAACATAAGAGGGTGATGGTTTGTATGTGAGTGAGTGAGTGGGAGTCTGCACATTTTTTTAAAGAAGCAGGTGTGAAGTCTCTGATCAAATAAACAAAAACAAAATTGTCACGCTTCGTAAACAGCAGGTGTAGACTAAAACTGAGACGCTTATTTACTGGTCATTTTTCAACAATGCAGAGTTAAAGAAAAAAAAGTAGTGACACAAGGAATAAATACAGACCGAATAACTAATAATAACAACAAGTAAAAATAATTTGGTTATATACAGGGAGTACCAGTACCAAGTCGATGCGCAGGAAAACGAGGTAATTGAGGTAGCTATAGAGGGTGCCTTCAGAAACTATTCACACCCCTTTTGTCAAGTCTGCTCCCGCTCTTCCTCCCCTATCGCTTGAGGGCGCCAGGCTGCCCTGCATCACACACTCCTACCATCTATTACGCACATCTGCCTTCCCTCGTCATGCGCATCAGTGATTTTGGACTCACCTGGACTCACTCTTCACCTGTTTATTACCTCTCCTATAATAGTTTTTAGTCTGTATTACTCGTTTGCTGATGCTGTTCCTCTCTCATTCCATGTCCGTTCTATATTAAATGTTTGACTCCCTCTACCTGCTTCGTCTCTGCAGCGTCATGCATGTGACAGAATGCAGTAGCCTACATACGAAGCATCGGGTAGTACTGGCGTTCCGGTTGGTGGTGACTTCGGCTCTGGTTCGCGGCCAATGGAACCGATTATCATCCCCTGGGATGGTAATAGGTGCCTAGCCAGCTCGTCGGGTTTCCACGCACTAGCTGGCTCGAGAGGTATCCTTGCCCTGGTTGGCTCAGATGGCGTCCATCCCACGTCGGGCCTCAGCCGGACCATCAGTTCTTGTTCGCCCAGCCGGCCCAGGAGTTTATTGCTTGTTGGTGACGTCGGGGTGGATTCCGCCGCCGATGGAACTGGGGGTGCCTAAGCCAGCCCGTCGGGTTTCCACGCCCTGGCTGGCTCGAGAGGTTACCTTGCCTCGTTTGGCTCGGCTGGTTTCCATCCCACGTCACGCTCCTCCGGATCATCGGGCTCCCTCGCAGCAGTGGGATCGACAGGCGTCTTGCCTCAGCCGGATCGTCGAGCTTCCACGCCCCAACCGGCTTACCCAGCGCCCATGTCTCGGCTGGTTCGCCCACGTGGGATGCCGGGTGGCGCCCCTAGTTGAGGGTGGGGGGTACTGTCACGTCTGCTCCCGCTCTTCCCCCCCCTGGCGCTTGGGGGTGCCAGGCGGCCCTGCATCACGCACTCCTGCCATCTATTTCGCACACCTGCCTTCCCTCGTCACGCGCATCAGCGATATTGGACTCACTCATCACCTGTTTATTACCTCCCTTATATTTGCCAGTTCCCGTACTCTGTTCACCACTGCCACATTAATTGTTTTTGTCTGTATTACTCGTTTGCTGACGCTGTTCCTGTCTCGTTCCATGTCAGTTCTATATTAAATGTTTGACTCCCCGTACCTGCTTCATCTCTCCAGCGTCATGCATGTGACACCTTGACTTTTTCCACGTTTTGTTATGTCACAGCGTGCATTTTAAACTGATTAAATTGAGATTTCTTTCACTGGCCTAGACACTGTCAAAATGGACATTTAATTTTTTATTTTATTTTTACAAATTAATAAAACATGAAAAGCTGAAATGTCTTGAGTCAATAAGTATTGTTTTGTTATTTGTTACTTTTGTTATGGCAAGCCTAAATAAGTTCAGGACTCAAAATGTGCTTAACAAGTTACATAATAAATTGCTTGGACTCATTCTGTGTGCAATAATAGTTTAAGCCCTGTCACATTCTACGAGAGTCAGAGCCAGTGTAGGATTCAATCTTTGTCCTGTACTGATGCTTTGCTTGTTTGGTGTTTTGTCTAAGGGCACCGCGGGAATTCTTATAAGCGTCCGGATTAGTGTCCCACTACTTGAAAGCTGCAGCTCTTGCCTTTAGCTCGTTGCGGATGTTGTCTGTAGTCCATGGCTTCTGGTTGGGAAATGTACGCACGGTCACTGTGGGGCCTACTTTGTGTATGCAATTATTGATGAAGCCGGTGACTGAGGTGGTATACTCCTCAATGCCATTGGATGAATCCCGGAACATATTACAGTCTGTGCTAGCAAAACTGTCCTATAGAATAGCATCCGTGTCATCTGACTACTTCCGTTTTGAGCGAGTCACTGGTACTTCCTGCTTTAGTTTTTGCTTGTAAGCAGGAATCAGGAGGATAGAATTATGGTCCGATTTGCCAAATGTATGGCGAGGGAGAGCTTCGTATGCATCTCTGTGTGTGGAGTAAAGGTGGTCTAGAGTTTTTCCTCTGGTTGCACATGCTTTTAGAAATTAGGTAAACGGATTTAAGTTTCCCTACATTAAAGTCCCTGGCCACTAGGACCTTCGCTTCTGGCCTTATACAGCTTGTTGAGTGCGGTCTTAGTGCCAGCATCGGTTTGTGGTGGTAAAATGACAGCTACAAATAATATAGATGAGTTGTCTCTTTGTAGATAGTGTGGTCTACAGCTTATCATGAGGTATTCTATCTCAGGTGAGTAGTACCTTGAGAATTATTTAAGATTAGATATTGCGCACCAGCAGTTATTGACAAATAGACACACACACACACCCCTCGTTTTACCAGGTGTAGCTGCTCTGTCCTGCCAATGCACGGAAAGCCAGCCAGCTCTATATTATCCGTGTCGTCGTTCAGTCACGTTTCGGTGAAACATAAGATATTACAGTTTTAATGTTCCGTTGGTAGGATCGTCTTAATTGTAGATCAATCAGTTTGTTTTCCAATGATTGCACGTTGGCCAATAATACGGAGGGAATTGGTGCTTTACCTACTCATTGGCGAATTCATATAAAGTACGTCGCCCTCCTCCTTTTCTTACGTATTTTCTTCATGCTGATGACTGGGATTTAAGCCTTGTCTTGACAAAGCAGTATATCCTTCACGTCGGAGTCATTAAAGAAAATATTTGTCCAGTTTGAGGTGAGTGATTTTTGGTCATAAGAGACGGCAGCAGCAATATTATGTACAAAATGAGTAACAAACAATGCGAAAAAACGAATAAAAAAGCACAGTTGCTTAGGAGCCCGTAAAACGGCAGCCATTATACTGCTATAAGATTGATTACAACTACCCCATTTGGTCTATCCCATTTACTAATAGAGGAAAGAGTAGAAATTGGAATTCCTTTTCCAAAGCTTCTTAGGCCCCGAAGACACAGCCAATGTCAATATGAGGAACTCTCAGAGTAACCAATGATGGAATGTTCTAAACTGACTTACATGGGTTTTTGTTGCTATCGTGTATAAGCCCGAGCCCTCTATGTGATTTGAAAAGGGGGTATTCAATTTCAAATTTGAACTAATAGCACTTGGTGAGCAGGATTGTCTTTTGCGCTAACAATAGCAGATGTGAGAGTGGAGTTCAAATGAATGGGTACAAAATTACAACTGACAACACCTCTGGCAGTGTATTTTAATTATTTATTTTACCCTTATTTTACCAGGTAAGTTGACTGAGAACACATTCTCATTTACAGCAACGACCTGTAGATTAGTTACAGGGGAGAGAAGGAGGGATGAATGAGCCAATTGTAAACTGAGGATGATAAGACTGTGAACTAGTGAAATGCACTAGTTTTCCATCTCGCTAGCTAACTACTACTTTGTGTCCGGTGGGATGTTTATGCTAGGGCAACAAGCAGATAAGGTGTTGACGTCACCGGATAAGGCAGTGACGGTCATCCCTGTTCCGACTCCTCTCGGTCTCAACTGGCGCAGCAACTTGTACAGACACGTTTAAGAATATTTTAAGATAATACACAACCCAGAGGACTTAGTATTAGTATTTGGCCATTGGCCTAATTTTACTGCAAGGAATTCTAATTGGTCAACCACAGGCTAGGGTTGGGTTATAAATTACATCCTGTCACTTTGTTCTGTGAAGAATCACTAAGGACAGGGAAGAAGGACCTATTTCTCTCCACACTGATTTGCTTTGGGGACTGTGTTATTGAAGAATAACATCAACTGCCTTGACCAGCAACAAGAAAAAATGAATCAACTGTGTGTTGCTGACAATGATATTCATTGACTACAGCTCAGTGTTTAACACCATAGTGCCCACAAAGCTCATCAATAAGCTTAGGATCCTGAGACTAAACACTTCCCTCTGCAACTGGATCCTGGACTTCCTGATGGGCCGACCCAGGTGGTAAGGGTAGGTAACAGCACATCCACCACGCTGATCCTCAACACAGGGGCCCATCAGGGGTGCGTGCTCTGTCCGCTCCTGTACTCCCTGTTCACTCATGACTGCATGGCCAGGCACGACTCCAATAGCATCATTAAGTTTGCCGATGACACAACATTGGTAGGCCTGATCACCGACAATGACGAGACAGCCTATAGGGAAGAGGTCAGAGACCTGACCGTGTGGTGCAAGGACAACAACCTCTCCCTCAATGTGATCAAGACAAAGGAGATGATTGTGGACTACAGGAAAGGTGTACCGAGCATGACCCCATTCTACCATTGACAGGGCTGTAGTGGAGCAGCTTGAAAGCTTCAAGTTTGTTGGCATCCACATCACCAACAAACTAACATGATCCAAGCACACCAAGACAGTTGTGAAGAGGGCATATCAAAACCGTTCCCCCTCAGGAGACTGAAAAGATTTGGCATGGGTCCTAAGATCCTCAAAAGGTTCCACAGCTGCACCATCGAGAGCATCCTGACGATTTGCCTCACTGCCTGGTATGGCAACTGCTCAGCCTTCAACTGCAAGGCACTACAGAGGGTAGTGCGTACGGCCCAGTACATCACTGGGGCCAAGCTTCTGGCCATCCAGGATCTCTATACCAGGCAGTGTCAGAGAAAGACTCCAGCCACCCTAGTTATCGACTGTTCCCTCTGCTACGACACGGCAAGCGGGAACTGGAGCGCCAAGTCTAGGTCCAAGAGGCTTCTAAACAGCTTCTACCCCCAAGCAATAACACTCCTGAACATCAAGTCAAATGGCTACCCAGACTATTTGCATTGCCACCCCCCTCTTTAATGCTGTTGCTACTCTGTTATTATCTATGTTTAGTCACTTTAATAACTCTACCTGCATGTAAATATTACCTCAATTACCTCGACTAACCAGTGACCCTCCACATTGAATCTGTACCTGTACCCTCTGTATATAGCTTTGCTATTGTTATTTTACTGCTGCTCTTCAATTATTTGTTACCTGAAAAAAAATATATATAAGTATTTTTCTTAAAGCTGCATTGTTGGTTAAGGGCTTGTAAGTAAGCATTTCACTGTAAGGTCTACACCTGTTGTATTCGGGCGCATATGACAAATACAATTTGATTTGATTTGATCCAGGGGAAAGAGAAAGGGCTGCACACAACCCACTTCGGGAGTCAACTCTTAATCTCCTGATTGATGGCATATCATATTCCTGAGTGAGTCTAGACCTATATAATCTAAAAGAACCAAATCAGGTTAAAATAAGTGCATGCAATGAGTGATATGTATCTGTGATGTAATGGGGTTCGAGTCCTCTATTAAAGGTTTGAGGTCTTTTGTTAAAGCCCTATCAGTTAAAATAAGCCATAATTAAGGCTGTGAAACCTTGTTGCAACAAAGTCAGTTGCTAGTTGAGTAGCAATTTTTACATGTGTGGGTAACGTAAGTCTTGTGAGCATTGTACATGCTTTTGAAATAAACACAAGTTTGTATGGTTAACCAGGCCAATTTGCGTTCTATAATATAAGAGGTTGGTGTCCTCAAAAAGGGTTATAAATATATTGGGTTAAATAAATATATAAACATAGATATATATATTTTACAACTTTTGAAGTTAATGTAGTGTCATTTTTAAGTGAAAGAACCACTCTGAAAAAGGGCAGGACAGCTCCTCCGGATGTGAACATTAAAATTATATTAAATTCACTGTCTAGTGATATAAAGAACCATTTCAAAGTAGAGGTGTAGGCAAAAGATAATAACGAAATGTTGTGTCATTGTTGACAAAGATGGAATATGGAATCTGTCTGATATACAAAAAACTTGGGGGAAAATACAACTACTTCTGTATTCCCGAGTTGGACGGCTCCTGTGCCAAAGGCATCATCCTGCAGTACCAGAACAACACGGCCACTGTCAGCATCGTACCGGATGAGTACAGGGTGAAGGTACTGCCGGTCTTCAACTTCATTTATTGATTGATTGATTGGTTTAAGGATTCATTCATCCGTCCATCCTGAATGTCTAACTCATTGACAAAGACACGATGGTCTTTAACTGTATGAAACCCAAAGTAAGGAAAGGTGATGATACATTTCTTCGCAATACTCATGATAGGACATTGTAGAGAGATAAAGAGAGTTTGAGGGCTCTTGGTGAACAGATAAAAACCTTCAAAGGAGAAATTCAACTATTGCAGGAGGCACAGGTGGAAAAGTCAGACGTGACCCCCACCTGCGGGCTCTGTTCTCTCCATCTATCCCCACACTGAGTTACGCAAGGCAGATGGGGTTTCAAGCATCTGGTCAGCACTGCCTGGCTTTGAGTCAACAGATTCTGACAGCGGTGAGGAACAATGTCTTAGGCCAACCAGAACACAGGTTGTTAAAGGAAGTAAAGACAAACCTCCAGTGACAGTAATCACACACAAATCAGCATCTCCAAAACAGTTGGATGAACGGTCAAAGACTTTGAAGCATCCGAGAGACGTGGGTATGAAGACGTGGGATCATTTAAAGCGATATAAGAAACTCTACAATCTAAATCCTTATGATGGGTTACAGGTATTAGCCTTTGTTTTGAACAACCGTGAACATGGCGTACCTGAAGAAAAAGGTTTATAGAGCTGTGGGTGGTGAATAGCAAGATGTGGCCGATGGATGGAGAGTTTTCCTTAAGGGTCTGACCAATGAACCGAAAAGAAACGGTTGTTGAATTTGAAGAAAGGTTCAGAGCAGAGGTGGTTAGACACAGTGGGTTACCCAACATGGAAGATGCCCTCAATTCCTCCAAAACTGGGGCAATCACACATCAGATGATGCAATGATTTGAGAAAAAAAATACTTTTGTTTCCACAACTACTGATTGGAAGAGACTACTGGGACATCATCGACAGGCTGGAACAACTGGACAGAAACATCATTTCACATAATAAACCGGCTGTCATCAGAGTTGTGCAGGTTCCAAGTGAAAACAACAACATTATTCATTCAGCAGAAGAGAAACCTGGTTTATGTCATTGTTGTTGGATTTCTGGTCACTGGCAACGAGAATGTCGGAAAATAAAACTTTTTTTTTTTAGGAGAAGTGGCCAGGAGAAGCAGGGTCGGTCTAAGGGAAAATGGAAACAGGACAACAGCCCCAACGACACAATGCTGATGCAGAAATTTAAGAAGCTCTCTCCCGCTCAGCAGCAGAGTTTGCTGCATGTCGTGGAGATAAACTAATAGACCCCCTCTTATGTCCCATCTCAGCTGGTGTACATCTGAAATAGGATGGAATATACAGTATGTGAACATGATGCTTAACAACTTTGCAGTACATTTTTTTGTAGATACGGGTGCTGAATTCACTATATTGCCATTATCTTATGCAAAGCATATACAGTTAAAGTCGGAAGTGTACATACACTTAGGTTGGAGTCATTAACTTGTTTTTCAACCACTCCATACATTTCTTGTTAACAAACTATAGTTCTGGCAAGTCGGTTAGGACATCTTCTGTGTGCATGACACAAGTAATTTTTCCAACAATTGTTTACAGATAGATTATTTCACTTAAAATTCACTGTTTCACAATTCAGTGGGTCAGAAGTTTACATACACTAAGTTGACCTTTCTCTTAAACAGCTTGGAAAATTCCAGAAAATGATGTCATGGCTTGGATTCTGATAGGCTAATTGACATAATTTGAGTCAATTGGAGGTGTACCTGTGAATGTATTTCAAGGCCTACCTACTCAGTGCCTCTTTGCGTGACATCACGCTGGTTCGTCCTTGGGAGCATTTTCGAAACACCTGAACATACCACGTTCATCTGTACAAACAATAGTACACAAGTATACACATCATGGGACCACGCCGCCATCATACCCCTCAGGAAGGAGACGCGTTCTGTCTCCTAGAGATGAACGTACAAATCAATCCCAGAACAACAGCAAAGGACCTTGTGAAGATGCTGGAGGAACCAGGTAAAAAGTATCAATATCCACAGTAAAATAAGTCCTATATCGACATAATGTGAAAGGCCACTCAGCAAGGAAGAAGCCACTGCTCCTAAACCGCCATGAAAAAGCCAGACTACGGTTTGCAACTGCACATGGTGACAAAGATTGTACTTTTTGGAGAAATGTCCTCTGGTCTGATTAAACAAAAATAGAACTGTTTGGCGATCATGACCATCGTTTGGAGGAAGAAGTGGGATGCTTGCAAGCCGAAGAACACCATCCCAACCGTGAAGCACGGGGGTGGCAGCATCATGTTGTGGGGGTGCTTTGCTGCAAGAGAGACTGGTGCACTTCACAAAATAGAGGGCTTCATGAGGAAGGAAAATAATGTGGAAATATTGAAGCAACATCTCAAGACATCAGTCAGGAAGTTAAAGCTTGGTCACAAATGGGTCTTCCAAGTGGACATTAACTGCAAGCATACTTCCAAAGTTATGTCAAAATGGCTTAAGGACAACAAAGTCAAGGTATTTGAGTGGCCATCACAAAGCCCTGACCTCAATCCTATAGAGAATTTGTCGGCAGAACTGATAAAGCGTGTGCGAGCAAGGAAGCCTACAAACCTGACTCAGTTACATCAGCTCTGTCAGGAGGAATGGGCCAAAATTCACCCAAATTATTGTGGGAAGCTTATGGAAGGCTACCTGAAACGTTTGACCAAGTTAAACAATGTAAAGGCAATACTACAAAATACTTGTAACGTCCTGACCAGATTTTTTATGTGTTTTGCTTGTTTAGTGTTGGTCAGGACGTGAACTGGGTGGGAATTCTATGTTGTGTGTCTAGTTCGTCTGTTTCTGTGTTCAGCCTAATATGGTTCTCAATCAGAGACAGCTGTCAATCGTTGTCCCTGATTGAGAATCATATATAGGTGGCTTGTTTTGTGTTGGGGATTGTGGGTGGTTGTTTCCTGTTTCTGTGTTTGTGGTCTGCACCAGATAGGACTGTCTCGGTTGTCACGTTTGTTGTTTTGTATTGTTGTAAGTGTTCACAGTTCGTCAAATTAAACATGTTGAACACTAACTGCGCTGTATTTTGGTCCACTCCTTCATCCCAGGAAGAAAGCCGTTACAATACTATTTGACTGTATGTAAATCTTCTGACCCACTGGGAATGTGATGAAAGAAATAAAAGCTGAAATAAATACTTTTCTCTACTATTATTCTGACATTTCACATTCTTAAAATAATGTGATGATCCTAACTGACCCAAGACAGGGAATTTTTTACCAGGATTAAATGTCAGGAATTGTGGAAAAACTGAGTTTAAATGTATTTGGCTAAGGTGTATGTAAACTTCTGACTTCAACTGTATGCTCCATTTACATCAAGGGCAGGTATTACACTAGGGGCTATTCGTTTTAACCAGAGTGAAATATTGGGTATATGGAGAGATGTTGCTTGGTATAAGGCGATTATTGGTACTAATCGGGGTGAGAATGTTGAGTATCAACATGCGAGAGTACCTGGTTCTGCAGATAGGTGCTGGAGGATCTGCAAATAGGTGCTGGAGGAGGCCTGATACTCCTGAACGTGTGTCCATTCAACAACATGTGGATGAGTTGGGGGTGGAGCTGACATCCTGGAGCGATAGGTACTTTTCTTCATTTGTAATGACCAATGACACTAATCAGCGACCACCTTACACACGCCCCTGCTGGGTGGTTACGTTTTAATAGGTCACTCTCTGGGAACTTGTCTCAACTGCACCAGGACGCGTTTGTCAAAGTAGGACAGGGTAAATGTGATCAGACCACAGACCTCTCTGCCTGTGACGGCGCTAAGGTTGCGGAATGCCTAACGTCTGCTGGGTTGACTCTCAGTAATGGCACTATGAATACTTTTTATCACCTTTGGTAATATCATCAATAATGGTATGATAGCTGCTAATGGGACTTACTTTATCTGTGGACCCTATGCCTAATCCTGGTTACCAAAGTTGTGGCAAGGGTCGTGTTATTTGGGATACGCCGTACCCCATGTAAGACATTCTGTGAACTCTCCTTTTTTTCCACCGTTATAAACGTGTGATTACAGAAACTGAGAGATTCTTTGCGCTTGTTTTTTTCCCTCTTATGGCATTTCTAAAATAGCACGGGAAGTTGTTAATACGGCTAACTCTTTGGATATCCTAGCTAATAGTACAGCTTGAGAGTCTTGAGTTAATTCCTGCTGAGATAGTTGCCATTTGGACTGTGGCAATGCAAAATGGCTTGGCCCTTGACAATCTTCTGTCTGCACAGGGGGGTACATGTGGTCTTATTGGGTCCTGATTGCTGTACTTACAATCCTAATAATTCTGAGGAAAAAGCTGACCTAATCCAAAAGATCAGGACTGAGGGCTCTAAATATCATGATTATGATGGTTATCTTCCACATTTGGCACATGGGTACATTTCTCTGTGTGCATGATACTTCCAATAGTGGGAGTGGTGGTTGTTTTTCTTATACTCATCCAGGTTATCAAGTGTGCTATTGCCTGATGTTTGTCTGCTAAATTCCGACGGTTACATGATAGGGGATATAATAAGATTCATCAACCGTGTCCTTTTATAGATGGGTGTCAGTAGTGTTCACAAGAATGTGGTAGGGATCATAAGGGTCTTCATCATCCCACCAGGCCTCATGATTGTGTTCAATGTGCCCATGGTAACTGTCCTCGGTGCTGTAATGAACGATAATCTCTCAGATGTGGAATCACACCTGTTTAATAGCTCTTTTCTATAACTTTGAGTGAAATGTGTTTCTTATTGCAACAGCAAGTAAAATATGCCCTTTGTGTTTTATAAAAATGCAAGGTGTTTAATGTAAATTATTTTATGCTTACTGCTAATGTTTTTTATGCTGTCTATTTTGTCATGTTTTCTATTGTTTTCGAAAAAGACATTTTAAGGATATTTATTTTTAATATGGTCTAGGGGGAGTGTAAGAGTATTTTAAGATAATACACAAAGCAGAGGACTAGAGGTCAATAGAGAGTTAACGATCAATGGAAAAGGTTGTTTTTCAGGTCAACATCTGTTTAGAATCTGTGTATGGGTTTCAGTCCTGGACTCATAGCTACATGTGGCAAGTTCTCATTGCTTCGAATTGTCTATAAATTGAGCCTAAAACTTGATATTTGGCCATTGGCCCAATTTTACTGCAAGGCATTCTAATTGGTCAACCACAGGCTAGGGTAGGGTTATAAATGTCATCCTGTCACTTTGCTCTGTGGAGAATCATTGAGGACAGGGAAGAAGGAACATCTGTCATCTACTTCCCAGCATAATAACTATGATTTGTTCTCTTTGAATACATATATTTTTTCTCCCCCTGATTTGCTTTGGGGTGTATACACATGTATACTGGAATATTGGTACATTTGTAACGATCTTCTTCATCTGATGAACATGATAGATCGGACCAAAACGCAGCGTGGTAAGTGTCCATGTTAACGTATTATAACTGAACACAAAAATACAAAATAACAAAGTCAACGTAAGAAACGAAAATCGAAACAGTCCTGAAAGGTGCAAACACAAAACAGGAAACAACTACCCACAAACACCAGGTGGGAAAAGGCTACCTAAATATGGTTCCAATCAGAGACAACAAATGACAGCTGCCTCTGATTGGGAACCATACCAGGCCAAACACATAGAAAAGAAACATATAAAAAAAAACATAGAATGCCCACCCCAACTCACGCCCTGACAAACCAAAATAGAGACATAAAAAAGGAACTAAGGTCAGGGCGTGACAACATTGTGGGAGGCAACCTGTTTGTCTAGAGACTAGATAGCTACTGACAATGATACATAAGATAGGCTTATTTGAACCTTCTGCCAGATTCAGAAGCTTGAAAACCCCGTTGGAGTTTTTATCAAAATGTTTAGAACTAAAACTGAGTGATCAATTTTATTTAATTTTAGTTCGTTTTGGAGTCAAAAATAATAATTTCAGCATAGTTATTATATTTCAGTTTACAAAATCGTTTTTTAATGATAAGTTTTGTTTTAGTTTCAGTTTAAGTTTACTATAATAACCTTGGTACACATAGACAGACACACACACACACACTGAAACTGACAAAGAGGATTAATCCCCGGTCCTGTGCTGAGCGCTGTAGTTACATCAGTCTTACGAAGCCACAGTCTCATAGTTTTCTATTTTGGGAAATAATGAGAGGAGTGCATAATAAACAAAGTGGGCAACATCACCCAGTCCATTCACTCACTGATGGAGTGTACTGGACACAGGAGGAGGAGAGTTTATAGGTCCTGCACATTTTAATACACCAATGGTAACGTCTTATTCTCTTACCTAATTTAAATAAGTACCACCTTATAACATCACAGAAGGCGTGTTCGCAGATGGCCGCGGTTTACATAACTACACTGATCAAAAATATAAACGCAACATTGAAGTG
Organism: Salvelinus fontinalis; assembly: GCF_029448725.1. Lineage (NCBI taxonomy): Eukaryota > Metazoa > Chordata > Actinopteri > Salmoniformes > Salmonidae > Salvelinus > Salvelinus fontinalis. Next base: position 20,949,011 of record NC_074703.1, on the reverse strand, counting down.
TTGGTCCAATGTTTCAGAAACTGAAAAAAAAGATCCCAGAAACGTTCCATGCGCACAAAAATATTATTTCTCTCAAAGTTTTTACACAAATTTGTTTACATCCCTGAGCATTTCTCCTTTGCCAAGATAATCCATCCACCTGACAGGTATGGCATATAAAGAAGCTGATTAAACGGCATTATCATTACACAGGTCCACCTTGTGCTGGGGATAAATAAAGACCTCTCTAAAATGTGTAGTTTTGTCACACAACACAATTCCACAGATGTTTCGAGGGAGAGTGCATTTGGCATGCTGACTGCAGGAATGTGTACCAGAGCTGTTTGTAGACAATTCAATGTTAATTTCTTTACCATAAACTGCCTCCAACATAATTTGGGAAAATGCTCTCACAATGGCAAGTATAGGGGCATACTGAATTCTAGCTCCCAGGATGCAATTCCTATGGCTTCCACGGGGTGTCAGCATTCTATGTTCAAGGTTTCAGGCTTTTAACTTACAAAACGAATAAGAAATATCAGTTTTAGTACAGGGACACAGTCTTGGAAATGTGTGTTCGCTCGCGCCATGAAGACAGGATGCACCTGCTAAAATCAGTTTCCTATTGAACATACTTCTTTCTGTAAGAAATATTATGGTTTGATTACATTTTAGGGTATCTGAGGAGTAAGTAGAAACCTATTTTGACTTGTTGAAACGAAGTTTAGGGGTAGATTTTCAGATTCCTTTCTCTGCATGTTGAATGGGTGGATTACTCAAATCAATGGCGCCAACTAAACTGACTTTTTGGGATATAAGAAGGACTTTATCTAACAAAACAACCCTACATGTTATAGCTGGGACCCTTTGGATGATAAATCAGTGGAAGATTTTCAAAAAGTAATTGAATATTTAATCACTATTTGTGAATTTATGAAACCTGTGCCTGTGGAAAAATATTTTGATGTAGGGCGTCGCCCTCAAACAATCGCATAGCATGCTTTGGTTGTAAAAGCTACTGTAAATCGGACAGTGCAGTTACATTAACAAGAATGTAAGCTTTCAACCGATATAAGACACTTGTATGTACCTAAATGTTTAATATCCATCATTTTAATGATTATTTATTTGAATTGCGCACCCTCCAGGTCCACCGGAAGTTGTCCGCTAGCGGGACACCTAGCCCTAAGAAGTTTTAAGGTATCTATGACAAACAGATGCATATCTGTATTCCCAGTCATGTGGAATCCATAGATTAGGGCCTAATTAATTCATTTAAATTGACTGATTTCCTCATAAGAACTGTAACACAGTACAATCTTTGAAATTGTTGCATTTTGCGTTTTATATTTTTGTTCAGTATAGGTAGCTAGCCAAGATTTGACTGCAGCGACATCTTAAAACAGCATGGAACAAATGGGGGGATGGGTCACTCAAAACTCCAGGCACGGTTGTCATGTCAACACATGAAGAGACACCCCAAATATAAAATGTATAAAAATGCTTGACATCTTTGATCGTCATGGTTTATGATTATTGTTTGGCAATGAATATAACTATGTCTAGATGTAATATGACTGCCAAAAATAAAGTAAAAAAACAACAAAAAGTGTTTTAAAGCAGCAAAGGGGGGGACCAACTCCGTATTAACGCCCATGATTTTGGAATGAAATGTTCGACGAGCAGGTATCCACATACTTTTGGTGATGTAGTGTATGTTGTTGATGGATATTGAGAAGAGTGTGGGGCCAAAGATTGAGCCTTGGGGTACTTCCTTGTAGACAAGCAGTGTCTGAGACAGCAGATGTTCTGACTTTACACATTGCACTCTTTCAGAGAGGTAGTTAGCAAACCAAGCCAAAACCCCCTTAGAGATTTTTTTACCTTTATTTAACTAGGCAAGTCAGTTAAGAACAAATTCTTATTTACAATGACGGCCTTACGGGGAACAGTGGGTTAACTGCCTTGTTCAGGGGCAGAATGACAGATTGTTTAGCTTGTCACCTCAGGATTTGATCCAACAACCTTTCAGTCACTGGCCCAAAGCTCTAACCACTAGGCTACCTGCCGATACCAATACTCCTTAGCCGACTCACAAGAATGGAATGGTCTACCGTATCAAAAGCTTTGGCAAAGGCAACAAAAACAGCAGCACAACATTGCTTAGATTCAAGGGTAGAGGCGATTATAATTTAGGACTTTTAAGCTTGCAGTGACACATCCGTAACCTGAGCGGAAACCAGATTGCATACCATAGAGAATACTATAGACATTAAGAAAGCCAGTCAGTTAATTATTGACAAGTTCATCCAAAACTTTTGATAAAAAGGGCAAGATAGAAATTGGCCTATAACAGTTAGGTTCAGCATGATCTCTCCCTTTAAATAAAGGACACACCGTGGATGCCTTCCAAGCAGGTGCTCCTTTAGCACCTCAGACTCAGTGACCGCCTGCAGGGCGAAGCTGTATAGCGGGGCAGGGGGGAAAGAGGGAGGAGCCTCAGGGCTAGTCACATTAGAAGGGCTGGGAGATGAGGAAGTGTTGGACAGGCAAACAGGCATGGCTGAGTCAAATAGAATCCTGATATAATGAAGTGGTGATTAAAGAGCTCAGCCATAAGCTCCTTGTCAGTAACAACCACATCATCAACATTAAGGGACATGTGTAGCTGATTATTCTTCAGGTCGTTCACCTTTTTCCAGAACTTCTTCGGGTTAGACCCACAGAGAGAACTGCTCCTTAAAGTAACTAGCTTTGGCCTTCTGGATAGCCTAAGTGCACTTATTTCTCATTTGCCTGAGCGACGGCCAGTCAGCCTGAGCATTTGTATGCCGAGTTTTTCGCCAAATGGTGTTCTTAAGGTGGAGTAACTCTGCCAGATCATGGTCGAACCAGGGGCTGAATTGGTTTTTAATTCAAATTTTCTTTATGGAGGCATGCTTGTTAACAATACCACTGAAAATACAAAAAAGATCAGAGCTCTAGAGTACCTGATTCTAATAATTGGCTGGTTGATAAGCTGAATCAGGTTAGTTACAACTGGGATTGAAAACCATAGGATGGTAACTGTCAGAGGAATATGGTTGGAAAACCCTGGGCTAGTGTCTTCAGAGGGGTAAGGATAATTAGGAGTCTGAAACTAGGGTATTTGGTGCTCTGCAAATGGGTCCCGGCATTATACCTTAAGCGGACATTGCCGTTGGCTGCACGGAGAGCATTAACAGAAATCCCATGCAGCCTTGTTTACAAGTTCGAAAACTGGAATGTGAGTAGCCTATCTACACCTCGATTAGGATAATATAAATCCTCATTATTTACTTGAATAATAATCTGAAAACGAATAGAAATATGAACTAATATAAAAACGCAAAACTTTAATAACCTCGGCTGGTACGTGTGTTTCCACGTGTTAGTGTTTTTGTGTGTCCCGTAATGCCCCCTGGTGATGTATTTGCATCGTTGTTGCCGGTGCTCGTCTTCTCCCGGTGCTGAAATGTCATCCTGACCTGGCTGTGCTAATGGATCCACAGCTCCCATCACTAACGGATATGGATCCATGAGGAATGCAAAGTAGATGAGGCCATGAGTAGAACTCTGACATCATCAGATTGAGTGCAGGATTCAGGAAGCACGGAGGAAGAAATTGACTACAGTAAGTGTCTTCTGCAACAGGGATTTTTAGTAGGGGATCACCAAATCGCCAAAACAATTTGCAATAAAATAGCTACTGAAGTTAATATCATTAGCACATAATAAGCTCAGGTGAGGTGGGACAGAAATACTGGTCATACAGAATTTACAGTACTGTATGTGGAAATATTGTGGTATTTTAAATGCTGTATGGTCTTGACTCTGACCGCAATATTTCCAAGAGCTTTGACTCAATACCTCAATGACTTGTAATTTGATGACTGACATGGTATGAGGTTGTAAGTCAAGTGCAATAACATGTGTTTGTTGTCAACTGAACTCCCCCGTACCTTGTTGAGGGGATTCAAGTTGGGCTTTTGAACGTGAGCTGTTGAAGTCAATTACGTCGAGGGTGTCAATCAGTTGGATGTCAGAGCTTGATTTATCAAATGTTGTTAGTGAGAGATATTTTGGTGAAGAGCTCTGGGATAATTGGAGGTAGTATTCTGTTTCACAGGTGCCGTTTGACAAAGCAAAACACATAACGGCATACTGTGATGATCCTAGTTTTAAGCAGTAATTTAAAGCAGCAATCCAATGCTACATTCAACTGGCAATCTTCGCCCTGAGACCTCCACTAAACCACTGCCTGGTGTTGAAAGGGCACATTTTTCAGCCATACAGAAAGGGAAGAGGGAATCTACCAACATTTTGTGTATAGTAGTGAGGGTTATGAAAAGTTTCGTGCCTCGCTTCGTGGAATTGCTCAATAGACCTGTGCCTGCGTTGGCTCTGTTAGCTCCTCAGGGAAGAGACAGGCACAGAAAGACATTATCACCTTTCTGTGAGCATACAAAATAGAATCAATTATTTACCTTACACCAGGTGGGCCCTGAAACAAAGGCTGGCCCCTAGATGGCTCTAAAGCTGTAACAGAAGAAATGTTGGGGGACCAGGGTGTGCCATGCACGGGCGCACGCACACACACACACACACACACACACAGAGTAGCAGGAGACATAAGGGAATGGATCACACACACACTCTCGCTTTCTCTCTCTCATACACACACAGAAAGGCAATAAACACACACACAGTATCTCTCTCAGGCTCTGTTTTTGGATCTCTCTATATTTTATCTATTTTGGATATTTTTGCTGGGTGTACCAGACACAGACCACTGAACCTGCCCACTGCAAATGAGTGCAACATATTTCCAAGAAGAATACATGGTGTAGCAGAATACATGGTGTAGCAGTCTGCAGTGCAGTGGTGCACCAATACCTTTTGGTATTGCACTGCAATGGAAAACTGTAATTATATGGTAATAATAATTACCATTTAATTACAGTAATTGGTCATTTAGGGTATTATCAAGAGTTACAATGGTTTACTGCAAAAGGGGGTAATTGCTGTATTTCGAAAGGTACTGTAATTCACCCCACAGAATACAATACCGTACCGTATGTTTGCACTGCAATAAACCAGTTACCAGTAAACCTGTAAAGTACTTCAGTGAAAATACTTTAAAATACTACCTAAGTCTTTTTTTGGGTATCTGTACTTTACTATTTATATTTTTGCCAACTTTTACTTCACTACAGTCCTAAAGAAAATGACACCCAGAAGTACTCGTTACATTTTAACAGGAACATGGTCAAATTCACGCACTTATCAAGAGAACATCCCTGGTCATCCCTACTGCATCTGATCTGGCAGACTCACTAAACACAAATGCTTCGTTTGGAAATTAGGTCTGAGTGGCTATCTTTTTATTATATTTTCCTTTATTTTTTTCCACTTACTCTACCACCCCTCCCCTATTTGGAGTAAACGAATGAACAACAATACTTAGGCTTCTACTTCCAGCTTATACAAACTAAACATTTTACGGAGACAATCTATTTTACGATAGTTATATTTAGTTTGTTTATAGTCCGTCCTCTACCCTCAACCTCTCACATCTATTTCTAATGTTCATCCAGCTTGATTTCTATTTGCCATATATTCTTTACTGTGCTGTTTCACAAAAGTTCTGAACCTGCTTCCATTTTACGGACACAGTATTTTTTACAGTAGTTATATTGTTGTTATTTTCAACAAACAATTTCTCACAATATTTATAAATGAAATCATAGTTTTATCAAGCGAAAATCATACCGTCTCTGATCAGGGAGAGAGTAAGACAGAGAGACCATAGCCTACTGTGCTCCAGGTTTCCAGCTGAATCTGAGGACTGCTGTATTCCCCAGCCTGATTTGTGGGTCTCACTGAGAAGGCTGGGAGAGCTCCTATAGGTTAAAATCTGCAAACAATGAGTCTTGTGTCCAATGATGGATGAGCTACAACTTTCGCCATTTGTCTGTGCTTTATCCTTTTCTCTGTATCAATTGTTAAACCAAAGTTTGCTTAACATGCACTCCCTGACTGTAGCTCTAGCTGGGCCAAAGGGAACAGAGGAGACACACACGCACACAGACAAACAGAGAGAGAGAAAATAAGGAGTTGTGGGTGACTTTCAGGTCCTAATTAGGAACAGGGCCATGTGCTACCTCTTCCTGTGACATTTAACCGGACATTCTTGATAAATGTCAGAGCATGGATATGTGGACAGTAAATGGATGCCTCACCAACTGCTATAGATAGTCCTGCCAGGAATTCAAATCCCCTATCTGTGCTCTTCCCTGCATCAGTAAAACACAAGCCCTTAATCAACTAGGTCTGTGTGTGTGTGTGTGTGTTGTGTGTGTGGGGGGGGGGGGGGGGGGGGGGGGGGGATCTAGAGTGGGGTATATTTGAGCAATAAGGCACGAGGGGGTGGTATATGGCCAATATAACATGGCTAAGGGCTGTTCTTACACACGACGGATCGCCCCTAGCCCTGGTATATTGGCCATATACCACAAACCCCAGAGGTGCCTTATTGCTATTATAAACTGGTTACCAACGTAATTAGAGCAGTAAAAATAAATGTTTTGTCATACCCGTATATCTGATATACTATTGTTGTCAGCCAATCAGCATTCAGGGCTCGAACCAACCAGTTTATAATACCCTTTAAACACATTGGATGCGCAGTAAATAAACAAAGTGGCCATTTTTGTTTCACCATAGCCAAAAACGTTCTGATTAAGTGCAAGGCTTATAAACAATACAACTCTGCTTCTTTTCAGTTAAAATTTGTAGCACTTTTGCTTCTTTTGCTTAGCCCAGTAGCGGTATTTTAAAACATCAAATTCAAAATGGACTTTTGGTTGTTTAAGTCCTTCGTTTGAAGTAATTCTTTGATAAGAGTACATGCATATAGATTTATCTTTTTTTTTCTTAACATAAGAACATTTATGTGATTAAATTAAACCATCTAAATATACACTTGGAGTGTTTGGTGGTTATTTTATCTGCATTGTTCTCCTTGGACCTAGGCTCCTGAGTGATTATGAGGTGTGCGCTCACACATGCTAGAGTGTGTATTTGTATGCGTTTAGCCAGAGCGCGTCTGTGTGTGTGTGTGTGTGCGTGTATGCATCTGTGTATGTGTGTGTGTCTGCCTGCCTATTTGTGTATGTGTGTGTATGGTTGTTTTATAGTCAGACTGCCCAGGCTGCACCACTGCATGGTTGGCTAATTGCCTCTCCAAAGGAATAATCTTCTGTACGGTGCACAGCCATTTGTTTGAAATCTGCAGATAGTATACAGCAGCCTATACATTTTGAAGTGGGTTTACTAAAAAAAATGGTGTTCCCTCGTTGGTATCATTAATTATGGTCAAGCAACCATATCCCGTATATTTACTGGGCCACAGATAAATCTCCACCCGCAGTCAGGTCAACCTACTTCGGTGCTTAAAAGGGCTAACACACACACACACACTTTCAACCTTTAGAAACGGTATTTCCTCTTTGTTTGCAAGTGTTTGGGTGGGCAGCCAGCCTGGTCACCCATAATCCACAGCGAAATTAGACAGACGGGTGTAAAATGAGGGAAGGACACAACAAATGAATTGCTTTGCACGAGTGGCTCCTTACCACAATCAATCAGTATGGCAAAAATAATCTCTGCTCAGTGGGCCTCAGAAATATATTTTGCAGAGAGAGAAGCTAGTGTGGAAGGAGTGGATGATGAAGAATTTTCCGAATATGAGAATCATGTCTCGCTCAATTCGGAGTCTGACAGTGAGTTGGAAGAAAAGTATGAGATTGACCATCAGCCAGCACCAGGATCAGCCCGTCAGCAGCAGCCAGCCCCAGGACCAGCCTGTCAGCAACCAGCTCATCAGCAGCCTGCAGGAGGAGAAATATGGGTGTCAAAAAATTGTGAAATTGAATGGTCTTCTTGTCCAAGGAATGAGCCACCCTGCATGGCTGCCAATGTGATAAGGATGCAACCAGGGCCGACGCGGACGGCGGTAACTCATGTGTAGGACATAAAGTCTTCTTTTGAACTGTTCATCCCAGACACCATCCAGAAAATCATTCTGGACTGCACTAATTTGGAGGGAAGGCTAGTTTTTGGAGAGAGATGAAAGGAGATTGACCAAACTCATTTACTAGCATGAAAAATGATTACAAATAATTTTACCAAAATCCTCCCTCTATCATGCTGAGACAACCCATCCTTAGGACTATTCAGCATTTCAAAAATCATGTCGACATTAACGTCTGTTATCCCCTAAAAACTGTTGCTGTATCCAAAATAATCTTCAAGCATTTCTGCTTTCCACAGTCCGAGTTAATAACCTTTCTAATGAAAGCTATCAAGTCAATTTTGTTTACTATCAAAGTGTCCTTTGACACAGCACATTTATAGGAGCAAGATTTCTGAGCATGCCTTGAAACCATGCCTGGACTAGTAGAGGCACCAGTTCTGACAGAAGGTTCACTTACCAAGGGAGAAGCCATGGTAGCTACATCAGCACTCCTAATGGTTCCTTCAACCTGTACCACATGAAAAAATACTGTGGTCTAAATACTGCAGTATTACTACATTTATGTACTATAGTATTGATTGTAGTTTTTTGTGGACATGACTGTAGTGTACTGCAGTGTTCACTGTACTGTTTAATCACATATAAAACAAGCCATAAAGATATCTGCCATGTTGTGGAGTCAACAGAGGTCAGAATAGCATTATAAATATTCACTTACTGTCACAATGGCGTGTATAAGTGGCAGAGGAAGTCAGGCGCAGGAGAGTCAAATAGAGTGTAGAATGGAGTACTTTAATTAAAGTCCTAGTAATCTGCTCCATAACACTCACGGAAAAAATATAAAACAAATCTGGGTACGAAGACCCGTCGCACACCTATACACAATTAACACAACACATGACAACGAACAATCTCTGACAAACACATGAAGGGAAACAGAGGGTTAAATACACAACAGGTAATGAATGGGATTGACAACAGGTGTGTGGGAAGACAAGACAAAACCAATGGAAAATGAAAAATGGATCGATGATGACTAGAAGACCGGTGAAGTCGACCGCCGAACACCGCCCGGACAAGGAGAGGCAACGACTTCGGCAGAAGTCGTGACATTACCCCCCCCCCTGACGCGCGGCTCCAGCAGCGCGTCGACACCGGCCTCGGGGACGACCCGGAGGGCGAGGTGCAGGGCGATCCGGATGGAGGCGGTGGAATTCTTTTAACATAGAAGGATCTAAAACGTCCTCCACCGGAACCCAGCATCTCTCCTCCGGCCCGTACCCCTCCCAGTCCACGAGGTACTGAAGGCCCCTCGCCCGACGTCTCGAATCCAAAATGGATCGAATAGCGTACGCCGGGACCCCCTCGATATCTAGAGGAGGCGGAGGAACTTCACGTACTTCAGCCTCCTGGAGCGGGCCAGCCACCACCGGCCTGAGGAGAGACACATGGAACGAGGGGTTAATACGGTAATTAATGGGCAGTTGTAATCTATAACATACCTCGTTCACTCTCCTCAGGACTTTAAACGGCCCCACAAACCGCGGACACAGCTTCCGGCAGAGCAGGCGGAGGGGCAGGTTTCGGGTCGAGAGCCAGACCCTGTCCCCTGGTACGAACACCGGGGCCTCACTGCGGCGACGGTCTGCGCCAATTTTCTGGCGCCTTATGGCACGCTGAAGGTGGACGTGGGCTGCCTCCCAAGTTTCCTCAGCGTGCCGAAACCAATTGTCCACCGCAGGAGCTTCGGTCTGACTCTGATGCCAAGGAGCCAGAACCGGCTGATACCCTAATACACATTGAAAAGGGGTAAGGTTAGTGGAGGAGTGACGTAGCGAGTTCTGGGCTATCTCTGCCCAGGGCACGAACTTCGCCCACTCCCCTGGCCGGTCCTGGCAATAGGACCGCAGAAACCTGCCCACATCCTGGTTAACTCTCTCCACCTGCCCATTACTCTCGGGGTGAAAACCTGAGGTAAGACTAACCGAGATCCCCAGACGTTCCATGAATGCCTTCCAGACCCTTGACGTGAACTGGGGACCCCGATCAGACACTATATCCTCAGGCACCCCATAATGCCGGAAAACATGTGTAAACAGAGCCTCCGCAGTTTGTAAGGCCGTAGGGAGACCGGGCAAAGGGAGAAGACGACAGGACTTAGAGAACCGATCCACAACGACCAGGATCGTGGTGTAACCCTGTGAAGGTGGAAGATCAGTCACAAAATCCACTGACAGGTGCGACCACGGCCGTTGAGGAACGGGTAAAGGTAAAAGCTTACCTCTAGGCAGGTGTCTAGGAGCCTTGCACTGGGCGCACACCGAACAGGAGGAAACATAAATCCTCACGTCCTTAGCTAAAGTGGGCCACCAGTACCTCCCATCAAGACAGCGCATCGTCCGACCTATCCCAGGATGACCAGAGGAGGGTGATGTGTGAGCCCAATAGATCAATCGGTCGCGGACAGCAGACGGAACGTACAGACGACCAGCTGGACACTCAGGAGGAGAGGGCTCTGCACGTGACGCCCGCTCAATGTCCGCGTCCAGCTCCCACACTACTGGCGCCACCAAACACGACTCTGGGAGTATGGGAGTGGGATCCATGGGTCGCTCCTCTGTGTCATACAGCCGAGACAATGCGTCTGCCTTGACGTTCTGGGAGCCTGGTCTGTAAGTAAGCGTAAACACAAAACGAGTGAAAAACATGGCCCACCTTGCCTGGCGAGGATTTAGTCTCTTCGCCTGCCGGATGTACTCCAGATTGCGGTGGTCAGTCCAGATGAGAAAAGGGTGATTAGCCCCCTCAAGCCAATGCCTCCACACCTTCAAGGCTTTTACGACAGCTAACAGCTCTCGGTCCCCCACATCATAGTTAAGCTCCGCCGGGCTGAGCTTCTTCGAAAAGAAAGCACAGGGGCGAAGCTTCGGTGGCACACCCGAACGCTGAGAGAGCACTGCTCCTATCCCAGCTTCGGATGCGTCCACCTCTACTATGAATGGCAAAGAGGGATCCGGATGAGCCAACACAGGCGCCGAGGTAAACAGAGCCTTCAGTTTACCAAAAGCCCTATTCGCCTCGGCCGACCACTGCAAGCGCACCGGTCCCCCCTTTAGCAGTGAGGTAATGGGAGCTGCAACCTGACCAAAACCCCGGATAAATCTCCGGTAGTAATTGGCAAACCCTAAAAAACGCTGCACCTCCTTAACCGTGGTTGGAGTCGGCCAATTACGCACGGCTGTAATGCGGTCGCTCTCCATTTCCACTCCTGAAGTGGAAATCTGATGCCCTAGGAAGGAGATGGATTGTTGGAAGAACAAGCATTTCTCAGCCTTGACATATAAATCATGCTCCAACAGGCGACCAAGCACCCTGCGCACCAAGGACACATGCTCAGCGCGTGTAGCAGAGTATATCAAAATATCATCGATATACACCACTACACCCTGCCCGTTCAGGTCCCTGAAGATCTCATCTACAAACGATTGGAAGACTGATGGAGCATTCATCAACCCATATGGCATGACCAGGTACTCATAATGACCTGAGGTGGTGCTAAATGCCGTCTTCCACTCATCACCCCTCCTAATACGCACCAGATTGTACGCACTCCTGAGATCCAATTTTGTGAAGAAGCGGGCCCCGCGCATTGACTCCATTACTGTATTGATCAAAGGTAGCGGGTAACTATATTTTACCGTGATTTTATTAAGGTCTCGATAATCAATGCACGGGCGTAAACCGCCATCCTTCTTCTTCACAAAAAAGAAACTCGAAGAGGCGGGTGAAATGGATGGCTTAATGAACCCCTGACGCAGGGATTCAGAGATTTAATTATCCATAGCCACTGTCTCCGCTTGCGACAGAGGATACACGTGACTCCTGGGATATGCAGCGTCTACCAGGAGATCTATCGCACAATCCCCCTGTCGATGGGGTGGTAATTGAGTCGCCTTCTTTTTACAGAAGGCGAGTGCCAAATCGGCATATTCAGGGGGAATGCGCACGGTGGAGACCTGGTCTGGACTTTCCACCGTAGTAGCACCAACGGAAACCCCTAAACACCTACCTGAGCACTCTCGCGACCACCCCGTGAGAGCCCTCTGTGGCCAAGAAACAGTGGGGTTATGACACGCTAACCAGGGTAGACCTAGCACCACAGAATACGCAGGGGAATCAATAAGGAAAAGACTAATCTTCTCCTTGTGACCCTCCTGCGTTATCATATTCAACGGTGCGGTGACCTCCCTGATAAAACCTGACCCTAATGGTCGACCATCTAAGGCATGAATAGGAACAGGCATATCCACAGACACAATAGGAAGCCCTAAACTATGAGCTAAATTTTTATTAATGAAATTTCCAGCCGCGCCTGAATCTACTAGCGCCTTATACTGGGACTGCAGGGAAAAATCCGGAAAAGTGACAGAGACAAACATAAGTGCAACAGAGGGCTCTGGATGAGAATGGTGCCTACTCACCTGGGGTGATGCCAGAGTGCCCTGCCTGCCTTCTCTATTCCCAGAGGAACCAACCCGGCACCGATCAGCAGTGTGATCTCTGCGATCATAGATGGTGCTCGAGCGGGTACCCCCTCCGGTCTCCCTGCGCACCATCCCTCCCAATTCCATAGGTTCGGGAGAGAGAGTGCGGGAGGATGGAACAACCAGACCCCGATCTAGACGTCCCCGAGTAGCCAGCATGTTGTCCAGCCTGATGGACATATCCACCAGTTGGTCGAAGTTGAGGGTGGTGTCTCTACAGGCCAGCTCCCGACGGACGTCCTCGCGTAGACTACAACGGTAGTGGTCGATCAGGGCCCTGTCGCTCCATCCAGCGCCGGCAGCCAAAGTCCTAAACTCCAACGCGAACTCCTGAGCACTCCTCTTCCCCTGCCTCAGATGATAGAGGAGCTCACCTGCTGCTCTGCCTTCGGATGGGTGGTCGAATACCTTCCGGAAATGGCAGATGAGCTCCTCAAAATGGTCCAACGCCTTATCCTCTCCACACACAGCGTTGGCCCACTCCAGGGCTTTCCCGGTAAGGCAGGAGATGAGGGCAAAGCTTTTCTCACGGTCTGATGGTACTGGAGAGACCGTGGCCAGATACAAGTTCAGTTTTAGGAGAAAACCCTGGCAGCTGGCAGTATCTCCATTGTATCCCGTGGGTAGGGATAACTGGATCCTGTTCTGTTCCGGAGGGGAAAAAACGTTCGAAAGAATTCCAGGGGGTGGTGGAGGTACTGGACACGCTCCCTGTCTCTCCCAGCGATCCATACTCTGGACAATGCGATCCATGGCAGCGCACAGACTGTCAATCTCCGCCGCGTGTTCCAGGACGCGTTCCTCAACCTCCATTAGTGAAGTGCCTCCTCCTGCTGACTTCATTTTTTAGGGTCAGAGATTCTGTCACAATGGCGTGTATAAGTGGCAGAGGAAGTCAGGCGCAGGAGAGTCAAATAGAGTGTAGAATGGAGTACTTTAATTAAAGTCCTAGTAATCTGCTCCATAACACTCACGGAAAAAATATAAAACAAATCTGGGTACGAAGACCCGTCGCACACCTATACACAATTAACACAACACATGACAACGAACAATCTCTGACAAACACATGAAGGGAAACAGAGGGTTAAATACACAACAGGTAATGAATGGGATTGACAACAGGTGTGTGGGAAGACAAGACAAAACCAATGGAAAATGAAAAATGGATCGATGATGACTAGAAGACCGGTGAAGTCGACCGCCGAACACCGCCCGGACAAGGAGAGGCAACGACTTCGGCAGAAGTCGTGACACTTACCTTTTGATGATCTTCATCAGAATGCTTTCCCAGGAATCCCAGTTCCATAATAAATGTTTGATTTGTTCCATAAAGTTCATAATTTATGTCCAAATACCTCCTTTTTATTTGCGCATTCAGTACACAATCCAAACTCACGACGCGCGGGCAAGTCCATGCGAAGGTTCAGACGAAAAGTCATATTACAGTTTGTAGAAACATGTCAAATGAAGTATAGAATCAATCTTTAGGATGTTTTTAACATAAATCTTCAATAATGTTCCAACCGAAGAATTAATTTGTCTGTAGAAATGCGATGGAACGCAGGTCTAACTCTCACGTGAACACGCATGGTCAGCTCATGGCACTCTGCCAGACCCATGACTTAAAGAGCCCTCATTCCCCCCTCCTTCACAGTAGAAGAATCAAACAAGGTTCTAAAGACTGTTGACATCTAATGGAAGCCTTAGGAAGTGCAATATGACGAATATCCCACTGTATAGTCGATGAGTTGAAAAACTACAAACCTCAGATTTCCCACTTCCTGGTTGGATTTTTTCTCAGGTTTCTGCCTGCCATATGAGTTCTGTTATACTCACAGACATCATTCAAACAGTTTTAGAAACTTCAGACTGTTTTCTATCCAAATCTACTAATAATATGCATATATTAGCAACTGGGCCTGAGTAACAGGCAGTTTACTCTGGGCACCTTATACATCCAAGCTACTCAATACTGCCCCCAGCCATAAGAAGTTAATTAAGATATAAGGTTTTAAGCTTGCTGCCACTCCAATCTGTCCCCTAAAACACATGTATTTGCTAGGGCACTACTACCAAATCTCAGTTAAAAACAGTTAAATTTAAGTAAATGTAATAAATAATGTCATCTACATAATCCCCAAAAGTAATTGTTTATCATGAGAGGGCCATTAACAATAACCAGTAATGCTGCATACTCAAAGAAAGGTTCAAATTTCACCTTTCTGGTCATTTTTTTAAATAAATTGCTGGGACACACCTTTGAGGACACAAGCTCAAGTACACAGTACAAATATGATAAAATTAGGAAATATTTATTTTTATTTTTTATTTTTAATGTATTTCCTGATCAACAACACGGTATGAATAAGGCTTGAAATGACTTATATGCTTTCTAAATATGGCATAATAAAATTATAAAACAAATAACTATAAGATTTCACCTTCCTCATAACTGTAAAATACATATTTGTATGTTTAGTGCTAGATAATTTTTTTCTAAAGGTCTCTTTTGAATCAAAGTGTCCGCCCCCATCGCAGTGAACATCTCACAGAGCTCTAGCTTGGATTCCTAAATTCTTTAGGAACTCGCCTTTCGTTTAATATTAATCTTGTCCGTCTATCACAAACAGAAAGTGTTTTTTCTACCCAAAAGTAAAATGTTGACAGGAAAATTGTCCAATTCACACACTTATCAAGAGAACATCCCTGGTCATCCCTACTGCTTCTGATCTGGCGGACTCACTAAACACAAATGCTTAGTTTTTAAATGATGTCTGAGTGTTGGAGTGTGCCCCTGGCTATCCGTCATAAAAAAATATATGGTTTGCTTAATATAAGGAATTTTAAATGATTTATACTTTTACTTTTACATTTGACACTTAATTACATTTTAGCAATTCCATTTACTTTTTATACTTAAGTATATTTAAAGCCAAATACTTTTACACTTTTACTCAAGTAAAAGTATTTTACTGGGTGACTTTCACTTTTATTTGAGTCATTGTCTTTACTTTTACTCAAGTATGACAATGGAGTACTTTTCCCACCACTGACGATTGCAGGCATGTGCTTTGTCAGTGGCTGTGATGTAGGGTTCAGTCAGGAGTTGACGGAAGAGCAAATTAAATGGTAGGAGGGACTTCCCAGCTTCAAGTGGTTTCAGATATCACATTCTACATCACACAGGCTCATATACTACTGTTTCTGTGGGAAGTAGGGCTATCACTCAATGAAAGCCATTTCGATATACGGTATCAACAGATCAATTTATAAGCAAACATTTTGGTCAGAAACAGTACCAGACCCGCGTAGCTCCTTACATCTAAGAGGGTTTAATGTGGTACTACTCCCAGTGCCAAAAATGTAGCCACTTACAAGGCAATCCTCAAAATATGTTAATGAGCCAGAAACAACAATACAATGCACCCACTATAGGGATTTTCATTACAGAAAGAATCTCAAAGCGCTTGATAAAAAAAAACAGATCTGACAGAGTTAGTTCTGGGCTACGATTTTCAGACAGAGTTGAACATTTTGTAGTTTCAAGCCACCGAAAGATGGAGCGACAGTCAAGAGCTAAGCAAAAGGAGGAGGTGGCCAACAGGGAGATGAGCAGGTCCTCCGGAGGCAGGCAGCACAGTTCACTCTCTGTTCAAGGGGTCTCACCGGCACCGAGCCGTCCCTGCCATCTGACTGTGACATATGTGTAGCCGCTGACTCCCTCTGGGTCTTGCAGAATGCGATTCAATTTGTTTTGGAGCTCTCCTCCCACTCAATGTGTTGATGACAGCCCACTCATAACTTTGGAGGAAACTTCCTTACTTACTGACTTTATTGTCCCCATGGGGAAATTTTGTTGCAGTGTCATGTACACATTTAAAGTGGCGTTTAAATACAAAACAAAATTGACAATATACTTTCATAACAGTTACATACCAATGAAAAAATATATTTTTAAAAGACTGGCCTGCTGGCCTTACTGAGTCGAAAGCGATGAAATGGTCACTGTCAGCTCACCATGCACTGTAGTCCTCCTCAGTGTCGGGAGAACGTAGAAAGAACAAAAATAGGCTGGTGTATTCAAATCATTGCTAGCATGTTTACTTCCACTGTACTCACATCCTACCATATCCTTGTCAATACATTATGCCCTGAATCTATTCTACCACACCCAGAAATCTGCTTCTTTTATTCTCTGTTCCCAACGCACTAGATGACCAGTTCTTATAGCCTTTAGCCGTACCCTTATCCTACTACTCCTCTGTTCCTCTGGTGATGTAGAGGTTAACCCAGGCATTGTAGCCCCCATTACTACACCTATTCCCCAGGCACTCTCACTTATTGACTTCTGTAACCGTAAAAGCCTTGGTTTCATGCATGTTAACATCAGAAGCCTCTTCCCTAATTTTGTTTTATTCACTGCTTTAGCACACTCCTCCAAAACTGGTGTCCTAGCCTTGTCTGAATCCTTGCTTAGGAAGTACACAAAAAATTCTGAAATTTCCATCCAACTACAACATTTTCCATCAAGATAGAACTGCCAAAGGGGGTGGAGTTGCAATCTACTGCAGAGATAGCCTGCAGAGTTCTGTCTTACTATCCAGGTCTGTGCCCAAACAGTTCGAGCTTCGTCTTTTAAAAATCCACCTTTCCAGAAATAAATCTCTCACTGTTGCCGCTTGTTATAGACCCCCCTCAGCCTCCAGCTGTGCCCTGGCCACCATATGTGAATTGATTGCCCCCCCCATATATCTTCAGAGTTCTTACTGTTAGGTGACCTAAACTGGGACATGCTTTACACCCCGGCCATTTTACAATCTAAACTAGATGCCCTTAATCTCACATAAATTATCAGGGAACCTACCAGGTAAAACCCTGAATCCGTAAACATGGGCGCCCTGATAGATATAATCCTGACCAACTTGCCCTCCAAATACACATCTGCTGTCTTCAACCAGGATCTCAGTGATCACTGCCTCATTGCCTGCATCCGTAATCGGTCCGCGTTTAAACGATCACCCCTGATCACTGTCAAACGCTCCCTAAAATACTTCAGCGAGCAGGCCTTTCTAATCGACCTGGCCCGGGTATCCTGGAAGGATATTGACCTCATTTTGTAGGTAGAGGATGCCTGAATGTTCTTTAAAATTGCTTTCCCCACCATATTAAAGAAGCATGCCCCATTCAAAAAATGTAGAACTAAGAACAGATATAGCCCCTGATTCACTCCTGACTTGACTGCCCTTGACCAGCACAAAAACATCCTGTCACGTACTGCATTAGCATCGAATTGTCCCCGTGAAATGCAACTTTTCAGGGAAGTCAAGAACCAATATACACAGTCAGTTAGGAAAGCAAAGGCTAGCTTTTTCAAACAGAAATTTCCATCTTGTAGCACTAATTCCAAAAAGTTTGGGACACTGTAAAGTCTATGTAGAATAAGAGCACCTCCTCCCAGCTGCCCACTGTCACCACCGATAAATCTACGATAATAGAGAATTTCATTAAGCATTTTTCTACGGCCGGCCACACTTTCCACCTGGCTACCACTACCCCGACCAACAGCTCTGCACCCCCCGCAGCAACTTGCCTAAGGCCCCCCGCTTCTCCTTCAACCAAATCCAGATAGCTGATGTTCTGAAAGAGCTGCAAAACCTGGAACCCTACAAATCAGCTGGGCTAAACAGTCACGGACCATCTCTTCCTAAAATGATCCGCCAAAATTGTTGCAACCACTATTACAAGCCTGTTCAACCTCTCTTTCGTATTGTCTGCTATCCCTAAAGATTGGAAAGCTGCTGCGGTCATCCCCCTCTTTAAAGGGGGAGACGCTCTAGACCTAAACTGTTGCAGGCCTATATCCATCCTGCCCTGCATTTCTATGTCTTCGAAAGCCAAGTAAAAAAACAGATCACCGACCATTTAGAATCCCACCGTACCTTCTCCGCTATGCAATCCGGTTTCCGAGCTGGTCATGGGTGCACCTCAGCCATGCTCAAGGTCCAAAATGATATCATAACCGCCATCGATAAAAGACAGTACTGTGCAGCCGTCTTCATCAACCTGGCCAAGGCTTTCAACTCTGTCAATCACCGCATTCTTATCGCACTCAATAGCCTTGGTTTCTCAAATGACTGCCTCGCCTGGTTCACCAACTACTTCTCAGATAGAGTCTGTTCAGATGGGCCTGTAAGTTCAGTGTGTCAAATCAGAGGGCCTGTTGTCAAGGACCTCTGGCAGTCCCTATGGGAGTGCCACAGGGTTCAATTCTCGGGCCAACTCTTTTCTCTGTACATATCAATGATGTCGCTCTTGCTGCTGGTGATTCTCTGATCCACCTCTATGCAGACGACACCATTCTGTATACATCTGGCCCTTCTTTGGACACCGTGTTAATTCAATGCCATACAACACTCCTTCCGTGGCCTCCAATTGCTCTTAAACGGTATTAAAACGAAATGCACGCTCAACTGATCGCTGCCCGCACCCTCCCACCCGACTAGAATCACTACTCTGAATGGTTCTGACTTAGAATATGTGGACAACTACAAATAGCTAGATGTCTGGTTAGACTGTAAACTTCCCTTCCAGACTCACATTAAGCATCTCCAATCCAAAATGAAATCTAGAATCGGCTTCCTATTTCGCAACAAAGCATCCTTCACTCATGCTGCCAAACATACCCTCGTAAAACTGACTATTCTACCGATCCTTAATTTCGGCGATGTCATTTACAAAATAGCCTCCAACACTCTACTCAGCAAATTGGAAGCAGTCTGTCACAGTGCCATCCATTTTGTCACTAAAGCCCCATATGCTACCCACCATTGCGACCTGTATGCTCTTGTTTGCTGGCCCTCGCTACATATCCATCGCCAAACCCACTGGCTCCAGGTCATCTTTAAGTCTTTGCTAGGTAAAGCCCCGCCTTATCTGAGCTCCAGCAGGTACAGTTGAAGTCAAACGTTTACATACACCTTAGCCAAAGACATTTAAACTCAGTTTTTTACAATTCCTGACATTTAATTATAGTAAAAATTCCCTGTCATGGGTCAGGTATGATCACCACTTTATTTTAAGAATCTGAAATGTCAGAATAATAGTAGAGAGAATGATATATTTCAGCTTTTTTCACAGTCCCAGTGGGTCAGAAGTTTACTTACACTCAATTAGTATTTGGTAGCATTGCCTTTAATATTTTTAACTTGGGTCAAACATTTCGAGTAGCCTTCCACAAGCTTCCCACAATAAGTTGGGTGAATTCTGGACCATTCCTCCTGACAGAGCTGGTGTATCTGAGTCAGGTTTGTAGGCCTCCTTGCTCGCACAAACTTTTTCAGTTCTGCCTACAAACGTTCTATAGGATTGAGGTCAGGGCTTTGTGATTTCCACTCCAATGTCATGACTTTGTTGTCCTTAAGCCATTTTGCCACAACTTTGGAAGTATGCTTGGAGTCATTGTCCATTTGGAAGACCCATTTGCGACCAAGCTTTAACTTACTGACTGATGTCTTGAGATGTTGCTTCAATATATCCACATCATTTTCATTTCTCTTGATGCTATCTATTTTGTGAAGTATACCAGTCCCTCCTGCAGCAAAGCGCCTCCACAACATGATGCTGCCACCCCCGTGCTTCACGGTTGGGATGGTGTCTTCAGCTTGCAAGCCTCCCCCTTTTTCCTCCAAACATAACGATGGTCATTATGGCAAAACAGTTCTATTTTTCTTTAATCAGACAAGAGGACATTTCTCCAAAAAGTACGATCTTTGTCTCCATGTGCAGTTGCAAACCGTAGTCTGGCTTTTTCATGGCGTTTTTGGAGCAGTGGCTTCTTACTTGCTGAGCGGTCATTCAGGTTATGTCGATCTAGGACTCGTTTTACTGTGGGTATAGATACTTTTGTACCTGTTTCCTCCAGCATCTTCTTAAGGTCCTTTGCTGTTGTTCTGGGATTGATTTGCACTTTTCGCACCAAAGTACGTTCATCTCTAGGAGACAGAACGCGTCTCCTTCCTGAGCGGTATGACGGCTGCGTGGTCCCATGGTGTTTATACTTGCTTACTATTGTTTGTACAGATGAATGTGGTACCTTCAGGCGTTTGGGAATTGCTCCCAAGGAATAACCAGACTTGTGGAGGTCTACAATTATTTTGCTGAGGTCTTGGCCGATTTCTTTTGATTTTCCCATGATGTCAAGCAAAGAGGGACTGAATTTGAAGTTAGGCCTTGAAATACATCCACCTGTACACCTCCAATTGACTATAAAGCCATCACATAATTTTATGGAATTTTCCAAGCTGTTTAAAGGCCAAGTCAACTTTGTGTATGTAAACTTCTGACCCACTGGAATTGTGATACTGTGAATTATAAGTGAAATAATCTGTCTGTAATAACTTGTGTCATGCACAAAGTAGATGTCCTATCTGACTTGCCAAAACTATAGTTTGTTAATTAACAAGACATTTTTGGAGTGGTTGAAAAATAAGTTTTATTGACTCCAACCTAAATGTACGTAAACCTCCGACTTCAACTGTTTTTCTCTCTCACTAACTATAAGTATCAGCTGTCAGAGCAGCTTACCAAGAGCAGCTGTACACATCCCATCTGTAAATAGACCACCTCATAACCATATTGTTAGTTTTTTGCTCTTTTGTTTACCAGTATCTCTACTTGCACATCATCTGAACATCTATCACTCCAGTGGTAATGCTAAATTGTAATTATTTCGCCAGTATGGCCTATTTATTGCCTCACCTCCCTAATCGTACTACATTTGCACACACTATATATAGGTTTTTCTATTGTGTTATTGACTGTACGTTTGTTTATCCCATGTGTAACTCTGTGTTGTTTTTCTCGCACTGCTTTGCTTTATCTTGGCCAGGTCGCAGTTGTAAATGAGAACTTGTTCTCAACTGGCTTACCTGGTTAAATAAAGGAGAAAACAAATATATTGATAGCTCGCGAAAGCTGATTTGCCATGAATTCACGGGCAGGAATATATATATATGTAATCCAGACCTAATCTATACACATTTGGCTATTCAAAACAAAAACAAAAGTGAAAAGATTGAATTTTTTTTTTTTTTTAAATGATTATTAATACATTTTGTAAAAATGTACAAAAGCTCTCTGCCTAGGAGACTTTTCAACCTCAGGACCTCACAGCGCCATGGCAACCACGGAACTTGGCTAACTTTGGCTAGTGGTCAAAAGATTTTAATGCTCCAAAAATATGGTAGGGTACTGTATTCTGTGGATTGGAATTACAGTACCATTTGAAATACAATACTTATTTACAGTAATGTACTGTTAAACCAACATTTCACTGGAATTTACTGTATCATTTACAAGTTATGCCTAAAATCACAGAGTGCATTGTGATTCATGGCAATTTACTGTAAATAATTAATACGGGACATTGCTGATAGTTTTATTGTATAATAATGTATGAACAACAATATTTTATGTAAGCAAAGAAGAGCATATTTACAACACTGATTCTAAATACATATTATTTACCTGTGTGTGTGTGGAATGGGTGTTGGAGGAGAGAAAGACAGAGAGAGAGAGGGGGATGGCGTCAAAATTGGGATTGGGTACAATCCTAGGTCTGTGATCAGGGGCAAATCTATTTGGGGTAAGGGGTTTCAGAAACCGTGAAACACACAATGGGACAGTTTGGTCAGGAGAGCATCAATGAGAGAGGTCAGCAGCTGCTGAAACTATTCTTCCACTTCACCACCGTTTCAAGAAGATATTTTCTAAAATTCATGTGCTCCACCCGACAACATGAGGTTGGCGCCTGAAACACAAAATTTGAATTTACAGTAGGCATAAGCTATTACTGTAAGGAAATACAGTATGTTAGAGTAATTTTTACAGGTTTATAATTACACTGAATAACAGTATTTTTCAGCATTTTACCCTTAATGCAGTGCAATATACAGCTTTGATTATGTAAAACACATATAAGGTGTTTTTCTGTGCATTCTACAGTGTTTTACTGTTAAAATGACAGTTTTCTTATAGTGCGTGAACTTGACTCCTCATTAGCGAAGGTATCAAAGAAATCTGCATCAACATCTTGATCATCTTCATATCTTTAGTACAGTCTCGCTGGTTGTGATATTTTATTTCCATATGTTTAATTATGTCAAGCTAGCTGGTTAAGATTTTGATAATTTCCATAATACTGTCTCGCTGGATGTGAAGTTTACTAGGATTACTCCTTCTAACCAAATCCCCAACCAGTGACTAACCAAGCCAAGGCCGTTGATTTAGAAAGAGAGATTCTGTCGAAATCTTGAATACTCAAGACAATGTTGTGAGCACGTTTGTGTTGTCTGTCTGAAGTCACTCTCCTGTCTGGCTGAACGCTTTCTCCACCTGACAAAGATAGACTCTCTGTGGCATGTTTCTCAGAGATAAGGCTATTCCCAGGGCCCTCACGTCCCTTGCGATCGGCTAGGGGTGATCAGAGTTTTGAGTTTACCGTCCTGTGGCGGACTCCTGCCGTCATCTCCAGCAGACCAGTGACAGGAAGTATATAGAAGTTCACACAGGGTGGGGGATAGTAAGGAAGCTAATTTGACCTCAGTTATATTGAGGTTGTCAGTCATTCCCTTGCCTTTGAAAGTGTGACCAACACAATTTTTGGTGGTTAATAACATAGCCGCAGGAAGTAGGGGTGCTGTTGGTGCTGCAGCAACCCCTGAAAATTCACAAAAGTAGGCCTTTACTAGTTCTGAATTTTAACGAAACAAGTCAGTTAAGATCAAATTCTCATTTTCAATGCCGGCCTAGGAACAGTGGGTTAACTGCCTTGTTCAGGGGCAGAACGACAGATTTTTACCTTGTCAGCTCGAGGATTAGATCTTTCTAACTTTCGGTTACTAGACCAACGCTCTAGCTACCAACGGATATGGGCGCTGCGATTTTATCAACACCGCAGCTAAGGATAATAGTCTTTAAAGGGTAATTGAAACACTTTAGTAAGTAAAGTAAATCTAATCAAAGAGATGTATTCAATCCACTTATAGTAAACATGTGCATCTAGCATAAAATCATCTCTATATTTAGTATTTTGATCGTCAACAAGGTTTATGTCAGCGCCATTTTAAAGTGCCATGGTAACAACTGACGCCAGTGCGTCACTGGCAGGAATCAAGAAATTGTCTGTGGTATTGAGTTTTTGTGTGGGGAGTGAATCGATGAGAGTGAGGTTAGGGGCGGACAACGAAGATGGCAACAACAAGTAGTAATTCAAACATGAAATGTAGAGCCCAAGGCTGTAGGAATTGGCTCCAAAAAAATCCCTTGGTAAGCTTCCATCGACTGCTCAAGGACCCTCAACTTTTGAAGAAGTGACTCCATGTCCTGAAGAGGAAAGACGTGCCAACTCGAGCTAGCAGGATCTGCAGCCAGCACTTTGTGGAGGAAGACTTCACGATGAAGGGCACTTTCGACGCGGCAAACTTTCCGAATGGAAAGGAGTCATCAGACTATGTTGAAGCGCTCTGCATACCCATCAATTTTCAAGGGTTATGGTGTAGGGGTTACTGACCGACCATCATCAACATCGCTGACTTCGGGGCCTAGCAAAAGCCAGACTGAATGGAGGAGGCGACCCGATTCATTGGAGATCCTAAGGTAATGTTAACCGGTCACGAGTCATGACGGTTGTTGGACTAGGCTAGTGTTAGACACTGGACAACTTTGTTGCAACTCTAGTTGAAGGTAACCACTGGATGTCATAAGGTGAATGCACCAATTTGTAAGTCGCTCTGGATAAGAGCGTCTGCTAAATGACTTAAATGTAAATGTAAATGTAACTAGCTAATTGTGTCTGAAGTGTTTTGTGTAACATTCCCTAGCAACTAACTTTAGCAAGAAACTTAACTGCAACTAAAATTGCACCACAGTTTCTCCGTGTAGCCCTGTTATTAGGCAATTACAGTAGCTAGCTTCCACCTCAGATAGTACTGTAAAACATTTTGTTGACAGATTTGTTTTCGGAATGTTTTGTTAGCGCCACCTCATATAGCTAGACTGAAGTTGATATAGGTAATGTTTGCTGGAAAATAAATGTCCCTGTTTTTCAGGTGTATTTGTTTACAAAACAGGTATCTTGTTAGCTTCTTGCCGCATGGATCCCTTTTACGGGATCATTTTCGTAAACAACCGCTGAATTGGCAGCGCGCCAAACTCAAACATAATACTACAAATATTTATAATCATGGAATCACAAGTGAAATATACCAAAACACAGCTTAGCTTGTTGTTAACCTTTTACGGGGGCAGCCCGACACCGGTACACTTATGACAACATCCAGCTCAAAATGCACGGCGCGAAATTCAAAATCTATTTTTTTTTTATATTTAACTTTCACACATTAACAAGTCCAAGACACCAGATGAAAGGTGCACATCTTGTGAATCAAGCCAACATGTCCGATTTTTAACATGTTTTACAGGGAAGACAAAATATGTAAATCTATTAGCTAACCACGTTAGCAAAAGACACAACTTTTTCTAACTCCATCAGTTTCTTACTCCATCAGGTGCGATCACAAATTCGACCAAATAAAGATATAAATAGCCACTAACCAAGAAACAAATTCATCAGATGACAGTCTGATAACATATGTTTTGTTCGAAAAATTTGCATATTTCATGTATAAACCATAGTTTACATTTCAGCTACAAGCCGAAATTGCACCAAAAGCAGCCATAATATTTACAGACACCAACGTCAAATAGCTAATTACTCATCATAAAACATTTCTGAAAAATACATAGTCTGCAGCAATTGAAAGACAGGCATATTGTGATTCCAAACAATATTTCCGATTTATTAAATGTTTTACAGCGCAAACAAAATGTATCGCTATATTAGCGTAGCTAAAATAGACAGAAATAATTGGGCGCCCACGGCCAATTCACATGCACGACAGATATATGAAATAACATCATAAAATGGGTCTTACTTTTGCTGATCTTTCATCAGAATGTTGAAGAACGTGTACTCTGTCCAGATGAGTCGTTGTTTCGATTCAGAATGGCAAATGTCCCTCTTCAATTAGCATTGGCACTAGTGTAGTGGCATAAATTTCTCCAACGTAAACACAGTCAGATGACGGAACACGGCAAAACTCCCTAATAAAGTTTCAATAATCTGATTAAACTATATTGAAAAAACATACATTATGGTGATATGGTCACATGTAGCAAAAAAAATTCGAGCTGGAGACGTTAGCCGTTCGTTACCAAGGCAAAACAAAAGTCCATTCCACTTCCTCCAGAGTACCGGAAGTGGACGGTCAGGACAAAGAAATAGTTTTTTTTTCCACCACAGAACAAGATGAGCAGAAAAATGTCTTCTCTGACATCCTCTTTACACCAATAGGAAGGCGTATAGATTGTCAGCAGACTCCTAAGTGTTAAGCCCATGTATAGGCATCAAATTGACATTTTACTTCCTGGTCAGGAAAAGTGATGCAGAAGGACTTCTGTTAAACTCAGAGAAATAATTCCAACTCTTTTAGAAACTACAAAGTGTTTTCTATCCAAAAAGAATAATAATATTCATTTTGTACGAGCAAGATTTGCGTAGGATGCCATTTGAAATGGGCACGATTTCACTGGCTACTCAACACTTTGCCTTGCAGCCATAAGAAGTTAATCCACCTATCGTGTCAGATTTTGAAAATATGCTTTACAGCGAATGCAATCCAAGTGTATCAATCACTGCTAGAAAAGCTAGCCTTAAATTAGCTTGGTCACGGAAGTCAGAAAAGCAATAAAATTAATCGCTTACCTTTGATAATCTAAGGATGTTTGTACTCACGAGACTCCCAGTTACACAATAAATGTTATTTTTTTTCTCGATAAAGTTTAGTTTTATAATCTTTAATCGCCATTTGGTTTGCGCATTATGTTCAGAAAACCACAAGCTCGTTCTGGTACTGAAAGGCAGACAAAAATTCCAAAAAGTATCCGCAATGTTCGTAGAAACATGTCAAAGGTTTTTAATAATCAATCCTCAGGTTGTTTTTAACATACATATTCGATCATATTTCAACCAGACGGTAAACTGTTAAATTCTACAGAGATAGAATATGTCGAGCCAAATCTCTCCTGCGCAGGAACCAATCAAAGGACACCTGGTCATCCACTGACACGTTTTGATAAATCTCGCAAATCTTTCAAAATAAAAGCCTGAAACTATGTCTAAATCCTGGTCACAGCCTGAGGAAGCTGTTGGAAAAGAAATCTGGTTGATACGCCTTTAAATGGACGAGGGGCAAGCAACGGAACAAGGATTGTTTTTTTAAAGCACTTCCGGGTTGGAGTTCCTCAGGTTATCGCCTGCAAAATCCGTTCTGTTATACTCACAGACAATATTTTGACAGTTTTGGAAACTTTAGAGTGTTTTCTATCCTAATCTGTCAATTATATGCACATTCTAATATCTGAGCCTGAGAAATAGTCCGTTTACCTTGGGAACGTTTTTTTTCCAAATGTAAAAATTCTGCCCCCTAGCTTCAAGAGGTTAACGCCAACTGTATTGGGTTACTGAGTGGTGCAGCAGTCTAAGGCACTGCATCTCCGTGCTAGGGGCATCACTACAGAGACCCTGGTTCAAATCCAGGCTGTATCACAACCGGCCATGATTGGGGGCACTATTGGCCCAGCGTCATCTGGGTTTGGTCGGTGTAGGGCGTCATTGTATGTAAGAATTTGATTTTAACTGACTTGCCTCGTAAAATACAGGTTACATTTTAAAATGTTAAATATATTTAGGTTCCGTTGGTTATAAAATGGACAATATAAAGTATATACAATGATTCTTGAATATAACTACAGCCTAATAGATGCCTTAATTGTTTTGTACCAACAGGAAAGAATGATTAGTACAGCATGGCAAACTGACCCCTGGGTGCCAGAGTGTTCCTGTGCTGTGGTGGAGAAGACGTCCGCCGGGACCATCAATAAAGAGCACAGGGCCCAGCTAGATTGCACTTACGACCATCAGCAGAAAACCTAGTCCTGCCCCTATACGCCACAGATGGAGCTGACGTAGAGTGAGATTGAGATCAGTGAAGACCATAACTTGCAGTATGAACGTGAGAGCTCAGAATCACAATCATCACAGTGCGAGCCAAGATATACTATTGAAGAGTGTGTGCAAGATCCAAAATACATAGTCATTGATAAGTTGTTCAATGTCTGCCATGAGCCAGGATTTCGAGCAGGTATCATCATGTAAGTTGGCACCGATAGAGATGGCAGCTTCGTGTCAAGTCCTGAGGAAACTGTGCAGTATTTTGTTTTATATGTATTTTTTCTTATATTCTTAGCGCAGAAATCTTAAGTGTTATTACACACAGCCGGGAAGAACTATTGGATATCAGAGAGACATCAACTTACCAGCACAACCAGCACTATAACCAGGAATTCGACTTTCCCAAAGAAGATCCTTTGTCTGCACCTCCCAGGTGAAGGTGAACTTAACTTTGAACTTAACTTTGAACTTATTGGAGGAGAGGGTGCCGGAGTGGTCTTATAGTGAGGGTTCGGATGCGCACACACCACCGACCGCTTCCGACTATATTAATCACTAATGTTCAGTCCCTAACTTAACATCAGCCCCTTTTTTTTCAATTTTTGCCTGAAATGACATACTCAAATCTAACTGCCTGTAGCTCAGGCCCTGAAGCAAGGATATACATATTATTGGTACCATTTGAAATAAAGAACTGCAGTTTGTGGAAATGTGAAAGGAATGTAGGAGAATATAACACAATAGATCTGGTAAAAGATAATACAAAGAAAAAACCATCCGTTCTTTTGTATTTTTTTTAACCATCTTTGAAATGCAAGAGAAAGGCCATATTGTATTATTCCAGCACAGGTGCAATATACATGTTGGCCACCAGATGGCAGCAGTGTATGTGCAAAGTTTTAGACTGATCTAATGAACCATCGTATTTAGTTTCAACATTTTGAAACAAGATTGCCCAAATATGCCTAAAATTTGTATTTATAACTTTTATGTTCAAAATTGAAAATTGTATTGTAGCTGGGGATTTGAATTAACAAAGCTAATCTGAGAACAAGGCTTCCTAAATTCTATCATCATATCGATTGCAGTACACGAGTGAGTAACACACTCGACCATTGCTACTCCCACTTCCACGATGCATACAAGGCCCTCCCCCGCCCTCTGTTTGGCAAATCTGATCATGACTCCATCGTGTTGCTCCATCTTGGCCGAATACACACAATGTAGATCCATCCGTAAGGCAATCAAACAAGCAAAGCATCAGTATAGAGACAAAGTGGAGTGGCAATACAAGTCACAATCCAGCTGGCTGGTGTGTTTACGGACATAATCAATCAATCCCTATCCCAGTCTGCTGCCCACACATGCTTCAAAATTGCTACCATTGTTCCTGTTCCCAAGAATGCTAAGGTAACTGAACTTAATGACTATCGCCCCATAGCATTCACTTCTGTCATCATGAAGTGCTTTGAGAGACTATTCAAGGATCATATCACCACCACCCGCCTTGTCACCCTAGACCCACTACAATTTTCTTACCGCCCCAATAATTCCACAGATGATGCAATCGCCATCTGTAATGCATCTGTGTGTAGCTGGTGTGCATGAGTCAGGTGCAGGACAACAGATATGAGTATTGTTGCAATTTTACTCAAACAAATAATCAACATACACGTCAATAAATACAAGGCCACAATTACGGACCACAATACAATAAACAATCACTCACAAACAAACATGGGGGAACAGAGGGTTAAATAATGAACAAGTAATTGGGGGATTGAAACCAGGTGTGTAAGACAAGACAAGGACAAAACAAATGGAAAATCAAAAGTGGATCGGCGATGGCTAGAAGGCCGGTGGCGTCGACCGCCGAACAAGGAGAGGGACCGACTTTGGCGGAAGCTGTGACAGTACCCTTCCTTGACGCACGGCTCCAGCAGCACGCCGACACCGACCTCGGGGCTACCCGACGGACCAGGCGCAGGGCGATCCGGATGGAGACGGTAGAACTCCCGCAGCAACGAAGGGTCCAAGACGTCTTCCACCGGCACCCAGCATCTCTCCTCCGGACCGTACCCCTCCCACTCCAAGAGGTACTGAAGCCCCCTCGCCCAACGCCTCGAGTCCAGGATGGCTCGGACAGCATATGCCGGGGCACCCTCGATGTCCAGAGGGGGCGGAGGAACCTCCCGCACCTCAGACTCCTGGAGTGGACCAGCCACCAACGGCCTGAGGAGAGACACATGGATTGAGGGATTAATATGGTAATCTGGGGGAAGCTGTAACCTGTAGCATACCTCGTTCAGTGCCCCAGGACTTTGAATGGCCCATAAACCGCGGGCCGAGCTTCCGGCAGGGCAGGCGGAGGGGCAGGTTTTGGGTCGAGAGCGGTGGCGGTTGGCGCTCGCGTTCTGCCGCCTCACGGCCCATTACAGGTGCACATGAGCGGCGTCCCAGGTCTCTTCCAGGCGCTTAAAACATTTGTCCACCGCAGGAGCCTCGATCTGGCTCTGATGCCAAGGTGCCAGAACCGGCTGATACCCCAGTATGCACTGGAAGGGGGAGAGATTAGTGGAGGAGTGGCGGAGTGAGTTTTAGGCCATCTCTGCCCAGGGGATGAATGCCGCCCACTCCCCTGGTCGGGTCCTGGCAATATGACCGCAGAAACCTACCCACATCCTGGTTTACTCTCTCCAACTGCCCGTTACTCTTGGGGTGAAAACCTGAGGTGAGGCTGACCGAGACCCCCAGATGTTCCATGAACGCCCTCCATACCCTGGACGTGAACTGGGGTCCCCGATCAGAGACTATGTTCTCAGGCACCCCGTAGTGCCGGAAGACGTGAGTGAACAGGGCCTCCGCAGTCTGTAGGGCCGTAGAGAGACCGGGCAAAGGGAGGAGACGGCAGGACTTAGAAAACCGATCCACTAAGACCAGGATTGTGGTGTTGCCCTGTGAGGGAGTAAGATCCGTCAGGAAGTCCACCAACAGGTGCGACCACGGCCGTTGTGGAACGGGTAGGGGTTGTAAATTCCCTCTGGGCAGGTGCCTGGGAGCCTTGCACTGGGCGCACACCGAGCAGGAGGAAACATAAACCCTCACGTCCTTGGCCAAGGTGGACCACCAGTACTTCCCACTAAGACAGCGCACTGTCCGACCGATGCCAGGATGACCAGAGGAGGGTGACGTGTTGGCCCAATAGATCAACCGGTCGTGGACAGCAGCTGGTAACGTACAGACGGCCAGCTGGACACTGGATAGGAGTGGGCTCTGTACGTAACGCCCGCTCGATGTCCACATCCAGCTCCCACACTACCAGTGCCACCAGGCAAGAGGCCGGGAGTATGGGAGTGTGATCCATTGACCGCTCCTCTGTGTCATACATCCGGGACAGTGCGTGCCTTAGCGTTCGGACAGGGTGAACACAAAACGGGGAAAAAACATGGCCCACCTTGCCTGGCGAGGGTTCAGTCTCCTCGCCACCCGGATGTACTCCAGATTGCGGTGGACAGTCCAGATGAGAAAAGGGTGTCTCGCCCCCTCAAGCCAATGTCTCCACGCCTTCAGAGCCTTGACGACAGCCAACAGTTCCAGGTCCCCCACATCATAGTTTTGCTCCGCCGGGCTGAGCTTCTTTGAAAAGAAGGCACAGGGGGCGGAGCTTCGGTGGCGTATCCGAGCACTGAGAGAGCACGGCTCCTATCCCAGATGGATCCGGATGAGCCAGCGCGGGAGCCGAGGTAAACAGAACCCTCAGGTGACCAAAAGCCCTGTCCACCTCAGCCGACCACTGCAGTCGCACCGGTCCCCCCTTCAGCAGTGAGGTAATGGGAGCCGCTACCTGACCAAAGCCGGTAGTAGTTGGCAAACCCTAGGAACCGCTGCACTTCCTTTACCGTGGTGGGAGTCTGCCAATTACGCACGTCTGAAATGCGGTCACTCTCCATCCCCACCCCTGACGTGGAAATACGGTACCATAGGAAGGAGATGGACTGTCGGAAGAACAGACATTTCTCAGCCTTGAGTTACAGGTCATGCTTCAACAATCGACCAAGCACCCTGCGCACCAGGGACAGATGCTTGGTGTGTGTAGCGGAGTATATCAGAATGTCGTCGATATACACCACAACACCCTGCCCGTGCAGGTCCCGGATAATCTCGTCAAAAAAAGGCCTGGAAGACTGATGGAGCATTCATCAACCCGTACAGCATGACGAGGTACTCATAGTGCCCTGAGGTGGCACTAAATGCCGTCTTCCACTCGTCCCCCTCCCGGATACGCACCAAGTTGTAATCTCTCCTGAGATCCAATTTTGTGAAGAAGCGCGCCCCGTGCATTGACTCGATCGCACTGGCGATGAGAGGCAGCGGGTAGCTGTACCTCACCGTGATGTGATTGATACCCCGATAGTCAATACACGGGCGCAGACCTCCATCCTTCTTCTTCACAAAATAGAAACTCGAGGAGGCAGGTGAAGTGGAGGGCCGAATGTATCCCTGCCCCAGGGATTCGGAGACATATGTTTCCATAGCCGCCGTCTCCTCCTGTGACAGATGATACACGTGACTCCTGGGAAGTGCTGCATCTACCAGGAGATTTATCGCACAATCCCTCCGTCGATGGGTTGGTAATTGAGTCGCCTTCTTCTTACAGAAGGCGAGGGCAAAATCTGCATATTCTGAGGGGATCGCACGGTGGAGACCTGGTCTGGACTTTCCACCGTAGTCGCACCGATGGAAACCCCTACACATCTCCCTGAGCACTTTCGCGACCACCCCTTGAGAGTCCTCTGTTGCCACGAAATAATGGGGCCAAGACAGGCCAACCAGGGTAGGCCCAGCACCACGGGAAACGCAGGAGAATCAATAAGGAAGAGACTGATTCTCTCCTCTCCTGCGTAACCATGTCTAGTAGAGCGGTGGCCTCCCTAATCAGCCCTGACGCTAATGGTCGACTATCTAGGGCTTGTACAGGGAAGGGCATATCCACAGGAGCAAGGGGGATCCCTAAACTATGGGCAAACGAACGGTCAATAAAATTCCCAGCTGCGCCTGAATCTACGAGCGCCTTATGCTGGGAATGCAGGGAAAACTCAGGACATTTAATAAACACATACACATACACCAACCAGCAGTGTGCCCTCTGCGGCCACAGATGGTGCAGGGAATGTCCCCTCCTCCGGTTGCCCTAAGCGCAGCACCTCCCAGCTCCATGGGCGTCGGAGCGGAGGTGCTGGGGGATGGAACTGACAGGCCCCGATCCGGACGTCCGCGGGTGGCCAGCAGGTTGTCCAGCTGGATGGACAGGTCCACCGGATGGACAGGTTCACCAGCTGGTCCAACGTGAGGGTGGTGTCTCGGGAAGGCCAACTCCCGACGGATGTCCTCGCGCAGACTGCACCGGTAGTGATCGATCAGGGCCCTGTCGTTCCATCCCCCGCTTGCGGCCAGGGTCCGGAAGTCCAAAGCGAAATCCTGCGTGCTCCTCGTCCCCTGCCTCAGGTGGAATAGACGTTCACAACGTGCCATTAGAACACAGGAGAGATGGTTGCTGATAATGGGCCTCTGTACACCTATGTAGATTTTCCATTAGAAATCAACCGTTTCCAGCTACAATAGTAATTTACAACATTAACAATGTCTGCACTGTGTTTCCGATCAATTTTATGTTATTTTAATGGACATAAAATGTGCTTTTCTTTCAAAAACAAGGACATTTCTAAGTGACCCCAAACTTTTGAATGGTAGTGTGTAATTTGCAGCTAGCCTAAGGGTTGTAAGTGTGAATTTGGTGAATGTATGAAGAGGACGTAGGTACCTTTTAGGATATTAATAAAACCATGATTACTAACAGGTCCATGGGTCAGTATTGAAACCCTGCCACTGTCAGGCATCCAAGTGTGAGAGTGCACTTGAGGGACTCGCATGCTGATATCTGGCATGGATATGACCTCTGACACATTGACCAAGGTGTGAAGAAACAGCTGGTGGCCATCAGGAAGCCAGAGGTACTGATATATTTTAGTGTAAAATCAGAACTATGATTTGTGTAACGTATATCTGGCTCTAAGACCATCCCAGCGGACTCTCTTGAGTTCCCAAAGAGAGCGGTCACTTTGGGGGAGAGGGGTGGTGTTCCGAAAATGGAGAAGGAGTAAACCGTTCAACAGCGAATTCAATGATACACACATCCATAAAGGGAATCGAAGTGGAATTGTTTTTCCACAGATTTGTTTTACTTGTTTCAACTGGCGTGCTACCTTGTCCCTTGCCTGCTGTTTCGACTCCCTCTCCTCCCTCTCTCCCGGACCTGCTGTCTTGACGTATCAATGCTCAGTTATGAAAAGCCACCTGACATTTGCTCCTGAGGTGTTGAACTGTTTCACCCTCTATAACCACTGTGGTTATTATTTTGATAGAAAAAGGGCTTTGAAAAATACATTTGATTGATTGTTTGCTGTGCTGCATGCTGTGTATTCAATAACTGTCTGAGTGATGTGACATTTTTATAGTATCTGTAACATATTTTGGTGTGTATTTAACCTGCAACTTAACTTCTTAGAGTGACTATCAGCAGCAGAAACAATAACAGTGTCCTCCCTGCTCCTCTTTTGGTAAAAAGCTGAGGGATGGGGCTGGAGAAATGTAACCACTCTCAAATTCATAGAGCTACAGATGCAAGGATGGACAATCCGTGATATAAAAATTATTGTTTTGACCATGTTTTGATGCTCTATTGTGTTTGTTTACATTTTGTTTGTTTACAAACATTGGAGTAAAACAAGCTTATGTATAGGGTTCTGATAGGGTATGACAGTTGAACTAAGCTCATGAGGCATTTATGGGTTCGATTCTTCAAGAATCAATGGTTACATATCACAAATGTATAAGTGCAAAAATGGATGTAGCAATTGCTGATTGATTAAGGTATGCTACTGTTGTTTGTCTATGGATCTTGTGCATGAGGCAAAGACTTGCAATCACAAGCCTTTCATGTGACTCCTCTACTTGTTTCATTGGAACTTGTGAAAACACCTTAATAACCCTGTAATTGACTATGTATTTTGGTACTCCTGTTTCTATGATCTGCTTCCACTACCATGTAGCCAGGTCGCTCTGGATAAAGGTGTCTACTAAATGGCATACAGTACCAGTCAAAAGTTAGGAAACACCTACGCATTCCAGTTTTTTTTAAATAACAATTTTCTACATTGTAGAATAATAGTAACGACATCAAAACTATGAAATAGCACATATGGAATCACGTAGTAACCAAAAAAGTGTTTAAACAAATCAAAATATATGTTATGTTTGAGACTCTTCAAAGTAGCCACCCTTTGCCTTGATGACAGCTTTGCACACTCTTGGCATTCCCTCAGCTTTCCAGGTAGTCACCTGGAATGCATTTCAAATAACAGGCGTGCCTTGTTAAAAGTACATTTGGGGAATTTATTTCCTTCAAAATACTTTTTCAGCCAATCAGTTGTGTTGTGACAAGGTAGGGGTGGTATACAGAAGATAGCCCTATTCTGTAAAATACCAAGTCCATATTATGGCAAGAACAGCTCAAATAAGCAAAGAGAAACGACAGTCCATCATTACTTTAAGACATGAAAGTCAGTCAATGCGGAACACTTCAAGAACTTTGAACGTTTCTTCAAGTGCAGTCGCAAAGACCATCGAGCGCCATAATGAAACTGGCTCTAATGAGGACCGCCACAGGAACGGAAGACCCAGAAGATTTAATTGGTTGTGGAAGCAGCAGAGACGTTTTTGGGTATCAGAGATTTGAGTGCAGAAGTACTACAGGGGGTTTTGAGAGGGGCTTCCATTATCCTTGGTCTATGGCCTGGTGTATGATCTTTTGGGGCCAAAGTTGTGGGAAGGGGTGGTGGAGTGTGTTGAGGATGGTGGTCTACTATTGTATATACAGTATATCAGGTTAGATGGCAGTGCAATTTCCTTTTTTTTCCTTTTTTTTGTGAACAAATGTGCAATGTACTTTCCAAACTGGGAAAAGCAGCAATACTCAACAAAGTGTCTAGTCTGTCGGAAAGCCACACGAAGAAGAAGAAGAAGAAGAAGAAGAAGAAGAAGAAGAAGAAGAAGAAGAAGAAGAAGAAGAAGAAGAAGAAGAAGAAGAAGAAGAAGAAGAAGAAGAAGAAGAAGAAGAAGGCTATCGAGGTGGGTTGGACCCTTTTCCGTTTGCCTACTAACAAATTGACATCTCCTCGAACACTTGACCACTTATCGCTTTCTGGGTCACGGAGGAGAGAGAGTGGAGGATTGACTTTTACACAAATGAGAAAGGCCCTTGTGTTGTGTTATTCACAGAGCCACAAAAGAGGAGGGCTTTGTGATCAGGTCAGCTTTGTCTCAATAGAACTACCTACCTACTGTAATTATAATACCTGGATCTTCAAGGCCTAGACTTTATAAGAACTCACCGACTCACTCAGTTTATAGGAGAAAGATCTCTGAAATGTTTGTGACATGTTGTTATTTATGTAATTTTAAGCAACATGTGTTTCTAGAGTTTTACGGGCCTGTTTTAAAAAGGAACTGACAGAACTCTGGAAAACATTTTCACCCTGATTCTGTCTTAAAAAGCTAATTCTGTGTAACTATAGATGATAGCCAAAGAGGATTAGCTGTAATTTATGGAATATGCTGCATTTTATTTCAACTGCTGTCGCTCGGCGTAAACTTTTTCCAAAATAGTAACAGCTGTACCTTAAATGTATCCTCAATGTTTCCCAGCGTTTTTTTAAAGAAACTCTAAATCTGTTCAATTTTGCCAAAATGTACCTCCATCTGTACACAACTCTTTCATTCTAATACAACTCAAGAGAGAAACTTTGACTTCTGAAGCAGGTCAAATATCACTCATTTGCCAGCCAAGTTTTAATGTGTCCATCCTCCGTAATCCATCCTCCCTCCGGTCTTTTTCTCAGACCCTTTCTCCATCGCCTTCGCGATTTTATTAATTTAGACCATTTCCATACAATACACAACCATGAACATGACATCAGTTCATAATACCATATGGTCTGCTGAGAGAAACATATTCCTGCTTCTAATGCAACCTGGCACTGCTAGCTCGCTGTGGACACACACACGCCTGGATAGCAGAGGGTTGAGGAGGAGTCTGTATTTCACCAGGCCCTTTCAGAAGCCACTCTGTGAGCCAAGAGAAGATGATTGGCATGAACCGCCCATCATGAACCTTAGGTGGTGAGGGTTAGGAAGGCGCTTGAAAGGGTTCCACCTATATAATGAGCTCATTCTCGACAGTGGAGCTGACGTACTATAGGCTCTTCATGGATGGACAGGCAGCGATGCTGGGAGGGGATCAGTTTTCATTCTTGATATGATAGAAAATGGAATTGAGAATTGTACTGCTTGTAGCAATGTTCTAGAAGTCTCAAGTTGCGTTCACATTCCATAGTGTATAGCCTACAATAGGCCTATATATGCAAATCTTTTTGGGGGGAATTTTGCCTAGGCTGTGCATGACAAAACATTGAGCGGGGAAAACATTGGAAACCACAGACGTGGTCGGAAATATGTCTTCTTTAACATTTATATTTAGTGAACCTCCATATACTTTCAGCATGATCAAACCTAAAACATAATGTAGGCAATGGCCTCCATATGATAAAAACATCCTAAAACAACCCGTTATTGGTTTACCCTGTAATTCTGTTTTATGTAGCTAAAATAAATGAACATGTTGATGTGTTTCTGTATAGGTGCATATTTTCCATAGAGTGGTGATGTGCACAGTTTGTCAGTTCATTGTCTCTGTTGGAGTGTAATTTCTCCTGCTGCTGTGTGTCTGTATCTTCTTAATGACAGGGCACATTAGAAAAGGCCTGGGGCTGGAAGCATAGCAGCAGACAGTGGCACAACAATATCATCCTAGACTAAAATCCTCACCAGGAACTGATGACTGGGGGAGACAAACATAGATTTATTATTTGGGCTATTTCATTGTGATTTAAAATGGGATTGGAATATGTTTTATTCTTCAGTGTGTTCTATATTCAAGGATGACAATTTATTTTCACTCAGAGCTATTTCTCATTCTCGTGGCATTACATATTCATTTCACAGTTACAGCAAATTGCTCAGTGTTACCAGGTGTTAAAGAACCACCGTGTTGATGGTAATAACCAGAGTTGGACAAAAACCGTGCCCATCATTATCATATTTCCCAGAATGCTCTATTGCAGGTTGCGTTTTAAAATAGTTTGCTTCAATATCTATGTTTTTGCATGTACACTGATTGATTGATTTAAAAAAATGCAATACAAATATAAATAACCTGCATTTTTCTAAACTAAACCAATCTGTTAGTTGGAAATATTGCACCCGTTACTGAAATTGTTGTTCCAGTTTAGATGGTTTAGGAAGTGTCAGTTATCAGTTTAACTTACCATGATACTCATTCGAAATGCAGGTTACTGGTGAATAAAAATTCAAGTTGTTGCATATACTCTCCCTGGCTGGAATCCGATAGGAGTTACACATCTCTTTGCAAGCCAGCATAATGTGACTTTCAGGTCTGATATGGTCTGTTAACCCACAGCCACTGTGTAAGGGTAAACCTAGGCCCTCAAAATAAGGCCTTGTGTATTGAAATGAAATGTGTATTGTCTTAAAGAATTTATTTTAAGAATTCACATAGGATCTCCCTTGGTGAATGCAACAGGACCAAAAAATGTCTGATTGCAACAACCATGTCTCTCTCACTAACAAATACAGTCATGGAAGGTAACTGAACAATTCACTCTGAAGGCAAGGCATCACAAAGGAGTCATTTAACACTGAAAAATGTGTAATGTATAGACATTGGAACCATGTTAAATATAACACTCTGTGTTAATTTAAAAGCGGGGAATTTGCTCTGTATATTTTTCGTGATAACCTTTATTTTTTCTATCAAAGAGATCATAGTTATGTTATTATGTTTCTGGATATGATTCTTTTCCACCTCACTTACCCCGCTAGAGTATTGTACACTCAGAAAAGTGTTGACAATCATCTCCCTCAAATGTTGTTCACTGACTCTCTCTCTATCACTCTATCTTCTGTTCCTTCCTTCTAGCTCTCCCATTCCCTCTCTCTCTCTTTCACCCTCTCTTTACCGCCAGTCCTCAATTTGTTGGGGGAAATTGCTGTCGTTTCCCATTTGCACTTTGCTTGCAGTGGTTTGATGTTACTACCTGCAGAGCATGTCCGTCTTTTTGCACTGGTGCTGGCCTGTATACGGAACGGAGTGTAGAACTCGAATGAAATATTAAAGTCCACAAAATATCCTCATATGTAATAATGAAATACTGCAAATCTTTTTCCGTGAAAAATAGATAAATAAATTGTCACTCTCCATATTCGTCTCTGTTTCTGATGTCTGTCCTTGTCTGTCACACAATGATAGACAATTGTGTTTCTTTGTTTGCATCGTGTTCGGTTGTTTGCTGAACTCCTTTGTCGTTGGTGAATTTCATTTCATTCGTATGTCAGACCCATTATCCGACAAGCATCACTTCTCCTCAAAAATATGTTCCTCGGGGTCACTTCTGAACCCCATCATTTCTGTGCCTTTTCATCCTGTCAGCATCTACCAAGGAAGCCATGGAATTCCAGAATTTCTGTTTACTTCATGAATTTACTGAATAGAATTGCCAGTCTTCAGAAATGGACAGTGCCCTAGACAGGACACCTTCGGACGTTGTTCATACCCAGACCCCGTCTGGATGAGGCTGACAGAGAATTTAGTCCTTACAAGTGGGGTTGTGAGGTTAGCGTAGTATACCTAAAGTGTTTAGCAAAATATATTAATATCTCCATGCTGAGTAGAGAGAAAAATGCTGTGAGCAGTGATACACATCCCTGTCTCACTCCGCTGAACAGAGGAGACAAACCCACTGAGCTGTGAGGAGGGAGAAGAGAGGCAGTGGGGAGAAGAGAAAGAGAGAGAGAGGAACTCAGAAGGGGCTCCATTGTCTAGATCAATGAGTAACCCAGACAGTGACTGAGAAGCATAACTCAAAGTGAGGCCTCATAGTGGTACCTGAAAGCTCCCTACAGCACTATCACCTGTCAATTGCCACTAACCTGACACCGTACGGGTCTCCTGGGGATAAAAGCAAGCACCAACTCTACTCCTCCTCACCCCTAATCATCCTTTTTTGGGTTAACCACCCCAAATCATCAATGTCTCCGTCTAGTTTTGAATATCATGACTAAGAAAGGATAATATGCATTTTTTCACTACATATTGAAATCCAGTCAATAGTGTCTTTGATAGGCTGTTACATTACCTGATTCAGATATAACTCTGTTGCAGATTCTGAAGAAATGTTTCACATCCATTTGACTTTGAACAAAAATATAAACTCAACATGTAAAGTCAAATGAGCTGAAACAAACGTTCCATACGTACAACAAGCTGATTTCTTTCAAATGTTGTGCACACATTTGTTTACACCCCCATTAGTGAGAACATCTCCTTTGCCAAGATAATCCATCAACCTGAAAGGTGTGGCATATCAACAAGCGGATTAAACAGCCTGGTCATTACACAGGTGCACCTTGTGATGGGGACACTAAAAGGCCAATCTAAAATGTGCAGTTTTGTCACACAACACAATGCCACAGATGTCTCAAGTTTTGACGGAGTGCTCAATTGGCATGCTGACTGCAGGAATTTGCATCAGAACAGTTGCCAGATTATTGCATGTTATTTTCTCCACCATAAGCCACCTCCAACGTCATTTTAGAGAATTTGCTGGTGTGTTCCCACGCCAGCCCAGGACCTCCACGTTTGGCTTTTTCACATGCAGGATCGTCTGAGACCAGCTACCCGGACAGCTAATGAAACTGTGGGTTTGCACAACTGAAGAAATTCTGCACAAACTGTCAAAATCCATCTCAGGGAAGCTCATCTGCATGCCTGTCATGCTCACCAGGTTCTTGACCTGACGGCAGTTCGGTGTCGTAACCGACTTCAGTGGGAGAATATTCACCTTCGATGGCCACTGACACAATGGAAAAGTGTGGTCTTCACGGATGAATCCCAGTTTCAACTGTACCAGGCAGATGGCAGACAGCATGTATGGCTTTGTGTGGGCAAGCGGTTTGATGATGCCAACGTTTGAACGTTTAAGTGCCCCGTGGTGGCGGGGTTATGATATGAGCAGTAAAAAGTGCCACCATCATTTCATGTTTCAGCATGATAATGAACAGCCCCATGTTCGAAGGATCTGTACACGATTCCTGGAAGCTGAAAATGTCCCAGTTCTTCCATGGCCTTCATACTCACCAGACATGTCATCCGTTGAACATGCTTTGGGATGCTCTAGATCAGTGGTCACCAACCTTTTCTGAGTCAAGATCACTGAGTCAAAATGCATGCCGAGGAGTTTTTAATAACATGACTTAAAAAATGTAAGCCTAGGCAACATTAACCAATTAAAAACAGTACTGTAGCAATGAGGTTTGTGCAGTAAGCTATAGGCCCAATAAATGATCAACGCATACTGGCTTTGCTTGAATTTACCTGCCAATGCATTGTTGTTCGGGATATTTCTTTTCAAAATTTGAGGTAGGCTATATGATCACACCGGTAATACAGTGGCTTGTGAAAGTATTCACCCCACATGGAATTTTTCCTATCTTGTTGCCTTACAACCTGGAATTAAAATAGATTTTTGGGAGGTTTGTATCATTTTATTTACACAACATGCCTAGCACAACCACACAAGTTGCAAACATTTCTTGGGGATGAAACAAACAAGAAATAAGAGAAAAAAACAGAACTTGAACGTGCATAACTATTAACCCCCCCAAAATCAATACTTTGTAGAGCCTCCTTTTGCAGCAATTACAGCTGCAAGTCTCTTGGGGTATGTCTCTATAAGCTTGGCACATCTAGCCACTGGGATTTTTGCCCATTCTTTATTAAGGCAAAACTGCTCCAGCTCCTTCAAGTTGGATGGGTTTCGCTGGTGTACAACAATCTTAAGTCATACGACAGATTCTCAATTGGATTGAGGTCTGGGCTTTGACTAGGCCATTCCAATACATTAAAATGTTTCCCCTTAAACCACTCGAGTGTTGCTTTAGTAGTATGCTTTGGGTCATTGTCCTGCTGGAAGGTAAACCTCCGTCCCAGTCTCACATCTCTGGAAGACTGAAAAAGGTTTCCCTCAAGAAATTCGTTGTATTTAGCGCCATCCATCATTCCTTCACTTCTGACCATTCAATGCCGATGAAAAACATCCCCACAGCATGATGCTGCCACCACCATGCTTCACTGTGGGGATGAGGTTCTCGGGGTGACGAGAGGTATTAGTTTGCGCAGACATAGCGTTTTCCTTGATGGCCAAAAAGCTCAATTTTAGTGTCATATGACAAGAGAACCTTCTTCCATATTTGGAGAACATTAACCTGTCTAGGCTGAGGATGCCGCTAGCGGCACTCCCCCCCCACCCCCACTGAAAAGGCAGAGCCGCGAAATTCAAAAAATATATATTTTTTAAATATTTAACTTTCACACATTAAAGTCCAATACAGCTAATGAAAGACACAGATCTTGTGAATCCAGCCAACATGTCCGATTTTTAAAATGTTTTACAGGGAAGACACAATATGTAAAGATGTAAATCTATTACCTAAAAACACATTAGCATAATCCACCATCTTTTATTTGTCCACCAACACCAGTAGCTATCACCAATTCGGCTAAACTAAGATATTTATAGCCCCTAACCAAGAAAAAAACTCATCAGATGACAGTCTGATAACATATTTATGGTATGGGATAGGTTTTGTTAGAAAAAAGTGCATATTTCAGGTAGATGGCATAGGTTACAATTGCACCCACCGTCACAAATGGACTAGAATAACTACATAGAGCAACGTGTTTACCTACTTACTAATCATCAAACATTTCGTAAAAATACACAGCATACACTAATCGAAAGACACAGATCCTATGAATACAGACAATATTTCAGATTTTCTAAGTGTCTTACAGCGAAAACACAATAAATCGTTATACAGTGATCCCTCGCCACTTCGCGGTTCACTTATCGCGGATTCGCTATTTCGCGGATTTTCATAATGCATTTTTTTTTTTTTTTTTGGTGCATTGTGCTCTGCATTCTGATTCGCTAAAAACTCACTCCCGCTTCTTGTATCAAAACATGCTACGAATTGTGCTATCATTTTGTCGTCTCGTGCAGTTATG
This sequence comes from Salvelinus fontinalis, assembly GCF_029448725.1. Lineage (NCBI taxonomy): Eukaryota > Metazoa > Chordata > Actinopteri > Salmoniformes > Salmonidae > Salvelinus > Salvelinus fontinalis. The sequence continues at coordinate 20,906,100 of NC_074703.1, read as the reverse complement.
TGTACTTACATAAAACAGCTTGGCAAATTTACATTAAGTTGGCCAAATTATCTTGTAATTTCGAACATCTCCTAAACCCATAATGTCGACGAAACGGCCTGGACCGACAAAAGCACCTGCGGATGGGCCCAAACGGCGGAAGATGCTACCTATCTCAGATAAAGTTAAGTGCGAATGGCCACTGAACTTAAGCGAGTAGCTGAGGAATGGGACCCTTTGATGAGCCGTTCATTACAGTTCTCCAACGTAATCGATGGTGGCATGTCGGTGTACAAGGATCTTTTTGCAAAGAAGAAAAAAGAGCGACAACAGCTGCCTATCACTATGTTCTTCTCCCGAACAAACACACCTGCACCGCGGGCTTCAGAAGAAGAGAACACTGCAGAGCGCAGTCAGGATGCAGCGGCCCAGTCTGAAGAGCAGTGAAACGGCCTACACGTGAGTCACTGTATTTGTATACATGTAATAGTTGCTAATTGTAAAAAAAAAAAAAGTTTTCTATTTCGCGGATTTCACTTATCGCGGGTCATTTTCGGAACGTAACCCCCGCGATAAACGAGGGATTACTGTATTAGCATAGCACATAGCACATAGCAGCCCAGCATTGATTCTAGCCAAAGTGAGCGATAACGTCAACATCGCCAAAATATATTAATTTTTTCACTAACCTTCTCAGAATTCTTCAGATGACACTCCTGTAACATCATATTACACAATCCATATAGAGTTTGATCGAAAATGTGCATATTTAGCCACCAAAATCATGGTTAGACAATGTGAAATGTAGCCCAGCTGGTGAGAAAATGTCCGTGCGCCATATTAGACAGTGATCTACTCTTATACATAAATACTCATAAACGTGACTAAAAAATATAGGGTGGACAGGGATTGATAGACAATTTAATTCTTAATACAATCGCGGAATTACATTTTTTAAATTATCCTTACTTTTCAATACAGTTTGCGCCAAGCGAAGCTACGTCAAAAAACATGGCGTCCTAAGCCACTAACATTTTTCGACAGAAACACGATTTATCATAATAAATTGTTCCTACTTTGAGCTGTTCTTCCATCAGTATCTTGGGCAAAGGATCCTTTCTTGGGTCTAATCGTCTTTTGGTGGAAAGCTGTCCTCTTGCCATGTGGAAATGCCAACTGCGTTCGGGATGAACTGGAAGCGTGCCCAGCAATTCACAGCGTTTCAGAAATAAATGTCCCAAAATCGCACTAAACGGATATAAATTGCTATAAAACGCTTTAAATTAACTACCTTATGATGTTTTTAACTCCTATAACGAGTAGAAACATGACCAGAGTAATATTACTCCCTCCACTAATGCTTGGAACAAGTGCGGGTCGATGTCCTCCAGGCGCATTACGCAGCAAGAAAAGAGTTCCTAGCTACAGGGTTTTTTAATTTGTAGTGCCTGTGAACGCGCAATCGACCCCATTCAAATCTTCATCACGTAAAGGCATCCAGGGGAAGACGTAAGCAGTGTCCGTATACTCATAGCAATAACTGTGGCCTTTTAACTGACTCCAGATCAGGGGCCAACATTTCTGAAATCTGACTCCATGTCAGGGAAATTGCTGTAGAATGATTTCTGTTCCACTTAGAGACAAAATTTCAACTCCTATAGAAACTATAGTCTGTTTTCTATCCAATAATAATAATAATATGCATATTGTACGATCAAGAATTTTGTGGGAAGCCGTTTCAAAAATTACACGATTAGCATAAATAGTGACAACAGCGCCCCCAGCCTCAACAGGTTAAACGTGTTTGCTTATTTATTGCTTATTATTTTACTTAAAAAGCAATGGCTTTTATCTGGCCACTCTTCCGTAAAGCCCAGCTCTGTGGAGTGTACGGCTTAAAGTGGCCCTATGGACAGATACTCCAATCTCCGTTGTGGAGCTTTGCAGCTCCTTCAGGGTTATCTTTGGTCTCTTTGTTGCATCTCTAATTAATGCCCTCCTTGCCTGGTCTGTGAGTTTTGGTGGGTGGCCGTTTCTTGGCAGGTTTGTTGTGGTGCCATATTCTTTCAATTTTATATAATGGATTTAATGGTGATCCATGGGATGTTCAAAGTTCGCATATTTTTTTGTAACCCAACCCTGATCTGTACTTCTCCACAACTTTGTCCCTGACCTGTTTGGAGAGCTTCTTGGTCTTCATGGTGCCGCTTGCTTGGTGGTGCCACCTTTCATAACTGGTGTATATATACTAAGATCATGTAACAGATCATGTGACACTTAGATTGCATACAGGTGGACTTTATTTAACTAATAATGTGACTTCTGATAAATGGTTGGTAAATGGTTGCACCAGATCTTATTTAGGGACTTCATAGCAAAGGGTATGAATAAATATGCATGCACCACTTTTCCTTTTTTTTTTTTTTTTTGAGAATTGTTTTAATTTCATTTCACCGATATGGACTATTTTGTCCATTACATGAAATCCAAATAAATATATGTCCATTACATGAAATCCAAATAAAAATCCATTTAAATTACAGTTTGTAATGCAACAAAATAGGAAAAATGGCATTGGGGATGTCAAGCCCTGACCGTAGAGATCCTTTTTATGTCTCTATTTTGGTTGGTCAGGGCGTGAGTTGGGGTGGGCATTCTATGTTTTTGTTCTATGTTGTCATTTCTATGTGTTTGGCCAGGTGTGGTTCTCAATCAGAGGCAGCTGTCCATCATTGTCTCTGATTGAGAACCATACTTGGTAGCCTTTTCCCACCTGTGTTTTGTGGGTAGTTGTTTTCTGTTTTGTGTCTGCACCAGACAGGACTGTTTCGTTTGTTCCATTTTGTTATTTTTGTTCTAGTGTTCAGTGTTATTAAAAGTCATGAACACGTACCACGCTGCACCTTGGTCCTCTCCTTCTTCCTCAGATGAACGTCGTTACAGAACTACCCACCACCAAAGGACCAAGCAGCGTGGTGTAATGGACTCCTGGACATGGGAGGAAATCCTGGACGGCAAAAGAGGAGCTAGAGGCAGCTAAGGCGGATCGGTGACGCTACGAGGAGTTGGCTCGAGGAGGCGTGCACGAGAGGCAGCCCCAGAATTTGTTTTGGGGGGGCACACGGGGAGATTGGTGGAGTCAGGTCATAGACCTGAGCCAACTCCTCGTGTTTTCCGTGGGGAGAGAGTTACCGGGCAGGCACCGTGTTGTGCGGTGACGGGCAAGGTGTCCCCAGTGCGCACTCATAGCCCGGTGCGCTACATCGCAGCTCCTCGCATCGGCCGGGCTAGAGTGGGCATCGAGCCAGGAGGGATGTTGCCGGCTCAGCGCATCTGACCTCCAGTGCGTCTCCTCGGCCCGGGTTATCCTGCGCCAGCCCTACACACGGTGTCCCCGGTTCGCCAGCACAGCCCAGTGCGGCCTGTTCCAGCTCCCCGCACTTGCCGGGCTACAGGGGGTGTCCAGCCAGGACGAGTTGTGCTAGCTCTGCGCTCGAGACCGCCAGTGCGCCTCCATGGCCCAGTGTATCCGGTGCCTCGGCCAAGGAAGAGGCCTACTGCATGTCTCCCCAGGCTGGTGAGTCCTGTGCCTGTGCTAAGCCCTAACCCTCCTGCATGTCTCCCCAGCCTGGTGAGTTCTGTGGCTTCTCCCAGAGCCAGGCCTCCTGTGTGTCTCTCCAAAAAAAGCTGTAATTTCATATGTTTCACAGAGTCGTGTCTGAAAGACGACATGTATAACATACAACTGGCTGGGTTTTCCATGCATCGGCAAGATAGAAAAGCTGCCTCCGGTAAGACAAGGGGTGGCAGTCTGTGTCTATTTGTCAAGTACAGCTGGTGCACGAAATCTAATATTAAGGAAGTCTCTAGGTTTTGCTCCCCTGAGGTAGAGTATCATCTATATTTTTCATAGCTGTCTATTTACCACCACAAACTGATGCTGGCACTAAGACCGGACTCAACGAGCTGTATAATGCCATAAGCAAACAAGAAAAGGCTCATCCAGAGGCTGCGCTCCTAGTGGCCGGAGACTTTAATGCAGGGAAAATTAAATCTGTTTCACATAATTGACCTAATGTGCAACCAGTGGAAAAATAGCTCCTTTACTCCACACAAAGAAACACATACAAAGCTCTCCCTCGCCCTCCATTTGGCAAATCTGACCATAATTATTTTCTCCTGATTCCTGTTTACAATCAAAAACTAAAACAGGAAGCACCAGTGACTTGCTCAATACGGATGTGTTCAGATGACGCAGATGCCAAGCTACAAGACTGTTTTGCTAGCACAGACTGTAATATTTTCCGAGGTTCTTCCGACAGCATTGAGGAGTACACTATATCAGTCACTGGCATCATCAATAAGTGCATTGATGATGTCGCCCCACAGTGACCATACGTACACACCCCAACCAGAAGCCATGGGTTAGCGCCAACATCCACAATGAGCTAAAGGGTAGAGCGGCCGCTTATAAGAAATCTTGCTATGACCTCCGACGAACAATCAAACAGGCAAAGCAATAATACAGGACGAAGATTGAATCCCACTACACCGGTTCTGACATTCGTCGGATGTGGCAGGGCTCGCAAACTATTACGGACTAAAAAGGGAAACACAGCTGCGAGCTGCCCAGTGACACAAGCCTGTCTGATGAGCTCAATGCCTATCATGCTTGCTTCGAGGCAAGCAACACTGAAGCATGCATGAGAGCACCAGCTGTTCCGAACGACTGTGTGATCACGCTCTCTGTAGCTGATGTGAGTAAGACCTTTAACAAATCAACATTCACAAGACCACAGGGCCAGACGGATAACCAGGACGTGTACTCCGAGCATGCGCTGATCATCTGGCCAGTGTCTTCACAGACATTTTCAAACTCTCCCTGACCGTGTCTATAATACCAACGTTTCAAGCAGACCACCGTAGTCCATGTGCCCAAGAACACCAAGGTAACTTGATGACTACCAACCCGTAGCACTCACATCTGAAGCCATGAAGTGCTTTGAAAGGCTGGTCATGGCTCACATCAACACAGATGACACAATCTCCATTGCACTCCACCCTGCCCTTTTCCACCTGGACAAAAGGAACAATTAGGTGAGAATGCTATTTATTGACTACAGTTCAGCATTCCACACCGTAGTGCCCTAAAAGCTCATCACTAAGCTAAGAAACCTGAGACTGAACACCTCCCTCTGCAACTGGATCTTAGACTTCCTGACGGCCGGCCCCAGATGGTAAGGATGGGTAACAACACATCTGCCATGCTGATCCTCAACACGGAGGCCCCTCTGGTGTGAGTGCTCAGTCCCCTCCTGTACTCCCTGTTCACCTATGACTGCATGGCCAAGCACGACTCCAACACCAGCATTAAGTTTGCAGATGACACAACAGTGGTAGGCCTGATCACCGACAACGATGAGACAGCCTAAGACCTGGGAGTGTGGTGCCAGGAAAACAACGTCTCCCTCAACATAATCAAGACAAAGAAGATGATCATGCACTACAGGAAAAGGAGGGCCGAGCACTCCCCCCTTCTCATCGACGGGGCTGTAGTGGAGCAGGTTGAGAGCTTCAAGTTCCTTGGTGTCCACGTCACCAATGGACTATCATGGTCCAAACACATGAAGACAGTCGTGAAGAAGGCCTATGGATCCTCAAAAAGTTTTACAGCTGCACCATCGAGAGCATCCTGACTGGTTTCATCCCCACCTGGTATGGCAACTGCTCGGCCTCCAACCGCAAGGCTACAGAGGGTAGTGCGTATGGCCCAGAACATCACTGGGGCCAAGATTCCTGCCATCTAGGACCTCTATACCTTTCGGTGTCAGAGGAATGCCCTAAAAATTGCTAAAGACTCCAGCCACCCTAGTCATAGACTGTTCTCTCTACTACCGCATGGCAAGTGGTACCGGAGTGCCAAGTGTAGGTCCAAAAGGATTCTTAGCAGCTTCTACCTCCAAGTCATAAGACTCCTGAACAGCTAATCAAATGGCTACCCGAACTATTTGCGTTGACCTCCCCCCACCCCCATTTTTACACTGCTGCTACTCTCTGTTTATTATCGATGCATAGTCACTTTACCTCTGCCTACATGTACATATTACCTCAATTACCTCAACTTACCTGTGCCCCCGCACATTGACTCTGTACTGGTACCCCTTGTATATAGCCTCTTTACTGTTATTTCATTGTTGCTCTGTAATTATTTGTTATTTTTCTATTTTTTATTTTAGTAAATACTTTCTTACCACTTATTTTTCTTAAACTGCATTGTTGGTTAAGAGCTTGTAAGTAAGCATTTCACATTAAGGTGTTGTTTTCGGCACATGTGACAAATAACTCTGCTCAGTCTTCTGTTATTTCAGTTCCTTCTGCATCACCCACTTAGATTGACTTATACGCTGGAAAAGCACCCCTGGCTTTCACATCTTTCATTAGTTCATAAATTCACACACACAGACACACACAGAGACACACACACAGATACACACACTTCACACTACTTTATTAGTTCATAGACCCAGAGATTATGGCTCAATGCAGTACGATGCATTATGCATGGCTATGCATCACCATGGTAGCACCCTGTTGAACCCATTTTTCCCTGTTTATTCTAAAATGAGGAACACACACCAATAACATCACACATAGGAACACTATGTACACACGCAGGCACGCACACATACACACTGGACACATACACACTGAACACACACAGGTGGAAAGGTGTGTGTGTGTGTGTGTGTGCGCATTTATTAACTCGTGAAATATATGAAAGCCAGGGTGCTTTTTCCAGCGTATAAGCCAGCGTGCAGCTGTCTGTTGGCTGGGTAGGTGGTGTTCTGTTGGGGCCTGGCTTGAGAAGAGAGATCCTTGCTATCGTTTGTGTCGCTACTCACCTTTCACATCCCGGTGGGCTTAGAGAGAGAGAGAGAGAGAGAGAGAGAGGGGCGGAGGATAAAGAGAATGAGAGAGAGATTAAGAGAGAGAGATAGAGATCGAAGAGCTCCGGGAGGTTAGACACAAACAAGAAAGCAGCAAAGGTAAGTGTCAGAGATACACTGTGCCTGCTGCATTATACCTGCCTGCTCAATGGACAGGGACCACACATAGTTCAGTAGCATTCAATAGTCAAACTATGCATATTGTATGTGGGATGTACTGTCTGACACAGGTTGCTAACGGACTGTGAATGCCTTGCATTGTGACATGTTTGGAGACCAGTGGGGTGTGTGGAGCTGCTAACAGGTGGGCAGATGGTAATGAATCAGCCCATATGGGGAATGATGGGAAATGGCATAGAGCATGAGCTCCCCACTGAAGGCCCTCTGCATATCCAGGGAATATTTAGCCATCATCATCACAAACAATATGGCCAAATGAACCCCAAATGAATAGTACTGCACGTAAATGTAGATATTGCACTTCGGGGCTATTGGGAACATCTAACTGTAGCATGCCCTTTAATATACTACTGACTCTCAGCAATAGCATTTGATCAAATTCCAGAGGGATATACAGTATGTTTTATTTTGACCAATTAGCTGCCTAAACAACGTATCGGTCGTGAGCTTGTCTCTACAGGCACATTATCAGGGTTCGCTCCATTAAATCAGCTACTGGTCTGTTGCTGTAGGAAATCAACACTATCACAGTCCTCCCAGGGCAGTGCCTCACCCAGCTAAACGCCAAGAGCATAGAAAGTTATCATTCACATGTATTGTTGCTGTTGCTCTTCTTCATTCGGAGAGCATTGATGTGTTTGTTTACGTGTGATTTTCCTCATTCTCGTTGATCTGGAGTCGGTGGAGTGATCACCATTATGCTTGGGGGAAAGGTGGCTTAATCTTTTATATTTAACACTCCACTGGGCAAAAACTGGTTGAATCAACGTTGAAAACTGATTGAATTTGCAAAAAGTCATCAAAGTAAGGGAATTTTGTAATTTTTTTCACACAACTTTTAACCTAAATCCAATGACATTAATTGTTTTGTGGATTCATTGTGTTCACGCCATCGTAGCAATCAAAAGGGAACAGTTTGGACATTTTGGGCAAATCATTAGAGTAAAGGTGAGGCCAAAACAGTTAAACACAAGGCTGAATTACACTGTTGATTTTATGTGCATTTACATGCACTGTACTTATTGCCACATTTGTTGATAATAAAATCTGAATATACTTGGATATATTCAGTAACATGTTAAAAATACTTACAAAAGTTTGAGTGAGAGTTCTAACTGGTGTCTCCAAGTGGCCACACACCTCTCCTAAGTGTGCACAGTTCCTTCATAATTTCAATGCACATTTATGACTTAAAAAAGAGCTTTCAAATATAAGGTGGTATTTTGAGCTCTCCTAGCTGTGCCGTTAAGGAACTAGAGCAAGCAGAAAAAGCAGCCCATCAAATCGCAAGCTGGTCAGGGGAGCAAAATCTGAAAGCGTGTTCTGTTGCCGACTGTCACGGCCGTCAAAGAGAGGAGACCGAGGCGCAGCGTGGGATGAGTACATACTTCTTCATTTCAAAGAACGAACACTAAACAAACTAACAAACGAACCGTGACGCTATACAAAAAGGAGTGCTGACAGGCAACTACACATAGACAACCACCCACAAATACAGGTGGGAAAAGGCAACCTAAGTATGGTTCTCAATCAGAGACAACGCTAGACAGCTGCCTCTGATTGAGAACCACACCCGGCCAAACACACAGAAATACAAATCATAGAAAAAGGAACATAGAATGCCCACCCAAATCACACCCTGACCAAACCAAAATAGAGACATAAAAAGATTTCTACGGTCAGGGCGTGACACCGACATTGATAGTTAAAGGAAAAATGCACCCAAATCCAATCATTCCTTTAACTTACAGTGTAAAATAACACTCATGTAATAACATTTTTTGGGGTGAAAAAATGTTTTCTTTTGGAATTATAATAAGGTTGATAGCAACATGAAAATCCTTGTGGAAATCTGTTGGAGCTCAAGACAACTACAAAATCCACAATGCAATGCTGGCTGGCTAGCTGTTAGCTATCTAGCTAGCAAAATAACGTAGCTACAAACAATAATACCAAAAACAATATCAGTATGTAAAGTAGCCAGTTAGCTGTAAAACCGCCTAAACAAACTGCACTATCAATGTAGGAGTCTACAATCTCACCATGTTTAACCTGCAGATCGATGTGCCTCTGAGTTGAGTCTGACATTCGCAACGGCAGATATACTTGAGATGGGAATCGTTGGCCATGCTACGCAGTGCATTCTGGGCTATTCTAGGACAAGGAAGGCTCTTTGCCAATCACTCAGATACACATGAAACATGAAATGACACGCCCATGTATGACGCCTTGTCATCTTGTTACTGTACATCAAGCATAGTGAGCATAAACGTTGACACTGTATATTACATGAGTTTCATGATTATGTTAATGTGAAGTGCATATTTGAACTAACGGTTGTTTAGCTTGCTTGTATGACATCAAAGCAGCATTTATTAGAATCCTCATCTCATCTTTCAAAATACGTTGAGTCCTCTTTATTTACAGCATCTCCCTCACTTAGACAACAAAACATTTGCAAACGTTGCCCAATTAGCGGGAGGGATGGGGGCAACTTCTTGTCACGTGCGGTGTTCAAGTCCAGAACCGCTGTCAGTCAAAACTAATACTGCACAGTGAAGCGGAGATTTGAGCTCTGATGTCATGCATCGCACTTTACTTATCAGTGCCCAAATCTGCTATTTTTAACCCATATATGATGATAAATAGCTACGAGGAAACAAGAAAGTCAGTCAACAAAATAGAAAATCCCAAAATAATATGTCCCCAAATAAATGTGCCAGTCCTGAAGGTCATAGCTTTTCGGAAACCCATTTTAAATCGGTTGCTGTCTCCCCTTTTCCTCCATCTCTCTGTCTCATCTCTGCTCTCTACTCCTAATCTAAACCCAGACAATTCCATCTCAGTCAGGACAGTCAGTCACCCTTGATCCTTCAATAACAAACACACCAAGGGACTCATGGTGGACAGGCGAAAGCACTGACCTGGAAAGACATAGTGGGTTGGAAGTTCTAGGAAAAATGCAGTAATACCAACTACCAATCCTCATACCCAATATAGAAGGCTTGTCCCTGGCCTGCTTCCAATCATAATGCACAATACAGAATGCCCCTGTCTACTTTCTCATCCTCATTAGTTGATCAGTGATGGTGATGCCAGTGCAGCAGCCGTGTGCTAAGGTACTGCATGTGTGTGTGCGTGCGTCTGTGTGTGTGCGTGCGTTCCTATGTGTATGTCATTGTGTCTACCGCTATGTGCGTGTGTATCAGCATTGGGCAGCCACTCCAAACTGCTATCATCATTGTGCTTCAGGCAGGCTCTCCCTTTCTCTCCCTGATCCCCTGTGAGCGGATGATAAAATCTGTCACACTGCCGTGCGTCCGTCGAGGAGCCCATTGTTTTGGGGATTAGGGGGATTATGGGGCGGATGCAGCGCGGTGCCGGAGACAGAGGGGCTTGAGCCCTGTGACCCCTTCTACTAATCATTATGTGACGGATATGGAGCGTTCATCTTTTAAAGCCAAGATTTTATTGGATTATCAATTATTCATGGGCCAGGAGGGAGGGAGGGAGGGAGGGAGGGAGGAGACAGAGAGAGAGGATGAAATCTTGACTTTTCGAAAGAAGTCATTACAGATTACACAGATTTAGTTATATTATAACTGCTGCAGGCCCGAGGCCGGGGGTTAAGGGGTTTTAATGCTTCTTTCATATCTGACAGTGTCTCAATTAAGATTATACCACGGCCCTATATCTTAAGGTCCCATCCGTTACAAAACAATTACCCTAATCAGCCTATCCGATTGGCACAGTCATCCATCTACGATTACGTGAAAGCCATATATACACTGCTCAAATAAATAAAGGGAACACTTAAACAACACAATATAACTCCAAGTCAATCACACTTCTGTGAAATCAAACTGACCACTTAGGAAGCAACACTGATTGACAATAAATTTCACATGCTGTTGTGCAAATGGAATAGACAAAAGGTGGAAATTATAGGCAATTAGCAAGACACCCCAAAAAAGGAGTGATTCTGCAGGTGGTGACCACAGACCACTTCTCAGTTCCTATGCTTCCTGGCTGATGTTTTGGTCACTTTTGAATGCTGGCGGTGCTCTCACTCTAGTGGTAGCATGAGACGGAGTCTACAACCCACACAAGTGGCTCAGGTAGTGCAGTTCATCCAGGATGGCACATCAATGCGAGCTGTGGTAAAAAGGTTTGCTGTGTCTGTCAGCGTAGTGTCCAGAGCATGGAGGCGCTACCAGGAGACAGGCCAGTACATCAGGAGACGTGGAGGAGGCCGTAGGAGGGCAACAACCCAGCAGCAGGACCGCTACCTCCGCCTTTGTGCAAGGAGGTGCACTGCCAGCGCCCTGCAAAATGACCTCCAGCAGGCCACAAATGTGCATGTGTCTGCTCAAACGGTCAGAAACAGACTCCATGAGGGTGGTATGAGGGGCCGACGTCCACAGGTGGGGGTTGTGCTTACAGCCCAACACCGTGCAGGACGTTTGGCATTTGCCAGAGAACACCAAGATTGGCAAATTCGCCACTGGCGCCCTGTGCTCTTCACAGATGAAAGCAGGTTCACACTGAGCACATGAGCACATGTGACAGACGTGACAGAGTCTGGAGACGCCGTGGAGAACGTTCTGCTGCCTGCAACATCCTCCAGCATGACCGGTTTGGCGATGGGTCAGTCATGGTGTGGGGTGGCATTTCTTTGTGGGGCCGCACAGCCCTCCATGTGCTCGCCAGAGCTAGCCTGACTGCCAATAGGTACCGAGATGAGATCCTCAGACCCCTTGTGAGACCATATGCTGACACATGCACATTTGTGGCCTGCTGGAAGTCATTTTGCAGGGCTCTGGCAGTGCACCTCCTTGCACAAAGGTGGAGTTAGCGGTCCTGCTGCTGGGTTGTTGCCCTCCTATGGCCTCCTCCACGTCTCCTGATGTACTGGCCTGTCTCCTGGTAGCGCCTCCATGCTCTGGACACTACGCTGACAGACACAGCAAACCTTTTTACCACAGCTCGCATTGATGTGCCATCCTGGATGAACTGCACTACCTGAGCCACTTGTGTGGGTTGTAGACTCAGTCTCATGCTACCACTAGAGTGAGAGCACCGCCAGCATTCAAAAGTGACCAAAACATCAGCCAGGAAGCATAGGAACTGAGAAGTGGTCTGTGGTCACCACCTGCAGAATCACTCCTTTTTTGGGGGTGTCTTGCTAATTGCCTATAATTTCCACCTTTTGTCTATTCCATTTGCTTAACAGCATGTGAAATTTATTGTCAATCAGTGTTGCTTCCTAAGTGGTCAGTTTGATTTCACAAAAGTGTGATTGACTTGGAGTTACATTGTGTTGTTTAAGTGTTCCCTTTTTTTTTTGAGCAGTGTATATATGACATGTATAAACCATAACGATGACATACATGTGAACCCTTTATTGAACTTCAGAACATCACACCCCTTCCCTCTTAGTTCGAAGGAAACCCTTTGACTTTATGACTGCTTTGTCGTCTTTTGGCCTATGTGGCCATCACCATCTCCCTTGTCAATATCGCGTCAGCTCGTTCTAACAGAAAAGACTTGACTGCCTAGTTGGCGCTTTGACCCGGTGACTGTATGGGGGACCTCCATTAAGAGGTTAGGAGACTTAGAGAGCTCTAATTTTGCTGTGCTCAGCATGGTCCCCTGGGATGGAGGAACATGTTGGATCAAAGCTGCCACAACCAATTTGAATCAGACCGACTGGGATCTCTTCTCCATCACTACTGACACAGAGTCCAACTGCTGTTCCCTAGCTCTCGCTCTCTCTGCACTAAAACACAAACGTTTCACCAGAGTAATCAAATAAAATCCGACCCATGTATCCTGGAGCCCTGATGCACCGTGGCAAAAATGTTCGTGTGAAGCCCATGCTGCCTACAAAAAAAGATTTCAGCCTAGTATCCCAGAGTTTCCTCTCTCTATAGCAGCGCCACTCTGTGAGGGTGCCCTGCCCTTCAGGGGTGTTAGGCGGGGTGGCACTGCACGCGGCATAGCAGCAGTGTGAATTTTAATGGCTGGGCACTTCTCTCCCATCTCTTTCTTGGCAGCTTGGCCTCCTCTCTCCACCTTCCTCCTCTGAGAATTCCCCCTTTCCCTCCCTCCAAGTGAGAAGCTGTTAGCTTGTTAATTGCTTCAGCCTCCCTCCACAATCAAGGTGCTAGCAGCCAGGGGAGCCTGGGGAGCCCAGGGAGGCCAGGTGAGGTGAGATCCTTCACTCTGCTTTAAAGGGGCTTTAAATTAGCCAGAGAAGACACCCAGACAGGCCTTCTGTCCTGAAGAAGAGGGCTGGAGCCTGCAGCTTGTCACTTTGTGTCACCCCATAGTGCTGTGTCACCCATCTATTGAACCTTTTCTGGTGTTCATCTGTTAGTTACCTTTTGAGATGTCATTGGAGATAAAGATTTCCATTACCAGAACCAACCGATTGACATCTTTGTTGTTGTGTAGGAGACAAAAAATAATCCTGTCCTCTTTCCTCTCCTTAGATGAGTTGCTAAACTGTTGTGTAAGGTACATCTGTATCAGGTAGTTGGTATTTAAACGCACACATAAAAGGCCTTGCACTCTCTGTAACAGCCTGAGTGCTTGCCCCCCACTGCATGAAAAGCAGAGTTTCTGGATGAAATCAGATCTACTATATTCCCTGAAATTTGAGATTCATAGTCGTGGGTTGGAAGTTCCCAATGCGAGTGTGCAGACTGCTGTAGACTCCCAAACACCCCTGAACACTTGCTTCATAGAGGAATTTCTGGAAGGGTAAATTCCAAATTATGCATTGGTACATTTCTGGAAATGTCCTTTTGTAAATTCTCAACTACCACAGGCGTGTGCCTCTCTCTCATGTATTGGGAGAAAAGCTCAGTGAAAATAAGCCAACACTCTGTGTCTCCTTATTTTTCTTAGTTTGTAACATTTATTAACATGGTTCCTTTTTCAAAATCTAGAGATATCATGTTTATCTAAACTGTGATTAGTGTTCTGGTAATTTTGATGTATAATTGTAATGTTTTGACCGAGTGAAAAACAAGAAAGGATTTTGTCATTCATATGAGTGTCGCCAAGCTAAGCTAGCCTTTTTGGGAAAGGCGTGCCGCTAGCGGGACACCGACAAAATCCGGTGAAATTGCAGAGCGCCAAATTCAAATTATGTTATTATAAATATTTAACTTTCATAAAATCACAAGTGTAATACATCAAAATAAAGCTTAACTTCTTCTTAATCCAGTCAGATGTCAAAAAGGCTTTAGAGCGAAAGCAAACAATGCGATTATCTGAAGACAGCGCCCCACATACAAACACATGAAAAACATTTCAAACAGGCAGGCGCGACACGAAAGTCAGAAATAGCGATATAAAAAATGCCTTAGCTTTGATGATCTTCTTCTGTTGGCACTCCAAAAGGTCCCAGTTACATCCATAAAAACTCAGTTTAGCTGGCGCGCTTCAGTTAATAATCCACCCAGTTTCCCTCCATCAAAATGCATACAAAATTAATCCCAAATATTACTAATAAACTTTTCTAAACAAGTCAAACAACGTTTATAATCAAACCTTAGGTGCCCTAATACGCAAATAAATGATACAATTTAAGACGGAGAATCGTTATTGTCTTTACCGGAGAAAAATACCAAAGAACACGCTCTCTTCCACGCGGTTGGAAACACTACACCCAAAATGGGAGCCACCTAGAAAAACTACAATTTCTGGGTCATTCTTTCTAAAGACTGTTGACATCTAGTGGAAGCACAAGGAACTGCAATCTGGGAGGATTGTAATTATAATTAAAGTGCTAGCCATTGAAAATAGTGGTAAACTGAATTTCTTTTTTTGGGGGGGCCGGTTTGTCCTCGGGGTTTCGCCTGCCATATCAGTTCTGTTATACTCACAGACATTATTTTAACAGTTTTAGAAACGTTGGAGTGTTTTCCATCCAACCTACCAATTATATGCATATCCTAGCTTCTGGGCCTGAGTTACAAGCCAGTTACTTTTGGCATGCTTTTCATCCGGACGTCAAAATACTGCCCCGTATCCCAAAGAAGCCTAGCCAACTTTGTATGAAAGTTAATGAGAACAAGATGGCATCTCAGATTATTTTTTATTTCTGTTAGAATTTTTTTTATGACATTTGCATCTAATGATTGCATGTTAATTGCTAATTGACAATGTTAGCTAGCTCAGAGCTAGGTACTACCTAGCCCACCATTTCTCCCTACTAAGTAGCTACTTTTAGCTTTTGTTGTTGTTGGCTAGCTATTCATGCATTTCATACACAGGCCTCTTCTATAATGTGTTTGATTCAAACCCTAATGCGTCAAACATACACACCTAGTAAGCAGTGTTGGGGAAAGTTACTTTTAAAAGTAACTTGTTACTTTACAACGTTACAATGTTACTTACTATGGAAAGTAACTTGTTAGTTGTTACATTACTTTTGTGTTACCAAAAACAGAAATCACTCTGAAGAAGTGTTGGTCATTCTTATGCATGCTACCTTTGAATGGCTTATAGCCTACATCTGTGTCACTCTGGGCTAAACCAACTCATGTAAAAATGACAGACGCAATATCTCCAATATCTGCTATACAGTAATGTTCAATTATTTACACATAAGTGGTTACATACAGTATATAGAAGCAACTCGGCACAGCCAAATACTTTCCAAGAACAACTGGCTTCAGTTGTGTGTTTTACAGATACAAACTGGGCAGAGATATTCTATGTAAAACTAAGCCTAGATCACCACAAATTTAAATTCTTATCAACTGAGCTTAACTTGATCACCTACGTTGTTTGCTATGACCAGACAATAAACAGGGGCACTCGCATGAACCCGATGAGCCGTGTGAATCCTGCAAGAAGCATCAGTCAAGATTTGAAGGTTAACATCTGTCCTTTTCTTCTACTAATTCAAAATAGTTCCACAATGTATTCTGTGATCTCGCTAGCTCTGCCAGCTACCCACCACAATGTTTGTGCAGAAACAGAAAGGATTTTTATTTGTGACAACAAAGAAAAAGGAAAACACTGTAAAAGTAATGACTTTTTTATTTGAAAAAGTAACTTGGTAACGGACTACTTAAATTTAAAAACGAATGCGTTAAGTTACTCGTTACCACAAAAGAACTATGCGTTACCCCCAGCACTGCTAGTAAGACATACATTTTTGCAAAGGCAATTAGCCACTAGATTAGCTACTAGATTCTTCTAGAGAGTGTTGAATTGAGTTGTAGCATTACACAAATGTAAAATGTTTGCATTTTCTCCGACATTTACCTCCAAGCACAATGTGTCCGTGCGATGTCAAAGAACACAAACACGTCACTGGAGGTTAATGTTGCACTACATTTTCTCTGTTCATTCAAACACTGAAAAAGAGTGACAATCTCAAAAGGTACAGGATGCTTAATTTTTTACATACGATAGATATAGCAAGGCACTGTACCAGTGGCCTGGCCACCAAAACATCAAATTGACCTTTTGCTTATATCCATTGCAGGTTCTTGTGCCGCCTGCAATGGTGGCGGGCGTACCTCACCAGGTTTACCTGAAAACATAGGGGACACAATCTTGGAGAAGGCAAAGAAGTGTTGCCGGAGAAGAAAGCGGGTAAGCTTTTTTGTAAAAGTAGTTTCTGTGAAACACTAGGTTAATTACTCTTGTATTACTCCTGGTCCATGGCATACAAAGTGCATACAGGGTCCTATTACATGTTTCAAGTTATATTTTTGAGTCAAGAAGAGTAGAATGAAAACAGATGTTGAATTACATCCACCTGATCAACAGTGGCTGCTATAGCCCCAGTACTTACATTAATCACTGATCACAGAACTAATTGCCTCTGTATCAGAACTGCATTGACTGTTTTACTGAAAATAACAGTAATCTTGAGCTAGGTACACATTTCGGCAAAGATTTGATTCCTATTCTAGTCCACATGCCTGTAGCTCTGTGCACTGACAGTATCACATGCAAAACTTGTCGCATATCTTGTTTGAATATTATTATTTATTTATTTTATTTCACCTTTATTTAACCAGGTAAGCTAGTTGAGAACAACCTCTCATTTACAACTGCGACCTGGCCAAGATAGAGCAAAGCAGTTCGACACATACAACACAGAGTTAAACATGGAATAACGAAACAGACAGTCAATAATACAGATGGAAAAAGTCTGTATATATTGTGTGCAAATAAGGTAAGACAAGGGACGTAAAGGCAATAAATAGGCCATGGTGGCGAAGTAATTACAATATAGCAATTAAACACTGGAGTATTATAATGATCATTGGGTAGGTGTTTGAAGTTGGTACATCAAGGCGCATGTTGTCAAAGGCATGTGGAGCCCCTTTCAACCGGGTGAATGGAAATCAACTATTGTTTTCACAATAATCCAAAAATACCAATAATCTCAGTAATGTCAAAAACAGTTTGGGGAACCTACAATCAAGGTAAGTGATAAAGGTCAAAGGTTGGAATTCCCTTTTACTACCTCTCAATCTGGGGTTAGTGGTGTAAAGTTCAGACTTTATATGAGATACAGAGGCTTCAGAAAGTATTCACTCCCCTTGACTTTTTACACATTTTCTAGTGTTACAAAGTGGGATTCAAATGGATTTGTCATTTTTTTGTCAATGACTGAGACAAAATACTCTATAATATCAAAGTCAAAGAAAATGTATATCTTGATTAGATACGTATTCATCTCCCTGAGTCAATAATAAATCACCTTTAGCAGCGATTACAGCTGTGAGTCTAACGGTTGTCCTCGTCCTCTTCCGTAGAAGAGGAGGAGTAGGGATTGGACCAAAGCGCAGCGTGATGGTTTGACATAACAAAGTTTATTAAAGAAAAGACGAAAACCGAAAACACTTCAACAAACTACAAAATAACAAAAACAACGTAGACAGACCTGAACATGGAACTTACATAAATACACGAAGAACTCACGAACAGGAAGAGACTACATACACGAACGACAACGAAACAGTCCCGTATGGTGCAACATACACAGACACGGAAGACAATCACCCACAAACAAACAGTGTGAACAGCCAACCTTTATATGGTTCTCAATCAGAGGAAAAGTCAAACACCTGTCTCTGATTGAGAACCATATAAGGCTAATTACAAACCACCTAAACATAGAAACACAAAACATAGAATGCCCACCCCAACTCACGCCCTGACCAACTAAACACATACAAAAATAACAGAAAACAGGTCAGGAACGTGACAGAGTCTTTCTGGGTAAATCTCTTAAAAGCTTTGCACACCTGGATTGTAGAATATTTGTCCATTATTCCTTATAACGTTAGCTGCTATAAAACAATACGTAATACAACATGTTATTACACACTACTCCACCATAACATATCCACAATACAAAATCAATAATACAGCAAAATAACAATATTAAAATGGATGTGTGTCACGATCGTCTTGACGTGAATGAGAGGACCAAGGCGCAACATGACTTGAATACATCTACTTTTATTTACAACGACGAAGATGAACACGTAACACTTATACAAACTAACAAAAACAACAAACGATCGTGAAACTTAAAACGCAAGTGCACACACAAACTACTTACGTTCGACATATACAATGACCCACAAACAGCTAAAGCCTATGATCGGCTTAAATATGGTTCCCAATGAGACAACAGAAACCAGCTGTCTCTAATTGAGAACCCATTCAGGCAACCATAGACTTTCCTAGAAAACTCCACACAACCATAGACACAGCTAGATACATACACTCAACACAAACCCATACACTACCACCAACACCCCCTCTACCATATAATACCCCAAACACACACATACCCCATGTCACACCCTGACCTAACTAAAATAATAAAGAAAACAAATAATACTAAGGCCAGGGCGTGACAATGTGTGTGTAGAGTTTGTGTTAACATGTGTTTGCAAATGCTGTCTGTGTACCTGTGTGTGTGTTTGTGTCTCTTCACAGTCCGCACAGTCCGGTGTAGTTTTATCTGTTTTTTAAATCTGATTTTCCTGCTTGACTGAGAGTTACATGATACGGAATAGTGTTCTACGTAGTCATGGCTCTATATAGTACTTTGCGTTTCCTGTAGTTTGTTCTCGACTTTGGGACTGCAAAGAGCGTCTGGTGGCATGCCTTGTGGGGTATTTATGGGTGTCTGAGCTGTGTGCTAGTCACTTAGACAGCTCTGTGATTTCAACATGTCAATACCTCTCACAAAGACAAGCAGTGATGCAGTCAATCTCTCCTCCACCCTGAGCCAGGAGAGATTGACATGCACATTATCAATGCTGGCTCTCTGTGTACATCTAAGGGCCAGCCAGTGCTGCCATAGATTCCCAAGCCAATTTAAATCAACACTGTAACTAGACCACTTAGGAACATTCAATGTCATCTTGGTAATCAACTCCAGTGTATAGTTGGCCTTGTGTTATAGGTAGTTGTCCAGCTGAAAGGTGAATTTGTCTCCCAGTGTCTGTTGGAAAGCAGACTGAACCAGGTTTTCCAATGGACATTAAAAACTGTAACATCTTATCCTTCACGGAGTCGTGGCTGAATGACAACAATATCAACATACAGCAGGCTGGTTATGCGATGTACTGGGAGGATAGAACAGCGGCGTCTGGTAAGACAAGGGGCGGGGGCCTATGTATTTTGGTAAACAACAGCTGGTGCACGATATCTAAGGAAGTCTCAAGCCATTGCTCGCATGAAATAGAGTTTCTCACGATAAGCTGCAGACCACATTACCTACCGAGAGATTTCTCATCAATGTTCTTTGCAGCTGTTTTACATACCAGCACAGTCAG
This sequence comes from Salvelinus fontinalis, assembly GCF_029448725.1. Taxonomy (NCBI): domain Eukaryota; kingdom Metazoa; phylum Chordata; class Actinopteri; order Salmoniformes; family Salmonidae; genus Salvelinus; species Salvelinus fontinalis. The sequence goes on along the minus strand of NC_074703.1, from coordinate 20,886,161 downwards.
AGGATGTTGCCAAGATAGCATTGCATGAGCTGTAGTCCGCTATAAGCAAACAAGAAAACCCTTACCAAGAGGCAGCATATTATTAGTATTGGATAGGAAACACTCTGAAGTTTCTAAAACTGTTTGAATGATGTATGTGAGTATAACAGAACATATGGCAGGCAGAAACCTGAGAAAAAATCCAACCAGGAAGTGGGAAATCTGAGGTTTGTAGTTTTTCAACACAGCCCCAATTGAATATACAGTGGGATATGGGTCAACTTGCACTTAATAAGGTGTCCACTAGATGTCAACAGTCTTTAGAACCTTGTCTGATGCTTCTACTGTGAAGTGGGGCTAAATGAGAGGGGAATGAGTCAGAGGTCTGCCAGCAGCCACGAGCTGACCATGCGCGTTCACATGAGAGGTAGCTCCAGTTCAATTTGCTTTTCTGAAGACAAAGGAATTCTCCGGTTGGAACATTATTGTTAAAAACATCCTAAAGATTGATTCTATACTTATATTACAGGTCGTAGAAACATGTCAAACTAACTTTTTGGACTTTTCGTCCGTACTTTCCGCTGGACTTGCATGCTCGTCGTGAGTTTGGATTTGTTTACCAAACGCGCTAACAAAAGGAGGTATTTGGACATAAATGATGAACTTTATGGAACAAATCAAACATTTGTGGAACTGGGATTCCTGGAAGTGCATTCTGACGAAGATCATCAAAGGTAAGGGAATATTTATAATGCTATTTCTGACTAATGTTGACTCCAACATGGAGGATATCTTCTTGGGTTGTGTTGGTCTTTCTGAGCGCCGTACTCAGATTATTGCATGGTTTGCATTTTCCGTAAAGTTTTTGAAATCTGACACAGCGGTTGCATTAAGGAGAAGCATATCTTTAAATCTGTGAAAAACACTTGTAACTTTTATCAATGTTTATTTTGAGTATTTCTGTGATTTGATGTGGCTCTGTGCAAATTAATGGGATGTTTTGGAGGCAAAGCCAGATGTAAACTGAGGTTTTTGGATATCAATATGAACTTGATTGATCAAAACATACATAAATTGTGTAATATGTTGTCCCGGGAGTGTCATCTGATGAAGAATATCAAAGGTTAGTGATTCATTTTATCAACATTTCAGCTTTTTGTGACTCCTCTCTTTGGTTGGAAAATCGCTGTATGCTTTCCGTGACTAGTTGCTGATCTAACATATTGATATGTTCTGCTTTCCCCGAAAAGCCTTTTTGAAATCGGACATTGTGGTTGGATTAATGAGAATTTTATCGTTAAAATGGCGTCTAATACTTGTATGTTTGAGAAAATTGAATTATGAGATTTCTGTTGATTGAATTTGGCGCCCTGCATCTTCATTGGCTGTTGGCGAGGGGTTCCGCAAGCGGAACGGGGTTCAGTCCTGGACAGGTTAATGCAGTGAAACTAAAATCAGTTTTACCTATTTTCTATCAACATGTTAAATGTGCAACCAGAGGGAAAATAACACTGGACCACCTATACTCCACACACAGAGATGCATACAAAACTCTCCATTTGACAAATCTGACCATAATTCTCTCCTCCTGATTCCTGCTTACAAGCAAAAATTAAGCAGGAAGCACCAGTGACTAGATCAATAAAAAATGGACAGATGAAACGGATGCTAAGATAAAGGACTGTTTTGCTAGCACAGACTGGAATATGTTCTGGGATTCCTCCGATGGCATTGAGGAGTACACCACATCTGTCATTGGCCCTCAGCAATAAGTGCATCGATGATGTCATCTCAACAGTGACCGTACGTACATACCCCATCCAGAAGCCATGGATTGCAGGCAGCATCCGCACTGAGCTAATGGGTACAGCTGCCGCTTTCAAGGAGCGGGACTCTATCCCGGAAGCTTATTAGAAATCCCGGTATACCCTCCGACGAACCATCAAACAGGCAAAGCGTCAATACAGGACTAAGATCGAGTATTACTACACCGGCTCTGAAGCTCGTCAGATGTGGCAGGGCCTGCAAACCACTACAGACTACAATGGGAAGCATAGCCGAGAGCAGCCCAGTGACATGAGCCTTCTGGACGAGCTAAACTACTTCTGTGCTCGATTCGAGGAAAATAACACTGAAACATGCATGAGAGCACCAGCTGTTTTGGAAGACTGTGTGATCACGCTCTCCGCAGCCGATGTGAGCAAGACCTTTAGACAGGTCAACATTCACAAGGCCGCTGGGCCAGATGGATTACCAGGATGTGTACTCGTGCGCTGACCAACTAGCAATGTCTTCACTGACATTTTCATCCTCTCCCTGTCAGTCTGTAATACTACCATGTTTTAAGAAGACCACCATAGTGCCTGTGCCCAAAAACACTAAGGTAACCTTCCTAAATGACTAACGACACGTAGCAGTCATGTCTGTAGCCATAAAGTGCTTTGAAAGGCTGGTCATGGCTCACATCAACACCATCATCCCAGAAACCCTAGACCCACTCCAATTTGCATACCGCCCTAAAAGATCCACAGATGATGCAGTCTATTGCACTCCACACTGCCCTTTCCCACCTGGACAGAAGAAACACCTATGTGAGAATGCTATTCATTGACTACAGCTCAGCGTTCAACACCACTCTGTGCATGAAATTCACTGCTCGACTGAGGGACCTTACAGAAAATTGTGTGGAGTATAGAGATGGGATATGTGTTAAACACTGTTATTGCACACAGAGTCCATGCAACATTTTTACTCCGGATATGCAAGTTGTAGATGTTTTATACACGTTTTCATTGCCTCCTGGCTGCCAGCTCCTAGCCAAAGAATATGATAATGGTAATTCTATATTGAATTCCCCCAACCTGTTATTTCTGCAAATGAATACTTTGAACCTTCTGGGTTTCTTTATCGAATGGAGCAGAAAAACATATATCTCGTTCTGAGTGAGCAGTTAACCAAAACATTCCTAAGGGGAATGATTCCTTGCTCCTTGTCCTTGTCTTGCCTTGCTCCCTCGCTCACTGTGACTCCACAAACCTCTAAAAAAAAATAAAGGCGAGCCGCACACTCTAGGAGCTCAGATCCACAAACCTCACCATCACAATGGATGCGTCCCAAATGGCACTTTATTCACTATATAGTGCACTATTTTTGACCCGATCCCTATGGGCCCTGGTCAAAAGTGCTGCAATAAAAAAGGGTGCCATTTGGGATACAGCCAATGATAACTGACTGAATTTCAACTGATAGTGAAATGTAATAACGTGGCGCTGATGAGAGTGTTTTAGAATAGCAAAGATGTCTACTGAGGCGAGGAGAGAAGAGAATGATCCTGTCAATCAATTTGATGAGAAGACACAGTCGTTAGTACACAGGATGACGCCTATGGTATGTCACTGCCATTTAAGGGATAGTTTGAGATTTTGGCAGTGAAGCCCTTTTTCTACTTCCCTACAGTGAGATAAACTTTTTTTTGCGCCCAGTATGCAGGAAGTAAGATGTAATTTCACAAACCAACAAGCGTTACTGCAACGAAGTCTATGGGAACAGCTGGCACGCTAGTTGTTGCCATAGACTTACAGTGATTGCGCTAATGCTATTGAGGGTAATTGGTTGGACCATATCTTATTTAGGGGTTTCATAGCAAATGGGGTGAATAAATATGCACACACCACTTTTCCGTTTAAAAAAATAAAAAATAAAGTTTAGCGGTAGCTTTTTCAACTCCTTTGTCTGCATGTTGAACGAGTGGTTTACTGAAATCGATGGTGCCAACTAAACTGACTTTTTGGGATATAAAGAAGGATTTTAATCTAACAAAACGACCATTCATGTTGTAGCTGGGATCCTTGGGATTGCAAATGGAGGACGATCTTCAAAAGTAAGTGATTTATTTAATCGCTCTTTGTGATTTTATGAAGCCTGAACTGGTTGAAATATATGTTGATGTTGGCCCCCGTCCTCAGACAATCGCATGGTATGCTTTCGCCGTGAAGCCTATTTGAAATCGGACAATGCAGTTAGATTAACAATAACTTAAGCTTTTAAATGATATAAGATACTTGTACATTCATGAATGTTTAATATTACGATTATTTATTTGAATTGCGCGCCCTCCAATTTCACCGGATGTTGTCGGCTGGTGTCCCGCTAGCAGGAGGCCTATATTTAAATAGCAGCAGTGAAATAACAATAGCGAGAGTATATACAGGGGGGTACCGATACAGAGTCAATGTGCGGGGCCACTGGTTATTTGAGGTAGTATATACATGTAGGTAGAGTTATTAAAGTGACTAACAGAGTGGCAGTGATGTAAAGAGGGGTGAGAGAGGGGCACTGCAAATAGTCTGGGTAGCCATTTGACTAGATGTTCAGCAGTCTTATGGCTTGGGGGTAGAAGCTGTTTGGAAGCCTGTTGGACCTAGACTTGGAGCTCCGGTACCGCTTGCCGTGTGGTAGCAGAGAGAACAGTCTATGACATTTACATTACATTTAAGTCATTTAGCAGACACTCTTATCCAGAGCGACTTACAAATTGGAAAGTTCATACATATTCATCCTGGTCCCCCCGTGGGAATTGAACCCTGGTCCCCCCGTGGGAATTGAACCCACAACCCTGGCGTTGCAAGTGCCATGCTCTACCAACTGAGCCACACAAGGGTGGCTGGAGTCTTTGACAATTTTTAGGGCCTTCCTCTGACACCACCTGGTATAGAGGTCCTGAATGACAGGAAGTTTGGCCCCGGTGATGTACTGGACTGTTCGCACTACCCTCTGTCGTGCCTTGCGGTCGGAGGCCGAGCAGTTGCCATACCAGGCAGTGATGCAACCAGTCAGAATGCTCTCAATGGTGCAGCTGTAGAACCTTTTGAGGATCTGAGGACCCATGCCAAATGTTTTCATGTCTCCTGAGGGGGAATATGATTTGTCATGCCCTCTTCACGACTGTCTTGGTGTGCTTGAACCATGTTAGTTTGTTGGTGATGTGGACACCATGGGACTTGACGTTCTCAATGAGAATGGAGACGTGCTAGGTCCTCCTTTTCCTGTAGTCCACAACGATCTCCTTTGTCTTGATCACGTTGAGGGAGAAGTTGTTGTCCTGGAACCACACGGCCAGGTCTCTGACCTTTCATCGATTTCGGTGATCAGGCCCTCCACTGTTGTGTCATCAGCAAATTTAATGATGGTGTTGGAGTCGTCCAACGCCGTGCAGTCATTAGAAAACAGTACAGGATAGGAATGAGCACGCACCCCTGTCTTGAGGATCGGTGTGGCGGATGTGTTGTTACCTACCCTTACCACCTGGGGGCGGCCCGTCAGGAAGTCCAGGATTCAGTTGCAGATGGAGCTGTTTAGTCCCAGGGACCTTAGCTTATTGATGAGCTTTGAGGGCACTATGGTGTTGAACGCTGAGCTGTAGTCAATGAATAGCATTCTCACATAGGTGTTCCCTTTGTTCAGGTGGGAAAGGGCAGTGTGCAGTGAAATGGAGATTGCATCATCTGTGGATCTGTTAGAGCGGTATGCAAATTGGAGTGGGTTTAGGGTTTCTGGGATGATGAGGTTGATGTGAACCATGACCAGCCTTTCAAAGCACTTCATGGCTGCAGACGTGAGTGCTATGGGTCGGTAGTTGTTTAGGCGGGTTACCTTAGTGTTCTTTGGCATAGGGAATATGGTGGTCTGCTTGAAACATGCTGGTATTATAGACTGACAAGGAGAGGTTGAAAATGTCAGTGAAGACACTTGCTAGTTTGTCAGAGCATGCTTGCAGTACACGTCCGGGTAATCCGTCTTGCCCAGCGGCCTTGTGAATGTTGACCTGCTTAACTTCTTATGGCTGCATCCCGCTAACAGGATGATATGACAACAGCCAGTGAAAGTGCAGGGCGCCAAATTTAAAAAACAGAAATCTCATAATAAAAATCCCTCAGACATACATGTGTCTTATACCATTTTTGTCACGGCCGTTTAAAGGAGTGGACCAAGGTGCAGCGCAATTGGAATACATATTTTAATTCAACAAAGAACACTTAACAACCTAACAAACGAACGAACGAACGAACGAACGAACGAACGAACGAGCTGCCAACGTAGTGCTCACAGGCAACTAAACATGGACACCTACCCACCAAACCAACATGGAAAATGGCAACCTAAATAGGCTCCCCAATCAGAGACAACGATAAACAGCTGTCTCTGATTGGGAACACACTCAGGCCACCATAAACCTACAACCCCTAGACAATACAAAATCCCCATAGATAACAAAAAACCCTACACAAGACAAAAAACCCTAGACAATACAAAAACTAAACAAACCACCCCTTTTCACACCCTGACCTAGCCAAAAAATAAAGAAAGCAAATACAACTAAAGTCAGGGCGTGACAATTTTAAAGGTAATCTTGTTGTTAATCCCACCAAAGTGTCCGATTTCAAATATGCTTTTCAGCGAAAGCACTACAAACGATTATGTTAGGTCACACCAAACCACAATAAGCACAGCCATTTTTCCAGCGAAATATAGCAGTCACACAAAGCAGAAGTATAGCTAAAATGAATCACTAACCTTTGATGATCTTCATCAGATGACACTCATAGGACTTCATGTTACACAATACATGCATGTTTTGTTTGATAAAGTTTATATTTATATAAAAAATCGGAGTTTACATTGGCACGTTACATTCACTAGCTCCAAAAACATTCAGTGATAGTGCATAGCCACATCGTTTCAACAGAAATACTCATCATAAATGTAAATGATAATACAAGGTATACACATGGAATTATAGATATACCTCTCCTTAATGCAAACGCTGTGTCAGATTTCAAAAAAACTTTACGGAAAGAGCAAACCATGCAATAATCTGAGACGGAGCTCAGAACAATAGTCAAATTAGCCGCCATGTTGGAGTCAACCGAAACCAGAAAATACATGATAAATGTTTCCTAACCTTTGAACTTCATCAGAATGCAGTCCTAGGAATCCCAGGTCCACAATAAATGCTTGATTTGTTCGATAATGTCCGTTATTTATGTCCAATTAGCTACTTTGGTTAGCACGTTTGGTAAACAATTTCAAAGTCACAAAGCGCGTCCACTACAACGTGACGAAATTTCCAAAAGTTCCGTAACAGTCAGTAGAAACATGTCAAACGATGTATTGAATCAATCTTTAGAATGTTGTTGACATCATTTTGAATAACGTTCCAACCGGAGTATTACATTGACTTCAGTTGAGCGATGGAACGGAGCTGCCTCTCACGTGAAAATGCGTGTTCAATGCGTGGTCACCTCATGGCAGTGGTGACTCATTCCTGTCTCCTTCGGCCCCCCTTCACATTAGAGTCATCAGACACAATTCTATTGACATCTAGTGGAAGCTGTAGGAAGTGAAAACTCATCCATTTCTCGCTGTTATTTCAATGGGAGCTTGGATTTTCAATGGGAAAATCTTTTTGCCTGCCATATGAGCTGTGTTATACTCACAGACATAATTCAAACAGTTTTATAAACTCCAGAGTGTTTTCTATCCAATACTAATAATAATATGCATATATTAGTAACTCTGACTGAGGAGCAGGCCACTTACTCTGGGCACCTCTGTGCACCTTTCATCCAAGCTACTCAATACTGCCCCTGCAGCCATAAGAAGTTAAAGGTCTTATTCACATCGGCTGCAGAAAGTGTCTTCACACAGTCTTCCGGAACAGCTGGTGCTCGCATGCATGTTTCAGTGTTATTTGCCTCAAAGTGAGCATAGAAATAGTTTAGCTCGTCTGGTAGACTTGTGTCACTGGGCAGCTCTCGGCTCTGCTTCCCTTTGTAGTCTTTAGTGGTTTGCAAGCCCTGCCACATCTGACGAACCATCACATTTGATGGTTCGCCTGAGGGCATACCGGGATTTCTAATAAGCTTCCGGGTTAGAGTCCCGCTCCTTGAAAACGGAAGCTCTACCCATTAGCTCAGTGCGTATGCTGCCTGTAATCCATGGCTTCTGGTTGGGGTATGTACGTGTAGTCAATGTGTGGACGACGTCATCAATACACTTATTGATGAAGCCAATGACACCTGTGGTGTACTCTTCAATGCCATCGGAGGAATCCCGGAACATATTCCAGTCTGTGCTAGCAAAACAGCACTGTAGCTTAGAATCTGCTTCCTCTGACCACTTTTTTATTGATCTAGTCACTGGTGCTTCCTGCTTAAATTTTTGTTTGTAAATGGGAATGAGGAAGATAGAATTATGGTCAGATTTGCCAAATGGAGAGCTTGAGAATTTTGTAGGCGTCTCTGTGTGTGGAGTATTTGTGGTCCAGAGTTATTTTTCCTCTGGTCACACATTTAACATGCTGATAGAAATTTGGTGAAAAGGATTTAAGTTTTCCTGCATTAAAGTCCCGGCTACTAGGAGCGCCACCTCTGGGTGACTTTTCTTGTTTGATTATGGCAAAATGCAGCTCTTTAAGTGCTGTCTTAGTGGCAGCCTCTGACTGTGGTGGTATGTAAACAGCTACAAAGAATACAGATGAAAACTCTCGGTAGGTAGTGTGGTGTACAGTTTATTATGAGATACATTACCTCAGGCGAACAATAGCTCGAGACTTCCATAGATATGTATTCCGGAGTTCCAAATTAAGCAGCAGCAGCTGAAAAGATGAGCTCCTACAAATATTGAAATTTAATTGTTTTTTTAGAGTAAAGTACATCGAAAAAAATCAAAAGAAAACTGCAAACTGAATAGGCGCCCAAACAAGCAGCAAACAAAGAAGGCTTTTGAAAAAGTAACAATTTTTTCATAAAATGATATTGTTTTCTTAGCTAGCTAAGTTGTTTACCTGTTGCTAGGCAGTTGCTAGGGACATTCCTGGAAGAAGCTAGCTAGCTAACAAGGAGTGTCTAGTTGGCAGAAGAGAAGAAGGGACAAAGGGACAAAGTGGGACAAAATAAGGACAGAAGAAAAGGGAAAGGGGGGAAAAGGGACATTAAGGTGAAGCAGTCCTCTAAAGACACAAAAGACAATAATACAAGAAACAACACTTCTATTGCCTCTCCTTCTACGATACGCACTTCCGGGTTGGAGCGAGTAGTTGCATTCCGCTTTGCTCCACAGGTAGTATAACATTTCATTTCATTACAGTACAACAGTTTGATTTGTTTGATCTTAGCTGGCTACATAGCCGTCTTTGTATCCAAGATAATTGTGTAGTCTAGAGTAATTGTCGAGGTTACCTAGCCAGCTACACTTTCAAACAAAGTCAACAACGCAGCCACTGCTAGCTAGCCTATTTCACCAGCCAGCAGTACTATATCATTTTAGTCAATAAGATTTTTTGCAACGTAAGCTTAACTTTCTGAACATTCGAGACATGTAGTCCACTTGTCATTCCAATCTCCTTTGCATTAGCGTAGCCTCTTCTGTAGCCTGTCAACTATGTGTCTGTCTATCCCTGTTCTCTCCTCTCTGCACAGACCATACAAACGCGTCACACCGCGTGGCCGCTGCTACTCTAACCTGGTGGTCCCAGCGCGCACGACCCACGTGGAGTTCCAGGTCTCAGGCAGCCTCTGGAACTGCCGATCTGCGGCCAACAAGGCAGAGTTCATCTCAGCCTATGCTTCCCTCCAGTCCCTCGACTTCTTGGCACTGACGGAAACATGGATTACCACTGATAACACTGCTACTCCTACTGCTCTCTCCTCGTCTGCCCACGTGTTCTCGCACACCCCGAGAGCTTCTGGTCAGCGGGGTGGTGGCACTGGGATCCTCATCTCTCCCAAGTGGACATTCTTTCTTTCTCCCCTGACCCATCTGTCTATCGCCTCCTTTGAATTCCATGCTGTCACAGTTACCAGCCCTTTCAAGCTTAACATCCTTATCATTTATCGCCCTCCAGGTTCCCTTGGAGAGTTCATCAATGAGCTTGACGCCCTGATAAGTTCCTTTCCTGAGGATGGCTCACCTCTCACAGTTCTGGGTGACTTTAACCTCCCCACGTCTACCTTTGACTCATTCCTCTCTGCCTCCTTATTTCCACTCCTCTCCTCTTTTGACCTCACCCTCTCACCTTCCCCCCCTACTCACAAGGCAGGCAATACGCTTGACCTCATCTTTACGAGATGCTGTTCTTCCACTAATCTCATTGCAACTCCCCTCCAAGTCTCCGACCACTACCTTGTATCCTTTTCCCTCTCGCTCTCATCCAACACTTCCCACACTGCCCCTACTCGGATGGTATTGCGCCGTCCCAACCTTCGCTCTCTCTCCCCCGCTACTCTCTCCTCTTCCATCCTATCATCTCTTCCCTCTGCTCAAACCTTCTCCAACCTATCTCCTGATTCTGCCTCCTCAACCCTCCTCTCCTCCCTTTCTGCATCCTTTGACTCTCTATGTCCCCTATCCTCCAGGCCGGCTCGGTCCTCCCCTCCTGCTCCGTGGCTCGACTCATTGCGAGCTCACAGAACAGGGCTCCGGGCAGCCGAGCGGAAATGGAGGAAAACTCGCCTCCCTGCGGACCTGGCATCCTTTCACTCCCTCCTCTACATTCTCCTCTTCTGTCTCTGCTGCTAAAGCCAATTTCTACCACTCTAAATTCCAAGCATCTGCCTCTAACCCTAGGAAGCTCTTTGCCACCTTCTCCTCCCTCCTGAATCCTCCTCCCTCCTGAATCCTCCTCCCTCCTGAATCCTCCTCCCTCCTGAATCCTCCTCCCTCCTGAATCCTCCTCCCTCCTGAATCCTCCTCCCTCCTGAATCCTCCTCCCTCCTGAATCCTCCTCCCTCCTGAATCCTCCTCCCTCCTGAATCCTCCTCCCTCCTGAATCCTCCTCCCTCCTGAATCCTCCTCCCTCCTGAATCCTCCTCCCTCCTGAATCCTCCTCCCTCCTGAATCCTCCTCCCTCCTGAATCCTCCCCCCTCCTGAATCCTCCCCCCTCCTGAATCCTCCCCCCTCCTGAATCCTCCCCCCTCCTGAATCCTCCTCCCTCCTGAATCCTCCCCCCTCCTGAATCCTCCCCCCTCCTGAATCCTCCCCCCTCCTGAATCCTCCCCCCTCCTCCCTCTCTGCTGATGACTTCGTCAACCATTTTGAAAAGAAGGTCGACGACATCCGATCCTCGTTTGCTAAGTCAAACGACACCGCTGGTTCTGCTCACACTGCCCTACCCTGTGCTTTGACCTCTTTCTCCCCTCTCTCTCCAGATGAAATCTCGCGTCTTGTGACGGCCGGCCGCCCAACAACCTGCCCGCTTGACCCCATCCCCTCCTCTCTTCTCCAGACCATTTCCGGAGACCTTCTCCCTTACCTCATCTCGCTCATCAACTCATCCTTGACCGCTGGCTACGTCCCTTCCGTCTTCAAGAGAGCGAGAGTTGCACCCCTTCTGAAAAAACCTACACTCGATCCCTCCGATGTCAACAACTACAGACCAGTATCCCTTCTTTCTTTTCTCTCCAAAACTCTTGAACGTGCCGTCCTTGGCCAGCTCTCCTGCTATCTCTCTCAGAATGACCTTCTTGATCCAAATCAGTCAGGTTTCAAGACTAGTCATTCAACTGAGACTGCTCTTCTCTGTGTCACGGAGGCGCTCCGCACTGCTAAAGCTAACTCTCTCTCCTCTGCTCTCATCCTTCTAGACCTATCGGCTGCCTTTGATACTGTGAACCATCAGATCCTCCTCTCCACCCTCTCCGAGCTGGGCATCTCCGGCGCGGCCCACGCTTGGATTGCGTCCTACCTGACAGGTCGCTCCTACCAGGTGGCGTGGCGAGAATCTGTCTCCGCACCACATGCTCTCACCACTGGTGTCCCCCAGGGCTCTGTTCTAGGCCCTCTCCTATTCTCGCTATACACCAAGTCACTTGGCTCTGTCATATCCTCACATGGTCTCTCCTATCATTGCTATGCAGACGACACAATTAATCTTCTCCTTTCCCCCCTCTGATAACCAGGTGGTGAATCGCATCTCTGCATGTCTGGCAGACATATCAGTGTGGATGACGGATCACCACCTCAAGCTGAACCTCGGCAAGACGGAGCTGCTCTTCCTCCCGGGGAAGGACTGCCCGTTCCATGATCTCGCCATCACGGTTGACAACTCCATTGTGTCCTCCTCCCAGAGTGCTCCCAGAGTGCTAAGAACCTTGGTGTGATCCTGGACAACACCCTGTCGTTCTCAACTAACATCAAGGCGGTGACCCGTTCCTGTAGGTTCATGCTCTACAACATTCGCAGAGTACGACCCTGCCTCACGCAGGAAGCGGCGCAGGTCCTAATCCAGGCACTTGTCATCTCCCGTCTGGATTACTGCAACTCGCTGTTGGCTGGGCTCCCTGCCTGTGCCATTAAACCCCTACAACTCATCCAGAACGCCGCAGCCCGTCTGGTGTTCAACTTTCCCAAGTTCTCTCACGTCACCCCGCTCCTCCGCTCTCTCCACTGGCTTCCAGTTGAAGCTCGCATCCGCTACAAGACCATGGTGCTTGCCTACGGAGCTGTGAGGGGAACGGCACCTCCGTACCTTCAGGCTCTGATCAGGCCCTACACCCAAACAAGGGCACTGCGTTCATCCACCTCTGGCCTGCTCGCCTCCCTACCTCTGAGGAAGTACAGTTCCCGCTCAGCCCAGTCAAAACTGTTTGCTGCTCTGGCACCCCAATGGTGGAACAAACTCCCTCACGACGCCAGGTCAGCGGAGTCAATCACCACCTTCCGGAGACACCTGAAACCCCACCTCTTTAAGGAATACTTAGGATAGGATAAAGTAATCCTTCTAACCCCCCCCCCCTTAAAAGAGTTAGATGCACTATTGTAAAGTGGTTGTTCCACTGGATATCATAAGGTGAATGCACCAATTTGTAAGTCGCTCTGGATAAGAGCGTCTGCTAAATGACTTAAATATAAATGTAAATATCGTGCACCAGCTGTTGTTTACAAAAATACACAGACAGCTATCACTTGACTTACCAGACGCTGCTGTTCTAACCTGCCGGTACATCGTATAACCAGCCAGCTGTATGTTGATGTTGTCGTCGTTCAGCCACGACTCTGTGAGGCATAAGACGTTCCAGTTTTTAATGTCCCGTTGGTAGTTTAATCGTGAGCGTAACTTGTTAATTGTATTGTCCAAAGATTGTCCAAAGATTGCACGTTTGCTAGCAGAGAATGGAGGGAAGTGGGGGTTTATTAGCCTGTCTAGGATGAGGGTGCCGCTAGCGGCACACCCCCCCCCCCCCCCACCCCCACTGAAAAGGCTACAACAGTAGCTATCACTAATTCGGCTAAACTAAGATATTTATAGCCCCTAACCAAGAAAAAAACTCATCAGATGACAGTCTGATAACATATTTATGGTATGGGATAGGTTTTGTTAGAAAAATGTGCATATTTCAGGTAGATGGCATAGGTTACAATTGCACCCACCGTCACAAATGGACTAGAATAACTACATAGAGCAACGTGTTTACCTACTTACTATCAAACATTTCGTAAAAATACACAGCATACACTAATCGAAAGACACAGATCCTGTGAATACAGACAATATTTCAGATTTTCTAAGTGTCTTACAGCGAAAACACAATAAATCGTTATATTAGCATAGCACATGTGCAAACATTACCCCAGCATTAATTCTAGCCAAAGTGAGCGATAACGTAAACATCGCCCAAATATATTATTTTTTTCACTAACCTTCTCAGAATTCTTCAGATGACACCCCTGTAACATCACATTACAACATGCATATACAGTTTGTTCAAAAATGTGCATATTTAGCCACCAAAATCATGGTTAGACAATGGGGAAAGTAGCCCAGCTGGTGAGAAAATGTCCGTGCGCCATATTAGACAGTGATCTACTCGTATACATAAATACTCATAAACGTGACTAAAAAAATAGGGTGGACAGCGATTGATAGACAATTTAATTCTTAATACAATCGCGGAATTACATTTTTTAAATTATCCTTACTTTTCAATACAGTTTGCGCCAAGCGAAGCTACGTCAAAAAACATGGCGTCCTAAGCCACTAACATTTTTCGACAGAAAATCATAATAAAAATTTCCTACTTTGAGCTGTTCTTCCATCAGTATCTTGGGCAAAGGATCCTTTCTTGGGTCTAATCGTCTTTTGGTGGAAAGCTGTCCTCTTGCCATGTGGAAATGCCAACTGCGTTCAGCATGAACTGGAAGCGTGCCCAGCGATTCACAGCGTTTCAGAAATAAATGTCCCAAAATCGCACTAAACGGATATAAATCGCTTTAAATTAACTACCTTATGATGTTTTTAACTCCTATAACGAGTCTTAACATGACCGGAGAAAGATTACTCCCAACACTAATGCTTGGAACAGGTGCGGGTCGGTGTCCTCCACGCGCATGACGCAGCTGCAAAAGACTTACTAGCTACAGGGTTTTTTAATTTATAGTGCCTGTGAACGCGCAATCGACCCCATTCAAATCGTCATCACGTAAAGGCATCCAGGGGAAGACGTAAGCAGTGTCCGTATACTCATAGGAATAACATTGGCTTTAAAACTGACTCCAGAACAGTGGCCAAAATTTCTGAAATCTGACTCCATGTCAGGGAAATTGCTGTAGAATGGGTTCTGTTCCACTTAGAGACAAAATTTCAACTCCTATAGAAACTATAGACTGTTTTCTATCCAATAATAATAATAATATGCATATTGTACGATGTTATCGCTCACTTTGGCTAGAATTAATGCTGTACGATCAAGAATTTTGTAGGAAGCCGTTTCAAAAATTACACGATTACCATAAATAGTGACAACAGCGCCCCCAGCCTCAACAGGTTAGATCGCGGATGAATTCTCAGAAGGCAGCCCGAACTTTGCCACTTCTTTTGAAAATAAATAGGACGAACTGAAAGCTCATATATCCTTCCAACGGGACATTAAAAACTGTAATATATTATGTTTCACTGAGTCATGGCTGAACGACAACATTAAGAACATACAGCTGGCAGGTAATACACTATCGGCAAGACAAAACAGCAGCCTCTGGAAAGACATGGGGCGGGGGCCTATGCATGATATCTAAGAAAGTCTCAAAGTTTTGCTCGGCTGAGGTAGAGTATCTCATGATTAGCTGAAGACCACATTATCTACCTAGAAAGTTTCTGTATTTTTCAAAGCTGTCTACACACTACCACAGAGCGAAGTTGGCACAAAAACCGCACTCATTTAGCTGTATTCCGCCATTAGCAAACAGGAAAATGCTCGCCGCTCCTGGGGGCCGGTGACTTTAATGCAGGGAAACTTAAATTAGAATTAACAAATTTCTATCAGCATGTCAAATGTGCAACAGGAGGGAAAAAAATTCTAGAACACCTTTACTCCACACACAGAGACGCGTGCAAAGCTCTCCCTCACCCTCCATTTGGCAAATCTGACCATAACTCTATCCTCCTGATTCCTGCTTACAAGCAAAAATTAAAGCAGAAAGCGCCAGTGACTCGATCTATAAAAAAATTGTGAGATGAAGCAGATGCTAAACTACAGGACTGTTTTGCTAGCACAACATGGAATATGTTCTGGGATTCATCCATTGGCATTGAGGAGTACGCCACATCAGTCACTGGCTTTATCAATAAGTGCATCGCGGACATCGTCCCCACAGTGACTACGTACATACCCAAATCAGAAGCCATGGATAACAAGCAACATTTGCACCGAGCTAAAGGGTAGAGCTGGCGCTTTCAAGGAGTGGGACTCTAACCCGGAAACATTTTAAAAAATCCCGCTATACCCTGCAACGAATCATGAAACTGGCAAAGCATCAATACAGGACTAAGATCGAATATTACTACACCGGCTCCGAAGGTTGTCGGATGTGGCAGGGTCTGCAAACTATTACAGACTACAAAGGGAAGCACAAACGAGAGCTGCCCAGTGACACGAGCCTACCAGACGAGCTAAACTACTTCTATGCTTGCTTTGAGGCAAGTAACACTGAAACATGCATGAGAGCATCAGCTAGTCTGGATGATTGTGTGATCACGCTCTTTGCAGCCGATGTGAGTAAGACCTTTAAACAGGTCAACATTCACAACGCCCCTGGGCCAGACGGATTACCAGGACGTGTACTCCGAGCATGCGCTAACCAACTGGCAAGTGTCTTCACTGACATGTTCAACCTCTCCCTGTCTGAGTCTGTAATACCAACATGTTTCAAGCAGACCACCATAGTGTTCTTGAGCACAGGGACTAAGGTAACCTGCCTAAATGAGTACTTTGCATCATCTGTGGATCTGTTCGTACGGTATGCAATCTCTATTGCACTCCACACTGCCCTTTCCCACCATGACAGAAGGAACACCTACGTGAGAATGCTATTCATTGACTACAGCTCAGCGTTCAACACCATAGTGACCTCAAAGCTCTGCTAAGCTAAGGTCCCTGGGACTAAACACCTCCCTATGCAACTGGATCCTGAACATCCTGACGGGACGCCCCCAGGTGTTAACGGTAGGTAACAACACATCCGCAATGCTGATCCTCAACACGGGGGTCCCTCATGGTTGCGTGCTCAGTCCCCTTCTGTACTCCCTGTTCACTCAATGCTGCACGGTCAGGCACAACTCCAACACCATCATTAAATTTGCTGATGACACAACAGTTGTAGGCCTGATCACCACCAATGATGAGACAGCCTATAAGGAGGAGATCAGAGACCTGACCGTGTGGTCCAAGGACAATGACCTCTCCCTCAACGTGATCAAGACAAAGGAGATGATTGTGGACTACAGGAAAAGGAGGACTGAGCATGCCCCCATTCTCATCGATGGGGCTGTAGTGGAGCAGGTTGAGAGCTTCAAGTTCCTTGGCGTCCACGTCATCAACAAACTAACGTAGTCCAAAAACACCAAGACAGTCGTGAAGAGGGCATGACTAAACCTATTCCCACCTCAGGGTCCTGATCCTCAAAAGGTTTTACATCTTAACCATCGAGAGCATCCTGACCGGTTGCATCACTGCGTGGTATGGCAAGTGCTTGGCCTCCGACCACAAGGCACTATAGAGGGTAGTGCGTACGACCTAGTACATCACCGGGCCAAGCTTCCTGCCATCCAGGACCTCTGTACCAGGTGGTGTCAGAGGAAGGCCCTAAAAGTGCTCAAAGACTCCAGCCACCCCAGTCATAGACTATTTTCTCTGCTACAGTACAGCAAGCAGTAGGTCTAGGTCTAGGTCCAAAAGGCTTCTAAACAGCTTATACCCCCAAGCCATAAGACTCCTGAACAGCTAATCAAATGGCTACCCAGACTATTTGACCCCCCCACGCTGCTGCCACTCTGTTATTATCGACGCATAGCCACTTTAATAACCCTACCTGCATGTACATCATTACCTCGACACAAGTGCCCCCGCACATTGACTCTGAACCGGTACCTCCTGAATATAGCCCCGCAATTGTTATTTACTGCTGTTCATTAATTATTCATTTTTCTTATCTCTTACTTTTCCCCAAAATGTATTTAGGTATTTTCTTAAAACGACATTGTTGGTTACGGGCTTCTAAGTAAGCATTTCACTGTAAGGTCTACTACACCTGTTGTATTCGGTGCATGTGACAAATAAACGTTTCTTTGATTTGCATAGTATTTATATCAGCCCTCTGATTACAATGAAGAGCAAGACGTGCCACTGTTCTGGGCCAAACGGCAGCTTAACTAGGTATTTCCTTGCAGCACTCGACCACACGACTGGACAATAATTAAGGTAAGACAAAAGGTCTTTATTGCAAAAATCCCGAACTATCCCTTTAAGAATGCAAAGAGCAGAGAAACACACACATGCATGTACTCACACACACACACACACACACAGTAGCAGTGCATGGGTAAAATCACTGGGGAAGGCAAGCAAGGAAAAATACCACTTTTGGGTAAAACCACTTAGGAGCCAAGACAAGAAAAAAGTAATATTTGGGTAAAATCACTGGGGAAGCCAAGCCAGGAAAAAAGCCATATTACAACCAACTGTATGTGTTGTGATAGTTGTTTTCTCTATATCCCGTAAGTTCATATGCCACTGTGATATATAATAAGGCCGAAACAGTGGCGGAATGAATTCAAGAACACATTTGTTTCATCACAAAACTAGAAAGCACCATCTGTCTGGTAAAGTCCACATAGAAAGCAAATATTGCATGTAACAAACAGTTACAGCATGGTCAAGCTAGTTAATGTTTCCGACATTTTCGGACTACTGAACAACTATTGATTTAGAACCATGGAGAGTTATCTGCAAGTCGCAAAGAAAACAGGAGCTGCCTCCACTATTCCAGCACCATTTCAACTTCAACATTTGAACATCAAGTCAACTATAGACTATGCTTATTCTAATATAGTGAAAACTTAGAGACCAAAAACAATTCAGTCCAACCAAGCAAAATCTCATGGCTGTCCATAGTACTGATGTGTGTGTGTGCGCGTGCGTGCATGCGCGCGCAAGTAGAAAAAGCATGTGCCATCCACCTCTCTTTCATGTTGGAAAAACGGTTTGACTCTGTCATACAGTACACACTTTAAGTTTTTGTTGTCCTTGACTAGGCTACTTGTCTAAAATGCTTGCTAGCCTTACTTCACTATCCATATAGCCTACCCATATGTAAATACAGTGCCTACCTCAATTACCTCACACCCCTGCACATCACAGACCTTGCTGCAAAGCAATATCATTTCCCATTGGCCGTAGTGACCATCCTTGTTATTGTGGCAATAACAAGGAGAGCCAAAGTACCAAAGGCTGGGCCTAAAGTTATTTCTAAGAGATTTTACTAAATGTTCTCAGGACTCTTTTGTTGAAGATGTAAAACATGCATGTTGGTCTGATGTGTATAATACAGGAGGTTGGTGGCACCTTAATTGGGGAGGACAGGCTCATGGTAATGGCTGGAGTGGAATTAGTGTAATGGTATCAAATACTTCAAACACATGTGTTTGATGCCATTCCATTTGCTTCGTTCCAGCAATTATGAGCCGTCCTCCATTCAGCAGCCTCCACTGGTGTACAAGGAGGATAGTCGAGATACAGAACTTGGAGTATTTGTAAAGTTATTCTTGCCAATTGTTGACAAGCATGTACGTTAAGAAACTGTGAGAACTGTTTGACGATGAATTTAAAATGTTTATGCTTCAAAGATATGATGCAAAAAACGTGGAAAACAAGTCAGACTGCTCAGCTGATTGGTTGACATACTGTCTATTGAGAAATGTTGTGACTTAAACAATAAAAAAAAGAATACATCATATTACTAAAACAAGACAAATTACATTAAAAAAAACTATGTGAAAAGACTTGAGCACCTTAAATCATATTATGCACAAAAAAAAGCAGTTAATCTCCATCTTTTATTGAAGTTGATAGGTAATTTATAACAAAAGCTTTTGCCAATCATTTGAATTACTATTTCACCGGTAAAGTGATCTAAATGAGAAGTGAAATGACAACACTGAACAGTGAACGATGATATTTGTGTATTAAATATCGAATAATGAAAGAGATGTATTGCCGTTTCGAATTTGGTCAAGTTTGCATGGAAGAAGTGAAAAAAATGTTTGTCATCCATTAATATTGATAAGCCATCAGGTATAGACTGGCCATTTACTTGCTCAAATAGCCGACCAGTCAACCTGTTATCAACCCTTAGTAAACTTCTGGAAAAATTTGTGTTTGACCAGATACAATGCTATTTTACAGTAAACAAATTGACAACATAATTTCAGCATGCTGATAGGGAAGGACACTCAACAAGCACAATACTTACACACGACAGATGATTAGCTGAGAGAAATTGATGATACAATGATTGTGGGCGCTGTCTTGTTGAACTTCAGTTCAGCTTTTGACATTATTGATCATAGTCTGCTGCTGGAAAAACGTACGTGTTATGGCTTTACACCCTGCTATAATGTGGACAAAGAGTTACTCGTCTAACAGAACACAGAGGGGTTTCTTTAATTGAAGCCTATCAAATATAATCCAGTTAGAATCAGGAATTCCCCAGGGTAGCTGTTTAAGCCCCATGCTTTTTTAAATATTTACTAACGACATGCCACTGACTTTGAGTAAAGCCAGAGTGTCTATGTATGCGGATGACTCAACACGTCAGCTACTACAGCAACTGAAATGACATGACTGCAACACTCAACAAAGAGCTGCAGTTATTTTCAGAGTGGGTGGCAAGGAATAAGTTACCCCTAAATATTTCTAAAACTAAAAGCATTGTATTTGGAGCAAAACACTCACTAAACCCTAAACCTCAACTAAATATTGTAATAAATAATGTGGAAATTGAGCAAGTTGAGATGACTAAACTGCTTGGAGTAACACTAGATTGTAAACTGTCATGGCCAAAACATATTGATGCAGTAGTAGCTACGATGGAGAGAAGTCTGTCTATAATAAAGCAATGCTCTGCCTTAGCATCACTATCAACAAGGCAGGTCCTACAGGCCCTAGTTGTCGCACCTTGACTACTGTTCAGTCGTGTGGTCAGGTGCCACAAAAAAGGACTTAGGAAAATTACAATTGGCTCAGAACAGCCCTTGGATGTAAACAGAGAACTAATATTAGTTATATGCAGTCAAGCTCTCCTGGCTGAAAGTTTAGGAGCGATTGACTTCATTACTACTTTTATTTATGAGAGGTATTGACGTGTTGAATGCACCAAACTGTCTCTCTAAACTACTGGCACACAGCTCAGACACCCATTCATACCCAACAAGACATGCCGCCAGAGATCCCTTCACAGTACCCAAGTCCAGAACAGACTATGGGAGGCACACAGTACTACATAGAGCCATGACT
Source organism: Salvelinus fontinalis (assembly GCF_029448725.1). Taxonomy (NCBI): domain Eukaryota; kingdom Metazoa; phylum Chordata; class Actinopteri; order Salmoniformes; family Salmonidae; genus Salvelinus; species Salvelinus fontinalis. Next base: position 20,865,338 of record NC_074703.1, on the reverse strand, counting down.
ACATGGAACTCTATTCCACATCAAGTAACTGACAAAAGCAGTAAAATTAGATTTAAAAAACAGATTAAAAAAACATATGGAACAGCGGGGACTGTGAAGCAACACAAACATTGGCACAGACACATGCATACACACACGATAACATGTGCACTATACATACACATGGATTTAGTACTGTAGATGGAAGTAGTGGTGGAGGGGGCCTGATGGCACACAGTGTGTTGTGAAATCTGTGAATGTAGTGTAATCTTAAAAAAATAAATAATAATACCTTCATTTTGCTGGACCCCAGGAAGAGTAGCTGCTTTGGCAGCAGCTAATGGGGTTCCATAATAAATACACAACCTAGATGAGGGAATATTGAGAATGGTAGCAGACTATTGCCACCTGTAACGGCAGTCTAAGTCGTCCTCCTCCGACGAGGAGAGGCGAGAAGGATCAGAGGACCAATACGCAGCGTGGTAATTTTCCATAATGAATTTAATCAACACAAAACAATACACTATACAAAATAACAAACGAACATACCGTCACAGTCCTAGCTGGTGCAGCCCACAAACACAGAGACAGGAAATAACCACCCACAATCCCCAACACAAAACAAGCCACCTATATATGATTCTCAATCAGGGACAACGATTGACAGCTGTCTCTGATTGAGAACCATATCAGGCTGAACATAGAAACAGACGAACTAGACACACAACATAGAATACCCACCCCAACTCACGCCCTGACCAACCAAACACACACAAAACAACAGAAAACAGGTCAGGAACGTGACACCACCCCTATTTTCCATGTCTTTAAGAAAAGCCTAAAGGAGTGTGTGTCCACAGGCATAGAAGGAAGCTGAAGTAATTCCACTACTTAAAAATAATAAAGCCCCGTTTGCTGGCTCTAATAGCCACCCAATCACTTTGCTGCCGGTTCTTAGTAAAGTAATGGAGAGAATTGTATTCAAACAAATACAATGCTATTTTCTAATGAACAAGTTAAATACTGACTATTAGTATGCATGTAGAGAAGGGCACTCAACTTATACTGCACTGACTCAGATGACTGATGATTGGCTCAAATAAATGTTTGAGCTGTATTGTTAGATTTCAGTGCAGCCTTTGATGTTATTGATCATACTTTGTTATTGAAAAACTCACTTTTTATGGCTTGATCACCTGCTATCACATGGTTGGAGAGTAACTCAGAGAGTATTCTTCAATAGAAGCTTCTCTAACATCAAATCAGATGTTATTTGTCACATGTGCCGAATACAACAGGTGTAGACCTTACAGTGAAATGCTTATTTAGAAGCCCTTAACCAACAATGCATTAAGACGTTTTAAGAAAAATAAGTGTTAAGTAAAAAACAGATAATAAAAGTAACAAATAATTAAATGGCAGCAGTTAAAATAACAATAGCGAGGCTATGTACAGGGGGTACCCATACAGAGTCAATGTAAGGGGGCACCGGTTAGTCAAGGTAATTGAGGTAATATGTACAGTCGTGGCCAAAAGTTATGAGAATGACACAAACATTAATTTTCACAAAGTCTGCTGCCTCAGATTGTATGATGGCAATTTGCATATACTCCAGAATGTTATGAAGAGTGATCAGATGAATTGCAATTAAATGCAAAGTCCCTCTTTGCCATGCAAATTAACCGAATCCCCCCGCAAAAATGTCCACTGCATTTCAGCCCTGCCACAAAAGGACCAGCTGACATCATGTCAGTGATTCTCTCGTTAACACAGGTGTGAGTGTTGACGAGGACAAGGCTGGAGATCACTCTGTCATTCTGTTTAGAGTTCGAATAACAGACTAGAAGCTTCAAAAGGAGGGTGGTGGTTGGAATCATTGTTCTTCCCCTGTAAACCATGGTTACCTGCAAGGAAACAGGTGCCATCATCATTGCTTTGCACAAAAAGGGCTTCACATGCAAGGATATTGCTGCAAGTAAGATTGCACCTAAATCAACCATTTATCAGATCATCAAGAACTTCAAGGAGAGCGGTTCAATTGTTGTGAAGAAGGCTTCAGGGCACCCAAGAAAGTCCAGCATGCGCCAGGACCGTCTCCTAAAGTTGATTCAGCTGCGGGATCGGGGCACCACCAGTACAGAGCTTGCTCAAGATTGGCAGCAGGCAGGTGTGAGTGCATCTGCACGCACGGTGAGGTGAAGACTTTTGGAGGATGGCCTGGTGTCAAGAAGGGCAGCAAAGAAGCCACTTCTCTCCAGGAAAAACATCAGGGACAGACTGATATTCTGCAAAAGGTACAGGGAATGCACTGCTGAGGACTGGGGTAAAGTCATTTTCTCTGATGAATCCCCTTTCCGATTGTTTGGGGCATCCGGAAAAAAGCTTGTCCAGAGAAGACAAGGTGAGCGCTACCATCAGTCTTGTGTCATGCCAACAGTAAAGCATCCTGAGACCATTCATGTGTGGGGTTGGTCTCAGCCAAGGGAGTGGGCTCACTCACAATTTTGCCTAAGAGCACAGCCATGAATAAAGAATGGTACCAACACATCCTCAGAGAGCAACTTCTCCCAACCATCCAGGAACAGTTTGGTGACGAACAATGTCTTTTCAGCATGATGGAGCACCTTGCCATAAACCAAAAGTGATAACTAAGTGGCTCGAGGAAAAAAACATCGATATTTTGGGTCCATGGCCAGGAAACTCCCTAGACCTTAATCCCATTGAGAACTTGTGGTCAATCCTCAAGAGACAGGTGGACAAACAAACACCCACAAATTCTGACAAACTCCAAGCATTGATTATGCAAGAATGGGCTGCCATCAGTCAGGATGTGCCCAGAAGATAATTGACAGCATTCCAGGGCGGATTGCAGAGGTCTTGAAAAAGAAGGGTCAACACTGCAAATATTGACTCTTTGCATCAACTTCATGTAATTGTCAATAAAAGCCTTTGACACTTAACATCTGACAAAAATATCTAAAGACACTGAAGCAGCAAACTTTGTGGAAATTAACATTTGTGTCATTCTCAAAACTTTTGGCCACGACTGTACATGTAGGTAGAGTTAATGTGACTATGCATAGATAATAAATAGAGAGTTTCAGCAGCGTAATAGAGGGGTCTGGGTAGCCCTTTGATTAGCTGTTCAGGCGTCTTATGGCATGGGGGTAGAAGCTGTTAAAACTTCTTCAGGATTGGTGGTTCCCCTGTGGGACGGTTGAGCTAACGTAGGCTAATGCGATTAGCATGAGGTTGTAAGTAACAAGAACATTTCCCAGGACATAGACATATCTGATATTGGACGAAAGCTTAAATTGTTGTTAATCTAACTGCACTGTCCAATTTACAGTAGCTATTACAGTGAAAGAATACCATGCTATTGTTTGAGAGGACAGTGCACAGTTTTGAAAATGAAAAGTTATTAATAAACAAATTAGGCACCTTTGGACAGTCTTGATACAACATTTTGAAAAGAAATGCAATGGTTCATTGAATCAGTCTAAAACTTTGCACATACACTGCTGTCATCTAGTGACCAAAATGTAAATTGCACCTGGGCTGGAATAATACATTATGGCCTTTCTCTTGCATTTCAAAGATGATAGTACCAAACAAATACAAAATAACGGTTGATTCTTTCTTTGTATTATCTTTTACCAGATCTATTGTGTTATATTCTCCTACATTCCTGCCACATTTCCACAAACTTCAATGTGTTTCCTTTCAAATGGTACCAAGAATATGCATATCCTTGCTTCAGGGCCTGAGCTACAGGCAGATAGATTTGGGTATGTCGTTTTAGGTGAATAATAAAAAAAGGGGCCAATCCTTAAGAGGTTTTAATTTTAAGAAGCCTTTTGGACGTAGACTTGGCGCTCCGGTACCGCTTGCCGTGGCTGGAGTCTTTGACAATTTTTAGGGCCTTCCTCTGACACCGCCTGGTATAGAGGTCCTGGATGGAAGGAAGCTTGGCCTCAGTGATGTACTGGGCCGTACACACTACCCTCTGTAGTGCCTTGCGGTCGGATGCTGAGTAGTTGCCATACCAGGCAGTGATGCAACCAAACCAGTCAGGATGCTCTCGATGGTACAGCTGTAGAACCTTCTGAGGATCTGAGGACCCATGCCAAATCGTTTCAGTCTGCTGAGGGGGAATAGGTGTTGTCGTTCCCTCTTCATGACTGTCTTGGTGTGCTTGGACCATGTTAGATTGTTAGTGATGTGGACACCAAGGAACTTGAAGCTCTCAACCTGTCCCACTACAGCCCCGTCGATAAGAATGGGGGCGTGCTCTGTCCTCCTTTTTTGTAGTCCACAATCATCTCCTTTGTCTTGATCACTTACAGTGCGGTGTTCCTCAGAGGCATTTTCCTTGGGCCATTACTCTTCCCTGTTTTTACAAATGATTTTCCACTTGTCTAAAATTAAGCTAAAATGACTGTGTATGCAGATTTATTTTACACTCTACACACCAGCACCTACAGCCAGTGAGCTCACTGACACTCTTAGCAAGAAGTTACAGTCAGTGTCATAATGGGTAATTAACAATAAACTGGTCTTAAATACATCTAAAACCAAAACCATTGTATTTGGTTAAAATCATTATCTTAGTCCTAAACCTCAACAGGAGTTGTGCATAAAGGGTGTGACCATTGAATCATTTGAAGAAGCTGAACTCTTAGGAGTAACATTGGATGGTCAGTTGTCATGGTCAAGTCATACTGACAAAGTTGTTGTGAAGATGGGGAGAGGTAGGTCTGTTTTAAAATGTTGTTCTGTGTTTTTGACACAAAGATCAACTGTGCAAGTTGCTCATGCTTTGATCTTGTCCCATCCTCTCAGTCCAGGGGCACAATGTACAGTGCCTTCAGAAAGTATTCACACCCCTTGACTTTTACCAAATGTTGTTGTATTAAAGCCTGAAAAATAATTTACAAAAATTATTTGATACAATTTTGAAGTTGGCCTTTACTACGATAGCCTGTAGAAACGCATTGTATAAAATAAAGTGAAAAAATAAAGCATAAGGAATACGATTTTGAAGTGTCTGTCCTACTGTATATCTAGGAGATATAAGAAGGCCCAGGAAAAATGTTAGTTTAAAGTTCATTTAAAATAAATACAAAAATAATAAAGAAGGAAGTACAGAAAAAAAATGATTCCAAAACAAGCATCCTGATGGAAACAAGCCACTAAAGTAATACTGCAAAACGTGTGGCAAAGCAATTCACTTTTTACCCTGAATACGAAGGGTAATGTTTGGGGCAAATCCAATAGAACACATTTCTGAGTTCCACTCTCCATATTTTCAAGCATAGTGGTGTTATGGGGATGCTTGTAATCATTAAGGACTGTGGAGTTTTTCAGGATAAAAAAAGAAACGGAATGGAGCTAAGCACAGGCAAAATCCTAGAGGACAACCTGGTTCAGTCTGCTTTCCACCAGACACTGGGAGATTAATTCACCTTTCAGCAGGACAATAACCTAAAACACAAGTCCAAAAATACACTGTAGTTGCTTACAAAGCAGACAGCGAATGTTCCTGAGTGGCCGAGTAACAGTTTTGACTTAAATATGCTTGAAACTCTATGGCAAGACCTTAAATTGGTTGTTTAGCAATGATCAACAACCAATTTGACAGAGGTTGAAGGATTATGAAAATAATAATGCGGAAATGTTTCACAATCTAGGTGTGGAAAGCACTTAGACTTCCCCAGAAAGACTCACAGATTGAATCGCTGCCAAAGGTGCTTCTACAAAGTATTGACTCAGGTGTGTGAATACATATAGTACCCGTCAAAGATTTGGACAAACTTACTCATTCATGGCATTTGGTTCTACTGTAGACCACCCCTACCTTGTCATAACACAACTGATGGAGTCAAACGCATTAAGAAGAAAAAAAAGGCACATCTGTTAATTGAAATGCATTCCAGGTGACTACCTCATGAAGCTGGTTGAAAGAATACCAAGTGTGTACAATGCTGTCATCAAGGCAAAGGGTGGCTACTTTGAAGAATCTCAAACATAACATATATTTTGATTTGTTTAACACTTTTTTCTGGTTAACTGCATGATTCCATATGTGAAATGTCATAGTTGTGATGTCTTCACTACTATTCAACAATGTAGAAAATAGTAAAAATAAAGAAAAACCATTGAATGAGTAGGTGTGTCCAAACTTTTGACCGGTACTGTTTGTAAATTAGATATTTTTGTATTTAATTTTCAATGCATTTGCAAAAATGTCCAAAACCTGTTTTCATTTTGTCATTATTGGGTATGGGTGAGAAATACAATCTATATTATCAATTTTGAATTCAGGCTGTAACACAACAAAATGGGGAATAAATCAAAGGGTATGAATACTTTCTGAAGCCACTGTATGAATTTACAGTGTTATTAGAATCAGCGTTATGATCATGTAAAACCTCAAGCCCAAATCCCCATCTGCATCCATGGCTAATTTAGGAAAAGGCCAATGAATTATACTCTTGAGCAAAGAGTTGGTGGCAGTATGCACATTTTCAGTTTGTTTGCCAACTCATAGAAGTAGTAGAAGAAAATGTACTTCTTTAAAATGGAGATTGCCTCACTGGCGCTGACAGTGCACTCGCAGACAAAATAATGGGACATATATTAAGATTATATCTCTGTCTATCTCTGTGGGTGAGATAGATTCAGCCAATTGAAGGAAAATTATGAAACACAGAGAAATTAAATATACATTATTTTGTATGTTTTTTTTATTTTTATATTTTTCATGGTCACATTTTTGAGGAAGCCTGCGTTCCTTTGGTAATCATGAATACACATACACACACCACAAATGATTCCCAATCTGTCGCTATGCTATCACACAAATGCCACAGCTTTTTAAGGAGATGTAAATATGATGTCTTTTGAAGTAATTATTGTTTTCTTGATGATGTTGGAATAGTGATGTCAGGCTCTGGCAATATGACTTGGAATGTGTCTCATCTACATATAGTCCTATACGCATACTGTAGGCGATATGAAATGTGATTTTCCTTTCCGGCCTTCGCACCATGCTTTTGTTGAGGCCTGAATGTACAGCATTCTGAATCTACTGCAACAGAGTAGGAACATGAAGATGCATGTCGTTTCCGCCATGGACTCCCCTTCTAGCTAATCGTTGGGGTCTAGTGTGCCACGCAGCTTCGGGTTTTTAAGTCTAATATATTCTCTGTCCACATTTTTTACAAAGCTCAGCTGACCCAGACACTTTATTTACTAGCGAGTCACAGGGACATTTGTGGTGAAAGGTATTTAAATGACACTTATAATTCATTCAAAAACCAGTGGCTGTTATTTTGATTTATGTTGAAGGATGACACGACTCAAAGGCCTACATCATTGCCCGGCCGGACAGGCCGGTGTCATCAATCTTTGGTTCAGAGTAAATTCTAGGCCAGCAGGTCTTTGTTTTTCTATTGGAGATTGGAATTGCATTTTGCTAGACAGATAGATATGAAGCTCTCAGTCATGAAAGCTTTAAAAAATAACCTTTGTCTTAATCCACTGATCAATACATTTGGACAGGTAGAAATAACACTTTAAAGTATATTTACAATCCTTAGGATGGGGCAATCTGCGAAAGGCTCAGAGAGGCAGGCAAGAATCTTCAGCTGAGAGAAGAAACAAAATGTTGTTTCTTGTTGAATGTCTTCATCTTTAGCAATGACTCACCTTCAATGTATTTGTACAGCATGTACATATATTTCCATAACTTAGCAGTTTGATTGTATAATAAAGTAATGAGGACATGGTACTTCTAAAACAATGTGTTTGTTTGTTTTGGTTCAGTTATTTTTCTCTGTCATGTTACCGACTTGAAGCCGTGAGGTGACATACAGCGTAGGCTTAAAACATGGCTGCCGTCTGCAGCCATATTCTAAGGCAGAGATGTGACACAAAATCACATAGATGATCTGAAGTATGTAGAAGTGACTCATTTCCGTGTTCATGGTCATGTCAATGCCACACATTTGGCACGTCAAGCCCCGTGACACATTACAACCATAGATAAACGCAAACGCCTTTCACAGCCTTTCATAGCCTTTCATCGACATGTCAGAATACGCAAACCAACACTGTTTGAAACCCCGCTCTGACTTACGACCTCTGCTATCAGTCCATTTAAATGTATAGAGCGCACCGCCCCCGTCACGTCTCCACATCTCTCCACATGAGGTTTTATAGCGTATTCATCAGAAGAGTTCCCTCGGGGGCCATCATCAGACTCCCGGGCCGACCGCTGAGAGCGGCGCTCCACGACTCCACATTGTTAGACTAATGAAGGGACGGGATTTGATTAAAACATTTCAAACATTTGGTCTCCGATGTGGCACAAAGAGGGTCTCCCACTGAGTGCACTTAACACCCGCCAGTCTCTAGGCCGAATGGATTGGACGCCCCAGTGCTATCCCCCGCTCACAAAGGTGAGCTGACAAATCACTCTCTGAGTCTCAAATGGCACCCTATTCCCTACATAGTGCACTGCTTTTGACCAGATCTAGTCAGCCCTGTTCAAAAGGAGTGTACTATATAGGGAATAGGGTGCCATTTGGGAAGAAAACCACAGTAATGCATTCACCAGAGCACCTCCTTTCCCTATTCCCTCGCTCCCCTCCTCTCTCCACGCTTGCAATGACACTAGTCATTAAAAATTCATTTGACAGTGTTTGTGTGTCAGCTCCTCGCAGATGTCACCCCTGATAGCTGGCTGTGTTGTGGGGGAACAGTTTTCCATAGCCTGGGGGGAATGTAGAGATCAGTGTGTGTAGTAGCCTAGTAGGGCGACTCTCTGTGGCATTGCTACAAAATGGGGTTAAGGAGATATAAAATGTAATAGAAAATGGCTAGTTCCAGTCCATTTTGCTCAAATACCCAAACAATATCAGACACCACCTTATGCTTAGCAGGAAGTGAATGTGAGCAAAAGAAGAAAGTTGTGTAAGGATGTATTGTTTTATTACAGTGAAACGTTTGATCAGTTTGATGAAGATTATAATGCGCTAAAGAGGTATACCATGAATATTGGCACATGTAAGGGATTTTAGCCGTGACATTGTTCACATACAGTACCGTGTATTCTGTGTGCATCATCACTTAAGTACTCTACAGTCAATCGGAGCTTCTAGGAAATAATCATTTGTAGAAGACACATTTGCGGCTGGCTCAAACAAACTGTAACATTTTATTTGGATAGTCCATCTCTAGATGCTCTACAGACTGTCAGTATGGGCTCCCGAGTGGTGCGGTGGTCTAAGGCACTGCATCTCAGTGCTAGAGGTGTCACTACAGACACCCTGGTTTGAAGCCAGGCTGTATCACAACCGGCTGTGATTGGGAGGACATAGGGCGGTGCACAATTGGCCCAGCGTCGTCCGGGTCTGGCCGGTGTAGGCCGTCATTGTAAATAAGAATTTGCCTAGTTAAATAAAAAAATGTAAGCATTTCAACTAGCTACCTACACTCTTAGAAAAAATCGTGTGGAATTGTTCCCCGGGGTATAAAAAGATCAAAATACACATAATGTACCTTCAGAGGTACACATATGATCTCACATGGTACTGTTTGGTACCTTTTAGGGTACATGTGTGAACTTATTTTGTGTACCCTCAACTCTTGATGGTAATGAGCTGTACCTTTGTATAGCAGCAAAGTAATGTATTGAAGAAAGCTACATATGTGTATTCATTTTTGCCACCTAAAACAAACTAACGGCTTTGTCACTACAGTGGTACCCTAAAAGGCACATTTGTACCAGCATGCTCTACTGCAGGTAGATTTTTATGAATTGTTTTTCATAAGTGTTTAATTATTAAAGTGACCAGTAAATCCATGTCTATGTTTCTAGGGCAGCAGCCTCTAAGTTGCAGGTTTCAGTAACCGGGTGGTAGCCGGGCTTGTGATGGCTATTGAACAGTCTGATGGCCTTAAGAAAGAAATTGTCTCTCAGTCCCAGCTTTGATGCACTTGTACTGACCTTGTCTTCTGGATGGTAGCGGGGAGAACAGGCCGTGGCTCGGGTGGTTGATGTCCTTGATGATCTTTTTGGCCTTCCTGTGACATCGGGGGCTGTAGTTGTCCTGGAGGGCAGGCAGTGTGCCCCCGGTGATGCGTTGGGCAGACCGCACCACCCTATGGAGAGCCCTGCGGTTGCGGGCAGTGCAGTTCCCATAGCAGGTGGTGATACAGCACAACAGGATGCTCTCAATTATCCCTGATTCAGACACAGGAAGTGTGTGCCTTTTCTACACACTACTCAGTAGTTGGTATCAGTGGAGGTCAGTGCCATTTAAGATGAGGGAGGACACATTTTCTTTCATGAGCATAGCGTTATTTCTATTACAGGGTATTTGATGACTCTCATTCATATTCCATTCACCCAGTTCAATGTAACAGTGATAGGTTTAGGCTACTACATGGTACTCAAATTGTATCCATCATGAGGTTGCTACAACCTAGCCTACGAAGGAAAGTTTGCAACGTAGGTGCACAGGTCGATGGACAAATTTGAGGTGACAGACTAACATTCAATACCGCCTTGAACACTCTTGCCTGCATCTAACTGATACAAGGTGTAATCATTAGCCTAACAGTTGCAAACAAGAGTTTCTATTGGAGAAATTCAGGTATGTTTATCCCCGTTTAGTTCCATTTGCTAAGTGTTTGTCAACAAAATCGGTGGAATGAATACACCCCTGATCACGCGTAAACAGAGTTCACTCTCATAACAGCCACATTGTATTCCTTCTCTTTCCTTCACTTGTGGACTTCAATACACAACCAATCAACTGTATGTGACCAGGAAAAAAAACCTTTCCAAGCCAAACCTCCACAAACAGCCTACGTTGTTGTCACCATATGAGCCAAAGTACGTCAAATTCAGCATAGCTAATAGAACTAACGCATTAGTAAACCTGCTACAATCATGCAGTAAACGTTAGTTTACAGTCAGTAAGCAGTTACACTGTCGGGCCCCGGTGGCAATAAATTAGTAATACCAAAAGCTTACCTTGACTTGGAAGAGTTCCAGTGTTGTGATGGAAAGTCATAGCCAGCTAGCTAACATAGCATCCCTCTGTTTGAGCAGGGTGTTTCAGTAGGCTAAACTAGCTAGCTGCACTTTCTAGCTAAGTAAGTGAAACTGAAAGTGAAAAAAAGATGATGAAATCGTTCTCTCAATTTCTCTCTTGCTTCTCCTTCATTTTGTAAGAAATTATTTGTTCAAAACTGTTCAGCTATTGTCTTTCTCTTTCTTTGAGTAAACTACTCACCACATTTTGTACACTGCAGTGCTAGGTAGCTGTAGCTTATGCTTTCAGTACTAGATTAATCCTTTGATTGGGTAGACAACATGTCAGTTCATAATGCAAGAGCTCTGATAGGCTGGAGGACGTCCTCCGGAAGTTGTCTGGATTACCTTGTAAATCTATGGAAGGGGGTGAGAAGCATGAGCCTCCTAGGATTTGTATTGAAGTCAATGTATCCAGAGGAGGACGGAAGCTAGTTGTCCTCTGGCTACACCATGGTACCTTTAATTAGAATTTTCTCGACACACTCAGTAAAATATAGTGTATGAAGAGAACGATTCTGAATATTAGAAATCGATGAATGAAAGTCATCTAAATACACGCATATGCCTATTCATCTCCTTTTAGCACTAATTGGTTGAAATGCTCTGATCTTGAATATTATTTGGGCTTTTTTTCAGTCGAGCAAGCAGGCAGGCGAGACAAGCAAGACCTAAAAGCCCCTGTGGGCTTTGTCCCAAGCAGAACATTAGGTTCATAGATAAACATTTAAAACTTGCCCATCAACGTACAGTTGCAATATGCAGAAATTGCTGCTTGTTAAAAATCGACATTTCAGTTTCTTTGACAAAACAAACAGTCATTGTGTAGAGAATCATTGTGCCTTCTAAACTGCTGTGAAATATTTTTTCCATAACCAAAAATATTGTGTTTTCAGCTTTTTGAAGCAAGTGTACAAAAACAAAAGTAAAAGACCCAAAAACAAAACTTAAGAACGGGAATTTATATTACCTTTATTTAAGTAGGCAAGTCCGTTAAGAACAAATTCTTATTTTCAATGAAGGCCTAGGAACAGTGGGTTAACTGCCTTGTTCATGGGCAGAACGATAGATTTTTACCTCCTCAGCTCGGGGATTCAATGGACTAGTAACCTTCCGGTCTATTTGAGCCGGTCAGTATGTGTAGAGTAATCCTGTCTAATGCAGCTTTTTGGTGGTGGTGGAGAGAGCTGTCGGCAAGAGAGAGTGAGCAATCGGCGGAGCGGTGTGGTAGAAATTCTAGAGGAAGAGAGGCCGCAGATTCTATCAAACAACAACTTTATTATAAGATTTGCAAAAATGAAGCAATCAACCATCATTAAGTATAGTTCAGAGTTGAAAGCGCTACAAACATAGCTGTCGCTCTCCTTTTATAGAAAGTAAATCTTTTTATCTTTGTGACACTTAGCAGATTCGCAGAAACATGCCCAGGGAACAGAGTTGTAAAAAGTAATTCACTTGTCTGTGTAGATCAAGATAGCTGATATCGCCACCATTCTCTGTTCCTCCCTGCACTTGCAACATAGCTAAATTCCTGACGATTGTTAACACAGGAGGTTACATACTGCGGTCGCACCCTAGCGGCTCATAAATCTGTAAACTCAGATTAATGACTAATTCACACAAGACAAGTTTGTATCAGAAAAAATACTAACACATAATAAAAAACAACATAGTATGACTACTTAAACAGTATAGTATGTAAACAATGTCTATTTCCTCCACATCTCTTCCCTTTTGAGACTAGTCGCAACCTATTAAGAAATTACTTAATTGCATTTTCATCAAACAAGCATCAACATGAGGAAAAAGAGGGAAAGGAAAAACTTTCTTACACTTAGTACATTACAATTTTAAATGACCTCCCTTGTCATTGAGTTTCAAACCTTCACATAGTGCAATTCATTCTCAGAATGGGAAAGGAAATTATTATTTTAAACATCAGTACATACTTTATCACTACACACACGATAAGTGCTTTGTCGAGAATGTTTATCTTGCCATTATTAACTCAATGTTTTTACCTTGGTCTTATCAGGTAAATGGGGTTCTGAGGCATCTCCTTCAGGGAGATGCTGCACAATTTCTTAACACAGGTTACAATAAGCATTATTGCAAAAAGGTAACTAAGTCATAAATCAACCAATGAAATGTGATCCATTTCAAGAAACTAAGCATATGTCACGGGTCACTACTTCACAGGAGTCTTTTGAACGTAAACATATTTTTTCATCAAAAGTTTTTTTTGTGAAGAAAATGCATTCTCGAACATGTGAACTTTCATGTGCCTTAGTAACAAACTTGTATTCCATCTGTATATACAAATACAATTGTTAAATTATGAGCCTAGTTGGTTAAGCCACGAAAAAAGAAGCAACCTTCCCGCTAGCTATGATTGGTTGAGATATTGAGTGGGCTTGACATGCCGAGAGATGAGTTAGGATTGGTCTGCCATATAGCAGGCTTCTGTCTATTTGAGCTGGTCAGAAAGACCAGAGTGAACACTTTGTCTGAGATTGCTGGTGTTGTGAAGGACAGCACTGTGACAGGGGTCAACATCCCACAGCTGGTTGGACTGGAGGATGGTACGGTGTTGGTGGAAAGCTATGACTGGCAACAACACCTGACTCCGTACTTCAGGCCGCTGTCACAGTTCAAACAGTACCAGCACTTCAGGTGAATATCATTATCATTGCATTGTATGAGGTTATTCTTCTTATTTAAACTTGGGAGGTGAATTGATGTAGTGCAGGGTCGTAATGTCTTAAGTGTTTTTTTTTTGTTATTTCCTGTTTTGCAGCTTTGATAATCTGGAGCCTGGTGTTGTTACCGCCAGGGAGCGTTCAGACTCATCGGGACCAGGTTTCAGCTGCTGCGCAACGTTGACAATCTTCCTCCCATAGATGGTCTGCCTGTACAAGCATCACCTGGATTGGACACAGCTAGACAAACGTATGTTTTTGAGAAGATCAGGGAGTTTTGCGACCAAGAGGCTATGGACATCACATGCCCTGCACCAAACTCAAGGGCAGGACAGAAACAAGCTCTCAGAATATAGATTCGGACATGCCGAGAGATGAGTTTGGATTGGTCTGCAGTGTTACATCTTGTGTCTATAGAATGAGCTGCTCGTAAGGCCTAGATAATCCTTCTTTTGCATTTTTTTTTTTAAATATATAACTTTAAAGTGCATTGAGAAAGTATTCAGACCCCTTCACTTTTTCTACATTTTGATACGTTACAGCCTTCTGATTAAATTGATTACATCTTTTTTTATTCTCATCAATCTGCACACAATACCCCATAACAACAAAGCAAAAACTGGTTTTTAGAAATGTTATTAAATGTATTCAAAATAAAAAACTGAAATAATACATTGACGTACGTATTCAGACCCTGTATTCAGTACTTTGTTGAAGAACAATTGGCAGCGATTACAGCCTCAAGTCTTCTTGGGTATTTGCACACCTGCATTTGGGGAGTTTCTCCCATTCTTCTCTGCATATCCTCCAAGGCTCTGTCAGGTTGGATGGGGAGCGTTGCTGCACAGCTATTTTCAGGTCTCTCCAGAGATGTTAAATTGGGTTCAATCCCGGGCTCTGGTCGGCCACTCAATGACATTCAGAGACTTGTCACGAAGCCATTCCTGTAGTTTCTTGGCCGTGTGCTTAGTGTCATTGTCCTGTTGGAAGGTGAACCTTCACCCCGGTCTGAAGTCCTGAGCACTCTGGAGCAGGTTTTCATGAAGGATCTCTCTGTACTTTTCTCGTTCATCTTTCTCTCGATCCAGAGAGAAATACTTATGTAAACAAGGTATTTCTGTTTATTATTTTTTATGAATTAGCAAACATTTCTAATAACTTGTTTTCGCTTTGTGGGGTATTGTTTGTATATTGATGGTACTTCAAAAAATACATTTTAGAAAAAGTCTGTAACGTAACAAAATGTGGAAAAAGGAAAGTGGTCTGAATACTTTTTGAATGCACCTTATGCAATAGGTAGAGTGTGAGAGACGGGCAGGCATGTAGAGGAAGAGATGAAAGGGTCAAAGTTCCACCTTCACCTAGTAACCCAGGCTGTGGAGTGTAGAGTAGGGAAAATCAATCAGGTTACCGATCTGGATCACCATGTGCCTGTGGTTTTTGGCAATGGGGCTATAGAGGTCTTAGTGGCCGTGAGAGGGGTGCTTAAGTGTGGGTGCCACGGTTCTGGAGATGGCTGAGCACCAGAAAGAGGGTTGTTTCCCGGGTAGGGAGAGCAGGTGTGGAGGCCCGAAGGTTCAGGGAGTAAGCTGGACTCTTAGGTCCAGGGAGAGGGCAGGCAGACAGGAAGGCAGGGAGTTAGTGTAGGCCTGGAGGTCTGGACTTATGCTGTGGAGCTCCAGTGTAAGGAGTGGCAGTAGTGAGGCCCAGACAGGGGGTTCCTCGAGTGGGGCAGAGGTCACCAGTTCTGGAACTCCAGAAAGGGAGGGTGAGGTAGGCATGAGGCCCAGACAGTGGGTGCATCGAGTGGGGCAGAGTTCAGCAGGTTAGTGGGGGCCTGTGTGGTGGTCAGGTACTCCCAGTCCCAGTGAGAGAGGGCATGGAGTGGGGAGAGGTCAGCCCACCCCTGAGGGCCCCTGCAGCTATTCCCCCTAGCTGCACATGGTAACCCTTTTGGTTATCAGGTGCACGTTTGGACTTCAACTTGGTGGTGCAGGGATTTGACCCCCGATGACTGGGCATTAGTAAAGTTTGTGGGGGACGGGACTTATGTTAACTTTACGGCCTCTCGAAGGAGTAGGCTGGGTCCGCCTGTTTCTTACCCAATTAAGACAGCCATCCCTTCGACGATCTCCAGGTCGGTCTTTTAACCACCCGGGGACCTTCTGGCTCTCGGGCTTTGGTGCAATAGTCGTCAATTTTCGGCTGAGCTGGGCTGGGCATCCGAGCTTGGGCCAAGGTGGCCATTTAGGACCTGGATTCTCAGGTCTGGGATCCAAATGCTGGGCCGGCCAGAGCAGGGCTCAATCTAGCCTTCGCCACCGACAAGGTGAGCACTCTACCTGTTGACCCAGCATATGGCTAGCAGAGGGTGCAGAGGGGTGCTATGATTCCCAGAATCCATTCATCATATGCATACCAATTGGTCCCAGCAGGGGGCCAATTAACGGACCGGCAGCTGGGGCTCATTAGCCCCTTCTTTACGTTTAGGGTTAGGTTTATAACAAGGGTTAGGGCTAGGGTTAAGGGTTAAGGCTAGGATAAGGGATACAGTTAGGGTTAGTAAACTCTTATACAAAAGTGTAGATTTGTTCCTAAAGGGGGACAAAGACTTTTCACTGGGGTTGTACCCTGATAGGTATGTCCTTTGCACTTACAGGTACATAGCTGTATACCAGTTCCTACCTCAGATAGTACCTTTCTTACATATACTCCACAGGCACAAAAGCATGGTCTTAGAAAAATTAAATGTTGTTTTAATAGGAAACCACCACAAGGACAATGCCATGTGTTCTTTTAAACATTTTCACTCACGGGTGGCCAAAAATAACGAACTGATAAACACACCCACACTAAGCCATGCGTCCAGTAAAATTTTCCAGTATGCCTTGCCTTTTCGAGTGACTTGCAGAGTTACCACCCATGACTCTATTTGATTGTGACAGAGACATGTTCTGAAATATATTACAAAACATATTTTAAATAAACAAATAAAAAGCAATTAAACTGTTTATGACAATACATTGCATATCTAATATTGCATTATGTTAGGCAGAAATGTTATGACATTGAGGAGTATATCACATCAGTCACCAGCTTAATCAATAAATGAATCGATGACATTGTCCCCACAGTACATACCCCAACCAGAAGCCATGGTAACATCTGCACAGAGCTAAAGGGTAGAGCTGCCGCTTTCAAGGAGTGGGACTATAACCCGGACACTTATAAGAAGTCCTGCTATGCCCTCAGACAAACCATCACACAGGTAAAGCGTAAATACACAACTAAGATTCAATCGTACTACACCGTCCCTGATGCTCGTCAGATGTGGCAGGGCTTGCAAACTATTATGGACTACAAAGGGAAGCCCAGCCGCGAGTTTCCCATTGACACAAACCTACCAGAAAATTTTAATTACTTACTGTATACCCACATACATTTATAACTGTCACTGATTTAAGTATTAGTTTCCTTACATGTTGCATCATTCCATGACATCGTTAGTTTGTCTTTCTTTCTTTAAATCAGAACAGGGGCAAGAGATACAGTACAGACTGATGGGGTGGGCTAAAGACATAGTCAGGATAGGGGTCCATGGAAACCCGCTCGTTAACATAACCAGAGACCCTGAAGCCATATACAATATCCTGAGGCAGCATATTGGAGAGGCAATCTCATCCACAATTCCATTAGCATACTTCTATGAAACCTTACCAAGACAGTCAGAGTGCTGCTTGGATTCTTGGGTCAAACTGAACAAAGCAATTGACCTTGCCAATGAGTGCTTGAAAAGACAAGGAAAAATAGTGGATGATCCAGGTCATGAGGTGACAATGATGTTTGTTAAGCACTGGCCTGAACCAGCAATATACGCCGCCCTTAGGTGCAGGCCTATTGAAAATTGGAAAGTTGGAGATGTACAGGCAATGATTGACAGTCATCACAGAGACAAACAGTCAGCCAGACGCAGGGCGCAGCAGTACTGCCAAGGAAGAAGACGCGATGACCCGCAAACGCTTGGTGTATAAATCAACAAGATGTCGGTCATGATAATTCAGCCACACCCACTACTAGTGATCAGGCTTCATTGAACAAAGTGATTTCTCCCACAGAATAGTTTCTCTCAACCCTGGAACAGAATCACAGGAGAACTTTGGCCAGAGCTCCACAAACCGATACATCCGCCCCTGTAGAATTCGTAAGGCCTCAGACCATTCAACTCAGTCACACTGCTTTAAGGAGGGCCTATACTTCAAGTGTCACATGACAGGCCACAGAGGCTTTGAATGTACAGCAAGAAAAGAAGTTGGGAGAGGCAACTGCCGAACCTCCCCCTGTGCCTGCTTTAAACTAACATGCTCACGCCAAGAGGGGGGCAGTGTGGGCGAACATGTTACACCCCCACAGAACACCATGGATACAAATTCTAAAAACACCATGAAAACTGAGACGATTTATCAGAAAATAGAGAGTAATGAAAGTCTTTTCTATGTTCCAGTGCAAGAAACTGTAGAATTTCAAGCTCTGATAGACAGTGGGTCTATCACCTGCACGTTTTTTGATATATTTTTTTAAGGGGTGAAGCAGCGGAAAGAATGTTGCTTCCATCAATGTAATTGTCTGCATCATTTCCAATCCCCCATATATTTTTTGGGTAAATATATATATATCCATACACGCATGCATACATACACACATATATACATACACATACCTATATAGATATACATACTTTTTTAAAGAATATACCTTTATTATTATTCCCCGCAAACCCTGACACCGATCCCCCAATTGGAGTAAACTTATAAACACTTCGGCTTTTACCTTCAATTTATACATCTTATACCCATTTACATTTAAGTCATTTAGCAGACGCTCTTATCCAGAGCGACTTACATACAGACACAGTCTACTTTACCATAGTTCTCTCTTGTGTGTTCTTAGTCCTTCCTCTATTTCTAATGTCCATCCAGTTTTATTTCTATTTGTAACTGTGCTATTTCACAAAAGTTCCGAACCTATATACATTTTACAGATCCCGTATGTTTTACATTGTTTATCTTGTTATTAGTCCCACCCTTCAGCTCCATTCAACATCTCCCATCTATCTCTCAACATCATCCATTTTGGATTTCTATTTGCCATATATTTTTCAACTGTGCTGTGATGCTTCACAAAATAATTGAACCTTTCTATTCTCATAGCTTCTAGAGATTGTAAATTAACTTTTAATGGCTGCAGGGCGGTGCCGGTACACTTATGACAACAGCCAGCTCAAAGTGCAGGGCGCGAAATTCTAACACCACTTTTTTTACTCCATCAGTTTTTTACTCCATCACTAGCTATCACAAATTCGACCAAATAAAGATATAAATAGCCACTAACCAAGAAACAACTTCATCAGATGACAGTCTGATAACATATTTATTGTATAGCATATGTTTTGTTAGAAAAATGTGCATATTTCAGGTATAAATCATAGTTTACATTGCAGCTACAGTCAGAAATTGCACCGAAAGCAGACAGAAAAATTACAGACACCAACGCCAAATAACTAAATACTCATCATAAAACATTTCTGAAAAATAAATAGTGTACAGCAATTGAAAGACAGGCATCTTGTGATTCCAGACAATATTTCCGATTTATCAAGTGTTTTACAGTGAAAACACAATATAGCGTTATATTAGCTTAGCACAATAGCAAACATAACAACAGCATTGATTCAAGGCAAAAATAGCGATAACGTATTAACCACCAAAATATATTAATTGTTTCACTAACCTTCTCAGAATTCTTCAGATGACAGTCCTGTAACATCATATTACACAATGCATATAGAGTTTGTTCGAAAATGTGCATATTTAGCGGCACAAATCGTGCTTATACAATGAGAATAGTGTCCATAACGTCAAGCAATCTGTCCGGCGCCATCTTGTAAAGGCACCTATTCTTATCGAAAACTATTCATAAACTTGACTAAAAAAATACAGGTTGGACAGCAATTGAAAGACAAATTAGTTCTTAATGCAATCGCTGAATTACATTTTTAAAATTAACTTTACTGCGCAATACAGGCTGCGATAAAGCAAGGCTACACTGCAAGTAATGGCGGCTTATGCATTTTACTTTTTCCAACAGAACAATGAATTATCAGCATAAATAGTTCTTACTTTTGGATGAACTCCCATCAGAATCTTGGGAAAGGTGTCCTTTGTCCAAAAGAATCGTTGCTAGGTTGGAGAACGTCGTCTTCAACGTTGCAATTAGTAGTAAACAATAGCCATGTGGGCCAGAGGTACCCAACTTCCTACAACGTCACGAAAATAAATACCCAAAAATAGCAATATACTGACATAAACTGATATAATTCGGTTTAAAATAACAACATTACGATGTCTTCAACACCTATATCGAATAAAAACAGAGACGGATATATCTAGGAGCTTAAACGGGAGCTTCTAAAATGACATGCCAAGACCCTCCCTGCGTCAGAGCGAAGAGTGGAAAGATGGGACACTTCGGTTCCAAGCAATTTATAACCTTTGGGAACTACGTAGAAACTCCATTTCAAGTCTCCCTATTCGCTGACACCCAGGGGAAGGCGTATGCAGTGCATCTCAACCAATAGAGGACAGGCAAATTAATACACAGGTCTCAGAACAGCCAGCAAAATTCTGCATTCTGACGTACACATAGGAAAATTGCTCTAAGTCCAGTTCTGTTTCACCCACAGATATAATTCAAACGGTTTTAGAAAACTAGAGAGTGTTTTCTATCCAATAGTAATAATAATATGCATATTGTACGAGCAAGAATTGAGTACGAGGCCGTTTTAAATGGGTACCTTTTATCTGGCTATTCAATACTGCCCCTTGCAGCCCAAACAGGTTAAAAATAAACATGTTTGCTAAAATAATTGTTATATTATTGATTGATTGACTATGGCTTTTCAAATCACCCAGTATTGCTATCTGTAGCGTTAGTTCTAGGCAAATGTTGCAATTCTTCAGCCATTCCTGGACCTGTGACCAAAAACGAGCTACATATGGACAATACCAAAATAAATTATCTAATGACTCTGCCTCCTCTAGCAACATCTGCAAAGCTGGGAAGATTGTATCCCCCATATATATATATAACATTTTATTAGTTGCAAGAATTTTGTATAGTAATTTAAATTGACATATTCAAAGTTTTGAATCCGGCGTTGTTTTGCGTATCAATTCATAAACCATGTGCCATGGAATGGGTACATCGAAAATCTCTTCCCAACTATTTTGCAATTTATATGGCACAGCTGTCAGTTTTTTGGTCCTTAAATGTAATTGGTATATGTTTTTATTTATCACACTTTTCTTTAACCATTTATGTTATTTAATACAGGGCCAACATACAAGTTCCTTACTTTTTTGCCCTTCTACTTGCCTCTTCCATTTTTGTGGTAATGCTGCAATTAATTGGTTGTAATTTTGGGTAGAGCATATATTTCCATATGTCTGTGTTAGCTGCATGTGTGACATAACTCCACCAGTCCTATTTGTGATATCATTCACTAAAATGACACCTTTTTAAACAGTTCTTCGAAAAATACATTTTTTTTAATCAATTAGTATACTTTAATTTAACCACAATATTTGTTGTATTATTTGTTTTGTCTTTTCAGGTGGATTAAACTGAAACTGCAACCAACTTTCTAAGGCTTGTTTAAAAAATATTGATATTTTGGAGATTATTTCCTTTTCAAACAACCGAAAGTGAGCAGGTGTAATCTGAATAAAGGGAAAAAGGCCCTTCTTGAACATAGGATGAGACGTTCGTACCAATTTACTAGAGAACCAGTTTGGATTTAGGTATAACTTTTGTATGACTGATGCCTTTATGACCTGCACGTTAACTGAGTCAGCTGAAGACACACTTCTGAGATGTAACGTGATAACACATTGGTCTAGAAAGCCAATTCAAGTCATTATTGTAGGCTGTGGGGGCAAACAGGAACAGCCTAAGTATGAACATGTCTTGAACGTTGATCTTTAAGATGGCAGTGTCTGTTTTAGCTGTACGCGGACAGACAGACGGTATGATAGTTGGATCGAACGCCATAAAACACAATGCAACAAGTTAAGAAAACGAAGCGGTATTGGGAAAGCCTCTCCAAACCTGCCAAAGGAGATTCACATGGACTTTTACTCAGCATGCTAGCCAATGTGAACCGCTGGCACGGTGACAATATACCAGACAAAGTGGGAACTGTAATGCTCAAGCAGTGGGACTCTCATGCCTCAGCATGAACATTTAGTCTGGGGAAAACTGAAAGAACAGGTGCCTCTATCAGTTGGTAGTACTGTAGCCGTAGAGGCCACTACAGCATGATCTACACCAAGAAATGTCCTAGTAGGACACACTGTATGTCCTTTGAGGGGTGACAAGTGGGTCCCCATGAAAGGGAACAACATGTTAGACTGCCCTATTGTTCTCCACCGTAAGACCAAGCTGGCTGACGTGCACCCATGCCCGATCCCAGCCCTAGAATACCTAGAGCTCTACGCCAACCATGTTCAAGGCTCCACCAAGGTCCAGTCTGCTGTTCAGAATATCTACCAAGTAAGGGAAGAATGTTCAGTGAGTGTGGAAACGGCAAAGAGGGATTATCTACAAAAGTTGAAAGAGCTATGCTCAACAGAAGTTGACATAAAGTCCTGTGAAGTGTCTGATACGTGGAAAGGAAATCTAGTGGACCTTATTGCTCAGTATGAAGGCATCTTCTCCAGGGCCCAACTTGACCGCGGTGAAGCGAAGAGCGTCATCCACCAGATACGAGTCAAAGATAAAAAAGCCTTTCAGGCTGCCGTACAGGGAGGTTCCACCATCTGACTACCAGAAACTGAGGCAGATGTTGGAGGAGATGGAGGAACGGGGCATCATCCATAAGTCCAGTAGTCATTTGCTTTGTGTGTGTGTGTAAATGGAGCTTCAATTGTTAGGATGGATAGGAGGAATATTGCCTCCAGTGCTTGACGACTGATGCTCCCTTTCCCTCTTATCCTGTTAACTTGTTTGGTGTGGGACTTGGCTAGTCCCAAAGGGGGGTTATGTGGGTGAACAATCCAGCTCTTTGGTAATTTTCCAGTACCCATGTTGGAGGGTCTCCCATCGCCTAGTAATTTTCCAATGCACATATTATTTCCTTTGGAAGTAGGAAGAAGAAGCAGTACAAGGTTAAACATTAGACATATGTAAACAGAATGAAGGTCAAAACTGTATGGATGTGCAGGAGTGGTCCAACATAGAGTTAAGCATTAGACATACAGAAACAGAACTAAGTGGTATCTATGTGTCAAGCCCTGACCTTAGAGAGCCTTTTTATGTATCTATTTGGTTTGGTCAGGGTGTGATTTGGGGTGGGCATTCTATGTTTTTGTTTTCTATGATTTTGTATTTCTATGTTTTGGCCGGGTATGGTTCTCAATCAGGGACAGCTGTCTATCGTTGTCTCTGATTGGGAACCATACTTAGGTAGCCCTTTTCCCTCCATTCAGTGTGGGAAGTTTTCTTTGTTTGTGGCACTATAGCCTTAAGCTTCACGGTTGTTTTGGTATTGTATATTGTTTTTGTCGGCATCACCTAATAAAAGGAATATGTACGCTCACCACGCTGCGCTTTGGTCTACTTCTTACGACGGCCGTGACCCTATGTGAATAAGCTGAACTTAGCCAACAAAGAACAGACTGTTTTGAGCCACATAGAATCTAGTCAAGGCAACCACGGGGTACATGGGTTAATCACTTCCAAGTGACACAGACATGACCTGGTGTGGGACAGTAACTATATATTTTTAGTAACCAATACAGAGGCCACACACTATGTATAAGTATTGGGAAGATATGGTTGTGTTCATTGAAATCTATTGAGAATGTACTTATAATGGGAACATATATATATATATGTAATAACTGTATTATTTGTTATAGTGGACCTGTGGTTGCGCCACCAATATAATCTAAACTGAGACAGATATGGGCGTACACAAACCAGAATTAAGTCATAAAGATAATGACAAGGGGAGATAATCATCTACATAGAAAGGAGGGAATATGTCTGGTGGAAATGTATAAATACTGATGTTTTGAACAAGAAGAGTCAGTCATTCCATGGAATTGCTCGGCTTCTGTAACTTTTGTAATAAAGTATTTTTGAATTTACAAGTTCCGGCAATCTAAGAAATATTTGATTCAATATTTCCACAACACCATCTAGACCTTGTAGCTGATGCCATCTAGACCTTGTAGCTGATGCCATCTAGACCTTGTAGCTGATGCCATCTAGACCTTGTAGCTGATGCCATCTAGACCTTGAGAGTCTTTCAGAAGACTTTTAGAGTCAATGACTCGAGTGATCGTTGAGTCTGAGAAAAGAGAGCATCTAGCTGCTCTGATTCAAGTCTTGCCAACTTTAGTTGAAGTGTCGGAATAAGTGACAGAACCCCCAGTGAAACACGGAGGTCCAGAGGATAGATCAATAGAGAAATACTGTAGATCTCAAGAAAGAAGTCACTCTTCATTTCTTGGTTCTTCTGTGGTACGTATAAAGACCGCTACAATAGTAAAGAAATTGAAGCCAGTTTAATTTGATATTTATTGGACATGAAAATATGGCCTATTAATTTCTAATGCATTTGAGAGTCGTATAATTAATTGGAGTCCATTTGAACTGCAGATCACCCCAAAGCCTTGTCAGAGGTCTGCTATGATGATAAACAATCATGTCACCTCCATAGAAATCATACACAGCAACCACTGTTTAATTAAATGTCTACTTTAACACTATTACCATAGCTATTACTGCACTGTGAGTATAAATGAAATTGGATTCCAATAAACAATGAATCAGATATTATTTATAAGGCATTGTTATTTAATACTATTCAAAAAGACATAAAAAAATACACATAATCACTCAGGCAGATAAAAAGAAAACATTTGCTGATTCATTGCTGCCTTTTAACATTATCTACTGTAACACCTCTCTCGCTCTCTCTTGGCTCTCCTTCTCTACTTTGTCTCTCTCTCTCGCTTTACCTCTCAGCTCACCCAGCTCTCTCTATGTACTCCTTACTCTCAACCCTCCCTCTCTCCCTCTCTCAGCTCTCTCTCCATCCCAGTCTTTTCTCCCGCTACCTCTCAACTATACCTCCCTCACTCATACCTCTGTCTCTCTCTCCCTACCTCTTTAGCTCTCTCCACCCCACTCTTTTCTCCCTCTACCTCTCAACTAGACCTCCCTCACTCATACCTCTGTCTCTCTCTCCTTACCTCTTTAGCTCTCTCCATCCCATGCCATCTTTCTCTCCTCTCGGTTATGCAAAAAACTCAGTGAATCATTTATTCAAGGCCCAGCATTTACAAGTCTTAATCCTGGGCTGATGCTCTTAGGGTGAGCCATAATTGTTTGAAACTGTAAAAGTGGAATTTCAGCCACTCAGATAATCACCCGCTGTTAGTTAATACCTGAGAAGAGAGGGATGGATGGATGGAGGCAGTACTGGAGGGATGGAGTGAGCAAAAAACATGCAAGATTCAGCTGTCAGCTCGCCTGGTCAGCCTGGGCAGAATTATCATCCTCGCTTGGCCGGTGCAGGGGGGTACGTCAACACTCACCGTTCATGCCCAATTCTGTCCTCCCTCCTTCCCACCTCACAAAATCGTCCACCCCGTCCGCCCCAGCAGTCCCGGCCTAATGGAAGCTGACAGGATGTAAATTAGTTTTTAAAAGAGTTGGCTGGCGGATGGTCATTTTTCTCATTTAGTGGTAAGATGAGCTGGCCATGCCCCCGGCTGTCTGTCTTCCTTCCTGTGGGTTAAGAGGACGAGAGGCTCAATTCAACACATCAGGCCTTGATTACCATCTTGACGAGGCTGCTCCTCTCTCCATTTTCTTCCCTCGCTGTATCTCTCTTTTTTCTCACTCTACCTTTCTCTCTTTCTCACCCTCCCTCTCTTTGTCTCTGCTTCCCTCCCCAACTGGGGAAGCAGAGGGCGAAGCAGAGAGAGAGAAGGAGAAAGTGAGAGCAAGTGAGCGAGAACAAGAAACCTATGGTTGTAAGATTTTGTCAAGGCTTAAAAGTATTGTGTTGCAGGTCTGTTCAGCACCAAATAAAAGCAGCAGCAGAGTGAGCTACCGCAGCGATGTGCTCTGCTTCCTCCAGGCTGTCTGTCTCTCCAGCCTGGCTCTCTCTCCCTCTCTTTTTCTCTCTCTCTCTCTCTCTCTCTTGCCTGTCTCTCTCCAGGCTCCAGCTCGGCTGGCTGTGTGTCAGAAGCTCTCTCCTTCCTCAAAACACAGAGCCTATAGGAACAGCCAAACCAGCCTTAATGGACCGGCCTTGTCCATAATGCATGTGTTTATACTAAATACCAGATTAAGGGCTTCATAAGGACACAGGGTTTTTAAGGATAAGGATAAAGCACAACAAAAGGATGTACAATGGGATTTGGGGTTGATAGTAATTCTACCAGGTGATACCAGGTGTTTTTGTGTGTTTCTTTATAATTGCTTTGGTAACTGTAGGCTTGTGATTTATTGTTGTACACTCTGTCCCTGTCTTTGCTGGGTTGCCTTAGTAATCCTGAACATGTGAAATGATTTCATACTGTCGATGGCTCCATATACTCCATTTGTCGTGGTTCACAACTACGCTTGACCTTCCAATAAAGTCTCCAAGCCAATGTTATTTACCTTCAAGCAAGATGACTTTGTCCTCCTTTGAGTAATGAGCATTTCTGAGAACACACACATGTACAAAACCGAAGTGCAGTAACTAACATTCAATGCCAGGCCCATGTTCACGTGCACCAGATGTTTTCCTGGGTTCCTGTGAGGTGCATGTATAATGAGAGAAAGAGAGAGATTAGTCATTCATGGAGTGGTGTAAAGTACTTAAGTAAAAATACTTGAAAGTACTACTTAAGTAGTTTTGTGGGGTATCTCTACTTTATTTGACTATTTATATTTTGGACTACTTTTAATTTTACTTCACCACATTCCTAAAGACAATTATGTACTTTTTACGCCATAAATTTCCCCTGGTACACAAAAGTACTTGCTGAATTTTAGCAGGACTGTAAAATTGCCTAATTCACAAATTTATCAAGAGAACATCCCTGGTCATCCCTACTGACTCTGATCTGGCAGACTCACTAAACACACACTTTGTTTGTAAATGATGTCTGAGTGTTGGAGCATGCCCCTGGAAATAAAAATAAAGAAATAAAAATAAAGAAAATAATAATAATAATTATGCTATCTGTTTTGCTTTATAAGTAATTTGAAATGATACGTTTAGCAATTACATTTAGTTTTTATACTTAGGTATATTTAGAACCAAAAACTATTAGACTTTTACTCAAGTAGTATTTTACTGGGTGACTAGAGACATTTTCTACTAAGGTATCTTTACTCGTACACAAGTATGACAATTGGATACTTTTTCCACCACTGGCTGTTAGTTAGTTAGTGGTGTTTAACGGAGACTGAAATCCCAGCTGACACCGGCATGTCTTCTTCTTCTTTGGGTTAGAGAGGAGAGCCAGAGAGCCTCGATCAACAGTCAAGAGGGTAGCACTGGCCTGGAACACCAAGCACAGACTGTACAAAACTGTACAAAACCAGGCAAAGGGTACGATGATAAGGAGAGGTGTTTGTTTAGACAGAGACTGGATTTTAATCCAAAATGAACAGTTTAGTTGAACAGCTGTTTAGATCTGTCACAAATTCCAATCTGGGTAAGGAAAACAACAGACATTCCAATTCACAGTCTGACTCTCAGCTATCTTTGTAAAGATCGAAATGTAAAGGTAGTCAATAGAATCACATCATACAACACAAAGGATGCCACAACTGTTTAGATCACCTCTGCTCCTACAATATGTCCCCGGTGCATTAGTCAGGAGCTGAGGTAATGTTTAGTCTCTCACTGTCCTAACCTTGACAGATCATTGGACCCAGTGCTCAGAAAACACCAAACAGTTTTATGGCTAGAAAATATTGGTGACGGGAAGACATCTTCAGAGGAAAGCATCTGCACGAGCCATATTGCTTATTGATCTCCGTTCGAAAAGCGCCGGTTGCACTTCTTTAGATTTATATTGTAAACAAAGACTTACAATATCAAATGTGAATTAGCACTTAAATGTTTTCCATCACAGCAGTTCATATTTTGTGCCATTGGTGCAGTATTGGTATTGCAGCAGACTTGCAGAGGTTTATGTGAATGTGAGAGATGGAGTCTTAGTGTTGAGTGTTGGTTATTAAAGCAGAGGCAGGCTGTCTGCTCTGTCTCTCTCCTCTGTAGATGCAGCTGACTGACAGAAGCACAGCACTGTGCCTTAGGACGGTAACTGGAAACAGTCGAAGGCATAACAGCAACTGCAACACGCACACACAGACACACGCAAGGAAACATCTAGACACATGTACAGGGCCTTCGGAAAGTATTCAGACCCCTTGGCTTTTCCCACATTTTGTTACGTTACAGCCTTATTCTAAAATGGATTCAAATGTTTTTTTCTCTCTCATCAATCTACACACAATACCCCATAATGACAAAGCAAAAACAGTTTTTTTGGAAAGGTTTGCTAAAAATCAAAAAAATCTAATTTACATAAGTATTCAGACCCTTTACTCAGTACTTTGTTGAAGCACCTTTGGCAGCGATTACTGCCTCGAGTCTTCTTGGGTATGACGCTACAAGCTTGGCACACCTGTATTTGGGGAGTTTCTCCCATTCTTCACTGCAGCTACTTTCAGGTCTCTCCAGAGTCGTTAGATTGGGTTCAAGTCCGGGCTTTGGCTGGGCCACTCAAGGACATTCAGAAACTTGTCCCAAAGTCACTCCTGCATTGTCTTGGCTGTGTGCTTAGGGTCGATGTCCTGTTGGAAGGTTAACCTTCGCCCCAGTCCAAGGCCCTGGTTTTCATCAAGGATCTCTCTCCACTTTCCTCCATTCATCTTTGCCTCGATCCTGACTAGTCTCCCAGTCCCTGCCGCTGAAAAACATCCCCACAGCATGATTCTGCCACCACCATGCTTCACCGTAGGGATGGTGACATGTTTCCTCCAGACGTGACGCTTGGCATTCAGGCCAAAGAGTTCAATCTTGGTTTCATCAGACCAGAGAATCTTGTTTTCATGGTCTGAGAGTCTTTAGGTGCCTTTTGCAAACTCCAAGTGGGCTGTCATGTGCCTATTACTGAGGAGTGGCTTCCATCTGGCCACTACCATAAAGGCCTGACTGGTGGAGTGCTGCAGAGATGGTTGTCCTTTTGGAAGGGTCTCCCATCTCCACAGAGGAACTCTGGAGCTCTGTCAGAGTGACCATCAGGTTCTTGGTCACCTCCCTGACCAATGCCCTTCTCCCCTGATTGCTTAATTTCGCCGGGCGGCCAGCTCTAGGAAGAGTCTTGGTGGTTCCAAACATCTTCCATGTAAGATTGATGGTGGCCACTGTGTTCTTGGGGACCTTCAATGCTGCAGACATTTTTTGGTACCCCTCCCCAGATCTGTGCCTCAACACAATCCTGTCTCTGAGCTCTATGGAGAATTCCCTCGACCACATAGCTTGGTTTTCCAAATCATTTCATAATCAATTGAATTTACCACAGCTGGACTCCAATCAAGTTGTAGAAACATGTCAAGGATGATCAATGGAAACAGGATACACTTGAGCTCAATTTCGAGTCTCATAGCAAAAGGGCTGAATATTTATGTAAATTAGGTATCTGTTTTTTATTTGTAATACATTTGCACACAAAAAATAAAACCGGTTTTCGCTTTGTCATTATGAGGTATGTAGATTGCTGAGGATTTCTTATTTATTTAATCCATTTTAGAATAAGGCTGCTGCATAAGAAAATGTGGAAAAAGTCAAGGGGTCTGAATTCTTTCAGAAGGCACTGTACAAATACGAACACATCAACAGAACAGGATTGGGAAATGCGGATATGATACACATATCACTATAGAGCTATAGGAAAGAGAGAAAGCATTTACACAGACAGATATACACACACAGTAATATTCTCCCAGTTGTATGTGACCCACTTTGCCTCTTTCTCTACGGCAAAGACATTATCGCAAGCTGTCTTTTGTACCTCTAGGAGAAACTCCTCATTGTACTTTGCTCTAATCAAATTAAAATGTGTATGAGACACGACTCCTCCGAACATCACACCGAACCTCCGGGATACGGGAGAGATTATTGAAATTCAATCAGATGTAATTAAATATTTACAACCGTCTTGACAATCGCAGGCTACACACGCACATCACACACGGACACAAACACACACACACACACACAAACACAAATGAAAAACCCACGGATCCTTTCAGGAAACTCACTTCTCATTTGCATCCTATGAAAACTCCTCTGTCAACAACAGCTGTATTAATCTCCAGCTGGTGTTGGTGGAACAGGCTGATCCAGTCAGTCAGGATTAGGAAGGAACGTCAGTCATCCAGCCAGCCAGCTAGTCAGACTGGTCCCAGTCAGTAAGTCAATGAAAGTCAGTCTGTCGGACTGAACAGCAGAGAGCCAAGTGTGGATAAGAGAAATTCAGCATCTGGATCTTAACAAGTTGGAGGTTCATCTGGAAGGTATAGGCCTTCACTCAGAGCCTAACACACGACCTTTGAAGCCTCTTTGAAGCCTCTGTGAAGCCCCTGGCTGAAAACCAGGACCTTGGACAGTACCACCTAATGTAGCAGGAGTCTGGTTATATGGTGCTGTCCAAGGGACTGGTATCATCTCTTTGTATGTGTTTTCACTTGCATTAGATCCGTAGCCCGTTGCAGGGTAACCCGTTACAGGATAACCCTTTGCAGGGTAGCCCTTTGCAGGGAAACCCTTTGCAAATTCTTTAGCATCATAATCTTGCAGTTCATTAAATATTGACCAGGTGTACTGCTCTGCATATATACAGTATATTGTTGTATAATTATGGAATCCCTTCCACCATAATACATACAGCCAGCAGCATACACATATGGAGTGAGTCAGACTATTATTTCTGTCCTAACTGTCTGAGCAAATGCCTTAATCAACTCTGCATCAATACATTCATATGCATATGTTATTATAATCAAATCCCATTGAGACTGTCTATAAATCATTTGATTTGGTTTACTTATGTATATCAGGTGTTTACCTATTAGATATGTATGAGGAACTTACATGTGGACAATTAGACACTTTAAAGTAGATGGTCTAGAAGAAAAGAAACAACTTTTGTCTGTCAGTTTTTGGCATATAGAATAGAATAATTAAATTAACGTAATACAAAATAAGGTATGATGAATCTTACTTCCTTGAATAAATTGGATGACTTTGAAAACCAAACCGTCTATATTAGCAAGTGATGGTTCTTTCATGTCTTTCATTTATTCTTCAAATATTTCATGATAAAAAGTATCTCATGTAAATGATTCGAAAACTTTTCCCACAATGCCTCCCTTCTTCGCGTGTCATCATCATCTTCGTCTCTCAGGACTGGAGGTCAGCATTGTGCGACAAACACAAGCACAAAAAATAAATGAGATATTATAGAGAAATGAGTAAGTATTCCACGCCTTTCACAATGCAATACTGCAGCAATCAGCAGGATCCAAAGGCTGCTCATTGACTAAAGTGACAAAATCTCTGTCTGTGATGAGCTCAATTTTTGATAGATAGTGACTCTCAGGCCGGAATTCAATCAGTTGCATTGAGGGTTCAGTCAGATTGTTTATGCTGTGTCAGAGTTGTTAACCACATTAAAACCGTACACTGCAAGACACTCTCACAGGCATCTGTAAAATATTACCATTAAATATTTAAACATAACTCAAGAGCATTTTTTCCTTTATCTGTGATTGATAGATTGGGAGATTAGAGGTATGAGAGGGGAGAAGCTACTTGTCATGAGAACAGAAAGAGAGCAGGACAAACCAGCGTTAGAGAGCTTGTTTTTCACGTTCTATGGCTGCCATTTTGTGACCACGTTATTCATGTCGAATAAGGTTCTCTACAAAGGTACAACATATAAAACTGTTAAATATATACGTTTTAGGCCTTTCAAAATACATTTAATGCAATTTGTCTTTTCACCACCCGCCCGCCTCAATCAGAAATGACAGTTTCAATATTCTCTTTTCGCCTCATTGATGATCAGTAGTTTTGCTCTTTTACCGTTTTTACCAACCATGCTTATTGCAATGTGTCCCAATTTGTAGCTTTTGAAAAATGCTAATCAGATTTTTTTTAATACATAGATATATGTTTACCTATATCTCCAGTTTCAAAATACAGTGGGTGGGTTTAGTCAGAGAACAAAATGCCAGCAAAGTGTTTAAAGGTAACTCCTTTGATTTGTATGCGTGTCCCACGAGACTCTATAGTCCATGTTCAGAATGACATAAAGCCCAACATCTACAGCTATGAGGGCCGTCATTGTTGTGGAGCGAGAAAAACAGGTATCCATTTCTCTTTCCTAATCTGGTCCATCTCGTCTCACAATAAACTGTAATTTTTTTCCCCCTCTTTGGTCTATAAAAATATGGAGAGTGCCAAAGGTGTACTCCTCCAGCAGAAGGCTATTCACAGCAGAGCACAGGGCGAGCAGTGAGCATGTCATCCGGTCCAGTCTGGTCCATAGTCTGGATAAATCCAGTCCAACGTTTGGTCCAGTCCATAGTCTGGCGCCTGGTCAGACACATCAGAAAGCCTCGGGCCAGGTTCACAATAATCCTCTTCTTTGGGATACATCTCTCTGTCCCATTGCAGTCTAACAGAAGCAGGTATGGTTGAAGTAAGTGGTAGTCCTCTGTCCATGAACATTAGCAGACAGGAGCTGAACAGTACAGTAGTCGATCTAAATGGCTCCATAGACACCACTCTCTCCCTCTCTGGACAAGGCGCTGATGGAAACCAGACCTCCACGGCACTAGAGGGTTCTGCTCATTTACAAAGCAGACGGACGCTAATAGAAGGGGGCAGACGGGACGTGTTGATCCAATGACAGACAGTGGGGTATCTACAGCAGATGGTCATTGGTTGGTTGGAGCCGAAGAGGGGTGGAGCCAGGAGTCAGGGCACAGGAAACATGAAATAGCTTCTCCAGAGTCAAAGATGAGACCTCGCTCTCGACTTCAAGTGCCCCCAAACCCTCCAGTGTTGGCTGTCGTTGACTGTGTTTAAGAGACCTGCAGATCAACGAGAACACAAGTTCTGTCAGAGTACAGGATAATCAATGCTAGCTAATCACAGACGATCCTTAAACAATGCTAAGTTGCTTCAAAACTTCAAAACATGCTAAATAAATCAATGCTTGTGGTAGAAGTTGCCCAGGCCATAACCACAGACAGATCTAGGATTAGATTACCAAATGCCAAATCTCAAATGTTGACATTGAAGGGGGTGAAGAATACCTTGGACGAGTTGTTAGGGTCCACATCTACCTACTCCGCAATGACTGTCCCTAAATGAACGTTGTATATTTCACTCCCATTATTCCCATAATAGATACTGTATGTGGAACGTATTCAAATGTCTACAGCTCTGAAAGGAAGTTATGAAGAAATTAGACAGTCCCATACTAATCATTGTCAACAACAGTATGTTCTGGCACTCAAATATTGTGAATTCTGCCGGGGCATTAAACCATAGTAACAAAAACAAGTCTTACAGTGCAGAACTGTAAAACAATTAATCAGCCTCACAGAAGAAATCTGGAGAGAGAAAGAAAAGTGTAGCTGGTCGGCACGCCATCTGGCCTATGTGTGGTCTCCAGCCAACGTGATATAGGCATTGATGCTTTCCAAGATTGCCGGGGCTGCTTCATTTCTAATAATGAACCCTTGACAATTACACAGAGTGCAAATTGCCATGAAAGGGGGCAGGTGTTAGATTAAAAATGGGGATATCTGGGGATAAAAACAACAGGAATGGAGCAATCAGCAACTAAATGAACCTGCGTCATTTAATAGGATAATGTCACAGTGTAGTGTACTCAGTGGCTGCAGAGGAGCAGGTATGGAGGGAATGACCCAAGAGTATCCGGGCTAAGAAGAGGGGCATGTCTCCCACTAATACACCCAGTGCAGCACCAGCCAACCTGGCAATTAGCGCCATTAGAGATGCTGTACTGTTGCCGCGTCATTATGCCAGTGACAGTCACGCTGCCCTCTAGTGGTAAAATAAGGTTTGCACTGAGACTGCATTACAGTAACACAGTGGACGGAATAGACAACGATGGGGTGGTGGTGGTATGACATGGAAATTAAGCATTAATTTGTTTGTTTGTTGGTTCATTCATTTGTTGATTTATTTGTTTGTTTGTTCGTTCTTTCGTTAATGAATGAATTAATCCATCCATCCATCCATTCATTCAACATAGGCTAATGGTGAAAACATGGTAGCCTAGTACAGTAGTGGCAGGGTGTCTCTGTGATATCTCAGGAGAATTTGAATGCAAATGATTTTAAATAGACCGCAGGCAGTGAGACTCTGTCTGTGTTGGCTTCCCTTTCTCTTCCACTACAATATCTCTCTCACACTGGCCGTGGTGAAATATAATATTGCAAATCTTGCACTCAAATCTGATCTCTATAAAAATGGAAACTGGCTATTAATGTATAACATGATTATTGAATAGGTTTACATAGAAAATATGTTATTTCTTAATCTTATACTGGGGAAAGGGGTGATACCTAGTCAGTTGGACAACTGAATGCCTTCAACTGAAATATGTCTTCCACATGTAACCCAACCCCTCTGAATCAGAGGACTGTATCTCCGGGAACAGATTTCTGATGCTTAGGAGAATACTAAAGGCAATCCTGCTGGCCAAAAATATATATTCTGCTTTAGGTGCCCAACGTTCAGGGTGACCCAAAACAAGAGCATCAATGACATGTTACTTTATTGACAATAGCACAAGGTGTAGCATTTTCACGGAACAAATGTTTTTAGGACGCGACAGACCTTCGGGGGAAATTCAAATGGCGTGAACTACTGTGCTGTTACAGGGAAATAGAACAAAACAATCAATAGCTATCAGTATTCTCTTGAATAAGAAAAACAACGTATGGAAATAAAATATGGCTTGAGGCCATATTTTGATGCCTCTCTCGCTCTCGCTCTCTCTAATAAAGGCTGATTTGTGCCCTAAAATAGTAATAAAGGGATAATATGATTTAGATTGATAAGTGGCAGAGCGTGTAACTAGGCCTATATTAAAGTGCCTGAGGAAGATGTGATCAAATGATTGAGGTGAGGTACTATAGGATAGACACGTTAGTATGATTTAGATTGATAACAGAGAACGTAGGACTAGTAGAATCAGTGCATGAGGAAGATGTGATCAAATGCTACCAGGGCTGATTGAGGATCTTTATGTTAGACGTGTGTGTTTGATGTTCCCCAGACACTCCCCGTGGTCTCGCAGGAGAAGAAAGTTCAAAGCTATCAGTGCTGTTATCTTAATCAGCGCTTTCATATTACATTTCCTCCACACATCAAATAAACTAACGCTGTTTAAAGCCCCGTGTAAATACACATCACACAGTGTACAGCACATTAGGTCTCCAGAGATCAAAGTTTGTGTTTGTGTACAGTATGTTCACTTTTATTCCACCGTGACTAACTTTGGGAAACCCTGTTTTAGGGTACAAATTGGAAATATAAAAAGGTACAATCATCACAGTTTCACTCTCAAAAAAGGGGTACAATGTAAAAGTACATTTCTGTTGCAAATGTGTACGATAATTATTACCATCATCATACTTTCCTGCATGCTCTACTGCCGGTGGATAAAAAAAAGTTTTTAATATCTGTGTTTTTGCATGTACATTCATTGATTGATTCGTTTTGCTACACAAAGATAAATAACATACATTTTTCTAAACTAAACCAATACGTTTGAACGATTTTTTGCATCCGTTACTGAAATGGTTGTTCAAGTTTAAAATGGCTTACAGTGCATTCAGAAAGTATTTATACCCCCTGACTTTTTCTGCATTTTGTTGTTTCACAACCTGAGTTTAAAATGGATTAAATTGTCACTGGCCTACACACAATACCCCATAATGTCAAAGTGGTATTACGTTTTTGGAAATTCTTACAAATGTATTAATGAAAATCTGAAATGTCTTGAGTCAATAAGTATTCAACCCCTTTGTTTCAGCACTCCAAAATATGTTCAGGAGTAAAAATGTGATTAACAAGTAATAATAATTTGCATGGATTCACTCTGTGTGCAATATTCGTGTTTAACATGATTTTTGAATGACTGCCTCATCTCTGTACCCCACACATACAATAATCTGTAAGGTCACTCAGTCAAGCAGTGAATGTAAAACACAGATTCAACCACAAAGACTAGGGAGGTTTTCCAATGCCTCGCAAACAAGGGCTCCTATCGGTAAATGGGTAAAAATGAAAAAAAGCAGACATTGAATATCTCTTTGAGAATGGTGATGTTATTAATTACACTTTGGATGGTGTATCAATACACCCAGTCACAACAAAGATACTGTACAGGCATCCATCTTAACTCAGTTGCCAGAGAGGAAGGAAACCGCTCAGGAATTTCAGCAAGGACAATGGTGACTTTAAAAAAGTGTGTGGTTGTGTTAGGAGAAAACTGAGGATGGATCAAGACTAATTACGTAACTGACAGAATGAAAAGATGAAAGCCTGTACAGAATAAAAATATTCCAAAACATGCATCCTGTTTGCAAAAAGGCACGAAGGTAATACTGCATAAAACATGGCAAAGCAATTAACACTTTGTATACAGAGCAAAAAGTTATGTTTGGAACAAATCCAATAGAACACATTACTAAGTACCACCTCCCAAATGTTCAAGCATAGTGGTGGCTGCATCATGTTATGGGAATGCTTGTAATCGTTAAGGACTGGGGAGTTTTCTGGAAAAATGTTTTACGTAATGGAGCTAAGCACATGCAAAATACTAGAAGAAAATCTGGTTCAGTCTGCTTTTTACCAGACACTGGGAGATGAATTCACCTTTCAGCAGGACAATAACCTAAAACACAAGGCCAAATCTATGCTGGAGTTGCTTACCAAGAAGACAGGGAATGTTCCTGAGTGACCAAGTTACAGTTTTGTGTTTTGTGCTACAGTGCTTTAAATTCTATGAAAAAACCTGCAAATGGTTGTCTAGTAATGATCAACAACCAATTCGACAGAGCTTGAAGAATTTTGAATAAGAACAATGGGAAAATGTTGCACAATCCAGGTGTGGAAAGCTCTTAGAGATTTACCCAGAAAGAGCTGTACAGCTCTAATCTCTGCCAAAGGTGCTTCTACAAAGTATTGACTCAGGGGTGTGAATACTTTTGTAAATTAGATATTTCTGTATTTCATTATCAATTCATTTGCAAAACAATCTAAAAACATATTTTTACTTTGTCATTATGGGGTATTGTGTGTAGATGGGTGAGTGAAAAAAAAAATCTATTTAATACATGTTGAATTCAGGCTGTAAAACAACAAAATGTGAAATAAGTCAAGGGGTATGAATACTTTCTGAAGGCACTGTAGGTAGTCTCCTCACACTGTTTCTAACCCTGACTGTCTTCATGAATGCAGGTTGCATATGAATACAAATTCTAATTGTTGGATATCCTAACGTTGGCTGGATTCCAATAGGAATTACAAATCACTTGGCAAGCCAGCATAATGTGACTTGAAGGTAGGATTGCAAAATTCTTGTACATTTCCTAAGCTTTACAGAAATCCTGGTTGGAAAAGGAAAGCCCTCAACTATGATTTTATGAACATCTCTTAATCTTGGAACTTCGCAAACGTACTTGCAAGGTCTGATGTGGACAGTAATATATGAGTTTCGGGCCACTGTGTTAGGGTAAAGGTAAGCCTCAGAATAAGGCCTTATGAGATATGTAATGTATTATCATAAAGACTTTCATTTTAATGATAATATACACCGAGGAACTCACTTGCTGAAAGCCACAGGACTGAAAACAAACTAATTCTACAACCATGCCACTAACAAATACAGTCATGGATGGTAACTCTACAATTAATCTAAAAGTACAAAGGAGGGTACCACTCCAATCACAAATGGTTGTTCAACTTTAGGAACAAATCTAATCCTTTTTTTCTGAGTGTAGGGAGCATTAGTAAGTTGGCTATTTTTGCTATTCTATTCAGTATCATCTCACTCACCACCTAATGTTTATGTCTTTAAGGGCTTTCAGCCCACGTAACTACAATTAGTCCGAACCTAGACATACCGTACTGTCTGAGATACATATAGGATGACTGAATCAACAGACAGTAAACATAAACAAAACATAAACCGAGACGGAGACTATCGACTGTACAGTTTGTTCTTTACAAATAATATTGTGAAAAAGCACTGTCTTGCTTTACAACTGGCTTCATTCATTTTCATGACAAGATAAGTCAAATTTACTCAGAGACTTTTCTGTTTCATCAAGACATACTGGCAGTATCTAGACCAGTCTATACGGTTCTGGTCGTATACTGTGTGCCTGTGTGTGTGTGGTGTCTCGTTCATTCCTCTGTGTGGATACAAGGCTCTGTAATGGGTGTAATAATTTAAAAACAACATACAGTATGAGACATGTCAATATAATGGGATAGAACTCAATGGCTCTTCCTAATGCTATACACATGGATTTTTTGTTGTTGCAAAACGGACTCTGGGGGCCTTTGAGCTCAAGGCGAGGAGTTTCTACACTTCAATAGAAATAGAATTGCAACACTAATATATTATATTATATTATTACCAGTGTATCTTAGTGCACACTTGTCAACATCATGCTGCTACACTATCACTCTGCCAGAATCATAAAAACAACATTGGTTAGGTTCGACGTTTGTTTCCCCGTTATGTTTTGATGCCAATTCCTGTGTTGATGGATTCATTCTGTACCTTGCTTCGTGGATAATGCCCACCATGGTTTAGAGTTGGTTGTGTAGGTTGCTCATGTCTGTAGTAATGGACCAGTGGTGGTGGTGGTGGTGGTTGGTGGTATGGGCTGAGGCTGTCTGTCATGGTCACCAATGCTCTCCTCCGCCATGGTACTGTCAGCGGAATGGAGGGCCCCCAGGGACTCCAGTCACGTCATAGAGCCTGGAGGGAAATCACAGAGAGGAGGAAGGGGAAGGAGTCATTTAGTCGCTTTCAAACCAGAGTGTGACCACAATTGACCAATAGATTTGGAGCAATATGCCCCACAGGTCAAAAGCCTACTGTGCAGCTACCGTAAAGAATAATACAATAACAAAAAAAGAAATCGATGTGAGATCTCTCTACAAGTTTTCCAAACCATGAAATACTTTTCCAAATGAAGGAGGTGACACGTGTGTGTGTGTGTGTGTGTGTGTGTGTGTGTGTGTGTGTGTGTGTGTGTGTGTGTGTGTGTGTGTGTGTGTGTGTGTGTGTGTGTGTGTGTGTGTGTGTGTGTGTGTGTGTGTGTGTGTGTGTGTGTGTGTGTGTGTGTGTGTGTGTGTGTGTGTGTGTGTGTGTGTGTGTGTGTGTGTGTGTGTGTGAGAGAGAGTAAGTGTGTGGGTGTGTGTGAGGGTATGTGCCTCTTTCTAGCTCATGGTTTGAATCATGCACGGCTCCTCCATGCAGTCTCAGGGAGGGAGGCTTGGCGGCGGCGGTGGCTAATGGTTTGCAGCGGCTGAGTCTGTTTGCATGGCAGTCGGAGCATCTGTCCTCTCTGCAGTGATTCTGTTCAAGCCTCAACTGGATGTGTCCTGCACGGCATGCCAGCCATGTGTGTGTGTGTTCTGTCGTACCAGCCGGGCCCAAAGGGATCAATTACACAGCAAGGCAAGGCAGGCCGTATCGTATCAAACCCTGCACTACCAGCACCACACCGCCGGGAATCATTCCAGTATACACAGCCTATAGTACTATACAGCCACTCTAATGAGTTAGCTAGGACTGGGACCATGGATGATCCAAATCCAAGGGATGCGTTACACACTCTGTTCAACACAGTCATACAGTATAAATACACTCTTAGAAAAAAGAGAACACGTTTTTTTTTCCCCTAAGAGGGTAGTGTGTGCGAATATAAACCAAAAAAATGTATTCCCATTCAAAATAATTTTTTCCCTAACCTCTAAACCTAATCATAACCCTTAACCTCAAAATGCTAACCCTAAAACTAAACCTAACTTCTAAATCTAACCCTTAACCCCGATTGTAACTCTAACCCTCATTGCAACCCTAACTCCTAAGCCTAAAAAATATTTTTTCCTTGTGAGGTCCGGCGAAGTGTCAGAAATGTTTTTCTTGTTTACTTTCCCTGTGTGGACCCCACCCACCCACCCACCCACCCACACCCACACCCACACCCACACACACACCAATTAGATATCACAAAATTGGGGTTAAAAAAAAACACTGTGGGATCATCCTTTCCTCACCATTTTCTCCTAACACACTGAGTCCTTCACTTCCTTGATTAGCAACCTCTCCACACCACGTCTGCTGCTGTGAAACAGCCCTGATTACAGTGTGGTGCATAATCACAGGCTTTCTCTCAGTGGATGCCACCGACACCACTCTCTATTATGTAGTTAAATACCCCAATCAGGAGCGAGCTAATGGATTCACTGATTAAATTCATCAACTGCCACTTAAGAGGCTACCCCTCTATGTATGGTATAATCAGTGTGTGTGTGTGTGTGTGTGTGTGTGTGTGTGTGTGTATTTTAGTTTATTAGGATCCGCATTAGCTAATGCACATGTAGCAGCTACTCTTCCTGGGGTCCACACACAACGCACTGTGACAGTTAAAGACATAGGTATAGTGCATTTGTGTGTATGTACGCGTGTACGCGTGGCTACCCCTCCATGTATGGTAGAATCAGTGTGTGAAGACGAGAAGTGGCAAGTGCCTTTTAGGCCGACAAAAGAAAGTGTGTGTGTGTGTGTGTGTGTGTGTGTGTGTGTGTGTGTGTGTGTGTGTGTGTGTGTGTGTGTGTGTGTGTGTGTGTGTGTGTGTGTGTGTGTGTGTGTGTGTGTGTGTGTGTGTGTGTGTGTGTGTGTGTGTGTGTGTGTGTGTGTGTGTGTGTGTGCGTGCGTGTGTGTGTGTGTTTGTGGTGCTAAAGAGTTTTCACTGAGTCAGAAGGTTCAATTGAGACGAGCCTCATTCTCCATTTTTTGGACTCAATGTTTGTTCTAAATGGAACTTAAAGTCTGAACAAATCTTTGAGAAATGAGTTGGATAACACGTGAATGTTTTGGTAAGGCTTTGAGGGATAGCGTTTAGCTGAGGAAGTGTTACATGAATGCGCATGGCTTGGATATGCTGTATACTGCGCTGCTGTATTCACCTCAGGAACCACTGCATGGTGTTCCCAAAGAAGTTTTCCGCCAGGAGAAAGCAAGTTCATGCATTTATCACTTCCTGCCAAGATGAAATGGTCTCTTGAAAACCGCAGCCTTCTCACAAAGGTAAAATGGTCCAGAACCATGAAAGACAATGGCCACAACCTGATGTGTTCCAATTTGAAAAAAATTGTATCTGTCAGACTGATGGGTTCAAGCTTTTTCTTCCCCCTTCTTGTCTCTCTCTCTCTCTCTTCCTTTGCCTTCTCCCAAACTCCTTTGAATTGCTTATCCTATTAAATTGTCAAGAAATATTGTCAGATATAACCTAAGGTGATTCTTCTCTTTAACTTATTTTTCCCAGCATGCATTTGTTCCCTGTGATGAGAAAGAGTGAAGGAGAGACAGTTCTCTGTTTTATCTGCCAGTACAATGGAGGAGACAATAATGTGAAGCATCCACAGAGAGAGAAAGAGAGAGAGAGAGAAAAAGAGAGAGAGAGAGCAATAAGCAATTTAGCTTAAAGAAATTTAGCTGAAAGAAGGTACCAAGGATGACTGCTGAAACTAATATTATATCACCATCAGAGAGATGTCTCTGAAATGCAGTTAACCATGTTAGACATTAGCGTGTGTGAGAAATACACATTTAAATCCTCTGTGGGGGTATTGGGGTAGGTACAGTACTTAGTGATTGCTAAATTGGACTTTCATTGCATCGTGTACGTTGAAAAGCAGGTGTCAATGTTAAACAGTTTTGTTATATTTCAGACTTCTGTGACTCTATATATGCCATGATACAGATGT
Organism: Salvelinus fontinalis; assembly: GCF_029448725.1. Taxonomy (NCBI): domain Eukaryota; kingdom Metazoa; phylum Chordata; class Actinopteri; order Salmoniformes; family Salmonidae; genus Salvelinus; species Salvelinus fontinalis. The sequence goes on along the minus strand of NC_074703.1, from coordinate 20,823,358 downwards.
CTTCTTTTTTAAAGCCCATAACCATGTGTGTGAGGTGTATACTTTTGTTTCAAAGTAGATTTGTTTAAGACTACCAAGAATCACTCTGTGTGACCCTGATTTAGCCCACTGAAGGACAAGTTACTTCACCCTAGATTTACATGAAGAGGGGCAGAGTCTGGGAGAGAGTGATTGGCATAGCCTTTTTTTTTCTATTTTTCTACGCTCTGCAGATGACAAACTGAACTGCCATTTCTGATTAACCATCAACATCCACACACACTGTGAACCACAAAAAGCCTCTAGGCCTCAGAACGGATCAGAATAGGCAACCAGTATCAAACCAAACAAAAATGATGCATCAATGAGATGGTTGGACTTGAAGAAAAGTTATAGTTTTTACCACATTATTTACATTTTTTAAAGCCTTAAATTGGCAGGCCTCAAAGGAATTGAGTCACTATATACTGTAAGCTTGGTCAAAAGCCCCAGTGCCTTGTCTGTCTATGTTCACAACCAGCACCTGGGAGATTGACTGTAAATGTCACAGAGGCAAGCAGACAGAGAGAGAGAGAGAGAGACAGGCAAGTAGGTAGGCACTAGAAAGGTGGATAGGCAGGCACGTAGTTAGGCAGGCAATCGCGAACCCACGCGCACACACTACACACACACCCAGCCAGTGCATCACTTCACAGAGACAGCTCGTCCCTAGCCAACTATGGCCTCTGACCGTCCATTTGACGTGCAATATGGAGCAGCCATGAATACCTGTCATCTCTCAGCCTCTCTGAGCCAACATCAACACAGAAACACAAAAACAGCCTTCTTTCTTGGTTCGAAATAGACCCTCCCAACCTTCTCTCTGTACCTCACATCTGTCATACACAACAGACGCATAGCTCGGGAATTCTCTGTGTGTTAACGTCTACAGTATGCAATGCTATAAGAGGTTTGTGGGGCTCAACTTGCGCTATAGGGTAAGAGAGAGACTCGATAGCGAGCTGCATCAATTGGATGTAACTCTTTGAAAATGCTACACGGATATGAGTCACGGCATTGGCGTGACTCGGCGCATCTCTTCAGGAGAAGGAGTAAACAAGTTAGACTCAGCTGATGACTTAAATATGACAGATTAATTAGTGATGGGGCCTACGCTGGTCAGAGTTCACGAAGGGCGGGTGGGGAGGCAAATTGGGGAGAGAGAGACAGCTGCGTAACAAATGTGCCCAAATGAACACTATTAAATTACTAATGAGTGGAGGCAGGATGGTGTTTGCGACACAGGGAGTGAGGGAAGCGACGGTGGGTGTGTGCACTGCAAAACTTTTCCCTGTAAATTTACAGCATTATACTGGTAGCAGACATGCCAGCTAAATGAATGAATACATTCATTGGATTCATTGAGGGGAGTCAGGGTTTGTATTTTACAGCATTTTACTGTAACTGCATGGGATTGGTGCAAGCAGGTTGGCTGCTAGGTAATGTTTTTTCATATCACAGCATATCAAATATATACAGTATATATACTGTTCAAAAGTTTCGGGTCACCTAGAAATGTCTTTCAAATTGATCAGAAATACAGTGTAGACATTGTTAATGTTGTAAATGACTATTGTAGCTGGAAACGGCAGATTTTTTAAATGTAATATCCACACACGTAGGCAAACAGAGGCCCATTATCAGCAACCATTACTCCTGTGTTCCAATGGAATGTTGTGTTAGCTAACCCAAGTTTATCATTTTAAAAGGCTAATTGATCATTAGAAAACCCTTTTGCAATGATGTTAGCACAGTTGAAAACTGTTGTGCTGATTTTAAGAAGCAATAAAACTGGCATTCTTCAGACTAGTTGAGTATCTGGAGCATCAGCATTTGTGGGTTTGATTACAGGCTCAAAATGGCGAGAAACAAAGACCTTTCCTCTGAAACTCAGTCTATTCTTTTTCTGAGAAATGAAGGCGATCTCATGCAAGAAATTGCCAAGTAACTGAAGATCTCGTACGCTATGTACTACTCTCTTCACAGAACAGCGCAAACTGGCTCTAACCAGAATAGAAAGAAGAGTGGGAGGCCCCAGTGCACAACTGAGCAAGAGGACAAGTACATTAGAGCGTGTAGTTTAAGAAACAGATGCCTCACAAGTCCTCAACTGGCAGCTTCATTAATTAGTACCCGCAAACCTCCAGTCTCAACGTCAACAGTGAAGAGGCAACTACAGAATACTTTTCTTTAAAAAACAAGGACATGTCTAAGTGGCCCCAAACTTTTGAACGGTAGTGTATATACACTGTACATCAAATATGTATGAATAACTTACACTTCTAGATGCCTTAAAGTAGGCTTCCAAATTTGCAGTGCCTACAGCGCAAAACATAGCAAATTTATTGACACTCGAATCTGTCACCTACACACATTTTGTTGTTTGAAAGCTACTAACACATATTAGTTAAATTGGTACAGCACTCTGACTCATGGGTGTAACAAAAGTAGCCTCTTAGAAGGCATGCCTCAAAATATGTTAATGACCCCAAAAAAACAATACCATGCAACCACTAGGGGTCAAACGTTTTTTTGTGATCCAGAAGTACGGTACACTGTAATCCCCAAGGCATTTTTAAATCAAATATGTATAGTAAGTTGCAATCAAAGTCAATGAAATTACTACTAAAAGGTTTTTGTGGTACTGACTCAAAACTAAATGAGAATTCACACCAACTACATTTTTTAAAGATATAATGAGAAATTAACTTGCTCTACTTCAGGTGGATTTTTGGGGAATTGTTTTTAATAAATGTGTTTTTGCATGTACAGTTGAAGTCAAAAGTTTACATACACCTTAGCCAAATACATTTAAACTCAGTTTTTCACAATTCCTGACCTTTAATCCTAGTAAAAATGCCCTGTCTTGTTAGGATCACCACTTTATTTAAAGAATATGAAATGTCAGGATAATAGTAGAGAGAATAATTTATTTCAGCTTTTACTTCTTTCATCAAATTCAAACACTCAATTAGTATTTGGTATCATTGCCTTTAAATTGTTTAACTTGGGTCAAATGTTTCGGGTAGCCTTCCACAAGCTTCACACAATAAGTTGGGTGAATTTTGGCCCATTCCTCCTGAAGGAGATGGTGTAACTGAGTCAGGGTTGTAGGCCTACTTGCTCGCACACGCTTTTTCAGTTCTGCTCACAAATCACACATTTTCGATAGGCTTGAGGTCAGGGCATTGTGATGGCCACTCCAGTACCTTGACTTTGTTGCCCTTAAGCCATTTTGCCACAACTTTGTAAGTATGCTTGGTGTCATTGTCCATTTAGAAGACCCATTTCCACCAAGCTTTAAACTTCCTGACTGATGTCTTGAGATGTTGCTTCAATATATCCACATAATTTTCCATCTTCATGATGCCATCTGTTTTGTGAAGTGCACCAGTCGCTCCTGCAGAAAAGCACCCCCACAACATGATGCTGCCACCCTCGCGCTTCACGTTTGGCATATTGTTCATCGGCTTACAAGCCTCCTCCTTTTTCCTCCAAACATAACGATGGTCATTATGGCCAAACAATTCTATTTTTGTTTCATCAGAGCTTTGTCCACATGTGCAGTTGCAAGCCGTAGTCTGGCTTTTTTATGGCGGTTTTAGAGCAGTGTCTTCTTCTTTGCTGAGCGGCCTTTCAGGTTATGTCGATATAGGACTTGTTTTACTGTGGATATAGATACTTTTGTACCTGTTTCCTCCAGAATCTTCATGAGGTCCTTTGCTATTGTTCTGGAATTTATTTGCACTTTTCGCACCAAAGTACGTTCATCTCTAGGAGCCAGAACGCGTCTCCTTCCTGAGCGGTATGATGGTTGCGTGGTCCCATGGTGTTTATTCTTGCGTATTATTGTTTGTATAGATGAACGTGGTACCTTCAGGTGTTTGGAAATTGCTCCCAAGGATGAACCAGACTTGTGGAGGTCTATAATTTTTTTTCTGAGTTCTTGTATTTCACCTTTATTTAACCAGGTAAGCTAGTTGAGAACAAGTTCTCATTTATAACTGCGACCTGGCCAAGATAAAGCAAGGCAGTGCGACACAAACAACAACACAGAGTTACACAACTAAACAAGCATACAGTCAATAACACAATAGGAAAAATAATCAAGTCTTTATACAGTGTGTGCAAATGGCGTGAGGAGGTAAGGAAATAAATAGGCCATAGTAGTGAAGTAATTACAATTTAGCAAATTAACACTGGAGTGATAGATGAGCAGATGGTGATGTGCAAGTAGAAATAATGGTGTGCAAAAGAGCATAAAAGTAAATAAAAACAATATGGGGATGAGGTAGGTAGATTGGGTGGGCTATTTACAGATGGCCTATGTACAGCTGCAGCGATTGGTTAGCTGCTCAGATAGCTGATGTTTAAAGTTAGTGAGGGAAATATAAGTCTCCAGCTTCAGCGATTTTTGCAATTCGTTCCAGTCATTGGCAGCAGAGAACTGAAAGGAAAGGCGGTCAAAGGGGGTGTTGGCTTTGGTGATGACCAGTGAGATATAACTGCAGGAGTGCGTGCTACGGGTGGGTGTTGTTATCGTGACCAGTGTGCTGAGATAAGGCGGAGCTTTACCTAGCATAGACTTATAGATGACCTAGAGCCAGTCAGTCTGGCGACAAATATGTAGCGAGGGCCAACCCACTAGAGCATACAGGTCGCAGTGGTGGGTGGTATAAGGGGCTTTGGTGACACACGGATGGCACTGTGATAGACTGCATCCAGTTTTCTGAGTAGAGTATTGGAAGCTATTTTGTAAATGACATCGCCGAAGTCGAGGATTGGTAGGATAGTCAGTTTTACGAGGTATCTTTGGTGGCATGAGTGAAGGAGGCTTTGTTGCGGAATAGGAAGCCGATTCTAGATTTAATTTTGGATTGGAGATGTTTAATATGAGTCTGGAAGGAGAGTTTACAGTCTAGCCAGACACCTAGGTATGTGTAGTTGTCCACATATTCTAAGTTAGAACCGTCCAGAGTAGTGATGCTAGTCGGGCGGGCGGGTGGGGGCAGCGAACGTTTGAAAAGCATGCATTTGGTTTTATTAGCATTTAAGAGCAGTTGGAGGCCACGGAAGGAGTGTTGTATGGCATTGAAGCTCATTTGGAGGTTAGTTAACACAGTGTCCAAAGAAGGGCCAGATGTATACAGAATGGTGTCGTCTGCGTAGAGGTGGATTAGGGAATCACCTGCAGCAAGGGCAACATTGTTGATATATACAGAGAAAAGTGTCGGCCCGGGAATTGAACCCTGTGGTACCCCCATAGAGACTGCCAGAGGTCCAGACAACAGGCCCTCCGATTTGACACACTGAACTCTGACTGAGAAGTAGTTGGTGAACCAGGCGAGGCAGTCATTTGAGAAACCATGGCTGCCGATAAGAATATAGTGATTGACAGAGTCGAAAGCCTTGGCCAGGTCAATGAAGACGGCTGCACTGTACTGTCTTTTATCGATGGATGTTATATCGTTTAGTATCTTGAGCGTGGCTGAGGGGCACCCGTGACCAGCTCGAAAACCGGATTGCACAGGGGAGAAGATGCGGTGGGATTCGAAATGGTCAGTGATCTGTTTATTAACTTGGCTTTTGAAGACTTTTGAAAGACAGGGCATGATGGATATAGGACTATAACAGTTTGGAACTAGAGTGTCTTGGCTGATTTCTTTAGATTTTCCCATGATATCAAGCAAAGAGGCACTGAGTTTGAAGGTAGGCCTTGAAATACATACACCCTTTACTGAAATGGTTGTTCCAATTTAAATGGCTTAGGTAGCTTCCTCTTAACCCTGGAAGTCATTATGAATAGAGGTTGCGGGTGAATACAAATTGTAGCTGTACGCCTTAACACTGGCTAGATTCCAATAGAAATTACACATCACTGCAAAGCCAACATAATGTGATTTACAGAAATCCTGGTTGGAAGGTTAATTTTACTATTTTCTTCTAGAAAAGAGTAAAAATAGAGAAAAACCTTTGAATGAGTAGGTGTGTCCAAACTTTTGACTGATACTGTATATATATTTTTTTAAACTAAAATTGCCTGATATTCATTCGTCACACCTGACAGCATGAGGTTGGTGCATGAAACTGAACATTTAAATCTACAGTAGGCAAAGCTATTACTGTAAAGACATACAGTATGTTAGAGTAATTTTTACAGGAGGCTTCCAGTTACAGTTAACAACCGTATTTTTCATCATTTTACACATAATGCATTACATTCTAGAGCATTAATTCTGTAAAACATATTTAAGGTATTGTATTGTGCATTCAACAGTGTTTTACTGTTGTCGTACAGTGTGTGCGTGAGTGAAGCAAGGGACAGAGGATGCTTTCTCTCCCCAAAATACCTGCCGTGAAGATTCCATCCGCTCCAGTCATTAGCTTTAAGAAGGAACCTTAATTCAAACTAATTACGAGCGATGAACAGGTGAACAAGCCACTGTGTTGTTGAGGAGAAGTAGGAGGGAGGGGAGAAGCATTTTAGGTACACTTGCTTAGGTGTACCTGGCTGGGGCTGGATTCATTAATATGAGCATTCTGCTGTCTGCTGCCAGCTAGTGTAGCTAACGCTGGGATGGAACTGTGGAACTGTCGGGAGCTAACCACAGCTTGTGGTGTAGTTAGTGAGTGAGTGAGTGAGTGAGTGAGTGAGTGAGTGAGTGAGTGAGTGAGTGAGTGAGTGAGTGAGTGAGTGAGTGAGTGAGTGAGTGAGTGAGTGAGTGAGTGAGTGAGTGAGTGAGTGAGTGAGTGAGTGAGTGAGTGAGAAAGGGTTCACACTGGGTTAAGGCTACACATTAGTGGTTGATGGAATTACAATTGACATTCCTACTCAAGTTAACATTCTAGTAATTCTAATTCCAAGGAGTTACCCCCATTATGTGCTTTCAAACATAGTGATAATGAATATACATTCTGTAAATAAAACTCACCGTAGTGGTTTTGACTCTGCCTCCTGGTTGTGTACAAGTCCATCCAGTTTCCTTGATTAAAAGGTCACAGCCCTCATCGTCCAGACATGGGACCATCTCACACCACTGTTTGGTCCGGACGATACTAGCTGTGGAGTGAGTGAGGGAGGGAGAAGAGAGATGGCGAGAGATAGGGAGAAATAGAGAGACATGGTTAACCTCATTTCGGAGGAGTCAAAACACACAACTCTCAGTGTTTAAAATAATAAGCAGGTATTTACATTATTTTCAGAATAATAGCATCTGAAAATAATGTAAATACCTGCTGATTGAGGCACTAAAAATAGTTGCCTTCTGGATATATTGCAAGAGTACATGATCTACCAAATAGTTAGCACACAGAGCCAGAGTACTATCAAATATTGTGGTTTTGTCACGCCCTGACTATTGAGAACCTTTTTATTCTCTATTTTGGTTAGGTCAGGGTGTGAGTAGGGGGGTGTTCCTATCTAGGTGTTTTATTTCTATGTTGGCCTGGTATGGTTCCCAATCAGAGGCAGTTGTTTATCGTTTTCTCTGATTGGGGATCATATTTAGGCAGCCATTTCCCCACTGTTTTTTGTGGGATCTTGTATTGAGTTAATGCATGTTGCACCGCTTATGTTACTGTTCGTTGTGTGTTTTGTTTTTGTAAGTTTCACAAAAATAAAGATGTGGAACTCAAAACACGCTGCGCCTTGGTCCGTCTCTCCACACTGCCGTGACAGGTTTACTGAAATCCGCTAGACCTACAGGTGTAAATCTTATTTTGATCACCATGTTGCAGGATAACTTTCCTGCAGTGTATTTGAGGTTAAAAAAGGCTTCTGAAGTTTGTCATTTCCACATTAAAATGTCAGACTTGAAAAATGTATCAACTCCTCAAAAAATCTCCAGAAATTAGAATCCACATAATAATTAACATTTCCTGTTGCTGCATGATTATTTTACTGCTTTAGCAAACTGGCTCAAATTAAGATCCTTCATCCAAAATATTATCATTGATTAGCCACAGAAATTGATGATTTTTCTACATCAGCCTTGTCTGGGGTTGTCTGAGTTTGTGGTGATGCACTTCTGAAACATGTACATGGGCAGAAAAGTGTACTTATCCTTATCCAGCTCGACTGTGGACAAATCAACAGATAGAGTACGGACTAATAATAAAACTTCTTCTGAAACCAACCAAACTGGCTGTTAAATCCCAGAGCTTTGTATTTGAGGTAGGCTCTTTGGCGTAGGGACTCATCATAAGCAAAAGTCTAATTTTAAAAAGTAGGACACAGTATTCCCACACCTGCACGCCTTCAGACAAATGGCACCCTCAACTAGCCTTCAGAGAGAGAGAGAGAGAGAGAGTTAGAGAGGGAAATAGAGAGATAGACATCTATAGAGAGAGAGATTTATTTCCCATCTGCAAATGAGATTGTGAAACAATGGGAGACGAACGAAACACAGAGGGTGAATTGTTGCAACAAAATACAGTGGGGAAAACAAGTATTTGACACACTGCCGATTTTGCAGGTTTTCCTACTTACAAAGCATGTAGAGGTCTGTAATTTTTATCATAGGTACACTTCAACTGTGAGAGACGGAATCTAAAACAAAAATCCAGAAAATCACATTGTATGATTTTGAAGTAATTAATTTGCATTTTATTTCATGACATAAGTATTTGATACATCAGAAAAGCGGAACTTAATATTTGGTACAGAAACCTTTGTTTGCAATTACTATATAACTACGATAAAGCTACGACAACATAAACGGGTCACAACTCCAGCAGCTCTGTCGCACACTGGGTATGTACATAGTCAATGGTAGGCTTCGAGGGGACTCCTATGGTAGGTACACATATAGCTCATCTCTTGTCAGTAGCACTGTTGACTACTTTATCACTGACCTCAACCCCGACTCTCTCAGAGCATTCACAGTCAGACCACTGACGCCCCCATCAGATCACAGCAAAATCACAGTCTACTTGAACAGAGCAATACTGAATCATGAGGCATCAAAGCCAAAGGAACTGAATAATTTTAAGAAATGCTATAGATGGAAGGAAACCTATCAAAAAACATTTAGGCAACAACAAATTCAATCCCTTTTAGACAACTTCCTGGACAAAACGTTTCACTGTATTAGTGAGGTGTACTGTAAACTTTGCAGTAAAAACCTAAACAGTATATTTGGCGCCTCAGCTTCCCAATCAAATCTAAAAAATTCTAACAGAAAACCAAAGAAAATGAACAAGAATGACAAATGGTTTGAGGAATAATGCAAAAATCTAAGAAAGATGTTGAGAAACCTATCTAACCAAAAACATAGAGACCCATAAAATCTAAGCCTACGCCTTCACTATGGTGAGTCACTAAAACAGTACAGAAATACACTATGGAAAAATAAAGAACAGCGCATCAGAAATCAGCTCAATGTAATTGAAGAATTCATAGACTAACCACTTGTGGGGAAATTGGAGAACACTAAACAAACAACACAAAGAGTTATCTATCCAAAACGGAGATGTATGGGGAAACCACTTCTCCATCTTTATGGACCTAAAACAAAGAACAAACAGCAAAAATGTATACAAGATCAAATATAAATCTTAGAATCAACTATTAAAGACTACCAGAACCCACTGGATTCTCCAATTACATTGAATGAACTACAGGACAAAATACAAACCCTCCAACCCAAAAAGGCCTGTGGTGTTGATGGTATCCTCAATGATGGTATTCTCAAAATCCTCTACCACAAATTCCAATTGGCTATACTTAAACTCTTTAACATCATCCTTAGTTCTAGCATCTTCCCCAATATTTGGAACCAAGGACTGATCACCCTAATCCACAAAAGTGGAGACAAGTTTGACCCCAATAACTACCGTGGGATATGCGTTAACAGCAACCTTGGGAAAATCCTCTGCATTATCATTAACAGCAGACTCGTACATTTCCTCAGTGAAAACAATGTACTGAGCAAATGGCAAGGTGGCTTTTTACCAAATTATCGTATGACAGACCACGTATTCCCCCTGCACAACCTAATTGATGATTGTGGACTTCAGGAAAGAGCAGAGGGAGCACCCCCCTATCCACATCGACAGGACAGTAGTGGAGAAGGTGGAAAGTTTTAAGTTCCTCAGCATACACATCATGGAAAACTGAAAATGGTCCACCCACACAGATAGCGTGTTGAAGAAGGAGCAACAGCACCTTTTCAATCTCAGGAGGCTGAAGAAACTTGGCTTGTCACCTAAAACCCTCACAAACATTTACAGATGCACAATCGAGAGCATCCTGTCGGGCTGTATCACCGCCTGGTAAGGCAACTGCTCCGTCCTCAAACGCAAGGCTCTTCAGAGGGTAGTGCGGTCTGCACAACGCATCACTGGGGGAAAACTACCTGCCCTCCAGGACTCCTACAGCACCCGATGTCACAGGAAGGCCACTGCCTGTTCACCCCACTATCATCCAGTAGGCGAGGTCAGTACAGGTGCATCAAAGCTGGGACCGAGAGACTGAAGAACAGCTTCTATCTCAAGGCCATCAGACTATTAAACAGCCATCACTATCACCGAGAGGCTGCTGCCTACATACAGACTTAAATCACTGGCCATTTAATAAATGGATTTAATAAAGGTATCACTAGTCACTTTAAATAATTCCACTTTAATAATGTTTACATACTCTACATTACACATCTAATATGTATATACTGTATTTTATGCCATCTATTGCATATTGCCTATGCACGGCCATCGCGCATCCATATACATATTCCATCCCCTTACATTGTGTGTATAAGGTAGTCGTTGCGAATTTGTTCGATTACTTGTTAGATATTACTGCGGAACTAGAAGCACAAGCATTTCACTACACTCGCATTAACATCTGCTAACCATGTGTATGTGACCAATAACATTTAATTTAATTTATTTTGGCAAACAAACAAACCAAAACAAAGGCTAAGTCTTCTCATGCTTTGATTTCAAAAAAGCTTTTGACTCATATTGGCATGAGGATCTGCTATACAAATTGATGGAAAGTGGTGTTTGGGGAAAAACATACGACATTATGAAATCCATGTACACAAACAACAAGTTATTGGTTAAAATTGGCAAAAAAACATACACATTTCTTTGGGGTGAGACAGGGAGGCAGCTTAAGCCCCACCCTCTTCAACATATATATATCAACGAATTGGCAAGGGCACTAGAACAGTCTGCAGCACCGGGCCTCACCCTAGTAGAATCTGAAGTCAAATGTCTACTGTTTGCGGATTATCTGGTGCTTCTGTCCACAACCAAGGAGGGCCTACAGAAGCACCTAGATCTTTTGAACAGATTCTGTCAGACCTTTGCCCTGACAAAAATAATGGTGTTCTAAAAAAGGTCAAGTTGCCAGGACCATATATACAAATTCCATCTGGACACCGTTTTGCCCTAGACTACACAAAACAACTATACATACCTCGGCCTAAACATCAGCGCCACAGATAAATTCCACAAAGCTGTGAACGAGCTGAAAGACAAGAAAATAAGGGCCTTCTAACATAAAATTTGACATACCAATTAGGATCTGGCAAAAAATACTTGAATCAGTTATGGAACCCATTGCCCTTTATGGTTGTTAGGTTTGGGGTCTGCTCACAAACCAAGACTTCACAAAATGGGTCAAACACCAAATTGAGACTCTGCATGCAGAATTCTGCAAAAATATCCTCCGTATACAATGTAAAACACCAAATAATGCATGCAGAGCAGAATTAGGCCAATACCAAAATCCAGAAAAGAGCCGTTAAAATCTACAACCTAAAAGGAAGCTATTTTCAAACCTTCCATAACTAAGCCATCACCTACAGAGAGATGAGCCTGGAGAAGAGTCCCCTAAGCAAGCTGGTCCTGGAGCTCTGTTCACAAACAGACTCCGCAGAGCCCCAGAACAGCACCACAATTAGACCCAACCAAATCATGAGAAAACAAAAAGAGAATAACTTGACAAATTGGAAAGAATTAACAAAACAACAGAGCAAACTAGAATGCTATTTGGCCATAAACAGAGAGTACACAGTGGCAGACCCAAACTGACCCACATTTCAGGAAAACTTTGACTATGTACAGACTCAGTGAGCATAGCCTTGCTATTGAGAAAGACTGCATTAGGCACACCTTGCTCTCAAGAGAAGACAGGCTATGTGCACACTGCCCACAAAATTAGGTGGAAAGTGAGCTGCACTTCCTAAACTCCTGCCAAGTGTATGACCATATTAGAGACACATATTTCCTTCAGAGTACACAGATCCACAAAGAATTTGAAAACAAATACAATTTTGAAATACCACAGTCTGTCATCACGGCAGCAATATTTGTAACCTGTATGCCACAAGAAAAGGGCAACCAGTGAAGAACAAACACCATTGTAAATGTATTTTCCCTTTTGTACATGAACTATTTGCACATAATATGACATTTGAAATGTATTTATTCTGTGTAATGTTTACTGTCATTTTTTGGGGGGTTTATTTCACTTTTGTTTATTATCCTCTTCACTTGCTTTGGCAATGTTAACATATGTTTCCCATGCCAATACAGCCCTTACATTGAAATGTAATAGAAATTGAGAGAGAGAGAGAGAATTGATGCAATTGCAATGTTATTTTGTGTATCACCAAATTAGCTTGAGATGATTTTACTGCAACACTGCTCACTGCATCCAAAGTGCTTGATGCAGGCGTTTCAAAAAGCTGTCTGTCAAATATAAGCTCCCTGCCCGCTCAGTCTGTAATTTCAAACATCCTGGTAGTTAGCCATGAGAGAAAAAGTTATTTTTAGGACCTTTAACACTGTCAGTGTTGCTTTAAACACTGGAGAATTTGCTGTGTGACTGTAACTTCCAAAGGTCAGCTTGAATTTCTATTAGAATCCAGCATAGATCATAGAAGCAGTTCCCTCTTATTCATGAGACTAGATATCACAAATGTACTCTAAAAAACATGTTCTGTGAAGCTTTACAATGATGAATGTCATTCTAAGATTAAACAACATTGCAAAACACTCGTGATTCTCATTGCCACATTCTGCAATCAATTTAATGAATGTTTTACTTCTGAATTGTTCCATTGCAATGAGAACCACACTGTAGCTATTTGTATCAACACAAAAAACACTTGAACCCAACTCAGCAACCAAATCAGGAGTGTCGTAACATAACACGCCTTCAGACAAAAGGCCTAATCAGTCCTAATTGTGGATCTAATAGAGAAATGTCGAGCACGAGTAATCAATGCTCAATGGGATCCGCTTCAGGCCTGTATTCAAACGAGCATCTCTTTCAGGCCTGTATATTGCGTCGCGTCTCTTTCTCTCCCTGTGCTGTGGTTGTTCACACAATGACCACACAAGAGCACTCAATTATGCCCCTTGACAGGCTTCTCTTGCTTTACATTCACATTCATGCACGCTCGCTCACACATTCTCACTCAAACTCTACATTAAAAAAAATATGTACCTATATTTAAATAGACATGGTAGTTAAGTACACATTTCTATTTACAATGACGGCCAAAACCGGCCAAACCCGAACGACGCTGGGCCAATTGTGTGCCGCCCAATCACGGCCTGTTGTGATACAGCCTGGATTCGAACCAGAGTGTCTGTAGTGACGCCTCCAGCACTGAGTTGCAGTGCCTTAGACCGCTGCGCAACTCAGGAGCACAACATTTTGGGCCCCCGTCAGCCGCTAGCAGTCATAGACAGATAAATCAATCCCACGCAAAACGCGGAGGCGCTGTTCATGATGGACACGTTTCAGGAGAAAAAGTCATCGAGCTCAGCCCTCGGAGGAAAGAAAAAAAAAGAGAAAGAGAGAAAAATTGAAAAATGTCCATTCACTGTGAAATGGGAAACCTGTTGGGAGTTTTTCTCAAGGACTCGCCAAGACAGACGACCCTCAATTGATAAAGACATGGTGTGTCTGGTGCGTGTCCTAAATGGCAACCTATTCCCTACACATTGCACTACTTTTGATCAGAGCCCTACGGAAAAGGGTTCCATTTGTGACACCGCCATTGGTACTGTTGACTAACCCCATTCCGTACAAATTTGCGCAACCGTGGCATTCAAACGAGGCTGTACGTTCAATTGTGACGTGTCATGACGTAACGTGCAGCACGCACAATGCAACTCATTCTGTGTCGTGCAGCCTCTCTTCTCTGGCAGACTAAAACAAGAAAGGGATGTGGTAAGGGGGATACCTAGTCAATTGTACGACTGAATGCATACATTTTTTTGCGTCATCATTGCAAGCCATCATGACTCTCAAAAGCCGTGACAGCCGCTGTTTACTTCTGCAGAAAACTTTAGCGCCGCCCTAAACACCTGATTCAAATTCGACACAAACCTTCAAATAGGTATGTAATGACACATTATATAAACTCTTTATAGTGTTTTATTTCAATTTTACAGGTGATAAGTTGGACAGATCGGGTGGAAAAAGACTTTTCCCACCCAACATATCTCCTCTTTTCACTATCATGCAGTAGGTTTCGCTTCCCCACCCACCATTTCCCCACCCACACGCACCCACGAACACAGGCACAACACATCTGACAACATTTGAATCAGATTCAGCCTGCATCTGTAACACCCTCCACATGTCATGATGCCATTCATTCTACTGGCATTCCTGTGTGTTACGGTTTTCCTCCTCCTCTTCATCCGAAGAGGAGGAACAGGCATTGAACCAAAATGCAGCGGAGTTTGAAGACATGATTTATTAAAGAAAAAACACGAAAACACAAACTTGACTAAACTAACAAAACAACAAACGGTGTAGACAGACCTGGACGACGAACTCACATAAACACGAAGAACGCACAAACAGGGGAAATAGCCTACACATAAAAATGACGATGAACAAACAAACCGAACAGTCCCGTATGGTGCGACAAACACTGACACAGGAGACAACCACCCACAACGAACACTGTGAAACAACCTACCTAAATATGACTCTTAATTAGAGGAACGCCAAACACCTGCCTCTAATTAAGAGCCATACCAGGCAACCCATAAACCAACATAGAAACAGAAAACATAGAATGCCCACCCAAACTCACGTCCTGACCAACTAACACATACAACAAACTAACAGAAATAGGTCAGGAACGTGACACTGTGTCGTGTCTTTGGCTATGGCCGGATTAAGTGATATGACATGCTATTCTATAAAATAATTTCTCTGTAATTAATATTATCTGATTAAGCTAATCATGTAAATGTAATTAACTAGAAAGTCGGGGCACCACGAAAGAATGTTTATAGAGCTGTTATCTTCCGAATAAACTCTTAAAGACCTGGTAGTCTTTTACATCAGTAGCATTCAATTATTAATCGTCACCTTATTCAGTCTATTCTGAAAGTTGTAAATTCTTGGTTAACAAGTTGAATCAGCAATACAAAATTTGGTTTAATTATTTATTTACTAAATACCTAAACAATCACACGGAATTACACACACCCAGGATGGGTCATACAAGAAACACGTCCCTGGTGGACGGAACCGTTATGACGGCTGGTTACACAAAGAGAGGGGGTTGGGCTTGAATGAAATAGCGGGAAGACTGAGGAACAAAAAGGCTTTCATTCAAGCCCAACCCCTTTACAAAATAAATGGTCTATTGATTCTGTATCCTCACAACAAAATCTGCAGAGCTTCGATGATTTTATGCCCCAAATATGGTGACAAGAATTCTATATCATAATTTTAGCTGAAAAGCACGAAGTCTTGAATCTTGCGTTGTTTTATATATCAACTCATATACCCTGTACCATGGAATCGGTACATCAAAAATCTCTTCCCAACTATTTTGCAATCTGTATGGCACAGTCAAGGGCAAGCGGTGTTATGAAATAAAAAACACTCCCCCAACACTCCCCTCTTCCCAGCCCAGTCCAGTAGATGTCATTTGGTTGAGGGAACGTACCTGTGGATGAGTTCATGTGGCGGTAATAAAAAGTGGAATAACATCATTACACCCACGGTGGGACACTGTGAAATGGTATATCACACTTATGTCAACCAGCCTGAGAGAGGGCTGAGATGATAAATCCTGGCTAACATAGAGAGAAGACGTGATGAGAGAGGGAGGGCCTGGAAATGCTGATCTACCAAAGCCTGCGATAGGATGGGGACGGACACAGCAGGAGTCTCTGTACTGATGCTAGATCTGCTCACATAAATATAGCTAGGAACCATCTATTATAGCTGATAGGGCCAGCATCAGCGGTTAAAGCCTACATCTGGACTGTTGCTGATGGTGTACTACCAAAAAGAATGTTTCAAGATGTCATGGCTCTCTCCGTCTTTCTGTTATCTGTGTCTTTCTACATCACACACACACTGACTTAAATACACACAAACATCTCTAAGTTGTCCTTTTTTCTGAATCCATGCCCACGCCTTCAACCACTCCTCACCATCAATAGGGACAAACCCAGTATCTGGGACAAACCCAGTATCTCACTCATTTTCTACCACGCTCCTATGCTATGAGCATGACACACTCATCCAATATGTGTACGTGTATTCCATTTGTATGTGTGTGTGTGTATGCCTACAGTATGTGTGTGTTATGTGCATGCATGTGTGTGCGTACATCTTCGCGCGCGCGTGTTCAATGGTCTGCGGGCTTTCTTTCGTCTGTGTGCTCAGACTGACTGTGCATCAGGAATAAACAAATCCTAGCTTTGAAATTAGCCACAAGCGTCTCTCTCTCTCTCTCTCTCTCTCTCTCTCTCTCTCTCTCTCTCTCTCTCTCTCTCTCTCTCTCTCTCTCTCTCTCTCTCTCTCTCTCTCTCTCTCTCTCTCTCTCTCTCTCTCTCTCTCTCTCTCTCTCTCTCTCTCTCTCTCTCTCTCTCCTCTCTCTCTCTCTCTCTCTCTCTCTCTCTCTCTCTCTCTCTCTCTCTCTCTCTCTCTCTCTCTCTCTCTCTCTCTCTCTCTCTCTCTCTCTCTCTCTCTCTCTCTCTCTCTCTCTCTCTCTCTCTCTCTCTCTCTCTCTCTCTCTCTGATTTGCATATGATTATTCCACCCATTTGCTGGCTTAATGAATGTCTTGTGTTAAAACCTTTTAAAGCCTGAGGTTGTACGGCATTGAATTTGTGTCCTAAATAGCTCCGTCACTCACGAAGCTTCGAGAGGCTGTGATAACGAGATAGCATGCCGACACACAATCGTAATAATCCTTGTTTTCCTATGCGTTTAGTGGTGGCCCACGCGTCCCTGGAGAGGTTTTTGTGACAACTTATGATCTTAATAAATATGTTATTATCAATGATATCAAGGATATGAAATACTGTATGGCGATATTGTGTGTGCAATAAAGGAAGACTGAGAAATGCAGGCTATATTATAAGATTGTTACTGGTCATATTTTTACTAGGCATTTAGTATTGACCTTGAGTTGTGACATACTGTATGTATAGGTTGGTTATTGGATACAGTATGATGTAAATGTACTGTAGATGTTAGTGGTTCAATATCCAAAGGTTTCGTTTCAAGCCTTTGGAACATTTCTACAATGTAGCATAGCACAGAGTTTTTGTAGGTGCCATTTTGGTCCATAATTGGCAGTTCTTTGACATGCCAGAGCTCATGGTGTCTGCCAGTGCCCACGGCGTGTGTGTGTGTGTGTGTGTGCGGTCGTGCGTGCATGTGTGCGTGTGCGTGTGTGTGTGTGTGTGTGTGGTGTCTGTGAGCAGGGATGTGAGGTCTTCAGTGATATCGTACACTTGCAGATGTGCTCTGACATCCCCCCCCTCCAAACACACACGCACACACATAGCCTGAAGATGCAGTAAGCCAGAGGAGGGAATGTCAACCTGAACAGGAGTCTTCGCCGATAGAGATCATTTAATAATAACTCCGGTCTGCTGGGATCTCCGTCACTACATATGCACCTGACAGACAGCAAGCCCCGTCGGCTGCTCCTTCGCAAACATTGAAAGATTTTGCCATTCAGTTTTTTTCATTTTATATATCAAGCCATTATGTGTAATGTGTTATACATACTTTTATGCTCAGAAAGAAATATAATAATATATACAGTACCGGTCAAATGTTTTAGAACACCTACTCATTCAAGGGTTTTTCTTTATTTTACTATTTTCTACATTGTAGAATAATAGTGAAGAAGACATCAAAACTATGAAATAACGCATATTGAATCATGTAGTAACCAAAAAAAGTGTTAAACAAATCAAAATATATTGTACAGTATATTTGAGATTCCTCAAAGTATCCACCCTTTGCCTTGATGACAACTTTGCAAACTCTTGGCATTCTCTCAACTAGCTTCACCTAGAATTATTTTTTAACAGTCTTGAAAGATTTCCCACATATGCTGAGTATTTGTTGGCTGCTTTTCCTTCACTCTGCAACCAGCATTTTGTGTCTCAGCTCCTGCTTTGTCCAGTTTCTCTTTTTCTCTGTATTTTTTTACCCTTGCCTGTCTTGACCCTGTACCCACCCGCCTGACCCCTCTGCCTGACCCTGAGCCTGCCTGCCGTACTGTACCTTTGCACCACCTCTGGATTATCAACCCCTGCTTGCCTTGACCTGTCGTTTGCCTGCCCCTGTTGTTACAATAAACATTGTTACTTCACACAGTCTGCACTTGGGTCTAACCTTGGTACCTGATACCTAACACAGCCTGGAGATGTGTCCTGGGTCATTGTCCTGTTGAAAAACAAATTATAGTCACACTAAGCGCAAACAAATGGGCATATTGCTGTAGAATGCTGCGGAAGCCATGCTGGTTAAGTGCTCCTTGAATTCTAAATAAATCACTGACAGTGTCACCAGCAAAGTACCATCACACCTCCTCCTCCATGCTTCACGGTGGGAACAACACATGCGGAGATCATTCGTTCACCTACTCTGCTTCTCACAAAGACAGGGCGGTTGCAACCAAAAATCTCCAATTTGGACTCATCAGACCAAATGACAGATTTCCATCGGTCTGATGTCCATTGCTCGTGTTTCTTGGTCCAAGCAAGTCAGTTCTTCTTATTGGTGTCCTTTGGTAGTGGTTTCTTTGCAGCAATTCAACCATTAAGGCCTGATTCACAGTCTCCTCTGAACAGTTGATGTCGAGATGTCTGTTACTTGAACTCTGTGAAACATTTATTTGGACTGTAATCTGAGGTGCAGTTAATTGCCCATTTCTGAGGCTGGTATCTCTAATGAACTCATCCTCTGCAGCAGAGGTAACTCTGGGTCTTCCATTCCTGTGGCGGTCCTCTCGAGAGCCAGTTTCATCATTGACAGTTGACAGTTTTTGCGACTGCACTTGAAGAAACTTTCAAAGTTCTTGAAATGTTCCGGATTGACTGACCATTATGTTCTAAAGTAATGATGGACTGTCGTTTCTTTTTGCCTATTTGAGCTGTTCTTGCCTTAATATGGGCTTGGTCTTTTCCCAAATAGGTGTCATGCCCTGACCATAGAGAGCTGTTTAATTCTCTATGTTGGGTGGGTCAGGGTGTGATTTAGGGTAGGTTATCTAGGGGAATTGCATATCTATGTTGGACTGATATGGTTCCCAATCAGAGGCAGCTGTTTATCGTTGTCTCTGATTGGGGATCATATTTAGGTAGCCATTTCCCCATTGTATTTGTGGGATCTTGACTTTGTTTGTGTGTAGTTGCTTTCTGCACTGCATGTAGCTTCACGTTTCGTTTATTCGCTTTATTTTTTTTGTGCTTTAAGTTTTCTCTTCCAAATAAAAGGATGGAAACATACCACGCTGCATCTTGGTCTACTCCTTATAACAATTGTGACAATAGGGCTATCATCTGTATACCAACCCTACCGTGTCACAACACAACTGATTGGCTCAAACGTATTAAGAAGGAAAGAAATTCCACAAATACACTTTTAACAAGGCACACCTGTTAATTGAAATGCATTTCAATCCACCTCATGAAGCTGGTTGAGAGAATGCCAAGCGTGTGTAAAGCTGTCATCAAGGCACAGGGTGGCTACTTTGAAGCATCTCAAATATAATATATATACACTGCTCAAAAAAATAAAGGGAACACTAAAATACCACATCCTAGATCTGAATGAATGAAATATTCTTATTAAATAGATTTTTTTTACATAGTTGAATGTGCTGACAACAAAATCACACAAAAATGATCAATGGAAATCAAATTTATCAACCCATGGAGGTCTGGATTTGGAGTCACACTCAAAATTAAAGTGGAAAACCACACTACAGGCTGATCCAACTTTGATGTAATGTCCTTAAAACAAGTCAAAATGAGGCTCAGTAGTGTGTGTGGCCTCCACGTGCCTATATGACCTCCCTACAACGCCTGGGCATGCTCCTGATGATGTGGCGGATGGTCTCCTGAGGGATCTCCTCCCAGACCTGGACTAAAGCATCCGCCAACTCCCGGACAGTCTGTGCTGCAACGTGGCGTTGGTGGATGGAGCGAGACATGATGTCCCAGATGTGCTCAATTGGATTCAGGTCTGGGGAACGGGCGGGCCAGTCCATAGCATCAATACTGCTGACACACTCCAGCCACATGAGGTCTAGCATTGTCTTGCATTAGGAGGAACCCTGGGCCAACCGCACCAGCATATGGTCTCACAAGGGGTCTGAGGATCTCATCTCGGTACCTAATGGCAGTCAGGCTACCTCTGGCGAGCACATGGAGGGGGGGACTGACCCAAAGACTGACCCATCGCCAAACCGGTCATGCTGGAGGATGTTGCAGGCAGCAGAACGTTCTCCACGGCGTCTCCAGACTCTGTCACGTCTGTCACATGTGCTCATGTGCTCAGTGTGAACCTGCTTTCATCTGTGAAGAGCACAGGGCGCCAGTGGCTAATTTGCCAATCTTGGTGTTCTCTGGCAAATGCCAAACGTCCTGCACGGTGTTGGGCTGAAAGCACAACCCCCACCTGTGGACGTCGGGCCCTCATACCACCCTCATGGAGTCTGTTTCTGACCGTTTGAGCAGACACATTCACATTTGTGGCCTGCTGGAGGTCATTTTGCAGGGCTCTGGTACTGCTCCTCCTTGCACAAAGGTGGAGGAAGCGGTCCTGCTGCTGGGTTGTTGCCCTCCTACGGCCTCCTCCACCTCTCCTGATGTACTGGCCTGTCTCCTGGTAGCGCCTTCATGCTCTGGACACTACGCTGACAGACACAGCAAACCTTCTTGCCACAGCTCGCATTGATGTGCCATCCTGGATGAGCTGCACTACCTGAGCCACTTGTGTGGGTTGTAGACTCCGTCTCATGCTACCACTAGAGTGAAAGCACCACCAGCATTCAAAAGTGACCAAAACATCAGCCAGGAAGCATAGGAACTGAGAAGTGGTCTGTGGTCACCACCTGCAGAACCACTCCTTTATTGGGGGTGTCTTGCTAATTGCCTATAATGTCCATCTTTTGTCTATTCCATTTGCACAACAGCATGTGAAATTTATTGTCAATCAGTGTTGCTTCCTAAGTGGACAGTTTGATTTCACAGAAGTGTGATTGACTTGGAGTTACATTGTGTTGTTTAAGTGTTCCCTTTATTTTTTTGAGCAGTGTATATAGAAAGTAAGTTGTTGGTAGTCCCCTGAGTTTCTCCTGGTCAGGTTCAAATGTAGCCATGTACTGTTAAGAGATTGCTGTATAATATGGCCTTGTTTAGGTCACAAGGTACGGAAAAACAATTGAACCTTGTCGTTAGCCATCCTAGAATTATAATTCCTATGGAGGACACACAGGCAGAAACAACAAGACAGCATACCAGTACACGTAGCAATGTACTGGTGTTCCTGTTCACACTCAGGCTCCCAGATGTGTCAGCTCGATGGTTAACTTGTTAATGAAGAACCTATACAGCTGGGCTAAACCAATGCCCCCTCAGGACCCAACACATTACACTCAACCCCCATCTCTCTCTCTCTTGCTCGCTCTCTCTCTCTTCTCTTTCTCTGTGTGTCTCTCTGTCTTTCTATCTCTCTCTGTCGCTCCCTCATTCCTTCCCTTTTTACCCCCTCTCCCTCCCTCCTCCCTCTCTCTGTTCTTTCGCAGTCTCGCTCTCCTCTCTCTTGTGTGAATCAGGCAATTTAGCCTCTATTGACCTCTCCGTACCAACCAAATCCACTATAAAGGATGCATAACCTTTTGCTTGGCAGATTTCCCACATAACCAGTGTTTATTCCCTATTCTCACCACATAATACACAAAGACTGCTGAACACTAAACAGCATTCAATTATGAAACAAGTAGCTCTGAAACTGAACGGCAACAACTATTTCTACTAGACTATGGACAAAAAGCTAGAAGGAATCACAGATCTTCTCAAAAACGTTTGGGGAAGAGCATTTAATTTAAAGTTTTCTAACCTTCACATCCTCTCTTTCAATATTCAACTGTGTACCATGAAAGGGACAGTGATGTTTGATTTATACTGTATGACATGATATACAGAAGTGATGGGGGGAGAAAAAAATCACTACAGCTTCATATTGCAATATTATTTTTGTAAGATATTATATAGAGTAATTATACACACTGAACAAAAATATAAATGCAACATGCAACAATTTCATCGATTTTACTGAGTTACCGTTCATATAAGGAAATCAGTCAATTGAAATAAATTCATTAATATAAATTGCCTAATCTATGGATTTCACATGACTGGGAATACAGATATGCATCTGTTGGTCACAGAAAACGAGTCTGTATCTGGTGTGACAACCATTTGCCTCGTGCAGCGCGACACATCTCCTTCTCATAGAGTTGATCAGGCTGTTGATTGTGGCCTGTGGAATGTTGTCCCACTCCTCTTCAATAGCTGTGCGATGTTGCTGGATATTTGCGGGAACTGGAACACGCTGTCGTATGCGTAGATCCATAGCATCCCGAACATGCTCAATGGGTGACTTGTCTGGTGAGAATGCAGGCCATAGAAGAACTGGGACATTTTCAGCTTCCAGGAATTGTGTACAGATTCTTGCGATATGGGGCCGTGCATTATCATGCTGAAACATGAGGTGATGGCGGCAGATTAATGGCACGACAATGGGCCTCAGGATGTCGTCACGGTATCTCTGTGCATTCAAATTGTCATTGATAAAATGAAATTGTGTTCATTGTCAGTAGCTTATGCCTGTCCATACCATGGGGCAAACCACTGGCCCACACAACGCCACACACGCTGTTTGCCATCTGTCCGGTACAGTTGAAACCGGAATTAATCCGTGAAGAGCATACTTCTCCAGTGTCCTGACTGGTTGCATCACTGCCTGGTATGGCAACCGCTCGGCCTCCAACCGCAAGGCACTACAGAGGGTAGTGCGAACGGCCCAGTACATCACTGGGGCCAAGCTTCCTGATCCAGGACCTCTACACCAGGCGGTGTCAGAGGAAGGCCCTAAAAATTGTCAAAGACTCCAGCCACCCTAGTCATTGACTGTTCTCTCTGCTACCACACAGCAAGCGATACCAGAGTTCCAAGTCTAGGTCCAAGAGGCTCCTAAATAGCTTCCACCCCCAAGCCATAAGACTCCTGAACAGCTAGTCAAATGGCTACCCAGACTATTTACATCCACCCCTCCGGAACGCTGCTGCTACTCTCTGTTATTATGTATGCATAGTCACTTCACCGTTTTCCACAATTGTTTACACACGTTTGCTGAATATTTGTCCCATTTTCCCTAAACACAAAACCACAAACACAAAATTCAAAACTCTACAAATCTCTAGCAAAGCAAACACTGCATTCAAAACTGTTTTATCTCTTCCCAAAATGATTTTTCACATCAAAATGACACACACACGCGCCATATGAATAGATCTGTCTACCAACCAACAACACACTGATGTGCTCAACAGAAAACACTACTATGAATATCCCATCAGTAGGTTTATGCCTTTTGCATTTTCAGTGTTATACTGTAGCCGATTGTAAAAGTCTGTTACAGTAATGTAGACCTACTCAAATATACATAAATAAACACACACAAATGCAATACAGTAACAAAAACATTGTCATTTATTTCCAACAGGAGAAAAACAGGAAAAAACAGGGTAAGATAAAGTGTTTTCTGTACAAAATGTTAAAAAATTAAAGTGGCAAATTTTTTCTAACAAAGAAAGACAAAAACACATGCAAAATATAAGAAAAAAGACATGAGGCTGCATCCCGCCTCCTATTTAGGTCTGGCCACAGCACCTCATCTACATCACAAGCGATGTTCTCCCTGGCTTAACAGCGGGGAAAGAATCTTCTGGAGTGACGGATCCAGCCACCGAAAACACCCACATCAACTTCACCACATGCATCCTCCATTGCCTGGAGAAGAGGCCTGCGTGCGAGGGGATGGCGGTCATACACCTTCCATCGCCATACCGACAAAAAACCTCTTCAATTGGGTTTAGGAATGGGAATATGGTGGGAGGTATAGAACAATACATTGTAGGTGGTCGATGAACCAGTTGTGGACCAGAGCAGCTCGGTGGAAACTCACGTTGTCCCAGATGACAACATACCTGGACTGCTCTGGTCCACCCCTCTGCTCGGCTGGAATGAGGATGCCATGTAGTGTGTCCAGGAATGTGATGAGAAGGGCGGTGTTGTAGGGACCATGGTTGGCATGGTGATGGAGGACTCCTTGCTGGCTAACGGCTGCACACATGGGGATATTCCCTCCACGCTGTCCAGGGACATTCACAATGGCACCGTGGCCAATAATGTTCCGTCCCTGTCCCCTTCTTTTGTCTAGGCTGAAGCCAGCCTCATCAATGTAAATGTAAACGTGCTGAATTGCAGCGGCATCCAGCTCCAAGACTCTCTGAAACAGACAAGACAATATGTGACATAGACCTAGAGCAGTCAATATGGTGAGACACAATACACTGGATTACAGTACTGTAATGTGTCTACATAGTGCTGATATGATAGTAAATTCACAGTATAGTACTTACTTGCACATATTCATAGCGCCGTTCTTCAACTCTCTCTCTGAGTTTCGCTCAAATGGCACCTTGTAGACCTGCTTCATCCGGATTCGGTTGCGCTGTAATACACGGTCCAATGTAGACAAGCCCACCGGGTGAATGTTATTGAATATTGTGTTGTCTGCAGTTATGTGGTTCTGGATTTCTCGTAGTCTAATGGTATTGTTTGCCACCACCATGTTCACAATAGCGGTCTCCTGTTCTGGTGTGAACAGCCGGTGTCTTCCACCATGGCCTGGCCGTCTCTCAGGTCTGCAGATGATCCACAAATATGACATGATTGATTACAGTAAGCAAAAATAATCCTTTTTCTTTCAATATGAAATGACATTACTGTAACATTGGCTAACAATCACTGAGTAACATAGGCCTACTAGTAGGCCTATGTTACTTACCGGTTGTCATTTGTCATTTTCATTTCTGAATGTACGGATGATAGACGCAACCGTGTAGTGGCTCAGGTTGGGTTGTACTCTCTGCCCAGCCTCCCTCATACTCAATCCATGGTTGAGCACATGGTCAACCAATGTGGCCCTGATCTCATCTGAGACAACTGTGCTTCTTCGTCCTCTTCCTCCTCTTCCTCTCACTCCTTCACCTCTAGCTCTTGCTTCACCATTAACTTCCATTTTCCTCCAGAACAGGAGAGCTCATCTGTGGCCTTTTATAGTGCTAAAGCTCTGATTTCTAAGTTAACAATTCAGCAACTAGTGTTTACACCTGTGAGGAGTGGGTGTTGCCAATTGGTGTACAGAGCTTGGCATTGTGATTGGCGTTGCTTTCCAAAGGGACTGAAGATATTTTACTTTTTAATGTTGTGCCTAATGTAGAGAACTGTGTGTAGTGTTTTGCAAAAAGTGTGATTTAGAATTGAACACTGAGTGTAAAGCAGGAATTGTGCTTTCAAATTTGCAGACTTGGTTTAGGTATTTGGTACTTGAGTTTCAGGTTTCGGTAATAGCGTTTCAAGTTCCAATTGTAATGTGTAAACAATTGGGTAAAACGGTAAATATTCTGCTGAGATTTTCTATATTTTTCAATCTGGTTAGTGCAGAAATGCACAACATTTCTATCATTCTGTTTTGAATATGTTTTTAACAGTTTTGGAAACAGTGTGTTAGCATTTGAATACATGTGCTGCAAATATATAGTTTTGCAGGTGGTGGAGTATGAATGACAAAAGAGTTCATGGATTTCAGAGAATGTGGTCATTGAATGCATTTTGTGTGAAAGCAATAATTCCCAGTTTGATCCACATACACTTCTGTTTCGCTGACTGTGTGAAGAGTTGTGACAATGTGACTTCAGTTTTGACCAATGCATGCTAACAATTGAAAAAAACTGTAAAGCCTCCTTTTGTTAAAAACGGATATAAAAATGATTCCAAGATCTCCATAACGATACAGAGCAGTAATAAACAGAATGATTGACTGTGGCAATAGCTCCTGTACAAACTGTAAATCCAGGCCGCACTGCGTATTTCAAAAGTAACAACGGTTAAACTGTTAAATGTTCCATGTTCCTCCTCTGCTCTGAATTCCTAGGGTCTCTATTAAGAGTGAGTGATGCCCCGGCTCCAGCTGTATCCCAGAGCCGCTGACAGTCCGGTGAGAGTCAGAGAGGATGAGAGAAACGAAGAGGAGGTACAGGTTTCCTGGGCCCCCAGCGGTCTTGACCCAGTTAAGACGGGTTCTGTGACTGATGAACGACGCAGAAACCAGCAAAGCCTCTATTGAGACAATGAATGAGGAGGGAGCAGTGTGTGTGTGTGTGTGTGTGTGTGTGTGTGTGTGTGTGTGTGTGTGTGTGTGTGTGTGTGTGTGTGTGTGTGTGTGTGTGTGTGTGTGTGTGTGTGTGTGTGTGTGTGTGTGTGTGTGTGTGTGTGTGTGTGTGTGTGTGTGTGTGTGTGTGTGTGTGTGTGTTAGGTGTGCAGCACAACAGGGAGGGAGAGCATTAGGGTCTGTATGTCACATGATTGGGTAAGCTGTTGTGTTGTGCATCCCCAGCCAGCACTGATGTCGATGTCGATTTCTGATCTTTTAACTTTGCCCTAACACTTTTGGTGGGTAAGTAAGAATGGACCAGAATGCATCATTCCCCCTTGCTTGGAAAGTTTTCAGTTAAAGATATAAATCTGATCTGATTCGTGGACACACACAAACACATATAAACACACACACACACACACACACACACACACACACACACACACACACACACACACACACACACACACACACACACACACAGCCGTAGTGCGTCACAAAGCACAAAAGAATAGCTTTAACATGCTTCCTTATTATCCTATTTTTATCTTGACTGTTAAAGTTCAAGAAACATCTCAAAACTTTCCACTCAAGTCCAACTACTTCAATACTCCTTACCTCTGAAGCCCTCTGTCAATGTCTCTGTCTGAAAGGCCCATTGAGGTTAATGAACAGAAGCAGTAGATGGACGCAGAAAAACAAGGACAGACTGATTAAAACGTGGCTAACGTGGCAGAGACCCACAGACACACCATCAACGGCTAATTAGGATAATTGGATATGCCCACCACACAAAGATGACATCTCGTAATTATCCCAAAAGGACGCCTAGAAGCACTGAGAGGGAATGTGTGTAAGTGTGTGTGTCTGCGTACATGCCCGTGTGTTTCTGCTTGCAATGCATGCATGCATGAGTGTGCTTGCGTGTGTGTGCGTGTGTGTGTGTGTGTGCGCGTGCGCATGCGCGTATGTGTGTGTGTAACAGACCAGATAATGCCTGTAGCCCTGAGTAAGCCAACCGGAGAGTTTAACTTGACATTTAGAAGGATCAGTCTGGATCAATAGGAAAGGTTAGGGAGACAACGGCCCACAGGTGTTTTGATGGTAAAAAAAAAAGAGGAGGGGAAACAGTCTGAATATGACTTTCTCGATCTGCGATCTCTGACCGATTTCTATCCACATAGATTGAAAACAACACCGAGCAAGTCAGAAGGGATTAAGGGGGTTTCGATGGTAATGGTGATTGTGATGCAGGAGATGAGCCCAGGCTTACAATGTCCAGAGGAATAATAAATCGGGTGCAACCACATTCTTGTGTTTCTAGTGCCAACAGTGCAGTGATACCGAACAATAGAAAACAATACGCACAGATCCCAAAAATATAAACGAAGAACGAGATATCCGAATGAGCATATGTATAGCACGGTGTGTATATTCCGTATGGACAGTATATGAATAGAAAAGGTGCGTACAGCAGTATTTATATAGGATGAGCCTTGACTAGAATACAGTATATGCAGTGGTAAGAAAAAGTATGTGAACCCTTTGGAATTACCTGGATTTCTGCATAAATTGGTCATAAAAATGTGATCTTATCTTCATTTAAGTCACAACAATAGACAAACACGGTCTGCTTAATCTAATAACACACAAACAATTATGCGTTTTCATGTCTTTATTGAACACACCGTGTAAACATTCAAGGTGCAGGGTGGGAAAAGTATGTGAACGCATGGATTTAATAACTGGTTGACTGTCCTTTGTCAGCAATAATCTCAACCAAACGTTTTCTGTGGTTGTGGATCAGACTTGCAC
Organism: Salvelinus fontinalis; assembly: GCF_029448725.1. Classification (NCBI taxonomy): domain Eukaryota; kingdom Metazoa; phylum Chordata; class Actinopteri; order Salmoniformes; family Salmonidae; genus Salvelinus; species Salvelinus fontinalis. Next base: position 20,794,773 of record NC_074703.1, on the reverse strand, counting down.
AACGGTCATGAGGAATTTTGGACCATTCCGCTTTACAAAACGGTTTCACTTCAGCAATATTCTTGGGATGTCTGGTGTGAACCGATCTCTTGAGGTCATGCCACAGCATCTCATCGGGTTGAGGTCAGGACTCTGACTGGGCCACTCCAGAAGACGTATTTTCTTCTGTTAAAGCCATTTTTTTGTTGATTTACTTCCGTGTTTTGGGTTGTCCTGTTGCATCACCCAACTGTTGAGCCTCAATTCGCGGACAGATAGCCTTACATTCTCCTGCAAAATGTCTTGATAAACTTGGGAATTCATATTTCCGTCGATGATAGCAAGCTGTCCAGGCCTTGAGACAGCAAAGCAGTCCCCAACCATGATGATGATCCTGACTCCAATTAGCTTTTGGAGAAGTCATTAGCCTAGCGATTCACATACTTTTTCCAACTTACACTGTGAATGTTTAAATGATGTATTCAATATATAAAATAAAAATACAATAATGTGTGCGTTATTAGTTTAAGCACACTGTGTTTGTCTGTTGTTGTGACTTAGATGAAGTTCAGATCTAATTTTAGAACCAATTTATGCAGAACTCCAGGTAATTCCAAAAGGTTCTCATACTTTTTCTTGCCACTGTACATATGAAGTGGGTTCAACAGTATGTCAGGTGCTGGGTAGTGTACCGGGTGGTAGCCGGTTAGTAACAGTGAATAAGTTCATAGCAGGGTACTGGGCAGAGGCCTGGCTAGTGGTGACTATTTAACTAGTTTCTGCCATCTATGGGTCGCAGGTAGCACAGTGGTTAGAGATTTTGGCCAGTAACCGGGAGGTTGCTGGATCGAATCCCTGAGCTGACAAGGTAAAAATCTGTTGTTCTGTCTCTGTGCAAGGCAGTTAACCCACTGTTCCCGGGTGCTTAAGACATGGATATCAATTAAGGCACCTCTCTGATTCAGAAGGGTTGGGTTAAATGTGGGGAACTACTGACTAGGTATCCCTGTTTCTTAGATGGTAGTGGGGTGAACAGCATGTGGTTTGGTTGGCTGAGGTCCTTGATGAGCTTCTTGGGCTTTCTACATGTCTTAGAGGGCAGGCAGTATGCCCCCGGTGATGCTTTGGGCTGACTGCAAAATCCTCTGGAGAGCCCTGCGGTTGTGGATGGTGCAATTACAGCCAAACAGGATGCTCTCAATGGTACAATGGTACATCTGTAGAAGTTTGTGAGGGTCTTAGGGGCCAAGCCAAATTTCTTCAGCAACCTGAGGTTAAAGAGAAGCGCTGTTGCGCCTTCTTCACCAAACTGTCTGTATGGATGGCCCATTTCAGGATGTCAGTGATGTGCACGTTGAGGAACTTGAAGCTTTTCACCCTCTCCAATGCAGGCCCGGTCAATGTGGATGGGGGGGTGCTCTCTCTGCTGTCTCCTGAAGTCCACAATCAGCTCCATCGTTTAGTAGACATTCAGGGAAAGGTTATTTTCCTAGCACCACTGGCACCACTCCACCAGGGACTTCACCTCCTCCCTGTAGGCTGTCTCATCATTGCTGGTAATCAGGCCTACCATTGTTGTTTCATCAGCAAACGTAATGATTGAGTTCGATATGTGCGTGGTCTCGCTGTCATGGGTGAACAGGGAGTACAGGAAGGGGCTGAGCACGTACCCTTGTGGGGCCTCCGTGTTTTGGATCAGCATGGTGGAGGTGTTGTTGCCTACCTTCACTATCTGGGTTTGGCTCGTCAGGAAGTGCAGGACTTAGTTGCACAGGGTGGGGTTCAGATCAGGGCCCCAAGCTTAGTGATGAGCTTGGAGGGCATTATGGTGTGGAAGGCTGAGCTGTAGTCGGTTAGCAGCATTCTTACAAAGGTATTCCTCTTGGCCAGATGGAATAGGGCAGTGTGCAGTGCGATGGTGATTGCGTAGTCTGTGGATCTGTTGGGGCAGTATAATTGTAGTGGGTCTAGGGTGTCGTTAAGGTGATATAATCCTTAACTAGCCTCTCAAAGCATTTCATGAGTACAGGAGTGAATGCTACAAGGCGATAGTCATTTAGTTCAGTTACCTTCACTTTCTTGGGCACAGGAACAATGGACATCTTGAAGCAAGTGGGGACAACAGACTAGGATAGGCAGATAGTGAATATGTCAGTAAACACTCCTGCCAGCTGGTCTGCACATGCTCTGAGGACATGGATTGGGATGCCATCCGGGCCACCAGCCTTGAGAGTGTTAACCCCCTTAAATGTCTTACTCACATCGGAAAACGGAGAGAGCTCACAGTCCCCGTGAGTGGAGGTGGCCCGTGGAGGTGGCCCACGTTGGTGGCACTGTGTTTTCCTTTAAGCAGGGAGAGCAAGGCTTCGGTGTCCGCGACATGGCTGGCTTTGCCTTTATAATCTGCGATTGTCTGTCACATACACTGAGTGTAAAAACATTAGGAACACCTTCCTAATATTGAATTGCACCCCCTTCGCCCTCAGAACAGCTTTAATTCATCGAGGCATGAACTCTACAAGGTGTTGAAAGCATTCCACAGGGATGCTGGCCATGTTGACTCCTATGCTTCCCACAGTTGGCTGGATGTCCTTGGGTGGGGGACCATTCTTGATACACATGGGAAACTGTGGAGCGTGAAAAACCCAGCAGCGTTGCTGTTCTTGACACACTCATATCGGTGCGCCTGGCTCCTACTACTATGTTCCGTTCAAAGGCACTTAAATATTTTCACCTTCTGAATGGCACACATACTGCACACAATACATGTCTCCATTGTCTCAAGGCCTAAAAATCCTTATTTAACCTTTAACCTCCCCTTCATCTACACTGATTGAAGAGGAATTAACATATTATGTCAATAAGGGATCATAGCTTTCACCTGGATTCACCTGGTCAGTCTACAGTATGTCACGGAAAGAGCAGGTGTTCCTAACGTTTTGTACACTCAGTGTACAGTGCCTTCAGAATGTATTCACACCCCATGACTTATTACACATTTTGTTGTTACAGCCTGAATTCAAAATTGATTTAAATATTACTTTAGAGCCTTGCCGTGGTTAAATCAAATCAAATGTTATTGGTCACATGCACCGAATGCAACAGGTGTTGACCTTACAGTGAAATGCTTACGTATGAGCCCCTAACAAAAAATGCAGTTTAAAAAAATATGGATAAGAATAAGAGATAAAAGTAACAAGTAATTAAAGAGCAGCAGTAAAATAACAATAGCGAAACTATACACAGGGGGGTACTGATACAGAGTCAATGTGCAGGGGCACCGGTTAGTTGAGGTGGTATGGACATGTAGGTAGAGTAATTAAAGTGACTATGCATTGATGATAACAGAGAGGAGTGGGTAGCAATTTGACTAGATGTGCAGGAGTCTTATGGCTTGGGGGTAGAAGCTGTTTAGAAGCCTCTTGGAACTAGACTTGGTGCTCCGATACCGCTTGCCATGAGGTAGCAGAGAGAACAGTCTATGACTAGGGTGGTTGGAGTCTTTGACAATTTTTAGGGCCTTCCTCTGACACACCGCCTGGTATAGAGGTCCTGGATGACAGGAAGCTTGGCCCCGGTGATGTACTGGGCCGTTCGCACTACCCTCTGTAGTGCCTTGCGGTCGGAGACCAAGCAGTTGCCATACCAGGCAGTGACACAACCAGTCAGGATGCTCTCGGTGGTGCAGCTGTAGAAACTTTTGAGGATCTGAGGACCCATGCCAAATCTTTTCAGTCTCCCGAGGGGGAATAGGTTTTGTCGTAACTCTTCACGACTGTCTTTGTGTGCTTGGACCATGTTAGTTTGTTGGTGATGTGGACACCAAGGAACTTGAAGCTCTCAACCTGCTCCACTGCTGCCCCGTTGATGAGAATGGTGGCGTGCTCGGTCCTCTTTTTCCTGTAGTCCACAATCATCTCCTTTATCTTGATCACGTTGAAAGAGAGGTTGTTGTCCTGGCACCACACGGCCAGGTCTCTTACCTCCCCCCTACAGGATTTCTCGACGTTGTTGGTGATCAGGCACTGTTGTGTCATCGGAAAATATAATGATGGTGTTGGAGTCATGCCTGGCCGTGCAGTCATGAGTTAAAAGGGAGTACAGGAGAGAACCAAGCACACACCCCGGAGGGGCCCCTGTGTTGAGGATCAGCTTGGCGGATGTGTTGTTACCTACCCATACCACCTGGGGGCGGCCCGTCAGGAAGTCCAGGATCCAGCTGCAGAGGGAGGTGTTTAGTCCCAGGGTCCTTAGCTTATTGATGAGCTTTGAGGGCACTATGGTGTTGAACACTGAGCTGTAGTAAATTAATAGCATTCTCACAGAGGTGTTCATTTTGTTCAGGTGTGAAAGGGCAGTGTGGAGTGCAATAGAGATTGCATCATCTGTGGATCTGTTGGGGCGGTATGCAAATTGGAGTGAGTCTAGGGTTTCTGGGATGATGGTGTTGATGTGAGTCATGACCAGCCTTTCAAAGCACTTCATGGCTACAGACGCCAGTGCTACAGATCGGTAGTCATTTAGGAAGGTTACCTTAGTGTTCTTGGAAACAGGGACTATGGTGGTCTTCTTAAAACATGTTGGTATTACAGACTCGGACAGGGAGAGGTTGAAATGTAATGGTTTGCGCTTTCAGTTAAGCAAGAATGCTGCCATCAATCCACAGTTTTCGATTTGGATAGGTTGTAATCGCCACAGTGTGAACAACGTCCTCTATTCACTTCCTGATGGACTCTGTCACCGAGTCAGTGCGTTCGACAATAAACATATCCCAGTCTGCGTGATCAAAACAATCTTGAAGCATAGATTCCAATTGGTCAGACCAGTGTTGAACAGTCCTTACCGGGGGTACTTCTGGTTCAAGTTTCTGTCTATAGGAGGGGAGGACAAAATGGAGTTGTGATCTGATTTGTCAAAGGGAGAGTGGGGAGGGTCTTATAGCCATCCCGGAAGAGGGAGTAGCAATGGTCAAGTAGCACAGGAGATGTGTTGATACAACTTTGGTAGCGCTTTCCTCAGATTTCCTCGATTATAGTCCATTTGTCTGGTTCCTACTGCGTGAACCCAAACAGCCACACCATATGGCTTCCTTCCCTCCTTCTACAGCTATTTCTGGACCCCTATGGAGCCTCTGAGTAGTTGACACATAACAGCCAATAACAGCCGTCTCACAGCAGGTGTTTAGGCTTTGAGAGGAGCCTGTTATCTGGCCACGACGCAGTGGAGAACCTCAGAGACCACCATGATGAGGTCCATCATGCACTGCGAGAGGTATTGTTCCGACCAGATTGTAAATAACCTAATCGATATATCATTTGGCTTTTGGCTTCTATGGGAAACTCTCCTTCGGGAATCCACTTTTCCAAACCAAAATGAACCCAATCAATCATGACTCCATTGAGACCTCCTCAGAGAGAACTACGGAGAGTGGAAGTGATTCTCGATGGCTCCCTCTTGTTTCTCTTTTCCTTTTTCTCTCGTTCAGGTCTCACTCTCCATCGCTCCTTCTCTTTCTTCCTCTATCTCTCTCACGCTTTCCCTCCATTCCCCTCTCTCCTTCTCTATGTGTCAAAGTTAACTTTACTTCTCTCTTTTTTCCCTCCTCTCATTCCCCTCTATCCTTTCCCCATCTTTGTGGTTTTGAACCCGACAGAGTATGTAGAGGTAGAGAAAGTAGGGAGCATAGCCACATAGCCAGGCAGTGTTCTGCTCTGATGGCACTTTGTGTTTAAGTGGAGGGCAGAATGTTCCTGTCAGGGCCCTGAGGCTGACCGGGACTGGCAGGTGTATTATTCTCCCTCGCTCCCTTGTCCCTGGACAAATTCAAAGGCAATGTTACCCAACCACTCGGCAGGAGCCACTCTCTACTCCCTCCCTGCTACTCCCAGACCGAGCCAACTACCTGTCTCAGCAGTGCCTCTGTGTTTGTGTTTCTCTGTCTCTCATAAAACACAAGCAAATACCGCTTCTCCGGGATATATAACAGCATTGTAGTCATCTGCTCGGAACCGGAGAGTTTTGGGGATGTGAATTGTGAAGATGTACTCCCATGACAGTGCTTTTAATACTACGGGAACAAGCAAAAATAACCCAGAGTACGCGGTATTTGGTACTGGTCAATAAAGTCCAACTCAACCATAAGTGCCCCTGCATCGTGAGTAATCCTGCATCCAGCGCCGATGTTAAGTGAGTGAAGTTGCTGCTATTTGCTTGTTTAGTCAATACAGGCGTATCAAGGCTTGCACCCTTTCGTGGTAAGCAAGTTCACGTGGCGTTCAGTGTCAAATTACCTATACGTCATCAAGGACTGATAGTAGCTGAAATGCTTGGTAAACAAACACACACACACACACTTGGTGCGGCTCACCAGACCCCAAGGCGTTCATGGTAAATCAACCAACACCAACATAACAGACTTCAGATCCAGTCTAAAATGCTAATTCCGGAGATTCTCGTTTCCCTTCCCGGTTGCCCCGGTAACACATCCACAATCGTCTATGTTCGCCACTGACAGAAACTCAGCTCTCGCTGAGAAAAGGGAACTTCAGCCACATTAAGGCAAATATGCCGAAACCTGTTGGTTTTTATAATAAATGCCATTTAGCAGACACTTTAATCCAGAGCAAGTTACAGTAAAGCACGCATACATTTTCACATCTAGGTGGCCCCAGCAGGAATCAAACACACGACTGTTGGTGATGCAAGCGCTATGCTCTACCAACAGAGCCACACAGGACCATATTCCCTGTCCTCCAAGACTCGCCAAATGCCTCCTGCACAACCAGATTGTTCTTTAATTCTAGCAGCTTGATTAGACTGCAGGGTTCTCCTGTTAACAGGAATTTCAACACAGCACCATCATTTCAGCCACTTCATTCATTGTGACAGATTACAGAAAGAACTAGATTTGTGTAAAAGACAGACACTACGTAGTGTACAGTAGATGTAGGTCTCTGGTGGATGGCTGGCTCCCTGAGGCGCCATGTTCATGTTCATGTTCAGTTTGCTCTGTCTCACAACGACATAACAGGCTCATACAGGTACTGTAGTATTCTCCTGCTGAAACAGTCTCTCTGCTCTGTTCTCCTCAGAACTAACACAGTCTCAGGCTGTGTCCCAAACGGCACCGTATTCCCTACAATAGTACCCTACCTTTGACCAGAACCCTATGAGCCCTGGTCAAAAGTAGTGCACTATATTTCTTTAAACCAACATCATCCCTGTGTTGTATACAGTGAATCTGATTTCCACCCTAGTCATCCGAGGCTTTGATTTAAGATCAGACCCCTTTTCATATGCTATGATATTCTTCCATCTATTATATGCTTGGTGGGATGAGTGTTTCACTATAAAGGAAATCAATTATGGATTCTAAGAGTGAGACTTTGTCCCAAGCGGCACCGTATTCCCTACAATGGTGCCCTACCTTTGACCAGAGGCCTATGAGCCCTGGTCAAAGTAGTGCACTACATAGGGGAAAAGGTATAATTTGAGATGAAGTCTCACTCTTAGAATCCATAATTGATTTCCTTTATAGTGACACACTCATCCCACCAAGCATATACTAGATGGAAGAATATCATAGCATATGAGAAGGGGTCTGATCTTAAATCAAAGCCTCGGATGACTAGGGTGGAAATCAGATTCACTGTATACAACACAGGGATGATGTTGGTTAAAAGAAAATGGTTTGAAGAAAATTATTCACTTGTATAATTTTGGCATTGCAAATGTATTCATTACACATATCTTTCCAATATACTCTATGTATAATATACTGTATGTGATAGTGCCATGGAGTATTGAATAGTCACAATCTGTGTGTTTGTGTGTGTGCCCACATACATGTGTGTGTGTGTAGGATAACCTTCCTCTGTCATTATCTCTGTAATGGGGCTACGTATGGCGGAGAACATGTTGCTCATCAATAGTATTCAAGTCATCATGCAAATGAGATCATTAATATTAATGATGGGTGTAATTCCTTCATGACTGCCTCACAGCTGGGCTCCGCACACACACATACTCACACACACACACACACACACACACAAATGCACACACACACACACACACACACACACACGGAAACAAAGACACACTCATGCATGAAAGTACACAAGCATGCGCACACACACTCACTCACAACACACACACACACACACACGAACAATGACAATGTTTGACTGTGTGTGTATTCCCTGTGTTGATGTCGGCCCAGTCCGGTGCTGCGGTATTTTTGGATAAGCTAGCAGTTCTTTTTAGGCGGGAGACATTTCGGGGATGAGAGGAGATGATAAAGTAATTGAACCGGTGCTAATTGTAGCAATGATGTTGGTGTTCAGTGAATATGTGATGTGTGGTGTGATCGAATGTGTCATTGCTGTAGCTACAGCGCTAAAGCATCATGAGTCACAATACCCACTGACAGTGGTATCAGTTTGACGGCAGAGTGAGACACTTTCTGTTCTGAGAGAACATTAGGTCCGCTGTTCTCTGAAGAGGGGAAAGTAGAGAATGGGGAGAGGGAGAGAGAAGGCCTCTTCTCCATCATTATTGCGTGACTATTTGTCGAACACACACGGCTGTAGCTGTATCTAGGGTGACTAACAACGATGTAGGCGGCTCCAATTTGGGTTTGTGACCCATTTTCACAGCTGGGTTTTAAGTGGGCTATATCCAGGATATATCCAGGTTAAGTGCCCTATACAGGGAGTAAGTCTCTGAGTGTTAAACCTATGGCCTCAGCTTCAGACAGCTGCAGAACCCTGAGTTCATTGCCCCAGGCTTATAGTAATTTACCACTAATGGGGATCCTAATAAATACCAAATCCCTGTCAACCTAAACCTATATCTAACACCCTATAACTCTTGCATCCATCTCTCACTCTGTATGAGGAATCAATGGTACAGTGTGGTTCTTGTGCCTACACTTTCCAGAAGGCACTGACCTGATCTGAGATCAGCTTTCCCTCCACCCAAATGCTAACCTAAACCACTAAGGGACTCAACACAACCCTGACCACAGATAAGCATGACCAAGCAACTTCATGCTATTCCAGATGGCAAGGGAACTCACACTCCGTGCTGTGAAGTAACCTAAATAAAGAAATACCATAAGAAGCAACTTCCTCTACACACCCCATGCTGTGAAGTCACTTCCTGTGACAGCTACAGGTCTGGCATCTTAAATTGATCGCCGTTCTGTTGCAGAAAGTTAGCCTTCTTCAATGGAAAACAGAAATGGACACAAAAAGGCTTTATGATTTACATAAATGCCGCGGAAACCCTTTCTCTTCATGCAGGGGCAGTCGAGTGCATTCAGTCATATTCAAGTGAAAGAATTTGCTTTCAAATGGAGGCAATTTGTTTCCTGCAGGAACGTGATGGCCGATTCAGATCCTGGTGCTACAGAAATATTTTCCTCCTGTAACAATAAGGGTCACATTAAGATGCCACATATGTAAATGAACACACTGCCACCTCGGCCTAGTCCTGCTGTGCACTGAGTCAGTTAGTTATTAAAATAGGCCCGTGCTCAGTACTCGGCACACTCGCTGTAATTCAATGAGCGAGAAGGGGCCCTTGTCTCAGAACTATATTAAGCCTTAGTGATTTATCCTCCGCTCTTGGTGAAGGATACATTGTTTGTATTCATTTGCGTCATTTTTATCTATTTTTCTACACGCGGCTTGTCACTCCTGTGCTAATATAAATATATATACATTTTTCCTTCTCCATGCAATGCCCTGTAACAAGGTCCTACAAAAAAAAAATTAAGGGTGAAAAGGGTACCAAGTACCTGGGGCTCTGGTCAAAAGAAGTGGACTGCATAGGAAACAGGGTGCCACTTGTGATACCGAGAAGATGTGTGAAGGGACGGATAATGATGAATGCCATCCGGGTGCACTGAGGGACTGAAAAGGGTTCAGCGAGCGTTTGTATTTCTGATGGAGCTAGCAGCTAGCTGCACCATCCCAAGGACATCACTTCCAATTCTCTGCAGGGCTTCACAGAACAATTAGATGAGAAGAGAATACAACAGTGGGTCGGGTTGTTCCTCCGCATACTGCATGACTCGCACTCGCACCCTGGTACAGGCACAAGCACGTACACACACACACACACATACACACACACACACACACACTGGCACCGACACAGATGTGCACACACACACACAAACGCATCAGAGGCCCTCTTCAGATCCACCCAACATATCCTTTCCGATGTGTTTCATTGGGGAGACAGGGAAACAAACTTTGCCTTCCTCCCCTCCCAGCTCCCTCCTTCAAACGCACACACACACACACACACACTTTTCTATCTCTCTCCCTCACCTAGCTCATTTCACTGGTATATCCAGCCCACTGAACACAGCTGCACTCAAACATCTCCTGCAATTACAGGTGGCGGGGAAATAATAGCCCAATGCTACACACCACATTCATTATTAAACAAGACATGTTCATGAAATTGCTAACAGAGCCAATAAAGGTATATTACACAATACAAAAAAACACATTGACAGAAAGAAAAGATGACTGCATAGCATTAATAGAGGATTATTTCCCTAACACACCACGTATAAAAAAGAGAAATAACACCACATTGACTGCCTAATTATGTGTTTTATCATCTCAGTCACAAGAGAGTGCCTCAGCTCACTGCTATCCTTGCCTCCTGTAAATGCAGTAGTTTCTTTTACCGCTTTAATGAACGGAGATAACAACGAATCACATTGGTCTCATTTTTAGATCCACACAGCCAACATTACAATTCCAGGCATAACACAAGAACTACCTTCACATTAGCTGGAGGTTGGAATTTAAATATCATAGACGCTTGCCAAATGCACACACCACACACACACACACACACTCACTCACTCAACTCACTCACTCACTCACTGCATACACACGCACACACTTCTTTACCACATCTGATCACTACAACTGCAGAGACAGAACTCTTATGCATGAAGAACATAAATACCTGCCCATTTCTGCTCATCACATTGAAGCACACATCCCAGGCTCCCTAGAACACACACACACACACACACTCACTCACTCACTGCACACACACGCACACACTTCTTTACCACATCTGATCACTACAACTGCAGAGACAGAACTCTTATGCATGAAGAACATAAATACCTGCCCATTTCTGCTCATCACATTGAAGCACACATCCCAGGCTCCCTAGAACACACACACACACACACACACACACACACACACACACACACACACACACACACACACACACACACACACACACACACACACACACACACACACACACACACACACACACAGCACTATTCACTATCTCTGCATGTCCTCCGCAGTCAAACCTCAGCAGCAGACATCCCTGACACTCAGCTGTGCTTAATGCCATTGCCAGTCCATCACGGCTGACTAGCCCTGCTGTAGAAACACAACTAGAATCCCACTGCTTTTTGCTTCCAATTTCCTGTTATCAACCACATGTTCCAGGAAACAGGACCTGCAATCACACTGCAATAGAAAATGACCAAGAAACGAATGAGTTAAGCTGTACATACAGAAGATAGAGGAGAGGGAGAGAAAGGAAGAGAGTGAAAGAATCCCAGAAAAAAATATTGGTCTGTAAAATGTCAAATGGAGCTGAAGCTTTTAGGTGTAAAAGAAAGAAGAGCCATAGGGAGTAATTATTAATTGTTCATGCCACGTGGCCTTCAAAACAGACACATGGAGGAGCAGCGGGCCTGGCGTTTAGGCGCACTGCAGCACGCCACAGAGAGAGGGAAGGAGAGAGAGAGAGAGACACACAGTGGAGGATGTGGAGGAAAGAAGCCCCACTCTGGGGGTTCATTACCAGCAGAAGAAGTGTCAGAGAGGGAGAGAGAGGGAGGGAGGGAGAGAGATGCAAGGAGGGAGAAGATGAGAGAGTGAGAGAGGGCAGAGAGAGAGAGAGAAAGCAGTAGACAGAGAGAAAGGGAGTGGGAAAGGAGAGAGCTGGGAGGGAAGGGCACAGCCACAGCCGGGTCTGTTAATATTCCCTCCAGAGAGAGAGAGAGAAATGGAGAGAGAGGGAAAGAATCTCTGGAGCATATGTGCTGAGAATGATGCTCAGAAATGGTTAACACTTAAAGAGGGATAACGGCTAGGTGTTTACACATGGTGATAAAGTGTGGGCCGCATGGCTACATGGAGGTGGGAAAGAGGGAGATACACTCTTTGAAAAAAGGTGCTAAGTAGAACCATACAGGGTTCTTCGGTTTGTCCCTATAGGGGAACCCTTTTTGATGCTGGGTAGAACCCTTTGCAGAGAGTTCTGTCTCGAACTCTCAGTGTAGGGATCTTCAAAGAATCCCCTGTATATGGTTCTACCTAATACCCTCTATGAAGGGTTCTATAGAGAACACTTATCTTTGGAGGGTTCTTATTAGAACGCTCTAACCCGTCAGCCTAATTAGCCTTTAAAATGTAATTATTTATGACAATACATTACAAAAACTGACTGCACAAAACATTAGGAACACCTGCTCTTTCGATGACATAGACTGACCAGGTGAATTCAGGTGGAAGCTATAATCCCTTATTGATGTCACCTGTTAAATCCACTTCAATCCGTGTAGATGAAGGGGAGGTGACAGGTTAAATAATGATTTTTAAGCCTTGAGACAATTGAGACATGGATAGTGCATGTGTGCCATTCAGAGGGTGAGTGGACAAGACAAAATATTTAAGTGCCTTTGAACAGGGTATGTTAGTAGCTGCCAGGCGCACCGGTTTGAGTGTGTCAAGAACTGCAACGCTGCTGTGTTTTTCACACTTAACAGTTTCCCGTGTCTATCAAGAATGGTCCACCACCCAAAGACATCCAGCCAACTTGACACAACTGTGAGAAGCATTGGAGTCAACTTGGGCCAGCATCTCTGTGGAACGCTTTCGACTTCTTGTAGTCCATGCCCAAATGAATTGAGGCTGTTCTGAGGGCAAAAGGGGGTAGAACCCAATATTAGGAAGGCGTTTCTAATGTGCTGTACACTCAGTGTATATCACAAGGCCTTTCTTTGAGGGCCTAGGTATACCCTAACACAGTGGTGTTAGGAATCTCCTGGTTTACAGGCCACATCAGGCCTGCAAGTCACATTATACTGGCTTGGAAAGGGATGTGTAATTCCTATTGGAATATCCAACAAATGGAATTGTTAATCACCCGCAGCCTGCATTCAGAATAACTGCCAGGTTAGGGAAGATTAACTACTGAGACTACCTCAATCATCTAAACTGGGACAACCATCTCAGTAACGGGTGCAATAAATCCAATTACTAACAGATTGGATTCGTTAAGAAAACTGTATGTTATTTATCTTTCTGTAGCATAAATTGAATCAACCAAACAACGTACATGCAAAAACACAAACATAATATCTTTTTTAACCTTTATTTAACTAGGCAAGTCAGTTAAGAACAAATTCTATTTACAATGACGGCCTACCCTGGCCAAACCCAGACGACGCTGGGCCAATTGCGCGCCGCCCTATGGGACGGCCGGATGTGATACAGCCTGAATTCGAACCAGGACCTGTAGTGATACCTCTTGCACTGAGATGCAGTGCCTTAGACCACTGTGTCAATTTGCAAGCCAGAGGTAGCTACAGTAACTAGCTTAACGGAGAGTTACCACTGGGAAGGATATGTGTCTTAGGTGGTGAAATCTGAACTAGAGGGATTGAAGGAGTGTCAATTTGGCAAGTGAATATGCAGCTAGCTTGATGGAGAGTTACTTAAGCAATGATGATCATTAAGAGGATGACTTGTCAAACTATACATCAGGGGAGAATAACTATTCATACAAGCTTTCATTGTGAGAGGTGCACAACAGACAGCATTCTCTAATCACAGGAATATTTATAGGATGGGATCCATTTAGATTTCCCTAAATGGCAGGTGACTTACACAGTGCTTTGATACAGCCAACATTGAGTAATTATTACAGTGAAAGGAATAAAAGACATTAACTTAGAGGCACAGAGGCACTGCATACACAATATGCAGGTAACTACCAAAATAAAGGAAACCCCAACATAAAGTGTCTTAATAGGATGTTGGGCCACCACGAGCCAGAACAGCTTCAATGCGCCTTGGCATAGATTCTACAAGTGTTTGGAACTCTTTTGGAGGGATGCGACACCACTCTACCCCAATAAATTCAATTTTTGTGTGTTTTGTTCATGGTGGTAGAAAACGCTGTCTCAGGCATCTCTCCAGAACCTCCCATAAGTGTTCAATTGGGTTATGAGACGGCCATGGCCTATGGTTTACAACATTTTCATGCTCATCAAAAAATTCTGTCACCACTCGTGCCCTGTGGATGGGGGCATTGTCATCCATGCCCATCAGGATAGAAATGATTCACCATAGGTTGAAGGTGATCACGCGGAATAGCTGTGCATTTACTAGCCTCTGCCGAGTTTCCAACAACCGGATGGTCCGGTTTTCAGGGGAAATGGAAAGAGAGCCTGTGATGGGATGAGGTAGGTAAATTGGGTGGGCTGTTTACAGATGGACTATGTACAGCTGCAGCGATCGGTTAGCTGCTCAGATAGCAGATGTTTAAAGTTGGTGAGGGAAATAAAAGTCTCCAACTTCAGCTTTTTTTGCAATTCGTTCCAGTCACAGGCAGCAGAGAACTGGAAGGAAAGGCGACCAAATGAGGTGTTGGCTTTTGAGATGATCAGTGAGATATACCTGCTGGAGCGCGTGCTACGGGTGGGTGTTGATATCGTGACCAGTGAACTGAGATAAGGCGGAGCTTTACCTAGCATGGACTTATAGATGACCTGGAGCCAGTAGGTCTGGCGACGAATATGTAGCGAGGGCCAACCCACTAGAGCATACAGGTCGCAGTGGTGGATGGTATAAGGTGTTTTAGTAACAAAACGGACGGCACTATGATAAACTGCATCTAGTTTGCTGAGTAGAGTATTGGAAGCTATTTTGTAGATGACATCGCCGAAGTCGATGATCGGGTGGATGGTCAGTTTTACTAGTCTGGCGGCGTGAGTGAAGGAGGCTTTGTTGCGAAATAGGAAGCCGATTCTTGACTTGATTTTGGATTGGAGATGTTTAATATGAGTCTGGAAGGAGAGTTTACAGTCTAGCCAGACACCTAGGTATTTATAGATGTCCACATATTCTAGGTCGGAACCGTCCAGGGTGGGGATGCTAGTCGGGCGGACGGGTGCAGGCAGCGAACGGTTGAAAAGCATGCATTTGGTTTTACTAGTGTTTAAGAGCAGTTGGAGGCCACGGAAGGACTGTTGCATGGCATTGAAGCTCGTTTGGAGGTTAGATAGCACAGTGTCCAAGGAAGGGCCAGAAGTATACAGAATGGTGTCGTCTGCGTAGAGGTGGATTAGAGAATCGCCCGCAGCAAGAGCAACATCATTGATATATACAGAGAAAAGAGTCAGCCCGAGAATTGAACCCTGTGGTACCCCCATAGAGACTGCCAGAGGACCGGACAACATGCCCTCCGATTTGACACACTGAACTCTGTCTGCAAAGTAGTTGGTGAACCAGGCAAGGCAGTCATCAGAAAAACCGAGGCTACTGAGTCTGCCGATAAGAATATGGTGATTGTTAGAGTCGAAAGCCTTGGCCAGGTCGATGAAGACGGCTGCACAGTACTGTCTTTTATCAATGGCGGTTATGATATCGTTTAGTACCTTGAGCGTTGCTGAGGTGCACCCGTGACCGGCTCGGAAACCGGATTGCACAGCGGAGAAGGTACGATGGGATTCGAGATGGTCAGTGATTAACTTGGTTTTCGAAGACCTTAGATAGGCAGGGCAGGATGGATATAGGTCTGTAACAGTTTGGATTCAGGGTGTCTCCCCCTTTGAAGAGGGGGATGACCGCGGCAGTTTTCCAATCCATGGGGATCTCAGACGATATAAAAGACAGGTTGAACAGGCTGGTAATAGGGGTTGCGACAATGGCGGCAGGTAGTTTTAGAAATAGAGGGTCTAGATTGTCAAGTCCAGCTGATTTGTATGGGTCCAGGTTTTGCAGCTCTTTCAGGACATCTGCTATCTGGATTTGGGTAAAGGAGAAGCTGGGGACGCTTGGGTGAGTAGCTGCGGGGAGGGGGGGGGGGGGGGGGGTGTTGGCCGAGGTTGGAGTAGCCAGGTGAAAGGCATGGCCAGCCGTTGAGAAATGCTTGTTGAAGTTTTCGATTATCATGGATTTATCGGTGGTGACCGTGTTACCTAGCCTCAGTGCAGTGGGCAGCTGGGAGGAGGTGCTCTTGTTCTCCATGGACTTTACAGTGTCCCAGAACTTTTTGGAGTTAGAGCTACAGGAAGCAATTTCTGCTTGAAAAAGCTAGCCTTTGCTTTCCGGACTGACTGCGTGTATTGGTTCCTGACTTCCCTGAACAGTTACATATCGTGGGGACTATTCGATGCTATTGCAGTCCGCCACAGGATGTTTTTGTTCTGGTCGAGGGCAGTCAGGTCTGGAGTGAACCAAGGGCTATATCTGTTCTTAGTTCTGCGTTTTTTGAACGGGAAATGCTTATCTAAGATGGTGAGGAAGTTACTTTTAAAGAATAACCAGGCATCCTCAACTGACGGGATGAGGTCAATATCCTTCCAGGATACACGGACCAGGTCAATTAGAAAGGCCTGCTCGCAAAAGTGTTTTAGGGAGCGTTTGACAGTGATGAGGGGTGGTCGTTTGACCGCGGACCCGTAGCGGATACAGGCAATGAGGCAGTGATCGCTGAGATCTTGATAGAAAAAAGCAGAGGTGTATTGGAGGGCAAGTTGGTCAAGATAATGTCTATGAGGGTGCCCATGTTTACGGATTTAGAGTTGTACCTGGTGGGTTCCTTGATGATTTGTGTGAGATTGAGGGCATCTAGCTTAGATTGTAGGACTGCCGAGGTATTGAGCATATCCCAGTTTAGGTCACCTAGCAGAACAAACTCTGAAGCTAAATGTGGGGCGATCAATTCACAAATGGTGTCCAGGGCACAGCTGGGAGCTGAGGGGGGTCGGTAGCAGGTGGCAACAGTGAGAGACTTATTTCTGGAGAGGTTAATTTTTTTAATTATAAGTTCGAACTGTTTGGGAATGGACCTAGAAAGTATGACATTACTTTGCAGGCTATCTCTGCAGTAGATTGCATCTCCTCCCCCTTTGGCAATTCTATCTTGACGGAAAATGTTATAGTTGCTTCTAGACCTGCATTCTAGCTGTTTGGGGTTTTAGGCTGGGTTTCTGTACAGCACTTCGAGATATTATCTGATGTACGAAGGGCTATATAAAAATAAAATAAAATTGATAGTTGGGTATGGAAATCTCAGAATTTTTGGTGGCCTTCCTAAGCCAGGTTTCAGACACGGCAAGGACGTCAGGGTTGGCAGAGTGTGCTAAAGCAGTGAGTAAAACAAACTTAGGGAGGAGGCTTCTAGATGTTGACATGCATGAAACCAAGGCTTTTTCGATCACAGAAGTCAACAAATGAGGGTGCCTGGGGACATGCAGGGCCTGGGTTTACCTCCACATCCCCCGAGGAACAGAGGAGGAGTAGGATGAGGGTACGGCTAAAGGCTATTAAAACTGGTCGCCTAGAGCGTTGGGGACAAAGAATAAAAGGAGCAGATTTCTGGGCGTGGTAGAATAGATTCAGAGCATAATGTGCAGACAGGGGTATGGTGGGGCACGGGTACAGCGGAGGTAAGCCCAGGCACCGGGTGATGATAAGAGAGATTGTATCTCTGGACATGCTGGTTGTAATGGGTGAGGTCACCGCATGTGTGGGTGGTGGGACAAAGGAGGTGTCAGAGGTATGAAGAGTGGAACTAGGGGCTCCATTGTAAACTAAAACAATGATAACTAACCTGAACAACAGTATACAAGGCATATTGACATTCGAGAGAGACATACAGCGAGGCATAAAGTAATAGGAGGTATTGTTTGGTTAGAGCTAGCTAAGACAACAGCAGCTAATCAGCTAACAGCAGGTAAAATGGCGATGACTACGCAGAGAGGTGTCGGATTAACTATACCCAGAGCCTGAGTTCGCGGCTGGGGCCGACAGATAAAAAATAAACAGAATGGAGTACCGTGATTAATGGACAGTCCAGCAGGCATCAGCTATGTAGCCAAGTGATCATAGTGTCCAGGGGGCAGCAGTAGATGGAACAGGGAAGCCGCGGAGTAGTCGCCACACAGCGTTTAAAGTTAGTAGCCCGGGGCTAGTGGGAGCGTCTGCTCCGACGGAGGCCGGTTGAAGGCACAGCGGATGGAGTATTCGTCGGCAGACCAGCCGTGGTGGTGCGGCGGGGCGCCGTGTCGACAGAGGATCCAAGCCAGAAGGCGAAAGAGGTATTGTAGAATTTAGTTTGCTAGCCGGGAGATGCGCCTGGCTCACGGCTAACTGGTGCTAGCTTCGTGGCAGGGGCGTTAGCCACTAGCTAGCTGTGAAGATCAGAAGTAGTGGTCCAGGGATTACGGCAGGAAACAGGAAACCGGCGTTGTAGTGGAGAGACAGTCCAATAGTGGTAGATTGGCGAATATTATCTAGACTAAAAACAGGTTATTATCCAGGCTAAAAACAGGGCTGGTATCTGTGCAGAAGGTAAAAGCCGCTAGCATTGGCTAACAATGCCTAAATAGCTTGTAGCTAACTAGCTTGTTAGCATCTGGTGGTTCTAGAATGTGTTCTAAAATTAAAAATAATAGCGATTCCGTCACATTGGGTGAGGCAGGTTGAAAGTGAAAATAAAATTGAAATATATACAAAAAGAAGAAAAATACAAAGTACATGAGAGGACGAACAAAAACACGTCTTTACTGCTACGCCATCTTGTGCGGGGGTACGAGGTAAATGAGGTAGACTAGGCAACAGGGTAGACAATAAACAGTAGCAGCAGTGTATGTGATGAGTCAAACGAGTTAGTGCAAAAAGGGTCAATTGTAGATTGTTAAATAGTTAACCAATAGCTTCCCGGACTGACTATTTAACAGTCTTATGGCTTGGGGGTAGAAGGTTAGTATTTACTGGAGTTTACCGTGCACTCTAAGGGGTTGAGTGGACCAGGAAAATGCACCCCACAATATAATAGAGCTGCCAGAACTCTGATTTACTCAAGGGGTTTCTACTATTTTGGCAGTTACCTGTATCAGTAATACGGAAAATAGCTAAGTGGCGGAGGGCCCAAAAAAGTATGTTGGAGCATGGTGGAACTACTCCTAAACTACTTGTAGCATTCAGGATCTGCATCCCAAATGGTACCCTATTCCCTATATAGTGCATTACCTTTGAGCAGTGCCTATAGTGCACTTTATAGGGAATAGTAGGTGGGACACTATTAACCCTTATAGATTTGAAGCACACAGTATATAACCTTGTTATTGTTATTTTATTGTGTTACTTAAAAAAAATGTATTTAGTAAATATTTTCTTAACCTCTTCACGCTAATAAAGTTCCCAAGGTAAACTGACTATTTCTCAGGTCCAGATCGTAGAATATGCATATAATTTACAGATCAGGATATAAAAAACTCCAAAGTTTCCAAAACTGTCAAAATATTGTCTGTGAGTATAACAAAACTGATTCTGCAGGCGAAAACCTGAGAAAATCTAATCCGGAAGTGATTTTTTATTTTGTTATCTGTGTTTCCTGGCCTGTCTTTCTTACATTTAAAGGGGTATCAACCAGACTCCTTTTCCAATGGCTTTGGTTTTCTGAACATAACGCGCAACCCAAATGGCGTTTTTTTGTTATAAAAGTAATATTTATCGAACAAAAATAACATTTGTGTAACTGGGAGTCTCGTGAGTGCAAACATCCGAAGATTATCAAAGGTAAGCGATTCATTTTATTGCTTTTCTGACTTTCGTGACCATGCTAATTTGGGGCTAGCTGTTGTAGCATTGATTGATACACTCACAAAAGCTTGGATTGCTTTCGCTGCAAAGCATATTTTCAAAATCAGACACAATAGGTGGATTAACAACAAGCTAAGCTTTGGTATATTTCACTTGTGATTGCATGATTATAAATAGTTTTAGTAATATTTTGCGCCCTACAATTCAGCGGTTGTTTAGGAAAATGATCCCGTAAAAGGAATCCGTGCACAGAGAAGTTAAAGTCCGCATCGCATCTCTGCTCAGGCCGTAGCATGCAGCCAGCCAGACAGCCATCTAATGTTCTCTGATCTCCCCATAATGTATTTCTTCTTCTTTGGTATTATGGCGGTCCGCAAACAAATAAACTCAGCAAAAAAAGAAACGTTTCAGGATCATGTCTTTCAAAGTCATTTGAAAAAAATCGAAATAACTTCACAGATCTTCATTGTAAAGGGTTTAAACACTGTTTCCCATGCTTGTTCAATGAACCATAAACAATTAATGAACATGCACCTGTGGAACAGTCGTTGAGACACAACAGCTTACAGACAGTAGGCAAGTACAGACAGGACTGGCAAAAAGTGCTCTTCACTGACGAGTCACGGATTTGTCTCACCAGGGGTGATGGTTGGATTTGCGTTTATCGTCGAAGGAATGAGCGTAACACCGAGGACTGTACTCTGGAGCTGAATCGAATTGGAGGTGGAGGGTCCGTCATGGTCTGGGGCGGTGTGTCACAGCATCATCGGACTGAGCTTGTTGTCATTGCAGGTAATCTCAACGCTGTGCGTTACAGGGAAGACATCGTCCTCCCTCATGTGGTAGCCTTCCTGCAGGCTCATCCTGACATGACCCTCCAGCATGACAATGCCACCAGCCATACTGTTCGTTCTGTGCGTAATTTCCTGCAAGACAGGAATGTCTGTGTTCTGCCATGGCCATCGAAGAGCCCGGATCTCAATCCCATTGAGCACGTCTGGGACCTGTTGAATCGGAGGGTGAGGGCTAGGAACTTGCAGGTGCCTTGGTGGAAGAGTGAGGTAACATCTCACACCAAGAACTGGCAAATCTGGTGCAGTCCATGAGGAGGAGATGCACTGCAGTACTAAATGCAGCTGGTGGCCACAACAGATACTGACTGTTACTTTTGATTTTAACCCCCCTTTGTTCAGGGACACATTTTTCATTTTCTGTTAGTCACATGTCTGTGGAACTTGTTCAGTTTATGTCTCAGTTGTTGAATCTTATTATGTTCATACAAATATTTACACATGTTACGTTTGATGAAAATAAACGCAGTTGACAGTGAGAGGACGGTTCTTTTTTTGCTGAGTTTATAATAGGTGCATACCACCACCTACTGTATTGGCTGTGTACCTGTAGTATGAATTCATTACACTTTGTGAAAAAATTGCCCTACCCACTAACCCTGCACCCATTAAAACCTCACCGCTATTCCACTAATTTGGCCCTATCTGACTCTAGGCCAGCAGCCTGGGAGGACAGGACACTACCGTTCAAAACATCTTCTAACTCTTCTGCAATGAAATCTCGTACACCCAAGTACTTCTCTGCAGCTGCCACCACAATATCTATCCTCTGTGACATAGGTTCCATTCCAACGGTACAACCATGGCCATGAATGCCGAAAAACCAAACTTACTGAAGCACATGTTATTCCTATCACTCTCTGTTGGCCTCGGCCTACTCACAGGGATCCTCTTAGCATCTCTCACCCTGGACCCATCTTCCTCTACTACTCTTCACTGCCTCAGCATACAACACCTTCTGCACTACTCTGATCCTGGCAACCTCAACCTCGCTATCTTTCACTGAACACAACTGATCTCCTGCAACATGGGTACCCCTACAGTTTGCACACACACACACACAACTTTTTCCACCATTACTACACAAATGCTTTGTCTCATGTCCTCTTACAAACTTCTCACATCTAGGACTCTCCCTCCTACACACTGCTGCCACATGACCATAAACTTGACAAAAGCTCTCACGGGATAACTGACACATCTTGACTTCATCTGGTAAAGACTGCATCAAAACTCAGTAGTACAGATAGTGACTTCTCTGTTTCACCACGCTCTCCACCAGGTCTGCGTCGCACCAAATGGCGGGCGTCACAGACACCGGAAAGCTTCAACTTCAGTTGATTGTCCTCAACACTTATCACTACTTAAAACACCCTGCTCCGGATAGGAAAGCAAGTCACAGTTGTTGTCCCCAGCCGTGTGGTCTGGAGCGCACACTCCCTCTGGATGGCAGAAACGATAAAAAATCAACACGATTCCACGTCGAGTCACTTTCACCGACCCAACATTCCCCAAACTCTTCTCCACCCAATCTGACACCACAAATGGATATGCCAGAAGGCAAAGATCCATTCTCTCAAAAAATGTCACCCCCACTGGGCCAGAATCATTTTTGACATTATCAGGTTCAAACTCAGCGTTCTTCACCCCACCTGCCACTACAGTTCATCCTCACTCTCGACAAGTTCAATTTCCTTCTATAGGTCTTCCAAAAGTTCTGTGTGAACTCAAAACATGTTTCACTTTTCTCCTTTTGTTCCTGTCCGCCATGTTCTCCTTCATCAGATCTTCCAGAAGGCTTGTGCATTCCACCACTCCATATATTATTATGATATGTTCCACTTTTCTCCTTTTCTTCCTGTCCGACATTTTACCCCCACCTCATAGAAACCTCCATACTGTACAGTCTTTAGTCATCCTATTTGCCTGCGTATATTTTCACAAACAGTCTCTTTCGTCTTTGTGTTGTGTACATTCCTCTCTCATGTGGAGGCAAATGTGGCCTGTGTGTCATCTAACCTAACGTAGCAGGCGTGAAAGTGTATCCATCTCGGTCCAATCCAGAAAAGGGGTTATGGGTAGAAACAGGACGTGCGGTTAATGCTGTTTGCTAAAGAGGAGGATAAGGAGGAAGCTATTTTGTCTGGTGTATTCAAACTGCATCAGTGCTGTATCACCTGACGCATAGGGAGTTCTCGAATCTGGAGGATATCGCTAACTCTCGTGGAATTTCATGTTAACTCCCCCTGATATGAGGGGGATTTGATGATGTATCAGGTTCATGTTCTGAATGTATAGCTAGTTCCACTAGGAAGACTTTATTTTTAACTTCATGAATCTGAGTGATTTAGCATAAGCAAATGAAAAGAAAGAGGGGTGTAATGTTAACAGATGGGATGAGAAGTGAGTGGGAATGAGCGGTATGACATACCACACTTTGTATTTCTATGCTTATATCTGTGTCACATGTCAGTAGACATCTCTGAAGGGAAAAGCGTGCAGGTTTCTTTGTGTATTATATGTCTGCCTGTCATACAGAAAACAACCTACACAATATATTTTATTGTAAACTCACCAAAAAACGACATTGATATAACTACCCTAGAGAAATAACATTGCATTAGGTTCAGGAAACAAATTCGGAGAGAGTCGAAGAGTACTCCTTGGAGTTGTATTTTTCCTCTTCTGTCTTTTGTAGGAGAAAAAGCAGTGACGGCTCGACACTCGACAGTTCTCCAGTATTTTCACTGACAACGTTCCGGGGAGTAGAAGTGTTGATAGAGCTAGTGGAAGTGTTGAGAATATCAATGGAGAATAGGAGAATTGCTGGTGCGTAGTTTCTGTTCTTCGAGGAGTCCCTCTCGAGATCATTTTGTGTTCAAAATGGATTTTGCCAAATGCTGTTAATAAGGAACTATAGGTTTTTAAGGAAAATGCTCATATTGTTGTTTTGTAACACTTGTTACCTAAAATAAACCTTGATGTGCTCTCAAGCTGCCAAAATAATCGCATTTTCAACCATTTAACTGACAATCAAATTCCTCCTTTCCCTACATCATGTAAACTCCGTGGGCATTTATACATCATACATAGCCTCACCTGATCTCTCCTACTCAAACTCCAACACAACATTCTATGCAGTGTTCATACAGAGGTGGCAAATACTCCACCTCCAAATTCCCCTCTCGGCCCAGAGGCCAGAAGGCCGGTTGAACATGCCCAGAAAGACTGCCAGCCTCCCACCCTCCATCTGGATGTCTACTACAGGGACCCATTGTCGTGACGTGACTATCATTAAGGTGATGACTGTTATTCATCAAATCAATTAACTATGTTTATTTGTTACTCAATTAAACTAATCATGTAACTAACTAACTCATTGGGAATTTGGGGCACCAAGTGAAAATTAACCACGAGTTACCATCTCCCGAATTAAACTCTTGAAAGATATATAGATATATCTTGTTAACAGTTACTTATTAATTATTATTACCTCATATCAGTCTCATTCTGAACCAGGCATATTCCTTGATATCTGCAAGAACCGTAACCTTATTGATAAATCAGCAATACACAAATTGGCTTCATGATTTATTTAGTAAATAACTAAATGAGACAGAATACAAAAACACACACACACACACACACACACACACACACAGAATAGATAATTGATTAGAAAAGTAATACAATGAAACAGGTCCCTAGTGGACTAACAATAGCATGACTGCTTGGTTGTGAAAAAAGGGAGGGGTCAGGAAGAGAGAGGGACACAAAGAGAGTCAAACTTATCGTACCTTTGGAACCTACTCTCAAAGGAATTGCACAAGAACCACCGCTCATTTCGGATAAGAAATGCAATATAGAGTTGAAGTCGGAAGTTTACATACACTTTAGCCAAATACATATAAACTCAGTTTTTCACAATTCCTGACATTTAATCCTAATAAATATTCCCTGTCTTAGGTCAGTTAGGATCACCTCTTTATTTTAAGAATGTGAAATGTCAGAATAGCAGAGAGAATAATTTATTTCAGCATTTATTTATTTCATCACATTCCCAGTGGGTCAGAAGTTTACATACACTTAATTAGTATTTGGTAGCATTGACTTTAAATTGTTAAACTTGGGTCAAACGTTTTGGGTAGCCTTCTACAAGCTTCCCACAATACGTTGGGTGAATTTCGGCCCTTTCCTCCTGACAGAGCTGGTGTAACTGAGTCAGGTTTGTAGGCCTCCTTGCACGCACACACTTTTTCAGTTCTGCTCACAAATGTTCTATAAGATTGCGGTCAGGGCTTTGTGATGACCACTCTAATACCTTGACTTTGTTGTCCTTAAGCCATTTTGCCCCAACTTTGGAAGTATGCTTGGGGTCATTGTCCATTTGGAAGACCCTTTTGCGACTAAGCTTTAACTTACTGACTGATGTCTTGAGATGTTGCTTCAATATATCCACATAATATTTCATCCTCATGAAGCCATCTATTTTGTGAAGTGCACCAGTCCTACTTTTCACACTAAAGTGTGTTCATCACTATGAGACAGAACACGTCTCCTTCCTGAGCGTTATGACGGCTGCATGATCCCATGGTGTTTATACTATTGTTTGTACAGATGAACGTGATACCTTCAGGCATTTGGAAATTGCTTCCAAGGATGAACTAGACTTGAAGAGGTCTACAATTTTCTTTCTGAGGTCTTGGCTGATTTCTTTTGATTTTCCAATGATGTCAAGCAAAGAGGCACTGAGTTTGAAGGTAGGCCTTGAAATACATCCAGAAGCTTCTAAAGCCATGACTTAATTTCTGTGATTTTTCCAAGCTGTTTAAAGGCACAGTCAACTTAGTGTATGTAAACTTCTACCCCACTGGAATTGTGATACAGTGACTTATAAGTGAAATAATCTGCCTGTAAACAATTGTTGGAAAAATGACTTGTGTCTTCTAACAAAGTAGATGTCCTAACCGATTTGCCAAAACTATAGTTTGTTAACAAGACATTTGTGGGGTGGTTGAAAAATGAGTGTTTGTTAGAAAATATACTTCAGATGTTGGAAGTATATTTTGGTTGTCTGAGATGGGATTATTCCTACCCACCTTGGGTCTTTAGTCAAAGTTCTAGGACCACTTACATGCACAGCTGCAGACTGTGAATGTTTCTGGTCTCTTAGGTGAGGTTATCTTCTCTTGTAGTGTTGAGGTTGGGAGCTTCAGAGTTTCAGAGTTTCTAACCATTTTAACATCTTTTGGTCTCGTAGTGGTTGATTATTCAGGTTCAGGCTCCCGGCCACTCAGCAGCAACCAGGCATGTTTTGGTCTAATGTAAATTTTGTTACCAAGGCTTTAAATAGGGGGCATTCCATCACGCCGACACAATGTCTGTGCTCACTTGGGCGTGGTTACTGACTGGGTACAACTTTATATGAAAAACAATTCTGGAAGGCTAAAATCACATTGCCATCATCACAAAACTATTCTCCTATTTATTCATTTATTTTATACATCATTTAGATGTAAAGTTGATAAGTAGAATGCGTACACTTTTCGAGTTACAGTTACTTTGTTATACCATCCTTAATGACATCACAAAATAATAAACAATGTGACATGATTATTCTTTAGATCCCCACAAACCATTCTTAACATTTGAATGTCAGGAATAATGTCCAATGTTTTCCTTTTATTGACATAAAAGTTTTGGCAGCAAAGAGCCTCTGGAACAAAAAGGTTTCAATCTTCCCATATTAGAGAGCCAGAAGCAAACTATTTTTAACTGGCTGTTAAGTCACAAAACAGCCCCAACTCCCCCCTCTCCGTTCCTGTGGGAGAGAGGGGTCATCTGGCTATCTGTCAACCATTGCAAAGCTGATATGGCACCTTTGATCCACACCAAGGAGAGAGAGTCATGAACATTATGATTCACTAGATCACTAAACTTCATTTCCCAACACACACCAACACCCTTTCCTCCTTGTTACAGCTACTGCAGTTCATACTAAATGGAATGTACTGAGCTGACGTATGTTTTCTCAATTGAATTCACCACTTACAGTGTATGTTGCACTGTACATACTGTACATTTTGGGGAATTCCATAGTAACAATGATTTTTCACTTTAACGTATACCAAACGAAAACCATTGATTACGAAGTTAAACAAACTATACAACTCGAAGAACAAGGACTACTTTTATCAATTTCCACTGAGAATTTTACAAAAACTCATTTACTCAAAGAACAGTGCAGATGTAAAGTTTAGTAACAGAATGACAGTAAAATCTCCCTCAGTTTATGTGACCAAAACTCTTAAAGGTGTACTCCGAATTAAGATTCAAAGATGTCTTCGGAAATAATGGGGTGTCAGCTATGATATGACACCTTGAGTTTGAAAAATCTATTTTGGTTATTGAAAAGTGAGTGAAGTGGATTAACACCAGCTGACATAATGATTGTAACAGAAAGACATATTTCCCTAATCTGTGCTATACAGAAATGCATGATAATGAATGTCATTCTCTTCGTGGTGATGTACCTGAATAGTTACACAAAGGTACAAACATGTAATATCCTCCTTTGCGTGTTTGGATATTATTCTACACACTGGCTATTATTCTAATGATCTCCACCCACAAGCAAGGCCAAATTTGGTTAGTACAGACCGGACTAAATCTGTACCAATCATAGACTTCTATTTTTCACAAGTTAGGGCATCATAGTACAGCACAGTACAGTACAGCACAGCACAGCACAGCAGAGTATAGTACAGTAAAGTACAGTAGAGTAGAGTTCAGTACAGTAGAGCACAGCACAGTAGAGGATAGTTCAGTACAGTAAAGTACACTACAGTAAATTATACTGTACTTTACTTGAGTGTGCTCTACTGTACTGTACTCTACTGTATTAAACACTACTGTACAGTACAGTACTGTATTATACTGACCTATTCTCTACTCTACTTTACTGTACTGTACTGTGCTGTCCAAACTTGTGAAAGTAACAGGAACTGTTCATTCTTATGTGGATTATAATTAATGGACATTTTGTTGTAGGGATTAATGCATTTTTTGTTAGGGCAAATCAAATCTGACACTCTAAAGTGAAACTTACAAACTTTAGAAGCCTTTTTAAATCTTGAATTCACTACACGTTTGCATTTTCCTGCAGTGCAGGAAAATTCTCAGGAACCAAAGAGTGATGAGACTAATATCCTACATCTGTATATATTTCTCTCTTCCAGTCTCTTCCTGTCTCATGGAATAATAGTGCTGTGCAAAACAAAGGGTATACAATACAGAGAGCCAGTGTATACAAATGTACAGTATATCTAACCTGTGACTTAACCCTTATGGGTCGTTCCACCTCAAAAAGCACAAGAAAGAGAATTCCAAAGCCACTATTTCAGGGCATGCTGAAATTGTTACTGTAGTTAGAAAGAGATAAGATTAGCATTCCTGAAACATCATTTTGTTGAAAGATAATTTGATCTCAGGGAAATTAAGCTACAGTAATTGATTGCACCAAAATTGGCCATTTTAATTTCTTGGTTTCATAGAATTGTCAATAAATATAGTACCTAACATCCGATTTGGACCATACTTCTTACTAACAATGAGTAAGACACGATCAAAAGCCACCCACGGCCACCCCACACACAACGCCAAGCCCATCTCAACAACCAGTATACAGTATCACCAATATACAGTATCAGTTCTTTATGTCTGACAAGTAGTATGCTGTGGCTTGGAGTATTGCTTTTTCCCTCCCCTATTTTCAATCTTGTCTCATTACTGCAACTCCCCACTGGGCTCGGGATGCGAAGATCGAGTCATGCATCCTCCAAAACATGACCTGCCAAACAGAGTTCCTTAACACATGCCCGCTTAATGGGCAACACCAACGTGCCAACGTGTCGGAGGAAACACCATTCACCTGATGACCGGGGTCAACCTACAGGCCCCCGGCCCACCACAAGGAGTCGATAGAGCACGATGAGCCAAATAAAGCACTCCCGGCAAAAACCCTCCACTAACCCCGACGACGCTGGGCCAATTTTGATACAGCCCGGGATTGAACCCGGGTCTGTAGTGACGCCTCTAGCACTGCGAAGCAGGGATATTGCTTTTTTTTATCTTATGTAATGTATTCCCTTTGAACCTGGAATCAGTTTTTTTCCCTTGTTCAGAGAAATTAGCCATCGAAGTCACTTGCATTATTACCATAAATGAGTGTGAAAATAACAGGTTTTTCCCACTAGATGCTGCTGTTCCCACCACTGTACCACTGCCACGTCCTTTTATCCATTTTGCTGCTCTCCTGTGTTGATTAAATGGATTCCAACATTTTCTTTGCAACTTTGGGTAGAAAACCAATAACTTTTGCTAATTATGAAAATAAATGATGTGGTCATCCTCACAATTCAAGACAGTCCTCCATGAAAGCAATTCAGTTTGTCCTTCTCTTTGGCCTAATCTGTGTCCAGGAAACGGCCCCTCTGTGTGTGTTTATTCGCTTCAAAAAAGGTGTGGATTAGTTAGACCATTCCTGGTAAACAAGCACATTATTAGGCTACAGAAGTTATAATGGCTTCATTGGTATGGTCTCTAATGGTCTTCAATGGTAAAAGTAAAAAACACACATTGTATATTCTTTTGAAATGATACTGGATAGGGTTGGGCTTAATGGTAAATGTCACTAATCACACTACATTTAGAAATGTTTCTAATACTTGTATTGAAATAAATACGACTGCTGTGCAAAGGTTTATAACTTTATTAAGGTTGTCTTGTGCTGAACAATTCGTAATTAGTGCTTTTTGAGGTCGGTTCAGGTTCGGATGTATTATTAAAAAAAAAATGTTTTTTGATTTTGGTTTCGATGATTTATTTTTCACATTAAATGCACTTTGTGGGTTGAATGCTGTAACACAGAATAAAACCATTAATAAAAGTCCCATGATAGTAGTGACTGCCAATTTCTGCTCATCCCTTATCAACCATCATTTATTCACGTTGCTTTACTTTAATAAAATTTTAATTTAAATTTAAAATTTATTTGACGACTTTATTATTTCATTCCAAGTCATCGTCTCACCTCTATAGAGCTGCTGTCTATGCTGTCTGACAAAAACACTATTTTAGTAGTTCTTCAAAGTAAATAAGGCATACTTTTAAGACTGCTGAATATCAATCACTTATTTCATGTATTTACAGGTAGAGATACCCCACAAAGCAACTGCTCTCTATGCCTCTGTCAGGACTTCCACCGAAGGTAGCTCCTCTCCCTGTTCGGGTGGCGCTCGGCGGTCTGCGTGGCCGGCCTACTAGCCATCACCGATCCATTTTTCCTTTTCTGTTTGTTTTGTCTTTGTTTCTTTCACACCTGGTTTCATTTGCCTTGATTTCTGAGTGTATAATCACCCCTGTTGCCTGCCTAGGTTTGTGCTGGATTATTCGTGTGATGTTGCGCCTATTTTGTTTTCACGTATTTATACTGAGTGTGTATACATTTAGGAGCGTTTTTCCCCCCCTCCTTTCATGAGTAACGGGTTTCTCTGTTGTCGAGGGCGTTTATTTTTTGGTATTGTACCTTAACTGTATGTTTGTGGACTTGCCCATTAAATTACGCATCTGGGACATCTCTGCTCTCCTGCGCCTCACTCCTTCACCTACCTCTAAACGCAATCTTGTCACAGCCTCTCAATCGCAACACCCTACTACATCGCATAGTTTGGACTTGATCTGACTTACAGTATCTCTACAGAAACTGAGAAATGTGTGCAGTGAGCTCACAATTTTTTTTAAATTCTAATAATTGAACCGATATTGCTCAATTAGTTAAAACATTTTCTCAGCACTAGGGTTGTCATAACATTTTAGTCACTAACCCATTTATTAATCAATGTTTTGGGCTTGTAAGAAAAGTCTTTGTATGAGAATTGCACCATAGGGATGGCCCTCTCAGAAAGCTGCCATTTGTTAACTATTCAAGGAGAGTTGGGATGAAGCAGTAGGTTGTTAAGAGGAGGACTGGCTTGACATAAAATGTATTTTCATCATGAACAAAATCTATTGGTTTTATACCCAAAGTTGCAAAGAAAATGTTGTGCTCCATTTAATAAACACAAGAGACCAGCCAATTTGGCAAAACCTGGTACTTTAACACTTCAATGGGTATAGTTCCCAGAGGCCAATTGAAGACCGTCTCCAACTCAGTTTGTCATGTTGAGTGTGTTAGTGTCAACAGCCAACATACACATGTTGCAACCAGATATTTAGCTGTGCACCCTCACGTTTTAATTTGGGAGCACCAGTGCGACCCAAAGAAACTACAACATTTTTTAAATAATTGTAGTAATGATAAGGCTCACAATGTTGTTTCCTCGAGCGCAGATTCGTTAGTGTCTATAACGAGTTCGCTGAGAGTCTTAATAAATAAAAGAACAATTAACACGAACCACAAATGCACCGACATGAAAACAGAGTCAATTACACCTGAGGAAAGAACCAAGGGGAGGGACAGATACACGGAAGATAATCAAGGAGGTGATGGAGTCCAGGTGAGTGTCATGAGGCGCAGGTGCGCGAGACGATGGTGACAGGTGTGCGGGATAATCAGAAGCCTGATGACCTAGTGGGAGTATACCTGACAGTACCCCCTCCGACGCGTGGCTCCAGCCGCAGGACGAACCCGGGGATCAGGAGTAGACGTGTGAGAACCTGACAGAACCGCCAGCTGGGGTGTGCGAACCTGACAGATCGGTTGAGGCAGGGGACACCGGCGATCTGGTGGAGGCACGAATGCCCGGCGATCCGGCGGCGGCATAAAAGTCGGCGATCCGGCGGAGGCACGAAAGCCCAATGAGCCGGCTGAGGCATGGGAGCCAGGTGACCAGGCTGAGGCAGGGAAGCCTGGCAATCTGGTTGAGGCATGAGAGCCTGTAGCACTTCCCGGGCCCGACGTCAATAATCAGACACAAAATATGAAATAAAAAGCACTCCCTGATGCTTCCATTAGGTGAGGTGTTATTCTGTAACGAGTGTGTTGAGAATCGGGAAGCAGGTTCCGGGAGTGAGTGTTTTAATAAATAAAAGAACAATGAACACGAAACATAAGCAACGCACCGACATGAAAACAGAGTCAATAACACCTGAGGAAAGGACCAAGGTGTCACGCCGTGACCTTAGTGCTCCTTATTATTATTTTCTATGTTTGGTTAGGTCAGGGTGTGACTCGGATGGGAAAGTCTATGTTTTCTATGTCTTTGTTTTTGGCCGTGTGTGTTTCCCAATCAGAGGCAGCTGTCTATCGTTGTCTCTGATTGGGGATCATACATAAGTTGTCATTTTCCTTTTGGGTTTTGTGGGATCTTGCTTTCTGTTTAGTGTTTCTGCCTGACAGAACTGTGCGCGTTCGTTTTCACGTTTGTTATTTTGTTTGAGTGTTTTTATTTTTTGTTTTAATAAAACTATCATGAACACTTTCCACGCTGCGCTTTGGTCCACTCTTCCTACCACCAACGAGAGCCGTAACACAAGGGGAGTGACAGATATAGGGAAGATGATCAAGGAGGTGATGGAGTTCAGGTGAGGCGCAGGTGCGCGAGACGATGGTGACAGGTGTGCGGGATAATCAACAGCCTGATGACCTAGAGGCCAGAGAGGGAGTATACGTGAGAGCGTCATGCGTGCACCATTAGTTCAACGAAGACCGCTTGTTTCTATCACAAACACTTCAAAAGATCTGACCCATATTACCAGAGCAATGTTATTTTTTTCCTGTCACAGATTGGGAGACTGCATTTTACATTCATAAACCATGTCGCAGGTCGTTCTAAAACTACTCGTGGGCCTCACTGGTTTTAAACCTTGTTCAGTCATGTTTGTTAACTCATTAGCTAGCAAGCTAACAGCCTGTTAACTTTACCAGTACATCCAAACATTTGGATGCACAGAAAGGACAAGGGATAGCTTCTTCAGGAGATCAATGATCATAGCAATGAACCATCATCACAAACTCACTCTTAACGAGCCCGTGTACAATTGTCAATATAATGCATCTCAATTGGAAAATACTGTTTTTACATCATGTTAAAAACCTCAGTCTACAAATGACTTTTTAATTTCAGTGACAGTTAATTGTAACAACATTTTAGGTTTTTATAATCAACAAATGTATTTACAAGGCTCCATATTTGTTTCTAGGGTACAACATACAGGCTATATCTCAATAGATTTTTTTGTAAATCTTATTTTCTGGTGCTTCTAAATTTTGTGTTGTGCTTCTAACTTTTTACAGTTTGGAGCACCAGTGCTACCAATGATTACACACATGCAAACACCCTCCTTGTCCTCTCCTCTCTCAGAACACCTGAGGAGAAGGTACAATTTCTCTCTCTTCAGCCCCTCAACTAGCCCTCCTCTTAATCAGTGTAGTGGCCCCTCCACTCCAAAACCACACTGCTCGGCAAAAGCGGCCTTGCTCTCTATTTCACCTGCATTGATGGGAATCAATAGATAGACTCTGACATTATTACAAGAATATATAGGGATCAGGAGAGTGAAATGGCAAACAAGAGGAGTCTGTATTTATGCAACACAAGAAAAACATCACATCCGCCCGCAGTGGAACGGGATCAATTGGGCTGAGAGGAATATTTTGGCATGGAATTTAGATTTTGTCAGAAGAGGATTTTATTGTCGGTGTTTGTTGTCTCCTTGCGGACCGGGTGGAATGATATGACTTATAAAATGGGGCAGTTGGGAAGATTAAATGTATCCTGTCCTCCACTTGAACAAACTGCTTCCAAGATATGTGTAGCACTCAACAGGCAGAATAACTATTTTGTAATGGCAATACAGAGAGTAAATATATTATATTTTGTTCTCAGGACTCCGTATGTTGCAGATGACTCATTGGATAGATCATCTTGCAGAATTTCTATCAGGATTCAATTCCAGAATTTGGATTTTCTTGGTTGTGATGGGTCTCATTTGGATTATCCTTCTCGAGAGGTGACCATCAGGAGTAGAGATTGAGGATTGACGAATAAGGACAGCGATTGTGTTGGTCGGAAAGACTCAGATTGTATCAATTTAAATGTAGGATTTCAATACTGGCCCAGACCTTGAGAACTGAAATGACTGAAATCGAGTTTGTTTATTTTTCTTTTATTCTCGGTCTTATTCTCTCCCAGTGTACTGGCTACTCCTTGTGTGTGATCCAGGAAGAAATAGAACAACTAACACTGACTTTAGGGAACAGAGGGGAACCAGACACACAAGCCAAGACACACATATCAAACCCCTGAGTCGACGAAGGAGCTCGGTGAGAGGTGTATGTGGTGGGGGATTACATGTCATGATGTCAGGTCCTTCTGCTCATTATTAGACACACATACACACGCACACACATGCACACGTCAAGGGGATCAGAGAAACAGCGATAGAATTGGCTTGGGGGGAATAGGAAAAATGTGTTACATTCACGGCATACTGTCACTGCTGACAAAAGGAACGTCAAAGGTAACTTGGAATCCACAAGAACATAAGAGAGATTTCCCTGACGTATCCATGCCAAAGCATTAGATACTGTGAAGCATAAGGTATAAGAAATGATTCACTGACATGACATCACTGAGCTCTTCCAGCAATCTCTCTGATAAAAACAACGCAATCACAACCCTTACTATATGCTTGGAAAATGTACTGGTTAGTTTGAATGTTTCAATCTGCAATGTATCTTCAGTATCGGTGATAGTATAGGCCTATTTCAGTGGCTAATATGTCCAACTCTGGTCTACACACCATCTGTTTCCCCACATACATGACCACACACTGTAAAAGATCAATCCAGACTAGTTCTCAACTATGTAAAAAGTTCTTACCGTCCACACAGGCTGGCATGGCTCTTGTCGTCCCAGCGATCTGTCCCTTCTTACAGGCGCACCGTGCAGTCTGTCTGGCGATGGTCCGTCTGGGCTGACTGCTGTCCCTGTCCAGCATCACAATCTCACATGTCCCCGCCGCCAGTTGACCTGGAAGTGACATCACATAGACAGGACATTATGTCAAAGTGGCAGAACATACTCTATTAGGGAAAAAGTAGAACCATACAGGGTTCTTCAATTTGTCCCCATAGGGGAACCCTTTTTTGTGCTAAGTAGAAACCTTTGCAGAGAGGGTTCTTCATAGAACCCCCTGTAAATGGTTCTATCAAGAAACTTCTATGAAGTGTTCTGCCTAGAAGCATCTATAAAGGGTTCTGCCAAGAACACTTTTATCCTCTAAAGGTTCTTCCTAGAAACCTCTATGAATAGTTCCAACATTATTAACAAAATCTAACTCTTTATGACAATACATTATATTACATACATTACATACAGTAAGGACTTTCTTTGAGGGCCAAGTTATACCCTAAAGGCGCCCGCAGAATTCGGCTATGCGAAGTAAATGTCTGTGCCTCTTAAAAGACCCTTGCTTGAAACACGAGACAAAAGCAGCGATATTACTGTCCGTCCCTCTTGAGTTGCCGTGGCAACAACCTAGCCAGTATACACTTCCTCAAAATAGTCTGTATTAATCTAAGCTAAATCATGAAATCTGTCATTCATTTAGATGTTTTTGCCAAGGAGGTCTTAGCCGTGCAATTTTACATCTAACTAAGATGTTTGGTGCAGTATTTCTCAAGTGAAAAAAGGAACTTGTCATCTCTTGTTGAATGAAAACAAACCCTTCATTGAAGAATCCCATCCAAAGTTCCCACTCCTACTAAGAGTAGTACTGTTGACCAATCAACGACGAAGGGGCTACCAAACCTCGACTTGCCTCAAGAACAAAATGTACAGTATCAGTCAAAAGTTGGGACACACCTACCTATTTTTACTATTTTCTACATTGTAGAATAGTGAAGACATCAACACTATGAAATAACACATATGGAATCATATAGTAACCAAAAAATATTTATTTTGTATTATTCATATAATATTATTATTTATTAGCCACCCTTCGACTTGATCAGCTCTCCTCTGTCCTCTCTCGCCTCCTTTGGAAAAAGTTCAAAGGTAATCGAGGAGAGTCAGTGGGGAGAACGTGGATGAAAATTTGCTTATTGGAAATGAAACTCTCTTTCTCCACTCGTACGTCAACAGGCAGACTATGCTTACAGGGGTGGATCCCAAAAGAAATGTGTAAAGTGATAAAAAAAAAAAATTTAGTTCGATTTGAAGACATTTTATAGATAAAAACAACATGCTACATATCGTCTTAAACGCGTGCATGATTTTCTCCTCTGTGAAAAAACAAAAGCTGATTCAAAGTAGTGATGTTACGTTTGATACCGGAGATCCGAGACGTGTCGAAATCGCTAAGCAGTTTACTTCAAAGCGGTGTGCCGATGCCTGTATCACTTTATCAGAAACACGTGAACAATGACGTCCGAAGCTTCGTTTCATCGAACAACCACCTGATTGGTTTGGTAGAAGACAAAAAGGCTACGCTATGCATGCTTTCCGGCGTGTGGGACGTCATCTATAATAATTTGGCAGCTCTCAACCACTTATCGGTTTCCGGGTCACGGAGGAGAGAGGGTGGAGGACAGACTTTTCCCCAAATGAGAAAAGGCCCTGGTTTACAGGCAACATCAGGGGCATATTCATTATGGAAACCATTTAAAAAGTAATTAAAGCTTCCTCGCTGTTTCATTCCATTTGATTCCGTTTAATAAACATTTTGCAACAGAATTGGCCAAATGAATACACCCCAGCAACCCCAGTCCTGCAAACAACATTATGCTAGCCTGCAAAGTGTGGTATACCTGCAGAGAGAGATTATTCAACAACTGCAACCTTTAATCACTCACAATCTGCGTTCAGGAGTACTGTCAGGGTTAGAGACTAACTGTTTTCGAGACTACCTAAATCATCTAAACTGGAACAACCATCTCAGTAACGGGTGCAATAAATCCAATTACTAACAGATTGGATTAGTTTAGAAAAATGTATGTTATTTATCATTGTATAGAATACGATTAATCAACCAATATATGTACATACAAAACATATTTTGAAAGAAACAATTCTGAAAATCAAC
This sequence comes from Salvelinus fontinalis, assembly GCF_029448725.1. Lineage (NCBI taxonomy): Eukaryota > Metazoa > Chordata > Actinopteri > Salmoniformes > Salmonidae > Salvelinus > Salvelinus fontinalis. Next base: position 20,757,953 of record NC_074703.1, on the reverse strand, counting down.
ATGCAATCGAACATGCTGGGAAAAATTATAAAGATGGGAGTGGTTTTCAGAGTTTTACGCTACACCGAGTAGAAATTGCACAATCACACTCAACTCTGGTTATTAAAACCAACAGTGGGGTTATTTTACACCACTGAGTGTTGTTCATTTAACTCAACACTAAAAAGATTTCACAGAAAAATCGACACAACGTAAAACTGGCCAATTTGCTGTGTACCATAAAATACACTGCTGGTTCACTCATACTCCCTTCGATTTTCCTACTCTCTGCTCCATGAAATTACAGAAAATACTAATTTGAAAGACAGAAATCATGGCAAGATATCCACTACATCAGTACTGTATACGTAAAATGATTAAGGGAATAGCAGATACATGCACAAATATTCCCATATAAACTCAAAAAAAAAGAAAAAAAAAGAAAAAAAAGAAACGTCCTCTCACTGTCAACTGCGTTTATTTTCAGCAAACTTAACGTGCAAATATTTGTATAAACATAACAAGAATCAACAACTGAGACACAAACTGAACAAGTTCAATAGACATGTGACTAACAAATGGAATAATGTGTCCCTGAACAAAGGTATTTGGGGTGACAACCAGCTGCATTAAGTACTGCAGTGCATGTCCTCCTCATGGACTGCACCAGATTTGCCAGTTCTTTCTGTGAGATGTTACCTCACTCTTCCACCAAGGCACCTGCAAGTTCCTGGACATTTCTGGGGGGAATGGCCCTAGCCCTCACCCTCCGATCCAACAGGTCCTAGACGTGCTCAATGGGATTAAGACCCGGGCTCTTCGCTGGCCAGAGTCAGTAGAAAGGCATCTTTAGTGTCCTAAGTTTTCATAACTGTGACCTTAATTGCCTACCGTCTGTAAGCTGTTAGTGTCTTAACAACCGTTCTAAAGGTGCATGTTCATTACTTGTTTATGGTTCATTGAACACGCATGGGAAACAGTGTTTAAACCCTTTACAATGAAGATCTGTGAAGGTATTTGCATTTTTACGAATTATCTTTGAAAGACATGGTCCTGAAAAAGCGACATTTCTTTTTTTGCTGAGTTTAGGTACAGTTTAAAATACTCACACCTTCCAATACTCACACACAACTTTTTTTAACTTATCAGATTACTCAAACTCCTGATGTTAAAGTTTAAAACTGAGGTAAACTCTAATGCTCATACACCATTTAAAAGCGTATCCAAATTCAGAAGGGTTCTATATAGAACTCGTCTTGCCTTCCAAAGAATCCTTCTTGCCTTCCAAATAATCATCAAAGACCCTTTTCTTCCTAAAACAGTTCTTAGGATGTTTAAGGTTCTAGAACCCTTTGCCTTACAAAGAAACTCCCAACTAACATCACCACATTGGCCCCATGTAGGTATTTGGTGGGCAAGGTGTTTGGGGGCTAAACCCCACAAATATTTGGGTGCGTGATAGTAACAACTGTGTTGTCTATCTGATACAATGTAAGGGGCAGCCGATCCAAAAGAGTTGGCTTACTTCAGGCGAAGTGAGGGCTGCCCTTGGGGCCAATGTTGGGCCGATGAGCAAAGGCATATTGGCCCAATGTTGGCAACCTACATGGGTCCAATGTTTTAACCCGCATTGGGACCACATAGTGCCAATGTGGGTATGTTTGCTGGGAAAATATGGGTTTATTTGGGCTTATTTAGGCAAAATGACCAGATATGGGATGCCAACACTGGGCCCACACTGAGCCAATGTGGAGCCGATAAGAAAAGGCACATCTGCCAACATCTGCCAATATTTTAACCTGCATTGTGCCCACGGCATACCAATGTAGACATGTTTGCTGTGCCTCGTTCCCCAAAAAATAATTCTTCAGATGAAAAGGATTCTTGGTAGAACCCTTTCCCTCCGCAAATAATCATTTTGGAAGCGTGTAAGCACATAAACATCGCATAAGTGTGTGTAGTATTGTTCTATGAGGAAAAGCATGGTCTTGGTCGCAAATGGGTCCTTCCAAACGGACAATCACCCCAAGCATACTTCCAAAGTTGGGGCAAAATGGTTTAAGGACAACAAAGTCAAGGTATTGGAGTGGCCATCACAAAGTCCTGACCTCAATCCTATGGAAAGTTTTGTGGTCAGAACTGAAAAAGTGTGTGCGAGCAAGGAGGCCTAACAAACCTGATTCGGTTACATGAGCTCTGTCAGGAGGAATGGGCCAAAATTCTCCCAATTTATTGTGGGAAGCTTGTGGAAGGCTACCCGAAACCTTTGACCCAAGTTAAACCATTTAAAGGCAATGCTACCAAATACTAATTGAGTTTATGTAAACTTCTGACCCACTGGGAATGTGATGAAAAAAATTAAAGATGAAATATATCATTCTCTACTATTATTCTGACATTTCACATTCTTAAAATAAAGTGCTGATCCTAACTGACCTAAGACAGGGAATTTTTACTGGGATTAAATGTCAGTAATTGTGGAAAAACTGAGTTTAAATGTATTTGGCTAAGGTATATGTAAACTTCTGACTTACACTGTATATATTTTTATATATATATATATATATATATATATATATATATATATATATATATATATATATATATATATATATATATATATATATATATATATACACAATCCTGTGTGACTCCCTCCCCTTGCTGCTCACACCCATTAACCCCGGACTATGTTGGGAGCCCCAGGTCTCATCCGGCGAGGGTTATCAGGGCCAGGAATTGGTAATTGTGATTGGCAACAGGGTCAGAGGTGTGATTTAATCTGGCCCTTAGTCACCACAGAAACATAATTAACTACCGGGTCACTCTCAGGGTAATAGTGATCCATCAAGAACGCGGTGCTATAATGCTGTTGAGACGAATTTGCAGTGGAATGGTGTGCCGATAGGGGTTGCCTATTACTTTAAATGCAGAACGTGTGTGTGTGTGTGTGTGCGTGCGTGCGTGCGTACACTACTTTAGCACACACTAGGATGTACAGTGTATGTGTCTTTTCACTTCCAAATGTAACTTCCAAATCTTTCAGGATGAATGAGAAAAAATTGAGAAAAAAAGATATATATATATATATATAACAGCATGAACACTTTGTACATGTGGCTCACTTGTGTATGCTTTAGCCTGTGCATCTGTCAAGGTAGAGAGGTAAACAAACCCATACTGTGTTACAGCATGTTACAAAGAGGACACTAGGTAGTTTACTTAACCCCCATATCAAAATAAACTACAAAAGAATTATATTTTGAAATGTATTTCAGTAAAATACATAAAATCTTGTATTTTTATATGATGAAATACATTTCCAAATAGCCGCCCCGAACAGCGACAACATTCTTAGTAACGGTTACAGAAGCGTTTAACTTTTTATGACTGTGATATGTTGTTGTTTATCTATCTTAGTTTAATACAAGATAGACTGCTCAATGACCAAAATGTATATGTGAAAATGAACATGCCAAAATGAACTGCAAAGCACACTGGTTATTATTATTGGCCTTGTTTGTAGGGTGGAGCTCATTGGACTAATACTTGTTCATATTTACATATGCATTTATATTTAGTTCATTTAGCAGACACTTTTATCACGCGATAGTGCCATCAGACTCCTGATACCAATGCGTGTGAAAGTGGGCCAGAAAATTGTGAACGGTTGAAAAAAATGGTACAGAAAAGTATTTTGTATATTTATAAATACAAATTTACAACTCAAAAGTACCTTCCTACAAAATACACTATTTAAACAAAAGTATGTGGACGACGCTTCAAATTACTGGATTCGGCTGTTTCAGCCACACCCGTTTCTGACAGGTGACAAACATTGGCAGGAGAATGGCCTTACTGAAGACCTCATTGACACCGTCACAGGATGCCACTTTTGCAACAAGTCAGTTCGTCAAATTTCTGCCCTGCTAGAGCTGTTATTGCGAAGTGGAAACATCAAGAAACAACAACGGCTGAGCTGCGAAGTGGTAGGTCACACAAGCTCACAGAACGGGACAGCCGAGTGCTGTAGTTCGTAAAAATCAACTGTCCTCGGTTGTAACACTCACTACTGAGATCCAAACTGCCTCTGGAAGCATCGTCAGCACAAAAACTGTTAATCGGGAGCTTCATGAAATGGGTTTCCATGGCCGAGCGGCCGGACACAAGCCTAAGATTACCATGCGCAAAGCAAAGCATTGGCCTAAAGCTCGCTTGCCATTGGACTCTGGAGCAGTGGAAACGTGGTCTCTGGAGTGATGAATTACGCTTCACCATCTGGCAGTCCGACGGACGAACCTGGGTTTGGCGGATGCCAGGAGAACGCTACCTGCCCAAATGCATAGTGCCAACTGTAAAGTTTGGTGGAGGAGGAATAATGGTCTGGGACTGTTTTTCATGGTTTGGACTAGGCCCCTAAATATCAGTTTAAGTTAACACTACAGCATTCTAGACAATTCCGCGCTTCCAACTTTGTGGCAACAGTTTAGAGAAAGCCCTTTCCTGTTTCAGCATGACAATTCCCCTGTGCACAAAGCGAAGTCCATACAGAAATGGTTTGTCGAGATCGGTGTCATAGAACTTGACAGGCCTGCACAGCACCCTGACCTCAACCCCATCAAATACCGCTGGGATGAATTGGAACTTTGACTGCAAGCCAGGCCTAATCGCCCAACATCTAGCAGTAAGCCTTCGCAAAAGAGCGGAGACTGTTATTGCAACAAAATGGAGAACAAAGCCACATTAATGCCTGTGGTTTTGGAATGAGATGCTCAACAAGCAAACGTCCACATACTTCTTGCCATGTAGTGTATCACATGGTACAGGACTCTCACTAACAGGTGCAACAAGTATAGCACTTACAAGGCACGCCTTAAAATATGTTAATGAGACAGCGATTCTTTCCCCTCCCACAATATTTCTCCACGATGCGCCATAATTTACAGTCTGCTGCAGTAAATATATTGCTGCAGTAAATATATAACAGAACAGCAATATAGTACTTCATTGTTGAATGGTATTGAAAATCAGCAATTACTAAGAGTGAATATTTCATTGGGCCTATATATTACAGCATACAAACTGATATTTGACGTTTATACAACTTGCACTTCAGGCATTACAGGCTTCTAAACTGACAGCGACAATAGGGCAAAACATGCCACAGATCTGCTCCCTATATGCATGTGATTGCTGGAGCACTGCAACCACATGTCATTTAAATTGGTACAGCACTTTCACTAACGGGTGGGACAAAAAGAGCCTCTTACAAGACATGTCTCGAAATGTGTTAATGAGTGAGAAACAACAACACCCTATACTTGCTAGCGATCAAAAGGTTTTTGGGCGCTCCAAAAATGCAGTATGGTACTGTGTTTTGCAATTAGCCATTCGGGTACAGTAGTGACTCGGGACAAGGATTGTAGAATTCCTAAAATACATTCTCACTCACGGGTGCAAACAATACAGCCAATTACAAGGCATGCCTTAAATTATGTTAATGAGCCAGTGACTGTCCCGCCCACAACATATACCCACAATGCACCGTAATTCATACTGTAAAACACATTTATGGTATTTTACTGTGCATTCAACAGTGTTTTACTGTAAAACTTACATGAACGGTCTTAGTGTGCTGTAAAACAAATGTACGTTATTTTACTGTGCATTCTACAGTAATCTACTGTATTCAGTTTATACAGTATCATACTGTTGAAAATTACAAATACATCTAACAGTTCCCACCTTATAAGAGCCAAAAGCTACAAATGTAGTTCTCTCTCTTTGTAAAGACAGGAGGAAAAGATCCCACCAGCACATACCTGTATCTTTAATGATAAATTGATGTAGATCTGCAGAGACAGAACACAGGGCTGTGATGTCTTGTGTTACGTTGTGATGGTTTTTGATGGTGTTGTGACTTCCGCTGTCTTTGCACCACGTCATAATGTATGATGAGGGGTTTTTAATCTCTGACTGTGTCATTCCCAGCAGGAGCCTATGACTAAAGAACAACGTGAGAGCTCAAGATTTCAATTAATCCTCCCCCTTCTCCTCCTCTTCTTTCTTCTGCCTCTCTCACTTGTCTACCTCTGCTCTTAATCACGTTTCACTTAGCTTCCTCTTCATCCCTGTCTCTTTATTCTCCCTCTCTCATTTGTCTTCCTCTGTTCTTCATCAGACGTTTCACTTAACTTCCTCCTCTTTCTTCTCCCCCTTCCTCTTCTTTTCCTCTGCTCTACTCTTCATCCCAGGTTTCTCTTAACTCTCTTCTCCTATTTCACCTCCCTCTCTCCCTTGTCTTCCTCTGCTCTTCATCACACGTTTCACTTCAGTCCCTCACCTCCTCCCCATCTCAGACTTTCCATGTATTAATCTCCTTTCCTCTCTCCCCCTTCTCTTCATCACATGTTACACTTAACACCCTTCCTCCCCCTCCTACCCCTCCTCCCCATCCTTTTCCTCCTCCCTGCCTCTGCAGATGATGCAGGATAATGACTTGTCATGTGTGTGTTGCATCAGGCACAGCGGCAGAGTTAGTTTTATTTTTACACTCTTGTACAAAGGAGCCACTCACTGCCTCTCCCTCTGTCAGAGCCCCCTGTGAAATAATAATGTATTTCTTCACTGAAGCTGAGAACATTTCCGTGCCCACCATTGTCTCATTATATATAATATGTGGATCACTTTGGAGCTGGAGCACATTGTGTCATAGAGGCAAAAAGAGCAAGAGTGACTTTTTTATGAATGTCTACAGCTGCTTTTAGCTAGACAAAGTACCTCTCCAGTCTTACTCCACTGTCGTACTGTTAATGATTGGTAATCTACAGTCCAAATGGATTCCTTTGTATACCGGTGATGGGTGTGAAGAATATATCTTGTGTTGCATCCATCTCAGGGATTTGTATTAATAGAATGGTGTGCATTCCACAAACATCTCTAACATCTCTCAAGAACGGATGTCACATACAGTCACATATACTGAGACACATTGTTAAAATGGTTGAACAAAACGAACATGTTAGCCTGATTGATGCATGATTTTTCTGTCCTGTTGTCATCTGGGCAGGCGAGACGGCTGATTTTAAAATGTATGTGTCCGGCCCTTCAGCGAAATGAAACCTCCATCAACAACATAGAAGATGGATTATCTTGGCCAGGCATACAACTTAATACACAGCGAGATTATTGACATGCTCCTTTCCGCTATTATTTCTTTGTGCGGTCCCAGAAACACATTAGGATTGCCCTTTTGTACCAGGTCGTTTGACAAACGTCCATTGCAGCAGTGAGTATACAAGGCCAGAATGCGTGATTGATTTTACGTTCATGTCAACGCCTTTGGGCCTCTTTTATATATATATATATATATATATATATATTTTTTTTTTAAATGTAACCTTTATATAACTAGGCAAGTCAGTTAAGAACAAATTCTTATTTACAATGACGGCCTACCAGAGAACAATAGGTTAACTGCTTTATTCAGTGGCAGAACGGCAGATTTTTACATTCACTGTGTGCGTCTTTAAGTGAGAATCTGATTAATCAAATAGTTGCTATTTATAAGTCGAGTGGTTCGTGTTTTTATTTTTCTGCCAGGAAAATGTAAAAAAAAAGGTCATAAAAAAACAGAAAATTACATGGTTTCAAAGTTATTTATAGTACTCAGTCAGTATGTATTCCGTCGTTTTACATTCCCGTTACAGTATATTTCCAGTTTCCATTCCATTCAACTCAAATGTAAATTACGATTCCATTCAGATGCGACTTAGGAAAAAAATAGAAGCAAAGAAACATTATTTTGCTAATTACCACTTCCAGTCTTGGCATCTCGTGCTGCATGTAGCCCTCGTGGCGGTATTTTAGTAGAGTTCAAACTAGATAACGATCCACTGGAGTACAGCATCACCCCCCCCCAACATTACAATGCCTAAAAAAAAGAACTACTCTGAGCCACTCAGCAACAAAATAACAATGTGTTCCAGTGCAGATAAGGCAACTCCAGTGACTTTCAATCTTTACTGTATGGGAAGAGCTCTCAGTATCTGCAAGTACAGGCACTATATAGCCAGAGAGGAGAGATCACAGAGGGCTAGTAGCACTACTCTGCATCATCCTCACCCTGACCCAGTCAACGGCCAACCAGACAGGGCAGAACAGAACACATTCATGCAGTACAGCCCAAGATAAGTCATTTCTACAACGTCTTGGCAATACTTGTGATGAGCAATCCATCACCCACGCACTCAACTACATTATGCCAAAATACATAATGTCCTTCAGGGAACTGTGGCAAGAACTGTAATTAAAGTTAAAGTGTATCACCATCTAGTCTTAGCCTTGCTAGGTAGACAGTATGCACTGTAAGTCAGATTCCTGTGTAGGTTTCATTCTAACCATGGAGTTAGTTGTTATTCTTACCACTGTTGCCTTGGACACGACTTTAATTATTTTGGGAGTTTAGGCACACTTTGTGGTAAATGCAGGCAATAAATATAATTTGATTGATGTATCTTCAAACATAAGAATGGTGATGGTGTGAATGCAGTACACTCTTAGCAAAAAAAGGTACAGTGGTCCCTCAATTAAAGGGTTTGAGCTTATGCCGTGAACATTTGCGGTAGATGATGGCAGATTGTGGTGAATTGCGTCATTCTGTCGTTGCGCCACATTATCACAAGGGGGGCGATAGAACGCCGATCTATCGGTAGTCTAAACTGTGGCACAAATTGACTATCTTTTTCGTGAATTAATGGAGGTGTGAATGTTTCAGTCCGAGAGTCTCTCTTCTCTGTCACTGCATCAGGCAAAACAAAACAAAATTGCTGGAGGGTGGACCTGGAGTTGAGCGAGAACTTGGGTAAATGCAATGGCACAATTACACTTGACATGTGGACTGACGATTATCGAAAAATAGGCAAGTGGACTTTTGGTTTCTCTCCCTCTAAAAACAGAAATAAATCATTCTAAATAACAAACTATATGAAGTGAGTCTCTGAAACACAGTCCTTCTTTGCTGATGTGAAGAAGGAACTGAAAGTCCAGTTTATTTATTTATTTATTTTACCAGGTAAGTTGACTGAGAACACGTTCTCATTTGCAGCAACGACCTGGGGAATAGTTACAGGGGAGAGGAGGGGGATGAATGAGCCAATTGTAAACTGGGGATTATTAGGTGACCGTGATGGTTTGAGGGCCAGATTGGGAATTTAGCCAGGACACCGGGGTTAACACCCCTACTCTTACGATAAGTGCCATGGGATCTTTAATGACCTCAGAGAGTCAGGACACCCGTTTAACGTCCCATCCGAAAGACGGCACCCTACACAGGGCAGTGTCCCCAATCACTGCCCTGGGGCATTGGGATATTTTTTAGACCAGAGGAAAGAGTGCCTCCTACTGGCCCTCCAACACCACTTCCAGCAGCATCTGGTCTCCCATCCAGGGCCTGACCAGGACCAACCCTGCTTAGCTTCAGAAGCAAGCCAGTAGTGGTATGCAGGGTGGTATGCTGCTGGCAAGTGAGGATAGGGAGGGGAAAAAGTTGCCAATATTTTCAAGACCTGAGATACTTCGTTTATTTAGGCGATTTAATATATCACTTTAGGCTTGGCCTATTTAGTAGGCTATTTCGCAGCATAAAGCTATATTTGTCAGCATAAAGCTGAGTGACTCACTTGTTGCTTTGGATCAAAAATAAATAAGTACCAACATTCTTTCTGATAGTCTAATAAAGAAATGTTTTGACCAAGTTAATTTGCTCATGTTGTTCGTGTTCAATTATTTGTGACATTGTGGTTAATAAAATGAAGTAAAACGAAATAAATCAAGTCAATCATATTCATAATAATGAAATGTGTTTTGAAAACTTGTCACTGTTCCTTATTAAATTTTTTTAAAATATTTTATTTGATCTTTCTGAATAATACAAAACAAACAATAACTACATCACACCTGCCCAGACCCTCCTGCTCACACCCCCATCTCCAGCGCCCGCATCACTCTCCGCCACATGGCCTCAAACTGATCCATTTTGTTTCTCTCCGTCGCCCACACGAACCTTCAACATTTGGATAATAAACCATTTAATGGCTGACATTGGTTGATTTTAATACTTCTGACAGCCAAATTTCTAACTCCACCTGTAACATTTGGATGTTATAACATTCCCAGAAGGCATGGATTATTATAACCTAATGAAAAATGAACCTGGTAATCTCATTTAATTTACTACAGGCCTAAGACCTATGGGTTTAACCTTCTGAATGAATGATTATATTGAAGATAGAAGCTGCCTCTTAATGAGTTCCAAGAGCCGATTCATTACCCAACAAAATAATAATATTCATCTTTTCCTCCCTGCATTAATTAATTTGTCTGCATGTCTATTCAACATTTGGTTAAAAATATTTCTTCAAATTGCTGTGCAGGAAAAGGATGTTATCCACCGTGCCTGGTCGCAGGTTCACAGCTGGCTTCTCTCTGGAACCACACATCCATCTGAAGGTGACTCTTTATCCACCGTGCCTGGTCCCAGGCTCGCAGCTGGCTTCTCTCTAGAACCACACATCCATCTGAAGGTGACTCTTTATCCCTTGGAACCACACAAACACCAGGTGGAAAATAGGCCTCTTGAAGCAATAAAGGAAATGAACAAGTAGAACCATACATAGCTATTCAGTTTGTCCCCATAGGGGAACCATTTTTGTTTCTAGGTATAACCCTTTGAACCCTCTGTGTCGGGTACTCCATAGAACACCCCTGTAAATGGTTCTACCTAAAAGTCTCTATGAAGGGTTTTAGGCAGAAGTTTAAACTTTTGACGTCACATGCACAAGTACAAGTAAATGGCTTTCTTGCAAGCGCTAAACCCAACAATGCAGTAGTCAATAACCATGCACAAATAAAAATAACATAAGGTAGAGAACCTATGTAAGCATACTACATATATAGTCAGTCAGTTCTAGTACCATCTTTACAATGTGCAGGGATACTGGAGTGATAGAGGTAGATACAGTATGTACATGGTAAGGTGACTAGGCATCAGGATATATCCTAAAGAGTAGCAGCAGTGTCTGTGGTGATTGTATGTGAGTGGGTGTGCGTGTGTGTTTGGATTAGTTTAGAAAATGGTATGCTTTTGATTAATCAATCAATGTGCACCATTGTACATGGAAAATACATATTGAAACAAACAATTGTGAAAATCTACATGCAATAGAGCATGCTGGGAAATATGACTGTTGATTGTGATTGCCTGCGTTGTTGGGAAAGGGCTCATTAGTAAACATTTCACGGTAAAGTCTACACCTGTTGTATTCGCATGTGACAAATCAAATTTGATGCGCGCTGTTTTGACTCTGTGTAGATAGAAACAATCACACACAACTCTTTTACACCACTGAGTGTTAAGTTAATCTAACTCCTGAATCAACACTAACAATATTACACTGAAAAATCAACACAACGTAAAACTGGCCAATTTGCTGTGTCCCATACAACACACAGCTGGTTCACTCATACTCCCTTCTATTCTCCTACTCTCTGCTCAATAAAATCACAGACAATACTCATTTGGAAGACAGAAATCATGGCAAAGATATCAACGACATCAGTACTGTATACGTAAAATGATTAAGGGAATAGCAGACACATGCACAAATATTTCCCTGTACTGTAGGTACAGTTTAAAACATTCTCACACCTATTCTAAAAAGAAATAATGTATCAGATTACTCAAACTCCTGATGTTAAAATGTAAACACTGAGGTAAACTCTAATGCTCAGGCACTATTTGAAAGAATAAAAATAAAATAAATAAGCTTATTCAGATTTCAAAGAGTTCTATGTAGAACCGTTCTTGCCTTCCAAAGAATCATCTTCCAAAAAACGGTTCTTAGGATTTTAAAGGTTCTAGGTAAAACCCGTTGTCTTGCAAAGAACTCTCCCGTGTGGCTCAGTTGGTAGAGCATGGCGCTTGCAACGCCAGGGTTGTGGGTTCAATTCCCACGGGGGGACCAGGGTTCAATTCCCACGGGGGGACCATGATGAATATGTATGAACTTTCCAATTTGTAAGTCGCTCTGGATAAGAGCGTCTGCTAAATGACTTAAATGTAAATGTAAACTCTCGTTATCTAAAAACGTTTTTTTTTTTTTTTTTGAAAACGGTTCTTGGTAAAAACCTTATCAAGCCGCAAGGAACCCTTTTTTTTTAAGAGTGTATGATGAGATCAGTGAGCCTGAGCCCCTTATAATGTTCGACTCCATCACCTCACCATCACACTCTGCCAGAGAGAGCGGAGGGAGGGAAATATCTATGCTCACACACATTCCTGCCAAAATCCCTCTGGAAAACACAGTGGGCAGAGTCCATTCTATCTCTGCCCACCAGTCCCAAAGTAACACAAGGGGACATGCAGCCATGTCCAGCTCTCTCTCTCACTCACACACACACACACACACACACACACACACACACACACACACACACACACACACACACACACACACACACACACACACACACACACACACACACACACACACACACACGTGATTTTACAGAGGACTGTATTAATAAACTACAGTAGCGTACAGCTGTTCACAGAGAGACAGAGATGCAGAGCCAACAACAAGCTGAGTTGTCTGAAATCTAATTTGGAGACAAACTGTAAATGAGTGGAACCTTGATGATGCTCCCTGGCCTCGGGCCTGGCGTGGCGGATTTAAATGAAGCCTTTTAACAAGCTTAATAAAGGGCTGTAAGAGCCAGCACACAGTCAGCACAGCTTCCCTACACAGCAAACCTCTAGGTGGGTGAGCGGTACACCGCCCACGGGTCTCATCCTGACACACACAAATGGGAATGTTATGTTTACACACAGATACATTTACACGTGCATGAACGCATGCGCAAACGCAGGCGGGCACACAAACTCACACACACAATACTCTTACTGCCCACCCAGCATGAAACAGTACATCAGCTTCATACAGTATGTGGCTGACAAAATACAGCCATAGACTCTGCATGCTGTTGGAAAACAGCGATCAGAAAGGGGCAGCCTGGGCCGCTAAAGCGCTGGGCAAAGAGGAGAAATATTAGCTCTCGGTCCAGAAATCACAATCAGCAAAGTTCTCGAGACAACTCTCGTTAAAAGCAAAAAGGGAAAGTGCTGCCTGTCCAATCTATTTTTGGGAAGTGTGTTTGTTTGGAGGGGGAAGCGGCGGAGCATTTCGCTTGCTATTGGCGTGTCTCTAGCCAGGTGATTTTATTTTCTCTCTCCCGAAAATACTGGAATGTGTGCGCACACAAACACAATATATAATATATGCCATTTAGCTGACACTTTCATGCGACTTACAGTCATGCGTACATACATTTTCCATATAGGTGGCCCCAGGGGACATCAAACCCATGCATTGCAAGCACCATGCTCAACCAACTGAGCCACAGAGGGCCACACACACACAGAAGCACTGGTAAACCTGCAGTCTAAGTAACATTGGCTACATTTACACTGGCGGCCCAATTCTTGTTTTGTTTTTTTACTAATTGGTGTTTTGACTAATCAGATCAGCTCTAAAAAAGATTCTGATGTGAAAAGATCTGATGTAATTGATCAAAAGACCAATAAGTATCAGAATTGGGCTGCCTGTCTAAATGCAGCCATCTAGAGGTATTGAGTCAGACAACCTTCGCAGTATAAGCTATGTGCTTCAAGGGATAGTTCAGGCACATGAAAACCCATTGCTGTTCATCACAATGCAAATCTCTGCTCCTATTATACACTACATACACAGGGTGTGTACACATCATTTAATATATCAGCCCTGTATGAAAAGACATCTAAATGAATTAGTACCTACCAGGCAAGTATCTTTTCATAAGGATGGTAACCTATGGAGTATGCTTGTTTCTCATGAGGGGCAACCTTTTCCTCCATGTTAAGTCTTTAAGAATAATGAATTCTTGTAATAGCATGATTCTGGCTTGGAACATTTAAATGAATGTTGATCAATTAAAACGGTGGATGACGGGAAAACAAATGACCCTGATCACCCTAACGCTACGACCCCCCCCCCCCCCCCCCCACACACACACACACGCACACACGCACACTTATACACATAAAGCACCACTGCAATAAAGTTCATTTTCCAATCCCTGAGGATCCACAAATGGGGCCAGGCATGCAAGTCCCTTAAGCACCACTGTGATTTCACAGGTTAAACCTCCATCTGAAACTAGACACCATGTCTCATCCCTCGGGGTCAGGGGGAAGGATAGAGAGGCCACCCTTACGCAATATATCTGTGGCAGCAAAAGCCTATAATCAGGCCTAGTTGGGATGTGTTTGTAGTTGGAGTGTGTGTGTGTGTGTGTATGTGTGTGTTTGTATCCGAGTGCGCCTGATCGTGCACGTGTGTGTGGCTGTCTGTGAGTATGTGTGAGTCCATGACTTCTTTCATGGAGGGTTGATCAGCATTCATCAGGAGGACTCAGGGACTCCAAACCAGCCTTCCTTTAATCTCACTCTCTCATTCAGCTGGCCCCTACACTGTGGCTCAGCTGTGTGATAAAGAATGCTCGCATTCTCCCTCCATCTCTATCCCTTTCCCATTTCTCTTATTCCATTTCTCTCATTTTCTCTCCTCGGTCAGACAGTTGGTTGGTAGGTGTCTCTCTCCCTTTCTCCGTTGGCCTCTCTCTTTTTCTCCCACTCACAAAAACCGTTACGTATCAGGGGAAATATTAGATATCTTTTCAAACAAGTACACAAACACAAACCCTCGTAAAATCTAAGCCCAATTATCGACTTGCATCAACGCCAATAAAACCGTCGCGTCCCATGCCTATAATACTTCAAAGTTGGGGAGAATATAAGTGTGTCATGGTGCTGTGGGTTACCCCAGTCAACGACAGCTCTATTCTAACCTCCAGGCAGTCAGTTCACCACTCAGCCAGCTAATCCTCCCACTCCCTGCCAGCCGTTCTCTTCTCCCAGAATAACGACGAGCTTTCACTCCACAAAGCCTTTCTCCTAATCACCCCAGTGACGGGTCTGACAACTGACTGTATGACAATGAGAAACACACACTGAGAGCATGGAACGCAGCTCACGTCGACGTCTCAGAGGATTGTTTCGATGACTTCAAATTCAACAGCACCGAACTCCCTCTGTGTGTCACCAAATGAGACTTGTCTCTGCACTGTCTGCAAAATATCTTATCTAGGCTCGGCAAACGGAACCATTTAAAATACAAGAAGAGAGGAAGGAGTATTTTTTTTTTTTCTATTGACAGGGCTTTTATAGATGAGTAGTAATTATTCGGAGGCATTTGTGGCTAGCTGGGGGAATGTGAGGTGAGGTAACATAGAAACAGTCATGTTATTCAGACACAGAAATAAGGACAGATGTTGTGTTGTCACCAGGTGACAAGTACGTACAGTCATTGAAGGAAATAATGAAACAGTGTGAGAGAACCTCTGTTGAAACCCAATGACAACACACATACACCTGATTCAATTAACAATGGTCTAAACTGAAGACCATGAACTATACCGACCATGACCGTTCGAATACACGATTAGTGTATTGATGGAATCATTTGTATTACATAAAGCTGAGCTGGAACAAGCACCTGCACATAGTACAGTCCTTTACTACAGATGTAGTAATTTGAGACAGTTTGTTACACCAGGAAAAACGTCCTGCAGCAACAGGAAATGTTAATGATTATGTCGATTAGAATTAATTGACATTTTTGTAGGGGTTGATACATTTTTTGTTAGGCCAAATCAAGTATGACATTTTAAAGTGGAATTTACTTTAGAAGCCTTTTTAAACCTAAAATAGACTAGAGGTATGCATTTCCTGCTGTGCAGGAAAATTCTCAGCAACAAAAGAGTGATCAAATTAAGATCCTACATCTGTAACCCAGCTAGGCTACTGTTTCTATGGGACAGAAATGGGGTATGTTTCTTGGTTGAGCCTGAACAGCCTCAAGTAATTAGGGATGCCCCCATCTGGTTCGCCCCTGGAGACGGTGTGTGTGTGAGATGGTGGTGGTGGTTTGCCACTAGGGGCTGTCAGTCACTCAGTCACCCAACTGACATGTCACCCTGATGGGCATCTGACTAGCAGCCCCACCCCACTATCCCAGAGAGACCCACAAGGTGGGCTGAATCTACACATCTTTTCCTGGGCCTTTGATATTCTATTCTATTTTATTCTACCCTCAAAAAACATCCCTATGTTTGACATGCAGAACCAGACACCACACTGTAAAAGCATCCAACTGCAAAAGCACCATCATCAACAAACACAACAACATAAAAATCCAACCACCTCTTATATTTCAATGTTATGGCTGAAAAGTAGTTTGGCCAGACATTTGCTCATGAATATTTAGATCTACATATGCATTAGCTCGGTTTAGTAGCAGTACCAGCTATACGATTTATGAGTATGGGAGATGATTATAGAGCAGGAGCAGGTCTGTGTCCCAAATGGCACCATATTCCCTATACAGTGCACTACTTTTGAACTGATCCCTTAGGGACCTGTTCAAAAGTAGTGCACTACATGGGGAATACGATGCCATTTTGGACGCACCCTGGAGGGATATCACCCGCCCACAGGCATAAAGAACAGACTTTACAAAAAAAATGAAAACCAGGTGGTAGATTTAGGGCCTTATTAACCATTCGGTCTATCCAAGCAACTTCTCTCCATGTACCTTAGTTGGATTGTGTGTGTCTTTTATTATAGGTCTACTTTTCACTGATTATGCACTTGCATCGCATTGACTCAAATGGAAAGGCGGGGTTTGTAGATAAAATAACTTGAAATCATAGATGCCATGGCGTTAAATGTAAACACGAGTCTCACATAGGCCTACTTAGCTGTGCAATACATTATAAAGTCCTCCAATATCCCATTGACTTCTAAAGTGGTTTTGGAGGGAAGAAGAAGCAGAGCACAGAAATAGCATCAAATGACTGTGCAATAACCTTGTTGTAATTTCAGGGCCCCTGTGTGTGTGAGGTGAATTCCCCGGGAGCTAAAGTATGCCCATCTCGCCATCTCACCTCTGGTGTGTGTGTTAGTGTACCGTGATAACAAACCTCTATCGCCTGGCCGTTCACACAGAGATAGGGCCACCACACGCGTCAGCTGCAACCAAGGTGCAGGGAAATATTCACCTCTGGGAGCAAGGAAAGAGCTGACAGATATGGAAAGGCACTACTGTCTTCTCAGTACTAGAAGCTGTTATTTGCAGAAAACAATTGATAAATCAATTTATTAATTTTAGACACGTCTCACCACTGTTGCTCTCTCCAAACTCCTGCCATTTCATTGTGCTTCGTTTCCCAATAAGAAATGTTTGTTAATATTTACCCACGACTTTAAACGTAATTTCTGTTCAATCATTATTGCATATAATCTTACAATAATCTTGAGCGTTTCACCATTTCATTTTATTACCGTTTATTGTTTCATTGAATTGACCAATTCCTATCCTGAATGGCGATGTTCAAAGTGCACATGATCATTCCTTAAACTCACGTGGTAGACGTTCATTTTATTTCCATCAATTGTGTTAGTCCTTGGAGCTCCTTGTTTCTGTCAAATGTTCTGTACCTGTGAAAATTGTGCATGAGCGAGCTGCTGAGTTCGAATACTGCATGGCCTCCCCATTAGGACACCAACGGGAGAGATCAATTAGACTGAACCAGGGTGCACCGGATTATGGCCCACCTCACAAGCGGTCCAACCAGAGAGGGTGAGGAAGTTTTCCCCAAATGTTTTTCAGACCAGTTACTGTACATAAATCCTTGTAGCCTACTGATGTCTACTAATTATTTTATTAGTAGTCTATATTATTGGTAATAGTTTTTAAAGCAGTTTCTGAAATAAAGGAAAGGAACAATGCATTAACAAGCACAATGTAGACAATATTACACACAATATACAGAAGAGTAGATGGTTGTAAGACGGGTGCTTTTCAAAGACAATCCAGAGCATCACCAGGCTTTGAGCCAATCACAAAGGTTGGCTCTTGACAGTCGACTCCTGAAATAAACACATTTCTGTCTCTCTGATGAGCAAGGCTTCGGGAAAAAAATGAAAGGGGAGAGAGTAATGGAAATGAATTGAAGGAAAAAACGAATCTACTGTGGCTGTCAGTGGTGAAGGTGACACATGGTAGAGCGTAAGATTTCAATGCGGCTCGCATCCTCATTTCTCTCCCTATTGTGACTCAAGGCCCTGTCATTCATCTGGTGAAAATGGACCGTTTGAGTGTTATTATCAAGCTGACACAATGCACGGCTTGACTCCTCTCTCCGTTTCCATCACTGTGGTGTGTGTGTGTATTATGCCCATTGCTTTGTAATGTAGACATTCCATACAGTGCAGTACTTAAATGGGAGAAATATTTCACTGTTAAGGTAATGTACCGTGTCTACATTAGTGTGTGTGTGTGTGTTTGTGTGTGTGTGCATTCCTGTGTGCCTGTCTGTGTATGTATGACTATAGCAATAAAGCTAGTAGCTGCCATTAGGCCCAGACAGACAATACAGTCTAATAGGGAGGATGTTCTCTACTGTGGCCCAGCATTATACATTATACATTATTAATTCCCCTCAACACCCGACTATTATCGGGCACCACACTTTTGACACTAGGGAATAGAGTGCCATTTGGGACTTAGCCACAATAGCTATTACTGAATGATGGTCACCCACCATTCTATCTGGGCAAAGCAAAGGTCCAATGTACTGTGAAGTTCAATCTTCATATTAAATGCCTGCTGACGCTGTTATAGGGGATTTTGTTATTTGTACTGTACTGTGGGGCTAGGGCTGTGTCCCTGATGGCACCCTATTCCTTATAAATGTCACTGCTTTTGACCAGGGCCCATTATGGGCTTTAGGGTGCCATATGGGACTTAACCTAGCTCTCTGGTCATGTTTGGTAAATGGTATTAGGAAATGATCAAGGAAGTCATGAATATATTTTAAACAGACGGGGTTGAGGCTGTAGAAAGAGTTGAAATTATAGAGTCGATTCTTTCTCTCTCTTTCCTTCTCTTCGCTCCGGCTCGGAGCAGAGCGGAGGTTGCTTGCCAGCAGTGAGGTATTGGTTCAGAGTAATTGGTATTCTCCGCACATCAGACCCAATGCAGAGCTTCTTGTGAGAATAAGAGAGGAAACACGCTTATCTGTATTTCCACAGTAACCAGGGGGGGGGGATCTCTGCTCTCGCTCTGCAACGCTAGTCTAGCTAGCTGCTCTTATTTTCGTCCCTGTGCAGTTCTCTACTGTCAGAGCTCGTTATCAAGTGTTGCTTTGCTTTGCTCGGTGCCGCTGTCCACACTGTTAGCCTTTCAGCATTCACAACCCCCCAGCTCTCTCACACCACCATCCCATCCTCCCTCCTCTTCATCTGCCCCCACCACCCACACACACGTACAGTGCATTCAGAAATGATTCAGACCCCTTGACTTTTTTCACATTTTGTTACATTACAGTCTTATTCTAAAATGGATTAAATTGCTTTTTCCCCCCTCATCAATCTACACACAATACCCCATAATGACAAAGCAAAAAAAAAAGTTACACATTTTTTGCAAATAAAAAAATGGAAATATCACATTTACGTAAGTATTCAGACCCTTATTCAGTACTATGTTGCAGCACCTTTGGCAGCGATTGCTCGGGTCTTCTTGGGTATGATGCTACAAGCTTGGCACATCTATATTTGGGGAGTTTCTCCCATTCTTCTCTGCAGATCCTCTCAAGCTCGGTCAGGTTGGATGGGGAGCTTCGCTGCACAGCTATTTTCAGGTTTCTCCAGAGATGTTCGATCAGGTTCAAGTCCGGGCTCTGGCTGGGCCACTCGAGGACATTCAGAGACTTGTCCCTGAAGCCACTCCTGCATTGTCTTGGCTGTGTGCTTAGGGTCATTGTCCTGTTGGAAGGTGAACCTTCGCCCCCAGTCTGCGATTCTGAGCACTCTGGAGCACGTTTTCATCAAGGACCTCTCTGTACTTTGCACCGTTCATCTGTGCCTTGATCCTGACTAGTCTCCCAGTCCCTGCCGCTGAAATCCACCCCCACAGCATGATGCTGCCACCACCATGCTTCACTGTAGGGATGATGTCAGGTTTCCTCCAGAAGTGATGCCTGGCATACAGGCCAAATACATTCAGGTCTGAGAATCCTTTAGGTGCCGTTTGGCAAACTCCAAACGGGTCGTTATGTGCTTTTTACTGAGGAGTGGCTTCCGCCTGGCCACTCTACCATAAAGAGTCCTGATTGGTGGAGTGCGCCAGAGATGGATGTCCTTCTGGAAGGTTCTCCCATCTCCACAGAGGAACTCTGGAGCTCTGTCAGAGTGACCATCGGGTTGTTGGTCAGCTCTCTGACCAATGCCCTTCTCCCCCGATTGCTCAGTTTTTCCGTGCGGCCAGTTCCAGGTAGAGTCCAGGTGGTTCCAAACTTCTTCAATTTAAGATGATGAAGGCCATTGTGTTCTTGGGGACGTTCAATGCTGCAGAAATGTGTTGGTACCCTTCTCCAGATCTGTACCTCGACACAATCCTGTCTCTGAGCTATACGGACAATTCCCTCGACCTCATGGCTTGGTTTTTGCTCTGACATGCACTGTCAACTGTGGGACCTTATATAGACAGGTCTGTGCCTTAAGAAATCATGTCCAATCAATTGAATTTACCACAGAAACATCTCAAGAATGATCCATGGAAAATGATGCACCTGAGCTCAATTTCGAGTCTCATAGCAAAGGGTCTGAAAACTTTTATAAGGTGTTTCTGTTTTTATTTTTAATAAAATTGCAATAAAAAAAGTTATCGTTGTCATTATGGGGTATTGTGTACTTTCTGAATGCGCTATATACACACATACAGATAAACAGAGAGAAACGTGCTTACTACACGCACATGCACACACAAATACACTATCGTCATCTCTCAAATGCTTTATGGTATTGAATAGTGGTGAGGCTATGGTCTGTGAGTAGACGTCAAACAATGTCTCTCACCTTGCTCGTACACATGGCTTGGCCATAGCCAGTCACTTCCTACCAGTACCTTTTTTAAGGACGAGTCACCATAGCAACACCCCAAAAATTATGCAAAGTAGCAAACCAGCTACAACCTGTGGCACTCTCTTTCTGTCTCCCTCTCTCTTCCTCTCGCTCTCAATATCTCTGTCTCTTCCCCCCTCTCTCTCTCTCTCTCTCTCTTGACAGAACTCTGTCTGTCCCTTTCCTATCTACCTCATTAACTGTCACAGTGCTACTCGTCAGTTTGTGGTCAGTCAGTCCAGTCATAAGCTACTACTGCTCCTCCGCTCATCCTTCCATTTGCTTTTACAAGCAGTGGCTTGGTCCATCAGGCATCTCCAGTTGAGCGGTTATCTGCACTGATGGGAGAAAGGGCCTGACAAAGCAGTGAGCCCATGTGTAACCATTTGTGCCAATTATTTCATTAGAGTCTGACAGACTCCCTTCCCTCCACTGGCAGCATGCAGGTCGGCAGGCTGGACTCTCTCCACTCTGCTCTCCTCTCGCCTCCCTGCTCTGCACGCTGGAGAGCACCGCAATGGGTTCAAGTCCATCAATTAATGAGGCAATTTGCTCAAGTGGTTACACCTGGGCTGAACACTTTGTGTAGCTCTGCTTGCTGATCACAAGCTATTAGGGTGAGGTAGGATGAGGGTGGGTTCTGCTAGTTTTGCTGCTTCACTAGGCTTCGCTGGTTATGTCAGTGTGTGTGGGATGATGGTGAGTGTGTGGGGGATTGGGGTTTGTGTGCATGTGTGAGTGTTTGTCATGTCTGCCTGCATGTTTTGTCTGTCAGTCAGTCTGTCAGTTTGTGGGTCATGCCTTCTCTCCGTCAGACTGCCGCTGAGCGTCAGTGTGTTTGTGTGTGCATGTGTCAAGTGTGTGTGTGCGTGCGTACGTTAGGGATGTACCGATTCACCGATACGCATCGGACTTCGGTTCAAATGTTTAAGATATGACTGCGTCAACTGATTCAAATGTAGCATGCATCTGTCAGACAATCAATTCAAATGTCATGAATTGGCGGTTCAAATTTTTTTTGGGGGGGGGGGGGTCAAATCCTTCAGTGTCGAACTAAGCATATAATTGTGTTGACAGTAACTGATCTACATGTAATTTTGCATACCGAACAACACCAGGCAACATCAGTAGCCTAGTCAAACTGCGCTGTGCGCAGCTTCGCAAGCTGACCAACGAGAGTTAGGCCGATTCCTTATCTGGCAGATCTGCGCATCCCCTTCAGCATTAAAACGCTTGTAAAATGGCTTGTGCAGTACTACGCTTTATTAGTTTAGTTATTTTTTATAAAATGTTCTATTGAAAACTGTGTTCTACAAAAGTAACCTAAGCTATCGCCGGAGACACAACTCTCAACTGGCTATAAGCTTACATGCTGACCGGGGTTTAAATTCGATTTTAGTTATGGCTCAGGACAGGTGCCTAAATACACCATACCCATATACATAATTTACACACGCACAAGTCAGCTCATGAGCTCCATTAGCAGCAGATTTTAATTTAGAATGGAAAATGAATGTGTTTATGTGACAGACGTTAGTGCATCAAATCGTATTGCATCGGACAGAATCTCTTCGAATTCGTTCCTCTAATCAAACGGAATCGCACCAAATCGTTTCAAACTAAAACGTATCATTCCTGTATCGTATCGGAGCCCATGTATCTAGATACGTATCGAACCGTCTAGAAAGGGAAAGATGCACATCCCTAGTGTGTGTGTGTGTGTGTGTGTGTGTGTGTGTGTGTGTGTGTGTCCTGCTGACAAGCAGAACTAGAAGCAGATGTTGGTTGTCCCATCCACATTTTCAGGCTTCCTGAATCTTTGATCACACTGCTTCAGAAATGTCGGTCTCTACCAGTCAGAGTCACATGGGATAACCAGGCGCCATGTGGTTTGCATTGCTTCACGAATCGACAGTGGATACAGAATAATAAAATCGATAAAAATCCGTGGCGACAGATTCTTCTGTACTGTATCTACAGCGTTTTGTATGTTGAGCTTGAGTGCTAGAGGAAATATGAGCTGGTATATTCAGTGTGTGTGTGGTCTGAGTAAAGATTCCTCTGTGCTGCAGAGACAAACACGGACACACCGGCTAGGTAAAGTTGTATGTTTACAGACTGACCCCATTGCAGCGAGCTGTGCGGAGCTGTAGCTATAATGTATGCTTGAGGTAAACCACTATGACAGGACCTACATGTTTCCCTTTTGTCCGTTTGATTTAAGCAAGAGCATTCTCGCTCCTGCATCCACGCGGACCTATTTAATTCATCTCATTGGGTGTGCTATTATCCTTGGGCTTCTGTAGCAACACAAGGTATCATTTATTGTTTTGTTAAGCAAGGCAAATGTGCAAGCCACGGCATATTTCGTTTGCTGTGTAAATATCATTATTCAAATATTATGTTTTTGTGTGTTCTCTGTGGCACAGATACCTCCTTGTCTGAGTCCTATCCTCTCCGGGATTGTATAATTTCCCCCCCCCCCACTATGATTATTCCTGCAATATGAAATGTCATGGGATATATACGCGTGTGGACTCGAGGTGCAAAGGGAGTTTTAAGTCAATGTTATATCAAAGTGAAGAAAAAGAGATTGGTGGAGCAGTGTCCACCAGCCTGCCAATATGCACACCAATGCATACCAAATGCATGTTACATTAACACTCGGGATGAAATATTGAGATGGTAGAAAGCTTTGACCCGAATGGCCAGCCCAGCCCAGACATTAGGTGTGTGTGTGTGTATTTTATGTTTGTGTCTGTATGCTGTGATAGAAAAATTACATATTTACCTGATTTCTTTAATATTAATACTTAACAAATAGGACATTTCTGTTCTGTTTAATTCTGTGTTTCTATAAAGAGACGGTTTCCACTCTAGCTTCCTGCAGTTAGTCTGTGCGTAGGGTTAATGAAATGGGTTTTACTAGATAGCTTGGGCTAACAATGACTTGGTAATAATTACCTAAAGCTGGCATTCTATAGACAAGATGTTGTGTGTGTGACCCCATAGAGTTGCCTGGAAGACTTTAGAACAATGCCTCACTGTCTCGTCTTCCTGGCATCTGGGAAACTAAGCCAGGTTGGGGGTAAAACACCATCCTGTGTAGATAACCAAGGTGGCTTATGGGAGTTGGAACCAGTCTGACTTAGCATTTTTAAGTCCTAACTAAGGTCTCTGTTTTATCATTATCAGTTAGGCTCTCAGACTGACAGTCAAGACTGTTGGGTCGATGATCTCATTATTGCAATAATTATTCAATATTAAATAAAGATTATTGTTTGAAGAAATGACCAAGTCTCTCTCAGTAGAGAAATGACCAAGTCTCTTTCCACCACATTTTTGGCGACGAGGAGGTAATCTGCAACTTCCCCTGCTGACCGCTCCTGAAGATCTGGGTAAACTGTGGACAGGGGATCAGAAATTGGGATCTCAGGTTATTATTGACCACGCTTATTATTGAGCAGCTGGACCCGCCTATGATCTGAGAGGTAGCGGGCATGGGTGGATACCGGATCTCGGACAGAGTACTGAGAGAGGTAGGCTTGGACAATCTATCAATAAGTATACGAAATGATAAAGAAAAAATAAAATCCCTGGGTATGCTCAGATCGAGGACTTCCTTAAGAGGGTGGTGACTAGCAAGCAGGACTGAGTTTATCACAGTAGGACTGGTGAGGTGAATGTATTGAATGAGGGACTATAGTGCATGTGACGCCCTGCGAGGGCATCTGATTTGGTGAAGTTCAAATTATAAAGTGTTATGTTTTGATAAAAATGTTTGATGAATGAGGTAACAGGTATGCCCTGGGTTACTAATGTTAGGTGTTATTGTAAGTGTTTTGTTATTCCTGATACATAGAAAATATGAGATAAGGTTGGATTTTTTTGGGACCGTGTTACATAATTAGATAGCAGACATGGGTATTCTAGATGGTTTGGCACATTTGGATATACATAATAAAATCTATACCATAGTATTCGCAGGAGGCGATTTCCCAGTGTGGATACAATACCCCATTGTGGGACCACTAATTAGGCAATATTTTAATAAGGGTATGGGTTTCCCTGTTTATATAGACAGGGTTTTGACATCTAAAAACAGTGCTAACCGGTTATCCTCGTCTGTCTCATTCCCCTCTGTGTTTTCTGTGAATGTGATGCGAGAGTGTGTGAGGGAAGTATGTTTTGGGAACAGTACTGTGTGAACGTGAATGAGAGTGTGTGAGGGTAGAAATAAGTGTTCATCTTAAATTTGGATAATAAGATATGTAGCGCTATCTTGGGGTCCGTTTAACACTACCCACGGGGTGGTATTATTAAGTGTGAGATGTTATTCTATAATTTCCGGAAGACTAGAGAACCGTTGAGCATTATTCCCTTTTGGCAGCGTCCGGGAAACTAATGTTGTTGAGTTGGATGAATGTATGGATGAAGAATCGTGTGAAACGGAGTGATTATTTAATGTGAGTACATAAGATTTCCTAGGTTATATATTGGTTCTGTGAAGACATGAAAAAACAATTAGGACAAATTGTATGTGTGTATAATGATTACTAGAGATTTGATAAAGCAATACTGGGAAAATAATGAAATGCATCTTAAACAACCCATACGTAGACATACGTAGGTTCAGAGTGGCCTCTTTATGGATTATTTGTTAGAGATAATGTTAATTAAAGCATTATAAACCCAGCAAAAAAAGAAACGTCTCTTTTTCAGGACCCTGTCATTCAAAGATAATTCGTAAAAATCCAAATAACTTCACAGATCTTCATTGTAAAGGGTTTAAACACGGTTTCCCATGCTTGTTCAATTAATCAAACAATTAATGAACATGCACCTGTGGAACGGTCGTTAAGACACTAACACCTTACAGATGTTAGGCAATTAAGGTCACAGTTATGAAAAATAAGGACACTAAAGAGGCCTTTCTACTGACTCTGAAAAACACCAAAATAAAGATGCCCAGGGTCCCTGCTCGTCTGCGTGAACGTGCCTTATGCACGCTGCAAGGAGACATGAGGACTGCAGATGTGGCCGGGGAAATAAATTGCAATGTCCGTAATGCGAGACGCTAAGACAGAGCTACAGCGAGGCAGGACAGACAGCTGACTGTCCTCGCAGTGGCAGACCATGTGTAACAACACCTACACAGGATCGGTACATCCAAACATCACACCTGCGGGACAGGTACAGGATGGCAACAACAACTGCTTGAGTTACACCAGGAACGCACAATCCCTCCATCAGTGCTCAGACTGTCCACAGAGAGGCTGGACTGAGGGCTTGTAGGCCTGTTGTAAGGCAGGTCCTCACCAGACATCACCGGCAACAACGTCGCCTATGGGCACAAACCCACCGTCGCTGGACCAGACAGGACTGGCAAAAAGTGCTCTTCACTGACGAGTCGCGGTTTTGCCTCACTAGGGGTGATGATCGGATTTGCGTTTATCGTTGAAGGAATGAGCGTTATACCGAGGCCTGTACTCTGGAGCGGGATCGATTTGGAGGTGGAGGGTCCGTCATGGTCTGGGGCGTTGTGTCACAGCGTCATCGGACTGAGCTTGCTGTCATTGCCTGCGTTGAGATTGCCTGCAATCTCAACGCTGTGCGTTACATCCTCTTCCCTGAACACATCCTCTTCCCTCATGTGGTACCCTTCCTGCAGGCTCATCCTGATATGACCCTCCAGCATGACAATGCCACCAGCCATACTGCTTGTTCTGTGCGTGATTTCCTGCAAGACAGGAATGTCAGTGTTCTGCCATGGCCAGCAAAGAGGCCGGATCTCAATCCCATTGAGCATGTCTGGGATCTGTTGGATCGGAGGGTGAGGGCTAGGGCCATTCCCCCCAGAAATATCCAGGAACTTGCAGGTGCCTTGGTGGAAGGGTAACATCTCACAGCAAGAACTGGCAAATCTGGTGCAGTCCACGAGGAGGAGATGCACTGCAGTACTTAATGCAGCTGGTGGCCACACCAGATACTGACTGTTACTTTTGATTTTGACCTCCCCCTTTGTTAAGGGACACATTATTCCATTTCTGTTAGTCACATGTCTGTGGAACTTGTTCAGTTTATGTCTCAGTTGTTGAATCTTGTTATGTTCATACAAATATTTACACATGTTAAGTTTGCTGAAAATAAACGTAGTTGACAGTGAGAGGACGTTTCTTTTTTTGCTGAGTTTATGACTGTCTACATAATCTCTCAGAAAAACATTGGCATTTAAAAATTTGCGAGGAGAGAGGAGCGTAAATAAATTCATAAAAGAGTTCAACTATATCAAATCCATAAAGACACTAATAGAAGCGCACAAGAATTCTACCAACTTGGCTCGAATTTGGGGGGAAAAATCTCTTTATGGATCAAATTAGGCAGTGTTTCCCTGCTGACAGGAATATTCCAATCTAATAGGGAATTCAGGAACACAATTGTGACCAGCGTAGTGATGTTAGCGTTCTATCAGTGTAATCTCACCATTTGTGAAGTCATTTGAGTATGGACATTGTTAAATGGGGTCGGTGTCTAGACATCAGGGAAATAACGGAATTTAAAGTATTGCCAGCCGCACAGTTTGTCACCAATGCTTTGAATAAACACGTAAAAAGCCTAACCAGCTCTGCTAGGTGAGTAGAATGGAGAGTGTCTGGAAGTAAGGTTAGCTAGCAAGCTAGCCAACTTTAACCGGTTCGTTTGGGTCTTGACTGACTTTGTGATGCGAGAAAAGTATTATGCATCGGAGAGCTTGGATCAACCCTGCTCCTGAGCAGATTTTGGGGTTGAATAATCCTTGTGAGAATCTAGGACAGTGGATATTAGGTAACATATTAAAATTGGCAGTATATATGGGCGCGAGCACGAATTATGTTATGAATAGTCAAACTTTGTTTCACGCTGCATTTAAACAAATCGCTAAAGGGTGTAGATTTGAGGGATCTGTGTCGATACAATATGCAATGAATTTGTGAAAAGACAGAGAAACTCATACACCCCGAACATCGCCACATTACTAAACTGTGGTTGAGCAGGGTCACAAGATATTATATGGTAAAGCACAAGCAGCGGAAAGAAAATAACATATTTGTGGGTTTCGAGAACAGTGCGACTCAGTAAAACCATAAGGGGTTTTAATCTTGTGACAAACATTTTTCATTTTATTCTAAAATAGATGTATTGAATCGACGAAAGGGAGGAAGAGATAACAGTGTAATTAAAGTGTCCTCCCTGAGAACCGAAGTTATACTTGTTTTGAGTATGATGGGAAAAAAAGCTATTTCTCCTGTGTACCGAGTGTGCTGAGAGTTGAGAAGCAAGTACAGGGAGTGTTTTAATAAACAAACAAACACACACACACACACACACACACACACACACACACACACACACACACACACACACACACACACACACACACACACACACACACACACACACACACACACACACACACACACACACACACACACACACACACACACACACACACACACACACACACACACACACACACACACACACACACACACACACACACACACACACCGACATGAAACAGAGTCAATAACACCTGAGGAAAGAACCAAGGGGAGTGACAGATATAGGGAAGATAATCAAGGAGGTGATGGAGTCCAGGTGAGTGTCATGAGGCGCAGGTGCGCTTGACGATGGTGACAGGTGTGTGGGATAATCAACAGCCTGATGACCTAGAGGCCGGAGAGGGAGTATACGTGACAACCTGGTAACATAACGTCTGACGGAAAGACAGAGGGAAAGTACAGTAGAGATTGTAGAGAGCTTTCGGAGTTTTAGGGAAGAGATGTAGACTAGAGAAGGTAACAAAGGAAAGTAAGAATTTTGAATTTTAATCCTTTGGATTGAATAAGAATTGGCTGACATATTTCCTACATTTGGCGCATTACAAGTTAATCTTCAAATAATATACGTTTAATGAGTGTGAAGCAGAGGTTGGTATAAAAATATAGAGAAATATTGTTAGGGTAGACTACTTTTTTTTTCTAGGAAAGATGGAATTATCATGGTTTGGTTTCTTTTATTTTCTAAACCTTACGATGGGTGACAGTATGTGAATGGTAACATGTAATTAGTGGGGGTTTTAGCACTCTAATGATAGGATATTTTAGAAATATGAAAAGCTGAGGTTTCAATACAAGGTTAAATGATGAGTAGAGGGATTGAGCCTTGAGATTGTAAAAAAGATTAGCTGCGGTTGAAAGCAAGCAGGCAGTGGGACATTTGAAGTAGAGGTATGAGAAGCGGTCTTTGATCATTATTGTTGCTGGGTTTTATAGTTTAGGCAACACCATTGAAATTGAGCAAGAAGTTAAGGTATTCTCAAACGATAATCTATTTCCATTGCGGGTAACAATGTTTAAAATTAAAGTAGATCTAAGAAAATGTTTTCTTTTTGAGTATTAGGCTGATAAGACAGCACAAACTTTTTGAAGGTTCTAGATTTGTTAAACCGGTTTATATTTTTACTAAATCAATGCAACAGGTTAAAATGATAACATTACCGGAAAGGGTCACAATCAAAGGTGATACAGCTATTACCAATGTCATTGGACATTGATTCAGTAACGACACCAGGATCATTTGACATGGGAGGAAATGGAGCCGATTTTTGCGGTTGGACAATCCTATTTAATTAAAGACAATGGAGTCTAAAGGGTAAAAAATACTCCTTGCAACCTCAGAGAACCTTGGGTGTTATAAGGCAACACCATTGATGTGGTGGTGTTTATGTGGTCTTATTCAGAAATAGATTTATAAAGAGAACTGGCCTTGCTATTTGTGGTTGTTTTTTCCATATGGGTTGCAAATACCCACTCACAACATATTTGTTATGAATATTTGTTAGTGGTGTTAATACTGTGTTTGACTTATTGTGTGGACTATTTCCTTTGGTCTAGTGGGTTTTCACGGGTTAGTGTCGAGGTATCTTAAAGGGGCACACACTGTTTTTATTTTAAAAGTTTTAATTGAACACATGTACATTATTTTGAAGGTGGTAAATTACCTTTTAATGGCGTCAGACCGAGGCTCTGCATCTGTCCTGGTGCTCCTAGACCTTAGTGCTGCTTTTGATACCATCGATCACCACATTCTTTTGGAGAGATTGGAAACCCAAATTGGTCTACACGGACAAGTTCTGGCCTGGTTTAGATCTTATCTGTCGGAAAGATATCAGTTTGTCTCTGTGAATGGTTTGTCCTCTGACAAATCAACTGTACATTTCAGTGTTCCTCAAGGTTCCATTTTAGGACCACTATTGTTTTCACTATATAGTTTACCTCTTGGGGATGTCATTCGAAAACATAATGTTAACTTTCACTGCTATGCGGATGGCACACAGCTGTACATTTCAAAGAAACATGGTGAAGCCCCAAAATTGCCCTCGCTAGAAGCCTGTGTTACAGACATAAGGAAGTGGATGGCTGCAAACGTTCTACTTTTAAACTCGGACAAAACGGAGATGCTTGTTCTAGGTCCCAAGAAACAAAGAGATCTTCTGTTGAATCTGACAATTAATCTTGGTGGTTGTACAAGTCGTCTCATATAAAACTGTGAAGGACCTCGGCGTTACTCTGGACCCTCTCTTTTGACGAACATATCAAGACTGTTTCAAGGACAGCTTTTTTCCATCTACGTAACATTGCAAAAGTCTGAAACTTTCTGTCTAAAAATGATGCAGAAAATTTCATCCATGCTTTTGTTCGGTGTTCGGTGCAATGCTCTACTTTCCGGCTACCCGGATAATGCACTAAATAAACTTCAGTTAGTGCTAAATACGGCTGCTAGAATCCTGACTAGAACCAACAAATTTGATCATATTACTCCAGTGCTAGCCTCCCTACACTGGCTTCCTGTTAAGGCAAGGGCTGATTTCAAGCTTTTACTGCTAACCTACAAAGCATTACATGGGCTTGCTCCTACTTATCTTTCCGATTTGGTCCTGCCGTACATACCTACACGTACGCTACGGTCACAAGACGCAGGCTTCCTAATTGTCCCTAGAATTTCTAAGCAAACAGCTGAAGGCAGGGCTTTCTCCTATAGAGCTCCATTTTTATGGAATGGTCTGCCTACCCATGTGAGAGACGCAGACTCGGTCTCAACCTTTAAGTCTTTACTGAAGACTCATCTCTTCAGTGGGTCATATGATTGAGTGTTGTCTGGCCCAGGAGTGTGAAGGTGAACGGAAAGGCACTGGAGTGATGAACCACCCTTGTTGTCTCTGCCTGGCCGGTTCCCCTCTCTCCACTGGGATTCTCTGCCTCTAACCCTATTACAGGGGCTGAGTCACTGGCTTACTGGTGCTCTTCCATGCCGTCCCTAGGAGGGGTGCGTCACTTGAGTGGGTTGAGTCACTGACATGGTCTTCCTGTCTGGGTTGGCGCCCCCCCTTGGGTTGTGCCGTGGCGGAGATCTTTGTGGGCTATACTCAGCCTTGTCTCAGGATGTTAAGTTGGTGGTTGAAGATATCCCTCTAGTGGTGTGGGGGCTGTGCTTTGGCAAAGTGGGTGGGGTTATATCCTGCCTGTTTGGCCCTGTCCGGGGGTATCATCGGATGGGGCCACAGTGTCCCCTGACCCCTCCTGTCTCAGCCTCCAGTATTTATGCTGCAGTAGTTTATGTGTTGGGGGGCTAGGGTCAGTCTGTTATATTTGAAGTACTTCTCCTGTCTTATCCGGTGTCCTGTGTGAATTTAAGTATGCTCTCTCTAATGCTCTCTTTCTCTCGTTCTTTCTTTCTCTCTCGGAGGAGGACCTGAGCCCTAGGACCATGCCTTAGGACTACCTGGCATGATGACTCCTTGCTGCTGCTCCAGTTTCAACTGTTCTGCCTGCGGCTATGGAACCCTGACCTGTTCACCGGATGTGCTACCTGTCCCAGACCTGCTTTTTTCAACTCTCTAGAGACAGCAGGAGCGGTAGAGATACTCTCAATGATCGACTATGAAAAGCCAACTGACATTTACTCCTGAGGTTCTGACTTGTTGCACCCTCGACAATTACTGTGATTATTATTATTTGACTATGCTGGTCATTTATGAACATTTGAACATCTTGGCCATGTTCTGTTATAATCTCCACCCGGCACAGCCAGAAAAGGACTGGCCACCCCTCATAGCCTGGTTCCTCTCTAGGTTTCTTCCTAGGTTTTGGCCTTTCTAGGGAGTTTTTCCTAGCCACCGTGCTTCTACACCTGCATTGCTTGCTGTTTGGGGTTTTAGGTTGGGTTTTTGTACAGCACTTTGAGATATCAGCTGATGTAAGAAGGGCTACATAAATACATTTGATTTGATTTTAAATGTACTGGAAACTTACTGTGAACCTGGGATACGAAATGTATGAAATGTTGGACTGTTTTTTATTATTATTTTGTAGTCTCATATAGTAAGAAACACTTATTTGAAGGGTTTGAATGACCTCTGACCTCTGTCTTGACTTTCCTTTGTGGTTTGACCACCCTCACTGGAAAGCCATTTCGATGAGGAATTTACGTTCATTTGATAATTATGATTGTTTATAGTTCATAGCCCTATTTGTGATTCGGACCAACGGGAAGAAGGAGAGGGTGTTGCCTTTGAATAAGAGTAGGCTGTCTCTAGTCTATTTTTACTATGAAGTTATGGGTAAATTTGTGTTTTTTTGTTATTAACCTGTTGGGGATGGGGGCGCTGTTTAGACTATTTATGCTAATTTGGCTAATTTTTTAAACGGCTTCCCACAAAATCCTTGATCGTACAATATGCATATTATTATTATTATTGGATAGAAAACAGTCTATAGTTTCTATAGGAGTTGAAATTTTGTCTCTAAGTGGAACAGAGCCCATTCTACAGCAATTTCCCTGACATGGAGTCAGATTTGAGAAATGTTGGCCACTCTTCTGAAGTCAGTTATAAGGGCACTGTCGTTGCTATGACTATACGGACACTTCTTACGTCTTCCCCTGGATGCCTTTACGTGATGACGATTCCAACGGGGTCGATTGCGCGTTCACAGGCCCTACAAATGAAAAAACCCTGAAGCTAGTCATTCTTTGGGAGCTGCGTCATGAGCCTAGAGGACACCGGCGCGCACCTGTTCCAAGCGTTAGTTTAGCCTGTTATATTTCTCCGGTCATCTTTTCACTCGTTATAGGAGTTAAAAACATCATAAGGTAGTTAATTTAAAGCGTTTTATAGCAATTTATATCCGTTTAGTGCGATTTTGGGACATTTATTTTTGCAACGATGTGAAAAGTTGGGCACGCTTTTCAGTTCATCCCGAACGCAGTTGACATTTCCACATGGCAAGAGGACAGCTTTCCACCAAAAGACGATTTCTCCCAAGAAAGGATCCTTTGCCCAAGATACTGATGGAAGAACAGCTCAAGGTAGGACATTTTTATTATGATAAATCGTGTTTCTGTCGAAACATTTTAGTGGCTTAGGACGCCATGTTTTTTGACGTAGCTTCGCTTGGCGCAAACTGTATTGAAAAGTAAGGATAAATAAAAAAATGTAATAACGCAATTGTATTAAGAATTAAATTGTCTATCAATCCCTGTCCACCCTATATTTTTTAGTCACGTTTATGAGTATTTATGTATAAGAGTAGATCACTGTCTAAGTGGCGCAAGGACTTTTTCTTTACCAGCTTGTCTACATTTCACATTGTCTAACCATGATTTTGGTGGCTAAATATAAACATTTTCGATCAAACTGTATATGCATGTTGTAATGTGATGTTACAGGAGTGTCATCGGAAGAATTCTGAGAAGGTTAGTGAAAAAATTAATATCTTTTGGCGATGTTGACTTTTATCGCTCACTTTGGCTAGAATCAATGCTGGGCTGCTAATTGCTATGTGCTAAGCTAATATAACGATTTATTGTGTTTTCGCTGTAAGACACTTAGAAAATCTGAAATATTGTCTGTATTCACAGGATCTGTGTCTTTCGATTCGTGTATGCTGTGTATTTTTACGAAATGTTTGATGATTAGTAGTTAGGTAAACACGTTGCTCATTGTAATTATTCTAGTCCATTTGTGATGGTGGGTGCAATTGTAAACTATGCCATCTACCTGAAATATGCACTTTTTTCTAACAAAACCTATCCCATACCATAAATATGTTATCAGACTGTCATCTAATGAGTTTTTTTGTTGGTTAGGGGCTATAAATATCTTAGTTTAGCCGAATTGGTGATGGCTACTGGTGTTGGTGGACAAATAAAAGATGGTGGATTATGCTAATGTGTTTTTAGGTAATAGATGTACATCTTTACATATTGTGTCTTCCCTGTAAAACATTTTAAAAATCGGAAATGTTGACTGGATTCACAAGATCTGTGTCTTTCATTAGCTGTATTGGACTTTAATGTGTGAAAGTTAAATATTTAAAAAAAATATTTTTTTTGAATTTCGCGGCACTGGTTTTTCAGTGGGGGGGGGGGGGGGGGGGGGGGGGGTGTGCCGCTAGCGCCACGCTGATCCTAGACAGGTTAAGGGTTGTAATCGAATTTGATTGGCAATGTTGTTGTTTTTACACATCAGTCACTACGGTGAGTCATGTGTCAAAATGGGGGAATGACCAGTCGTTTGAGGCTTTTGGATTGAAGTTAACACACCTTGAGCGATATGTAGGGATGTATCGAGTGATATACGAAGAAGTGTTTTGTTGTGTTTGTTTGTTTTGATAAATCTCACCAGATTGGGTCTGCTGGATGATCAGGATCATTTCCTGATCATAGGACTCTGCGATGAGGTTGACAGTATGATAAGCTCATTTGAAAAATAGTTTCAACAGAATGTGATGTTATTTTTTTTCCTTTGACATGTGTTTTAAAGATTTGCATATATTGGTTGTAGTAAAAATGGTTGTGATCTGTCCTTTCTCGAGGTTATGGTGGAGATGGTATCTAGATGCATGAAAGGGATCATTTGACCAAATGGTGTGGCCCTCAAAAAAACCCACTCTAACCGGCTGAAGAAATGACGTTCAATACAGCGCTGTCCTGCACCACTTCCATCGGGAAACCTGAATCCGAATCAGCAACCGGTGTACAGCATCTAGTTGAAGTTATCGACTGCCTTTTCTCTCATGCCTTTTGTCTCAGGAGGGCCACAGAAGTCCACGTGAAGTGAGCATGGAGAGAGGTCCGTTCCAAAAACGTTTCTTATGTTGCTGGTATACTGGTTGGCAAATGGACAAGACATAGTAGGAGTTGTGGTGGGGTTCAGGTGAGACGTTGAAATTGGGACATTATCATGGGCCATCCACTTTGAACTGTGAAGCTATCTCAAGAAGAAAATGAAGAAATGCCAGAAGATTGAGTGCCTGAGAAGAGAGGGGGTTGGTCCACTGTGACCGTAATTGATTTAGACGTGTCTGAAATTGTTATTTGGGGTATCAGGTTGACGGGGGAGGTCTACAATGCAAAATGTATAGCAATTTAGGCTAAGCACGCATTGAGATCTGTAATTATAACACATTTGAGAGAGTTACTTGAGTTAATTTGAAGGTGAATATATTGTATGTTAATGTAAATGTACATTCTTCCCGTGTTGATGTTGATTGGGTTTTTAATTAGGATTTGGAAACTGAATGATGTCCCTGACCTATTCCCTATTCCTGACTACATCTCTGATGAAGAGGACTCCAATACTGAGCATAAGGACCCAGATGTGGAGCCCATTTTCCACACTGTGTACAAAGTGCCCAGAGAGGGATCTCTGTCACTTGTGTAGGAAGGGTTCAAAACGGGGTGAACATTGTCATCATGCTAACCCCTATCTTTGTGCACAGTGTCAACGTGATGATTGTCCTATTTTCTCTAATGAAGCTTGTGTGTGATTTTATTTTTGTGTGTTTTATTTTCTGTTCCAGAATGACTGTGTTTGGATAAGACAGGTCTAGAACTCAGCAACCCAAAGGAAGGTTGTTTACTATGGATTAAATGTCAGGCACCAGGAAATTGAACTTTGTTCGTTTAAATGTACTTTTACCAATAATCCTGTAATACTTGTACCCTTACATTTTTCTAGAAGAAACTTAGATTCTTGAGAGGGGAATGGGATAGAGAAATGACATATTTACCTGATTTGTTTAATATCAATAGTTAGCAATTAATAATTAACAAATAGGACATTTCTGTTCTGTTTAATTATGTGTTTCTGTAAAGGGATGGTTTCCACTCTAGCTTCCTGCAGTTAGTGCGTAGGGTTAATGAAATGGGTTTTACTAGATAGCTTGGGCTGACAATGACTTGGTAATAATTACCTAAAGCTGGCATTCTATAGACAAGATGTTGTGTGTGTGACCCCATAGAGATAGCCTGGAAGACTTTAGAACAAAAGGGAGTGTGGCGAAGTCAGGTAGGAGACCTGCGCCAACTCACCGTGCTTACCGTGGAGAGCGAGAGTACGGGCAGACTCTGTGTTATGCGGAAGAGCGCACGGTGTCTCCTGTACGTGTGCTTAGCCCAGTGCGGTACATTCCAGCTCCACGTATCGGCCGGGCTAGAGTGGGCATCGAGCCAGGTGCCATGAAGCCGGCTCAACGTATCTGGCCTCCAGTACGTCTCCTCGGGCCGGTGTACATGGCACCAGCCTTACGCATGGTGTCCCCGGTTCGCCAGCACAGCCGCATTGGCCTGGCTACGGGGAGCATTAAACCAGGTACGCCTTCACGGTCCGGTATATCCGGCGCCACCTCCTCGCCCCAGCCCAGTACCACCAGTGCCTACACCACGCACCAGGCTTCCAGTGCGTCTCCAGAGCCCTGTTCCTCCTCCACGCACTCACCCTGTGGTGCTTGTCTCCAGCCCGGTACCACCAGTTCCGGCACCACGCACCAAGCCTCCTGTGCATCTCCAGAGCCCTGTGCACCCTGTTGCTGCTCCCCGCACTAGCCTTGAGGTCCGTGTCCTTAGCCCGGTACCACCAGTTCCGGCACCACGCACCAGGCCTACTGTGCGCCTCAGCCGGCCAGAGTCTGCCGTCTGCCCAGCGCCGTCTGCGCTGTCCGTCTGCCCAGCGCCGTTTGAGCTGCCTGCCTGCCCAGCGCCATCTGAGCTGCCTGCCTGCCCAGCGCCATCTGAGCTGCCTGCCTGCCCAGCGCCATCTGAGCTGCCTGCCTGCCCAGCGCCATCTGAGCTGCCTGCCTGCCCAGCGCCATCTGAGCTGCCTGCCTGCCCAGCGCCATCTGAGCTGCCTGCCTGCCCAGCGCCATCTGAGCTGCCTGCCTACCCAGCGCCATCTGAGCCGTCTGCCTGCCCAGCGCCATCTGAGCCGCCTGCCTGCCCAGCGCTATCTGAGCCGCCCGTCTGTCCCGAGCCATTAGAGCCGCCCGTCTGTCCCGAGCCATTAGAGCCGCCCGTCAGTCAGGAGCCGCCAGAGCCGCCCGCCAGACAGGAGCCACCAGAGCCGCCCGCCAGACAGGAGCCACCAGTCAGGAGCCGCCAGAGCCGCCCGCCAGTCAGGAGCCGCCAGAGCCGCCCGCCAGTCAGGAGCCGCCAGAGCCGCCCGCCAGTCAGGAGCCGCCAGAGTCGCCCGCCAGTCAGGAGCCGCCAGAGTCGCCCGCCAGTCAGGAGCCGCCAGAGTCGCCCGCCAGTCAGGAGCCGCCAGAGTCGCCCGCCAGTCAGGAGCCGCCAGAGCCGCCCGCCAGTCAGGAGCCGCCAGAGCCGCCCGCCAGTCAGGAGCCGCCAGAGCCGCCCGCCAGTCAGGAGCCGCCAGAGCCGCCCGCCAGTCAGGAGCCGCCAGAGCCGCCCGCCAGTCAGGAGCCGCCAGAGCCGCCCGCCAGTCAGGAGCCGCCAGAGCCGCCCGCCAGTCAGGAGCCGCCAGAGCCGCCCGCCAGTCAGGAGCCGCCAGAGCCGCCCGCCAGTCAGGAGCCGCCAGAGCCGCCCGCCAGTCATGAGCCGCCAGAGCCGCCCTCCAGTCATGAGCTGCCCTCCAGTCATGAGCTGCCCTCCAGTCATGAGCTGCCCTCCAGTCATGAGCTGCCCTCCAGTCATGAGCTGCCCTCCAGTCATGAGCTGCCCTCCAGTCATGAGCTGCCCTCCAGTCCGGAGCTGCCCTCCAGTCCGGAGCTGCCCCTCAGTCCGGAGCTGCCCCTCAGTCCGGAGCTGCCCCTCCGTCCAGTGGCGCCCTCTAAGATGGTCTTCAGTCCGGGACTCGCTGCAAGGGTCCTCGTTCCTGGAAGGCCACCTAAGCGGGTATTGACTATGGTGGAGTGGGGTCCACGCACCCGAGCCACCGCCGTAGGAAGGCCCACCCGGACCCTCCCCTTCTGTGTCAGGTTTTGCGTCCAGAGTCTGCACCTTTGGAGGGGGGGGGGGGGGGTACTGTCACGCCCTGGCCTTTGTTATCTTTGTTTTCTTTATTATTTTAGTTAGGTCAGGGTGTGACATGGGGGATGTTTGTGTGTTTTTGTCTCGTCTAGGGTGTTTGTATTGTCTGGGGGGTGTTTGTAGAGTTCATGTAGAGTTGCCTAGATTGGTTCTCAATTAGAGACAGCTGTCTATCGTTGTCTCTGATTGGGAGCTATATTTAGGCAGCCATAGTCATTAGGTAGGTTGTGGGTGATTGTCTATGTGTAAGTTGCCAGTGTCTGCACTTATTGTTTGTATAGCTTCACGCTTGTTGTTTTGTTAGTTTGTAAAAGTGTTTGTTTCATCTTCATTAAAAAATAAGATGTTTTGTTATCACGCTGCGCCTTGGTCCTCCTCTCTTTCACGTAACGACGATCGTGACACTCTGTTTTATCATTATCAGTTAGGCTCTCAGACTGACAGTCAAGACTGGGTTGACGATCTCATTATTGCAATAATTAATCAATATTAAATAAAGATTATTGCTTGAAGAAATGACCAAGTTACTATACAGAAATTAGGTGTGTGTGTTTTATGTTTGTGTCTGTATGCCTACGTGTTTTTGTGTGCAATGCATGCGTGTGTGTGCGTGTGTCACATGCATACATGTAGCCTAATCAATAGCCAGAAATCAACTCCTGCAGGTGCTAGCAGTAGCAGTTGTTTGCCTTCGACCCAGAAGCTAAGAAAAGCGTTCTGTATTTATGAGTCTGTTTTAACAAGCCCAGTCTGTCTAATAATTAAGTTATTCCATCCATTTGGAATTAACTGCGATGATTATGATTAAGCTAAAGCAGTCTTGTTTTTTTCCTGTGGATATTGACAGGGTTGTAAAGACTAGCGTAAAACTATACGTAGCCATGCCTGTTAACCATAAAGGTAGCTGTAAACTGACATCCAACAAATGAGAGAGTGAGAGGGAGAAAAAGAGAGAGAGAGTTGGGTGAGAGGGTATAGTGTCAGCCTTACACCTCCGGAGTACATTGCACTCACACAGCCATACACTTCCACGTCTATGTACAGTACGCCGGCACTGAATGTCCATTCCTATTGATTAACTCCAAACCATTTGCATGGTGTAGCCTAACCCTGGATACAAGCAATCAGCTTGTGCCACTACAAACCAAAAATGAGTTTCGACTGAACAAATGACATAGGACATTACTATTATCCCAGTGACACTGTAGCCAAGATAGCGGTTGAATATCCTGTCAGTTGAAACACATCTCATTCTAATAGCGGAGGACAGGGTCAATCGAGTTGCTCGCTGTGTTATGATTTTGGCGGTTTAGTTGCATGACTCACATCTATATCACCCCACCTGACCATCATCCAGACACACATAATACAATTACCAGGTAGATGAGTATGTACTTCAAGTAGAGAGTCATGATTACTTTCCCCATACGCCTTTACGAAGAAAAAAAAAACGATTTCCCTCCATTGTCTTTGGGTCTGGATGAAATTGTTCTCAGCATTCAATCTATTCAAGTTGTGCCAAGCTAAGGGAATGTGGCGTCCAATGTTTTAGGATATTCACTGTGTCGTTTCTTTTAATTCGTTTTTTTTCTTCAATTGAAAATAAAGAGCCGGCGATCATTGACGGAAGCGGGAGGAGGAGGAGAGACATGAAGGAGAAGGAGCCTGTTTGGCTTCAAGTCAGCCACAGAAAATAAGGATCTTAATCAAATTGCTTTAGACACAATCTGACAGGCAAGACAAAGACTGTGGCTGGCCTTGTTAAAATCGATGTCTCCATTATTCCCGACGAAAAGAAGCATGCAATTCATTCCAGTGAAGCGTGGATTATGTTTTTACCCTGTTAGACAGAAGGTAATGTTCCACAAACAAACTAATCCCATATAAACTAACATGTCCATTATAGTGCAATCAACAGTGGTACTTTGACTAGCCTTCGATATACGTAATCTATACTGTATAATACAATGCAACCGAAGAGAAGGAGCACCCCCTCCTCCCACTCCCTGGCAGTCGATTAGACAAACGACCCTCCAAGTCTCTAACGTCTGGGCGGCTCCCTCCGTCTTTACCACTGTGCGCGTGTGTGTGTGTGTGTGTGTGTGTGTGTGTGTGTGTGTGTGTGTGTGTGTGTGTGTGTGTGTGTGTGTGTGTGTGTGTGTGTGTGTGTGTGTGTGTGTGTGTGTGTGGATGCATGTCTCTCTGTCTCTCTCTCCATTGTTGTGGGCTTTACTGAGACCCTAGTTGCCACTAAACACTGATCTATGGTCTAGGTGTTCAGGTGCGTTTTACCCCTATTGGTTCAGGTTAAGGTGAAGATTTGCTGAACGATATGCTGCCACTACAGTAGATCTGTACCTAAAGGCTACTTGTAATTGAAGCAGATAGACAGACATAACACTGGTGGAGAGAGTGGTCACTTAGGCCTGGAGCCTTTAAAATCAGATGAATGCTATTCACTGGGGACCAACTAGGGAAAGAGTGCGACACCAAAAACACATTTCTGATAAGACCCTAACCCTATGCCTAACCCTATAACTCCACAGGGAGCTTTCATTAGGTATTTTCTAACACTGGAAATGTACTGTCCTTAGGGCACCGACAAACTACAATCAACAAAACCCAAAGTAAATATGGTGCAATAGATGGGCAGGTTCCAAATACCGTATCCCCGTATACCGGTGTATACCGGTGTATCGGATCAGTTTTGCAGTACCGTCAATACAGTAAAAACTATTTATTTAAAGTTTTTAAATAAATTGGATTATTTGTAGCTACTTTTTAAGTTAAATATCTGCAATCAACTTGTGCAATATGTTAGGAGATAAAGCAGACTGCGTTCTTCATTTCACCTGTCACATTAGATTATGAAGTTAACTGCAGTTCCCCAGAACAGTTGAGCCAGTCAGGTGTTTGTTTGTAAATTGCACAGCTAGTCAGCCAAGTACTGTAAGTGGCTGAATAAATATGAAGACGTGGCTTCTTTAAGTGTTAGCTTTCTGCCATGTTTGAGAAGTCCAGGTGCTTTGGATGAGTTATTTGTACAGCTGCCACTGCTATCTTGATGTCCTTGTGTTTTTTTCTCTCCTTTCTGTCCTCGGACACTCAGTCTGCTCCTCCCCCATCTTCTCCGAGCAGATCAGGCAGGCATGTTGCCCTAGAGACTCCAGACTCCACACAGACACAGCGTGTACACACGCTGCTCCAGAGCCAGTGCTGTTCTTCATTCAGACAAGCATGCTTCAAAACTTTGTTTGTTTGCACAATGTCTCTCGTTCACATTAGCTTGTAACTGTCATAGCTCACCAAAAATGACATTCGGTAGCTACTACCTATACTTGTATAACCTTAGGAGCAGGATTGCCTGCCTTGGCAATTAGGTTATTTTTTATTTACCTTTATTTAACTAGGCAAGTCAGTTAAGAACTAATTCTTACTAGTCCAATGCTCAAACCACTAGGCTACGCTGCCGCTGTGGTCTTTAGGATATTTAGTTAGCAACCTCTATGACAATTCACTAGTACTTGTGGTAATTTTGTTAGCATTCTGCTTATAGACGCTCATTGGGCTTTTCTTGCGATTTTAGCACCCCCTTGTGTAGTAAGACGGTTATGCTGTATCCCATGAGAGAAGGAAGGTATGACGATATAAACCTCTGTATTTCGTCCAACACGTGCCCTAACCAGGGCTGTTTAATCGGAATTGTGAGTAAAATACCACAACAAATCTGTATTTTCAATTATCTTTGATTCATACGACCTGATTTTTCACGTATTCAATCGGTTATTGTTGTATTCCTAACTTTGTGAATTACAGTATATTCTGACCCCTTTCAGATAATTCTATTCAACTGCTAATCCTTGATGTAAGGAACGCCTCACCAATACAGCATAGTTGGTGAGGTAACAAAAAGAGTTGGGGAGGTGACAAAAGAGGGATTTCCGCATACAGTACAATAACCTTGAGCCCTTATTTGCATCTGTGTAGCGTATGTGTGTCTGCCTGTGTGTGTGCTGTATGGGAGTATTTCTGGCACGCTAAACAAATGTACAGTGCCATGCAAAAGTATTCATCCCCCTTGGAGTTTTTCCTATTTTGTTGCATTACAACCTGTAATTTAAATTGATTTTCATTTGGATTTCATGTCATGGACATTCCACAAAATAGTCCAAATTGGTGAAGTTAAATTAAAATAATGTATTTTTGTTTAAAAAAATTCTAAAAAATAAAAACCTGAAAAGTGGTACGTGCATACTGTATGTATTAACCCCCTTTGCTATGAAGCCCCTAAATAGGATCTGGTGCAACCAATTACCTTCAGAAGTCACATTTAGTTAAATAAAGTCCACCTGTGTGCAATCTAAGTGTCACATGATCTGTCATATGATCTCAGTTTATATACACCCGTTCTGAAAGGCCCCAGACTCTGAAACACCACCAAGCAAGGGGCCCCCCGACGCAAGCGGCACCATGAAGACCAAGGAGCTCTCCAAACACGTCAGCGACAAAGTTGTGGAGAAGTACAGATCAAGGTTGGTTTATAAAAACAATATCCGAAACGTTGAACATCCCACGGAGCACCACTAAATCCATTAATGGTGCACCAAAACTCACGGACCAGGCAAGGAGGGCATTAATCAGAGAGGCAACAAAGAGACCAAAGATAACCCTGAAGGAGCTGCAAAGCTCCACAGCGGAGATTGGAGTATCTGTCCATAGGACCACTTTAAGACATACAATCCACAGAGCTGGGCTTTACGGAAGAGTGGCTAGAAAAAAAGCCATTGCTTACAGAAAAAAATAAGCAAACACGTTTGGTGTTTGCCAAAAGGCATTTGGGAGACTCCCCAAACATATGGAAGAAGGTACTCTGGTAAGATTGAGCTTTTTGGCCATCAAGGAAAACGCTATGTCTGGCGCAAACCCGGCATCTCTCATCACCCCAAGAACACCATCCCCACAGTGAAGCATGGTGGTGGCAGCATCATGCTGTGGGGATGTTTTTCATTGTCAGGGACTGGGAAACTGGTCAGAATTGAAGGAATGATGGATGGTGCTAAATACAGGGAAATTCTTGAGGGAAACCTGTTTCAGTCTTCCAGAGATTTGAGACTGGGACGAAGGTTCAACTTCCAGCAGGGCAATGACCCTAAGCATACTGCTAAAGCAACACTCAAGTGGTTTAAGAGGAAATGTTTAAATATCTGGAATGAGCTAGTCAAAGCCCAGACCTCAATCTAATTGAGAATCTGTGGTACTACTTAAAGATTGCTGTACACCAGCGGAACCCATCCAACTTGAAGGAGCTGGAGCAGTTTTGCCTTGAAGAATGGGCAAAAATCCCAGTGGCTAGATGTGCCAAGCTTATAGAGACAT
Organism: Salvelinus fontinalis; assembly: GCF_029448725.1. Lineage (NCBI taxonomy): Eukaryota > Metazoa > Chordata > Actinopteri > Salmoniformes > Salmonidae > Salvelinus > Salvelinus fontinalis. The sequence continues at coordinate 20,714,113 of NC_074703.1, read as the reverse complement.
ACCCCAAGAGACTTGCAGCTGTAATTGCTGCAAAAGGTATATCTACAAAGTATTGACTTTGCGGGGGTGAATAATTATGCACGTTCAAGTTCCGTTTTTTTTGTCTTATTTCTTGTTTGTTTCACAATAAAAAATATTTTGAAACTTCAAAGTGGTAGGCATGTTGTGTAAATCAAATGATACAAACCCCATAAAATCTATTTTAATTGCAGCTTGTAAGTAAAAAAAAAAAAAGGTGAATACTTTCGCAGCCCTGTCACTTCAGCCTGAAGCGATGCAGTGCTCAAGGGAAAAACAACCAAATCCATCCTTTTCTTTCCGCAGGTTTAAGCATCTTTGTGAGGAAGAGCAACATTGATGAATGCGCTTGTCATCTGTACATGCAAGTCACACAACTATGCCACGGTAATGACACTATAATGTTCACCAGCACTTATGCAATCTGGGTATCACAAAGACAAACGAACACACTTCTTTCACATAGACACTATAATGGTACATAGAGGAAGGGGGGCACACTGTTGCCCCCCTTCCCACCTCATCCCTATCCCCACAGTCTCTATCCTGACAATCCCTATGTCATTGTTCTCTCTGACACCATTCCATACCACCACATGTCAAACTGTGAGAGATCAATTACATCAACTGGTCTGGCACAGAGAGATGTGACAGTTGGGAGGAAGGCAATATAAGGGAGGGTAAGGTGTCTTATTATTGAACTCCCAATGGAGAGGTTCCCCTTTCCACTGTCACTCTAGGCTTCCTCTTCATTTCTGAGTCGTATTGGTGGTCTGTAACAAATGTCTTGGTGAAATGTATTTATTGATTTACTAGCTGTTAGCTGAAGCTACCTTGTCAGTCAAATGAGCTAAATGACAGACATGTAAAATCAGACCATAATGCTCCATATAAACAGTGTACAGAGTCAGAGACTTTATGGGTTAAATGAAGGATTATCTAGTCATTGTCATAGGTGAGCCACTGCATAGGATTATAATAATGTGGCATTCTATATTCTCCATTTCCATCTCCACAACCTCATCCCTCAACTCATCCCTCAACTCATGGGCCCAGCAGCATACCACCCTGCACCCCACTACCAGCTTGCCTCTGAAGCTAAGTAGGGTTGGTCCTGGTCAGTCCCTGGGTGGTGGAAGTTCTGATAGGACCAGATGCTGCTGGAAGTGGTGTTGGAGGGCCAGTAGGAGGCACTCTTTCCTCTGGTCTAAAAGAATATCCCAATGCCCCAGGGCGGTGATTGGGGACATTGCCCTGTGTAGGGTGCTGTCTTTCAGATGGGACGTTAAACGGGTGTTCTGACTCTCTGTGGTCACTAACGATCCCATGTCACTTATCGTAAGAGCAGGGGTGTTAACCCTGGTGTCCTGGCTAAATTCCCAATCTGTCCCTCATACCATCATATCTACCTAATCATCTCCAGCTTCCAACTGGCTCTCAATCATCCCCCCTCCTCTCCCCTCTAACTATTCCCCTGGTTGTTGCTGTAAATGAAAATGTGTTCTCAGTCAATTTACCTGGTAAAATAAAGGGTAAATAAAAAAGTAGATGTTGTGTCATATTATGCAAGGTGCAACCTCTCTCCTGCCTGTTCAAAATTTCAGCAACGCAATGATGCATGCCTACCTAAGATACCCTTTCCTGACACCCTGCTGCTATCTGAAAACTTGCAGAAGGGGTGACATTTGTTTCCTTGTATTTACATTGAAATGTCAGGATACTGCCAATATACTGTATATAATGAGATATATGATTCCTCATGTCCTCTGACTACAGTGAATTCGTGAAGTATTCAGACACCTTTACTTTTTCCACATTTTGTTAAATTACAGCCATATTATAAAATTGATTTAATCGTTTTTCCCCTCAGAAATCTACACAAAATACCCCATAATGACAAAGTATGGGGAGCGTCGCTGCACAGCTATTTTCAGGTCTCTCCAGAGATGTTTGATCGGGTTCAAATCTGGTTCAAGTCAGGGCCCTGGCTGGGCCACTCAAGGACATTCAGAGACTTGTCCTTAAGCCACTCCTGCGTTGTCTTGGCTGTGTGCTTAGGGCCATTGTCCTGTTGGAAGGTGAACCTTCGCCACAGTCTGAGGTCCTGAACACTCTGGAGCAGGTTTTCATCAAGGATATCTCTGTACTTTTCTCCATTCATCTTTCCCTTGATCCTGACTAGTCTCCCAGTCCCTACCACTGAAAACCATCCCAGCAGCATGATGCGGTAACCACCATGCTTAACCTTCGGGATGGTGTCAGGTTTCTTACAGATGTGACGTTTGGCATTCAGGACAAAGAGTTCAATCTTGGTTTCATCAGACCAGAGAATCTTGTTTCTTGTGATCTGAGAGTCCTTTAGGTGCCTTTTGGCAAACTCCAAGCGGGCTGTCATGTGCATTTTACTGAGGAGTGGCTTCCGTCTGGCCACTCTGGCGTAAAGGCCTGATTGGTGGAGTGCTGCAGAGATGGTAAATCAATTTTAGAATAAGGCTGTAATGTAACAAAATGGGGAAAATGGGAAGGGGTCTGAATACTTTCCAAATGCAGTGTATATAGAGTCCTGTCTGTCTGTATATGTTAGGTATCTATCATGCTGGGGAAGCTAAAAAAAAATAGCACCTATTTATTTAATTTGCAAGAAAATTACATTTGGGGGTTGGGTAACATTCAATGCAAACAGATGTGGAAATATTTCATTTAGACAGACAACATTCCAAAGGATTGTGCTACTAGCAACTGTATGGACAAAATCATATTGCACTACTCACTATAGGTTCCTTTTTATTATTCTGGCCCCAATAGACTGTCATTAATGCGGTTCTTATGAATTCATTATATCAGCAGCGTGTATTTTATTCTGTAGCCTACCGTGTGCAATTTGACCTTGGCTATTCTAACAGCACAAAGTGAACATGGTCCCAGCTTCCTTTGTATGCCTCTTCTTGCTTCCTTGCATAGATTTCAATCAAATAAATACCTCCCACAATAGACTTCCAATTCCAAACCTCTGATTTTAATAAAGCAAACAACATGATCAAAATAACCAAAGACTACAAGACATAAAATACATGTTTGCTAACCAATTTCTTATTTTTGTGCTGTGGAAAGGAATACAATGATATCCACAAAATGCTATTGAACGTGGACAAATATAGCCTTGGTCACGATGACAAACTCATTCACCAGGAAGGATAAGATCTTTTGCTATTCATTGCCATTCCGGAAGAATACCACAGCCTATGATAGGCTGCCTATTACATTGACATTCCGGAAGAATACCATGGCCCTGGCCTATCAGATGCCACATGAGGTTCAGTTGGGTGGATGTGGATTATTTGTGCTGTAGTCAGATCTCAGAGCCCTGACAGCCCCTTTAGCTCTGTAGGCACAAGACTAACAGGAAAGGTCTTTCGTACTTGGCACGCATGAATTTCTCTTTCCACCATGCGGCACAGATATGCCATGGAGAGAGAGACCATTTGCCACCAGTTGACCTGCCTTTCTACTGACAGTGAGGAGAGGAGCCTGGCCGAGTCGTAACCTAATGACCCTGCTGCCTGCCACACACCCACACACAAACAGTGCCCCTAGCCTCACGCCAGACATGAGCGAAAAGGCACGGCAGTTTGTGCATAGGATGTCTATTCAAAGCTTTACCAATGTGAAATCCAGTGGTATTTGAGGTTAAACCACATTGCCAGAGGGCCTTTTACACCACCTTATGCATGTCTGAATACACTGCAATCACATCGGTTTCCTACGTTGAGGAGGCATTTAATGAGTTACGACAAAATACAATCATATAGGCCGTCTACATTATTTCAAGCTGCAACAAATTGTGACAGCTTGAAATGGCGGTGGCTGTAAAAAAGAAAATATATATAGATATCTGCCAGAGGTCATTAAAAATGAAATCAATAAAATAAGTGGAAAATGTGTCCAAATGAAAACCAATTAATTGTCTTAAAAGCAGTGAAAAAAAAGGCTTCGTTTACATTTATAAATGACATTAACGCAGGCCAAAATAAAAACCAAATAGCAATATAGGTTTGTAGCTAGAGCTTCACCATAAGGTGAATGAATGTATAGCAAGGTTGGATTGTATACAGTGGCCATGGCACGAGGCATGACAACAAGAATAACAGCGGCTAATACGAGGACACAATAAGGGTTTGTCCTCAGCCTTACCTTAAAGCTAGACTGTAGTGCCATCTATTGAAGAACTCAACTACATATCACACTATCGATTGAAACGGGATAGCACCACCCATATATTAACGTTACATACAGTATCAATGTATTTATCTTCTGTTCTTTTTTTGCGGGTAAATTACAGCAACAAAAAATATCTAATAAATATAATTGGATCAATTGGATAGGTCTATAACTTGTTGACATTAACCAATAGGAAAGCATTGCTGGTGACAATCAGACCATTGAATTGTTCACGTTCATCAAATAGATAGGATATTCATATTATCGAATCAATTGTATTTTTTGGCTTGGGGGTCAAATCCAGCAGGTTTACGCCATGGCAAAGTTGATTAAGCATGAAAGCCAAAGACGCCTTCTGCACGAAGCTCTTTTGTAGGGCTATGAGACTTGATATAATATATCATGAAAGACAGTGAGTGGGCTACAGTACAGACAGGCGACATGAATACAGAGCTATGCAATATGACAACACGATTATATAATGCTCTGAAATCAGTTACATAAACAATTACCTTCTTTGAGCAAGCGTGAGTGGATGAGAAGAATAACAAAACAACAGATTGCCGCTCCCGCTAAAGCCCAGGCAACTCTGAGAAGCTGCATCCTGGCTGGTGAGTGGCGACGACTTAATTCGAACACCCGAGGAGATAAGTCAGAAGTCTTCAGAGACACACACAGCCTTCTATTCTGCTCCCATCCAGCGCAATGCTTCTCACCCCACCCAACCCCCCCCCCCCCCCCCCAAAAAAATAAGAGAAAATAGGCTGTTTTGTGGAAAACACAAAATAAATCCCCCTTTAGTTCGCTTCGGAAATAGCTGGGACGAATACAGATACTAGTCAATCCGTCAGGTGAAGGGGAAACATAGATGATCCCGCCCGTGGAAAAGGACTCGGTGCTAGGGTCAAAATTGAAGTGTGGGGTGCCTCAGTATGAAGCGGGGCTGTTAAACCCCCATCGTTTGAAGTGCTGACATTCCCACTGCCACTTCACCCCCTCGTCCGTGACTCGGCCACCGCAGGCTCACCGGCAGCTTTCTCTTCGCTCCCTCTCTCTGACTGCTGCGCGCGGATACGGTAATTCGGTGCGCTGATCACCACTCTCCTCCAGTAAATGTTCCACACAACTCCCGCGCAGGAATAGACTCGGAAGCTGGCAGCACCACCATGTCGCTATGCAGTAGGGCTATATTTCCGTTTAGTTTCAGCCAGATAGCACGCTTCCCATTTTACGCACAGGGATAGCTCACAATCTGTGGATACCTCTCGTCTTAGTTGATCTACATGTAGATCATGAAAGATGCTCGCATCTCTTTAGATTTGGAGGCGATACCTCCCGAGCTTTATCAGATATAAAATACAAAAAACAAACGCGCAATTGACCGTTTCCCGTTAAGTTTCTTGATCTACTTCCGGATTTCGATACGTTTGTCAGTTAGTGATGACGATGACAAAGTATATTTCGGCCTCACCGTCCCTGATCTCAGTACCAGTTCTTCGGGCTTTCCGGATCTCCTCGTCAGGCAACCGCATATAAAGTCTACAGACGCGACTTTCTCTCTCGCTGCTCTGTGCTCTCCCGGTGAGTGACGTCACAACAACTCCCCCCACAATATGTTTCCTCGGGCGAATTCACAGAGCCAGTGTGAGGAGAGGCGGAGAGGCGTGGAGGGGATGGAGGAGGAACGGGGCTGGTTGGCAGATGAAAAACTGCATTGCTCGTTAACTACCTAATTACAGTGTCCCTATTCTGCATTTGGAGAACTTTAGTTGTATTACCTTAGGGCATATCCAATTGAATTTCAATGCATTTTTTTCCCTATGTTTTTCTATTTCAAATGTAGCCTACAGGCAAGGTGCCTAGCACCCAGCTTGTGCCTTTAGTAGACTATAGACATATTTCAAAGACAGATTTGCACAAATTCTTTCAAAGCAAAGTATTTTAAAATAGAAGAATATGGGCATATAGGCCAATCACATGCAATATCTCCTGCGAAACAGTGTCCATCCCATTTCCAAAGCCCTTTACGGGTCTGTGCCAACTCACATATTCTATTTTTATTTAGCTAGGCAAGTCAGTTAAGAACAAATTCATATTTACAATGACGGCCTACTGGGGAACAGTGGGTTAACTGCCTTGTTCAGGTGCAGAGCGACAGATTTTGATCTTGTCAGCTCGGGATTTCATCCAGCATACTGGCCCAACGCTCTAACCACTAGGCTACTTGCCGCCCCAAAATCTATAGACAGTATAAACAAGTGAATCCACTGATTGGTTGAACTTCATCCAAACAAACTTAAGTTGCAGTGTCACTAACTTGGCTCCTGCAGCTATTTCACTGCTAATTAATGGTGTGGGTGGGGGGTAAAGGAGGTATTAACAACAAGGGCATCCATGTTTGATGCTGCCTATGTAAAGAGAAAGAGAGAGAGAGGAGAGAGAGGGGAGAGAGCGGGGGAGAGAGAGCTCCCTCCTCCCAGCCTCTTCCATTCTCAGGCTGTACTCTATCAATCAGTGGGACAGCAATTAACGGAGACCTGTCCACAACTTGTCTGCCAAGGGGGTGGGGTGTGTGTGTGGAGGGCTGGGGGCAACATGGCTTACATTAAATATGGTGAACCCTGTCATTACCGGTCACTAAAACGCTTCAGCTTTGTTATTTATGGGACAAGGGTAGAAATGGCAACAAGCTTGCACAGTCTCACAGCAGAATTTGATGTTCGTCCACTTTCTCCAAACGTCAAATTTCGAAGTTGCTCCAAAGGTCAAATTTCGAAGTGTTTTTGTTGCTACTGCTGCTGTGTATCATTCCATTTCTCCAAACGTCAAACGTCAAACTTCGAAGTTAAGGGTTAAGCTTAGGCACACATTCCAAATGGTTAAGGTAAGGGTTAAGGTTTGGGATAGGGTTAAAACCAGAAATAAAAAAAACATTTCTGATCCAGAGTCATGGGTTTACACCCATCCACAACGCCATAGCAAAACCCAAGCCTACTTGATGGCAATAGCGCTCACGGTTACGCCTAGTGGCCGGTTTTGAAGGCATTTTCTGACGTCCTCAGGACATGGATAGACGTCCAATTTTGACATCAATCATAAATGACCTGGCTGAGAAATAGCCCATAACCACAGACTATAGGTTCAGATTACCCTATAACCCCCAAGCCTAATCCTATTAAGGGAATGTTAATTAAATGACCCTGCATAAGTGCTTGGGGCCAACAAGTCAAACAGCCATGAGCTGAACAGTAGCCTCAAGCACACATAATATAGGCCTTCTCCTTTGAAGTATAGTATTTCTTAATCGCAAGTCCAGAGAGTCTTATTATACTAGTTCTAGAATACTTCTAAGATAAAAGTCCAGGTTTCTCAAGCAAAGGCATGAGTAGAAGTACAGCTACAAAGACGTGTTAGGTTGTCCAGTTTTGTGCAGAAACAGGAGTTAGTCCTACAGAAAGAGCCTTCTTTCAGTGTCATACTGTCTGTAGCCTGCCTCCTTGTTCAATTTGCCTACCCTCCTTTCTTTCCTCTGTGTCTCCCTGCCCGGAGCTAAGGAAAGTATTACTTGCTTTGTCCTCTGTTCTGTTCACATCGTCGGTTCGGTGCCATACCATGGCCCATGCCAATAAAAGCCATATGTTCACTGTATTCCCCATTATCTTCTATGTGGACAATATGCTTGAAAGATGATATGATCAGAAGTTAATTAGGCCATATTGTCCAATTCTGCTTTTGTCCTCAATGCTTGTTAGAAGTCTACTGCAAGAGAATCGCTCTACAGAATTCAGAGAAGCAGTTTGATTAATTGATACAGAAATAAGAGTTGAACCATTATTTTCTAGTGAACAATTTTGAAAAATGTTTTACTTAACAACTGAAAATCGTATTATCCTCCATCGTTAGGACAGTGGATGAATCAAATGCATTATTATTGCCCGAGCCTGTATTATTTAAAAAAAATAATAATAATTAAATATGGCCTACAGAAGCCATATGGCATGAAGTAATTTGAAGCCCTCACAAGCCTTAGAAATATCCAAAGGATGAAACATTTAAAAAAAGGTTGGGAACATGTGGGAACATGTAGATTTGAGCATGGATGATGTCATTAATGTTTGTTGAAATCTACAATATGTATGTATATCTGAGTTGGTGTTTTTTTGTATTTTTTCGTCTTTTTACTTTCTGTTGAAGGTCGGGCATTAAGTCTCAGCCAATGTCATGTCTCATTTAGTGGGTCCATGTCTGTGAAATGTTAAGTTGTCTGTTGTGTTTTGTCTATGTCTATTGTCTAAAAACCAACATAAAATCGTCCACATTCTTTGGGGACGGAATTTGTGTTGCCCAAAATGATTGACAGTGAAAAGCAGTCTACTGCTTGACATGTTGAGGTTTCTTTGAACAATTCCAGTGAAACACTAACACTTGTCTAATAAACCATTTCAAAGGACTCTTCAATAGCTCCTCTGAAATCAATATATTGTTATAATATATGCAGTACTTCAAGGCTCTCGAAGGATTTTCCTTTTGCCAGAAGAAATTAATATTTTCAAACACACAACATAAAAATATATTTTAATCCAAGATGGGAACCCAACTAACAGGAGCAAAATGTTTATCTTCATTGTATTCCCCATTATCTTCTACGTTTGAAAGATGGCTTGATCAGAAGTGAATGAGAGCATATTGCCCAATTCTGCTTTTGTCTCAATGCTTGTTAGAAGTTCCACTGCAGGAAAATCGCTCTTCTGAATTCAGAGGAGCAGTTTCATTAATTAATACAAAAATAAGAGTTGAACCATTTTGAAAAAACTTTTACTTCAAAAATGGAAATCAAATGATCCTCCAAATCAAATCAATTGTCTTGATCGCATACACATATGTTATTGCAGGTGTATTCATCTTTGAAACAGTGGATGAATCAAATGCATTATTATTTAAATATTGGAAGAATATGGGCTACAGATAGAAATAAAATACTATAAAACAATTTGAAGCCATATGGCATAAAAAATTACAAACCCTAGAAATATCCAGATGATTAAGAATGAGATTGTTTTATTATGAGAACAAACAAGATGGGTATGGATACTGTGAGAACATGTACAGTTGAATTTGGAAGTTTACATACACCTTAGCCAAATACATTTAAACTCAGTTTTTCACAAATCCTGACATTTAATCCTAGTTAAAATGCCCTGTCTTGGGTCAGTTAGGATCACCACATTTTTTTAAGAATGTGAAATGTCAGACTAATAGTGGAGATAAATATTTACTTCAGCTTTTATTTATTTCATCACATTTCCAGTGGGTCAGAAGTTTACATACACTCAATTAGTATTTGGTAGCATTGCCTTTAAATGGTTTAACTCGGGTCAAACGTTTTGGGTAGCCTTCCACAAGTTTCCCACAAGTTGGGTGAATTTTGTCCCATTCCTCCTGACAGAGCTGGTGTAACTGAGTCAGGTTTGTAGGCTTCCTTCATCGCAAATGCTTTTTCAGTTCTGCCCACAATTTGTCTATAGGATTGAGGTCAGGGCTTTGTGATGGCCACTCCAATACCTTGACTTTGTTGTCCATAAGCCATTTTGCCACAACTTTGCTTGGGGTCATTGTCTGTTTGGAAGACCCATTTGCGACCAAGCTTTAACTTCCTGACTGATGTCTTGAGATGTTGCTTCAATATAGTGTGCACCAGTCCCTCCTGCAGCAAAGCAGGCCCACAACATGATGCTGCCACCCAGTGCTTCACTGTTGGGATGGTGTTCTCGGCGTTTCATCAGACCAGAGGACATTTCTCCAAAAAGTACGATATTTGTCCACATGTGCAGTTTCAAACTGTAGTCTGGCTTTTTTATGTCGGTTTTGGAGCAGTTGCTTCTTCCTTGCTGAGCTGCCTTTCAGGTTATGTCGATATAGGACTCGTTTTACTGTGGATATAGATGCTTTTGTACCTGTTTCCTCCAGAATCTTCACAAGATCCTTTGCTGTTGTTTTGGGATTGATTGCACTTTTTGCACCAAAGTCCGTTCATCTCTAGGAGACAGAACACGTCTTCTTCCTGAGTGGTATGATGGCTGCGTAGTCCCATGGTGTTTATACTTGCGTACTATTGTTTGTACAGATGAATTTGGTACCTTCAGTCGTTTGGAGATTGCTCCCAAGGATGAACCAGACTTGTGGAGGTCTACAATTTATTTTATGAGGTCTTGGCTGATTTCTTTTGAGTTTCCCATGAAGTCAAGCAAAGAGGCACTGAGTTTGAAGGTAGGCCTTGAAATACATCCACAGGTACACCTCTGATTGACTCAAATTATGTCAATTAGCCTATCAGAAGCTTCTAAATCCATGACACAATTTTCTGGAATTTTCCAAGCTGTTTAAAGGCACAGTCAACTTAGTGAATGTAAACTTCTGACCCACTGGAATTGTGATACAGTGAATTATAAGTGAAATAATCTGTTTGTGAACTATTTTGGGAAAAATTACTTGTGTCATGTACAAAGTAGATGCCCTAACCAACTTGCCCAAACTATAGTTATTTAACAATACATTTTTGGAGTGTTTGAAAAGTTTGGAGTTTTAATGACTCTAACCTAAGTGTATGTAAACTTCCGACTTCAACTGTATATATATATATACATATATATATATATTTTATAGAACTAAAAGGGTCCTACATTTCAAAATAAAATAGCAAATTATCCATAGTATGACCGTCTTAAAACAATTCCATATGTGTCAGCTTCGAGTTCTACGGGTTGGTAGTCATTAAGGCAGGTTACCTTAGTGTTCTTGGGCACAGGGATTATGGTGGTCTGCTTGAAACATGTTGGTATTACAGACTCAATCAGGGACATGTTGAAAATGTCAGTAAAGACATCTGCCAGTTGGTCAGCACATGCCCGGAGCACCCGTCCTGGTAATCTGTCTGTCCCAGCGGCCTTGTGAATGTTGACCTGTTTAAAGGTCTTACTCACGTCGGCTACGGAGAGCGTGATCACACAGTCACCCAGAACAGCTGATGCTCTCATGCGTGCCTCAGTTTTGCTTGCCTCGAAGCGAGCATGGAAGTAATTTAGCTCGTCTGGTAGGCTCGTGTCACTTGTTAGCTCGCGGCTGTGCTTCCCTTCGTAGTCTATATTAGTTTGCAAGCCCTGCCACATCCGACGAGCATCGCAGCCGATGTAGTACGATTCAATCTTAGTCCTGTATGGACGCTTTGCCTCTTTGATGGTTCGTCTGAGGGCGTAGCAGGATTTCTTATAAGCGTCTGGTTTAGAGTCCCACTCCTTGAAGGCAGCAGCTCTACCCTTTAGCTCAGTGTGAATGTTACCTGTGATCCGTGACTTCTGGTTGGGGTATGTATGTACAGTCATTGTGGGGACGACGTCATCGATGCACTTATTGATGAAGCCAGTGACTGATGTGGTGTACTCCTCAATGTCATCGGAGGAATCCAGGAACATATTTCAGTCTCTGCTAGCAAAACAGTCCAGTAGCTTAGCATCTGCATCATCTGACCACCTTTTTATTGACCGAGTCACTGGTGCTTCCTGCTTTAGTTTTTGCTTGTAAGCAGGAATCAGGAGGATTGCCCGGGTGGCTGTTCTCAGACGAACCCGCAGGTGAAGAGGCAAGATGTGGAGGTCCTGGGCTGGCATGGTTACACCTGGTCTGTGGTTTTGAGGCCTGTTGGACGTACTGCCAAATTCTCTAAAACAACGTCAGAGGTGGCTTATGGTAGAAAAATGAGCAGGCAAATCTCAGCATCCCAATTGCATGCTCCCTTAAAACGTGAGACATCTGTGGCATTGTGTTGTGTGACAAAACTGCACATTTTAGAGTATTGTTCCTAGCCCAAGGTGCACCTGTGTAACGATTACGCTGTTTAATAATTTTCTTGATATGCCACACCTGTCAGGTGGCTGGATTATTTTAGCAAAGGAGAAATGCTTACTAACAGGGATGTAAATGTGTGGAAAATTTCTGGGATCTTTTATCTCAGCTCATGAAACATGGGACCAACACTTTACATGTGTTTATACGTTGGTTCAGTGAGTCTATGTTTGCTCACGTGTTTGTTCCTAAACTTACATGCTCTTTACAATTTACATCACAGCGTTGCAAATTTCTGTAAATAATCTATGGTGTTTATACATACATACATATACATATACATACATACATATGAGCTGCGTATAAACCAGTTTTACGCCCATTATTTTTTTCATCAATAAAAGTTAATAAACCTGAACCCTACAGCACAGGCTATTTATAATGTAGATACGTCAGCCAATGAAAGATCAAAGTTTAGTTTGGTCACACCCTTCTTTGACCTGAAAATAAATGAATGTTATAATTCCAAAATGTGTTGGTTTTTAACTCCTCAGTTTTTTGTTCTCCAAGAGTATCTGAATAACTATGGCACGTCCACAAAGCTAAAGTCTAACCTTGGACAGGTATGGATCCTGGCCCCCAATACTGGGACCAGGAATGGTTAGTAGAATATAGACTATTCATTTCAAAACCACTGAAGCATAGGATGAGAAAATAGGGAAAATCTATACAATCCCCTGGGACGAACAAACCCTCTTGTCTCTGTTCTCAGAAAGCAGGTTGCAGGACATCTGAGGGGACGAGAGGAGGAGAGAACGGGTTGAGAGGAAACGGGTGAGCACAGCGGAGGAGGAGTGGAGAGAGGCGGAGAGGAGGAGTGGAGAGAGGAGGAGAGGAGGAGTGGAGAGAGAGAATATCAGTATGCAAGTCAGAGAACGTCGAGGGAAGAACGAGAGAAGGAGTGAGTGGAGGTAACTGATGCCGGTGATGACGCCGCTCCTCGTCTACCCGCAGTCCTTCCCCTGACACAGATGTATGAGCACTGCGTGCGTTCAGATGGAGCGCCTTGGGAAAGACTAGCGTAAAGACGAGTGTATGCCCGGCAACAGTGTAAAACGCAGTGTAAAGATACCTCATAATAAAGCAGTCTTTGAGAACTCCAAAAAATCCCTTGTTTATATACAGTACCAACACATAATGCATGGACAACGTTGAATTATGCGAGCGTGTGCTTGTGTGTCACTCTCTGTAGAAATGGATGTAGAGGAGAAGAGGAGATGCTGTGGATGAGACAATCCAGTTAAACACTCGCAGACTGAATGTGTGGCCTCCACTATCAACAGAGCGACACATCATAAAAAGAGAAGAGATCAGCAGGCTAACAAGCTCAATGAAACGACACCAGCCATCCTAAGATTGCTGTAACCTTGACTTCACCTTTAGATGCCTCGGGGTGGTGGGGGGAAATACAATTGTGAAAGAAAGAAAAATGTGATTATCAGACGGAGAGAGTGAAAGGACAGTGGTAAATAGTTTCACTTTGAGAGAGAGCGAGAGGTTGGAATGTGGGCTCTTTATGTATTTGCTAGTTGTACGTGTGTGTGTGTGTGTGTGTGTGTGTGTGTGTGTGTGTGTGTGTGTGTGTGTGTGTGTGTGTGTGTGTGTGTGTGTGTGTGTGTGTGTGTGTGTGTGTGTGTGTGTGTGTGTGTGTGTGTGTGTGTGTGTGTGTGTGTGTGTGCGCGTCTGCATACAAGCTGAGGGAAAAAGGCCAAGCTGGTTGTATAGTTTGAATAACATGCTGTTGATTTGTAATTTCACAGTGATGTGGCATTGGAGGGGCAGGCAATGTTGCTGTCAGTTACTATCACCACAGTGACTGCCTCTTGATTGACAGCTGCTATTGGATTCATATCCACTCTTGCTCACTTTCAATTACTCTCTAAAGACATGGCCTTCAGATCGAGTTGTCATCGTGTGTGTGTGTGTGTGTGTGTGTGTGTGTGTGTGTGTGTGTGTGTGTGTGTGTGTGTGTGTGTGTGTGTGTGTGTGTGTGTGTGTGTGTGTGTGTTGTCAACAAGATTGTGCCTTGCCTTATTGGGAGCACACGCTCACGCATACAGCCACTGACAGCAGAGTTAAAGAAGGGGCGCATCCTGATTCAACCATGGCTTTAGACTCCTCACACCGTGAACATGTGAGCTCCGGAATTCCGTTGTCCCTGGATGGAGATCTAGAGACTGCAAGTGATTCAATTGTGTGTTGATAAGGATGCCCTATATCTGAATCTAAAGGGCATTTCCATCAAAAAAAGGACCCACGAGCACCATCATGTGAAGTTCATAGGAGCTAATCAAATTGGGTGTCAAATGAAAGCAAAGAGTCTATATTTGTGGGAAATGAAGGAACAGATACATTTTTTTCAACCATTTTCCATCTAAAAAACGAGGTGTAAGTAAAGGCTTTGATTTGTGGATGAACAGATGAAACACATAGTGTTGACGTGAAGACCCCAACCAACTAATATCAACACTTATTATTTCATTTTGCAGACATGGCTTGCCTTCTGTAAATTTAAAATACAGGCCGTGTGCCTTGTAATTCTGTTACCAAAAACCCACATATTTTCTGACATTTTCTCATTTCTCTCCCTCACGAGGGAGGATAATAAAAGGTCACAGCAGTAACAATGGTTGACCTACCAATAAGTTACAGTGATTTTACTCATACTCAATTCCCAATCTGGCCCTCAAACCATCATGGTCACCTAATAATCCCCAGTTTACAATTGGCTCATTCATCCCCCTCCTCTCCCCTGTAACTATTCCCCAGGTCGTTGCTGCAAATGAGAACGTGTTCTCAGTCAACTTACCTGGTAAAATAACGGTAAAATAAAAAATAAAAAAATAAAAATATACATTTTGTTTATGAATTACTAAGTGATTAAAAGTTGTAATTATGCCAAAAATGCAGTAACATAATTAATGCAACTGAATTAGCTACAATGGGAATCATAGAAGTCATAAACCACAGTTGGGTCTCCTACTACTGTCCTCTCTTCCACTGACTGTTATGTTCAGCTCATAGTGTCTCCTGTTACTGTCCTCTCTTCCACTGACTGTTATGTTCAGCTCATAGTGTCTCCTGTTACTGTCCTCTCTTCTACTGACTGTTATGTTCAGCTCATAGTGACTCCTGTTACTGTCCTCCCTTCCACTGACTGTTATGTTCAGCTCATAGTGTCTCCTGTTACTGTCCTCTCTTCCACTGGCATACTGTTATGTTCAGCTCATAGTGTCTCCTGTTACTGTCCTCTCTTCCACTGGCATACTGTTATGTTCAGCTCATAGTGTCTCCTGTTACTGTCCTCTCTTCCACTGACATACTGTTATGTTCAGCTCATAGTGTCTCCTGTTACTGTCCTCTCTTCCACTGACTGTTATGTTCAGCTCATAGTGTCTCCTGTTACTGTCCTCTAATCCACTGACTGTTATGTTCAGCTCATAGTGTCTCCTGTTACTGTCCTCTCTTCCACTGACTGTTATGTTCAGCTCATAGTGTCTCCTACTACTGTCCTCTCTTCCACTGACTGTTATGTTCAGCTCATAGTGTCTCCTGTTACTGTCCTCTCTTCCACTGACTGTTATGTTCAGCTCATAGTGTCTCCTGCTACTGTCCTCTCTTCCACTGACTGTTATGTTCAGCTCATAGTGTCTCCTGTTACTGTCCTCTCTTCCACTGACATACTGTTATGTTCAGCTCATAGTGTCTCCTGTTACTGTCCTCTCTTCCACTGACTGTAATGTTCAGCTCATAGTGTCTCCTGTTACTGTCCTCTCTTCCACTGACTGTTATGTTCAGCTCATAGTGTCTCCTGTTACTGTCCTCTCTTCCACTGACTGTTATGTTCAGCTCATAGTGTCTCCTGTTACTGTCCTCTCTTCCACTGACTGTTATGTTCAGCTCATAGTGTCTCCTGTTACTGTCCTCTCTTCCACTGACTGTTATGTTGAGCTCATAGTGTCTCCTGTTACTGTCCTCTCTTCCACTGACATACTGTTATGTTCAGCTCATAGTGTCTCCTGTTACTGTCCTCTCTTCCACTGACTGTTATGTTGAGCTCATAGTGTCTCCTGTTACTGTCCTCTCTTCCACTGACATACTGTTATGTTCAGCTCATAGTGTCTCCTGTTACTGTCCTCTCTTCCACTGACTGTAATGTTCAGCTCATAGTGTCTCCTGTTACTGTCCTCTCTTCCACTGACATACTGTTATGTTCAGCTCATAGTGTCTCCTACTACTGTCCTCTCTTCCACTGACTGTTATGTTCAGCTCATAGTGTCTCCTGTTACTGTCCTCTCTTCTACTGACTGTTATGTTCAGCTCATAGTGACTCCTGTTACTGTCCTCCCTTCCACTGACTGTTATGTTCAGCTCATAGTGTCTCCTGTTACTGTCCTCTCTTCCACTGACTGTTATGTTCAGCTCATAGTGTCTCCTGTTACTGTCCTCTCTTCCACTGGCATACTGTTATGTTCAGCTCATAGTGTCTCCTGTTACTGTCCTCTCTTCCACTGACATGCTGTTATGTTCAGCTCATAGTGTCTCCTGTTACTGTCCTCTCTTCCACTGGCATACTGTTATGTTCAGCTCATAGTGTCTCCTGCTACTGTCCTCTCTTCCACTGACTGTTATGTTCAGCTCATAGTGTCTCCTGTTACTGTCCTCTCTTCCACTGACTGTTATGTTCAGCTCATAGTGTCTCCTGTTACTGTCCTCTCATCCACTGACTGTAATGTTCAGCTCATAGTGTCTCCTGTTACTGTCCTCTCTTCCACTGACTGTTATGTTCAGCTCATAGTGTCTCCTACTACTGTCCTCTCTTCCACTGACTGTTATGTTCAGCTCATAGTGTCTCCTGTTACTGTCCTCTCTTCCACTGACTGTTATGTTCAGCTCATAGTGTCTCCTGCTACTGTCCTCTCTTCCACTGACTGTTATGTTCAGCTCATAGTGTCTCCCGTTACTGTCCTCTCTTCCACTGACTGTTATGTTCAGCTCATAGTGTCTCCTGTTACTGTCCTCTCTTCAACTGACTGTTATATTCAGCTCATAGTGTCTCCTGTTACTGTCCTCTCTTCCACTGACATAGTGTTATGTTCAGCTCATAGTGTCTCCTGTTACTGTCCTCTCTTCCACTGACTGTTATGTTCAGCTCATAGTGTCTCCTGTTACTGTCCTCCCTTCCACTGACTGTTATGTTCAGCTCATAGTGTCTCCTGTTACTGTCCTCTCTTCCACTGACATACTGTTATGTTCAGCTCATAGTGTCTCCTGTTACTGTCCTCTCTTCCACTGACTGTTATGTTCAGCTCATAGTGTCTCCTGTTACTGTCCTCTCTTCCACTGACATACTGTTATGTTCAGCTCATAGTGTCTCCTGTTACTGTCCTCTCTTCCACTGACTGTTATGTTCAGCTCATAGTGTCTCCTGTTACTGTCCTCTCTTCCACTGACTGTTATGTTGAGCTCATAGAGTCTCCTGTTACTGTCCTCTCTTCCACTGACATACTGTTATGTTCAGCTCATAGTGTCTCCTGTTACTGTCCTCTCTTCCACTGACTGTTATGTTCAGCTCATAGTGTCTCCTGTTACTGTCCTCTCTTCTACTGACTGTTATGTTCAGCTCATAGTGACTCCTGTTACTGTCCTCCCTTCCACTGACTGTTATGTTCAGCTCATAGTGTCTCCTGTTACTGTCCTCTCTTCCACTGACTGTTATGTTCAGCTCATAGTGTCTCCTGTTACTGTCCTCTCTTCCACTGGCATACTGTTATGTTCAGCTCATAGTGTCTCCTGTTACTGTCCTCTCTTCCACTGACATACTGTTATGTTCAGCTCATAGTGTCTCCTGTTACTGTCCTCTCTTCCACTGACTGTTATGTTCAGCTCATAGTGTCTCCTGTTACTGTCCTCTCATCCACTGACTGTAATGTTCAGCTCATAGTGTCTCCTGTTACTGTCCTCTCTTCCACTGACTGTTATGTTCAGCTCATAGTGTCTCCTACTACTGTCCTCTCTTCCACTGACTGTTATGTTCAGCTCATAGTGTCTCCTGTTACTGTCCTCTCTTCCACTGACTGTTATGTTCAGCTCATAGTGTCTCCTGCAACTGTCCTCTCTTCCACTGACTGTTATGTTCAGCTCACAGTGTCTCCCGTTACTGTCCTCTCTTCCACTGACTGTTATGTTCAGCTCATAGTGTCTCCTGCTACTGTCCTCTCTTCCACTGACTGTTATATTCAGCTCATAGTGTCTCCTGTTACTGTCCTCTCTTCCACTGACTGTTATGTTCAGCTCATAGTGTCTCCTGTTACTGCCCTCCCTTCCACTGACTGTTATGTTCAGCTCATAGTGTCTCCTGTTACTGTCCTCTCTTCCACTGACTGTTATGTTCAGCTCATAGTGTCTCCTGTTACTGTCCTCTCTTCCACTGACATACTGTTATGTTCAGCTCATAGTGTCTCCTGTTACTGTCCTCTCTTCCACTGGCATACTGTTATGTTCAGCTCATAGTGTCTCCTGTTACTGTCCTCTCTTCCACTGACTGTTATGTTCAGCTCATAGTGTCTCCTACTACTGTCCTCTCTTCCACTGACTGTTATGTTCAGCTCATAGTGTCTCCTGTTACTGTCCTCTCTTCCACTGACTGTTATGTTCAGCTCATAGTGTCTCCTGCTACTGTCCTCTCTTCCACTGACTGTTATGTTCAGCTCATAGTGTCTCCCGTTACTGTCCTCTCTTCCACTGACTGTTATGTTCAGTTCATAGTGTCTCCTGTTACTGTCCTCTCTTCCACTGATATAGTGTTATGTTCAGCTCATAGTGTCTCCTGTTACTGTCCTCTCTTCCACTGACTGTTATGTTCAGCTCATAGTGTCTCCTGTTACTGTCCTCCCTTCCACTGACTGTTATGTTCAGCTCATAGTGTCTCCTGTTACTGTCCTCTCTTCCACTGACTGTTATGTTCAGCTCATAGTGTCTCCTGTTACTGTCCTCTCTTCCACTGACTGTTATATTCAGCTCATAGTGTCTCCTGTTACTGTCCTCTCTTCCACTGACTGTTATGTTCAGCTCATAGTGTCTCCTGTTACTGTCCTCTCTTCCACTGACATACTGTTATGTTCAGCTCATAGTGTCTCCTGTTACTGTCCTCTCTTCCACTGACTGTTATATTCAGCTCATAGTGTCTCCTGTTACTGTCCTCTCTTCCACTGACTGTTATATTCAGCTCATAGTGTCTCCTGTTACTGTCCTCTCTTCCACTGACTGTTATGTTCAGCTCATAGTGTCTCCTGTTACTGTCCTCTCTTCCACTGACATACTGTTATGTTCAGCTCATAGTGTCTCCTGTTACTGTCCTCTCTTCCACTGACTGTTATGTTCAGCTCATAGTGTCTCCTACTACTGTCCTCTCTTCCACTGACTGTTATGTTCAGCTCATAGTGTCTCCTGTTACTGTCCTCTCTTCCACTGACTGTTATGTTCAGCTCATAGTGACTCCTGTTACTGTCCTCTCTTCCACTGACTGTTATGTTCAGCTCATAGTGTCTCCTGTTACTGTCCTCTATTCCACTGAAATACTGTTATGTTCAGCTCATAGTGTCTCCTGTTACTGTCCTCTCTTCCACTGACTGTTATGTTCAGCTCATAGTGTCTCCTGTTACTGTCCTCTATTCCACTGAAATTCTGTTATGTTCAGCTCATAGTGTCTCCTGTTACTGTCCTCTCTTCTACTGACTGTTATGTTCAGCTCATAGTGTCTCCTGTTACTGTCCTCTCTTCCACTGACTGTTATGTTCAGCTCATAGTGTCTCCTGTTACTGTCCTCTATTCCACTGACATACTGTTATGTTCAGCTCATAGTGTCTCCTGTTACTGTCCTCTCTTCCACTGACTGTTATGTTCAGCTCATAGTGTCTCCTGTTACTGTCCTCTCTTCCACTGACTGTTATGTTCAGCTCATAGTGTCTCCTGTTACTGTCCTCTCTTCAACTGACATACTGTTATGTTCAGCTCATAGTGTCTCCTGTTACTGTCCTCTCTTCCACTGACTGTTATGTTCAGCTCATAGTGTCTCCTGTTACTGTCCTCTCTTCCACTGACATAGTGTTATGTTCATCTCATAGTGTCTCCTGTTACTGTCCTCTCTTCCACTGACTGTTATGTTCAGCTCATAGTGTCTCCTGTTACTGTCCTCTCTTCCACTGACATACTGTTATGTTGAGCTCATAGTGTCTCCTGTTACTGTCCTCTCTTCCACTGACTGTTATGTTCAGCTCATAGTGTCTCCTGTTACTGTCCTCTCTTCCACTGACTGTTATGTTCAGCTCATAGTGTCTCCTGTTACTGTCCTCTCTTCAACTGACTGTTATGTTCAGCTCATAGTGTCTCCTGTTACTGTCCTCTCTTCCACTGACTTTTATGTTCAGCTCATAGTGTCTCCTGTTACTGTCCTCTCTTCCACTGACTGTTATGTTCAGCTCATAGTGTCTCCTGCTATTGTCCTCTTTTCCACTGACTGTTATGTTCAGCTCATAGTGTCTCCTGTTACTGTCCTCTCTTCCACTGACTTTTATGTTCAGCTCATAGTGTCTCCTGTTACTGTCCTCTCTTCCACTGACATACTGTTATGTTCAGCTCATAGTGTCTCCTGTTACTGTCCTCTCTTCCACTGACTTTTATGTTCAGCTCATAGTGTCTTCTGTTACTGTCCTCTCTTCCACTGACTGTTATGTTCAGCTCATAGTGTCTCCTGTTACTGTCCTCCCTTCCACTGACTGTTATGTTCAGCTCATAGTGTCTCCTGTTACTGTCCTCTCTTCCACTGGTATAACTGTTATGTTCAGCTCATAGTGTCTCCTGCTACTGTCCTCTCTTCCACTGACATACTGTTATGTTCAGCTCATAGTGTCTCCTGTTACTGTCCTCTCTTCCACTGACATACTGTTATGTTCAGCTCATAGTGTCTCCTGTTACTGCCCTCCCTTCCGCTGACTGTTATGTTCAGCTCATAGTGTCTCTTATGAGCAAGAGTGTTAACACAGTCTGGACAACCCCTCCCTCACCTCTCTCTCTCCCTCTCTCTGCCTTTGTCTCTCACTCTCCAGTTAATGTCACCTCTCCTAGTTCTTACTGACACCTCTCCACGAGACCCTTAAAACCAGCATCCTAACCCACTGATCACCGACTGACACGGGATGTCCACGGAAGTTGAAAAGTAGTTGAAATTAGGTCAGTCCACCCTGGCTTCGATGTTAGCGTCCACAGATCGACTGGACTGGACCAAATCTGGACCTATCAGAGACTTTGTTTCACATGTTTGGACAGCACAGTACAGTACAGTGAGTAGAGCACAGTAGAGTAGAGTACAATACAGTACAATGCAGTGCATTACAGCCCAGTGCAGTTCAGTGAGGTAGAGCACGGTAGAGCACAGCCCAATACAATACAGTTCAGTATTGTACAGCACAGTACAGTGAATAGAGCACAGTGGACTGCAGTCCAGTAACAGTAGTAAACAGTAGTTTAGTAAAGTACAGTACAGCACAGTACTGTACAGTGAGTAGAGCACAGCAGAGTACAGTACAATATTGTATAATACAGTACAGTACAATGAGTAGGGCACAGTAGAATACAGTACTATACTCTATTGCACTGAACTGAACTCTAGCCTGCTCTACTTTACTCTGGTCTGCTGGGTTGTATTGCACTGTGCTCTACTGTGCTTTGCTGTGCTGTGCTGTGATGTCCAAACTTGTGCAACATCAGGAGAAGGACATTCACATCCCTAATTATGCATTTCTGTGTAGTACAGATCAGGGACCCATGATGTGATTCCGTTACTGTAATTCCGTTAACGGGTGTAAATCCACTTCACTTACTGTAGTTCAATAAACAAAATGGATTATTTTCTAACTCAATGTGGCATGTGATAGCTGACACCCCGTTCTCTTTTCAGAAATCTTTGAATCTTAATTCAGAGCAGATCGTTTTAACAGTGTTAGGAAAACGTGGTCACATAAAAAAACGATTTTTCCGTGACCAACGTTTGCATCTGCACAGTTCTTCAACGAAATTATTTTTTGTACATTTTTCTGTGGAAATTGTTAAAAGTAGTCGTTGTGCATATTGTTGTATCGTTTTTTCGTTTAGTTATTCGTATAGTTGTATCGTTTTCAAATGTATGGGTTTTGTTTGGCGTACTTTTGAAATGAAAAAAAAAACCCAGAGTAAAGCGTAATCCCATTACCATGGGACCAATGGTCAAAGAAGTTGTTCTGATGTTGTGAGGGCAAAGTCGGCAACACGTGGTGAGGGCGTAGTCGGCAGCACATGGTGAGGGCGTAGTCGGCAGCACATGGTGAGGGCGTAGTCGGCAGCACATGGTGAGGGCGTAGTCGGCAGCACATGGTGAGGGCGTAGTCGGCAGCACATGGTGAGGGCGTAGTCGGAAGCACATGGTGAGGGCGTAGTCGGACGCACATGGTGAGGGCGTAGTCGGCAGCACATGGTGAGGGCGCAGTCGGCAGCACATGGTGAGAGCGTAGTCGGAAGCACATGGGGAGGGCGTAGGCGGCAGCACATGGTGAGGGCGTAGTCGGAAGCACATGGTGAGGGCGTAGTCGGCAGCACATGGTGAGAGCGTAGTCGGAAGCACATGGTGAGAGCGTAGTCGGCAGCACATAGTGAGGGCGTAGTCGGCAGCACATGGCATAAAAGCAATAGGGATGTCTCGCTGGATCTTCAAACTGTAAACCATCAAACTGAACTCCGTTACTGGCTGTCGTTTGTCTGGGGGGCAATACTCTTTTTTCAATACGCTTTTTGTTTGCGCGTTTTGTCCAGTAATCCAGTAATAAAAGACCCGTGCACTAATTCCAGACAAAGTTTTTGAAAAGTACAATAAAAGTTAGTAGAAACATGCCAAACAATGTTTAAAATCAATCCTCCGGTTGTTTTTGTCATAAATAATAAATATTTTTTCAACCGGACAAAAGCTTTGTCAATAGGAAAGGAGAAACAAGAAAGGCGCGTTCCCGATCAGGGCGCATGGCTGATGAATGGAAATTTCCACTGGCCACTGATTGAAAGTGCTGTATCGCCCTCATTTTTCAGAGTAAAAGCCTGAAACAATGCCTAAAGACTGGCCACATGTAGAGGAAGACACGGAGCTCGTGAACTGGATCCTAAGTTTTTGTATGGTGGATAGGCTTACAATGGAAAAACAGCCTTTCAAAATAATAGTACTTCCTGGTTGGATTTTCCTCAGGTTTTCGCCTCTGTTATACTCACAGACATTATTTTAACAGTTTTGGAATCTTTAGAGTGTTATATATCCAAATCTACTAATTATATGGATATCCTATCTTCTGGGCCTGAGTAGCAGGCAGTTTAATTTGTTCACGCTTTTCATCCAATATTCCGAATGCTGCCCCCCACCCTAGTGAAGTTAATGTCATTTTTTAACCCACTCTGCTTAACGCTGTGATGTGGTTCGGAACCAGGCCAATGGAGAAAGCGAGAAAGAGAGACGGAGAATGAGAGAGCGAGAAGGAAAGAGAGAGAGAGAGCCTGGATTACATGCAACAAATAACAACAAAGCCTTGGGGTGCTGCCATCATGAAACAACCATCAGTTCTCTATGATCAGTCATGTGTTTGCATCTAAAGCAGGACCCCGAAATGGTTGCAGGGTAATGCTTATGTTTTACAGAGGCACAATCCACCATCTTATTTGCATATTCAGCTCAGCCGGTTTTCTGCCCACCAATGCACAATCTACCATCTATTCAAGTCTGCTGTATGTATATTTATTGTTTTATTTTATTTATGTGCTATAACCGTTAAAAAGAAAGGCATAAAGTAAGACATGCTGATGGGGAATTTCCTTTTTGAAAAGGGACATTTGTATGCAGGTTTGTGCCCCTGTTATAAACATACATACTTGCAAGAGTCGTGCATACACACACACACACACACACACACACACACAGAGAACACACACACACAGAACACACACACACATACAGAACACATCTCCTCTTGGGTCGATGGGTTCCTTGGCTGGCAGAGCTCTCTGCAGTGAGGGGAGGCAAGTGGGAGGGGAGGCGGACGCCGCTCCATCTGTGCAGGGAACAGGGGGGCCTGGCAGGCTCCCTCTGCAGAGAAGATCAGCCACCCCCCTCTCTCAGCTCAGCCATCATTTCCCCCTCTGCTTTCATGTGACTGGAGGAGCAGAAGGGGAGTGTGACCAGACAGCCAGTCCAGTCTCCCCTCTCTCCCTGTTTGGCTGTTTGGTATAATGGCTAGACGACGCACAACCCCCCATAGAGATGACATATATTCAGTTCTATGGCACCAGACCATGTTGATGGAACAACCCCCATGGTGAACACATATTTCTTTCTATGGCACCACCGCCCATGTAAATATTCCATATTATTTTCATTTCTCGATGGCAGAGGCACCACGAGGGATGTAGTGGAGGATAAACGGTGTTTACACACCTATCACGCTAAATTAGCGTTGTTAGCATTAGTGCTTATGTAACTGGCCAACGCTTGGGTTGAAATAGAATGGAAGTGTTCTATTCTTTGGAGTCGTTGAAAATTGACCATATCCTCCAGCCACCAGAAGGCAGGGAGAGAGATAGTAGAGGGTCTACTATCTCTGTATGCAGTCCTCAAGGACCCCCAGGTGATGCCAACACACATATAATCACGGCGTTTAAATGAGCTGACAGACACTTCACAAATAAACCTCTGAGCAAGTCGTTCGAGACAGAGGGGTGGAGGAAAGATGACTGACCCTTCAACCCCCCCCCCCATGAGGCCACAGACACATACACAGAGACGGACACAGAGACGGAGACGGACACAGGCACGACACGGACACACACAGCGGTCTTTGCAGCAATCGGTGACCAGATCTGGGTTCACACCAGTCAGGCTCTATCAAAAGCTCAACATATTTCAAACAAAACAAATACTTGAACCCAGGTCTGTCTGTCGACAGTGGGTGAGGCAAGGAAGAGACAGGCAGCCTGTGGTCCTGGGGGAAGGTAATCGATGATAGTGCACCGCTGCAATATCAGTCCTGCTGCGGCTGCCGTGCCCAGAGAATTGATGAGACAGATCACAATCAAGGGGCAGGGGAGTGACTTTGATGAAGTTCCCATGACAGCTGTGGACAGAGAAGGGAGAAGATACTTGATAGGCGCTCCTCATCTGTCTGGTAGTTATATGGCCCTTTGGTCTGTCTGCCTCTTTGTGTCTGTGCATCTCTCTCTCTCTCTCTCTCTCTCTCTCTCTCTCTCTCTCTCTCTCTCTCTCTCTCTCTCTCTCTCTCTCTCTCTCTCTCTCTCTCTCTCTCTCTCTCTCTCTCTCTCTCTCTCTCTCTCTCTCTCTCTCTCTCTCTCTCTCTCTCTCTCTCTCTCTCTCTCTCTCTCTCTCTCTCTCTCCTCACTGGAGTCATCAATCACAGTGAACAAATGTTTTCCTTGTTTATGTGTGTGTAACATAGGTATCACTGAGCCCACCCTCGCAGTTGCTATGTAACTGCGGCGGAGGTCGTATACCAGCACGTCGATGCAACACCACACGATATGGCCAATGTATATGGCCAGTGTAGTGTCTCTGAGTCACTCTGCCCCTCATCCTCTCTCCTCTCTGGCCCTCATCCCATGGCCTGCTGGGATGGGATCTGGCCTGCTTTTTTATCAACACACAGCCAGGTGCGTGGTGGGTTGGTTCCTGTCTGGCCTTTATCAACGTCCTGGTTGTGTAGATCAGAGGTGTCGGAGCGGAGGGAATGGAGGTGGAGGAGGGGCCTGCCGCAGGGGACCGACGGGCCTGCCACATCAAAAAGCCCGCGGGGCCACACCACCATCCACATACACACGTGAGCACGCTCACATACACATGCGCTCACGCGCGCGTTCTCACTCACACAGACGCTCACACACACGTGCTCACACACACATAGGAAGTCGTGTCACTGTGAGGAAAGCTAATGACTAGGGTGTTAAGGTCTTTCCGTGGGATTTCAGAGGGCCGCTGGGCTGTCTCCTCCTCAAAGCCTTCCCACGGTTTGCCCCTAAGACAGAGATGCTTTGGAGAACGCTGTGAAAGGATAGTGGGGGATTTAGCTGCACAGCAAGCATTGTGTTGGAGTCGAGCAGCCAAAGAGTTTGAGAGGGAAGAGGTGCATCTCTGTTGAAATGGGATGATTGTAGCCTGTGATGCTTGACTTATCCAACATCATTGATCTGTGTTTGAGTAGTGCTAATCTTGGCTCTTTGAATTTTTTGGTTGCTTTTTGTCAGAAGTCTAAGTTTGACAAGGACTTGTAGAGATAAAGCTGTCTACGGCTGTCTTACTTCACAATGCAACAGACGTTTTGTCAAATTTCTGATCTATTTAAATTGACGTGCAGGCAGTTTGACATTTGTGACATGTTGGTAAAACTTAGTTGAGTGTTTGTCCTTGATAATCAAAATGCATTGTGATTTGTTGACTTTCGTAGTCACGTTTCTCAAACAACATTGTTCTTCAAGTTTGTAACATTCAGCAAATTATTTCAGATCAATGTGCATGGGTGATAGAGTAAAAAAAAAATATATATATAGATTCAAACATTCAAAATGAGAGCACTATACGAGTGATATTATAACGTATAAGTGAAATGAATTTAATACCAATAAGAGATTTTTAATGACAAAGTTAACAACATACTAGATGTTCTACTGTATTCTGATTGTCGTCATGACACCCTAATGGAATAGAGTTAATTGAACACTCGGTGATACGTAACATCGATTTTACAAAGTACTAAGATCTGATATCAAACTAATATAAGTCAATGATATACTCTGAAATAGAATATTTCTAAAGTGGTCATAAAATTGTCCCACAGACAGAGCAAGAATTATTTTCTAAAATCCGTTCTCCACTCTCTGAAGAAAATTTTGAGAATAGAGAGTGAAAGAGAAAGAGAAAGAGAAAACAAAAATAAAGATAATATCCCTTTTGGAAGATGGTGCTTAAAACTATTTTTCTTTACTAAATCCAGCCCTGAATTCATACCTGTCTCTTATCATTGATATGCAAAGCACACAAGGATGTCCTCTCCAGACAATACCATAAAAATCCTGAGAGAGAGAGAGAGAGAGAGAGAGAGAGAGAGAGAGAGAGAGAGAGAGAGAGAGAGAGAGAGAGAGAGAGAGAGAGAGAGAGAGAGAGAGAGAGAGAGAGAGAGAGAGAGAGAGAGAGAGAGAGAGAGAGAGAGAGAGAGAGAGAGAGAGAGAGAGAGAGAGAGAGAGAACCCTGTGACAGAGACAGAGACAGAGACAGAGACAGAGACAGAGACAGAGAGAGAGAGAGAGAGAGAGAGACAGAGAGAACCCTGTGGCTGAGACACCAGACTGATGATCTCACAGACAGTATTTGGGAGGAGAGGGGGGAGGTGAGCGCATTATTAATGAAAAGGAAGATAATAATTGGAGTCATACATATATTTTGTATCTATTCAAATCACATCCAGAATCGGTCTTTTGACAGCAGGTGATTTCTGTGACAGCAATTAAAGCCGTGGGTATCTAAATTGTATGACTAGACACATTAGTATTGGAATTCTTTGGTGCCAGAAGTCTCAGAATATACTGCTTTTAAATATCTGTGGTTTGTATGGTGCCATTAACGCATTAAGAAAGAGAGAGAAGGGAGGGGGGTTATAGGATTACAAGATGGCATGCACCGCCAAAACAAAGGAAACTTCCTGCTACTTCCCAGTGGTCATAACAGCTTTACTAATGGAATCCTGTACACTGGGCATAATACCTTGGACTGGGTCTGTGTCTCTCAAGCTGGCCCTTGTCCAATGCAACAAACTGTTCTTTAACATCCTTCTTTCACTGTTCACTCTCCGTGAGACTTATTGGCTTTGTAAACACAGGAATTTCTATTACAAAAACATTCTCCGAATGTACATATGAATGGGCTGAACTGCCTTCAGGGCTTCAAATTCTCCTCCACATCTACTGTAGGCTACCAGAAGCCACTTGTGTATTTATTGCTACTGTAGAGTAACGTGAAAAGCATATAGTTGTGGGATCTGTGTTACTTCACCTTCTCCAGTGCGGGTACACTCTTAGAAAAAGGGTTTCAAAGAGGGTTATTTGGCTGCCCCCATCGGAGAACCCTTTTTGGTTCCAGGCAGAACCATTTCCGGTTCCATGTAGAATCCTCTTTGGAAAGGGTTCCTCATGGAACCCAAAATAGTTCTAACTGGAACCAAAAGGGTTTTTACCTGGAAGCAGAAGGGGCTCTTCAAAGGGCTCTATGGGGACAGCTGAAGAACTCTTTTCGGTTCCAGATAGAACCTTTCTTTCATAGAGCGTAGGGTCTGCTAGGCTACTGTAAAGTACAGTAGTGGGAGTATGAACAAGCTACGTTTCTGGGGATATTTGATGTATTCTTGCCTCCTGAGGAACAGAACAGTCAGAATGGATGCAAAGAAAGCTTAAACACACACATCCACCCACCAACGCCCACACTGTCACGCTGGTATAAATTATTCGGGAGATAGGCGCAGGAATGTTTTTTTATTAAGCCCAAACACAAGACCAAACACACACTATACAAAACACAGGGTTGAAACCCAAACAAAAGAGCGAGGAGTACCTCGAATAAATTACACAAGCGCACACGGATTAACACACGGGACGAGACCCGTAATCATCTGCGCAATCAAAAATGGCACGAAAGCCAAGAGACACAGCACAGGTACTCACGCGCACCAACAGACATAGTAACAATAATCGACAGGACAATGGTAAACCAAGGACAAGTACTATTTACTGGGAATAGGGGCCAGGTGTGCGTAATGAATGTTCCGGAGGGATCCGTGACACATAACACAACAATCAACCTAGAAGTTCAACAATCAACCTAGAAGTTAAGTTAAAGGATAGTTAAAGAAATGTGCTGCATATTTATATTATAAACTTATCGTTCTATTTACCGCATCAATTCAGACAATATATCGCAATATGTATTTTTTTTACCATAAGTGCTACTCAGTCGGTGGCCATCTTGATTATGCAACAGTTTAGAAAGCATTCTGTGAATTAGTTCACCCCACTATTCACGGATACAAGACCCCTGCTTGGCAGTTGGCACGCCACTCTAAGTTTATGCTGCTTCAAATTGATTATAGCATGTTGCACTAGGATGAGAGAGCTTGGAGGATGGCACATTACAATACAACGTAATACAATACAACTCAATAGGAATGTACACAGCAGCCACAAGGCTGCAACAATATTTCTACAGGGAGAAATAGAATCAGTAGCTAACACACACACACCACCAACAACAACAACAAATCCCTAACAGATTGGAAACCAAATAGCACTTTACGCAATCCTCTATAGCTATGTTTACTGCCATCTTGCACCACAGAAGGCTTGCTGTATTTATTTATTACAGAAAAAAATAGGCAACTTTAACTGGTTTTGTCTTGCTTGAGTCGGTGTTATTTTTAGTTACAGCAGCAGCAGAAGCAGACATCAACAGTTGAACTTGCCCCTAGTTCCCATTTTATGAGAAACAAGGCTGTTCCATGAAAAGCTAGGGAGGGAGGCCCACAGGAGCGGAATGGTAAAAAGAGTGTGAGCATTTGATGCCGGCTGAATTATCCTGGGGTGAGTTGCTTACTGTGGAAAATGTACGGGTTATTTAAACGCCGAAATGCTCAAAAGCTGCTTCTCACAAACGAGAGCTAAATGTTGCATGATTCTAGAGGGATTGATGTAGCTTTTAAAAATCAAATCAAATCAAATTTGATTGGTCACATACACGTGTTTAGCAGATGTTATTGCGAGTGTAGCGAAATGCTTATGCTTCTACTTCCGACAGTGCAGCAATTTCTAACAAGTAATATCCAACAATTTCACAACATATACCCAATACACACAAATCTAAGTAAGGAATGGAATTAAAAATATATAAATATATGGACGAGCAATGTCAGAGCGGCATAGACTAATGTCAGAGCGGCATCACCCCTTGGGAATGCGTTGTACGGATCGCACCACCCTCTGGAGAGCCCTGCAGTTGTGGGCGGTGCAGTTGCCGTACCAGGCGGTGATACTGTCTGACAGGATGCTCTCAATTGTGCATCTGTAAAAGTTTGTGAGGGTTTTAGGTGTTGCACCTTCATCACAACACTATCTGTGTGGGTGGACCATTTCAGTCTGTCAGTGATGTGTATGCCGAGGAACCTTCTCCACTGCTGTCCCGTCAATGTGGATAGGGGGGTGCTGTTTCCTGAAGTCCACGATCATCTCCTTTGTTTTGTTGACATTGAGTGAGAGGTTATTTTACTGGCATCACACTCCCAGAACCCTTACCTCCTCCCTGTAGGTTGTCTTGTCGTTGTTGATAATCAGACTATTGTTGTGTCGTCTGCAAACTTGATGATTGAGTTGGAGGTGTGCTTGGCCATGCAGTCATGGCTGAACAGGGAGCACAGGAAGGGGCTGAGTATGCACCCTTGTGGGGCTCCGGTGTTGAGTATCAGAGAAGTAGAGGTGTTGTTTCCTACCTTCACCACCTGGGGGCGATCCGTCCGGAAGTCCAGGACCCAATTGCACAGGGCAGGGTTCAGACCCAGGGCCTCGAGCTTAATGATGAGTTTGGATGGTACTTTGGTGTCGAATGCTGAGCTATAGTCAATGAACAGCATTCTTACATAGGTATTCCTCTTGTCCAGATGGGATAGGGCAGTGTGCAGTGTGATGGCGATTGCATCGTCTGTGGACCTATTGGGACGGTAAACAAATTGAAGTGGGTCTAGGGTGACACAGTGGTGGAAAAAGTACCCAATTGTCATACTTGAGTAAAAGTAAAGATACCTTAACAGAAAATGACTCAAGTAAAAGTGAAAGTCACCCAATAAAATACTACTTGAGTAAAAGCATTTGATTTTAAATATACTTAAAATCAAAAGTAAAAGGTAAAGTATAAATTATTTCAAATTCCTTACGTAAAGTAAACTAGACAGCATCATTTTCTTGTTTGTTTTTTTGCCAGGGGTACACTCCAACACAGAGACGCAATTTACACAGTGCCAGGGGCACAGTCCAACACTCAGACATCATTTCCAGATAGCCAGGGGTACAGTCCAACACTCAGACATCATTTCCAGATAGCCAGGGGTACACTCCAACACTCAGACATCATTTCCAGATAGCCAGGGGTACACTCCAACACTCAGACATCATTTACAGATAGCCAGGGGTACACTCCAACACTCAGACATCATTTCCAGATAGCCAGGGGTACACTCCAACACTCAGACATCATTTACAGATAGCCAGGGGTACACTCCACCACTCAGACATAATTTACAGATAGCCAGGGGCACAGTCCAACACTCAGATATCATTTACAGATAGCCAGGGGTACACTCCAACACTCAGACAGCCAGGGGTACACTCCAACACTCAGACATCATTTCCAGATAGCCAGGGGTACACTCCAACAATCAGACATAATTTACAGATAGCCAGGGGTACACTCCAACACTGCGACATCATTTCGAGATAGCCAGGGGTACACTCCAACACTCAGACATCATTTACAGATAGCCAGGGGTACACTCTAACACTCAGACATAATTTACAGATAGCCAGGGGCACAGTCCAACACTCAGACATCATTTACAGATAGCCAGGGGTACACTCCAACACTCAGACATCATTTACAGATAGCCAGGGGTACACTCTAACACTCAGACATAATTTACAGATAGCCAGGGGCACAGTCCAACACTCAGACATCATTTACAGATAGCCAGGGGTACACTCCAACACTCAGACAGCCAGGGGTACACTCCAACACTCAGACATCATTTCCAGATAGCCAGGGGTACACTCCAACAATCAGACATAATTTACAGATAGCCAGGGGTACACTCCAACACTCAGACATCATTTCCAGATAGCCAGGGGTACACTCCAACACTCAGACATCATTTACAGATAGCCAGGGGTACACTCTAACACTCAGACATAATTTACAGATAGCCAGGGGCACAGTCCAACACTCAGACATCATTTACAGATAGCCAGGGGTACACTCCAACACTCAGACAGCCAGGGGTACACTCCAACACTCAGACATCATTTCCAGATAGCCAGGGGTTCACTCCAACAATCAGACATAATTTATAGATAGCCAGGGGTACACTCCAACACTCAGACAGCCAGGGGTACACTCCAACACTCAGACATCATTTCCAGATAGCCAGGGGTACACTCCAACAATCAGACATAATTTACAGATAGCCAGGGGTACACTCCAACACTCAGACATCATTTCGAGATAGCCAGGGGTACACTCCAACACTCAGACATCATTTACAGATAGCCAGGGGTACACTCTAACACTCAGACATAATTTACAGATAGCCAGGGGCACAGTCCAACACTCAGACATCATTTACAGATAGCCAGGGGTACACTCCAACACTCAGACAGCCAGGGGTACACTCCAACACTCAGACATCATTTCCAGATAGCCAGGGGTACACTCCAACAATCAGACATAATTTACAGATAGCCAGGGGTACACTCCAACACTCAGACATCATTTACAGATAGCCAGGGGTACACTCTAACACTCAGACATAATTTACAGATAGCCAGGGGCACAGTCCAACACTCAGACATCATTTACAGATAGCCAGGGGTACACTCCAACACTCAGACAGCCAGGGGTACACTCCAACACTCAGACATCATTTCCAGATAGCCAGGGGTACACTCCAACAATCAGACATAATTTACAGATAGCCAGGGGTACACTCCAACACTCAGACATCATTTCGAGATAGCCAGGGGTACACTCCAACACTCAGACATCATTTCCAGATAGCCAGGGGTACACTCCAACACTCAGACATCATTTACAGATAGCCAGGGGTACACTCCAACACTCAGACAGCCAGGGGTACACTCCAACACTCAGACATCATTTCCAGATAGCCAGGGGTACACTCCAACAATCAGACATAATTTACAGATAGCCAGGGGTACACTCCAACACTCAGACATCATTTCCAGATAGCCAGGGGTACACTCCAACACTCAGACATCATTTACAGATAGCCAGGGGTACACTCCAACACTCAGACATCATTTACAGATAGCCAGGGGTACACTCCAACACTCAGACAGCCAGGGGTACACTCCAACACTCAGACATCATTTCCAGATAGCCAGGGGTACACTCCAACACTC
Source organism: Salvelinus fontinalis (assembly GCF_029448725.1). Taxonomy (NCBI): domain Eukaryota; kingdom Metazoa; phylum Chordata; class Actinopteri; order Salmoniformes; family Salmonidae; genus Salvelinus; species Salvelinus fontinalis. The sequence goes on along the minus strand of NC_074703.1, from coordinate 20,680,678 downwards.
AGACATCATTTACAGATAGCCAGGGGTACACTCCAACACTCAGACATCATTTACAGATAGCCAGGGGTACACTCCAACACTCAGACAGCCAGGGGTACACTCCAACACTCAGACATCATTTCCAGATAGCCAGGGGTACACTCCAACAATCAGACATAATTTACAGATAGCCAGGGGTACACTCCAACACTCAGACATCATTTCCAGATAGCCAGGGGTACACTCCAACACTCAGACATCATTTACAGATAGCCAGGGGTACACTCTAACACTCAGACATAATTTACAGATAGCCAGGGGCACAGTCCAACACTCAGACATCATTTACAGATAGCCAGGGGTACACTCCAACACTCAGACAGCCAGGGGTACACTCCAACACTCAGACATCATTTCCAGATAGCCAGGGGTACACTCCAACAATCAGACATAATTTACAGATAGCCAGGGGTACACTCCAACACTCAGACATCATTTCGAGATAGCCAGGGATACACTCCAACACTCAGACATCATTTCCAGATAGCCAGGGGTACACTCCAACACTCAGACATCATTTACAGATAGCCAGGGGTACACTCTAACACTCAGACATAATTTACAGATAGCCAGGGGCACAGTCCAACACTCAGACATCATTTACAGATAGCCAGGGGTACACTCCAACACTCAGACAGCCAGGGGTACACTCCAACACTCAGACATCATTTCCAGATAGCCAGGGGTACACTCCAACAATCAGACATAATTTACAGATAGCCAGGGGTACACTCCAACACTCAGACATCATTTCGAGATAGCCAGGGGTACACTCCAACACTCAGACATCATTTACAGATAGCCAGAGGCAAATTCCAACACTCAGACATAATTTACAAACAAAGCATGTGTTATTTAGTGAGTACTCTCTTGATAAGTGTGTAAATTGGATAATTTTCCTGTCCAGCTAAGCATTCAAAATGTAACAAGTACTTTTGGTTGTCAGGTAAAACATTTTTTTTTTTTACCTTTATTTAACTTGGCAAGTCAGTTAAGAACAAAATCTTATTTTCAATGGTGGCCTAGGAACAGTGTGGTAACTGCCTTGTTCATGGGCAGAGCGACAGATTTTTTACCTTGTCAGCTCAGGGATTCAATCTTCCAACCTTTCGGTTACTAGTCCAACACTCTAACCATTAGGCTACCTGCCGTATGGAGTAAAAATAACATGTAGTGAAGTAAAAGTAAAAGTTGTCAAAAATAGAAATAGTAAAGTAAAGTCCAGATACCCCTAAAACTAATTAAGTAGTACTTTAAAGTATTTTTTACTTAAGTACTTTACACCACAGCTCTCAAAGCACTTCAAGATGACAGTTACCTTTGGATTCTTGGGTACGGGAACAATGGTGGACATCTTGAAGCATGTAGGGACAGCAGACTGGGATAGGGAGAGATTGAATATGTCAGTAAACACATCAGCCAGCTGGTCTGTGCATGCTCTGAGGATGTGGCTAGGGATTCCGTAAGGGACGGCGGGATTGCGAGGGTTAACATGTTTAAATGTTTTTACTCACGTCGGCCACGGAGAAGGAGAGCCCACAGTCCTTGGTAGCGGGCCACGTCGGTAGAACTGGGTTATCCTCAAAGCGGGTGAAGAACGTGCTTGTCCGGAAGCAAGACGTTAAGCTTGTCCGGAAGCAAGACGTTGGTGTCTGCGACGTGACTGGTTTATCTTTTGTAGTCAATGATTGTCTGTAGAATTGCGACTCCACTTTGTCTCTATGCTGACGTTTTGCCTGTTTCATTGCCTTGCGGAGGGGAATTACTATTCTGTTGATATTCTGCCATATACCCAGTCACCTTGCCATGTTTAAATGTGGTGTTGCGCGCTTTCAGTTTTGCGTGAATGCTGACATCTATCCACGGTTTCTGGTTAGGGTAGGTTTTAATATAGTCACAGTAGGTACAACATCTCCTATACACTTCCTGATAAACTCAGTGACTCAGTTTCAGTGAATTCGTCAATATTATTCTCGGAAGCTACCCGGAACATATCCCAGTCCGCGTGATCAAAACAATGTTGAAGCGTGGATTCCGATTGGTCAGACCAGCGTTGAATAGTACTTAGCGCGGGTACTTCCTGTTTGAGTTTCTGCGTATAGGAAGGGAGGAGCAAAATGTAGTCATGGTCAGATTTGCTGAAAAGGAAGCCGGGGAGGGCCTTGTATGCATCCAGGAAGTTGGAGTAACAGTGGTCTAGTGTTTTAGCAGCACGAGTACTACAACCGATATGCTGATAGAATTTAGGCAGCATTTTCCTCAAATTTGCTTTGTTAAAATCCCCAGCTACAGTAAACGCAGCCTCAGTATATATGGTTTCCAGTTTGCATAAAGTCCAGTGAAGTTTCTTGAGGGTCGTCGTGGTATCGGATTGAGGGGGGGGATGTACATGGCCGTGATGTACATGGTCGTAATCAAAGTAAATTAACTTGGGAGATAATACGGTCGGCATTTGATTATGAGGTATTCTAGGTCAGGTGAACAAAATTCCACCATGAGTCGTTAATCATGAAACATACACCTCCCCCCTCTTCTTCCAGGAGGGATGTTTATTCTTGTCGGCGCGATGAACTGAGAATCCAGATGGCTGGACAGACTCTGACAGTATATCCCGAGAGAGCCATGTTTCCGTGAAACAGAGTATGTTACAATCCCTGATGTCTCGCTGGAAAGAAACCCTTGCCCTGATCTCGTCAACTTTGTAATCTAGGGACTGAACATTAGCGAGTAATATACTCGGAAGCGGTGGGTGGTGTGCGCGCCTCCTAAGTCGGACTAGAAGACCGCTCCGAGTACCCCTTTTCCATCGGCGTTGTTTTGGGTCGGCCTCTGGAATCAGTTCAAATGCCTTGGGTGGTGCGAACAAAGTATCCGCTTCGGGATAGTCGTATTCCTGGTCGTAATGCTGGTAGTGCTGGTGAGTTACCGCCGCTCTGATATCCAATAGTTCTTCCCGGCTATATGTAATAAGACATACAATTTTCTGTACTAACAATGTAAGAAATAATACATAAAAAACGAAGCACTGCAAGATTTCCTAAGAACTAGAAGCGAGGCAGCCCTCTCTGTCGACGCCATCTTGAAGAGAGGTGGGGAGAGGTGGATTGTTGAGCATGTGTGTGCTGTGTTGTCGGTTTGAAGGGACCCCAAGGCATGTGTTCAGTAGTAGAAACAGTCAAACAGTAGAAAGGGTTGGCACTAGCATGGCCATGTTGTTGGAGTGTCCTTACAAACTGTGGTCATAGCCTTTCTCTCTTTCTATAGTCACTCCCTCCTTTTGACTCCCCATTTAGCCGGTAAACTCTGCAGTTTTACTCTGCAATAACATGCCTCAAGCACCTAGATGTACAGTATTGGAGAATGTCCTTACAAACAGGGCTCACAGCCTTGTTACATCTCCCTATAAAGTCTTTATGACTCTCCAGTTAGCCAGAAAACACTACAATTGTACTCTGAAATAAGTGTCCAGGGCTAGGTTTAGCCATTTGGGTGAGCGATTAGCGAAGTAACGAGCGTCAGTACTCTTTGTCATTCAGCCATTCTGTAGCACAGTCTGCTAAACGAGAAGATTAGTCAACCAATCCGAGTAAAATGAAGTGTGCTGTCCCTTGGCAGTACGGCGCATGGCGCACGGTCCCAAAATGAGCCACTTAGGTCTGAAATAGGACCCTTTGAAAACCCAGCATAAAGCACAAATATTTGTACGACAAATACTCATGAAGAGGAAATTCAAAAACCTTGCAGCTCAGCGTTTTATCCCTTTGAAAAAAAAAAAAATCCCCGGTTTGGTTAAGTGGCCTGTGTGTGTGTCTGTGTGCGTCCGTTTGTGTGCGTGTGTGTGTGCGCGTGCATGCACATGTGTGCATGAGTCTTTGTATTCTAGCCAGGACCTTGCATTTAATTCATCCGGCCTCCTCCACTTTCTGCAAGCGTGCATAATCATTCCATCCACTGTGATATCATCTGCTTAATGTGCCATTTTACCATACAGTTAAACCTGGCCAATAAATCTAACAGAGATCTCCTTTAAATAGTTGCTGGTTGGCTGAGTAATGTGTGCATTAGATTAGTAGTGGCTGGACCCACCGAACCTCCAAGCTGAGAAAATAGGGATGGGGACTCCCTCCCTTAGGATCACATCTTAACACCTTAGTGCCCCAGATAGCTATGATGATGATGATGATGACAGTGTACGTGCATGCGTGTGCGTGTTTCTGTCCGTCCGTCTGCGAACGCGTGTGTGCATCTATGAGTCTCTCCTCTCTGCCTGGTGACTCACTCTATCCATAGTGTTCATCTATGTGTACATCCCAACCGAAATAAAACCATATCCCATTCATTCTTTCTAGCCATAACATCCCACACTTCACTATTGGCTTCACCATGTGTGGCCCTGTCTATTTTCTCTCCCTAAGCCCCATATCAGAGGTCAAGGTGTGGCTTTTGAAATGGAGACAATATCCAATATCAGAGTGTCAGGGTTGCAATGCAACGTCAAACCTTTTTCATTTGTGACATTTGCAGCGGACTCAATTATTTCCGTCTCTTCCGTGGGGCACGGTGGAGAGATCCTATGTGACCTCATTATGGAAATGACAAAGACGGTGTCCCAAATGGTGCCGTCTACCCTGTATAGTACACTACTTTTGAATCACAGGGCTCGGGTCAAAAATAGTGCACTATATGGTATACACTGAGATGGGTCCCATTTGGAACGCATAGAAAGCAACCAGAAACATGATACAGTGAGATATGAACCACCCTGCATATCACTGCTGGCTTGCTTCTGAAGCTAAGCAGGGTTGGTCCTGGTCAGTCCCTGGATGGGAGACCAGATGCTGCTGGAAGTGGTGTTGGAGGGCCAGTAGGAGGTACTCTTTCCTCTGGTCTAAAAAAATATATCAAAATGCCCCATGGCAGTGATTGGGGACCCTGTCCTGTGTAGGGTGCCGTCTTTCTGATGGGACGTTAAACGGGTGTCCTGACTCTCTGAGGTCATTAAAGATCTCATGGCACTTATCGTAAGAGTAGGGGTGTTAACCCCGGTGTCCTGGCTAAATTCCCAATCTGGCCCTCAACCATCACGGTCACCTAATAATCCCCAGTTTACAATTGGCTCATTCATCCCCCTCCTCTCCCCTGTAACTATTCCCCAGGTCGTTGCTGCAAATGAGAATGTGTTCTCAGTCAATTTACCTGGTAAAATAACAGATAAATAAATAAATAAATAAATAAATAAATAAATAAAAGTGAAATCCAGAGATTATATACAGTACCAGTCAAAAGTTAGGAAACACCTACTCATTCAAGGGTTTTTCTTTATTTTTACTATTTTCTACATTGTAGAATAATAGTGAAGACATCACAACTATGAAATTACACATATGGAATAATGTAGTAACCCATTTATTTTTAAACAAATCAAAATATATGTTATTGTCACGACTTCTGCCGAAGTCGTTGCCTCTCCTTGTTCGGGCGGTGTTCGGCGGTCGACGTCACCGGTCTTCTAGCCATCATCGATCCATTTTTCATTTTCCATTGGTTTTGTCTTGTCTTCCCACACACCTGTTTTCAATCCCATCCATTGCCTCTTGTGTATTTAACCCTCTGTTTCCCCTCATGTCTTTGTCAGAGATTGTTTTATGTCAAGTGTTGTTTCTTGGTGTATAGGTGCGCGACGGGTCCTCGTACCCATGTTTATTTTATGTATGAACATTTTCGTGTTTGGAGCATGTTAAGTGGACATTTATTAATAAAAGTCTCCATTTACACTCCGTTTAACTCTCCTGCGCCTGACTTCCCTGCCACCTATACACACGACTCTGACAGTTATATTTGAGATTCTTCAAAGTAGCCACCCTTTGCCTTGATGACAGCTTTGCACACTCTTGGCGTTCTCTCAACCAGCTTCATGAGGCAGTCACCTGGAGTGCATTTAAATTAACAGGTGTGCCTTGTTAAAAGTTAATTTGTGGAATTTCTTTCCTTCTTAATGCGCTTGAGCCAATCAGTTGTGTTGTGACAAGGTAGAGGTGGTATACAGACCATAGCCCTATTGTTAAAACACCAAGCCCATATTATGGCAAGAACAGCTCAAATAAGGAAAGAGAAACGACAGTCCATCATTACTTTAAGACATGAAGGTCAGTCAAGCCAGAAAATGTCAAGAACTTTGAAAGTTTCTTCAAGTGCAGTTGCAAAAACCATCAAGCGCTATTATGAAACTGGCTCTCATGAGGACTGCCACAGGAAATGAGGACTCAGAGTGCAGAGGATACGTTCATTAGAGTTACCAGCCTCAGAAATTGCAGCCCAAATATATTCTTCACAGAGTTCAAGTAACAGACACATCTCAACAACTGTTCAGAGGAGACTGTGATTCAGGCCTTCATGGTCGACTTCCTTGGGCCAAGAAACACGAGCAATGAACATTAGACCGGTGGAAATCTGTCATTTGGTCTGATGAGTCAAAATTTGAGATTTTTGGTTCTTTTTGGTCCTTTGCTGGTGACACCGTCAGTGATTTATTTATATATCAAGGCACACTTCACCACCATGGCTACCACAGGATTCTGCAGCGATACGCCATCCGATCTGGTTTGCGCTTAGTGGGACTGACATTTGTTTTTCAAGAGGACAATGACCCAACACACCTCCAGGCTGTGTAAGGGCTAATTGACCAAGAAGGAGAGTGATGGAGTGCTGCATCAGATGACCTGGCCTCCACAATCACCCGACCTCAACCCAATTGAGATGGTTTGGGATGAGTTGGACCGCAGAGTGAAGGAAAAGCAGGCAACAAGTGCTAAGCATATGTGGGAACTCCTTCAAGACTGTTGTAAAATAATTCCAGGTGAAGCTGGGAGAATGTCAAGAGTGTGCAAAGCTGTCATCAAGTCAAAGGGTGGCTACTTTGAAGAATCTAAAATATTAAATATATTTTCATATATATAACACTTTTTTGGTCACTACTTGATTCCATATGTGTTATTTCATAGTGTTTATGTCTTCACTATTATTCTACAATGTAGAACATTTTAAAATAAAAGAAAAACCCTTGAATTAGTTGGTGTGTCCAAACTTTTCACTGGTACTGTATATTTTCCTGTGTTCTTTATCTCTCCAATACAGTACAGGGAGCAGCTAGGACTCATTCTCTCTCTCTCTCTCTCTCTCTCTCTCTCTCCTCTCTCTCTCTCTCTCTCGCTCTCTCTCTCTCTCTCTCTCTCTCTCTCATCTCTCTCTCCTCATCTCTCCACTCTCTCTCTCTCTCTCTCTCTCTCTCCTCTCTCTCATCTCTCTCTCTCTCCTCTCTCTCTCTCTCTCTCTCTCTCTCTCTCTCTCTCTCTCCCTCTCTCTCTCTCTCTCTCTCTCATCTCCTCCTCTCCATCTCTCTCTCTCTCTCTCATCTCCTCTCTCTCTCTCTCTCTCTCCTCTCTCCTCTCTCTCCTCTCTCTCTCTCTCCTCTCTCTCTCTCTCTCTCTCTCTCCTCTCTCTCTCTCTCTCTCTCTCTCATATTACCCCCTGACCCCATTTCGCTGGTATGGCTCTTAATTAGAGGCAGGTGTTTGGCGTTCCTCTAATTGAGAGTCATATTTAGGTAGGTTGTTTCACAGTGTTCGTTGTGGGTGGTTGTCTCCTGTGTCAGTGTTTGTCGCACCATACGGGACTGTTCGGTTTGTTTTTGTACATCGTCATTTTGTTTAGTCTATTTTCCCTGTTCGTGCGTTCTTCGTGTTCAATGTAAGTTCGTCGTCCAGGTCTGTCTACTCCGTTTGTTGTTTTGTTAGCTGTAGTGAAGTTCGTGTTTTTTCGTCTTCTCTTGGAATAAATTATGTGTTCACAACCCGCTGCGCCTTGGTTCCATCACTACTCCTCCTTTTCGGTTGAAGAGGAGGAGGACCACCATTACACTCTCGTTCTCACATACACATTCTTAAGATATTCCGTAACAGTGCAGAAGGACTTGTTAACTACCATGCCGACATTTGTCCTGTGTGTTAGGGAGGGTTAGCAGGGAATAACAGGCGAATTGTGATCTCTTATCGAAACAACACGACAGACCACAACAGATGTCACAACCGTCAGCATTAATATGAATGATCACAAGGTCACAAATGCTTGGTCCCAAAAGGCACACTATTCCCTACATAGTGCACTACCTTTGACCTGTGGACCGTAGGGCTGTGGTCAAAAGTAGTGCAATTCTTAGGGAATAGTGCGCCATTTGGGAATCACTCAAAATGAATTGTTTTCATGTCATGCTTTTAAATGATGTCATTCGTATGAAGAATACACATGTTTCTTAGGGAGTTGTAGAAACTGGGGTTGTTCTGTTGTCTTTGATCTAGATGCAGTGACGTCCCTCGGAATGTCCTCCACGGGCTAAAAGGGAAAAAAAATGAAATGATGAAAGAATGTTATGGAATGATTATGCGTGTGATTAAATAATATTGGAGTCCCAGAGGGCTAAGAAAGTAATTGTGAAATAAAGAGTTTCTCCACACTGGAAGATCTGTGCAAGGACCAATTGCTGTCTGTCTCTAGTTGCTGTCTGTCTCTAGACGTTGACAAATGAAGTAATTACATTTGTGTGAATCTGTGGGATTGGTTGTCACTGGATAGTGGAATGGTGTTAGCTAACACTCATTACTGAGATTCACTTGAGGGGCTGATAAATCTGTCAGACTATCATATTAATGAATTTCACCATAATACCTCACAACCCTATTTTGGTTGATTAAAGGGATTACCTGTTTCTCTATGCTAAATATGATCAATATTATGTCATTTTCTGTATGGTAGGAGTAACTGCTTTTCCAACGAAACACTATCCTCTACAGCACACACACACACATACAGAAACACACACACACACAGACACACAGACACAGACACAGACACACACACACACACACACACACACACACACACACACACACACACACACACACACACACACACACACACACACACACACAGAGGCAACGCTAGCACTCTATAGCATAGGCTTCTCATTAACATCAAGGAAATGGCACCCTATTTCATATTTACTTCTGACCAGGGCCCATAATGCTCTGGTCAAAAGCAGTGTGCTGTATAGAGAAGAGGGTTCCATTTGGGACACAGCCATGATTACAGGATCTCTGTTGTTCCACTGTAAAGGGTATTCCATATTCTAACCCCCGAGGTGCCCCACTTAATGTAGATAACTCACATGCCATGCCAGTGTCACTGTTACAATTAAACACTTTATCACATGCTTAAGGGTTAGGGACAGGGTTAGAGGGAGAGAGAGGGAGGACAGAGGGAAAGAGTTATGAGAGAGAGGGGAGAGAGAGAGAGAGAGAGAGGGAGTGAGAAAGAGAGGCAGAGAAAGCGAGAGAGAGAGAGAGAGAGAGAGATTCCCCCATCCAGAAGCTGCCAGGCTTAACCAAGACATGTTTCACATGTAGAAAAGTATCAGCTGGAATTACACTGCTACAGCTGAATGGATACCTTCAGGCTTCACTTCCTGGTTCTCTCTTACAGAAAATGTCTTGTAGGGGTGTCTTATCCCTTCTCTCTCTGTTTCTCTATCTGTTTTTCCCTCTCCTCTATCACTTCTCTTCTCTCTCTCTTCTCTCTCTCCCTTTCTGCCTCGCTCTGTCTTCCTTTTTCTTTTCCTTTCCATTATCCCTCGCGATAATATCACATAACACGACATAACGTTATCCAGAATGTGTGTGGAATGCCATTTCTTACAATACTCGACTCTGCATTCCGAAATGACATTGTCAGAGCAAACAGTAAGACCTACCGCAAATGAGAGCATGCTGAGATGTGCACATCGATCACATGAATTGCTAAATATAAAAGAAATACCATTTAGTCCAGTGATTCCAGTCCAGAAATGGCCTATGATTGATGCAAGCCTAAAAAAACACCTGCGGGTCCATCAGTAATCGCTGCTGTAACACAATCCGTTGAGACAAGTGTCCAGGTAATGCAATGTATGGCATACTGCCAAGAAAAGACAGACTGTCCCATTTTACACAGACCGGAGAACGAGCCATACATTTCAACACGTGCTCATATCTGACTGTGGGTGAAGGGCTGCTGTCCGTCTGCCATATAGATAGATGTAGATGGAAGATAGAAGATGGTATGTAGATGGCATTTACCATACAGTGCACTGGATTTATAGCTCCTGTGTTTCAACTACTAAAACATGTCGCAGGGACACAACCTGTTATAATATCTTCAGCTCAACGATCCTAACATTAGCCCTGACAGTCATAACGATAATGCACATATTAAAACTTCATAGTATAGGTCTGTTATCGTGTTACGCGTGTGTGGGGCTCCGTGGCAGGACAGCAACAATTGATTGACTAGAGTTGACGTCAACACCATTAGGTGCCCCAGCAACATGTATCAACCAGGCACGGTTCCTTTTTCTGCAGATGAACTACCTCTCAGGCACAGAGATGAATGGTCCTGTCTCGTCTAATGTAATGTTTGTCTCTCCTTCTTGAAGTCTCCACTCCGCTAGTGTCCGTCTCCATCTGACTTCTTCATTGTATTACCTCACACTTTATTCCCGAGACAGACTGTGGATCTGTGGGTCGGCGGACCTAACGTTTTTATTCATCTGCTTTTGTCTCATTTTTCTAATGTGTTTTTTTTTCTTTGCTGTAAACTCTCTATCTCTCTCTCTCTCTCTCTCTCCACCCCTCTCTCCCTCTCTCTCTATCCACTTTGCTGGAGTCTCCTCTCTGCTCCAGACGTTTGCTGTCGTGGGCCTGTGAGCTGTCTGTCTGTGATGGGGCTAGGGCCCTCCAGGAATTCAAAACGCCACTGTGGCATTTTTTTTTCTTCAAAGCGATTGCTTTTTTTCAATAATAAAGAGAAGTAAGCTCTAACCGTCCTCTGTGAATGGATTTACTCTCCCTCAGCGAATCAAGCGTACTTTCTCTTGCTCTCTCTCCAAGTGTCCAGACAGGACCCCAGGTGTATTTGATCCTGTGTGTTTCTGTTGTTATAAGTCATGGTGTAACTAAACGATCACTCTATATGCCTATCAATGATCAAACTTGTAAGTTACAGTGAAGGCACTAAACTCATCAGGGTGTAATGTCAATACCCATGCATTATGCATGCTGTTTTAATGCCTATCAAAAATATATTACACTCACATCAACTCATGATGCGAGTGACATGCAGCATTTAACCAGGAATCATCTCTATAATTGATGACAGACTCACTGATGCCAGCGCTAAACACAAACACATGTAGGCTAGTTTGTTCACTCATATCATGCTTCATGAACAACATGTGTAGACCGACAGTGAAACGGTTACTTACGAAGCACGTGGGTGAAACGGTTACTTACGGCGCACGCGACTAATAAAATGTGCTTTGATTCATTATCAGTTACGTCTCTGAGAAGGTAAACATACAAGCGTACGTGTATGTTTGATATTACATTCTGTTTTTCTATACAGGTGTCAGTTACATCAGCTTTCACATTGAGAGACGGAGGCTTTCGAGAGACAACATGGTCTCAATTGAATACGTCGAAAATAGTGACGTTGAACCATTGTAGTCATTCATAACCCAAGCTGATATGTTAGTTTGGTGAGAACACAGCACAAGATACCAGCACTCTACCCTGTGAAAGCAACTTAATGTGAACTGCTTTCACAACTATCACCCCTTTATAGGCCCTTTATAGGCCCCAAGGATCTGTTAACATGTCATCTAGTCAACAAACCTCTCTTGTGGTGACCCTACGCAGGCAGTAGGGGATGTGCAGTTTTCAGAAGCTGCAGTTTCGCTGCTGATCGAGTTGTGAAAACAGAGCTACGAACGTCAACAATATCCATCTCTTTATCTCATTCAACAGACAAGCTGGTAGTTTATAGTGTAACAGATTTGATTTTCTCAAAAAACACAATGTAATCGTCTGCATAATTTCCAATCCCCCATATATATATATATATATATATATTTCTTAAATATCTTTTCATTCTTTATTATTTTCCCCTAACCCTACCACCCTCTCCTAATTAGAGTAAACTAATGGGCAACAACACGTAGACTTCTACTTCCAGCTTATAAACACTATATACATTTTACAGACATGGTACATTTTACACAAGTTATCTTTTTCATTTATTTTTATCCTTCAGCTACCCTCAACCCCTCCCATTTGTTATGTTTGTTTGTGTTTGTGTGTTGTGGTCATCTGTAAACATAAACAACCGTGGTGACAGAGATGGATTGTCATGCTGGTTTATTTCATTAGGCTATTCTCCTGTGTGTTTCCAAAATGAATTGCTGGAACAGATGGAGCCAATAAATACGATGGTGATATGTAGAAGATGGACAATGGGCTTGTAATTGAATAGCGTGTCTTTATTTGTCCTAGGTGGTACCAGGTATGAGGTATTGGAATAGCAGATTGAAAAGGCAATAGTCATTGATTTTCCCATTACACAGAGAACAACATAGAATGTTGTGGTGTCTCTCTGAATTCATTTTGTTTGTACTTTTATCCTGGACCAAAGAAACAGGATCATTACTTCTCTAGAAGACTGGATTTATAAGCAATTAGAAACAATCAATATTCCGATATATTTGAGCTGCATCCAGCAATGTCAAAGACATATCTGATCACGCGCATGGACTTATTTTAGGATCGTCAAAGGGATAGTTTGTTAAAGATAATCGTTAAGGGATTCGATCAGACTTGGATTCCATCGGTGGTACTCTGGTAATACAGGCAATGGAAAAAAGATACAGTATTTGAGCCACATCCACCAATATCACCAGGCTAATAAATATCAAAGACAAATCATAAAAGGGATCATCAGTTATTAATGGACGTGAACAGTATCAGCAGTAGATTACTATGTCATCAGTGAGAAGCATTACTCTGTTACCACACTGCTGTGATGGATGCTCACGCATTATATACCAACTAGGATTTCATCACTTAACAATATTTTATGAGTCACAAAATACTCATCTTCTGCCAACATTTCTCTGGCCCATCTGTGAAACATACATGAACACCACAGAGCTGAGGAACTTCCTCCACATCCTATATGTGTCACGCCCTGGCCTTATTATTCTTTGTTTTCTTTATTATTTTAGTTAGGTCAGGGTGTGACATGGGGAATGTTGATGTTTTGTTGGTTTTGGGTGTTTATTTGGTAAAGGGGTTATGGGGTGAAGTATATGGTTTTGTGTTGAGTGTAGATGTCTAGCGTTGTCTATGTTGGTTAGTCATCTAGGAGAGTCTATGGTTACCTGAATGAGTTCCCAATTAGAGACAGCTGATTTCGGTTGTCTCTGATTGGGAGCCTTATTTAGGGTAGCCATAGGCTCTCATTGGTTGTGGGTAATTGTCTATGTCAAAACGTTTGTAGCCTGTATGTATGTGCACAACGTTTGTAGCTTCACGGTCGTTTTGTTGTTTTGTTAGTTTGTAAAGTGTTTTGTGTCGTGTTCATCTTCGTGTTGTTTAATAAAGAAGATGGCTTATTTTCCAACTGCTGCTTTTTGGTCCGTCAATCCGCCACACGATCGTGACAGAATTACCCACCATAGGACCAAGCGGCATGGAAGGCGGCAACAGGACCTACCCACAAAGGATTTCTGGACATGGGAGGAGATACTGGATGGTAAGGGGCCGTGGGATCAACCTGGAGAATATCGCCTCCCTCGTGAAGAGCTGGAGGCAGCGAAAGCCGAGAGGAGGCGATATGAGGAGGCAGCACGGAGACAAGGCTGGAAGCCCGTGAGTACAACCCAAAAATTTCTTGGGGGGGGCCTTAAAGGGAGTGTGGCGAAGTCAGGTAGGAAACCTGCGCCTACTCCCTGTACTTACCGTGGAGAGCGAGAGTACGGGCAGACACCGTGTTACGCAGTAGAGCGCACGGTGTCTCCTGTACGCGTGCATAGCCCGGTTCGGTACATTGCAGCTCCACGTATCGGCCGGGCTAGACTGAGCGTTGAGCCATATGTCATGAAGCCGGCCCAACGCATATGGTCACCAGTGCGTCTCCTCGGGCCGGCGTACATGGCACCAGCCTTACGCATGGTGTCCCCGGTTCGCCTACATAGGCCGGTGCGGGTTATTCTACCTCCCCGCACTGGTCAGGCGACGGGGAGCATAGAACCAGGTAAGGTTGGGCAGGCTCGGCGTTCAAGGGAGCCAGTACGCCTGCACGGTCCGGTATTACCGGCGCCACCTCCCCGCCCCAACCCAGTACCACCAGTGCCTCCTCCACGCACTAGCTATATGGTGCGTGTCTCCAGCCCTTTACCACCAGTGTCTAAACCACGCACCAAGCCTCCTGTGTGTCCCCAGAGTCCTGTGCGTCCTGTTGCTGCTCCCCGCACTAGCCCTGAGATGCGTGTCCCCAGCCCGGTGCCACCAGTCCCGGCACCACGCACCAGGCCTACAGTGCGCCTCAGCCGGCAGGAGTCTGCCGTCTGCACAGCATTGACTGAACTGCTCGTCTCCCCAGCGCCATCTGAGCCATCCGTCTCCCCAGCGCCATCTGAGCCATCCGTCTCCCCAGCGCCATCTGAGCCATCCGTCTGCAATGAGCCTGCAAAGCCGCCCGTCTGCCATGAGCCCACTGAGCCGCCCGTCTGCCATGAGCCCACTGAGCCGCCAGCCAGACAGGAGCCGCTAGAGCCGCCAGCCAGACAGGAGCCGCTAGAGCCGCCAGCCAGACAGGAGCCGCTAGAGCCGTCCGTCAGACAGGATCTGCCAGAGCCGCCAACCAGACAGGATCTGCCAGAGCCGCCAACCAGACAGGATCTGCCAGATCCGTCAGCCAGCCATGAGCAGCCAGATCCGTCAGCCAGCCATGAGCAGCCAGATCCGTCAGCCAGCCATGAGCAGCCAGATCCGTCAGCCAGCCATGAGCAGCCAGATCCGTCAGCCAGCCATGAGCAGCCAGATCCGTCAGCTAGCCATGAGCAGCCAGATCCGTCAGCTAGCCATGAGCAGCCAGATCCGTCAGCTAGCCATGAGCAGCCAGATCCGTCAGCTAGCCATGAGCAGCCAGATCCGTCAGCTAGCCATGAGCAGCCAGATCCGTCAGCTAGCCATGAGCAGCCAGATCCGTCAGCTAGCCATGAGCAGCCAGATCCGTCAGCTAGCCATGAGCAGCCAGATCCGTCAGCTAGCCATGAGCAGCCAGATCCGTCAGCTAGCCATGAGCAGCCAGATCCGTCAGCTAGCCATGAGCAGCCAGATCCGTCAGCTAGCCATGAGCAGCCAGATCCGTCAGCTAGCCATGAGCAGCCAGATCCGTCAGCTAGCCATGAGCAGCCAGATCCGTCAGCCAGCCATGAGCAGCCAGATCCGTCAGCCAGCCATGAGCAGCCAGATCCGTCAGCCAGCCATGAGCAGCCAGATCCGTCAGCCAGCCATGAGCAGCCAGATCTGTCAGCCAGCCATGGGCCGTCCCTCAGTCCGGAGCTGCAGTCCCTCAGTCCGGAGCTGCAGTCCCTCAGTCCGGAGCTGCCATTCCTCAGTCCGGAGCTGCCCCTTACCCTGGAGCTGCCCCTTACCCTGGAGCTGCCCCTTACCCTGGAGCTGCCCCTTACCCTGGAGCTGCCCCTTACCCTGGAGCTGCCCCTTCCCCTGGGGCTGCCCCTTACCCTGGTGCTGCCCCTTATCCTGGTACTGCCCCTGACCCTGGTACTGCCCCTGACCCTGGTACTGCCCCTTACCCTGGTACTGGTCCTTAGTCCGGAGCTGTCCCTTAGTCCGGAACTCCCCCTTAATGCAATGGGGTTAATGTGGAGGGGGGTCGTTTGGAGGAAGCCTAGGAGGTGGTTAGGTACTGTGGTGACGTGGAGACGACGACCAGAGCCGGAGCCGCCACCGTGGAGGGGAGCCCACCCAGACCCTCCCCTAGACTGTGTATGGTGCGCCCGGAGTTCGCGCCTCAAGGGGGGGGTTATGTCACGCCCTGGCCTTATTATTCTTTGTTTTCTTTATTATTTTAGTTAGGTCAGGGTGTGACATGGGGAATGTTGATGTTTTGTTGGTTTTGGGTGTTTATTTGGTAAAGGGGTTATGGGGTGAAGTATATGGTTTTGTGTTGAGTGTAGATGTCTAGCGTTGTCTATGTTGGTTAGTCATCTAGGAGAGTCTATGGTTACCTGAATGAGTTCCCAATTAGAGACAGCTGATTTCGGTTGTCTCTGATTGGGAGCCTTATTTAGGGTAGCCATAGGCTCTCATTGGTTGTGGGTAATTGTCTATGTCAAAACGTTTGTAGCCTGTATGTATGTGCACAACGTTTGTAGCTTCACGGTCGTTTTGTTGTTTTGTTAGTTTGTAAAGTGTTTTGTGTCGTGTTCATCTTCGTGTTGTTTAATAAAGAAGATGGCTTATTTTCCAACTGCTGCTTTTTGGTCCGTCAATCCGCCACACGATCGTGACAATATGACACCCATGGTCACACCATTCGGTAAAGTAGCTCCATTTTCCACACAGAGATGCATTATGTTCTTTCTATCTCATTTCTCTTGGTGAAAACCTCAACAAGTTTGATAGTAATAGATGTACATGTGGACAGTGGCTCAATTTTTATACGCAGAAAAATGCCCTTCGTGCAATGTCAGAAATAGAATGCGATGTTCAAATGCAGGCTTGTTTACCTACTGGTGCTGCTTGGATTTTGAGGGCAGTTCCTTGTCATCTTGCTGCAGAGATTCCAAACACATTGACGTCTCAGGCAAGTTTCTCAGGCTAGGTATCAGGGGCTTGGGTTATCAGATGATATCATATTGGGTTTTCCCCATGAACGCCCTGAAGGCTGAGTCTACAGTGCTGAGTCTACAGTGCTGAGTCTACAGTGCTGAGTCTACAGTGCTGAGTCTACAGTGCTGAGTCTACAGTGCTGAGTCTACAGTGCTGAGGCTACAGTGCTGAGGCTACAGTGCTGAGGCTACAGTGCTGAGGCTACAGTGCTGAGGCTACAGTGCTGAGGCTACAGCAGGATACAGAAGGCTGTGTTCCCCATGCAGCGTTCGAAGGCCAGTACAATATTATTGATTCAGGTAGAGCAAGCAGACTGAGACATGTAGATAAACAAACAGAACAGAGAGAATTAGAAGACGCTCCATCTAAGACAGTGGGATATCTGTGGGTGTGTGTGCTGGTGTTCGGAGTGAGCCGGGTATGCGGTGTGCTGAGTGACGTGCATGCTGAGAATGTGGGTGTGAGTCAGTGGGTGTCTAAAGTGAACGGGGATGTGTGGTGGGCTGTAATGACTACTGAAGATGTGTGGGGCGGTAGTGACTCACAGTGGTGTGTTATAGGGGCTGATGGTGCTGTCGGCCTATCTCTGACAGCAGGTGTTACATCAGGACCAGGCATGATTCATCTGCTACTGCTGGATTTGACCCTGGGGGTGGGAGGTGCAGAAGGGGAGAAGGGACAAACTGTACAGGCTTCCCTTCACCCACCTTCTCCGTCTCTGATCTCTCTCACGGTCAGCATAAGCACCCTGAGAAACAATATGCTCCTGAGATCTTACTTATAGACTGACTCCCACACAACACACTGAAACAACACACACACACACACACACACTTTTCCCATTCAGATACATGCAGTGATAATGATCCAGCAGCATCAACATCCCGACCTAACCTCCCAGTACATCTTGTTAATAGTTCTACTTTGTTCTACTTTGCACGTTCACAACCATCTGACTGATATTCACGTAGTAACCCCACAGAGGACCCCAGTCACACACGTTCCGATGGTTCTAACTAGCGCCGGGCTAACGTTATTGGCATTTAGACTTTTATCTCTCTGGCCTCATCGTTAGCAATTCAACGCCAACAAGCAGAGCCAATGAATGAGTAAAAATGAATATCACTGGAACAAACCAACAAACGCATCTCGAGTCACATCCAGAGGGAGCTACAGTGCACTGAAAAAAAAACTGTCTCTAACTAAATATATGTGTGTGTAGTTCACTTAAAAACAATAAATATTATCAGTGACTAAGGACATATTTTAAACGTAATCAGGACATCCATGGGAATAAACTAACCCCAGTCTTTGACATGCTGTTGGTGAATTAAGCTGAAGTGTGCAGCAACTCTAGTGTGCAGCCTTGTGTGTGTCTCTCTCTCACACACACACACACACACACAGACACAAGCACAAACACTCCCTCACGCTCTCCTCCCTCTCTAACGTTCTCTCTCTTTCTCGCTCTCTCCTGCTCTCTCTCTCTCCTGCTCTCTCTCTCTCCTGCTCTCTCTCTCTCCTGCTCTCTCTCTCTCCTGCTCTCTCTCTCTCCTGCTCTCTCTTTCCTGCTCTCTCTCTCTCTCTCTCTCTCAGCTGTGTTTGTGCAGATCTCACAGTGAGATGTTAATTTTGAGAGACATTTACCATATGAGTCACAGTCATAATCACAGACCTTCCATTTATTTCCTCTCAGCCGCTTACGGTCACACTCGTGAGAAAATAGGTGTCACGCGGAGCATGCACTGGTGTGCGTGTGTGTTTATGGTCAATAAAGTCAGATGACATTGCTCTGTAATATATGCTTATCACAACATAGACTAGATTCTCTTTAGCCCTATATACTGTTGGATACCTCTCATGGATGTCCTAGATGGCTACAATGATGCCAAGCAGCGTGAAAAGGAGGAGCAGCGTTTAATGGGGAAATGGACCTGGGAGGAGATACTGGATGGAGCAGGACCCTGGACACACGCACCAGTCGTCCAGTGCGCCTCCAGAGTCCGGTACGTCCTGTTCCTCCTCCCCGCACTCGCCCTGAGGTGCATGTCCTCAGCCCGGTACCAGCAGTTCCAGCACCACGCATCAGGCTTCCAGTGCGCTTCCATAGTCCAGAGCTTCCGGCGACAGTACCCAGTCCAGAGCTTCCGGCGACAGTACCCAGTCCAGAGCTTCTGGCGACAGTACCCAGTCCAGAGCTTCTGGCGACAGTACCCAGTTCAGAGCTTCCGGCGACAGTACCCAGTCCAGAGCTTCCGGCGACAGTACCCAGTCCAGAGCTTCCGGCGACGTTTCACAGTCCGGAACCTCCAACTACGGGCCATAGTCCGGAACCTCCAACGACGGGCCACAGTCCGGAACCTCCAGCGACGATCCCCAGGCCGGAGCCTCGAACGACGATCCCCAGTCCGGAGCTTCCAACGACGATCCCCAGTCCGGAGCTTCCAACGACGATCCCCAGTCCGGGGCCTCCAGCGACGATCCCCAGTCCGGGGCCTCCAGCGACGATCCCCAGTCCGGGGCCTCCAGCGACGATCCCCAGTCCGGGTCTCCAGCGATGGTCCCCAGCCCGGGGTCTCCAGCAACAGTTCCCAGTCCGGGGTCTCCAGCGACGGTCCCCAGGCCGGGGTCTCGAGCGACGGTCCCCAGCCCGGGGTCTCCAGCGACGGTCGATGATCCGCAGTCCAGAGCCTCCGGCGATGATCCACGGTCCAGATTTACAAAGGCGGAGGGATCAGTGTAAAGAGGGGGGGCGGTGTCCAGAACCAGAGCCACCACCGAGGGTACATGCCCACCCGGACCCTCCCCTATAAGTCCAGGTTTGCGGTCGGGAGTCTGCACTTTTCGTGGGGGGGGGGGGGGGGGGGGGGGGGGGGGGGGTACTGTCATGCCCTTACCTTAGTTATCTATGTTTCTTTATTATTTTGGTTAGGTCAGGGTGTGACGAGGGTGGGTATGCTTGTTTTGTATTGTCTAGGGTTTTTTGTATGTCTAGGGTGTTTGTAAGTCTAGGCATATGTATGTCTATGGTGAACTGAATTGGTTCCCAATCAGAGGCAGCTGTTTATCGTTGTCTCTGATTGGGGATCATATTTAGGTTGCCATTTTCCCTTTTGGTTTTGTGGGTTCTTATTCTATGTTTAGTTGCCTGTCTGCACTTGCTGTGTTATAGGTCCCAGTTTGGATTTTTTGGGGGGGCTCAGATTGTTTCTATACAGATAGCCACACATTATACAATCGGGATTGTACAATAGGGATTATACAAGGATTATACAAGGAGTTACGGATTATAGATATGCCTTCATTAACAGGATTTTTAGAAACATTAAAACATTAAAACGCCTTAAAACATTTTGCCAGTTATTTTCCAAGCTATATATGGCTAGATTGTCCTTATTTTAATGCTGGCATTTCCTGACAAACATTATATGAAGTCTTATAATGCCTGGGGACTGGGCGATATGGCCTAAATATCATATCATTATATATATATATGTAACATTCTTTACAGTGTGACGGTATTTGATGGTATTTTATGTTTTTGAATAGTAAAAGTTCTAAATATGCTTCATGAGTAGTTGTCACGCCCTGACCATAGAGAGCTTTTTATTCTCTATGTTGGTTAGGTTGGGTTGTGACTAGGGTGGGTCATCTAGGTGATTATGTTTCTATTTTGGCCTGGTATGGTTCCCGAATCTGAGGCAGCGGTTTGTCGTTGTCTCTGATTGGGGATCAAATTTAGGCAGCCATTTCCCCTTTGTGCTTTGTGGGATCTTGACTATGTACTGTATAGTTGCCTGTGAGCACTGTAGTAGCTTCATATTTCGTTTTGCTATTTATTGTTTTGTTTCGCTGTGAGTTTCACCTGGTAATAAAAAGATGTGGAACCCAGGTCACGCTGCGCTTTGGTCCAGTCATTATGACGAGCGTGACTGTAGTTCATGACCCTAGGGTGGCCACACAAATTAAAAGTGATTTCAATGGGTCTTTCTCCATTCTGATGGTTTTATTCTGTTCAATCCAACTCCAACAACAACAATTTCACGAATTCTGTCATTTCCTGCACTCATTTGTTAGCATTTCCACACTGTGCCACTGTGCATGATATGGGCAAAATATCTAGGCCTAATTAAATGGTGAACTGTTGGAATCATGGAAATAGAAGGCTTATTCTAACTCTATAGCTGGAAAATACACTAAATGTCCCAACAATTTGGACACCTTCCTAATATTGAGTTGCACCGCCTTTTGCACTCAGAACAGCCTCAATTCGCCAGGGAATGGACTCTACAAGGTGTCAAAAGCATTCCGCAGAGATGTTGGCACTCCAATGCTTCCCACAGTTGTGTCAAGCTGACTATATGTCCTTTGGGTGGTGCACCATTCTTGATACACACAGGAAACTGTTGAGCGTGAAAAACCCAGTAGCATTGCAGTTCTTGACAAACTCAAGCCGGTGCGCCTGGCACCTACTACCATACCCCGTTCAAACGCACATACATATTTTGTCTTGCCCATTCACCCTCTGAATGGCACACATTCACAATCCATGTCTCAATTGTCTCCAGGCTTAAAAGTCCTTATTTAACCTGTCCCCTCACCTTCATCTACACTGATTGAAGTAGATTTAACAAGTGACATCAATAAGGGATCATAGCTTTCACCTGGATTCACCTAGTCAGTATATGCCATGGAAATAGCAGGTGTCCCTAATGGTTTTTATACTCAGTGGAGTGGGCAGCACTTTGAATATATTGTTATTTGACATGACAATGAATGAAAAAGCCAGGGAGGAACTATTGTGAAAGAGTAGGAACCAAAGTGTTGGTCAGTGTTTCCCAGAAGACCCTAATTAGATGTTAGATTACATGTTTTCTCTTATTTCATGTAGCTAGCACAAGCTAACATATTTATGCTTTGCCTATTCCTCTCTGATTTAGAAGATACCATTGCACAAACAACATGGTGATCCCATTGCACAAACAACATGGTGATCTTTGCCTACACCAGAACTGGTATCAGGCTGTATGAGCTAGCTACGTTTGCTTTGACTATTTGTACATTTAGCAAGCTAGCTAGCCAGCTTACTTACATTAGCGGCTAACACAATTTATTTTACTCACGACTTGCTAAGAAAAGAAAAAATAGCTGTTTGCAGACAGTAAGATACACAAACTAATTGTGTAAATATAGACCGCTTGTGGATTTATATTAAGAACCAAAGTGGAAATCAACTTTGTTGTTAACATCTTGTTGCATCTGACCATGCATACAGTGTGACGGCATGGCAAGTGCTCGTGACTCCGAGGTTGTTTGGTTGAGCAACAACTTGAGTGACGGGGCAGGGCTTGTTGTGGGAAGCGCATGGGGAAGCGTCATGCAGGAGGAAAGAGAGAGAGAGACGCCTCGAGTAGCAAACGGAGTCAACTAAAATAACGGACATGACACGTGCCAGTGTGGCGTATCACATTTAACAAACCAAACACTGAAATATCGTTATAGAAGGTAACGTAAAAACCCATACCGGTCCGTGCATCACTACCGGTAAAATACAGTACACCGCCCAGCCCTAGTCCAAACCCTCTCATCCAGCTGATGTAATCACACACAGGCTGTACTTTCATCTCATATCCAGCATAACAATTATGGATCAGCTCTGGCTATGTTTCTGTTCTGTGACTCACAGAAGAGAAGCATGGCATCTGTTGGTAAGCCAGTCCAGTCAGGTTCTGAGATTCATGTCAGAGACCACAAGTAGGTCAGGGCACTGCTTCAGAAGCCATTTTGGATAGGGGGAAGAGTGCAGGAGAGACAGGCGAGGGTAGACAGGAGAGTACAGTAGAGGCAGCCTAGGACGAGAGGGACAGGACTGGACAGGAAACGGGTAAGGACAGACAAGAGGGACAAGCCAGGACAAGGAAAGGGACAGCGGAAGGAGTCAAACCATGGTCGAAAAGACACGCCAGGAGGGAAGAAATGTACAAAAACAGGTAGGTCAGGACAAAAGGGAAGAGACAGAGAGGAGAAAGTGAGGCAAAGAAGAAATCATCAAGGAAAGGGACACAGGAAACAGGTGTAAAATCAAGTTAGAGACAAACAGCTGTTTAACAGTAGGGAGGATCAGTATGGCTCTGTAGACTGCTGACCAGAGCAAACAGCCAACATTGCAAAAGAGAACCACCCTCTACATTTTTTTTCCCGTCTCGTCAATACCAGAATATGTGGGGAAACTAGTTTCAGGCTTGTCTTTTACACCTGCTACGTTGGGTTTCCACCGAGGAAGAGTTTCTACACACACACACACTTACACACACAGACACACATTGATCTGAGACATCCAGAGAAACACTGGCCAATGATTAAACAGCCACAGTCTCTGTGTGATCGAAACACACAGGCCGTTCATTCTCAAGGCAAAAGAGAAGAAAATGAAAAAAGCGGATTCAATTCCCTCCTCGACTTTTGCTGCAGCCTATAATGAACCTAAGACCCCGGAAGAGGAGAGGAAATGAGTCCCATGTAGCTCAGTTGGTAGAGCAGGGCTCTCGCAATGCCAGGGTTGTTGGTCATTTCCCATCGGGTCCCAGGAGGAAAATGTATGCACTCACTACTGTACCTCGCTCTGGATAAGAAGCTCTGCTAAATTACACGTATGTTCAATGAAATTCTAGCGAAAAGGAGGGATCTGTTTGTGTGGTAAATGTGCCCCTAGTCATTAGCTTAAGTGCTAATAAAATGGCTTAGCTTGTAATACGCTTATCGTGGTTAATGCACAACGAATGCTTCGTTTCCCATACGCTTTCACACATAACCCATAGTGCCAGCTGGAGATCACTCTCAAGTGAATAATACTGGCATGGCATGCTATCCTTTCATGGTCAAAATACACAGATGAGTTAGGGCCGGCCAAGAATGTCTCTCTTAGATGACATTTTATCTCAATGAGACTAACCTGGGTGGGCTAAATAAAGACGAGATGAAATGAATAAGAAATGTAGATTTTTCATTCATGGTATTTTCTTCATTTAAATGTGATGATGATGATGAAGCTTCCACCTAGTGAGTGTATCACAGTCCAGTGCAATCCAGCTGCAACCAGGTGAAATACGGCAATGATCTAATAGCACAAACAGTGTCTGATGCATGATTGCCCTTTCCACAGGATGATGGTAATGAAGTAAGCAGCCAACTTGACAATTCCACACATCCAACAGAGTGAGTGTGCTACTCTTATTATAGACTGTGTCCTTATAAGGAAATTATTAGTTGCCTGTGTGTGTGTGTGTGTGTGTGTGTGTGTGTGTGTGTGTGTGTGTGTGTGTGTGTGTGTGTGTGTGTGTGTGTGTGTGTGTGTGTGTGTGTGTGTGTGTGTGTGTGTGTGTGTGTGTGTAATTGTGCATACGTGCGTGGGCGCGTTCTTGCATGAGATCGGGAACTGTTATCCAATAGCCTACTTTTTGAAACGATATTAGTTCGACTGCAATGGCAAAACCAATAACCCTTGAAGTGATTTCCGATATTGCTGTCGCATAATTTTCATGCCAAAGCAGTAGACAGTGACACCACCGTAACCCTATAGTCTACCGCAGCAGCGCTCTCTCAATATGAACCAATATGACCAGGGAAAACGAGCCGAAGCTAGAGGACTTACCGCAGTAGATGATTAAGAGACTGGTCAACAGTATCACAGCCCAGAAAGTTGAAGACATCCTTGGCCAGGGGCTGGCATCCTTACGTTTAGTCAACCTTAAAGCCGGAGCCATTGAACAAAGCGACAAAAATCACAAAAATCAAAAGTAATTTCACCAGCCAGGTCTTCCTCTTACGACGCGCCTCTCTCCACGTGTAATCCTTGGAAAAAACATGTTGAGAACTAACCGCTCATTGCAAAAGCTCTCATATGGCTATGCAGCCGGTGCGTAAAAAAGGTAGCATCTTCTTGGGGTTCACAGCTGACGAAAAAAAGGTGTCTTGGAACGCTTGGGAACTCACATGCGACGCAATTAAATGTTTCGTATTCCAAAGAGAACCCACTTCTTAGTGATATTTGTAGAAGTAACAGGCTAGTTCAGGAGAATCAGGAGGATAGGTTTGGCATGCAGAAATCGCAGTATGATCTCCATTATGATTGCTATAAAGGATTGAAAGATGCAATCACGTGTACCGCAACGTCGTAAAGCTCCTCTAATTCAACTGTGGTAGAGGATGTGTGAATCGTTTAGGCTCCCAGGTAAAGAAAAACACTGGACATATGTAGTTCGTCAACAATGTCCTTTTAAAACTGATAAAGAATAGCATATGGGATCTACCCTAGAAAGAAAGTCCTTAGAGATCACACGTCACTATCGACTGTCCTCAAACCCAAACTTGTAGATGATCACCATCATGCGCGCCGTTATTCTATACTGGTAGAATAAAACGGAGGATGGAGAGAGAAATAACGAGAGAGAGTGTGAGAGAAGTAGAGAGTGAGCGCAGGATGCGTCGTCAATTCCCTCCAAATGATTTTGAGACTAGAATGTGCGTTATATCGCCGGAATGAAATAATGTTCGGAAAAATAAAACTACATCAAAAATCTATCACCAATAAACATCTAATAACGTGGTTCTTGCTGTATGTACAGGACATACAGCAAGCAGCCCTCCCTAAACTCACATACTGGGATGCTCACAGGTGGCGCGTGTGTTGATTTTTAGGCTAGAGTACAGGCTGTATCTGTTAATGCATTTCCTGGAAATAATCAAAATCACACACATACATATCAAACACAACATTGTTTCATCTCTACTCAACATAGTTTATGTCCTATAGTGTAGAAACATATCAAGAATGTCAGAGGCCGTTACTTGATTGATAGTGCCTAAACATATCATTTAACTCGAAGTTCAGCCCCACTTCTACTGGACAGCGCCCCGACTGCATATCAGCACCATGCGTCCACTGGACAGCGCCAGCGATGGTCGAATAGCAGAAGAGAAGTGCTGTACATTTTTGTTTTTAGGGTATGAGCCACTATGCATTAATTACCATGAAATTACGACCTGATTCATTATATCTAATTAATTAATGCCCTATATTCGAAATATTATATATTTTTTTATAGTAGGGATTGTATTTCTACTATAAGGCAGTGTGTTGGCCATAGCATCTTTGAGTGGTTTATAGGCCTATCTCTTGGTTAGCATTGGCCTACAAACCATTCAAAGACGCTATGAACTGGGCCCACATACTGCCTTACCATAAATATAGAATCCCTATTAGAAAAAGTATTATATTTCTATGGGCCTTACTCTCTTACATACTTCAGTGATCTGAAAGACCCAGAACTCAGAGTTATGCTTAGTTATTCTAACAGACAAGCACTGAGTCTGAATACTATTTTCCACTACATCAATTCCACCCTCCCCCTCTCTCTTCCCACATCAGGACTTAAGCATTTAAAATTCTAAGCCTGTTTTAAATGGAAAGCAGTGCATGAATAGATAGTTGGAATGAGAGCCAGAGAGAGGGAGAGAGAGGGGAAGGGAGAGAGAGCGGTTGGCACGGTGCCCGCACTATGCTGGCAGTGGATCAGGTACAGCGGGCCTGGCCGCGCCTTGGCACGAGGCACACTCACCCAGCGCTCGCTGCATTAATTCCAGCCAGGAGACAGGGCAGGAGGTGTGGCCTACATATGTTTTTAACTCCCTCACTTTTTTCTGATTGGTTTTTCCAAGCGCCAAATGTACAGTCTGTTGATAAGGGTAGAGATGACTAGGGATGAATAAACAGGGGTATGGTAGAAAAGATAAACCCTGTTGTGAATGAGTAGCTTAAGCTGCAACCCATGACTGATGGCATTCCCCTGTAATAGCATGATCACAGCACATTTATTCTGAGTATTGACGGGAAGAAGCTTGATCACATAAGCATCGTCCATACATAAATAGGCCTATATAGTTCATTCAAAAATCAGGTATTAGTCATTCAATTAGCATTTCGTTATTCTGAAAGTGTGACCAAAGCTCTTCTTGTATTCTCTTCCTAAAAGTTTGTGTTAGAGTTTGAAAACTCTATGTCTCCCTATTCCAGTACATTAACTCTGCTCTCAAACATTCTCAGGTCACAATCTTCCGATTTTACAGACTCCTTCCTGAAGTTTTGTTATTAGTTTTCGGGTTGTGTCCTTTGGTGCAAAGACAGGGTTCTGTCCTGGGCTTATCTGTTCTGTATGAAACCCAGACCCAGGCTGTGTCCCAAATGGATGGCTATTCCCAATACAGTGCACTCCTTTGACCAGGGCTCATATTAGATGCACTATGAAGGCAATAGGTTGTCATTTGGGATGCAATTCTCACCCTCCCTGTGGTGCTTCTGTTCTGGTAATACACCACTTAGTAGGGAGCCTCTCCTGATGCTACCTCGCGCATCCGTCTGTGACAGGCTCCGTCCCAAATGGCACCCTATTTCCTACAGAGTGCACTACTTTTGATCAGAGCCTGGTCAAAAGTAGTGCACCATATAGGCAAAAGGGTGCCATTGGCGACGCAGGCTCAGACCAACCTGACCTTCTCTCTCTGCTACTCTCTGCTATCCCTTTGATCTGCCTAGACGTGATGACTTCCTCTTTATTGGGTCTGGCTGGATGGCGAAGTGCCTCTGAACTCAGCGTGTCGCCCGCTAAGCTACGCCGGCCCACTGAGGACACTTCCTGGTGGGTGAGATTTACTATGCAAACCTACTAAACAGCAGGTGATGAGCCATGGTTAAAACAGAGCCAGGCCATTAGAGAGGAATAGTATTACAGCTACAGTAATATTGGTGTTTTGGTGAAGTTGTCCCTAGTCACTGACCTTGGGTCTGTTTATGTATTTTCACCACTAATGGTTAAGGCTAGGACGGGGGTGGAGAAGATAATACTAGCTCTGCATCTAAACTTCCCCCTGGAGCACACTATAATGTTCAAATAAGACCTCACTAATTCACTTTGATTCTAAATGATCCTGAGGTCCATGAGAAATGCAATCCATCCATGCATATCAGCTTAGTCAGGTAGAATTTGTTCTCTGCTGCACTTGGAGACTTCAGAAGAAATACTTTTGTATGGTGTTGCATCCAGCAGGATAGACCCGCTTGTCACCGGTGCTGTAGTTACAGTCTGCTACAGAGGACCTCCCAAATGAAGCCTCCAAACACATTCATTATCATGTTTGAGAAAGTCAAGTGGGTTGTTTCTAGCTGAATGTGCTAGTTCAAATCACGGTAATTATATATGGGTAGACTAGAATGTCTTTAGTTTTTTTATTGAATTCATCACTTTGTTAATAATCAGGATAACATAGGCCTACTCTGCATCCCAAATTGCACTGTATACCCTATAGTGCACTACTTTTGACCAAAGCCCTACATAGGGAATAGGGTGCCATTTGAGACGCAAACATAAACATCCTGTACATTGTACAATACTAGCAGCCGGAACATACTGTAACAACATAATTAGACCGTGTCATTATACAGTACATGTTCCAATGCTGGAATTTTCTATGAATACCTGAGTGTCAGCCGGGGTGACCGGGGTACTGGGCTGTGATGTGTGTGCGTTTTACTGTGTGTGTATTTGTGTGTGTGTGTGTGTGGCCCCTGATGTCTCTCTGCTCATAATGTGGGTGCTCTCTGATATTTTACATTGGCGAGAGAGAGAGCGAGAGAGCGAGAGAGCGAGAGAGCGAGAGAGAGAGAGAGAGAGATGACTAAAAAGCCTGGTTCATCTTTGAAAACATGTCATGCTAAGGTGAAAATGCAGTCCTTATGGCATTGCACAGTCCACATAACAATTGCCTGATAATCTAGACCAGTGGTTCCCAATCTTTTATAGTCCCATACCCTTCAAACATTCAACCTCCAGCTGCGCACCCCCCTATAGCACCAGGGTCAGCGCACTCTCAAATGTTGTTTTTACCATCATTGCGAGCCCATAACACACTCTATACAATACATTTATTAAACATAAGAATGAGTGTGAGACTTCCGGGCACGCAACTTAGGAAATGGCTGTCTAGTTTTTTGTACAGCACATCGGTTTGGTATTTCCCCCCTAAATTCAAGTATTTACTCTGAGCCTTATACTAATTTACACAAAATGGAAAAGGGGAAAACAGGAAAAGGTTGTGGAGCTGCAACAGTAGCCCGTAACAAGACAGCGGAAGATACAGTGGCAAGAAAAAGTATGTGAACCCTTTGGAATTACCTGGACTTTTGCATAAATTGGTCATTACATTTCTATCTGATCTTCATCTAAGTCACCACAATAGACAAACATAGTCAGCTTAAACTAATAGCACACAAATAATTATACGTTTTCATATCTTTATTGAACACATTGTGTAAACATTCACATGGAACGGTGGGAAAAGTATGGGAACCCTTGGATTTAATAACTGGTTGACCCTCTTTTGGAAGCAATAACCTCAACCAAACATTTTCTGTAGTTGCGGATCAGAACTGCACAACGGTCAGGAGAAATTTTGGACCATTCCTTTTTACAAAACTGTTTCAGTTCAGCAATATTCTTGGGCTGTCTGGTGAGGACCGCTTTCTTGAGGTCATGCCACAGCTTCTCATTCGGGTTGAGGTCAGGACTCTGACTGGGTCACTCCAGAAGGCATATTTCATTCTGTTGAAGCCATTCTGTTGTTGATTTACTTCTGGCTTTTGGGTTGTTGTCCTGTTGCATCACCCAACATCTGAAGAACTTCAATTGTCAGATAGCCTAACATTCTCCTGCAAAATGTCTTGATAAACTTGGGAATTTATTTTTATGTCAATGACAGCAAGCTGTCCAGGCCCTGAGGCAGTAAAGCAGCCCCAAACCATGATGCTCCCTCCACCAGACTTTACAGTTGGGATGAGGTTTTGATGTTGGTGTACTGTGCCTGATTTCTCCACACACAGTGTTTTGTGTTCCTTCCAAACAACTCAACTTTAGTTTCATCTGTGTGTCATCTGTCTACAGAATATTTTGCCAGCATCGCTGTGGAACATCCAGATGCTCTTTTGACAGCAGTGGCTTCTTCCGTTGTGTCCTCCAATGAATACCACTCTTGTTGAGTGTTTTACGTACCGTAGACTCGTAAACAGAGATGTTAGCATGTTCCATAGATTTCTGTGAGTCTTTAGCTGACACTCTAGGATTCTTCTTAACCTCATTGAGCATTCTGCGCTGTGCTCTTGCAGTCATCTTTGCAGGATGGCCACTCCAAGGGAGAGTAGCAACAGTGTTGAACTTTCTCTATTTATAGACAATTTGTTTTACCATGGACTGATGAACATCAAGGCTTTTAAAGATACTTTTGCAACCCTTTCCAACTTTATGCACGTCAACAATTCTTCATCTTAATCTTCTGAGATCTCTTTTGATCGAGGCATGGTTCACATCAGGCAATGCTTATTGTGAATAGCAAACTTAAATTTGTGAGTGTTTTCTATAGGGCAGGGCAGCTCTAACCAACATCTCCAATCTCGTCTCAATGATTGTACTCCAGGTTAGCTGACCCCTGACTCCAATTAGCTTTTGGAGAAATAATTAGCCTAGGGGTTCACAACTTTTTCCAACCTACACTGTGAATGTTTAAATGATGCATTCAATATATAAAATAAAAATACAATAATGTGTGTGTTATTAGTTTAAGCACACTGTGTTTGTCTGTTGTTGTGATTTATATGAAGATCAGATCTAATTTTATGACCAATTTATGCAGAACTCCAGATTATTCCAAAGGGTTCACATACTTTTTCTTGCCACTGTATAATCATCGACAAAACAGAGATGGCTAATGCTAGCGCAAATAAGCTAGCAGCTGCAAAAGAACCCTCATTTCGTGAGGTGATATAGGAGGAATTGAGCGAGGCGCTCACAGGCTTACGAAAGGAACTTCGAGAAGATGTTAGAAAATAACTAAATGAGTTCAAGAAGGACATTAACCAGAAACTCGAATAAAACAAATAAGAACTGCACAGTATATCTACAAGAAAGGGGGATGCATAACAGCGCATTGCTGAAACGAACACATGGAACACTGCAGTCAAGGAAATAAAGCCATCACGCACTACAGGCAAAAGTGACAGAACTCTAAGGTTTTTCACGTCGAAACACCATTAGACTTTATTCCGTGGCAGAGGGCGCAGAAAAAGACTCTATGCCCAAATTCCTGGAGGGTCTATTCAAAGACATACTTGAAGACGACACTGACCTGGGAATCGAGAGAGCACACTGAGCTCTGGCCTCAAAACTGCCCAGCGGCGCCCCACCAAGATCCATAGGAGTACGGTTCCTAAAATTCTCAGTCAAAGAGAAGGTCTTACATGCAGCCTGGGAACAGCCTGTTAACTTCCAGGCCAACGAGTGTTCTTTGATCAGGACTACGCGGGAGATACACTGAAAAGAAGGAAGGAATACAGCCCCCATTAAGAAAGCACTTAAAGAGAAAGATATTCTCTTCCGAACGCCATTCCCGGCAAAAATGTGGGTATTTCTGGATAATGGCCCGGTTACATACGAGCATGCAGACGAGGCGGCTGAGGACCTGAAGTCGAGGGGCATCCCAGTGGAGTACACCGCCAGGAGAAAGGCGTCTTCACCGGTGGAAAGACTTGAGCAGGCCCTCCCATGGATCGTTGTCGGCGAGCAGAGTCATGGAAAAAGGGGGAAATCACCTCGGCGAGAGGACATTCACATGCGAGAGAGACTCAGGCATTTCCACCAAGAAGATAGAAGACACTGATTCGGATTTAACAGACTTAAGAGTTACCGCGAGCTGGTAAGACATATTGGGTTGTTACGGTTGACATTGCAATAGGTAAAATGTCTCCCCTATTTTCCCCCAATGCTGAGCAAGGGTGATGAGCCAAAGGTATGTGTTCTTTATGGACACATTATGTATGGTCACGTTAATAACATATCTATTAGCTAATGATTAATGACACTGACAACAGGGTGACAGAAGGGCATATCAAGGAGAGGATGCAGGATATTTACACATGACCTACTGTATATAGTTTTCACTTGTAATTAACCGATGTGTAAAAGCGATGAAATAGGTAGCTTTTACATTTTCGGGTTCCAACAGGTCTTGTTTGCGACTGCGTTACGCATTTTCATATCTGAACGAGGGGCCCCTCCAGCGGACAGGCTCATCCCCTCAAACCCTCAAACTCCAGAGGCAAGAGACAGTCCTCTGACATGGGAGTTCAAATAGCAAAGTATTTTCCCACTTTGGTTCACTTTTTAGGCTCGAGTTAAGCAGGCAGTTATGGTGCACAGGTTTTTCTATTTACATCGATGCATCATCGGGAATTTAAGGTCATAAGTCTCAATGTAAACGGACTGAGGAGTGCCATCAAGAGAAGCAGGGTAATAACAAAGATGAAACAGGAGAGAGTTGGCATACTATTCTGGCAGGAAACTCACTTCTCCACTCCTGAACACGAGAAACTAGTAATACCCCTTTCTTCTTCTTACAAAATGGGTCGAAGTGGCGTTGCAATCTTGATCCCAAATTCAGTTAATTTTGAGTTTATGTCAGAAATAAAAGACAAGGAGGGTAGATTTATACTTTGGTAAATGTAAACTGGATAACAAGGAAGTTACATTATTTAATGTATACGCACCCCCGGGGGAACGACATGGTCTTCTACAGGAAGGTGTTTGATTTAATTGCCACAGAAACCTCTGGCACTCTTATCTGTGGAGGGGATTTTAACACGTTTTTAAACTCAAAATTGGACAGCACAAATCAAAATAGGAAAATTAGCCTCGTTTCTAAAAACGATCAATAGGATATTGCAGGATTTAGGACTGCTTGATGTATGGCGTGACATTCACATGACAGCCCGCCACACCGAATACTCCAGGTTAGACTACTTTTTCATGGACAATGCAGATAGACACAGGCTTAAGGATTGTATGATCAGGCAGCACGACTTATCAGATCATAATAGAGTTTACCTTACTCTACACCTTGATAGCAAACCAATAAATACTCCATGGAGGCTTAATACAAGCATGCTGAATGATCCAGCATTCAAGGAATCAATAAAGACATAATTGAATGTCTATCTGGAGAATAATGATAACGGGGAAGTATCTCCTGCTACATTGTGGGTTATTAGAGGAAAGATCATAGCCACATCATCTCTCTGGAAAAAGATTGAAGCACAAAAACTGCTGAAATTACAGGAAACTTTAAGAAACTTAGAATGATCTCGTAGTCATTACAAAGACCCTCTTATATTACGGGAGATTCAAAAGGTAAAACAGGAAATTGACCAGATCTATAGTGAAGAAGTAGAGAAAAAGCTCATGTTCCTGGAACAACAATATTATGAATCAGGCTCAAAGGCAACCAAATTACTAGCATGGAGACTCAGGAAACAAGAAGCATAGAATACAATTCTCAAAATAAAATACCGCAAAACAAGAAGATTGCATGCAAATTGGATTAAATATAGAATGCATTTATATCATATTGCACAAATCTGTACAAGCAACCAGAGAAGGCAGATGCACAGACAATAGAGCATTTTTTGAACTCACTTGATCTCCCCTCAATTGGGACAGAGCAAAATGATAGACTTACTTCAGAAATAACTACTGAAGAAATGAACAATGCAATATTTCATCTAAAAGTCAACAAGTCTCCAAGCACTGAGGGCTTCCCATCAGAATGGTTCAAAGTCTTCAGAGAACAACTAACACCTCTACTTCAGGCCGGTATTAACTGGACTCTGCGAGAGGGGGGTCTACCACCATCGTGGAGAGAAGCCATCATATCTGTAATCCCAAAAGAGGGATAAGATAAGAAGGAATGCAGTTCATATAGACCTATTACAATTCTTAATACAGATGATAAACTATATGCATCAATAATAGCCAAAAGAATGGAAGAAAGATTGACGGGGATCAAACTGCTTTCATACGAAATAGGCAGACACAGGACAACATAAGGAGAACACTACATGTCATGGACCACATTACTCAGAATAAGGCAAGTGCAATATTCATCAGTCTAGATGCTGAAAAAGCATTTGATTCAGTGGGATGGGATTATCTATTCCAAATTATGGAAAGATTTGGTTTCCACAAAGAAGTGATACAGTGCATCAAAACACTGTATTCGTGTCCGACCGCTAGAATAAAGATAAAAGGACATTTGACACCAACGATAAAATTAGAGTGAGGGGCAAGACAAGGCTGTAATATTTCACCCACGCTCTTTTCCTTGTACCTCGAACCATTAGCACAGGCAATAAGACAGGACCCAACCTTAGAAGGAATACTAATAAGAGGCAGTGAACATAAGATATGCATGTGTGCTGATGATGATGTTCTCTTATTCCTTAAAGACCCAGGCTCAAGTGTACCAAGATTGATGGATGTTTTACAAACATTTGGAACATATTCAGCGTATGTGCTTTAACGTACACAAGACCCAAGCCCTAGTATATAATTATACCCCACAGGAAGGGCTGAAGAGTAATTATAACTTCCAGTGGACCTCTTCATCCAATTTACCAAAATATACACCCACACTTTATGACATGAATTACGATCACATCAACAAGAAAATATATGATGATCTGGACAGGTGGAATTCACTTCCCTTGGATCTTAGTAGTAGAATTGAAACAATCAAAATGAACATCCTGCCGAGATTACTGTATTTGTTCCAATCACTGCCCGTAGAAATCCCACCTAAACAGTTTAGGGAATGGGATGAACGGATACCAAGGTTTATCTGGAACAGTAAGAGACCAAGAATTATGTGTACAACATTACAATTACCAAACAATAGTGGTGGTATGGCCTTACCAAACGTAAAGTATTATTTTGTGTCAGCCCAATTGAGACCTCTGGTGTGTTGCTGATGCAATTCAGAATTCAAATCCAAATGGAAAGACATGGCGACTACTTTGACAGAGATACACACACAGTCAGTTTTGGGAAATAAGGACATGGTAATAGAAATATACAATAGACAAAATCAGTTGATTGATTTCTCTCTTAAGACATGGTTTAGGGTAGTTAACCTGTTGGGGATGGGGGCGCTGTTTAGACTATTTATGCTAATGTGGCTAATTTTTTAAACGGCTTCCCACAAAATCCTTGATCGTACAATATGCATATTATTATTATTATTGGATAGAAAACAGTCTATAGTTTCTATAGGAGTTGAAATTTTGTCTCTAAGTGGAACAGAGCCCATTCTACAGCAATTTCCCTGACATGGAGTCAGATTTGAGAAACGTTGGCCACTTTTCTGAAGTCATTTAAAAGGGCTCTGTCGTTGCTATGACTATACGGACACTTCTTACGTCTTCCCCTGGATGCCTTTACGTGATGACGATTCCAACGGGCTCGATTGCTCGTTCACAGGCCCTACAAATGAAAAAAACCTTTAGCTAGCAAGTCTTTTCTTGCTGCGTAACGCGCGTGGAAGACACCGACCCTCTCCTGTTCCAAGCGTTAGTTTAGCCTGTTATATTTCTCCGGTCATCTTTTCACTCGTTATAGGAGTTAAAAACATCATAAAGTAGTTAATTTAAAGCGTTTTATAGCAATTTATATCCGCTTAGTGCGATTTTGGGACATTTATTTTTGCAACGATGTGAAAAGTTGGGCACGCTTTTCAGTTCATCCCGAACGCAGTTGACATTTCCACATGGCAAGAGGACAGCTTTCCACCAAAAGACGATTTCTCCCAAGAAAGGATCCTTTGCCCAAGATACTGATGGAAGAACAGCTCAAGGTAGGACATTTTTATTATGATAAATCGTGTTTCTGTCGAAACATTTTAGTGGCTTAGGACGCCATGTTTTTTGACGTAGCTTCGCTTGGCGCAAACTGTATTGAAAAGTAAGGATAAATTAAAAAATGTAATAACGCAATTGTATTAAGAATTAAATTGTCTATCAATCCCTGTCCACCCTATATTTTTTAGTCACGTTTATGAGTATTTATGTATAAGAGTAGATCACTGTCTAAGTGGCGCAAGGACGTTTTCTTTACCAGCTTGTCTACATTTCACATTGTCTAACCATGATTTTGGTGGCTAAATATAAACATTTTCGATCAAACTGTATATGCATGTTGTAATGTGATGTTACAGGAGTGTCATCGGAAGAATTCTGAGAAGGTTAGTGAAAAAATTAATATCTTTTGGCGATGTTGACTTTTATCGCTCACTTTGGCTAGAATCAATGCTGGGCTGCTAATTGCTATGTGCTAAGCTAATATAACGATTTATTGTGTTTTCGCTGTAAGACACTTAGAAAATCTGAAATATTGTCTGTATTCACAGGATCTGTGTCTTTCGATTCGTGTATGCTGTGTATTTTTACGAAATGTTTGATGATTAGTAGTTAGGTAAACACGTTGCTCATTGTAATTATTCTAGTCCATTTGTGATGGTGGGTGCAATTGTAAACTATGCCATATACCTGAAATATGCACTTTTTTCTAACAAAACCTATCCCATACCATAAATATGTTATCAGACTGTCATCTAATGAGTTTTTTTGTTGGTTAGGGGCTATAAATATCTTAGTTTAGCCGAATTGGTGATGGCTACTGGTGTTGGTGGACAAATAAAAGATGGTGGATTATGCTAATGTGTTTTTAGGTAATAGATGTACATCTTTACATATTGTGTCTTCCCTGTAAAACATTTTAAAAATCGGAAATGTTGACTGGATTCATAAGATCTGTGTCTTTCATTAGCTGTATTGGACTTTAATGTGTGAAAGTTAAATATTTAAAAAAAATATTTTTTTTGAATTTCGCGGCACTGGTTTTTCAGTGGGGGGGGGGGGGGGGGGTGCCGCTAGCGCCACGCTGATCCTAGACAGGTTAAGCAAAATCATTTAGACAGAGAGGTCAAACTGCTGAGTTGGCCCAAATACTTCATTGGCCCAGCTTCATCCTGCAATTCAGGACAGCAGATTTGAAAAGTGGACGCAGAAGAGCATCGCATTATTCAGTACAATTATACAGAATGGGGACCTAGAGAACTTCCAGGACCTTCGTATAAAACATGGCTTGGATAAACCTACAAGTTCGACACTGTTTTTTATTTATTTATTTATTTTACCGTTATTTTACCAGGTAAGTTGACTGAGAACACGTTCTCATTTGCAGCAACGACCTGGGGAATAGTTACAGGGGAGAGGAGGGGGATGAATGAGCCAATTGTAAACTGGGGATTATTAGGTGACCGTGATGGTTTGAGGGTCAGATTGGGAATTTAGCCAGGACACCGGGGTTAACACCCCTACTCTTACGATAAGTGCCATGGGATCTTTAATGACCTCAGAGAGTCAGGACACCCGTTTAACGTCCCATCCGAAAGACGGCACCCTACACACAGGGCAGTGTCCCCAATCACTGCCCTGGGGCATTGGGATATTTGATTAGACCAGAGGAAAGAGTGCCTCCTACTGGCCCTCCAATACCACTTCCAGCAGCATCTGGTCTCCCATCCAGGGACTGACCAGGACCAACCCTGCTTAGCTTCAGAAGCAAGCCACAGTGGTATGCAGGGTGGTTTCTTAAGGGAGATAAAATCGATTGACACTCGCTCACCTCAAAAATGTATCCAAGTATTCACTAACGCATACAACTTGGGGAGTATCAAAAAAACTATTTCCAATCTCTTCTTGGGTATTCAAGCCTCAAAGAAACAATCTACAAACTATATGAAATGGAAATGGAAAGAGGAACTTAATAACATAGAAATAACTGATGAAACATGGTTGAACATATTAGAGACTCAACAAAGCTCCGTCAACTCAAGGTCATGGAGAGAATTCTGTTGGAAGAATGTTATACGTTTCTTCATAACACCTAAACTGAAATCAAAACAGACTGGCTCCCTACACCCTTGTTGGAGAGAATGCGGGCTATCAAGGGTGGATCACTCTCATATATTTTGGTCCTGCACCGCAATTGAAACTTACTGGGGAGAAATAACATTGGGAAAAATAATGTGATTTGACATAGAACAAACATGAATGTATTTGTACTTGGGTGAAATACCTGATACACACTAGATACAAGTACCTGTTGAAGGTCCTACTATCATCCAGTAAAAAGTCTATCACTAGGAAATGGCTACAAAAGACCCTCCCACCGTGACACAGTGGATAGATATTATTCAAGAAATACACCATATGGAGCATATGACCTTTGCTTTAAGAACACAAAGAGCAGAGACGTCAGGAAAAATGGGAAAAATGGGTTTCATACTTGAAAATTGTCTAATTCAAAGATGATGTCAATGTAACTACCAGATCTTCTTTGTTGTTCTTTTACTTTATTTGTATTTTCTTTGTGTTCCTCAATAAAAACAAAGTAAAAAAAAAAAAAAAAAGAAATCCCCAAAATAATGAATGTGAGTTTTTGTCACAACCCGGCGTGTAGGAAGTGACAAAGAGCTAATATAGGACCAGGGCACAAATTATAATACAATAACAATCAATATTGTTGCTCTTTATTTAACCATATTACATATAAAACCTTATTTGTTCATCAAAACTTGTGAATAACTCACCACAGGTTAATGAGAAGGGTGTGCTTTAAAGGATGCACATAACTCTGGAATGTATTGGAGAGAGTCTCAGTCTTAAATCATTTCCCACACAGTCTGTGTCAAGTCGGCATAAACGATTCGGGAGACAGGCGCCGGGATGTGAAATAGGGTATTTAATTAAGCCCAAATTACGGCGTGTAAAGCAACGGGACGAAGACCAAACAAACAAGAAACAAAACACAGGGTAGAAACCCAAAACAAAAAGAGCGAGGAGTAGCTCGAATAAATAACATGAGCGCACAATGATTAACACACGGGACGAGACCCGTAACCATCTGCGCAATCCACAAAGGCACGAAAGCCAAAACACACAGCACAGGTACACACACACACCAACGGACATTGTAACAATAATCGACCACCCATTGGAAACCAAAGGGCACATACAGTTGAAGTCGGAAGTTTACATACACCTTAGCCAAATACATTTAAACTCAGTTTTTCACAATTCCTGACATTTAATCCTAGTTACAATTCCCTGTCTTAGGTCAGTTAGGATCACCACTTTATTTTAAGATGAAATGTCAGAATATTGATAGAGAGAATAATTTATTTCAGCTTTTATTTCTTGCATCACATTCCCAGTGGGTCAGAAGTTTACATACACTTAATTAGTATTTGATAGCATTGCCTTTAAATTGTTTAACTTGGGTCAAACATTTTGGCTAGCCTTCCACAAGCTTCCCACAATAAGTTGGGTGAATTCTGTCCCATTCCTCCTGACAGAGCTGGTGTAACTGAGTCAGGTTTGTAGGCCTCCTTGCTCACACACGCTCAATTCTGCCCACAAACTTTCCAAAGGATTGACGTCAGGGCTTTGTGACGTCCAGTCCAATACCTTGACTTTGTTGTCCTTAAGCCATTTTGCCACAACTTTGGAAGTATGCTAAGTATGCTTGCATTGTCCGTTTGGAAGACCCATTTGCGACCAAGCTTTAACTTCCTGACTGATGTATTGAGATGTTGCTTCAATATATCCTCACAATTATCCTACCTCATGATGCCATCTATTTTGTGAAGTGCACCAATCCCTCCTGCATCAAAGCACCCCCTCAACATGATGCTGCCACCCCCGTGCTTCACGGTTAGGATGGTGTTCTTCAGCTTGCAAGCGTCCACCATTTTCCTCCAAACATAATGATGGTCATTATGGCCAAACAGTTCTATTTTTGTTTCATCAGACCAGAGGACGTTTCTCCAAAAAGTATGATCATTGTCCCCATGTGCAGTTGCAAACCGTAGTCTGGCTTTTTTATGGCGGTTTTGGAGCAGTGGCTTCTTCCTTGCTGAGCGGCCTTTCAGGTTATGTCGATATAGCACTTGTTTTACTGTGGATATAGATGCTTTTGTACCTGTTTCCTCCAGCATCTTCACAAGGTCCTTTCTGTTGTTCTGGGATTGATTTGCACTTTTCGCACCAAATTACGTTCATCTCTAGGAGACAGAACACATCTCCTTCCTGATGGCTACGTGGTCCCATGGTGTTTATACTTGTGTACTATTGTTTGTACAGATGAATGTGGTACCTTCAGGCATTTGGAAATTGCTCCTGAGGATGATCCAGACTCAAATGATGTCAATTAGCCAAACAGAAGCTGTTTAAAGGCTGTTGAAAGGCACAGTCAACTTAGTGTATGTAAACTTCTGACCCACTTGAATTGTGATACAGTGAATTATAAGTGAAACAATCTGTAAACAATAGTTGGAAAAATTACTTGAGTCATGCACAAAGTCCAAACCGACTTGTCAAAACTACAGCTTGTTTAACAAGAAATTTGTGGAGAGGTTGAAAAACGAGTTTCAATGACTCCAATCTAAGTGTATGTAAACTTCCAACTTCAACTGTATATACAAATACAATCGGTGGGAATAGGTGCCAGGTGTGCGTAATGAAAGTTACGGAGGGATCCGTGACAGTCTGTGCCTGTATTTGGTTTTCATGATTGTGAGGGCCGAGAATCCGCTCTCACATAGGTTCATGGTTTCAAAGGGCATCAGTGTCTTAACAGCATGCTTTTCCAAGACAGGTTACTCAGAGGGCAGCCCAATCCAGAAATCTGGCAGTGTCTTCTGATTAAATTCAATTTTCACAGAACCGCTTGTTCTGATATCGGTACGTGGACTGGAAGCAGGGCATGAAAGGGATAACGTATCCAGTTGTTTGTGTCATACATTTTGGAAAAGTACCTGCGTAATTGCGCACCCAACTCACTCAGGTGCTTCGTCATATCACATTTTACATTCTCCGTAAGCTTGAGTTCATTTGCACACGAAAAAATCATACAATGATGGAAAGACCTGTGTGCTGTCCTTGTTTTAATGCAGGCAGAGAAGAGCTCCAACTTCTTAACTTCTTATGGCTGCAGGGGCAGTATTGAGTAGCTTGGATGAAAGGTGCACAGAGGTGCCCAGAGTAAACGGCCTGCTTCTCAGTCATAGTTGCTCAAATGTGCATATTATTATTAGTATTGGATAGAACACACTCCGAAGTTTCTAAAACGTTTTGAATTATGTCTGTGAGTATAACAGAACTCATATGGCAGGCAAAAACCTGAGAAGTTCCACTTCCTGTTTGGATTTTTTCTGAGGTGGCAGATTTTCAACCAAGCTCTCATTGAAATTACAGCGAGATATTTATGAGTTTTCACTTCCTACGGCTTCCACTAGATGTCAACAGTCAATAGAACTTTGTCTGATGACTCTAATGTGAAGGGAGGCCGAAGGAGACAGGAATTAGTCACCACTGCCACAAGCTGACCATGCTTTGACCACGCGCCTTCACGTGATAGGCAGCTCCGTTCCATCGCTCAACTGAAGTCAATCTAATTCTCCGGTTGGAACGTTATTCAAGATGTATGTTAACAACATTCTAAAGATTGATTCAGTACATCGTTTGACATGTTTCTACTGACTGTTATGGAACTTTTGGACATTTCGTCACGTTATAGTGGACGCGCTTTGTGACTTTGGATTTGTTTACCAAACACGCTCACCAAAGTAGCTAATTGAACATAAATAACGGACATTATCGAAAAAATCTGGCATTTATTGTGGACCTGCGATTCCTAGGACTGCATTCTGATGAAGTTCATCAAAGGTAAGGAAACATTTATCATGTACACTGCTCAAAAAAATAAAGGGAACACTTAAACTACACAATGTAACTCCAAGTCAATCACACTTCTGTGAAATCAAACTGTCCACTTAGGAAGCAACACTGATTGACAATAAATTTAACATGCTGTTGTGCAAATGGAATAGACAAAAGGTGCAAATTATAGGCAATTAGTAAGACACCCCCAAAAAAGGAATGGTTCTGCAGGTGGTGACCACAGACCACTTCTCAGTTCCTATGCTTCCTGTCTGATGTTTTGGTCACTTTTGAATGCTGGCGGTGCTTTCACTCTAGTGGTAGCATGAGACGGAGTCTACAACCCACACAAGTGGCTCAGGTAGTGCAGTTCATCCAGGATGGCACATCAATGCGAGTTGTGGCAAAAAGGTTTGCTGTGTCTGTCAGCGTAGTGTCCAGAGCATGGAGGCGCTACCAGGAGACAGGCCAGTACATCAGGAGACTTGGAGGAGGCCGTAGGAGGGCAACAACCCAGCAGCAGGACCGCTACCTCCGCCTTTGTGCAAGGAGGTGCACTGCCAGAGCCCTGCAAAATGACCTCCAGCAGGCCACAAATGTGCATGTGTCTGCTCAAACGGTCAGAAACAGACTCCATGAGGGTGGTATGAGGGCCCGACGTCCACAGGTGGGGGTTGTGCTTACAGCCCAACACCGTGCAGGACGTTTGGCATTTGCCAGAGAACACCAAGATTGTCCTACGGCCTCCTCCACGTCTCCTGATGTACTGGCCTGTCTCCTGGTAGCGCCTCCATGCTCTGGACACTACGCTGACAGACACAGCAAACCTTCTTGCCACAGCTCGCATTGATGTGCCATCCTGGATGAACTGCACTACCTGAGCCACTTGTGTGGGTGGTAGACTCCGTCTCATGCTACCACTAGAGTGAAAGCACCGCCAGCATTCAAAAGTGACCAGAACATCAGCCAGGAAGCATAGGAACTGAGAAGTGGTCTGTGGTCACCACCTGCAGAACTATTCCTTTTTTGGTTGTGTCTTACTAATTGCCTATAATTTCCACCTTTTGTCTATTCCATTTTCACAACAGCATGTTAAATGTATTGTCAATCAGTGTTGCTTCCTAAGTGGACAGTTTGATTTCACAGAAGTGTGATTGACTTGGAGTTACATTGTGTTGTTTAAGTGTTCCCTTTATTTTTTTGAGCAGTGTATTTTCTGATTTCTGTTGACTCCAACATGGCGGCTAATTTGGCTATTGTTCTGAGCTCCGTCTCAGATTATTGCATGATTTGCTTTTTCCGTAAAGTTTTTTTGAAATTTGACACAGCGGTTGCATTAAGGAGAGGTATATCTATAATTCCATGTGTATAACTTGTATTATCATCTACATTTATGATGAGTATTTCTGTTGAAACGATGTGGCTATGCAAAATCACTTGATGTTTTTGGAACTAGTGAATGTAACGCGCCAATGTAAACTCAGATTCTTTTATATAAATACGAACTTTATCAAACAAAACATGCATGTATTGTGTAACATGAAGTCCTATGACTGTCATCTGATGAAGATAATTAGGTTAGTGATTAATTTTATCTCTATTTCTGCTTTTTCTGACTG
This sequence comes from Salvelinus fontinalis, assembly GCF_029448725.1. Lineage (NCBI taxonomy): Eukaryota > Metazoa > Chordata > Actinopteri > Salmoniformes > Salmonidae > Salvelinus > Salvelinus fontinalis. Next base: position 20,637,527 of record NC_074703.1, on the reverse strand, counting down.
CTATATTTCGCTGGAAAATGGATGTGCAAATTGTGGTTTGGTGGTGACTTAACATAATCGTTTGTAGTGCTTTCGCTGAAAAGCATATTTGAAATCGGACACTTTGGTGGGATTAACAACAAGATTACCTTTTAAAATGATATAAGACACATATATGTTTGAGGAATTTTAATTATGAGATTTCTGTTGTTTGAATTTGGCGCCCTGCACTTTCACTGGTAGTTTTCATATCGATCCCGTTATTTTGTCCCGCACATTGAATATAGTTGCGGAGAGTCCCTGTAATCCTTGATTCAGATCATTCAGGTGAGAAAAAACATCACCCAGACAGGCCAGTCGTGTGAGAAACTCGACATCGTGCAAGCTGTCATACAAGTGAAAATTATGGTCAGTAAAGAAAACAAATGTGTCAATACTTTGTCCCTTGATAACCAGCGCACTTCTGGATGTTGTAAAAGCTTTAAACTCTATATATCTTTTTAAAATGTGAATCACATTTTTCTTTGGCGTACCCCTGACGGCATTGTGCGTACCACTGGGGTCAGTTTGGGAATACCTGGCCTAGACAGATGGGCTATGTATCCTGCTGATGACCAAAGTACTTCCGCAAATCCTGATCCTCTTCAAGAGGGATGATGATGAACAGAAATAGAGCAGCAAATCTATCTATACATGCAATGGATCCTCGAGGGAATGTAATAACAGTGATTATAAATCATAATGGCATTCGAGACATTTTGATGGTGCGATTTTGCGCCTGGTGATAATTTGCACCCGTAGAGCGAAATTAGGGACATGAAATATCCATATTAAAGAGGTCAATACAGTTACTGTGTCCTTACAGAGTTCAAATGGAAAGAAAGTGACACAAATTATCCAGTGTTAAATCAATTGCGAGAGTGTGAATTTAATAGTGTTCCAGTGTCTATACGGGTCCACACTTGTCAGTTTTAAATGAACACAGTGCTCCTTATTTCCATATTTCCCAGGTTGCCTTGCCTTTAGAGTGAATTGTAGAGTTATCATCTATCACTGTATTTGTTAGTGACAGAGACATGGTTGTTGCATTAATTCATTTTCAGTCCTGGGGCCTTCACCAAGTGAGATCCTAACGTAATATATTATCAACTCATGGTTTACAGGCCACATCAGGCTGGCTCGCAAAGGGATGTGTAATTCCTATTGGAATCTAGCCAGTGGGGATATCCAACTATTTTTTTTAAATCACCTGCAACTATCACATTTCAGGTAAGACCCAAATGCAGTCTGTGTTGAAGTAACAATGTTTATTACAGCAACAGGGGCAGGTAAACGACAGGTCAAGGCAGGCAGGTGTCAATAATCCAGAGTAGTGGCAAAGGCACAGGACGGCAGGCAGACTCAGGGTCAGGGGCAGGCAGAGTGGTCAGGCAGGCGGGCTCAGGGTCAGGGTAGGTAGAGGTCAAAACCAGGAGAGTGAGAAAAAGGGAAACTGGGGAAAAGCAGGAGCTGAGACAAAACGCTGGTTGACTTGACAAACAAGACGAACTGGCAACAGTCAACCAGAGAACACAGGTATAAATACCCAGGAGATAATGGAGAAGATGGGCAACACCTGGAGGAGGGTGGAGACAAGCACAAGGACAGGTGAAACAGATCAGGGCGTGACAGCTCCCCCCAGGGGGTCAGATCAGAGCGTCCATTCATGGGAATGGAGAGGGGTTGAGTAGGGATGCCCAGCTCGCACGCCAGAGTAACGTCCATAAGACTCATTTCAGCCCCAGATTCGATGAGTATCTGAAGAGACTTGGACTTGTCGCCCCACCGCAGGGTGGCATGCAGAAGGGGGCGAGTAGGGGGAGAAGCAAAAGTATCCTTAAGACCCACCAGAGTACTCATTCCTACCAATGAGCTAGGTCTCTTGAAGGGACAGGTGGACACATAATGACCGGCACTACCACAATACAGACAACTCTGGGTGTTAAGTCTGCGTACACGTTCGGCTGGAGACAGCCTAGCCCTGCCGAGTTGCATCGGCTCGGGAAGTGGCAAATCGTCAGTCTTCGGAGGCTCATGGAGGAACTCGGGTAAGCTCGGATCCTTTTGGGGAGTTCATCAGATGCAAGGTGGGATCCTTGAGTGAGCGATTGGGACTGCAATCAGACCTCTTCTCCGTCATACGTTCCCGTAGCCGACCATCGATCCGGATATTTAACCTGTCTAGGATCAGCGTGGCGCTAGCGGCACACCCCCCCCCCCCCCCACTGAAAAACCAGTGCCGCGAAATTCAAAAAAAATATTTTTTTTAAATATTTAACTTTCACACATTAAAGTCCAATACAGCTAATGAAAGACACAGATCTTGTGAATCCAGTCAACATTTCCGATTTTTAAAATGTTTTACAGGGAAGACACAATATGTAAAGATGTACATCTATTACCTAAAAACACATTAGCATAATCCACCATCTTTTATTTGTCCACCAACACCAGTAGCCATCACCAATTCGACTAAACTAAGATATTTATAGCCCCTAACCAACAAAAAAACTCATCAGATGACAGTCTGATAACATATTTATGGTATGGGATAGGTTTTGTTAGAAAAAAGTGCATATTTCAGGTATATGGCATAGTTTACAATTGCACCCACCATCACAAATGGACTAGAATAATTACAATGAGCAACGTGTTTACCTAACTACTAATCATCAAACATTTCGTAAAAATACACAGCATACACGAATCGAAAGACACAGATCCTGTGAATACAGACAATATTTCAGATTTTCTAAGTGTCTTACAGCGAAAACACAATAAATCGTTATATTAGCTTAGCACATAGCAATTAGCAGCCCAGCATTGATTCTAGCCAAAGTGAGCGATAAAAGTCAACATCGCCAAAAGATATTAATTTTTTCACTAACCTTCTCAGAATTCTTCAGATGACACTCCTGTAACATCATATTACACAATCCATATAGAGTTTGATCGAAAATGTTTATATTTAGCCACCAAAATCATGGTTAGACAATGTGAAATGTAGCTCAGCTGGTCAGAAAATGTCCTTGCGCCACTTAGACAGTGATCTACTCTTATACATAAATACTCATAAACGTGACTAAAAAATATAGGGTGGACAGGGATTGATAGACAATTTAATTCTTAATACAATTGCGTTATTACATTTTTTAATTTATCCTTACTTTTCAATACAGTTTGCGCCAAGCGAAGCTACGTCAAAAAACATGGCGTCCTAAGCCACTAAAATGTTTCGACAGAAACACGATTTATCATAATAAAAATGTCCTACCTTGAGCTGTTCTTCCATCAGTATCTTGGGCAAAGGATCCTTTCTTGGGAGAAATCGTCTTTTGGTGGAAAGCTGTCCTCTTGCCATGTGGAAATGTCAACTGCGTTCGGGATGAACTGAAAAGCGTGCCCAACTTTTCACATCGTTGCAAAAATAAATGTCCCAAAATCGCACTAAGCGGATATAAATTGCTATAAAACGCTTTAAATTAACTACTTTATGATGTTTTTAACTCCTATAACGAGTGAAAAGATGACCGGAGAAATATAACAGGCTAAACTAACGCTTGGAACAGGTGCGCGCCGGTGTCCTCTAGGCTCATGACGCAGCTCCCAAAGAATGACTAGCTTCAGGGTTTTTTCATTTGTAGGGCCTGTGAACGCGCAATCGACCCCGTTGGAATCGTCATCACGTAAAGGCATCCAGGGGAAGACGTAAGAAGTGTCCGTATAGTCATAGCAACGACAGTGCCCTTTTAACTGACTTCAGAAAAGTGGCCAACATTTCTCAAATCTGACTCCATGTCAGGGAAATTGCTGTAGAATGGGCTCTGTTCCACTTAGAGACAAAATTTCAACTCCTATAGAAACTATAGACTGTTTTATATCCAATAATAATAATAATATGCATATTGTACGATCAAGGATTTTGTGGGAAGCCGTTTAAAAAATTAGCCAAATTAGCATAAATAGTCTAAACAGCGCCCCCATCCCCAACAGGTTAAAGCGATGAGTGAGTCAAGATCCGTCGGTAGTTCCCAGGCTGCCAGCTCGTCCTTTACTTCCTCTGATAATCTGTGCGGGAACGTGTCAAACAGCGCTTCCAGGTTCCAGGCACCCTCCGCTGCTAGCGTGTGGAAATCCACCCCATAGTCTGCCACACTGAGGGAATCCTGCCCGAAACTGGAGTAACTTCTGGGCAGCCTCTCTCCAGGAAACTGTAGCCTCAAACTTTTCTCACCTTCTCCACAAATACCTACAGACTGAGGCAGACGGTCGGATTGTTGCTCCCACACCGCCGTGGCCCAGGCGAATGCCCTCCCTGACATCAGCGTAATGATGTACGCTATCCTCGAGCGGTCCGAGGGGAACGAAGAAGGCTGCAGTTCGAAAACGAGGGAGCACTGGGAGAGAAAGGCCTGGCAGGTTCTGGAATCTCCATCGTAGCGCTCCGGAGGAGGTAAGTGGGGTTCCCAGTGGACTGGGGTGGCGGCGCTGCTACCAGCCGGGTTACTGAGGGGCTGGGAGGTTACCGTCGTGGTAGGCTGCCTAGTAGGAAACCCACGGAATAGCTCCCGCAATGCGTCCAATGCTAGGTCATGACTTTCGGCGACATCCTGGAACCCTTCCATCAGACTGCGAAGCAACTCCTCGTGTCTACTAATGATTTCTCCTTGGGAGGAGATGGGGTTGCGGAGCTGGGTCAGTCATGGCCAGTTCGTACTATCACGTTTCAGGTAAGACCCAAATGCAGACTACGTTGAAGTAACAATGTTTATGACAGCAACAGGGGCAGGCAAACGACAGGTCAAGGCAGGCAGGGGTCGATAATCAAGAGTAGTGGCAAAGGCACAGGAGGGCAGGCAGGGTAGGAACACAGGTAGGAACACAGAGTAGGAACACAGGGGATAATGGGGAAGATGAGTGACACCTGGAGGAGGGTGAGGACAAGCACAAGGACAGGTGAAACAGATCAGGGCGTGACAGCAGCCTGCATTCAGAATGACTTCCAAGGCTGGGAAGACTAAAATATGAGACTAAACTGGAACAACTATTTCAGTAACGGGTGCAATAATTCCAAATCATATTTTGGATTGGTTTAGAAAAATGTATGTTATTTATATTTGAGTAGCAAAAGATTAATTTATCAGAACTTGCTGTAAAATATTTTTATAAAAAATGTTTTACCTTTATTTAACTAATTCTTATTTACAATGACAGCCTACCGGGGAACAGTGGGTTAACTGCCTTGTTCAGGGGCAGAACAACAGATTTTTTAATCTTGTCAGCTCGGGGATTCAATCCAGCAATCTTTCAGTTACTGGCACAACACTCTAACCACTAGGCCACCTACTAATGATGGCCTATTAAGAGGCAAAAGGTCTCCTGTGGGGATGGGGGCTGGGATAAATACATATAAATGTAGGACAAAACAAACATCACGACAAGAGAGACACCACAACACTACACAAAGAGAGAACTAAGACAACAACACAAGATGGCAGCAACACGTGACAACAGAGGATGGTAGCAACACATGACAACAACATGGTAGTAACAACATGGCAGCAGCATAAACATCGTACAAACATGTTAGGCACAGACAACAACACGAAGGGCAAAGAGGTAGAGACAACAATACATCACAAGAAACAGCCACAAGTGTCAGTAAGAGTGTCCACGAGGGAGTCTTTGAGTGTAGAGATGGAGATAAAACTGTCCAGTTTGAGTTTTTTGCAGCTCGTTCCAGTCGCTAGATGCAGCGAACTGAAAAGAGGAGCGACCCAGGGATGTGTGTGCTTTGGAGACCTTTAACAGAATGTGACTGGCACAACGTGTATTGTATGTGGAGGATGAGGGCTGCAGTAGGTATCTCAGATAGGGGGCAGTGAGGCCTAAGAGGGTTTTATAAATAAGCATCAACCAGTGGGTTTTGCGACGGGTATACAGAGATGACCAGTTTACAGAGGAGTATAGAGTGCAGTGATGTGTCCTATAAGGAGCATTGGTGGCAAATCTGATGGCCGAATGTAAAGAACATCTAGCCGCTCGAGAGCACCCTTACCTGCCGATCGATAATAATTATGTCTCTGTAATCAATCATAGGTAGGAAGATCATCTGAGTCAGGGTTAGTTTGGGAGCTGGGGTGAAAGAGGAGTGATTACGATAGAGGAAACTGAGCCTACATTTAACCTGAGCCTGCAGCTTGGATATGTGCTGAGAGAAGGACAGTGTATCGTCTAGCCGTACTCCGATGTGCTTGTATTAGGTGACTTCCTCAAGCACTAAACCCTCAGAGGTAGTAATTACACCGGTGGTTGGACACTAAGAAAGCCTTGTTGTAGAGCATTTTACACAAAATCCGGGGAGAGGCCAGCTGAGTATAACACTGTATCATCTGCATTAAAAATGGATGAGAGTGCTTCCTACTGCCTGAGCTGTGTTGTTGATGTAAATTGAGAAGAGTGCGGGGCCTAGGGTCGAGCCTTGGGGTACTTCCTTGGTGACAAGCAATGTCTGAGACAGCAGATGTTTTGACTTTACTCATTGCACTCTGAGAGAGGTAATTAGCAATCCAGGCCAAAGACTCCTCAGAGACACCAATACTCCTTAGCTGACCCACAAGAATGGAATTGTCTATCTATCAATAACAACAGCATAACATTCCTTGGACTCAAAGGCAGTGGTGATATCATGTAGGACCTTAAAAGGTTGAAGTGACAGGTCAATAACCTGAGCGGAAACCAGATTGCATAGCAGAGAGAATACTATAGATATCAAGAAAGCCAGTCAGTTTGGGCAAGATTTTGGTTCAACACTGGTTATTTACATCAACACTGCGGTTATTTTACACAACTGAGTGTTCATTTAACCCTTACAGAGTTAATGTAACTCCTAAATCAACATTAGAAATGTTACATTGAAAAATCAACACTAGCTAACACAGGCCAATATCTTGTTTAATTACCTTGTTCCTGATCCACAATCCTCTCCTCTGTCATGTGAGAATAGAATGCACAGCTGGCTCAAAGATGAAATATTCTCTGAGGGATTGGCTTGATGTACACCATCAGGCAATGTTCATTTTAACTGCGTTTGAGGGAGTTGTATTGAGACATCTACACAGCCACTAAGGGTGAGTCACACAATGTAGGTGAATGAACACAACATCTAACTGGTGTCTTTGAATTGACACAAACAGTACTCTTCATTTCAGACAATGCGAGTGCCAGCCATGACAATGTTTCAAATAAATGATGTTGTTTTATTCATTTGATCATAACAAAATATTCGCTCTGCTACAAAAGAGGAATAGACCTAACTTGGAGAAAATAATGAGGAAGAGAAGCGCTGCTAAGGTACACAATAGTAGATTTTGGTAGATAGAAGGTGCTCTTTGGTAAAAGGGGTCAATTGGCCATCAAAAAGAAAAGAGGACCAAGTCACTCTTCATATAACTAATTAAAATGCCTTTTTTTGTTATGGCATGTTCAGTGGAAACAATGTTTAAATATTGCGGGGACTCGCTGCCCTGGCCCTCCTTTCTTTTGAGGAATAGGCCTAGTTGACTACAGTAGCTACATACACCTTCACTGGCTGACATTGTGTAGGCTACGTATCTCATTGCTCCAACGTACTTCTGGAGTCGTCAAACGGCCTATTGAATACGCCTCCGTGACGGTGAAGATAACCTGCTCATGACCCCGTGGAGTGTCGGAGTTGGCTGACTTTGCTTAAATAACCCAGGATGACAGTCCCCTTTATCACCATAGCAATGCTTTCCCTGACATTTTACTTTGAGAGAGAGAGAGAGAGAGCCTCGTGCCTCTTGTTATTCCCGAGCACTTGCAACGGCGTAATTCACAGTGCCCAATTTGGACTCTGCTTATTTGAAAACAATAGGCGCCCCTTGCATCGCTCCAAAACTTGTGTCTCGGTATTTGTTTGTTAACGGGGCTCGGCTGAGTTTCAAGAGTCCTTTAGTTGCCAATTTCTCTTTCTCACTCTCTCTTTCTCCTCTACTTGGTTCTCTCCCAAAGTCCTTTAGTTGTTCATTTATTTCTGTCCCTCTCTCTCACTCCCTACCTCCCCATCCCTCCCTCTCTCTCTTTACCCCCTTCATTATTTTCCACAACGTATCCCTGCTAAGTAGGATCTTAAGCGGAGGTAGTGGTTGTCATCAGCGGCAGGCTACGCTGCGTTTCAGGTATTTGCACAGATTGTTCTCGGGTATGGTAATTAAACGTGGGGACTCTCAGAAATAATGGGGAAAACTTTTCTGGGCGTTTTGTTGTGAGTCTCGCTCTATTCACAGCGGAAGAAATAACTTTTATTATCCGATTATGAGGCCCGTGTCAAGGAAACATGAGGGAAAGGCTTCCCTAAGAATCGCTGAGCACTGCCACTGCCGCTTGATCGGGAGGGGGAACTTTTTTAATGGGATGGCGACAATGTCGATTATCTGGCGGCGAATTCCGCTTTCCTGTGAATGAGGTCCCATTAATTGCATTTACAGACTTTGAAATTAAGTATGGCGAATGGTTTTAGTCAACGATTCCCAAACCAATTTGCATGGTAATGAATATATTTCTCTGGGATCTTGAAACGATTCCCATATGGGTTTTTAGCACCGGTTGGAAGGGAAGTATGAATGTGAAAGCTAGTGGGGGTGGTGGAATGGGAGGTAGTGTTTTAAATCAAAGTTTAACACTTAAACTGCCCTCCCCGCACCCCAATGAGCAGGCACCTTGACTGCAACATTCTTACAGTCTAATAAATACATGTAATGTATCCTAATTTGGTTGTGTTTACGACGGTCTTTGGTAACATTAGAATATGAAAACAAATGTATTTCAAAGAATACAATAGCATTTTCTTTAGTTTATGTTACTGTAGGCGATCTGCTGCACTGTGTTCGCATGTGAAGCGCAAACGAACAGCGGTAATTCTTGATTTTTTTTAATCTTGAAATAGAGCTCATTGTCTTCAATTTTGCGACCTTGGGATTGATCTTTAGATGGTTCTTATAATTGATATTTAGATGGTTATTATGTCTGTGAAGTTTGAAAAAGCAAACTTTAAGTGAAAACAAATGAAAAACTACAGTAAATCCATTTCAACTTGGCGCTATAAGGTTCTGTCTGCAATCCGATCACAAGCCTGAACAAATACAAAACGGTCCAATCAGAGCAAGTCTTTGCCATCTCCCTCTTAGTATGGTCTAGGCTAGTCTAGCCAGAAATATTGGCACACAAGCAAAAAATCAACACAGTCAGAAATCTCAGAGGAAATGATGATGTCACGTCGTTGTTTAGTGAGTGATGAAAGTCATTTCTCTGACGATCATAATACATTTGTCAACGTATTTGAGGATGTGTTGGTGAAATAGTGTGATTTTATCATTTATGTCTAATTCAGAAGTGTCAGATAGAACTGTATGGATCAACCCAGATTAACATGTCAGAACCATAAGGCTATATCTGTGAATGCACCCCCCTAAAAAAAACGTATTGACAGATAGATGGATATCTAAAAGGACAGAACCTTACTAGGTTATGAAATAAGAAGTCACTATGAAACAGATTTGGGATGTACAAACGTAGCTGCTCAATATCTCAAAGCTATGCTTAGCGCAGATAGAACCTAAGAGTTACAAGATAACGATTTGCCAAAGGTACATTTTTTTTTAGAAACGTTCAGATACTATATAGAAATCAAAACGTTTTTTCCTGCATGTGAATGATGTCCTTTTAAAGATTATGTTTGTGATATCGAAATTCTAACAGCATCTGTGTGTTAAATAGACTCACTTAGGAAATGTCAAGGACTTCATCGGTGCTTCGTGTTAATCACAGTGATTGTTTGTGGGCCAACATTAGCTAGTTAGTGTTCTGCTCTTTTAACTGCAAAACCCTGAAAGTGGAGCTCAATTGGGATCAGATGTTTCACAATGCCAGTGTAGCAGCTCATCTAAGAAGGTAGGACGTCAGTGTAGCACATCAGTGAAGCTACCACGTCGTTGACCCTGAGAACCTGAAGTAGGGTGCCACTGGGGTTAAAAGAACTACCAACAACAATCGGGATGGAAACTACTTTGGGACATATTGTGTATATGTACTTTTCAAAGTGTACCAGAGCCACTAACAGTTTTGGTAGACCACTGGCTACCATGCTGCTTTTTGGATACCAAGCATTGCTGTGGATGAATGTTCAAGTCCCAGGCTTGAGCCCCAGTAGATCCCCCACCACACAAACCAAAGCTGATAAAGTCCCACCAGACAAACCAACCCTCTTTCTCTCTTCATGTCCTAGCAGGGCCCTGATCAGATCCCCACTGCCCCTCTAGACCTCCTGGACCCCCAGCCCTCCTCCTCGTATCTTAGAGTTGAGGCCTGATCCTGTCTGATCTACCCACAGCCCAGCCCTGTATCTGTCATAGAGAGCCGAGACCCACAGCCCTGCACTCAGCCCTTTGACTGTAGAAGACTGGATCAGGACAGACATTTGTATTCTAAGAAAAACACAAATTGACAGGCCTGGTCCTCAGGGTTGGCTTTATGGATTCTGTCTGCTGCTCCTCTCCCCTCTGTGCTGAGCCATGCTCCGTCATGCGAGACCAACCTCTGGAAGCAGGATAAATACAAGAATCCCTTAAAGTGATTCAGGAATAAGCGTGTCCCAAATAGCACCCTATCGCCTATATAGTGCACTACTTTGGACCAGAGCCCTATGAGCTCTGGTCCAAAGAAGTGTGCTTTATAGGGAATAGGGTGCTATTTGGGATGCGTGCATGGTCTGTCTGTGGTATAAGTTTCCTGGAAAATAGAAAACAAACTCCAGGCCTCAGATATACGATGCATCAGGATAGGAAAATAACCCGGCATCTTCCATTTGAAACGCTGTGTCATTTTACACCTGTGTGTAATATCTGCGATAGCTGAGAGAGAGCGGGATATCAATTCCTAATCTCTCTATGCTGTTTGGGGTGACGTATCTCAGCCCCTGCTTGCTTGCATGCCGGCTGCTGATTCCAACAAATAGATTTCCACTGCCTCACGCCTCAAACTGCATGACCCGAGGTGCTTGGAGTCAAGGATGCTCCCATTCTGATGAAAAATGGTGTGTGCACGTACAGTGTGTGTGTGTTTATGTGTGTGTGCATGTTGTGCTCGAGCTGTTGAAACAGCAGCAGCAGCTATTGATGCCATCATCACCGACAACGACAACAGAGTTTTTGTTCCCAACTGAAGGGAAATAACTTTGGTATTTTGTATTTTATCAGGATCCCCGTTAGCTGTCGCAAAAGCAGCAGCTACTCTTCCTGGGGTCCAGACAAAACATGAAACATGACATAACACAGAACATTAACAGACAAGAACAGCTCAAGGACAGAACTACATCAATTTAAAAAAGGCACATATCAATACATACCCACAAACTATCTAGCTCAAATAGGGAAGAGGCGCTGTGCCGCGAGGTGTTGCTTCATCTGTTCTTTGTTCATTTGATCAATACGAGATGGAACGGAGTTCAATGCAATAATGGCTCTATATATTACTGTACACGTTATTGAATATCTTCTGGATTTGGGGACTGTGAAAAGACCCCTGGTGACATGTCCGGTGGGGTAAGTGTGTGGGTCAGAGCTGTGTGTATGTTGACTATGTAAACAATTTGGGATTTTCAACACATTAATGTTTCTGATAAAAAGAAGAAGTGATGCAGTCGGTCTCTCCGCAACTCTTACCTAATGATGCATGGCTTAAACTGTCACTGTTTCTGTTTTTTGATGAGCCTCGGGATCTGTATTCAAAAAGTTTCTCAGAGTAAGTTTGCAGATCTAAGAGCAGGACCCCCCCCTTCTTAATAGTTGTATTATTATAATTACAAGGCAAAGCTGATCCTATCAGCACTACTACTCTAAGACTGAATACAAGCCTTGCTCTCTTGTTTTAAGATGTGTGGTTAGATGACCTTGGACCTATAAACACTACATGACCAAAAGTATGTAGACACCTGCTCGTCGAACATCTCATTCCAAAATCATGAGCATTGATATGGAGTTGGTCCCCCTTTGCTGCTGTAACAGCCTCCACTCTTCTGGGAAGGCTTTCCACTAGATGTTGGAACATTGCTGCGTTGACTTGCTTCCATTCAGCAACAAGAGCATTAGTGAGGTTGGGTACTGATGTTGGGAGATTAGGGTTGGCTGGCAATCAGAGTTCCAATTCAAAAGGTGTTCGATGGGGTTAAGGTCAGGGCTCTGTGCGGGCCAGTCAAGTTCTTCCACACCGATCTCGATAAACCATTTCTGTATGGACCTCGCTTTGTGAGCAGGGGCATTGTCATGCTGAAACAGGAAAGGGCCTTCCCCAAACTGGCAGAAGTTTAAAGCACAGAATGGTCTAGAATGTCATTGTATGCTGTAGCATTAAGATTTCCCTTCACTGGAACTGAGGGGCCTATCCCGAACCATGAAAAACAGACCCAGATGGTTATTCCTCCTCACCCAAACTTTACAGTTGGCAGGGGTATGCATTAGGGCAGGTAGCGTTCTCCTGGCATCCGCCAAACCCAGATTCGTCCATCGGACTGCCAGATGGTGAAGCGTGATTGATGGAGAACGCGTTTCTGGATTGATGAAGAATTGCTCCAGAGTCCAATGGCGACGAGCTTTACACCACTCCAGCCGACGCATGGCATTTTGAAGGGGTGTCCACCTACTTTTGTATATATAGTGTATCTATCCTCAAGAGTAGCAATCATTAGAGAACACCGACTGTTGCTTGCCGACTTGACGTTAAGATGCATATTTAAAGCTTTTCTATATTTTGGATTTGTCCTCAGGGTTTCAGGTATCCGTTGCATGGATGACCTTTTCTCCTGTCATTCCTCATTTCCACGGACATGATAAAACAATCATCTACGCATGTGGAATAGCTTCAAACAAGATCACATTTACAAGTCTTCATACGATCTGACAGTTTTGATTAGAAATTCCACCCTACCTGTGTCACGCACAAGGTATCAACTACAGCAGATACCTTCAAGTCATTCCCCTTGCATAGCATCACCGACACATGCGGAATAGCTTCAAACAGTATCACATTTACAAGTCTTCAAATTCGGACTGTTATGATTAGACTAACTTACCTGCGTCAGACACCCGCTTATCAACCTCAGCTATTATATTTCCCGGTGTTAGAATGTCAAACAACAACCTAGCTACCTGCCAAAACACCTCAGCTGAGGCCTTCTCCTGTGCTGCCTGCCTGTCAGCTACTCTGGAACAGGGGCTGTGTGTTGGTTTGTCTCCGCTACAAAGTAAAAATCCATTATGTATGTGCAACCGAAGAGCTCTACTCACTCTGTAACTCAGCGCTGTCATGCTGTCAAGTTGTCATTCAGTCAGCCAGCGTAGAAGTTGGTGACTAGTCGGTGTCGACCTTTATTAGTTTAGAGCGCAGATGCACTGGAGATAATGAGTAAATATCAAATAAAGAGGACAGTCTTCATTCATTAATGATGTATCCTGTCTGCGTCTCTATAATGTCTGTGTGTTAACTCCTATGAAACGGATGTGTGTGACTGATGGTAATCAAAGAGAGCACACTGTCAATACAACAGAGCAAAGATAAACTGTTTGTCGTCATCACACACATGGTACAGTGGGCCAAATTGAATTACCAGATGAACATTTTACTGATAACTCTCCCGGCTTGTCTTGTATATTATGGTCAATTAGATAGTAGGTTATTTATCAAGCAGTCAGGATGGCAACTGTTGATATGTGCGTTTTATCCACTTTCAAATCCCTTTTATTGGCTTTTCATTCATGTCCGATGATTCAAGGAAATGAAACCTAATTGGAGTAATACTCTACACAATTTCTTAGTTAGAAATCACCATACAGGCTTACGTGAATGTACTGTACCATACGGTATCATATATGTTGATATTTACAATATGTTTCACAGTTTTTTTTACTGCTATATAAAAAAAAAACTACTAGTGTCCCCCCAGGACAGGTTAGTGTGGAGGTAGTGACAGGTGGGCTGTTTGCTGTCACCAGTAGAAGTCTCCAGGTGTTTTTCTATCCTAACCTTCCTGACTGTAGGTGGACAGGTGACAGAAAGACGCTGCTCCTCGCTCACTACTTGCACTTCTGAGTGGCACTGCTGCCGTGGTGTGTGTATGTGCGTGCGTGCGTGCGTGCATGCATGCATGCTTGCTTGCCCACATCTGTACTCTTGTCTCTATCTGCTGTGTGTGGGAGACTGGACAAGCTGAGGTGGCTGAGGGGATGGGGACCATCACCATGCTGGAGAGAGAGCTGATAGTCATGGACTGTGACAGGCTGGTGAGGGCCTGCTGCTGCTGGTGGTAGAGGGAATACAGTGAATTTAATCATGGGCATCTCCACCGTCCCATACCCCATTGAGACTTCCCAGCTTGTGTCTCAAATGGCACACACAGGGCTCTGGTCAAAAGTAGTGCACAATGTAGGGAATAGGGTGTCATTTGGGGCACAGCCCCAGTGATTTTCGATGGCTGGTTCCAGTCTCCACAGAGCTGTGACTCTTTGACTAAGACCTTGCCGTTGTCTGTCACGGATGTACCGGTATGTGACTGTTAGTGATGGATCATCCCATTAACCAGACTCCCCAGTGCTCAGCTGTAATACCATGCCTTAATAAGTGGAAGTGGCCAATCAGCCTGCATCGTGGTGGATGGAGGCTATGTGCTGTGTTGGGTTGTCATCTAACTGCCTGCGTGAGTGGGGGACAAGATGTATTCTCAGTTTTGCGGGCAAGATGTCCTTGTCCCGTTTGACAAAGATGTTCATGCAAGTAATCATCACTCACATCATGCCTGTCGAGAAACATGCATTGTTTAATACGAATTTCCTGTAAACATCCACTTTACCCTACCTATGCATGTCACTACACAGACATAATATTACCCCATTTACACACGAATAATGTGTCTATACAATGAATGTCTCCTACGCACCTGGAACAGAAACTATTCAGTAGTAAGGACCTTTAAAAGAGCACAGACGGCCTCTTATCATTTATACATTGAACCAGTCATACATGTTCTGTATAGCATGAGTCATAGGCATAGTCTGTGCATGAGTGCATGCATGCTTGCTTGCCCACATCTGTACTCATGTCTCTATCTGCTGTGTGTGGGAGACTGGACAAGCTGAGGTGGCTGGGGGGATGGGGACCATCACCATGCTGGAGAGAGAGCTGATAGTCATGGACTGTGACAGGCTGGTGAGAGGGTGCAGCACTCCTGAGGTGCTGCACCCTCGACAACTACTGTGATTATTATTATTTGACCATGCTGGTCATTTATGAACATTTGAACATCTTGGCCAAGTTCTGTTATAATCTCCACCAAGCACAGCCAGAAGAGGACCAGAGTGGCCACCCCTCATAGCCTGGTTCCTCTCTAGGTTTCTTCCTAGGTTTTGGCCTTTCTAGGGAGTTTTTCCTAGCCACCGTGCTTCTACACCTGCATTGCTTGCTGTTTGGGGTTTTAGGCTGGGTTTCTGTACAGCACTTTGAGATATCAGCTGATATCTGTACGAAGGGCTATATAAATACATTTGATTTGATTTGTGTGTGTGTGTATGTTTTGATTTGATTTCTACTGACACTGAAAAACACCAAAAGAAAGTTGCCCAGGGTTCCTGCTCATCTGCTTGAACGTGCCTTAGGCATGCTGCAAGGAGTCATGAGGACTGCAGGTGTGGCCAGGGCAATAAATTGCAATGTCCGTACTGTGAGACGCCTAAGACAGCGCTACATGGAGACAGGGCGGACAACTGATCGTCCTCGCAGTGGCAGACCACGTGTAACAACACCTGCACAGGATCGGCACATCCGAACATCACACCTCGGGACAGGTACAGGATGGCAACAACAACTGCCCGAGTTACACCAGGAACGCACAATCCCTCCATCAGTGCTCAGACTGTCCGCAATAGGCTGAGAGAGGCTGGACTGAGTGCTTGTAGGCCTGTAGTAAGGCAGGTCCTCAACATACATCACCGGCAACAACGTCGCCTATGGGCACAAACCCACCGTTGCTGGACCAGACAGGACTGGCAAAAAGTGCTCTTCATTGACGAGCTGCGGTTTTGTCTCACCAGCGGTGACGGTCGGATTCACGTTTTTTGTTGAAGGAATGAGCGTTACACCGAGGCCTGTACTCTGGAGCGGGATCGATTTGGAGATGGAGGGTACGTCATGGTCTGGGGCGGTGTGTCACAGCATCATTGGACTGAGCTTGTTGTCATTGCAAGCAATCTCAGCGCTGTGCGTTACAGGGAAGACATCCTCCTCCCTCACGTGGTACCCTTCCTGCAGGCTCATCTCTCCAGCATGACAATGCCACCAGCCATCTGCTCGTTCTGTGCATGATTTCCTGCAAGACAGGAATGTCAGTGTTCTGCCATGGCCAGCGAAGAGCCCGGATCTCAATCCCATTGAGCACGTCTGGGATCTGTTGGATCGGAGGGTGAGGGCTAGGGTCATTCCCCCCAGAAATGTCTGGGAACTTGCAGGTGCCTTGGTGGAAGTCTGGGGTAACATCTCACAGAAAGAACTGTCAAATCTGGTGCAGTCCATGAGGAGGAGATGCACTGCAGTACTTAATGCAGCTGCTTGCACACCAGATACTGACTGTTACTTTGATTTTG
The DNA here is from genome assembly GCF_029448725.1 of Salvelinus fontinalis. NCBI lineage: Eukaryota > Metazoa > Chordata > Actinopteri > Salmoniformes > Salmonidae > Salvelinus > Salvelinus fontinalis. Next base: position 20,620,803 of record NC_074703.1, on the reverse strand, counting down.
ACCCACCCCCCTTTTTTCAGGGACACAGTATTCCATTTCAGTTAGTCACGTGCTTGTGGAACTGGTTCAGTTTATGTCTTGTTGAATCTTGTTGTGTTCATACAAATATTTACACATTTTAAGTTTGCTGAAAACAAATGCAGTTGACAGTGAGAGGATATTTCTTTTTTTGCTGAGTTTATATAATAGGCGGTGTCAGAGGAAAGTCCAAAAATGTGTCAGTAACTCCAGTCACCCAAGTCATAGGCTGTTTTTTTTGCTACCGCACATAATACGGTACCGGAGCGCCAAGTTTAGGACCAAAAGGCTCCTTAACAGCTTTTACCCCCAAAACACAAGACTGCTGTCACGTTCTGACCATAGCTCTTCTGTTTTTTACTTATTTTAGTGTTGGTCAAGACGTGAGCTGGGTGGGCATTCTATGTTGTGTGTCTAGTTTGTCCATTTCTATGTATGCCTGATATGGTTCTCAATCAGAAGCAGGTGTTTGTCATTGTCTCTGATTGGGAACCATATTTAGGTGGCTTGTTTTGTGTTGGGGTTTGTGGGTGGTTGTTTCCTGTCTTTGTGTTCTGCCCCAGATAGGACTGTTTTCGGTTTTCACATTTATTGTTTTGCTGCTTGTAGTGTTCACGTTATTATCTTTATTAAATCATGTTGAACACTAGCCGCGCTGCGTTTTGGTCCTCTCCTTCATCCCAGGAAGAAAGCCGTTACAGAACCACCCACCATACTCGGACCAAGCAGCGTGGTAAGGGGAAGCAGCGGCAGCAGCGGCAGCAGCAGGAGCAAGCAAGGCAGAGCGGCTGGAAGCCCGAGAGGCTCCCAAGAAATTTTCTTGGGGGGGGAACACGGGGTGTAGAGCTGGGTCAAGTAGGAGACTTGAGCCAGTTCCCCGTGTTTACCATAAGGAGCAGTTGACGAAATTGAGGTACGAGTCGGAGAATGTGGAGGAGTTATTGGACAGATTGGAGGAAAGTGAAAGGATGGGAGATTATGAGACATTCGATGAGTTGTTGGTAGACTTGGAGGAGAGCGAAGAGAGAGAGCTGTTGGTTTGGCGTAGTATACACGGCACTCGCCCTAAAGGTGTGTGATTACCGTGGAGAGCGGGAGTACGGGTAGACACCGTGTTATGCGGAAGAGCGCATGGTGTCTGCTGTACGTGTGCATAGCCCGGTTCGGTACATCCCAGCTCCACGTATCGGCCGGGCTAGAGTGGGCATCGAGCCAGGTGCCATGAAGCTGGCTCAACGCAGCTGGTCTCCAGTGCGTCTCCTCCGGCCGGTGTACATGGCACCAGCCTTACGCATGGTGTCCCCGGTTCGCCAGCACAGTCCAGTGCGGGTTATTCCACCTCCCCGCATTGGCCTGGCTACGGGGAGCATTCAACCAGGTAAGGTTGGGCAGGCTCGGTGCTCAAGAGCTCCAGTACGCCTTCACGGTCCGGTCTATCCGGTGCCACCTCCTCGCCCCAGCCCAGTACCACCAGTGCCAACACCACGCACCAGGCTTCCAGTGCGTCTCCAGAGCCCTGTTCCTTCTCCACGCACTCTCCCTGAGGTGCGTGTCCTTAGCCCGGTACCACCAGTTTCGGCACCATGCACCAGGCCTACTGTGCACCTCAGCAGGTCAGAGTCGGCCGTCTGCTCAGCGCCGTCTGAGCCGCCCGTCTGCCCAGTGCCATCTGAGCCGCCCGTCTGTCCAGCTCCATCTGAGCCGCCCGTCTGTCCTGAGCCGATAGAGCCGTCCGCCAGTCAGGAGCCACCAGAGCCGTCCGCCAGTCAGGAGCCGCCAGAGCCGCCCGCCAGTCAGGAGCCAGAGCCGCCCGCCAGTCAGGAGCTGCCAGAGCTGCCTTCCAGTCATGAGCTGCCCTCCAGTCATGAGCTGCCCTCCAGTCATGAGCTGCCTTCCAGTCAGGAGCTGCCCTCCAGTCAGGAGCTGCCATTAGTCCGGAGCTACTTCTCAGTCCTGAGTTACCTCTCAGTCCTGAGCTACTTCTCAGTCATGAACTACCTCCCAGTTATGAGCTGTCCCTCAGTCATGAGCTGTCCCTCAGTTCGGAGCTGTCCCTCAGTCTGGAGGAGTTCCCTCAGTCCAGAGGCGCTCCTCAGTCTGGTGGGGCCCTTTGTGAAGGTTCCTAGGCCAAGGTCGGCGGCGAGGTTAGCCACTCAAAGGACGCTAAGGAGGGGGACAAAGACAATGGTGGAGTGGGGTCCTCGTCCAGCGCCAGAGCCGCCACCGCGGACAGATGCCCACCCAGACCCTCCCCTATAGGTTTAGGTTGTGCGTTCGGAGTCCGCACCTCAGGAGGGGGGTACTGTCACGTTCTGACCATAGTTCTTGTGTGTTTTACTTGTTTTAGTGTTGGTCAGGACGTGAGCTGGGTGGGCATTCTATGTTGTGTGTCTAGTTTGTCCATTTCTATGTATGCCTGATATGGTTCTCAATCAGAGGCAGGTGTTTGTCATTGTCTCTGATTGGGAACCATATTTAGGTGGCTTGTTTTGTGTTGGGGTTTGTGGGTGGTTGTTTCCTGTCTTTGTGTTCTGCACCAGATAGGACTGTTTTCGGTTTTCACATTTATTGTTTTGTTGCTTGTAGTGTTCACGTTATTATCTTTATTAAATCATGTTGAACACTAGCCGCGCTGCGTTTTGGTCCTCTCCTTCATCCCAGGAGGAAAGCCGTTACAACTGCAGAACAATTAATCAAACGGCCGCCGGACTATTTACATCGACACCCCCTTCCCCTCCATTTGTTTTGTACACTGCTGCTACTCGCTGTTTTTTATCTATGCATAGTCACTTCACCTCTACCTTCACCTCTACCACCTCTATGTACAAATTACCTCAACTAAGCTGTATCCCTGCACACTGACTTGGTACCGGTACCCCCTGTATATAGCCTCGTTAATGTTATTCTTATTGTGTTACTTTTTATAATTTTTTACTCTTGCTTATTTAGTAAATATTTTCTTAACTCTTGTTGATCTTCACTGCTGGTTAAGCGCTTGTAAGTAAGCATTTCATGGGAAGGTCTACCCTTGTTGTATTAGGCGCATGTGACAAATAAAGTTTGATTTGATATGAACAGTTGATGTTGAGATGTGCTTGTTACTCGAACTCTGTGAAGCATTTATTTGGGCTACAATTTCTGAGGCTGGTAACTCTAATGAACTTATCATCTGCAGCAGAGGAAACTCTGGGTCTTCCTTTCCTGTGGCGGTCCTCATGAGAGCCAGTTTCATCATAGGGCTTGATGGTTTCTCCGTATTGACTGACCTTCATGTCTTAGAGTAATGATGGACTATCTTTACTCTTTGCTTATTTGAGCTGTCCATAATATGGACTTGGTCTTTTACCAAATAGGGCTATCTACTGTATACCACCGCTACCTTGTCACAACACAACTGATTGAGCCCTGGGACCATGCTTCAGGACTACCTGGCCTGATAACTCCTTGCTGTCCCCAGTACACCTGGTCGTGCTGCTGCTCCAGTTTCAACTGTTCTGCCTGCGGCTATGGAACCCTGACCTGCTCACCGGACGTGCTACCTTGTCCCGGACCTGCTGTTTTCAACTCTCTCTCTACCACACCTGTTGTCTCTAACTGAATGCTCGGCTATGAAAAGCCAACTGACATTTACTCCTGTGGGACTGACCTGTTGCACCCTCTACAACCACTGTTATTATTATTATTATTTGAGCCTGCTGGTCATCTATGAATGTTTGAACATCTTGGCCATGTACTGTAATAATCTCCACCCGGCACAGTCAGAAGACGACTGGCCACACCTCAGAGCCTGGTTCCTCTCTAGGTTTCTTCCTAGGTTCCTGCCTTCATAAGGAGTATTTCCTAGCCACCGAGGTTTAAGCTGGATTTCTGTATAACACTTTGTGACATTGGCTGATCTAAAAAGGGCTTTAAAAATACATTTGACTGATTGATTGATGAATTGACTCAACATATATTTAGATTTGTTTAAAAAAATGTTTGGTTACTACATGATTCCATATGTGTTATTTCATTGTTTTGATGTCTTCACTATTATTCTACAGTGTAGAAAATAGTACAAATAAAGAAAAACACTGGAATGAGTAGGTGTGTCCAAACTTTTGACTGGTACTGTATATGTAAAAATGAACAATTGCAAAGCATGCTGAAACAAGGCCAATAATAATACCCAGTCTGCTTAGCAGTTTATTTAGGTATGTTTATTTTCTTATATACATTTACATTTTGGTCATTTTACAGACAGTCTTATCCAGAGAGACGTACAGTCAGTCCATTCAACTAAGATACATAAACAACAGAAACAGTACACCAAACATTAGGAACCCTACAGGCGTCGAAAGCGTTCCACAGGGATGCTGGCCCATGTTGACTCCAATGCTTCCAACAGTTGTGTCAAGTTTGCTGGATGTCCTTTGGGGTGACTGTTCTTGATACACACGGGAAACTGTTGAGCGTGAACAACCCAGCAGCATTACAGTTCTTCACACACTCAAACCGGTGTGCCTGGCATCTATGTAATGGAAAAAGCAGGTATTTTCCCATCCACACACACACACGGACACACACACACATGCACACACAATGAACCTTCACCTTCGTGAGCCCTCTGAGTGGGTTAGAGAGACATGGCCAAAACCTGAGGAGCGTGAGGCTGAATATATGAAATTACAGCCGGTTTAACCGGTCTAGGATGAGGGTTTCGCTAGCGGCACTCCCCCCCCACCCCAAATGAAAAACCAGTGCCGCGAAATTAAAAATTTTTTTTTTTTTTTAAATATTTAACTTTCACACATTAAAGTCCAATACAGCTAATGAAAGACACAGATCTTGTGAATCCAGCCAACATGTCCGATTTTTAAAATGTTTTACAGGGAAGACACAATATGTAAAGATGTACATCTATTACCTAAAAATACATTAGCATAATCCACCATCTTTTATTTGTCCACCAACACCAGTAGCTATCACCAATTCGGCTAAACTAAGATATTTATAGCCCCTAACCAAGAAAAAAACTCATCAGATGACAGTCTGATAACATATTTATGGTATGGGATAGGTTTTGTTAGAAAAAAGTGCATATTTCAGGTAGATGGCATAGGTTACAATTGCACCCACCGTCACAAATGGACTAGAAAAACTACATAGAGCAACGTGTTTACCTACTTACTAATCATCAAACATTTCGTAAAAATACACAGCATACACTAATCGAAAGACACAGATCCTGTGAATACAGACAATATTTCAGATTTTCTAAGTGTCTTACAGCGAAAACACAATAAATCGTTATATTAGCATAGCACATAGCACATAGCAGCCCAGCATTGATTCTAGCCAAAGTGAGCAATAACGTCAACATCGCCAAAATATATTAATTTTTTCACTAACCTTCTCAGAATTCTTCAGATGACACTCCTGTAACATCATATTACACAATCCATATAGAGTTTGATCGAAAATGTTTATATTTAGCCACCAAAATCATGGTTAGACAATGTGAAATGTAGCCCAGCTGGTGAGAAAATGTCCGTGCGCCATATTAGACAGTGATCTACTCTTATACATAAATACTCATAAACGTGACTAAAAAATATAGGGTGGACAGGGATTGATAGACAATTTAATTCTTAATACAATCGCGGAATTACATTTTTTAAATTATCCTTACTTTTCAATACAGTTTGCACCAAGCGAAGCTACGTCAAAAAACATGGCGTCCTAAGCCACTAACATTTTTCGACAGAAACACGATTTATCATAATAAAAATGTCCTACTTTGAGCTGTTCTTCCATCAGTATCTTGGGCAAAGGATCCTTTCTTGGGTCTAATCGTCTTTTGGTGGAAAGCTGTCCTCTTGCCATGTGGAAATGCCAACTGCGTTCGGGATGAACTGGAAGCGTGCCCAGCAATTCACAGCGTTTCAGAAATAAATGTCCCAAAATCGCACTAAACGGATATAAATTGCTATAAAACGCTTTAAATTAACTACCTTATGATGTTTTTAACTCCCATAACGAGTAGAAACATGACCAGAGTAATATTACTCCCTCCACTAATGCTTGGAACAAGTGCGGGTCGATGTCCTCCAGGCGCATTACGCAGCAAGAAAAGAGGTCCTAGCTACAGGGTTTTTTAATTTGTAGTGCCTGTGAACGCGCAATCGACCCCATTCAAATCGTCATCACGTAAAGGCATCCAGGGGAAGACGTAAGCAGTGTCCGTATACTCATAGCAATAACTGCGGCCTTTTAACTGACTCCAGATCAGGGGCCAAAATTTCTGAAATCTGACTCCATGTCAGGGAAATTGCTGTAGAATGACTTCTGTTCTACTTAGAGACAAAATTTCAACTCCTATAGAAACTATAGACTGTTTTCTATCCAATAATAATAATAATATGCATATTGTACGATCAAGAATTTTGTGGGAAGCCGTTTCAAAAATTACACGATTAGCATAAATAGTGACAACAGCGCTCCCATCCTCAACAGGTTATTAACACAGGTAGACAAGGAAATAAAGAATCAGCCACTCAGTCTCTGGTCCAGTACACAGAATGGAGACTCACGACCAAATGGCCAATCCCTTTGGCCTTCCAACTACAATTAAAGTCTACGGAGAATAGGTAGCACACAGGACAGCTCACAATAAATATAAAAGCTACAGTCTGCCATATCGCAGCAATCTAATTATTTATTCTACAGCATTTACCCCAAAATGCATAGACTACAGTGTAATTAAGGCCAATGTGTTTTGCCCGACTCATGCAAGCTGTCAAGGAAAGATTCTGTCCCCTAGCAGTTTTACCTTGACATGTCACGTAAACCCCAGGGCCCTAAACGTTAGTACGCATCCCTGCAACACAGAGCAGATAAACACACACACACACTATCCAGGCCATGCAGATCAATCTCCATCCTAACCCCAGGATTCAGTACTAACCACATTAGTCTACACCAGAGCACAGTGGTATGTTTGTGATTAAGGCAGTCTGATAGTCTGACTATTGGTTTACTGGGAGGAGAGAGGAGAGGTACACATGAATGAGAGACTGCATGGCGCTGGGAAAATGTCACTGTGTGTCTGCTCTGCTTTGCCCTTTTATTGGGGTCTGGCTATGTGTGCCAAATCAGACCTGGGTCTGTACCAGCTATAGAGGTGTGTGTGTGTGTGTGTGTGTGTGTGTGTGTGTGTGTGTGTGTGTGTGTGCAGCATCTGTTATCCTCTGCTTTACTGTGCAGAAACTGTACAGATAGCACAGGGGTTCACCTTTCTTTCAGCTAAAGATAAGTATAGCCTTCCCCCAGAATCGAGTGAGCGCGAGAGAGAGTGAGAGATGGAGAGTGTGAGAGAGAGAGAGAGCGGACAACCTTAAATGATCTGAGCCCGAAGGCAGAGCTCCATAATGAAAGCATTAAGCTAACTCTTATTTTCTAGACAGTGTTAACAGATAATTCCACCCTCCTTGAGAGCTGTACCTGAGCCTCTCTCGCTCGCTCAATACTTTTTTAATTCAATAGTTGTTCGATATCCTCCTGGCGTCATTCCTCATTTCCCTTCAACCTGTAATAAAGAAGATAGGAAGAGACTGGGCCTACCGGCTGTCTCAGTCGATTGGAAGGGGGAGGGGTGTCTTCCCCCTTAATTTTTTTATACTGAGCTCTATTCTTCTTTATGGGCTGCTGAGGCAGCTGAGGTAGACCATTATGCTAAATCGTGTCCTAGATGTTGACAAGTAAGGCTTCTCACTCAATGAGATCGACCCTTCACCTTGCAAGACAAAGTTATACTGTTGCAACCTGTCAACATTTTTCTGAAAAGCCCAATTCCCCTTTCAAACCACTGGAGAAAACCCCGGACAATGATCTCAAACTCTATTTTTAATCCCTTGCTGATCAGGATACTCTCGGGTATGTTGTGGTGAACAGTCATTAAAATGGGCTCCCGAGTGGCGCAGATGTCTAAGTGCATCTCAGCGCTAGAGGCGTCACTACAGACACCCTGGTCCGAATCCAGGCTGTATCACAACCAGCCGTGATTGGGAGTCCCATAGGGTGGCACGCAATTGGCCCACCGTCTGGCGGGTTTGGCGGGTGTAGGCTGTCATTGTAAATAATAATTTGTTAGTATTAACTGATTTTCCTAGTTAAATAAAGGTTAAACAAATAAATAAAAAAGTAAAATTCCTTTATGGGGATATGGTCAAATTAAGTTTGTAGTGTGACTACCACTGGATGGCTGTGAATGTACTGTCATAACTGCTAACTATTTTTGGTGCTTAAAGTACTCTCAAATCGTTGGCTGATGTCGACAGCAGATGGTCGTTATATTCCTAATATAGCCAACATAGCTAAGATACATTGGAGAAAACACATCATTTTAACTATGGCTACCTAGCTAACTGGCATTTGAAATGTTTTCAATGAGAGCTATATTGCCTTGTAAAAGTATTCATCCCCCTTGGCGTTTTTCCTATTTTGTTGCATTACAACCTGTAATTAAATAGATTTTTTATTTGGATTTCTTGTAATTGACATACACAAAATAGTCCGAAATAGTGAAGTGAAATTTAAAAAATAAATTGTTTCAAAAAATTATATAAAATATAATCCTGAAAAGGGGTGCGGCCTCTAGCTCACCCAGCTGCTCTTTATGGCGCACACCTGTCACCATCGTTATGCGCACCTGCGCATCATCAGACTCACCTGGACTCCATCATCTCACTGATTACCTTCCCTATATATGTCACTCTCTTTGGTTCCTTCCCCAGGCATTATTGTTTCTGTTTCAGTTTCATGTCTGTGTGCTGTTAGTGTTTCTTGTTTTATATTATGTTCCGTTTATTTTATTAAAACACTCACTCTATGAACTTGCTTCACGACTCTCAGCGCACATCATTACACAATAACGCCTCACCAAAGGGAAGCATCAGGGAGTTTGTTTTTTCTCCCCTACCTCCCCCGGCTCGCCAGGCTCTCCCCAAACATATGCAAGAAGGTATTCTGGTCAGGTGAGACAGAAATTGAGCTTTTTGGCATCAAGGAAAAGGCTATGTCTGGCTCAAACCAAACACCTCCCATCACCCCGAGAATACCATCCCCACAGTGAAGCATGGTGGTGGCAGCATCATGCTGTGGGTATGTTTTTCATTGGCAGGGACTGGGAAACTGGTCAGAATTCAAGGAATGGTGCGGATGGTGCTAAATACAGGGAAATTCTTGAGGGAACCATGTTTCCTTCTTCCAGAGATTTGAGACTGGGACGGAGGTTCACCTTCCAGCAGGACAATGACTCTAAGCATACTGCTAAAGCAACACTCGAGTGGTTTAAGGGGAAACATTTAAATGTCTTGGAATGGCCTAGTCAAAGCCCAGACCTGATTCCAATTGAGAATCTGTGGTATGACTTAAAGATTGCTGTACACTAGCGGAACCCATCCAACTTGAAGGAGCTGGAGAAGTTTTTCCTTGAAGAATGGGCAAAATACCCAGTGGCTAGATGTGCCAAGCTTATAGAGACATACCTCAAGAGACTTGCACCTGTAACTGCTGCAAAAGGTGGATCTACAAAGTATTGACTTTGGGGGGGTGAACAGTTATGCACGCTCAAGTTTTTTGTCTTATTTCTTGTTTGTTTCACAATAAAATATATTCTGCATCTTCAAAGCGGTAGGCATGTTGTGTAAATCAAATTATATAAAAATACATTTTAATTACAGGTTGTAAGGCAACAAAATAGTAAAAATGCCACGGTGGGTGAATACTTTCGCAAGCCACTGTAGCTGTAACGATCTGAGTGTCGGGAGGTGCGAAGTCAGACGCAGGAACAGCAGAGCTTCAATATGTTGAGTCTTTTAACCTGTTGAGGCTGGGGGCGCTGTTGTCACTATTCATGGTAATCGTGTAATTTTTGAAACGGCTTCCTACAAAATTCTTGATCGTACAATATGCATATTATTATTATTATTGGATAGAAAACAGTCTATAGTTTCTACAGGAGTTGAAATGTTGTCTCTAAGTGGAACAGAACCCATTCTACAGCAATTTCCCTGACATGGAGTCAGATTTCAGAAATTTTGGCCACTGTTCTGGAGTCAGTTTTAAAGCCAATGTTATTCCTATGAGTATACAGACACTGCTTACGTCTTCCCCTGGATGCCTTTACGTGATGACGATTTGAATGGGGTCGATTGCGCGTTCACAGGTACTATAAATTAAAAAACCCTGTAGCTAGTCACTCTTTTGGAGCTGCGTCATGCGCCTGGAGGACACCGACCCGCACCTGTTCCAAGCATTAGTGTTGGGAGTAATCTTTCTCCGGTCATGTTAAGACTCGTTATAGGAGTTAAAAACATCATAAGGTAGTTAATTTAAAGCGTTTTATAGCAATTTATATCCGTTCAGTGCGATTTTGGGACATTTATTTCTGAAACGCTGTGAATCGCTGGGCACGCTTCCAGTTCATGCTGAACGCAGTTGGCATTTCCACATGGCAAGAGGACAGCTTTCCACCAAAAGACGATTAGACCCAAGAAAGGATCCTTTGCCCAAGATACTGATGGAAGAACAGCTCAAAGTAGGACATTTTTATTATGATAAATCGTGTTTCTGTCGAAAAATGTTAGTGGCTTAGGACGCCATGTTTTTTGACGTAGCTTCGCTTGGCGCAAACTGTATTGAAAAGTAAGGATAATTTAAAAAATGTAATTCCGCGATTGTATTAAGAATTAAATTGTCTATCAATCGCTGTCCACCCTATATTTTTTAGTCACGTTTATGAGTATTTATGTATATGAGTAGATCACTGTCTAATATGGCGCACGGACATTTTCTCACCAGCTGGGCTACTTTCCCCATTGTCTAACCATGATTTTGGTGGCTAAATATGCACATTTTCGAACAAACTGTATATGCATGTTGTAATGTGATGTTACAGGGGTGTCATGTGAAGAATTCTGAGAAGGTTAGTGAAAAAAATAATATATTTTGGCGATGTTTACGTTATCGCTCACTTTGGCTAGAATTAAAGCTGGGGTAATGTTTGCACATGTGCTATGCTAATATAACGATTTATTGTGTTTTCGCTGTAAGACACTTAGAAAATCTGAAATATTGTCTGTATTCACAGGATCTGTGTCTTTCGATTAGTGTATGCTGTGTATTTTTACGAAATGTTTGATGATTAGTAAGTAGGTAAACACGTTGCTCTATGTAGTTATTCTAGTCCATTTGTGACGGTGGGTGCAATTGTAACCTATGCCATCTACCTGAAATATGCACATTTTTCTAACAAAACCTATCCCATACCATACATATGTTATCAGACTGTCATCTGATGAGTTTTTTTCTTGGTTAGGGGCTATAAATATCTTAGTTTAGTCGAATTAGTGATAGCTACTGTTGGTGGACAAAGAAAAATGGTGGATTATGCTAATGTGTTTTTAGCTAATAGATTTACATCTTTACATATTGTGTCTTCCCTGTAAAACATTTTAAAAATCGGACATGTTGGCTGGATTCACAAGATCTGTGTCTTTCATTAGCTGTATTGGACTTTAATGTGTGAAAGTTAAATATTTTAAAAAAAAAATTTTTTTGAATTTCGCGGCTCTGCCTTTTCAGTGGGGGTGGGGGGGGGGAGTGCCGCTAGCGGCACCCTCATCCTAGACAGGTTAATACTCAACTTGCAAACACAATGTCCAACACGGACATACTGGGTGTCACACACAACGGTCCAACGACACGAATAAACGAACCCAGTCCACAATAATAATATCCACTCCCGAAATCCAAAAGCCACAATGAAACAATCCCGCACAAAGAAGCGTACGGGCTGGCTGACTAATAAAGCCACACTAATTAACAATTAACTAAACACAGGTGATACAAATAAACACATAAGGAGGGGGAGGAAAAAGAGTCAGTGGCAGCTAGTAGGCCGGTGACGACGACCGCCGAGCGCCACCCGAACGAGAAGGAGAGCCTGCCTCGGTTGAAGTCGTGACAGTAGCTAACCAGCTTGCTGTCAAACAATGCAACATTAGTATACCTGGTGCAACGACAGTATACTATTGGTAACGGACACTTTCACAGGCTTTGTATTACATGTAACCATAGTTGCAAATACCCCTGGTGCACTGCTCAATTATTTAGTAATTTAATACTAGAACCGCCAAGATGCGAATCTGATCGTTATCAATTGAATCCTACAGACAAAGAACCATATATGTGACAAAAAAATAAATAAAAATGAGATATCCTTTTTCTATAGTGAACTGGTTTCACAAGCTTTCCACGCGCTAATTAACAATAATTTGAAATTTAAAGATAGGCTCTCGTGGAATAACCGTTTATGTGCACCACTCAGAATGGACGGACAAGAGCACAACTTTTCTGTTGCTGATGAAAATCGCCGAAATGTGGGAAAGAAACGTAAAACAAAACTAAAAGAATGGAAAGACAGGCAAAGGAAGATCTTACGATTTGTATTGGGTTTTCCCGCATCCCGTAAGGATCAAGAAAAAAACTGGGAAATGCTGTCCAAAAGAGGTATGTGGAAGAACCGTATATCAAACAATCAAGCTAGCTAGCTATAGAGTCCAGTAACTAACATGTATGTTCTGGGTTGTCTAATTTGTAACTATAGAGAAAACATATTAGCTAAAGTTTGTTGGCTACTGACTTATACATTATCGTTACAAATAGTATTGCTAGATTATAGAAGAAACATAGCTAGCTACTTTTTCTCCATCCACCGGATGATTTGACGTGGCTACAGTAGCTAGCTAGTTAAAGGTAACGTTACACTGTATCCTGCAGGGAAGAGCGTGTTCCACGACGTGCAGAAAGGATTGTGGAAAGTTGACTGACGAGCGCAAAGCTGCATCTGTTCAACAGTTTCTACACTGTCCCATACGAGAAACAACAAGCGTTGATTCTCTCCGGCTTAGAACAGGTTAGAAATAAGACAAAACGCCTATTATTATAATAGCTATATTGAACACTTGCATAGTTTAACTTTGACAGTAATGATACGGACATTAAATTAACTCTAAAAGTGCAGTGTTACACAATGGTGCAATACAAACTCATTCTGTGTATAGGTTGGGAGTGTGTGAAAGATGGAGGTCCTGATCAAGCAATACCCTGAATGTGCTACAGTATATTAAAATCTGAATTTATCATTGTCAATTTTTATTGCAGCATGAAGTGAAACGGAGACTATAAAATAAAAAGGAGAACAAACGACGGAAACAAACCTTCAAATACCATGTACAGCAAGCAGGCCAGAGATTGAATGTGTGCAAGGTCACTTTCATGTCTGTGTTCCAGCTAACCAACAGGCGTCTTCAGGCAAGTGAAAATATGAAGAGAAGAGAAGAATACCACAGCATTTTCAAACAGCAGAGTCTCAATTTCGGCCAACCCAGGAGTGACACCTGTGGCAAATGTGACGCATTCTTCACTAAGATGTCAGCAGCAACATCTGAAGAGGAGAAGAGGAAGATTGCAGTTGAAAGTGAGTTGCACCATCGAAAAGCCGAAAAGGCCTACACACAGCTTCAAAGTGACACTGAGTGGGCTAAAGCCAATGCTGACTGCCATGTCATTTCTGTGGATCTACAGGGGTGATGTACACCCCTAATCTGACCCACTCTAATGTCTACTACCAGCGGCAGCTGTCAAATTTTAACCTTTGCATCCAGGAACTTGGAATAGAAGATCCTGCATACATGTGTGTTTGGTATGAGGGGATTGCACACCAAGGGTTCAATCTGATGTCAATGCTCGTCTCTATGGGTTACTTTACGCAAGTTGAGCAGGAGTTCATGGTCTCTGGTCATTCTTTTCTTCCTCGTGATCGATCTTTTGCCACCATCGAGAAGAGGCGCAAGGTGTGAGTCCTTCATACACCTGATGATGTTTCAAAAGTGATACTTGAAGCACAACCAGCAAAACCATTCAAGGTGATGAGGATGCAATGTGAAGACTTCAGGCACCTCCCAGATTCTGTCCTCAAGCGACCAGCTGGACTACAGATCACCTCAGTGAAGTGGTTAAAAGTCACGGGTATTGCACAGAGAATAGTTGACTAACATCCCATCAACATGCAACATGTTGTTCTAACAATAAAATATCCTAATGCTTGACTATGAAAGTTGTTTATTGATGTCAGGAACTTAAAATGTTTCTGTTCTAATTTCAGTTGATCCTTGGAATCTGTACGCCAGACAGAGCCACAGTCTATTTGATGGATGGAAATTGTGGCTGATCTCCAAACCAAAACAAGGAGCTACACCTCAACCTCCCTTTTTTGCAAGCCACTAGCCTAGAGAATATGAGAGTCCTCTGCCCATCAAAAAAAACAAGTACCAAGATCTGATGACCATGCTCAACTAATTGCCAACTCCTGCACGCTCTTTTTATAAATCACTGCAGAGTGAATCATTTGTTGTTAAACCAAGCTACATAATTAACAGTTTTTTCTGTGAGTTTATGATCCCCTAAACCTGTATAGTATGTTGAATCTGAATACATTTCAGAAGACATGTCACCCCTATTGTAGGAAATTAAATGTATAGTAGGTATTTTCTATGTGAATTAATTTGTGTAGGATTTGAACCAGCACAATATATTGAATTAATTTAATTTTAAGATGTTGTTCCTAGTGAAGAAAATGTTATGTACAATGTGTTCTGTTGAGAATTATTTTGTGTGTGATCATTTGAACATTTTTTAATCTGAATGAATTAAAAACAAATAAGTCATCACATACAGTATGTGAGTATTCATTTGATCTTGATTCCCTTTTTTTATTCATTATAATATACAGTCTGTCACCACATTTAGCATTAACTCTAAGCTGTTAATACTTATTTACTGCTGTCCCCTCAGTACAGAAGAACATGTCTTGCCTTTAGCATGGGTTTAGCGCAATTCAAAACTTAATTGCTGATCATAGTGTTAAACGCAAAGTGAATGGTTTTCTGAACGTTTTGTAATATTGACCTTAGGGACCTGCATAATGGACATGCATATTGGCACATCACAGTGATCCATATTTGATATGTACAAGTTGTGCTTGTTTTGATTGAATTAATTGAATTGTATTCTATTTGTGTAGTTATTCTATGGTATGTTCACATTGAGGGCTTCGTTTTAAATGAGACTAAGATTTCATGACTCAACTTTTAAGAAAAGTCATCAGTGCTGAAGTTGATAGACCACCTTTAAAGGAACCTCCATACAAATGAAAGTACTTAAAACATCATATCAGGTGTTAAACAAGGACATCTTACAAGAGTCATGCAAAAAGTCACATATCCTGTCTAGGATGAGCGTGCCGCTAGCGGCACTCCCCCCCCACCCCCACTGAAAAACCAGTGCCGCGAAATTCAAAAAATATATATTTTTTAAATATTTAACTTTCACACATTAACCTGTCTAGGATCAGCGTGCCGCTAGCGGCACCCCCCCCCCCCCCCCCCCACTGAAAAACCAGTGCCGCGAAATTCAAAAAAAATATTTTTTTAAAATATTTAACTTTCACACATTAAAGTCCAATACAGCTAATGAAAGACACAGATCTTGTGAATCCAGTCAACATGTCCGATTTTTAAAATGTTTTACAGGGAAGACACAATATGTAAAGATGTACATCTATTACCTAAAAACACATTAGCATAATCCACCATCTTTTATTTGTCCACCAACACCAGTAGCTATCACCAATTCGGCTAAACTAAGATATTTATAGCCCCTAACCAAGAAAAAAACTCATCAGATGACAGTCTGATAACATATTTATGGTATGGGATAGGTTTTGTTAGAAAAAAGTGCATATTTCAGGTAGATGGCATAGGTTACAATTGCACCCACCGTCACAAATGGAATAGAAAAACTACTTAGAGCAACGTGTTTACCTACTTACTAATCATCAAACATTTCGTAAAAATACACAGCATACACGAATCGAAAGACACAGATCCTGTGAATACAGACAATATTTCAGATTTTCTAAGTGTCTTACAGCGAAAACACAATAAATCGTTATATTAGCATAGCACATAGCACATAGCAGCCCAGCATTGATTCTAGGCAAAGTGAGCGATAAAAGTCAACATCGCCAAAATATATTAATTTTTTCACTAACCTTCTCAGAATTCTTCAGATGACACTCCTGTAACATCATATTACACAATCCATATAGAGTTTGATCGCAAATGTTTATATTTAGCCACCAAAATCATGGTTAGACAATGTGAAATGTAGACAAGCTGGTCAGAAAATGTCCTTGCGCCACTTAGACAGTGATCTACTCTTATACATAAATACTCATAAACGTGACTAAAAAATATAGGGTGGACAGGGATTGATAGACAATTTAATTCTTAACCTGTTGGGGATGGGGGCGCTGTTTAGACTATTTATGCTAATTTGGCTAATTTTTTAAACGGCTTCCCACAAAATCCTTGATCGTACAATATGCATATTATTATTATTATTGGATAGAAAAAAGTCTATAGTTTCTATAGGAGTTGAAATTTTGTCTCTAAGTGGAACAGAGCCCATTCTACAGCAATTTCCCTGACATGGAGTCAGATTTGAGAAATGTTGGCCACTTTTCTGAAGTCAGTTAAAAGGGCACTGTCGTTGCTATGACTATACGGACACTTCTTACGTCTTCCCCTGGATGCCTTTACGTGATGACGATTCCAACGGGGTCGATTGCGCGTTCACAGGCCCTACAAATGAAAAAACCCTGAAGCTAGTCATTCTTTGGGAGCTGCGTCATGAGCCTAGAGGACACCGGCGCGCACCTGTTCCAAGCGTTAGTTTAGCCTGTTATATTTCTCCGGTCATCTTTTCACTCGTTATAGGAGTTAAAAACATCATAAAGTAGTTAATTTAATTAGCAATTTATATCCGTTTAGTGCGATTTTGGGACATTTATTTTTGCAACGATGTGAAAAGTTGGGCACGCTTTTCAGTTCATCCCGAACGCAGTTGACATTTCCACATGGCAAGAGGACAGCTTTCCACCAAAAGACGATTTCTCCCAAGAAAGGATCCTTTGCCCAAGATACTGATGGAAGAACAGCTCAAGGTAGGACATTTTTATTATGATAAATCGTGTTTCTGTCGAAACATTTTAGTGGCTTAGGACGCCATGTTTTTTGACGTAGCTTCGCTTGGCGCAAACTGTATTGAAAAGTAAGGATAAATTAAAAAATGTAATAACGCAATTGTATTAAGAATTAAATTGTCTATCAATCCCTGTCCACCCTATATTTTTTAGTCACGTTTATGAGTATTTATGTATAAGAGTAGATCACTGTCTAAGTGGCGCAAGGACATTTTCTGACCAGCTGAGCTACATTTCACATTGTCTAACCATGATTTTGGTGGCTAAATATAAACATTTTCGATCAAACTCTATATGGATTGTGTAATATGATGTTACAGGAGTGTCATCGGAAGAATTCTGAGAAGGTTAGTGAAAAAATTAATATCTTTTGGCGATGTTGACTTTTATCGCTCACTTTGGCTAGAATCAATGCTGGGCTGCTAATTGCTATGTGCTAAGCTAATATAACGATTTATTGTGTTTTCGCTGTAAGACACTTAGAAAATCTGAAATATTGTCTGTATTCACAGGATCTGTGTCTTTCGATTCGTGTATGCTGTGTATTTTTACGAAATGTTTGATGATTAGTAGTTAGGTAAACACGTTGCTCATTGTAATTATTCTAGTCCATTTGTGATGGTGGGTGCAATTGTAAACTATGCCATATACCTGAAATATGCACTTTTTTCTAACAAAACCTATCCCATACCATAAATATGTTATCAGACTGTCATCTGATGAGTTTTTTTGTTGGTTAGGGGCTATAAATATCTTAGTTTAGTCGAATTGGTGATGGCTACTGGTGTTGGTGGACAAATAAAAGATGGTGGATTATGCTAATGTGTTTTTAGGTAATAGATGTACATCTTTACATATTGTGTCTTCCCTGTAAAACATTTTAAAAATCGGAAATGTTGACTGGATTCACAAGATCTGTGTCTTTCATTAGCTGTATTGGACTTTAATGTGTGAAAGTTAAATATTTAAACAAAAATTTTTTTTTGAATTTCGCGGCACTGGTTTTTCAGTGGGGGGGGGGGGGTGTGCCGCTAGCGCCACGCTGATCCTAGACAGGTTAATACAATTGCGGAATAACATTTTTTAATTTATCCTTACTTTTCAATACAATTTGCGCCAAGCGAAGCTACGTCAAAAAACATGGCGTCCTAAGCCACTAAAATTTTTCGACAGAAACACGATTTATCATAATAAAAATGTCCTACTTTGAGCTGTTCTTCCATCAGTATCTTGGGCAAAGGATCCTTTCTTGGGAGTAATCGTCTTTTGGTGGAAAGCTGTCCTCTTGCCATGTGGAAATGCCAACTGCGTTCGGGATGAACTGGAACCGTGCCCAGCTATTCACAGCGTTTCAAAAATAAATGTCCCAAAATCGCACTAAACGGATATAAATTGCTATAAAACGCTTTAAATTAACTACCTTATGATGTTTTTAACTCCTATAACGAGTAAAAAGATGACCGGAGAAATATAACAGGCTAAACTAACGCTTGGAAAAATAGCAGGTCGATGTCCTCCACGCGCATTACGCAGCTGCAAAGGAGCTCCTACCTACAGGGTTTTTTAATTTGTAGTGCCTGTGAACGCGCAATCGACCCCATTGAAATCGTCATCACGTAAAGGCATCCAGGGGAAGACGTAAGCAGTGTCCGTATAGTCATAGCAATAACAGTGCCCTTTTAACTGACTCCAGAACAGTGGCCAAAATTTCTGAAATCTGACTCCATGTCAGGGAAATTGCTGTAGAATGGGCTCTGTTCCACTTAGAGACAAAATTTCAACTCCTATAGAAACTATAGACTGTTTTCTATCCAATAATAATAATAATATGCATATTGTACGATCAAGAACTTTGTGGGAAGCCGTTTCAAAAATTACACGATTAGCATAAATAGTCACAACAGCGCCCCCATCCTCAACAGGATATACTGTTCTTCCACAAACTGAAATCATCACTGGAGATATACTGTTCGTCCACATTCTAAAAATTAAAACGACAATAAAAAAGTATTTTTTGAAATAACAAAAAAAATATTAATTGTTGTTGGAAGATATGGTTATGTTGAATTATTTGTCAACCATAAAACACCTAATGTGGTACACACAATTAATAATATAAAAATAACTGATTAAAATGGAAAAATGGTCACATATATGGTTCTTCGTCTGTAGGATTCAATTGAGTAATTTCAGTAACTTAATTTCAACAAAAACCTTGAACCCACCTGTCCGTGACTTTTCCTAAATATGTGTGTTTGACCCTCTTGCAATACTGTGAGATAAATTTCATATAAGATCAAAACGTTCTGACCAGTTAATCCTCAAAGCGCCATGATGTATGAATATTAAACAGTAGAATAGGCCCAATAGATGCTAGTATAATAAATCAATTTAACTAGAAAAGCATGGCCTGTTGTACCCCGTTTGTGCCAATGTCATTTGGTTGTGTTTAAGATGGTAACATTGGAATACGAAATGTAAATGTTTGAAAGAACATAATAAACTGTTCATTTATTTATGTTACAGGATGTGACTCGTTTCAGGAATCTAGGCTGGTTAAGGGCTTGTAGGTAAGCATTTCACAGTAAGGTTGTATTCGGTGCATGTGACAAATACAATTTTATTTTATTTTATTTGATATCATGCATCACTACTTCACAGGAGAGGCATTTTAACCTAATGCCATCTGTAAATACGAATACAATTGTTAATTTACAAGCCTAATTGTTACGCTCGTTGATGGAAGGATCGGACCAAGGTGCAGCGTGGTAGACGTACATCTTTCTTTTATTGACACCGAAAAAACAACAAATACAAAAAGAAACGCACAGTTCTGTAGGGCTGGAAAGCAACAGTACAAAAACAAGATCCCACAAAACAGGGTGGGTAAAAGGCTGCCTAAGTATGATCTCCAATCAGAGACAACGATAGACAGCTGCCTCTGATTGGGAACCATACCAGGCCAAACAAAGAAATAGGAAAACTAGATTTCCCATCCAAGTCACACCCTGACCTAACCAAAATAGAGAATTAAAAGGATCTCTAAGGTCAGGGTTTGACACTAATTGGATTAGCCAAGGAAAAAGGCAGGAGCCTTTCCACTAGCCATGATTGGCTGAGATAGTAGATGGGTTGTTGCATGCTTCTGTCTATAACCTGAGCTGCTTAGGATGTGTAGGTAATATTTTCTAAAGCAGATTTTTTTTAAAGATATCACAAAGAACTGCATAAGTGTTGCTAAGGCTCTGTATGATCTGTGTAGTAATATTGTTCATATCTCAGAGCCATTTGCATTGCTGGTTATAGCCTACTTTTAGCTAGCTAGTTGATTAGCTTTAGCTACCTGTAGATTCATGCAGGGTAGTGATATTATGAGTTGGGATTATGGTTTGTTGTTTAGCTACATACCTAAACACAAGACTCCACTATGGAAGTTACCATTTCACTGTACCGTTTACACCTTCTGTATCCTGTGCATGTGACAAATAAACATTATTTTATTTGGTATAGTATGTGTTTACCAGAGACGGTAATATGAAGAACAACATGACCTGCACCAAAGTCAAATTAGGATATAACGTTAGGACAACAAAACACATGCACAGGATACACGTTCTAATATGCTCTGTTAGAATGCCCTGCTTGTCACACTCACAACTGTTAGCTATTTTCTGTAATTAGCTCACCATTAACTTCAGGTAGGGGGTAGGGGGCAGGGGGGATAAGGGGCAGCATTCGGAATTTTGGATGAAAAGCGTGCCCAAATGAACCTGCTTGCTACTCAGCCATAAAAGCTAGAATATGCATATTATTAGTTGATTTGGATAGAAAACACTCTGCAGTTTCTAAAACTGTTTGAATGATGTCTGTGAGTATAAGATAACTCATATGGAAGGCAAAAACCTGAGAAAAAATCCAACCAGGAAGTGGGAAATCTGAGGTTTGTAGTTTTTCAACTCATTGACTATCGAATATACATTGTCTATGGGGTCATATTGCACTTCCTAAGACTTCCACTAGATGTCAACAGTCTTTAGAACCTTGTTTGAGGCTTCTACTGTGAAGTGGGGGCGAACGAGAGGGGATTGAGTAAGGTCTCTCCCAGAGTGCCATGAGCTGACCACGCACGTTCACGTGAGAGATAGTTTGCGTTTCATTGCAATTCTAAATACAAAGGAATTCTCTGGTTGGAAAATTATTGAAGATTCATGTTAAAAACATCCTAAAGATTTATTCTATACATCGTTTGACATGTTTCTACATACTGTAACGGAACCTTTTGACTTTGTCTGCACCTAGTGAACGCGCCTCATGAATTTTGATTACTGGGTTAAACATGCGAACAAAAATAAGGTAATTGGACATAAATTATGGACTTTATCGAACAAATCAAACATTTATTGTGGAACTGGGATTCCTGGGAGTGCATTCTGATGATGATCATCAAAGGTAAGTGAATATTATTAATTTCTGACTTCTGTTGACTACACAACATGGCGGATATCTGTATGGCTTGTTTTGTGTCTGTACACAGATTATTGCATGGTGCGCTTTTTTTCCGTAAAGTTTTTTTGAAATCTGACACAGCGGTTGCATTAAGGAGAAGTGGATCTAAAATTCCGGGCATAACAGTTGTATCTTTTAGCAATGTTTATTATGAGTATTTCTGTAAATTGATGTGGCTCTCTGCAAAATCACCGGATGTTTTGGAACTACTGAACATAACGCGCCAATGTAAACTGAGATTTTTGGATATAAATATGAACTTTACCGAAGAAAACACACATGTATTGTGTAACATGAAGTCCTATGAGTGTCATCTGATGAAGATCATCAAAGGTTAGTGATTAATTTTATCTCTATTTCTGCTTTTTGTGACTCCTCTCTTTGGCTGAAAAAATGGACTGCTTGTTTCTTTCCAGTGAACCCGCTGACCAAGGATGAGTCTGAGGAGCTATTTGGCATCGCAGCTAGCCTAGTTGCTAGCTAGCTGAATATCAAGCTAGCAAGGTTTTCTTGAACGCAGCCCATGACGCGGTTAGCCATTGTGGCTGGGACTGCGGATTGTCCCGGGTTTGTGGCTGTCTAGATCTCCGCTGTTTGTTGTTTTCAGTCTTCGCTGTGACCGGCCCTGTTTCGATCTACGAGGAGTAACAGAGTAACCTACATTGCTAGCTACCATGATAAAGACCAAAGCCGGCGGGAGTACCGTTAAGGACAGTGGTGTCTATCACACGTGAAGGATCTTTTAAACGAACAAAAAGAGACCTACAAGCAGTTGTTACAACATCAAGAAAATAGCTTCAAGTGTTTTGTCCAAACACTCGTGGATTCTGCCAGCAGAAGAATGGACGACCTGACCATAGAGGTCCAGGACCTGAAGAACAGTTTGCAGTTCTCCCAGGGTCAGCTCGATGAGTTGAAACAGGAGAACGGCAAGATGACAGCAATCTGTAAGTCATTGAGAGAGGACATCAGTTGTGTGTGTGAATCCATGATAACATTGACAGATAAATCAGACTATCTCGAAGGGACAATCAAAGTGGAACAACATGGTTGTGGACAGAAATGTAGAATCTCCACATGAGACCTGGACGGAGTCTGAGGACAAAGTGAGGGAAATGATCTCTGAGAAATTGAAGATGAACCACAGGAAGATTGTGGTGGAGCACAGGACCCGGAAAACCCACCACTGGCCCAGGTGATAGGCCCAGGCCGATAGTGGTCAAGTTCCTGAGGTTCAAGGAAAAGGTTGCTACTCTGAAAACAGCCAAGAACTTGAGAGGAATGTATGTCTTCCTCAACGAGGACTATCCTAAGGCTGTGTGCCAGAAGAGGAAAGAACTGATCCCAGCCATGAAAGCTGCCTGAGCGCGTGGGAACATTCTTACATCCACTATAAAAGGCACATTGTCCACCCTCCCTCCCAGAAGCCTGGAAGGGATGAGAGAGCTAAGCCTATGGTTTTGTAGCTTCAACCCCGCAGACACACCCCCCCCCCCCCCCCAGATGTGGAAAACCTAGGGAGGCTCTTGCTGTCTTCCCTTATCTCTACAGAGTTATAGCTTGGTCGGTTCAAACATAGGTTAATGATCCACTTTGTTTCCTTTAGGCACACCCATACATTCCTCTCTTCCCATGTAAATGCCACATAACCTCTAATCCTAATGGTTAAGTTTCTGTGTAGAATTATTTAATAATTTATCTTAACTTCTTCTGGCTGCAAGCCCGAGGCCGGCCACAATATGACAACAGCCTCTTCAAGTGCAGGGCGCGAAATTCAAAATATATTTTTTAGAAAAATTTAACTTTCACACATTAACAAGTCCAATACAGCAAATGAAAGGTACACATCTTGTGAATCCAGCCAACATGTCCGATTTTAAAATGTTTTACAGCGAAAACACCACGTATATTTATGTTAGCTCACCACCAAATACAAAAAAGGACAGACATTTTTTACAGCACAGGTAGCATGCACAAAGCCAACCTAACTAACCAAGAACCAACCAAACTAACCAACAAACAACTTCATCAGATGACAGTCTTTTAACATGTTATTCAATAAATCTATGTTTTGTTTGAAAAATGTGCATATTTCAGGTATAAATCATAGTTTACATTGCAGCTACAATCAGAAATTGCACCGAAAGCAGACAGAATAATTACAGACACCAACGTCAAATACTTAAATACTCATCATAAAACATTTCTGAAAAATACATAGTGTACAGCAAATGAAAGACAGGCATCTTGTGATTCCAGCCAATATTTCCGATTTCTTAAGTGTTTTACAGCGAAAACACAATATAGCGTTATATTAGCTTACCACAATAGCCAGAAACACAAGCCATTGCCCAGTAGCAAAAGTTAGCGATCGTAACAAACCAGCAAAAGATATATAATGTTTGACTAACCTTGATAAGCTTCATCAGATGACAGTCCTATAACATCAGGTTATACATACACTTATGTTTTGTTCGAAAATGTGCATATTTAGAGCTGAAATCAGTGGTTATACATTGTGCTAACGTAGCATCTTTTTCCCACAACGTCCGGATATTTTTCTGACACTTTTTCTGACACACATATTCTGACCAAATAGCTATTCATAAACATAACTAAAAAATACATGTTGTATAGGAAATGATAGATACACTAGTTCTTAATGCAATCGCCATGTTAGAATCCTAAAAATAATTTCATTACGACATCCAGCTTAGGTATAGCGAGAGAGTACCCAAAAGCTGGGCGCAAACGACTAACACAACATGTTCGACAGATATATGAAATAGCATCATAAAATGGGTCCTACTTTTGCTGATCTTTCATCAGAATGTTGTACAAGGGGTTGTTTGGATTTAGAACGACCTTTTTCCCTCTCGATTTAGCAAGCAAACTTGCCAAGTGGTGCGAATCTCTCCATGTCAACAAACGGAAGAGAACGGAACACGGCAAAACTCCCGAAAAAATTTCAATAATCTGATTAAACTATATTGAAAAAACACACTTTACGATGATATTGTCACATGTATCAAATAAAATCAAAGCCGGAGATATTAGTTGTCCATAACGACAGCTTATCAGAAGGCAAATCCAGGTCCCTTGACGCGCTCTCCAGAAAACAAGAAACTGGTGACACGTCATACAAAGAGCTATTGTACGAGCCCAGATCAAGTTACACACTCCATTTCTTCTCTCACTCCTTGTCGACATCTAGCGGAAGACGTATGAAGTGCATCTAAACAAATAAATATCAAGGACTTTAATATGCAGCCCCTAGAAGATAGCATCGATTTCAGATTTTCCACTTCCTGTCAGGAAGTTTGCTGCAAAAGGAGTTCTGTTTTACTCACAGATATAATTCAAATGGTTTTAGAAACTAGAGAGTGTTTTCTATCCAATAGTAATAATAATATGCATATTGTACGAGCAAGAATTGAGTACGAGGCCGTTTGAAATGGGCACCTTTTATCTGGCTACTCAATACTGCCCCTGCAGCCCAAACAGGTTAACCTCTACTGCCTCAGAAACCCGGATCCGGGAGCACCCCCCACCCCCCACACACTGTTTAGCATAGCTAGCATAGCTTCACAAGTAGATAGTAGCATCTAAATATCATTAAATCACAAGTCCAAGACACCAGATGAAAGATACAGATCTTGTGAATAAAGCCACCATTTCAGATTTTTAAAATGTTTTACAGGGAAGACACAATATGTAAAGATGTAAATCTATTAGCTAAAAACACATTAGCATAATCCACCATCTTTTATTTGTCCACCAACACCAGTAGCTATCACCAATTCGGCTAAACTAAGATATTTATAGCCCCTAACCAAGAAAAAAACTCATCAGATGACAGTCTGATAACATATTTATGGTATGGGATAGGTTTTGTTAGAAAAATGTGCATATTTCAGGTAGCTGACATAGTTTACAATTGCACCCACCGTCACAAATGGACTAGAATAATTACAATGAGCAACGTGTTTACCTAACTACTAATCATCAAACATTTCGTAAAAATACACAGCATACACTAATCGAAAGACACAGATCCTGTGAATACAGACAATATTTCAGATTTTCTAAGTGTCTTACAGCGAAAACACAATAAATCGTTATATTAGCATAGCACATAGCACATAGCAGCCCAGCATTGATTCTAGCCAAAGTGAGCGATAAAAGTCAACATCGCCAAAAGATATTAATTTTTTCACTAACCTTCTCAGAATTCTTCCGATGACACTCCTGTAACATCATTTTACAATATACATATACAGTTTGTTCGAAAAGGTGCATATTTAGCCATACAAAACCGTGGTTACACAATGAAAATAGTAGCAAAACAAGCCTGAAAATGTCGGTCGCCATCTTTCAGAGTGATCTAGTTTAATTAATAGCTAATCATATACTTGACTAAAAAATACAGGGTTTACAGGAATCGAAAGACAAATTAGTTCTTAATGCAACCGCTGATTTACATTTTTAAAATTATCCTTACTTTTCAATACAGGGTTCGCCAAGTGAAGCTATACCAAACAAAATGGCGAAATATGCGTTTAAAATATTTCGACAGAAACACGATTTATCATATTAAATATTGCTTACTTTGAGCTGTTCTTCCATCAGATTCTTGGGCAATGTATCCTTTCTATGTTATAAACGTCTTTTGGTCGATAGATGTCCTCTGTCCTTCGAAATGTCCACCACCAACAACCGACACCCCAAAACGTGTCCAAAGTTTCAGAGTGCACAACAAATAAATTCCTCAAAATCGCACTAAACGGATATAAATTGCTATAAAACGGTTCAAATTAACTACATTATGATGTTTTTAACACCTATAACGAGTAAAAACATGACCGGAGAAATATTGCTGGTTAGAAAACGATTTGGAACGAGGCAGGTCCGATGTCCTTCACGCTTCAGGCGCACGACGAGAAAGGGCGGTCTCTATACATTTTGGTCTTTTATAATGGCTGTGAATGTCCCATCGATTCCATTGAAAACGTGATGACGTACAGACACCCAGAGGAAGACGTAGGCAGTGTCGGTTTCTTCATAGCATTCACTGTCGCCTTAAAAACAGACCCCAGATCAGAGGTAAAAATTTCTGAAATCTGAACCCTGTCATGAAAAGTGCTGTAGAAATTGTTCTGTACCACTCAGAGACAAAATTCCAACTTCTATAGAAACTAGAAGGTGTTTTCTATCCAATAATAACAATAATATGCATATTGTACGATCAAGAATTTAGCACGAGGCAGTTTAATTTGGAGACACAAATATGCTAATGCGGAACAGCACCCCCTATAGTTCCAAGAAGTTAAACCTTGATAAAATATCTTAACAGTAGGCTACGTGTGCCTTTTTCTTTTTTTAAATGCATATAGTTCTGTCCTTGAGCTTTTCTTGTCTATTGATGTTCTATATCATGTCGGGAAGAGTAGCGGCTGCTTTTGCAACAGCTAATGGGGATCTTAATAAAATACCAATACCAAGTCGGACGACAATAGAATGCTCATGATGTCACTGCGAAAACTGTATTTAGACATGTTGATAGATGTAGTACAAACTAGCCCTCAGTCTTGAAACCTTTACTCATTGTTTTTCACATGGCCTCACACATGTGAATCCTTAAAGAGATGGGTGGGGCTAAGGCTTAAGAGGGTGTGAGCGATGCTGAATAGGGTGTAAACAAAGAAGACCTCTCCAGTAGATGTACCAAGGAATTCAAGGTCCATTTTCTCAAAAGTTGGGGTTACAAGTTTATCAACTTTCAAAGCAGAATTACTTTTCCATTGTAGTGTATGACATACAGTTTCCTAGCTCGGAGTCTCTACTTTTATCCAATGTAAAAAAAAAAATACAATTTCTAAAGTTGCTACATAAGACCAAATCGGTCGTTCGGTCACAGATGTAAAAAATTAAAATAAAAATAAAAACACAGAATTCAAATCTATTCCATAGATCTATTCAAATCTAGTCTATTTTATTCGTGGAGTGCCTTTGTTACAAATATGAAACATGGTAAAAGTATATTTTTATAAGGCAATACAAATAGGCCTAAAAATACCCAGACCACCAAGGTTAATACAGAAAATATCAGATAATATCAGTAGCATAAACAGCAGCATAAGCGCCAACATGATTTGTGAATAGTAAAAATCAGCACAAAAGCAAAAATGGCATTATAATGAATAGCGGTCAAAAATAGTATGTTATTGGCAGTTTTTGGACACATTATTTGTGGCCTCGTTCCTCCTTTCACCAAGTACAGCTGTGCCATCAGATTCGAAACATTATCCGACACTCGCTCACCTGCTGCCCAATAGGGATCCTTTCCCAGATATGGAAATCTGTTCAGCATGAATCAGAATGATAATCATCAGAAATTTGATTTGATTTATTAGGATCCCCATTAGCCGACGCCAATGGCGACAGCTAGTCTTACTGGGGTCCGACACATAACGAAAAAGACATTACAAACCAAAGACTTTATAATATACAGTACATATATTTAAAAACATCAATATTGTGTGTGTGTGTGTGTGTGTGTGTGTGTGTGTGTGTGTGTGTGTGTGTGTGTGTGTGTGTGTGTGTGTGTGTGTGTGTGCACGCATCTATCAGTTACACATACGTACATGTCCGTACATACACACATCAAGTAGTTCACATGGGGGAAAGGCTCTGCTTTATTTGTTTGCTATTCACTTGCGCTACATAAGATGGAAGGGAGTTCCATGCACTCATGGCTCTGTATTATACTGTACGTTTCCTTGAATTTGTTCTGGACCTGGGGACTGTAAATAGACCACTGGTGGCATGTCTGGTGGGGTCAATGGGTATGTCAGCACATGAATCTGTCTTATAAATTCAAGAAGTGTTTAAGTCAGTCTTTCTTAAACTCTTAGCCAAGAGAGACTGACATGCATAGCATTAATAATAGCCCTCTGATTACAATGAAGAGCAAGACGTGCTGCTCTGTTATGGGCCAGTTGCAGCTTAACTAGGTCTTTCTTTGCAGCACTTGACCATAAAACTGCACAGTAATGAAGATATCATAAAACTAGACTGCATGACTTGCTTTGTGGAGTGTGGTGCCAAAAAAGATTAGCATCTCTTTATTACGGACAGACCTCTACCCATCTTTACAACCATTGAAACTATATGTTTTGACCATGACAGTTTGCAATCTAAGGTAACACCAAGTAATTTAGTCTCCTCAACTTGTTCAACAGCCACACCATTCATCACCAGATTCAACTGAGATCAAAAACTTAGGGAATGATGTGTACCAAATCCAATGCTGTTAGTTTTAGATGTTCAGGACCAGTTTATTTCTGGCCACCCATTCCAAAACAGACTGCAACTCTTTGTTAAGGGTTTCAGTGACTTCCATAGCTGTGGTTGCTAATGCATATGTGGTTGAATCATCAGCATCACATGCTTTGTTAAATGCCAGTGGCAGGTCATTGGTAAAAATAGAAAGAGTAAAGGGCATAGAGAGCTGCCCTGCAGTATACCACACGTTACATGTCTGACAAAAGAGGAGATTCCAATTAAGGAATCCACGATATGGCAGAGGTTGAAAATCCATAACACATGCAGTGTATTCAGAAAGTATTCAGACCCCTTTCCTTTTTCCACATTTTGTTACGTTACGGCCTTATGCTAAAAATGTATCAATCTACACACAATACCCCACAATGACAAAGAAAAAACAGGTTTTTCGAAAATACCTTACAGAAATACCTTATTTGCATAAGTATTCAGACCCTTTTCTATGAGACTCGAAATTGAGCTAAGGCTCATCCTGTTTCCATTGGTCATCTTTGAGATGTATCTACCACTTGATTGGAGTCCACCTGTGGTAAATTCAATTGATTGGACATAATTTGGAAAAGCACCCCTGTCTATATAAGGTCCCACAGCAGACAGTGCATGCCAGAGCGAAAACATGTCTGCAGCATTGAAGGTCCCCAAGAACACCGCGGCCTCCATCATTCTTAAATGGAAGAAGTTTGGAACCACCAAGACTCTTACCAGAGCTGGCCACCCAGCTAAACTGAGCAATCGGGGGAGAAGAGCCTTGGTCAGGGAGGTGACCAAGAACCCAATATTCACTCTGACAGAGCTCCAGAGTTCCTCTGTGGAGATGGCAGAACCTTCCAGAAGGACAACTATCTCTGCGGCACTCCACCAATCAGGCTTTTATCATAAAGTGGCCAGACGAAAGCCATTCATCAGAAAAAGGCACATGACAGCTCTCTTGGAGTTTGCTAAAGGCCCCTAAAGGACTCGCAGACCATGAGAAACAAGATGCTCTGGTCTGATGAAACCAAGATTGAACTCTTTGGCCTGAATACCAAGAATCACGTCTGGAGGAAACTTGGCACCATTCCTACGGTGAAGCATGGTGGTGGCAGCATCATGCTTTGGGGATGTTGTTTGAGTGGCAGGGACTGGGAGACTAATCAGGATCGATGGAAAGATGAACGGAGCAAAGTACAGAGAGATCCTTGATGAAAACCTGCTCTCTGTCTTTCTAGTGTTAATATACAGCCACTAAGAAATCCATTAATATTTTGTTGAGGAAGGTCATAAAAACATAATACAAAACCATGTATTTCAAAAGAACACAATAGCATGTTTTAAGTTTGATCTATCGGTGCCATGCCAATGACATCAACTTAATAATTTAGCAGATATCACAGGACCTGCATTACCACAGTCAACACACATATATTTTACAGTAAGAATATAATGGAATATACATCGAACAAAGATTTTAATGTGTTACAATTAATATAAGGAAATAAATCAATTGAAATAAATGCATTTGGCCCTAATATATGGATTTCACATAACTGGGAATACAGATATGCATCTCTTTCGTCACAGATAAGTAGGTTCTTGGATCAGAAAACCAGTCAGTATCTGGTGTAACCAACATTTGCCTCATGCAGCGCGACACATTTCCTTCACATAGAATGGATCAGGCTGTTGAGTGTGGCAGGTGGAATGCTGTCCCAATCCTCTTCAATGTTTGTGCGAAGTTGCTGGATATTGGCGGGAACTGGAACACGCTGTAGTACACGTCCTATCCGGAGCATCCCAAACACACTCAATGGGTGAAATGTCTGGTGAGCATGCAGGCCATTGAAGAACTGGGACATTTTCAGATTCCAGGAATTGTGTACAGATCCTTGCAATATGGGGCCGTGCATTATCATGCTAAAACATTAGGTTATGGCGGCAGATGAATGGCACGACAATAGGCCTAAGGATCTCGTCACGGTATCTCTGTGCATTCAAATTGCCATCGATATAATGCAATTGTGTTCGTTGTCCATAGCTTATGCCTGCCCATACCATAATCCCACCGCCACCATGGGGCACTTTGTTCACAAGGGTGACATCAGCAAACCGCTCACCCACAAGACGTCTACCATCTTCCCAGTGCAGTTGAAACCGGGATTCATCTGTGAAAGGCACACTTCTCCAGCATGCCAGTTGCCATCGAAGGTGAGCATTTGCCCACTGAACTGCAGTCGGGTCAAGACTCTTGTGAGGACAACGAGCACGCAGATGAGTTTCCCTGACGGTTTCTGACAGTTTGGGCAAACCCACAATTTCATTAGCTGTCCGGCTGGCTGGTGTCAGGCGATCCAGCAGGTGAAGAAGCAGAATGTGGAGGGCTGGTGTGGTTACATGTCGTCTGCAGTTGGACATTCTGCCAAATTCTCTAAAATGACATTGGAAGCGGCTTATGGTAGATACATTAACATTACATTCTTTGGCAACAGCTCTGTTGGACATTCCTGCAGTCAGCGTGCCAATTGCACGCTCCCTCAAAGGACATCTGTGTCATTGTGTTGTGTGACAAAGCTGCGCATTTTCGAGTGGCCTTTTATTGTCGCCAGCACAAGATGCACCTGTGTAATGATCATGCTGTTTAATGACCTTCTTGATATGCAACACCTGTCAGGTCAGGTGGATGGATTACCATGGCAAATGAGAAATGCCTGCCTGCGACTGGAACGAATTGCAAAAATCTCTGAAGTTGGAGACTTTTATCTCCCTCAACAACTTTAAAAATCTGCTATCCGAGCAGCTAACCGATCGCTGCAGCTGTACATAGTCCATCTGTAAACTACCCACCCAATTTACCTACCTCACCCCCATCCTGCTTTTATTTATTTTACTTTTCTGCACTTTTGCACACCAGTATCTCTTCTTGCACATGATCATCTGATGATTTATCACTCCAGTGTTAATCTGCTAAATTGTAATTATTCGATTTATTGCCTACCTCATGCCTTTTGCACACATTGTATATAGATTCTCTTTTTTCTACCATGTTATTGACTTGTTTATTGTTTACTCCATGTGTAACTCTGTGTTGTTGTCTGTTCACACTGCTATGCTTTATCTTGGCCAGGTCGCAGTTGCAAATGAGAACTTGTTCTCAACTAGCCTACCTGGTTAAATAAAGGTGAAATGAAAAAATAAATAAAAAATGCTCACAAAGGGATGTAAACAAATTTGTGCACAACATTTAGCTTTTTTGCGTGCATGAACAATTTGTGGGATCTTTTATTTCAGCTCATGCAACATGGGGTCAAAACTTTCCATGTTGCGTTTATATTTTTGTTCAGTGTAAGAGAAGAATATAGAAAGAATATTTTTCCCAAATGGCTTTTGTTGATTGTCACCAGTAGTCTACTCATATGAGGAACACACACCGAGCCACTGTTTTTCTATGGAAAACGTATCTTTTGAAGCAGTTACCATCCTCACACTTTGTCGATTTGGTAAACCTTGGAATCTTCTCGTTCTGAAAATGTATAGCAGTCGAAACGTCTGGCCTGCATGTACCTCAGTAGGATGACATGGAAGAAGTGCTCTTTGGTATCTCCTTTCCCTTCTTTGTCAAGGCACGCTGCGGTCGTCATCAGTCTCTTCTTTCTCTATTTGACTGATATTAATATCACCCATCATACTATTGTCCTTTATTCTTGTCTTTATGCCACATCTATTATTATTATTATTATATGTGTGAAATTGGTTTCAATATAGTTTAGGTGTAGTTTGGAAGGACCAGCTGAGCAGGCAACTGTTGTCTTGAAGTCAGAAAATCACTTTATTCTTATTTCTGTATTTTCAGTCCATGTGCTTATGGATCAATCAATACATTTTCTGACTGATCACAATTTACATTTGGTGTCCAGAGGTTTCTTATGACCCATTTTAACATAATAAAGGCATTCATTAAGCAATTTATTATTTATCATGGAATATTTACACAATTGAAATATCCACGGCCAATCTAGAAGGTATGGAATTCAGGCACTTATGTTGAACAATTTATCTTTTGATTAAAACTTTTTTTTGCCATCCAGAGAATGGATGCCCAAAATTCTGTGGTGTGGCTTAGCGATGGGTCATAGAATTAAGGTTGGTTCCTTGAACCCATTAAAGTGGGCATATTGAGTTACATTAAGCGGTAAGAGAGCAAATGCTTTGCCAGTTCACATTTTTTTATCCAAATTGATCTAAATCCAAACGTAATTTGCTCAAGACTTTTCTTGTTTGCATCTGTCCCTGAGCTCTTTTCCCTTCTCAAATAACATTAAGACATTTTAGAATTAAGGCTCTTCAAAATATGTTTCGAATTGATTTCCGTCTTTGCATAAACTGGAGTGAATAAAAAGATCTGCAAAATACTGTAGTTGTCTCTAAAGTCCCTGTTTACGAGGGATTCAGTTTTGATCTTTTTGCCTCTAGGGATGGAATGGGTAAGGCAGATTGGGTTTGCAGTGGGAGTGGGTTTGCAGTGGGAGTGGGTTTGTGCACCACAAATGTTAGTACACTGCCAACACGTTTGGTGCAGTGGACTAAATGCTGGGCATTAGTGCTTGGGGAGCTATGGCAAGTCTTCTGAACTCAGAGAAGGTCATCATCAAGACTGTGTTGAGACAGTGACATCCCTCTCTCTCAGACCATACCTTGCAATATCCATGCATGCCCATCCTCCATCCCTCTGGGAAATCACAGCAGCTGAAGTGCTATCTGACTGACTGGACAAACTCTCATGTGGACATTCCGCTCTATCCTCTCATCTCATCTGACTGTGTTGCCATCGTCATAGGTCTGAGCTCTGTGACAGGAGGGATGAAGAAATGGAGGGATGACAGATGTCCCTACAGAGGTGGTCTATTGAGACCTGTCCCCTTCTTCTATCTCCTTCTATTCTGTTACCCTCTTCAAACTTAATTTAGTGACATATGATAATATAGATAATCTTCTTCATCATCCTTATCCAGTCGAAAGAACGCAAGAGGGGAATTAACTATGTGAGATTGCTGTTCATAGACTACAGCTCAGCGTTCAACACCATAGTCTCCTCCAAGCTCATCACCGAGCTAGGGACCCTGAACCCCACCCTCTGCAACTGGATCCTGGACTTCCTGGCGTGCCGGCCGCACGTGGTGAGGGTAGGCAACCGCACCCCCGCCACGCTGACCTTCAACACAGGGGCCCCTCATAGGTGTGTGGTTAGTACCTTCCTGTACTCCCTGTTCACCCACGACTGCGTGTCCACGCACGACTCCAACACCATCAACAAGTTTTCTGATAACACGCTGGCGATGTGTCATCCTACAGGGAGGAGGTCAGAGACTTAGCAGTGTGGTGCCAGGACAACAATCTCAACAAGGAGCTGATCGTGGAATATAGGAGAAAGAGGGGAGAGAGCAACGCCCCATCCACATCGACAGGGCTGTTGGGGAGCGGGTCGAGAGCTTCAAGTTCCTTGGTGTCCACATCACTATGGACTTAACATGGTCAACACAGACCCGCACAGTTGTGAAGCGACCACGGCAGGAGGCTGAAGAGATTTGGCATGGGCCTTCGGATCCCCAAAGTTTTACAGCTGCACCATTGAGAGCATCTTGACTGGCTGCATCACCGATTGGTAGGACCGAAAAGCGCTACAGAGGGTGCTGCAGACAGCTCAGTACATCCCAGGGGCCAAGTTCCCCGCCATCCAGGACCTCTATATCAAGCGGTGTCAGAGTTAGGCCCAAATAATTGTCAAATTTGCCATCGGCTCTCGGACAGGCAACGAGACATTCAAGCCGTAAGATTGCTAAATACCAGACTGCTAAATAGTTATCTTGCACTGACCCTATACGCAGACTCACTAGAATTTACAGTGCATTTGGAAAGTACTGTATTCAGACCTTTTCCACATTCTAACACGTTACAGCCTTATTTTAAAATTGATTGAATAGTTTTTTGCTCATCAATCTACACACAATACCCCCTAACGACAAAGCTAAACTGTTTTTTACATTAATAATAATAATTTACATTATTCAGACACTTTACTCAATACTTTGTTGAAGCACCTTTGGCAGCGATTACAGCCTAGAGTCTTCTTGGGTATGACGCTACAACCTTGCAAACCTGCATTTGGAGAGTTTCTCCCATTCTTCTCCGCAGATCCTCTGTCAGGTTGGATGGGGAGCGTCACTGCACAGCTATTTTCAGGTCTCTCCAGAGATGTTCGATCGGGTTGAAGTCCAGGCTCTGGCCGGGCCACTCAAGGACGATCAGAGACTTGTTCTGAAGCCACTCCTGCATTGTCTTGGCTGTGTGCTTAGGGTTGTTGTCCTGCTGGAAGGTGAACCTTTGCCCCAGTCAAGGTCCTGAGCGCTCTGGAGCAGGTTGTCATGAAGGATCTCTCTGTACCTTCCTCCATTCATCTCTCACTCAATCCAGAAAAGTCTCCTAGTCCCTGCTGCTGAAAGACATCCCCACATCCCCCACTTGGCATTCAGGCCAAAGAGTTCAATCTTGGTTTCATCAGACCAGAGAATCTTGTTTCTCATGGTCTGAGAGTCCTTTACATGCATTTTGGCAACTCCAAGCGGCCTGTCATGTGCCTTTTACTGAGGAGTGGCTTCCATCTGGCCATTCTACCATAAACACCTGATTGGTGGAGTGCTCCAGAGATGGTTCTCCTTCTGGAGGTTCTCCCATCTCCACAGAGGAACTGTGGAGCTCTGTCAGAGTGACCATCGGGTTCATAGTCATCTCCCTGACCAAGGCCCTTCTCCCCTGATTGCTCAGTTTGGCCAGGCGGCCACCTCTAGGAAGTCTTGGTGGCTCCAAACTTCTTCCATTTAAGAATGATGGAAGCCACTGTGTTCTTGGGGACCTTCACTGCTGCAGAAATGACTTGGCACCCTTGCCCAGATCTGTGACTCGACACAATCCTGTCTCAGAGCTGTATGGACAATTCCTTCGACCTCATGGCTTGGTTTTTGCTCTGACATCAAATCAAATCAAATTTTATTTGTCACATACACATGGTTAGCAGATGTTAATGCGAGTGTCGCGAAATGCTTGTGCTTCTAGTTCCGACAATGCAGTAATAACCAACAAGTAATCTAACCTAACAATTCCACAATTTCTACCTTACTACCTTATACACACAAGTGTAAAGGGATAAAGAATATGTACATAAAGATATATGAATGAGCGATGGTACAGAACGGCATAGGCAAGATGCAGCAGACGGTACAGTGCACAGCCTATACATATGAGATGAGCAATGTAGGGTATGTAAACATAAAGTGGCATAGTTTAAAGTGGCTAGTGATACATGTATTACATAAAGATGGCAAGATGCAGTAGATGATATAGAGTACAGTATATACAAATACATCTGAGATGAGGTATGTAGGATATGTAAACATTATATTAAGTGGCATTGTTTAAAGTGGCTAGTGATACATTTCTACATAATTTCCATAAATTCCCATTATTAAAGTGGCTGGAGTTGAGTCAATATGTTGGCAGCAGCCATCAAATGTTAGTGGTAGCTGTTTAACAGTCTGATGGCCTTGAGATAGAAGCTGTTTTTCAGTCTCTCGGTCCCCGCTTTGATGCACCTGTACTGACCTCGCCTTCTGGATGATAGCGGGGTGAACAGGCAGTGGCTCGGGTGGTTGTTGTCCTTGATGATCTTTATGGCCTTCCTGTGACATCGGGTGGTGTAGGTGTCCTGGAGGGCAGGTAGTTTGCCCCCGGTGATGCGTTGTGCAGACCTCACTACCCTCTGGAGAGCCTTACGGTTGTGGGCGGAGCAGTTGCCGTACCAGGCGGTGATACAGCCCGACAGGATGCTCTCGATTGTGCATCTGTAGAAGTTTGTGAGTGCTTTTGGTGACAAGCCGAATTTGCGTCTTCTTCACAACGCTGTCTGTGTGGGTGGACCAATTCAGTTTGTCCGTGATGTGTACACCGAGGAACTTAAAACTTTCCACCTTCTCCACTACTGTCTCGTCGATGTGGACAGGGGGGTGCTCCCTCTGCTGTTTCCTGAAGTCCACAATCATCTCCTTTGTTTTGTTGACGTTGAGTGTGAGGTTATTTTCCTGACACCACACTCCGAGGGCCCTCACCTCCTCCCTGTAGGCCGTCTCGTCGTTGTTGGTAATCAAGCCTACCACTGTAGTGTCGTCCGCAAACTTGATGATTGAGTTGACATGCACTGTTAATTGTGGGACCTTATGTGGGCACGAGTGCCTTTCCAAATCATATCCAACAAATTGAATTTACTACAGGTGGACTTCAATAAAGTTGTAAAAACATCTCAAGGATGGTCAATGGAAACAGGATTCACCTGAGATCAATCTCAAACAAAATGTGGAAAAAGTCAAGGGGTCTGAATACTTTTCAAACACACAGTACACACACCCATATGCACACTGACTCACGCACAATAGATTGACACGTCTACTGTAAACAAAGCCCACACACAATCATATACACTGCATACATACACACACACAGAACACACACATGGATACCGGCACAATACACACACATATACATTACACACACATACATGCGCAATCACTCACTTTTAGACTCATCATTTGCCGCTTTATTTTACTCGTATTATTTATTGTTTATCCTGATATCCAGTCACTGCTATCATGTGCATACATAATCTACCTCATATACCTTGTACCTCTTCACATTGGTCTGGTACTCCCTGTACACAGCTCCATTCTAGTGTATTTGATGTTTTTTACTATTCCAACTCTGCATTGTTGGGAATGGCTCGTAAGCAAGCATTTCACGGTAAAGCGTAAATCAGTTGTACTCTGCGCATGTGACAAGTGACACATTTTATTTTGTTGAAGGTCCCCATCTAATAGAATAATGCTTCTGACATGGCGTCTCCAAGTATGCTAAGTATTCATCAGGTAGCATAATTCTTCTTACATGGCGTTTCCAAGTATACATCAGGTAGAATAATGCTTCTTACATGGCGTTTCCAAGTATACTATGTATTCATCAGATAAAATAATGCTTCTGACATTGCTTTTCTAAGTATATGTAACGGCAGTCCTCCTCCTCTTCATCTTCGGAAGAGGAGGAGTATTGAGGGAACCAAGGCGCAGCGTAGAGAACAGACATATTTTATTAACGAAACACGAACTTGATTAAACTAACAAAAACAACAAACTGTGTAGACAGACCTAGACGACGTACTTACATAAAACAAGAAAACGCACGAATAGGAACATAGGCTACACAAACCGAACAAACCGTAAACAGTCCCGTATGGTGCAAACATATACACAGACATGGAAGACAATCACCCACAACGAACACTGTGACAACGCCTACCTAAATATGACTCTTAATTAGAGGAACGCCAAACACCTGCCTCTAATTAAGAGCCATACCAGGCAACCCAAAAACCAACACAGAAACAGAAAACATAGAATGCCCACCCAACCTCACGTCCTGACCAACTAACATACATAAACTAACAGAAATAGGTCAGGAACGTGACATAACCCCCCCCATAAGGTGCGAACACCGGGCGCACCAGCACAAAGTCTAGGGGAGGGTCTGGGTGGGCATCTGACCACGGTGGTGGCTCAGGCTCCGGGCGAGGTCCCCACCCCACCATAATCAATCCTAGCCTCCATCTACCCCTAAAAATGTCCACCCATATCTTACCCCCACAAAATCCTCTTAGTAACATCCATGACAGGGACAGCACCGGGACAGAGGGATAAATAAAGACAGAGGGATAGCACCAGACAGAAGGATAGATCAGAATATAGAGGTAGATCAAGATAGAGAGGGAGATCATGATAGAGGGGCAACTCCGGACTGAAAGGCAGCTCCGGACAGAGAGACAGCTCTGGACTGAGGGGCAGTTCTGGGTATATAGCCGTTTCTGGCTGAAGGGCAGCTCATGGCTGACTGACGAATCTGGACGCTCATGGCAGGCTGACGGCTCTCGACGCTCATGGCTGGCTGACGGCTATCGACGCTCATGGCTAGCTGACGGCTCTCGACGCTCATGGCTGGCTGACGGCTCTCGACGCTCATGGCTGGCTGACGGCTCTCGACGCTCATGGCAGGCTGACGGCTCTCGACGCTCATGGCAGGCTGACGGCTCTCGACGCTCATGGCTCTCTGACGGCTCTGGCCGCTCATGGCTCGCTGGCGGCTCTGGCAGATCCTGTCTGGTTGGCGGCTCTGGCAGATCCTGTCTGGTTGGCGGCTCTGGCAGATCCTGTCTGGTTGGCGGCTCTGGCAGATCCTGTCTGGTTGGCGGCTCTGGCAGATCCTGTCTGGTTGGCGGCTCTGGCAGATCCTGTCTGGCGGACGGCTCTAGCGGCTCCTGTCTGGCGGACGGCTCTAGCGGCTCCTGTCTGGCGGACGGCTCTGTAGGCTCATGGCAGACGGGCGGCTTTGCAGGCTCATGGCAGACGGGCGGCTTTGCAGGCTCATGGCAGACGGATGGCTCAGACGGCGCTGGGGAGACGGATGGCTCAGATGGCGCTGGGGAGACGGATGGCTCAGATGGCGCTGGGGAGGACGGATGGCTCAGATGGCGCTGGGGAGACGGATGGCTCAGATGGCGCTGGGGAGACGGATGGCTCAGATGGCGCTGGGGAGACGGATGGCTCTGGCCGGATAAGGCGCACTGTAGACCTGGTGCGTAGTGCCGGAACTGGAGGCACCGGGCTAAGGACACGCACCTTCATACTAGTGCGGGGAGCAGGGACAGGGCACACTGGACTCTCAAAGCCCACTCTATACCTGGTGCGTGGTACCGGCACTGGTGACACCGGGCTGAGGGCAAGCACATCAGGATTAGTAGGGGGAGAAGAAACAGTGTGTACAGGGCTCTGGAGACGCACAGGAGGCTTAGTGCGTGGTGCCGGAACTGGAGGCACCGAACTGGATACACGCACTACAGGGAGAGTGCGTGGAGGAGGAACAGGGCTCAGGAGACGCACTGGTAGCCTAGTGCGTAGTGTAGGCACTGTAGGTACTAGGCTGGAGCGGGGAGGTGGCGCCGGAAATACCGGACCGTGGAGGCATACTGGCACTCTTGAGCATTGAGCCTGCCCAACCTTACCTGGTTGAATGCTCCCGGTCGGGCCCGAGGAGACGCACTGGAGACCAGACGCGTTGAGCCGGCCTCATGACACCTGGCTCAATACCCAATCTAGCCCTACC
The DNA here is from genome assembly GCF_029448725.1 of Salvelinus fontinalis. Classification (NCBI taxonomy): domain Eukaryota; kingdom Metazoa; phylum Chordata; class Actinopteri; order Salmoniformes; family Salmonidae; genus Salvelinus; species Salvelinus fontinalis. Next base: position 20,580,560 of record NC_074703.1, on the reverse strand, counting down.
AGTGCGGGGAGGTGGAATAACCCGCACTGGGCTATGCACTCGTACAGGAGACACCGTGCGCTCTACTGCGTAACACGGCGCCTGCCCCGTACTCCCGCTCTCCCACGGTAAAGCCTGGGAAGTGGGCGCAGGTCTCCTACCTGCCCTTGGCCCACTACCTCTTAGCCCCCCCCCCAAGAAATTTTTGGGTGTTACTCACGGGCTTTTTGGGCTTCCGTGCAAGACGCGTTCCCTCATAACTCACGGTGATTCACTTTAGCCCATGGTCCTTCTCCGTTAAATATTTGCTCCCAACTCCACAAGTCCTGTATACTTCCCCGTTGCTCCAAATTACGCTGCTTGGTTCTGGATTCTTGGTGGGTGATTCTGTAACGCAGTCCTCCTCCTCTTCATCTTCGGAAGAGGAGGAGTATTGAGGGAACCAAGGCGCAGCATAGAGAACAGACATATTTTATTAACGAAACACGAACTTGATTAAACTAACAAAAACAACAAACGGTGTAGACAGACCTAGACGACATACTTACATAAAACAAGAAAACGCACGAATAGGAACATAGGCTACACAAACCGAACAAACCGTAAACAGTCCCGTATGGTGCAAACATATACACAGACACGGAAGACAATCACCCACAACGAACACTGACAACGCCTACCTAAATATGACTCTTAATTAGAGGAACGCCAAAGACCTGCCTCTAATTAAGAGCCATACCAGGCAACCCAAAAACCAACACAGAAACAGAAAACATAGAATGCCCACCCAACCTCACGTCCTGACCAACTAACATACATAAACTAACAGAAATAGGTCAGGAACGTGACAGTATACTAAGTATTCCCCGANTCACCTTCCTCTTCCCCCCCTTAACCTCCTCTCACCTTCCTCTTCCTCCTACCCTCCTCCACACCTTCCTCTTCCCCCTACCCTCCTCTCAACTTTCCTCTTCCCCTTACCCTCTCTCCCCTTCCTCGTCCCCCACCCTCTTCTCCCCTTCCTCTACCTGTTCACCCTCCTCTCCCCTTCCTCTTCCCTCTACCCTACACTCCTCTCTCCCCTTCCTCGTCCCCCATACTCTTCTCCCCTTCCTCTACCGTTCCCCTCCTCTCCCCTTCCTCTTCGCCCTACCCTACCCTCCTTCCATTCCTCGTCCCCCTACCCTACCCTACCCTCCTCTCCCCTTCATCGTCCCCCTCCTCTTTTCCCCTTCCTCTTTCCTCTACCCTCCTCTCCTCTCCCCTTTCTCTCAACCCTACCATATCCTCACCTTCCTCGTCCCCCATCCTCTTCTCCCCTTCCTCTACCCGTTCCCCTCCTCTCCCCTTCCTCCTCGTCCCCCTACCCTACCCTACCCTCCTCTCCCCTTCCTCGTCCCCATCCTCTTCTCCCCTTCTCTTTCCTCTACCCTCCTCTCCTCCCCCCTTTCTCTCAACCCTACCATATCCTCACCTTCCTCTTCCCCCTACCCTCTTCTCACCTTCCTCTTCCCCTTAACCTCCTCTCACCTTCCTCTTCCCCCTACCCTCCTCTCCCCTTCCTCTTCCCCTTACCCTCCTCTCCTGTCCCCTTCCTCTTCTCCTAACCCTCCCCTCCTCTCCCCTTCCTCTTCCTCTCCCCTTTCTCTCCCTTCCTCATCCCCCTACCCTCTTCTCACCTTCCTCTTCCCCTTAACCTCCTCTCACCTTCCTCTTCGCCCTACCCCTCCTCTCCCCTTCCTCTTCTCCCTACCCTCCTTTCACCTTCCTCTTCCCCGTACCGTCCTCTCACCTTCCTCTTTCCCCTACCCTCCTCTCCCCTTCCTCGTCCCCCATCCTCTTCTCCCCTTCCTCTTCCCCCTACCCTCCCTCCCCTTCTTCTTTCCCCCTACCATACCCTCCTCTCCCCTTCCTCTTCCTCTACCTTCCTCGCCCCTTCTTCTTCCCCTTCCCCTCCTCTCCCCTTCCTCTTCCACTTCCCTTCCTCTTCCCACTATCTTCCTCTCCCCTTCCTCTTTCCCCTCCCCTCCTCTCACCTTCCTCTTCCCCACACCCTGCCCTCCTCTCACCTTCCTCTTTCCCCTACCCTCTCCCTCCTTCCTCGTCCCCCATCCTCTTCCCCTTACACTCCTCTCCCCTCCGCTTTCTCTTTCCCCTACCGTACCCCTCTCTCCCCTTCCTCTCCCCTTCCTCTTTCCTCTACCCTCCTCTCCTCTCCCATTTCTCTCAACCCTACCATATCCTCACCTTCCTCTTCCCCCTACCCTCTTCTCACCTTCCTCTTCCCCCTACCCTCCTCTCACCTTCCTCTTCCCCTACCCTCCTCTCCCTTCCTCTTCCCCTTACCCTCCTCTCCTGTCCCCTTCCTCTTCCTCCTACCCTCCCCTCCTCTCCCCTTCCTCTTCCTCTCCCTTTCTCTCCCCTTCCTCTTCCCCCTACCCTACCCTCACCTTCCTCTTCTCCCTACCCTCCTTTCACCTTCCTCTTCCCCCTACCGTCCTCTCACCTTCCTCTTTCCCCTCCTCTCCCCTTCCTCTTTCCCCTCCTCTCCCCTTCCTCTTCCCCCTCCCCTCCCCTTCCTCTTCCCCTACCTTACTCTCCCTTACCTCTTCCCCTACCTTCCTCTTCCCCTACCTTCCTCTCCCCTTCCTCTTCCCCTACCTTCCTCTCCCCTTCCTCTTCCCCTACCTTCCTCTCCCCTTCCTCCTCCCCTTCCTCTCCTCTCCCCTTCCTCTTTCCTCTACCCTCCTCTCCTCTCCCCTTCCACTTCCCCCTACCGCCCTCTCCCCTTCCTCTTCCCCCTACCCTCACCTTCCTCTTCCCCTACCCTCACCTTCCTCCTACCCTCCTCTCACCTTCCTCTTCCCCCTACCCTCCTCTAACTTTCGTCTTCCCCTACCCTCCTCTCCCCTTCCCTTTCTCTCAACCCTACCATATCCTCACCTTCCTCTTCCCCCTACCCTCTTCTCAATTGTTCATTCTATTCATTCCATGTTGCTATGCTTAGCAAATCATTGGCATGTAGCTAGCTAGCAGAGGTCCAATGATGAGAGACAAGAATTTCAATAAATAATGATTTAATAAATCATTTATAAATACGCAAAAAGAACTTAAGCAAATAATGAATTGATAAATAATGTACAGTATAAATAGGCTAAAACCAGCTTTATTGTCAAGTCAATAATATAGTTATGGAGGACAGCTAGGCTAACATTATTTCTCCTTTGCTAGCTAGCCAACTAAAGCTAACACACAATCACATCAAGCAGCTGAAATGACAGCAAACTGTATTCATTTTCGTTTGTTTTACCGTCATTTCTATATTGCCATTTCATTGGATATATCCATTATAATGATCCTGATAAACTAATATGCCTGGTTCAAAGCTGTCAGTCTCCTCACTTTCATATGCATGGCATGGTGGAGATCACAAAAAACGAAACATGTAGTACAGATCAGATAGACACACAGCGAGGCTTGTATTAACCCCCGCTGTACGAAACAAAATGCTAGGCAAGAAGCATGGGGAAAAAAAATGTCTGGTCACTTTTTTGAAGTTTAATTGCCTGGCTGGGCTGCGGGACAGTGGATTGATACTTGAAATGGAATTATAGCATCATGGCATTTTGTGTGAATCATTGAGAATAAACTCACTGCTATCTTTTCCAATTGACTGCAATTTATTGAGAAAAACGTCAACCCGGCGACACTCATATTTTTCCATTGAGTACAACGTGTTGAGAAAAACGTCAGCTACCTTTTTTGCAAAAATGTGCCGGAGTCACATTTTCAGACTGATAATGAGGTAAAGGACCATCACTCACCATGGTCGTTAGGTCATCAGATGCTGTAAAAAAAAATGTGTCTGCAAAAACAAATTATTGCTATCGACCTACGCTTTTCCTCATTATCCAATTTCGGCTTGTGCGGATGTTGGTTTAGATTTCTGTAACTTTGTACAGACCGTACAAAGTTACAGAAAGCTAAATGAATGGTGCTGCATGGTGCAGTGCTTTTAGAAAGTTGTTGGAACTATATTTGGAACTACTTCGGAGGTGTCCTATATTTTCCATCTGTCCCGTATATCTGGTTTTAGCCCATAGGCAAAAGTGCACAACGCACAAAACAGTCACAATAATTTATGTTCAACAATAAATATCTTCATGAACAACACAGTATAAGCAAACCAGTCTGGCGCGTCAACAATTAACACGTAACACAAACAATTTCACACAAAGACATGAGGGGGAACAGAGGATTAAATACATGCAGTGTGATTGGGGAATGAAAAACAGGTGTGCAGGGAACAAGACAAAACAAAATGATCAATAAAAAATGGAGCGGCGATGGCTAGAAAGCCGGTGACGTCGACCGCCGAACGAACAAGGAGAGGAGCCGACTTCGGCGGAAGTCGTGACAGATTGGCTTGAATGGCACTTGTGTGCATGAGTGTGCATTGTTTCCCTATAATGCATGGTATAAATCAATGGCTATGAAGTACATTCTTACATGTTCTATGTTTGAGCTGCTTTTGAAAGCAAGAGTCAAATTGAAAACGTTATTGGCATTTTCTAAATCAATTTTCATAATACCAAGCAAGGGCTGATGCTTTGGTTAGCTAAATTAGCAAGTCTGTTTGTTTGGTTACCAAGGCAACTACTGTAGCTATCTAGTAAACTTGCTAGGTACTTCAGTAGATGTTTAACACATTTCTACTGGCAAATGAACACAGCAGAGTTAAATTATAGCCTTGGTATTAAAGGGATAATCTACTTGGGGCTCTATGTGCTCCCTGGAACATAATGCAACTCCACCTTAGTGTCATGGCACACACCGTAACGCGTCGTGGAACACACCATCCACGTTATTCAATCTTTTTCATATAATGCAGCCCCTCGTTGATTCTCCATTACTTAATAATAGTTTATTTCTGTTGTGGTTGTCATTGAACTGTACAGATCACAGTTGATTCTCTCACTCTCTCTTCAGCTTGCAGCAAAAGAGACAGTGAGGACACTGGGTAATTTGTCGAACCACAAAGAGGTGGAGATCAGCTGTGACCATCATGGATTATGCATTCTCATTTCGACACCAAATCTACCATTGGTGTGCATGGCCAAAAAGCTCTTTTCATTTCATCTGATCAAAGCACCGGTTCCAATCCAAGTGCCAATGTCATTTAGCAAACTCCAGGCATTTTACATTTGCAGGGTGACATGAAAATAGAGCTCTTTGGCCACGCACACCAGTGGTAGGTTTGGTGTAGAAATGAGAATGCATGAGCGGAATATAACCCCATACCTACTGTAAAATATGGTGCTGGATCTTTGATGTTATAGGACAATTTTTCTTCCGCTGGTCCTGGGGTCCTTGTACAGTATTATGGGAGTTTGTAGATTGTACGTGGTACGACTTGATAGTTCATGGTCATCTTAACCGACATAGCGGATGTAGCGGATTCATCTGCAGTACTTGAAGGGAAGCACAGAACTAGGGTTGGGCAGTATCCAGATATTCATAACATCATACCGTCCTTCTCTCATCCCTTAATTTACTGTATTAGCGGCTTAGTACACAAGGGGGTGCCAAACGATTAAGGAGAAAAAGCCCATTGCGCATCTATTACAAGAACGGTAAGAATATTAGCACAAGTAATAGTGAATTTCCATGGAGGCTGCTAGCAAAATATGCTCACAAGCGCAAAAGAAAATAAACAAATTGCAAAGACAGGCAACCAATCTCTGAAAGTTAGACATATATATGAGCTACCGAATGTCATTTTTGGTGAGTTTGGACATTTACAAGCGTGTGAACGAGAGACGTGCAAATGAACAAAGTTTTGACACATGCTTGTCTGAAGGAAGAACAGTACTGGCCCTGAAACAGCATGTGTACATACTGTGTCTATATGGAGTCTGGATTCGTTAGGGCAATGGTCTGTCTGCTCTGATCAGAGAAGAGAAGAGGGGGGAAGAATATACTGGCTGAGAATAGAGAGGAGAAAAAAGGCAAGGAAATCAAGATAGCAGTGGCAACTGTGCAGATAACTCATCCAAAGAGATTTGCCTTCCAAAACAAGGCAGAAAGCCAACACTATATGATGCCCCGTCACCGTATTAATTCAGCCACTTACTTATATACAGTTAAAGTCGGAAGTTTACATACACCTTAGCCAAATACATATAAACTCAGTTTTTCACAATTCCTGACATTTTATCCTAGTAAAAATTCCCTGTCTTAGGTCAGTTAGGATCACCACTTTATTTTAAGAATGTGAAATGTCAGAATATTAGTAGAGAGAATGATTTACTTCAGCTTTTATTTATTTTCATCACATTCCCCAGTGGGTCAGAAGTTTGCATACACTCAATTACTATTTGGTAGCATTCCCTTTAAATTGTTTAACTTGGGTCAAAAGTTTTGGTTAGCCTTCCACAAGCTTCTCACAATAAGTTGGGTGAATTTTGGCCCATTCCTCCTGACAGAGCTGGTGTAACTGAGTTAGGTTTGTGGGCCTCCTTGCACGCACAAGCTTTTTCAGTTCTGCCCACACATTTTCTATTGGATTGAGGTCAGGGCTTTGGGATGGCCACTCCAATACCTTGACGTTGTTGTCCTCAATCCATTTTGCCACAACTTTGGAAGTATGTATGGGGTCATTGTCCATTTAAAAGACCAATTTGCGACCAAGCTTTAACTTCCTGACTGATGTCTTGAGATGTTCTGCAATACATCGTCATCATTTTCCTCCCTCATGATGCCATCTATTTTGTGAAGTGCACCAGACCCTCCTGCAGCAAAGCATCCCCACAACATGATGCTGCCACCCCCATGCTTCACGGTTGGGATGGTGTTCTTCGGCTTGCAAGTGTTCCCCTTTTTCCTCCAAACATAACGATGGTCATTATGGCCAAATAGTTATATTTTTTTGTTTCATCAGACCAGAAGAGAATTTGCCTATCAGAAGCTTCTAAAGCCATGACTTCATTTTCTGGACTTTTCCAAGCTGTTAAAGGTTGCAGTCAATTTAGTGTATGTAAACTCCTGATGCACTGGAATTGTGATAGTGAATTATTAGTGAAATAATCTGTCTGTAAACAATTGTTGTAAAAATTACTTGTGTCATGCACAAGTAGATGTCCTAACCGAGTTGCCAAAACTATAGTTTGTTAACAATAAATGTGTGGAGTGGTTGAAAAACGAGTTTTAAAAACTCCAACCTAAGTGTATGTACACTTCTGACTTCAACTGTAAGTTGAATTTAAACTTAGGGGTCGATTTAGTCCCGAATTAAAAATGTATAAAACATATATATTTTTTATTTCACCTTTATTTAACCAGGTAGGCCAGGTGAGAACAAGTCTCATTTGCAACTGCGACCTGGCCAAGATAAAGCATAGCAGTTCGACACATACAACAACACAAAGTTGCACATGGAATAAACAAAACATACAGTCAATAATACAGTAGAAAAAAAAGTGAGTGCAAATGAGGCAAGATAAGGGAGTTAATGCAATAAATAGGCCATGGTGGTGAAGTAATTACAATATGGCAATTAAACACTGGATTGGTAGATGTGCAGAAGAAGAATGTGCAAGTAGAGATACTGGCATGCAAAGGAGCAAGATAAATAAATAAATACATTATGGGGATGAGGTAGTTGGATGGGCTGTTTACAGATGGGCTATGTACAGGTGCAGTGATCTGTGAGCTGCTCTGACAGCTGGTGCTTAAAGCTAGTGAGGGAGATATGAGTCTCCAGCTTCAGTGATTTTTGCAATTCGTTCCAGTCATTGGCAGCCAAAGGAGAAATTGGCTTTGGGGGTGACCAGTGAGATATAACTGCTGGAGCGCGTGCTACGAGTGGGTGCTGCTATGGTGACCAGTGAGCTGAGATAAGGCGGGGCTTTACCTAGCAGAGACTTGTAGATGACCTGGAGCCAGTGGGTTTGGAGACAAGTATGAAGAGAGGGCCAGCCAACGAGAGCGTACAGGTCACAGTGGTGGGTAGTATATGGGGCTTTGGTGACAAAACAGATGGCACTGTGATAGACTGCATCCAATTTGTTGAGTAAAATGTTGGAGGCTATTTTATAAATGATATTGCCGAAGTCGAGGATTCGTAGGATGGTCGGTTTTACGAGGGTATGTTTGGCAGCATGAGTGAAGGATGCTTTGTTGCGAAATAGGAAGCCGATTCTAGATTTAATTTTGGATTGGAGATGCTTAATGTGAGTCTGGAAGGAGAGTTTACAGTCTAACCAGACACCTAGGTATTTGTAGTTATCCACATATTCTAAGTCAGAACCGTCCAGAGTAGTGATGCTAGTCGAGCGGGCGGGTGCGGGTAGTGATCGGTTGAAGAGCATGCATTTAGTTTTACAGGCATTTAAGAGCAGTTGGAGTCCATGGAAGGAGAGTCGAATGGCACTTAAGCTCGTCTGGATGTTAGTTAACACAGTGTTCAAAGAAAGGCCAGAAGTATACAGAATGGTGTCATCTGCGTAGAAGTGGATCAGAGAATCACCAGCAGCAAGAGTTACATCATTGATGTATACAGAGAAGAGAGTCGGCCCAAGAATTTAACCCTGTGGCACCCCCATAGAGACTGCCAGAGGTCCGGACAACAGGCCCTCCGATTTGACACACTGAACTCTATCAGAGAAGTAGTTGGTGAACCAGGTGAGGCAATCATTTGACAAACCAAGGCTGTTGAGTCTGCCAATAAGAATGTGGTGATTGACAGAGTCGAAAGCCTTGGCCAGGTCGATGACTACGGCTGCACAGTAATGTCTCTTATCGATGGCGGTTATGATATAATTTAGGACCTTGAGCATGGCTGAGGTGCACCCGTGACCAGCTCTGAAACCAGATTGCATAGCGGAGACGGTACGGTGGGATTCTAAATGGTCAGTAATCTGTTTGTTAACTTGGCTTTAGAAGACCTTAGAAAGACAGGGTAGGATAGATATAGGTCTGTAGCAGTTTGGGTCTAGAGTGTTTCCTCCTTTGAAGAGGGGGATGACCGCGGCAGCTTTTCAATCTTTGGGAATCTCAGACGATACGAAAGAAAGGTTGAACAGGCTAGTAATAGGGGTTGCAATAATTTCGGCAGATAATTTTAGAAAGAGAGAGATATATTGCTGCGTTTTGTAAACGCAGATCTAAAATGATTCTTTTTGTAATTTCTGCATGGTATCAGACACAATTTGTGCTTCAGTTGCATTTTACCAGCAGACTTTGCTCTACTTTCCTCCCATATTTTTCTCGGTGTAGCCTACTTTTCTCTGGTAAAATGCTAGATTAACTTCAAGGAAAACACTTGCAAAAAATAGCTTGCTTTTTCATTGTAAGCTTATTTACTTGTGTGGCTGCCATCCAAATAGTGTTGCACTTCTGTTGTGATCTGATGAAAATGAAGCTTTTTTCAGCCAAATGTGTTGCACTAATGTATTTTCTGTGAAGGCATAGTTGCAAGCACCCTGATCATTCTATTGAAGAAAAAAACACGACTTTCAATTGAAAAAAACGACCCCTGTCAATACACAGCTGGACTCGCCTGCTCCCGCTTTGCCCCGTTGTGCTATTTACAAACTGACATGTGACTGGTGAAATTAAAGAACGCGATCTGCTTTACCTCATAACATATTGCACAAGCTGACTGCAGGTATTTACTTAAAAAGTAATAAAATATTGAAATGTATTGAACAACTTCAAATAAGGAATTTCAACAGTATTGACGGTATTGAAAAATCATTGTGACTATTTCCAAATACATATGGTATACCGCCCAGGGCTACACAGAACACCCACCTTTGAAAAACAAAGAGAAATTAAATGTTGGTTGTGTCCCACAGGATTCTAATCACAATTGGTTGAGTTGATCCATTCCAGCCCAGGGCTGCCTGTATCCATTGAATAATAAAATGCCCAGGAGACTGCATTCTGGGAGGAGGTGAATGTGTATAGATAAGAGGAAAGACTATTTTTTTTACAGTGGAATGACAGGAGCATAGCACAGGTGTAAAATGACAAAGCTGGGGAATAAACTACATTGGTTCAATTATAAATCCATATTGGATTGAAAGTGTGAATGCCATCACTACATTACTGTGCCTTTCCTTTGAAATCGCGCAGAAAATCAAAGTCCAAAAGAAAGAACAGCTAAACACTGAGGAATCCGACGGCAGAAAATGAGCTCTGACAAAAAAAAGAGAAACATATGTACTTCCACTTTGAAATCAATACATTATGAAAAAGCTCCACAGATGATGAGCACGACTACAACAACAAACACAACAGAAAAACACATCCTTCCACAAGCTTATATACCATGACCTTCCACACATTCAACCTTAGTCTGGTGAGCTTTTGTTGTGTTGTGGAAAAACACACCATATCTAGTCATTAGAGTGCATAACAGAGAGCTCTAGTCACGGCTGTAAGGTAACAGTTTGGCAAAAGTGAGATAAGCTGATCATAGTGGGTTTGTTCACCTTGCTCTGCCGCCATGTCCCCCCTCTCACTTAGAGACAGAGCTATCCAATTACCTTCAGCACAGAGAGACCTGGCAGTGCCCGCCCTGGGTTAGGGCATCGCTGGGAGCATCAAACCCACACGCCCAGTTTCTCTAAGGGTCAGAGGTCAGCACACACACACACAGACAGGTGTCGGGAAGGCGCACAAACACTGTACACACACACAGGCCCACGAGGACGAAAATAGGTCCTCTTTAGGGGATGAAAAGTGCCACAGCAGCCTGTGTTACATTTTGTATATTGTTAGCACCTGTATGACGTGACCTCTGTTCTCTGTTGACTGAAGTCTTCAGTCTTTTGTGCGTTTTAAAGTCACTGCAGTATGGAGCCGGTGTGTGGAAAATAGAGAAGATCAGCACTCGACTCATTTTCTAGTCTAGGTGGAAGGGAGAATGGCAGCCATATTATGTACATGTGGTACAGTCGGTGACTCCAGTTGGCCTGTTGATGTATTACATGATGAATGTTAGAATGCAATGCTTGATCATTAATAATTGGGCAATTGACATTTAAATATCATTTCTTATTATTATGAACAATTATTCAATAATAACAACAACAAAACAAATGGACCATTTGGTGTAATCTTGTGATAATAGCTTATGATGCAGATGCTGACATAGGCCTTTTACTCGAGTGTATTATAATCCCATACTGTATGTGAAGGTGTGCTCTACGTACCTCTACGTGTGCTCTATGCTCTACGTCTAAGGTGATAACCTTCGCTATATAAAACTGTGTCAACAATCATTCATTTAAACTTCCAATAAAAAACCCTTCGGTGTGTATTGATGCATCTTTCTCTGAGAGAAGAGCCTCCGGAGAGGATCCGTATCCAACACGGACGCCACCAGGGAATAGCATGTACTGTACAGCATTCATCATCATCATCATACACACACACACACACACACACACACACACACACACACACACACACACACACACACACACACACACACACACACACACATCTCTCAAAGCCCGGAGACAGATTCCAACCTCAAACACATATTTAGCCTCTCTGGCTCTACATGACAAGCAGTGATGTATCAAACACACCCCAGATCTCCCTGACTCAAATATGTAGCCACTCTCGTGTTCCGTGGACATTTTGGGCTACAGGATAGATCGCTTCTCCCCAGGGTTCTATCCTTACAATCCCTTAGTAGTTCCTGGGAACACAGCTTGAGACCTGCTTACGTTTGAGGATACTTTGGAAAGATAATATACCTGGGATGCAATACATTTAAATAAATGCGTGGCTACATTCTTTTTACAATAGTAAGTTCCGCTGGCCTGCACCTCTTTTCTACTACTGATGTCTATACTCATATTTGACCTCTATCATCTTTCAAGTAGGTTTCACAGGTCCACAAGAGGAGGTATTCTTATTCCAAACGTTGTTTAGCCTGGCCTCAAAGATGAGATGGAACAATATGTTCGGCAGCTGCTGACTTCTCTCTCCTGTAGGCTCTCAAACTGTCCTGTTGTGTAGTTCAAAGCCTCTGAACCCCCTTACCCCAAATAGATTCTCATCTCATCATACCGTAGATCTAGGATTGTACGCAATATCAATTTTAACTTCATCGCCTTCTCATCTCCCTCAACAACCACCCACACATGCACACAGGTTTTGAATTAGTGTTGTAATTATGCTCTTCTTATTAGGTTACACATGCACTTTTAAAAATCTTGCTGTTTTTACAATATTACACAATAAAACTAATATCAATGTAGTATATTAATTATTGACATCAAATTGCCGTATATCGTGATGCGTTCTAATTTTAGGCATAACTGTTAAACGATTCAGTAAATTCCAATGAAACGTTGGTTTGACAGTGCATTACTGTAAAGAAGTACTGCATTTCAAATGGTTCTGTAATTCCACTCCACAGAATGCAGTAACCTACCATATTTTTGGAGTGCCAAAAACCTTTTGACCACTAGTGTTGTTTCTGGCTCATTAACATATTTTGAGGCGTGCCTTGTAAGAGGATTCATTTGTATCAATTTATCAGTGTTGTATCAATTTAACCGATATTTTGCAGTGCACAAACAATGGAATATGTGTAGTAGACAGATTAGAGTGGCAGCATGTCACGCACTGACCATAGAGAACCTTTTTATTCTCTATTTTGGTTACGTCGGGGTGTGACTAGGGGGGGTGTTCCTATCTAGGTTGTTTATTTCTATGTTAGCCTGGTATGGTTCCCAATCAGAGGCAGCTGTTTATCTGTCACGTTCCTGACCTGTTTTCCCTTGTTTTGCATTTATTTAGTATGGTCAGGGCGTGAGTTGGGGTGGGTTGTCTATGTGTGTTTTTCTATGTTGGTATTTTGTGTTTGGCCTGGTATGATTCTCAATCAGAGGCAGCTGTCAATCGTTGTCCCTGATTGAGAATCATACTTAGGCAGCCGGGGTTTCACGTGTGGTTTGTGGGTGTTTGTTCCTGTGTTAGTGTTTCGCCACACGGGACTGTTACGGTATGTTCGTTTATTGTTTTGTATCGTGTATTGTGTTCGTGTTGATTAAATTACCATGGAAACTTACCACTGCAAATTGGTCCTCCGATCCTTCTCGCCTCTCCTCGTCCGATGAGGAGGACGAAATAGACTGCCTTTACATTATCGTTGTCTCTGATTGGGGATCATATTTCTCCACTGTGTTTTGTAGGATCTGGTTTTTGTGTTGTTGCCTGTGAAAACTCCAGAACGTCACGTCTCGTTTATTCTTTGTTGTTTTGTTGTGCGGTTCACTTATAAAAAAAAATGTGGAACCCATATCGCGCTGCTCTTTGGTCTGAGTATGCTTACGACGATCGTCACACAGCAAGTCTAAAACCTTTAATTGTTCAGTATTTGTCATTCTTTGCCTTTCTTATGGCCTCCAGAAATGCAAGTGATATTAAAGACCAAATATGAATATATACTGTAGTTGGCATATATTTTTTTGTTGATATGCTGTAATATGAAAACACATTACCTAGCAGCCAACCTCCTTCATTCATGCATTCATTACAATTGCTGTAAAAAGATTACAGTAAGAGTATTGTTACCACAAAACTGATGGTTGCATGCTGTACTGTAAATGTACAGCATTATACTGGCTGAACAGTTGCCAGCAAATAACTGTAATCATATAATACAGCTATGTTGATGTAATGACTACAGTAGGCTCATATACTTACTGTAAAACCTTTTACAGCATCAATGCTGTAAAGCAAAATTACAGTATTTAACTGGAATTTGTTACATATCATAATTATTGCAAATTCGTAATATATTATATTATTTGTAGTTAAAATGGATGATGGTGTAACGGCTCTCGTTTGTAGAAGGAAGAGTGGACCAAGGCGCAGCGTGGTAGGCGTTGTTGAAAATAACAAGACAAAAAAACGAAAGCGAACAGTTCTGTCAGGCACAGACACTAAACAGAAAACAAGATCCCACAAAACCCAAAAGGAAAATTACAACTTATATATGATCCCCAATTAGAGACAATGATAGACAGCTGCCTCTGATTGGGAACCACACTCGGCCAAAAACAAAGAAATAGAAAACATAGACTTTCCCACCCGAGTCACACCCTGACCTAACCAAACATAGAGATTAATAAGCATCTCTAAGGTCAGTGCGTGACAGATGGACATCCACAAATGAATACATACCACACGAAACGTAATATATACTAAATGGAGGGAGACAAATGCATTGGTCAAGACCAGCGTTGAATAGTCCTTAAACATGAAGTACCCGTGCTGAGTTTCTGCCTATAGGAAGGGAGGAGCAAAATGGAGTCGTGGTCAGATTTGCCGAAAGGGGGCAGGGGATGGCCTTGTAAGTATCGCGGGAGTAGCAATGGTCCAGTATTTTTTTTTTGCGCGAGTGCTACAGTCGATATGCTGATAGAATTTAGGTAGCCTTGTTCTCAAATTTGTTACAACAAATGCAGCCTCAGGATATATGGTTTCCAGTTTGCATAAAGTCCAGTGAAGTTCCTTGAGGGCCATCGTGGTATTGGCTTGAGGGGGGATATACATGGCTGTGATGATAATTGAAGAAAATTATCTTGGGAGACAATATGGTCGGCATTTGATTCTGAGGAATTGTATGTTAGGTGAACAAAAGGACTTGAGCTCCTGTATGTTGTTACAATTACACCATGAGTCATTAATCCTGAAACATACACCCACGCCCTTCGCCTTCCCAGAGAGATGTTTATTCCTGTCGGCACGACGCACTGAGAAGCCAGGTGGCTGTAGCGACTCTGACAGCATATCCCGAGAGAGAAATGTTTCCGTGAAACAGAGTATCCCTGATGTCTCTCTGGAAAGCAACCCATGCCCTGATTTCTTCGACCTTGTTATCAAGGGACTGGACGTTAGCGAGTAATGTACTCGGAGCGGTGGGTGGTGTGCGCGTCTCTGAAGACCAGAAGACCGCTCCGCCTTCCTCTTCTATGGCGGTGTTGTTTTGGGTCGGTCTCTGGGATCAGTTCAAATACCCTGGGTGGTGCGGACACAGGATCCGTGGGAAAGTCGTATTCCTGGACGTAGTGCTGGTAAGTTGACGTCGTTCTGATATCCAATTCCAGCCAGCTGTATGTAATAACACTTGAGAGAGAAGGAGAAGGAAAAATAGACTCTTTTATTACTAAGAGACATCCTTTTTACACTAGAAAAACACCACATTACCCCTCCACATTTTAAAACATTAAAACCGGCATTGCAGACTTACATTATAGGCTTTGGTTTTTTCCATTTATGATTTGAGGTAGCACGTATAACTCGTTAGCACGTAGGATGCATCGATTGGCGTCACCTCGTTAATCAGTATGTGTTACACCTGTGCTGGTTGCCATCCCATTAGTGGGAAGTTGTTTTTCCTGTGCTAGCCCAGGTGCTATTTAAGAGTGGCTGGCCCAGTGCTCCAGTTGTCTTGAGCGATGTGGAGCCAACTTTTTTTTGGCTATCCCTATTTTCTTCTAGACAAACAAGTCTTTATCTGACGTTTTGCTCTACCTTTTTGGTTTGCTTCCTGTCTTTATGTTTGGTGTGGGTATTCATTTTGTTTGCCTCTTCCTGGGCAGATTTAGTGGGCGCACATGGTGGGTGTCTTTTAGGGCGCAGTTGTTGCTAGTCAACTTACAGTGGACACCCCCCGTGAGTGTCTTTCAGAACCCCTCCTAAAACCCAACCGGTTTCATTTTGGTTGTTGGTCCGTAACTCTTTGTTAGTTCCCATTTCTGTTTGAGCTACACTTTTGGGTTTTCTTGATGGGGAATGTAGCACACATATACATACATAACTACATATACTGTACATATGCCTTAACTACACTGTTAGCCCTTTTTGTAATTTCATCTGTAACTTACTGTATTAATCAACAGTATGATACTGTATACCTGAAATCAGTAAAGCACTGTAGAATGCACTGTTAAATACCTTCAATCTGTCTTACAGTATTAAAGATGGTGCATTGTGGAAAAATGTGGGTGGGAAAGAGTCTCTGGCTCATTAACATATTTTTAAAGGTTGTCCTTGTGAGAGGCTACTGTATATTTGCTGCACCCATGAGTTAGAATGCTGTACCCCCTTAAAATAAGGTAATATGCTCTATTTTAGGAATTCCACAAACCTTGTCCTAAAATGACTATCTCACTGGTCAATTGCTACCAGAAATGTACTGTAATTCAGAATACACCACCATACCGCAATTTTGGAGCACCAGAAACCTTGTCAACACCAGTGGGTGCATGGTATTGTTATTTCTCATGCATTAACATATTTTCAGGCGTATTGAGAGTGCTGTACCAATTTAAGTAATATATGGTAGTGGTTCCCTAACAATTGCATTTATTTAGCTGAAAGATCAGTGGCAGTAAGTCACAAACGTTTAATGGTTGATTGGCTAACCAGCTCCTTTTGATCATTTTTTTACCATTGTCAGTTTAGAAGCCTATGTTAAGGCCTGAAGTGAAAGTGATATAAAACACCAAATATTTGTTGGTATAATGTAATTTACCCCCCCAAAATATTCACAATTTAATGAAACATTCAATATTTAATTATACATTTTATTTTCAATACAATTCAACAACAGTTCTCTTTTGCTAGATATTTAGGTCAGCATACCTGTAACAGTTCCAATGGTGGAATGAAAGAGTCAGGTGCAGAGAGCAGGGTAATCTCAATAAAGTGGATATTTATTTATTCCAGAAATAATCACATAAACGGCGACGCCACACAAACAACGGGCGCGTCAAAATACTGTCCAATAAAAGTAGGACTGAAATCCACTATAAGAAACACCACCAACACAAACAGAAAAACAAGCCCGCACAAAAGTCGGCGGGCCAACTGGGTTTAAATACCCCCTACCCTAAACACAAAACAGGTGATACAAATTAGACCAACTCAAAAGAAAACAGAAAAGGGGATCGGTGGCAGCTAGTAGACCGGAGACGACGACCGCCGAGCGCCGCCCGAACGGGAAGAGGCACCATCCTCGGCGGGATTCGTAACAATACCGTAGATTATGGTGCATTATGGATCAATATTGTGGGAGGAGAAGGAGGAAAAAATTGGCTCATTAACATATTTGAAAGCGTACCTAATGTCTATATTTGTTGCACCCAATGTGAGAGTTCTGTACCCATTTAAGTAATGTGTTAGTAGTTCCCCAACAATTTAAATATACAGTTAAAGTCGGGAAGTTTACATACACTTAGGATGGAGTCAATAAAACTCGTTTTTCAACCACTCCACAAATTTCTTGTTAACAAACCATAGTTTTGGCAAATCGGTTAGGACATCTACTTTGTGCACGACACAAGTTGTTTTCCAACAATTGTTTACAGACAGATTATTTTACTTCTAATTTACTGTATAACAATTCCAGTGGGTCAAAGTTTACATACTCTAAATTGACTGTGCCTTTAAACAGCTTGGAAAATTCCAGAAAATGATGTCATGGCCTTAGAAGCTTCTGATAGGCTAATTGACATAACTTCAGTCAATTGGAGGTTTATCTGAGGATGTATTTCAAGACCTACCTTCAAACTCAGCGCCTCTTTGCTTGGCATCATGGGAAAATCAAAACAAATTAGCCAAGACCTCAGAAAGAAAATTGTAGACCTCCACAAGTCTGGCTCATGCTTGGGAGCAATTTCCAAATGCCTGAAGGTACCATGTTCAACTGTACAAACAATAATATGCAAGTATAAACACCATGGGACCATGTAGCCGTCATACCGCTCAGGAAGGAGTCGCGTTCTGTATCCTAGAGATGAACATACTTTGGTGCGAAAGTGCAAATCAATCCCAGAACAACAGCAAAGGACCATGTGAATATGCTGGAGGAAACAGGTACAAAAGCATCTATATCCACAGTAAAACAAGTCCTTTATAGAGATAACCTGAAAGGCCGCTCAGCAAGGACGAAGCCCCTTCTCCAAAACCGCCATAAAAAATCCAGACTATGGTTTGCAACTGCAAATGTGGACAAAGATCATACTTTTTGAAGAAATGTTCTCTGGTCTGATGAAACACAAATAGAACTGTTTGGCCATAATGACCATCGTTATGTTTGGAGAAAAAGGGGGGGCGCTTGCCAGCCGAAGAACACCATCTCAACCGTGAAGCATGGAGGTGGCAGCATCATGTTGTGGGGGTGCTTTGCTGCAGGAGGGACTGGTGCACTTCACAAAATAGATGGCATCATGAGGGGGAAAATTGTGGGTATATTGAAGCAACATCTCAAGACATCAGTC
Source organism: Salvelinus fontinalis (assembly GCF_029448725.1). NCBI lineage: Eukaryota > Metazoa > Chordata > Actinopteri > Salmoniformes > Salmonidae > Salvelinus > Salvelinus fontinalis. The sequence continues at coordinate 20,562,267 of NC_074703.1, read as the reverse complement.
AGGAAGTTAAAATTTGGTCGCAAATAGACAAGGACCCCAAACATACTTCCAAATTTGTGGCAAAATGGCTTAAGGACAACAAAGTCAAGGTATTGGAGTGGTCATTACAAAGCCCTGACCTCAATCCCACAGAAAATTTGTGGGCAGAACTGAAAAAGCGTGTGCGAGCAAGGAAACCTATAAACCTGACTCAGTTACACCAGCTTTGTCAGGAGGAATATGCCAAAATTCAACCAACTTATTGTGGGAAGCTTGTGGAAGGCTACCCGAAACGTTTGACACAAGTTTTTTTCACCTTTATTTAACCAGGTAAGCTAGTTGAGAACAAGTTCTCATTTACAACTGTGACCTGGCCAAGATAAAGCCAAGATAAAGCAAAGCAGTGCGACACAAACAAGAACACAGAGTTACGCATGGAATAAACAGGCGTACAGTCAATAACACAATAGGAAAAAAATAATATACAGTGTGTGCAAATGGCGTGAGGAGGTAAGGCAATAAATATGCTTACAATTTAGCAAATTAACACTGGAGGGATAGATGAGCAGATGGTGATGTGCAAGTAGAAATACTGGTGTGCAAAAGAGCAGAAATGTGAATAAAAACAATATGGGGATGAGGTAGGTAGATTGGGTGGGCTATTTACAGATGGGCTATGTAGAGCTGCAGCGATCGGTTAGCTGCTCAGATAGCTGATGTTTAAAGTTAGTGAGGGTCTTAGTGTTAGTGAGGGTTAGTGAGGGCGATTTTTGCAATTCATTCCAGTCATTGGCAGCAGAGAATTGGAAGGAAAGGCGGCCAAAGGGGGTGTTGGCTTTGGTGATGACTAGTGAGATATACCTGCTGGGGCGCGTGCTATGGTTGGATGTTGTTATTGTAAGCATTGAGCTGATATAAGGCAGAGCTTTACCTAACAAAGACTTATAGATGACCTGGAGCCAGTGGGTTTGGCGACGAATATGTAACGAGGGCCAGCCGACTAGAGCATACAGGTCGCAGTGGTGGGTGGTATAAGGGCCTTTGGTGACAAAACGGATGGCACTGTGATAGACTGCATCCAGTTTGCTGAGTAGAGTATTGGAAGCTATTTTGTGAATGACATCACCGAAGTCGAGGATCGGTAGGATAGTCAGTTTTACGAGGGTATGTTTGTCGGCGTAAGTGAAAGAGGCTTTGTTGCGAAATAGGAAGCCAATTCTAGATTTCGTTTTGGATTGGAGATGTTTAATATGAGTCTGGAAGGAGAGTTTACAGTCTAGCAAGACACCTAGGTTTTTGTAGTTGTTGTCCACATATTCTAAGTCGGAGCCGTCCAGAGTAATGATGCTAGTCGGGCGGGCGGGTGAGGGAAGCGAACGGTTGAAAAGCATGCATTTGGTTTTAGTAGCGTTTCAGAGCAGTTGGAGGTCACGGAAGGAGTGTTGTATGGCACTGAAGCTCGTTTGGAGGTTAGTTAACCTCTTTTGGGTATTTTCACATCCGGATGAAAAGTGTACCCAAAGTAAACTGCCTGTTATTCAGGTCCAGAAGCTAGGATATAGATTTGGATACAAAATACTCTAAAGTTTCTAAAACTGTTAATTATGTTTGTGAGTATAAGAGAACTGATATGGCAGGCAAAATCCCGAGGACAAACGAATAAATCATTATCTCTACTATTTTTCTGACATTTCCCATTCTTAAAATAAAGTGGTGATCCTAACTGATCTAAGACAGGACATTTTTATTAGGATTAAATGTCAGGAATTGTGAAAAACTGAGTTTAAATGTATTTGGCTAAGGTGTATGTGAACTTCCAACTTCAACTGTACATAGTGAAGAGATAAGTGATAGAGCGGATCTTTGACTTTCTACAGTGCTTTCTGAAAGTATTCATACCCCTTGACTTATTCCACATGTTGTTGTGTTACAGCCTGAATTCAAAATGGATTCTTGAAGTTTTGAGCGGCTCGAGTCTCTCAGTAACAAAGGGATTTTTACCTTCTCAATACTGCAGGGCAAGAGAGAGAAAGTTCTCTCAATTTACGACCGGCAGTTAAGTCATAAAACCGACCCAACCCCCCCCCCCCCTCCCCTCTGGCGGGGGGGGGGTTGGTTCTGGCTACCTGTCAGCGATGTTGTTTGATTCTCACCAAGGACAGAGGGTCATGACAGTATTGTAGAGTAACTGTATTGATCCATCCTCAATGTTCTCCTATTTCAGCCATTAAACTCTAACTGTTTTAAAGTCACTATGGCCTCATGGTGAAATCCCTGAGCGGTTCCATACCTCTCCGGCAACTGATTTAAGAAGGATCAAATCAAAGTTTATTTTGTCTTACGTACGCCGAATACAACATACAGTGAAATGCTTACTCACAGGCCTTAAATAACAGTGCACTTTTTAAGTAAAAAATAGATATTAGGTGAACAATAGATGAGGTAAGAAATAAAAACAACAGTAAAAAGACAGTGAAAATAAATGCAGATAGTCGTAGCCAATGGGCGGGGGCACCGGTTAGTCAGGCTAATTGAGGCAATATGTACATGTAGGTATAGTTAAAGTGCCTATGCATATATGATAAACAGAGAGTAGCAGCAGCGTAAAAGAGGAGTTGGTGTGTGGCGGGACACAATGCAGGTAGTTCGGGTAGCCAATGAGTGGGGCAATGGTTAGTCTGGCTAATTGTGGTAATATGTACATGAATGTATAGGTAATGTGACTATGCATGGATGATAAACAGAGAGTAGCAGCAGCGTAAATGAGGGGTTGGGGGGCTGGTAGCAGAGAACGGTCTATGACTGGGGTGGCTGGGGTCTTTGACAATTTTTAGGACCTTCCTCTGAGCGCCTGGTGTAGAGGTCTTGGATGGAAGGCAGATTAGCCCCAGTGATGTACTGGCCCGTACGTACTACCCTCTGTAGTGCCTTGTGGTGGGAAGCTGAGCAGTTGCCGTACCAGGCAGTGATGCAACCAGTCAGGATGCTCTCGATGTTGTAGCTGTAGAACCTTTTGAGGATCTCAGGACCCATGCCAACTCGTTTTTGTTTCCTGATGGGGCATAGGCTTTGTCGTGCTCTCTTCACGACTGTCTCGGTGTGTTTGGACCATTCTAGTTTGTTGGTGATGTGGACACCAAGGAACTTGAAGCTCTCAACCTGCTCCACTACAGCCACGTCGATGTGAATGGGGGAGTGCTCTGTCCTCCTTTTCCTGTAGTCCACAATCATCTCCTTTGGTCTTGATTTACGTTGAAGGATAGGTTGTTCTTCTGGCACCCCCTTGGCCAGGTCTCTGACCTCCTCCCTATAGGCTGTCTTGTAGTTGACCAGGCCTACCAATATTGTGTCGTCTGCAAACATAATGATGTTGGAGTCGTGCCTGGCCACACAGTCATGGGTGAACAGGAAGTACAGGAGGGGCCTGAGAACGCACCACTGAGGGGCTCCAGTGTTGAGGATCAGCGTGGTGGACGTATTGCTACCTACCCTCACCACCTGGGGGCAGCCTGTCAGGAAATCCAAGATCCAGTTGCAGAGGGAGATGTTTGATCCCAGGATCCTTAGCTTAGTGATGAGCTTTGAGGGCACTGTGGTGTTGAACGCTGAGCTGTAGTCAATGAATAGCATTCTCACGTAGGTGTTCCTTTTGTCCAGGTGGGAAAGGGCAGTGTGGAGTGCAATAGAGATTGCATCATCTGTGGATCTGTTTGAGCGGTATGCAAAGTGGAGTGGGTCTAGGGTTTCTGAGATAATGGCGGTAATGTGAGCCATTAACAGCCTTTCTAAGCACTTCATGGCTACGGACGTGAGTGCTACAGGTCTGTAGTCATTTAGGCAGGTTTTCTTTGTGTTCTTGGGCACAGGGACTATGGTGGTCTGCTTGAAACATGTTGGCATTACAGACTCAATAAGGAACATGTTGAAAATGTCAGTGAAGACACCTGCCAGTTGATCAGCACATGCACGGAGCACACATCCTGGTAATCTGTCTGTTTCCCCATGGCCTTGTTGACCTGTTTAATGGTCTTACTCACGTCAGTTACGGAGAGAGTGATCACACAGTTGTCCAGAACAGCTGATGCTCTCATGCGTGCCTCAGTACTGCTTGCCTTGAAGCGAGCGTAGAAGTGATTTTGCTCATCTGGAAGGCTTGTGTCACTGGGCAGCTCGTGGCTGTGCTTCCCTTTGTAGTTTGTAATGGTTTGCAGGCCCTGCCACGTAAGACGAGCGTCAGAGCCGGTGTAGTACGATTAAATCTTAGTCCTGTATTGGCGCTTTGTCTGTTTGATGTTTCTTCGGAGGTCATTGCAGGATTTCTTATAAGCTTCCAGGTTAGAGTCCCACACCTTGAAAGCGGGGGCTCTACCCTGTACTTCAAATGTTGCCTGTAATCCATGGCTTCTGGTTGGGGTATGTACGTATAGTCCCTTTGGGGACAACGTCCTCGATACACTTATTGATAAAGCCAGTGACTGATGTGGTGTTCTCCTCAATACCATTGGCAGAATCCTGGAACCTATTCCAGTCTGTGCTAGCAAAACAGTCATGTAGTTTATCATCTGCTTCATCTGACCACATTTGCTATTGGCCGAGTCACTGGTGCTTCCTGCCTTCATTTTAGCTTGTAAGTAGGAATCAGGAGGAAAGAACTGTGGTCAGATTTGCCAAATGGAGAGCGAGGGAGAGCTTTGTATGCGTCTCTGTGTGTGGAGTACAGGTGATCTGGAATTATTTTTCCTCTGGTTGCGCATTTAACATGCTGTTAGAAATTAGGTAAAATTGATTTAAGTTTCCCTGCATTAAAGTCACCGGCCACTAGGAGCGCCACCTCTGTGTGAGCGTTTCCTGTTTGCTTTTTTCCTTATACAGCTGACTGAGTGCGGTCTTAGTGCCAGCATCCGTCTGTGGTGGTAAATAAACAGCCATGAAAAATAGATAATCATGAGATACTCCACTTCAGGTGAGATATCTAGAGACTTCCTTCGATTTCGTGCACCAGCTGTTTACAAATATGCACAGACCCCCCCCCCCCCCCCTTCGTCTTACTGTGCTGTTCTATCTAGCCGGTGCAGCGTATATTCCGCAAGCTGAATATCCACGTCGTCATTTAGCCACGATTCGGTGAAACATAGGATGTTACAGTTTTTGATATCCCGTTGGAAGGATATTTGTGATCGTACCTCATCTAATTTATTGTCCAATGAGTATTACTTGCCAACATACTGTTAGGTTCCAATTTTGAGTAAATAACTGACGGACACTAGAGAAGCTTAACCAAGTTTATTTCTTCTCAAAGGGTCGATACAGCTGTAATTCAGACAACAACAAAAAATTCACACAAGCACTGATATTTAACCCTTTCTCCTAGGCTGAGTCTCCTCCTCCACATCTGAACAGCCAACAGCAACTACGTTGCTAGACTTAACCTAAATGATATCTGTTCTTCCTCACTTCATCTAACCTGACCTCTAACCCAAAGTGCTCACTCCTCCCCAAGTCAAGGCTGTCATGGTTATTGATACCAGACTGTGTCTCTTCTCCTCCCAGAGGATCCCTGATGGCTAACAATAACATATCCTGACATAATGTAAACGTTATACGATTTTGGCCTTGTCGGGTGTCTGAAGTACATCCTGTGCGTCCTGCGTGTTGAAGAAAAAAATCTTCGACGAATCCGAGGTGAGTGATCGCTGTCCTGATATCCAGCAGCTCTTTTTTTGCAGTAAGATACAGTGGCAGAAACATTACGTACAAAATAAGTTACATATAAGGCGAGAAAAAACACATAATAGCACAATTGGTTAGACGCCCATAAAACTGCCGTTTCTTCCGGTGCCATTTTACAGGATGCCTGTATCTTTGTAGTGACTGGTTGTATTGATACACCAGCGGATGTAATTAAAAACTTCACCATGCTTAAAGGGATAATCAATGTCTTATTTTTTTCTGTTTTTCCCATCTACCAATAGGTGTCCTTTGTGAGGCTTTGGAAAACTTCCCTGGTCTTGGTGGTTGAATCTGTCCCTAAAGTTCTATAACTCCATTTCTATTCTATTTAGAGTTTAGAGAAATTCATTGAAATGGAAATGAGCTATCATTAGGCTGGTAATGTAATGCATATCTGTTGAATTTGGAAAAATCCACCCACATTCGGCCCCGCCCAACTACTCAGACAGGAGCAGCTACTGCATTGTGGCCGTGGCATACTACATACCTTTTACTAAACAGTACTTGCTTAATAGTATGTGATGATGAGTACATAGTATGCAGTAGTCCGCTAGTAAGGGTACTTGGACACGGCCATGGAGTCTGTGAAGGAAGAAACCACATGGAAAAAGTTAGGTCCAAAAAACAGATTTTCACATATTCAAATGAATTTATTGTGTCAAAGGGTTCATGATTCTTGTATCTACAACCAAATAGATAATTTTAAAACTGATCTATACATGTACATCAATTGGTGTCTATAAGCTGCAATGTGAGCATGAAAGTGCATCCTTGTAGCTTTGTGTGCTAACCATTGGCAAGTTGAGCAAATTGAAGTGTTTTCTTCCCAGGCGTAATGCGAATCATTATTGTAGTATCATCTAAAATGAGGAGGCACCACAACGAGGTTCTAGCTTCAGCATGTTTATTAGCCTAGTCTGCACATGTCATACGTAGGTACAGATACCCACAAGGGCCATCCTACCTCATCTTCCCCTCTCCAATGAACAATAATTCAACATTCATACCCACTGAAGCACAACTGAAATGCAATTTGGAAACCAGTATTATTCTCGTTAACATGCTACTTCACATCCTGAAAGAGTATGAAAGCATTAAATTACACACAGTCTGAACTCCTATGCATTAACTTAGGTACAGTTCCTTTTTGCTGGGTCCCCAACAGTATTTATTCTATTCACGTAGCATAGTCTTTCAGCCACTCTGGTGGCTTCACAACCCTTTTTGGACGAGTTTGTGGGTCTGTGATCATTCTCTCCTTCCCCCTCTTTTTGTGCATTTTCTGTGGCCTCAGTCTGTGTGGCTGGTAGATCTGGAAGAGCTCTGAGGTGTGTTTTGTTCCTCCGTACCTCCTCAGAGCCTGTGTCCACCACATAGGAGCGTGGGGCATCCGCTTTCCTCAGCACTAATGAAGGTGTCTTTGAGTTTGTAATTCAAACACGTTGATCATCTGTCAGCTCAGGCCTTTCCGTAGCACGGTGTCTCAGTTTAAAGTCTCCAGTTTGTGTTGTTTCAGCCGTTTGTCCCGCTCAGCGAAGGCCTTCCTGTTAGGCCATCAGGGATTGAGCTGTGCCGGCGAGACAGGCAATGGGGAGCGCAGCCTCCTAGCCATCAGGAGCTCGGCAGGCGACGGCCCATGATGCAGTGGTGTAACTCTAAGCTAACAGAGACCTGTACGAATCCTTGTTCTTTTTCAGCAGTCCCTTGACTGTTTTCACAGCTCTCTCTGCCTCACCATTACTCTGTGCATGGTAGGAGCTACTGGTCACATGTGTAAAGTCATATGCTGTGGCGAAAACAGAAAAGGAGCTTGCGGAGAACTGGGGAGCGTTATCTGTAACCAGGACCTCAGCGACCCCTTGCCTGGAATTTTTTTTATTTAATCCATTGATAACACCAGCTGATGTTGTTATGGGTGTTTTTGTTATTTCAACGCATCTTGAATAGTAATCTACCACTAGCAGATAAGTGTCGTTTTTCCAATAGAACATATCTGCCCCTACCTTTTGCAATGGCCGTTTTGGCAGCTCCGTTGGTATCATTGGTTCAGGATGACAAGGTTGACATTTTGCACCCACCCTCACACTGGGCCACTAGCGTGGCAATCTGAGTACTCAGACCAAGCCACCACACTGACTGTTGAGCCCTCAGTCTGCATTTGGTTATCCCCATGTGTCCATCATGCACTCTGTCTAGCATTTCTGGTTGTAGAGTCTCTGGGATCACTATCCGTTGTCCTTTCATGAGAAGGTCTCCTTTACAGTGGAAGTCACTTTGGTGCACCCAATAGGGCTACAGCAGCTGAGGCAGTTCCTCCTGCCTGGGCCATTCTATCTGTTGGCGGATGGGGTCTCGCTGTTGGTCCTCTGCAATCTGCTCCAGTTTGCTCTGAGATGCAGCTAGGCTGTCTCTTAATGCATTAATGGACACCTGTACCTCACCCTCTAGACATTGCTCCTCCTCTGTTAATGAACGTTTAATTGGGGCCCTGGAGAGAGCGTCTGCTGTGATCAGTGCCTTCCCTGGTGCATACACCATCTTGTAGGTGAACCTCAGCAACCTTAGGCAGAAGCGCAGAACTCTGGGAGGCAAGTCGACCAGCGCTTTTGTCCATAACAGAGCCAACAGTGGTTTGTGGTCAGTCGCTAATGTAAACTGCAGGCCAGTAAGGTATTGGCTGAGCCTTTCACATGCCCATGTGATAGCCAATGCCTCCTTCTCCACGTGTGCATACCTTTGCTCCATGTCAGATAAGCTTTGTGAGATGTATGCTATTGGATACCACTCTATGTTGTCCTGCATTTGTGTGAGGACCGTACCTAGCCCAAAAGATGATGCATCTGCTGATACCTTTGTCTTAGCAGGGGGACGGTACTAGGCCAGCACTCCTTTGATTTTGTCAGACGCCACCTGTTGCATGTGACCCCATGACCAGTCATTCTCTTTAGCTAGTAAGTCTCTTCGTGATTTGGTTGTATCTGAAATCTGTGGGAGGAACTTACTCACAAATGTGGCCATGCCTAAGAAGGTCCTGACTTCAGCCACAATCTGGGGGATGGGCATATCTGTGATGGCACTGATCTTCTCCCACAAGGGCCATCCTACTACAACTATCACTGTGATATTTGGTAACACCAGGGCCTGGCCATGGTTAACCCCCTAAGGCCGATGTCCGCACCCCCGAGGAAATCTGTCAGTTTAAACTAGAGATATTTTTTGGAGATATGCGTTTATCCACTTCCTCATATGCGGTGAATGATGACAGAGCTCTTTGTGTGCTTTTTTATACTTCAAAATCAAAGATATTGGTTTGACCTTCTTAAAACAATTCCATACAGCTTAGTAGAACCTCCACCGGCTTAGAGAGGGCGTAGACTGTTTGGTGCCAAATAATAAGTACATGGATAAATTCTTGATCTTTCTTATATCCCTATCTTACATATAGGACAGACTCTATAGATCAAACTTAATTCTAAGGGGACTATCTATTATTCAACGCATTTGTATGGGCTAATAGCAATAACGCCCAAAATATTTGGGTTGGTAGGGGGAGACGCACCCAAAATGGCTCAACAAACCCGACTCTACCCTACCAACCCAGAGAGGTTACCAACATAATCAACATAGAGCCAGATGCTTTTTAGGGCACTCTTGCTGATCAACGTTTGGATGTGATATTAGAGTAGATTCCTTTGCACTCCCTCACCTTGGCTTTTGGATCAACTCACACTTCATTTTTGTAATCTTACATTTGTAAAGTTATAAATTCTCCTAAGATTTGAACTTTACCACCACAATGTTCAACTCCCTTTTATTGCGTAGAGAGAGAGAGAGAGAGAAAGGGGTGGGGTAGGGGGTGCAAGGGTGAAAACAGACATGTAGACTAGTCTCGAAAACCAGACCCTATGTCACGATCGTCGTAAGGAATGGACCTAGGTGCAGCGTGGTAGGCGTACATTATTCTTTACTAAATGAATGGCGAACAAAAACGAACAACCAAACGAAACGTGAAGCTATACAACTAAAGGCAACTAAACATAGACAACATCCCACAAACACAAATGAGGAAATGGCTACCTAAATATGATCCCTGATCAGAGACAACGATAAACAGCTGCCTCTGATTGGGAACCATATCAGGCCACCATAGAAATACAATATCACCTAGATGACCCACCCAAGTCACTATCACGCCCCAACCAACACAGATATAAAACAGCTTACTATGGTCAGGGCGTGACACCCTGGGCAACACAGGGGTCTACCAAGCATTCCATGACACTCTTACAGTTCACTTTTCTTGACAACTGCTACAATCCTTTTCGACACGGGTTTAAGGCCTTCTCCCGTCCTCCTTTCGGCAAATCTGAACATGACTCCATCTTGTTTCTCCCCACCCACAAACAAAAACTCAAGTGGGAAGATCTGTTGGCCAGGTCTGTACAGTGTTGGTCCGACCAATCAGAATTCTCGCTCCAAGATCACATGGACTGGAATGTGTTCCTGGTCACCTCTGGAGATAACATCAATGAATACGCTGACTCAGTCACCGGAACTAATAAAACAATGCATAGACGACGTGATACCAACAGTGTCTTTTAAATCTTTCCCTAATCAAAAAGCAGCCTTGTAAAAAAAAAAAAAACTGAAAGAGAGAGATGCTGCCTATGAACAGGGCAAGGTGGCCGGGGACAACAGTTTGGTTAAACAGTACAAATACGACCTACGCAGATCGATCAAGAGGGTGAAACACAAGTATAGGGAAAAAGTTGAGGAACAATTCAGCGGGTCGGACACAAGGAGTACTGCAAGTAGCAGGGGCTCCTAACAATCACAGATTACAAAAAAAAAGCCAGCCACATTGCGGTCACCGACGCCAGCCTACCGGAGGAGCTAAACACCTTTTTCTTACAAATCGAGCAAAATGACCCTGAGCTGCCGAGGAGAGCCCCCGATGATATTGTGGTCTCCACTGAGGGTGTATGTAAGTCATTCAAACATGTTAACCCTCGCATGGCTGCCGGCCCAGACGGCATCCCTAGCCGCATCATCCATGTGCCTAAGAAAGGGAAAGTAACTGAACTGAATGACTACCAACCAGTAGCACTCACTTTTGTCATCATGAAGTGGTTCGAGGCTAGTTAAAGACCGTATCACCTCCTCACTCCCCGACCCTCTCCAATTTGCCTACCGCCCTGACAGATCCATGAACGACGCAATCACCATTGCACTGCACACTGCCCTCACCCACCTGGAAAAAAAGGATTAAACTATGCTGTTCATAGACTACAGCCTTCAATACCATAGTGCCCTATAAACTCACGGCCCTGGGTCTGAACTCCTCTCTATGCAACTGGGTCCTGGACTTCCTGACGGGCTGCCCCCAGGTGGGGAAGGTACCTCCTTGACATAGATTCTCAAAATGGGTGCCCCACACGGGTGCGTCCTCAGTCCCCTCCTGTATTCCCTGTATACCCACGACTGCGTGGCCTTACACAGTTCCAACTCCATAATCAAGTTCGCTGATGACATAATGGTAATCCTGATTACCAACAACGATGAGATGTTGTGTTTATACAACTAATGCTGGTTTTTCTGAGGCTGATGCCGTGCAGATGTTTGTACACATGCATATACTGTACACAAACTGTCATTCAAATAAACACATACAAGAACACACACATACATGTAATATTGACAGATATGCACACAAACATATACAGCTGGCATTGCTGTTATGATTTTTGTTGTCCTTGATGTCCTTTGTTTTAATTTTATGATTTTGATTTATTATTTTTTTGCATTATTGTTTGCTGTTTTCTTCTGTCTTTTCCTTTTTTCTCTTTAGTTCATTCTCTTTAGTTATTTTGGCCTGCTGGTAGATTGGTCAATGTGCATTTGAGCAGGGCATTGACCCTGGATGCTTATGTGTTTCGCTCCGAATGGGAATCTGTTGGATGACTGATATGATTTACAGTTGAAGTCGGAAGTTTAAATACACTTAGGTTGAAGTCATTAAAACTAGTTTTTCAACAACTCCACAAATGTCTTGTTAACAAACTATAGTTTTGGCAAGTCGGTTAGGACATCTACTTTGTGCATGACATAAGTAATTTTTCCAACAAGTGTTTACAGACCAATTATTTTAACTTATAATTCACTTTATCACAATTCCAGTGGGTCCGAAGTTCACATGCACTAAGTTTACTGTACCTTTAAACAGCTTGGAAAATTCCAGAAAATTATGTAATGACTTCTGATAGTCTAATTGACACAATTTGAGTCAATTGGAGGTGTACCTGTGGATGTATTTCAAGGTCTACCTTCAAACTCAGTGCCTCTGCTTGACATCATGGGAAAATCAAAAGAAATCAGCAAAGACTTCAGAATAAAAATTGTAGATCTCCACAAGCCTGGTTCATCTTTGGGAGCAATTTCCAAATGCCTGTAGGTACCACTTTCATCTGTACAAACAATAGTACGCAAGTATAAACACCATGGTACCACACAGCCGTCATACCGCTCAGGAAGGAGACACGTTCTGTCTCCTAGAGATGAATGTAATTTTGTGCGAAAAGTGCAAATCAATCCCAGAACAAAAGCAAAGGACCTTGTGAAGACGCAGGAGGAAACAGGTACAAAAGTATCTATATCCACAGTAAAACAAATCCTATATCGACATAACCAGAAAGGCCGCTCGGCAAGGAAAAGGCCACTGCTCTAAAACCACCATTAAAAAAGCCAGACTACGGTTTGCAACTGCACATGGGGACAAAGATTGTACTTTTTGGAGAAATGTCCTCTAGTCTGATGAAACAAAAATAGAACTGTTTGGCCATAATGACCATTGTTATGTTTGGAGGGAAAATGACGAGGCTTGCAAGCCGAAGAACACCATCCCAACCATGAAGCACGGGGGTGGCAGCATCATGTTGTGGCGGTGCTTTGCTGCAGGAGGGACTGGTGCACTTCACAAAATAGATGGCATTGAAGGAAAGAACAGGATGTGGATATATTGAAGCAACATCTCAAGACATCAGTCAGGAAGCTTGGTCGCAAATGGGTTTTCCAAATGGACAATGACCCCAAGCATACTTCCAAAGTTGTATCAAAATGGCTTAAAGGACAACAAAGTCAAGGTATTGGAGTGGCCATCACAAAGCCTTGACCTCAATCCCATAGAACATTTGTGGGCAGAACTGAAAAAGCATGTGCAAGCAAGGAGACCTACGAGGAGACCTACCGGGCTGTATCACCGCCTGGTACGGCAACTGCTCCGCCCACAACCGTAAGGCTCTCCAGAGGGTAGTGAGGTCTGCACAATGCATCACCGGGGGCAAACTACCTGCCCTCCAGGACACCTACACCAGCCGATGTCACAGGAAGGCCATAAAGATCATCAAGGACAACAACCACCCGAGCCACTGCCTGTTCACCCCGCTATCATCCAGAAGGCGAGGTCAGTACAGGTGCATCAAAGCAGGGACCGAGAGACTGAAAAACAGCTTCTATCTCAAGGCCATCAGACTGTTACACAGCCACCACTAATATTTAGTGCCTGCTGCCAACATACTGACTCAACTCCAGCCACTTTAATAATGGGAATTGATGGAAATTTATGTAAAAATGTATCACTAGCCACTTTAAACAATGCCACTTAATATAATGTTTACATACCGTACATTACTCATCTCATATGTATATACTGTACTCTATACCATCTACTCCATCTTGCCATCTTTATGTAATACATGTATCACCAGCCACTTTAAACTATGCCACTTTATGTTTATATACCCTACATTACTCATTACTGTACTCTATACCATCTACTGCATCTCCCTGTGCCGTTCTGTACCATCACTCATTCATATATCTTTATGTACATAATCTTTATCCCGTTACACTTGTGTGTATAAGGTAGTAATTGGGGAATTGTTAGGTTAGATTACTCGTTGGTTATTACTGCATTGTCGGAACTAGAAGCACAAGCATTTGCGCTACACTCACATTAACATCTGCTAACCATGTGTATGTGACAAATAACATTTGATAAACCTGACATCGGTAACACCAGCTCTGTCAGGAGGAATTGGCCAAAATTCACCCAACTTATTGTGGGAAGCTTGTGGAAGGCTACCCGAAACGTTTGACCCAAGTTAAACAATTTAAAGGCAATGCTACTAACTACTAGTTGAGTGTATGTAAACTTCTGACCCGCTAGGAATGTGATGAAAGAAATAGAAGTTGAAATAAATCACTCTCTGCTATTATTCTGACATTTCACATTCTTAAAATAAAGTGGTGACCCTAACTGACCTAAAACAGGGATCTTTTCCTAGGATTAAATGTCAGTAATTGGGAAAAACTGAGTTTAAATGTATTTGGCTAAGGTTTATGTAAACTTCCGACTTCAACCGTAGTTGTTGAGCGGCTTCACTGCAAGTGTATTGTTTGTTTCAAATATTCGATAATAACATTTCTTTTTTTTTCTTTCTTTTTTTTTTAAACAACGATGAGACATCCTACAGGGAAAAGGTAGGCACCCTGACTGTGTGTTGCCAGTTCAACAACCTCTCCCTCAATGTTAGCAAAACAAAAAAGCTGATTGTGGACTTCAGGAGGAAGCAGGTTGAAAACGCCCCCATCCTCGTCAACGGGGCCGCAGTGGAGACGATCAATAACTTCAAATTCCTCGGCGTACACATTTCAGAGAAGCTAAGGTGGTGAAGAAGGCACGACCGCGACTCTTCAATCTCAGGATGCTGAAGAAATTTGGCATGTCCCCGAGAGCCCTCAGAGTGTTCTACAGTAGCATCATCGAGAGCATACTGTCTGGCTGCATTTACATTTTAGCAGACACTCTCATCCAGAGCAACTTACAGTAGTGACTGCGTACATATTTGTACTGGTCCCCCGTTGGAATCAAACTCACAACTCTGGCGTGGCAAGCACCATGCTCTACCAAATGAGCCAAACGGGACTGCAGCACAGCCTGGCACGGCAACTCCATCACCGCAGACCTCAAGGCGGTTCAGAGGACGATACGTACAGCCGAACGCACCATTGGGTGAACACTAACTGCCCTACAGGACACCTACAACACCAGGTGTCGCAGGACGTCCAAAAGGATCATCAGGGACCCCAGCCACCCAAGCCATGCCCTGTTCTCCCCACTTCAATCCCTCAGACACGGGAAATACAGGAGCGTCGTGGCAAAAACTGGAAGGCTGGCCAATAGTTTCTTCCCTCAGACGATCAGGCTGCTGACTAGCCACCACTAGTCAGCTACATAATCCACCCTCCCCCTCTACTCCCCATATGGACATATTCCCTCCACACCTCATTAATGGTCACTTACATGACATGCTGCTCCCCCTATGGACATTTCCCCCAACATACTTTTACTTTGTCCCCACCCCAAACAACACTGTTGCAGTTGTTAATATGTACAGCATATTATAGCTTTTGTTTATTTTAATTTTGATCGTTTTTATTTCACTTGGCCGCCACACCCCCCCCCCCCCCAATGGTCATACCGCTCATATTCCTCTCCCTAAACAGTCTTGCCACTTGAAACGGAAATGGAAGGTCCGGGGGACCTTGAGAAATCCTTTTTAAAGTGGATCTAGAGACACCGCTTCCAAGGCTCCTTCCATCTGTCACTCCTAATGGATCCTACAGAGAGAGAGCCGTCACTACCAGCCCCAAGGTCTACAGCTAAACATATTGCCACGACTAAACGCTAGGTTTTTCTTCTGCTATGCTGAGAAAGGAAAACTGAAAAGCGGACAAATCCCAGTGGCTTTACAAAAACGGAGTGGTGAAATTATTCTATAGGTTTAGGGTGAATGCTATGGAGAGCCTGTCCTGAATGAATACATAGCCAGCTTAGAAAAGAGCTCATCACGATGGGCTGCATGTAGTCGGTTCGCTGCAAAATGCTTTGAACGCTTGGCCTTGGTGTGAGTGTACCATAGAGATAGCTATATCGCAGAGATAGGGTACGCTGCCTATAGTAAGTCTACACCCTCTTGAACTTTTAAAATGTTTGTTGCATTATAAAGTGGAATTGAAATAGATTTAATTGTATTTTTTTTGTCATTCATCTACACAAAATACTCAATGTCAAAGGGAAAACAACATTCTACACATTTTTACAAATGAATATACAGTACATTTACTAACTAAAATTATAGTCATTGCATAAGTATTCACCACCTCCGTTTAGGCAAGCCTAAATTAGTTCAGAAGTATAATTTGGCGTATGTCACGTTCCTGACCTATTTCTGTTAGTTTGTTGTATGTGTTAGTTGGTCAGGACGTGAGTTTGGGTGGGCATTCTATGTTTTCTGTTTCTATGTTGGTTTATGGGTTGCCTGGTATGGCTCTTAATTAGAGGCAGGTGTTTGGAGTTCCTCTAATTAAGAGTCATATTTAGGTAGGTTGTTTCACAGTGTTCGTTGTGGGTGGTTGTCTCCTGTGTCAGTGTTTGTCGCACCATACGGGACTGTTTTTCGGTTTGTTTGTTCATCGTCATTTATGTGTAGGCTTTTTTCCCTGTTCGTGCGTTCTCGTGTGTTATGTGAGTCCGTCGTCCAGATCTGTCTACACCGTTTGTTATTTTGTTAGTTTATCCAAGTGTATTTCGTTTCGTGTTTTTTCCCGTCTTGTTTAATAAATTATGTCTTCAAACTCCGCTGCATTTTGGTTCAATCCCTGCTCCTCCTCTTCTGATGAAGAGGAAGAGGAAAACCGTTACAGCGTAACAAATCACACAATATGTTATATGGACTCACTCTGTGTGAAATAATTGGGGTTGACGTGATTTTTGAACGACTACCCCTTCCTTTGTCCCCCATACAGTCAAGTATTGAATTTCAATCACAGATTCAACTACAAAGACCAAGACCAGGGAGCTTTTCAATAGCCTCATAATGAAGGCCAGTGATTGGTAAATGGGTAACAATAACAAATAAGACATTGAACATACACTACATGACCAACGCACGTGGACACCTGCTCATCAAACATCTCATCACAAAAATCAGAGGCATTAATATGGAGTTGGTCCCCCCTTTTCAGCCAAACACCCTCCACTATTCTGTGAAGGCTTTCCACTAGATGTAGGAACATTGCTGCGTGGACTTGCTTCCATTCAGCCGCAAGAGCATTAGTGAGGTCGGGCACTGATGTTGGGCGATTAGGCCTGGTTCGCCGTCTGTGTTCCAATTCACCCCAAAGGTGTTCGATGGGGTTGAGGTCAGGCCAGTCAAGTTCTTCCACACCGATCTTGACAAACCATTTCTATATGGACCTCGCTTTGTGAGCAGGGGCATTGTCATGCTAAAATAGGAAAGGGCCTTCCCCAAACTGACAGATGGCCGCCTCGCTTCGCGTTCCTAGGAAACTATGCAGTATTTTGTTTTTTTACATGTTATTTCTTACATTGGTACCCCAGGTAATCTTAGGTTTTATTACATACAGTCGGGAGGACTCGATACCATCTACTGCATCTTGCCTATGCCGTTCTGTTCCATCACTCATTCATATATCTTTATGTACATATTCTTTATCCCCTTACACTTGCGTGTATAAGGTAGTAGTTGTGGAATTGTTAGGTTAGATTACTCGTTGGTTATTACTGCATTGTCGGAACTAGAAGCACAATAATTTCGCCACACTCGCATTAAAATCTGCTAACCATGTGTATGTGTGACAAATTAAATTTGATTTGAAGTTGGAAGCACAGAATTGTCTGGAATGTCGTTGTATGCTGTAGCGTTAAGACTTCAATTCACTCGAACTAAGGGAACTAGCCCGAACCATGCAAAACAGCCCGAGACCATTATTCCTCCTCCACCAAACTTTACAGTTGGTATATGCATTGGGGCTGCCCTCCGCCAAACCCAGATTAGTTCGTCAGACTGCCAGATGGTGAAGCGTGATTCATCACTCCAGAGATTTGTTCCACTGCTCCAGAGTCCAATGGCAGCAAGCTTTACTCCACTCCAGCCGAAACTTGGCATTGTGCATGATGATCTTAGGCTTGTGTGTGGCTGCTGGGCCATGGAAACTCCCAGCGAACAGTTATTGTGCTGATTTTGCTTCCAGAGGGAGCTCGTTAGTGAGTGTTGCAACCGAGGACAGACAATTTTTACTCGCTACGTACTTCAGCACTCGTGGTCATGTTCTGTGAGCTTATGTAGCCTACCACTTCGCGGCTGAGGAGTTGTTGCTGCTAGACGGTTCCACTTCACAATAACAACACTTACAGTTGACCGGGGCAGCTCTAGCAGGGCAGAAATTTGACAAACTGACTTGTTGGAAAGGTGGCGTCCTATGATGGTGCCACATTGAAAGTCACTTAGCTCTCCAATAAGGCCGTTCTACTGCCAATATTTTCCTATGGAGATTGCATGGCTGTGTGCTCGACTTTATACACCTGTCAGCAACGGGTGTGGCTGAACTAGCCAAATCCACTAATTTGAAGGGGTGTCCAGATTCTTTTGTACATATAGTGTAGGTTCAGCAGATCCCCTTATTTTATGGGACACTTAAATGTACCTTTAGATGTCATGCAATTCCAAACTCATCTATTAAACAAAAGCAATTTAGGTCAAAAGAGTTCATATTAACAATGGAAATAGAGGGACTGATAGATAGCAATACAAACTGTACCATAGAGGTAGAGAATAAATTAGAATTAAGTAAAAAGATTTGGAGGAACTTAAGAAAGATCAAGCATCAAATATAAAGCAAACTGGACGGAACACGGGGGAAAATGCACTAAAGTCTTTTCTAATATTCAACATAAACATGCTACCTAAAATATTTTATTGAAATTTGTTACAATTGACTGACTCAGCAAATTATATTTTGAAAGAGGAAGCAAAGTACTTTAGTGGAGCTATGCTTGAACAATGTTAATTGTAAGGATTTCTAGCATTAATGTAAAATTACCAGCTGTACAGAAAGACTCGTGTGAAGCCCAAATTGCAGACAAAGAACTTCTTGATGCAATTAAAGCCTTGAAGTCCGGGAAAACTCCAGGGGAGGTATATAAAAAAAAAAAATTATGTACTCAGAAGACCATGATTAACATTGCTTTGAACACTCCTATGAAAATGGTAGATTATCAGATACTCAAAAATAAGGTCTGATTTCACTATTACTGAAAAAGGACCCAGGTGGTAAACATAAAGATCCAGTCCATTAAAAAAAGTTGGAGGCCCCTTAAACTTGAGTGTTGTGAAGCAAATATTCAAGCAAAATGCATACCACATAGAAATAAATGGAATTGTCAGATATTATTAATTCTAATCAGACAGTTTTTTACATGGACTATACAATGGAGATAATTTAAGACAAGAACTGGAAACAATAGAACAATGAGAAATCTAGGAAACCAGGCCTGGTATTCATAGCTGACTTTAAAAAGGATTTTGATGAAGTACAACTGGAATTTATACATAAATGACTGGAATGTTAAAATTTTGTAGAATCTGTTCTACAATGGGTTAAAGTTATGTATGTAAATGTCTAATTCTGAAAGTATTAAACTGTCAAGAAGAGTAAAACAGGGTTGTTCACTTTTGACATACAGTTGAAGTCGGAAGTTTACATACACCTTAGCCAAATACATTTAAACTAAGTTTTAATTCGCAGTAAAAAATTCCCTGTCTTAGGTCAGTTAGGATAACCACTTTATTTTAAGAATGTGAAATGTCAGAATATTAGTAGAGAGAAGGATTTATTTCAACTTTTATTTCATCACATTCCCAATTGGTCAGAAGTTTACATACACTCAATTTGTATTTGGTAGCACTGCCTTTAAATTGTTTCACTTGGGTCAAACGTTTCGGGTAGCCTTCCACAAGCTTCCCAAAATCAGTTGGGTGAATTTTAGCCCATTCCTCTTGACAGAGCTTGGTGTAACGGAGTCAGGTTTGTAGGCCTCCTTGCTCGCACACGCTTTTTCAGTTCTGCCCACAAATGTTCCATAGGTTTGAGGTCAGGGCTTTGTGATGGCCACTCCAATACCTTGACGTTGTTGTCCTTAAGCCATTTTGCCACAACTTTGGAAGTATGCTTGGGGTCATTGTCCATTTGGAAGACCCATTCTCTTCCAAGCTTTAACTTCCTGACTGATGTCTTGAGATGTTGCTTCAATATATCCACTTAATTTTCCTAATGCGGCCATCTATTTTGTGAAGTGCACCAGTCCCTCCTGCAGCAAAGCACCCCCACAACATGATGCTGCCACCCCCGTGCTTCACGGTTGGGATGAGGTTCTTCGGCTTGCGAAATTCACCCTTTTTCCTCCAAACATAACAATGGTCAATATGGCCAAAAAGTTATATTTTTGTTTCATCAGACCAGAGGACATTTCTCCAAAAAGTACGATCTTTGTCCCCATGTGCAGTTGCAAACCGTAGTCTGGCTTTTTTAATGGAGGTTTTGGAGCAGTGTCTTTTTCCTTGCTGAGCGGCCTTTCAGGTTATGTCGATATAGGACTCGTTTTACTGTGGATATAGATACTTTTGTAACTGTTTCCTCCAGCTACTTCACAAGGTCCTTTGCTGCTGTTCTCGGATTGATTTGCACTTTTCGCACAAAATTACATTAATCTCTAGGAGACAGAACGTGTCTCCTTCCACAGCGGTATGACGGCTGTGTGGTCCCGTACTATTGTTTGTACAGATGAACGTGGTACCTTCAGGCATTTGGAAATTGCTCCCAAGGATGAACCAGACTTCTGGAGGTCTACAATTTTCTTTCTGAAGTCTCGGCTGATTTCTTTAGATTTTCCCATGATGTCAAGCAAATAGGCACTGAGTTTGAAGGTAGGCCTTGAAATACATCCACCTGTACACCTCCAATTGACTCAAATGATGTCAATTAGCCTATCAGAAGCTTCTAAAGCCATGACATCATTTTCTGGAATTTTCCAAGCAGTTTAAAGACCCAGTCAATTTAGTGCATGTAAACTTCTGACCCACTGGAATTGTGATACAGTGAAATAATCTGTCTGTAAACAATTGTTGAAAAAATGACTTGTGTCATGCACAAAGTAGATGTCCTAACCGACTTGCCAAACTATAGTTTGTTACCAAGAAATTTGTGGTGGTTGAAAAACAAGTTTTAATGACTTCAATCAATCAAGTTTATTTTATATAGCCCTTCGTACATCAGCTAATATCTCGAAGTGCTGTACAGAAACCCAGCCTAAAACCCCAAACAGCAAGCAATGCAGGTGTAGAAGCACGGTGGCTAGGAAAAACTCCCTAGAAAGTCCAAAACCTAGGAAGAAACCTAGAGAGGAACCAGGCTATGAGGGGTGGCCAGTCCTCTTCTGGCTGTGCCGGGTGGAGATTATAACAGAACTATGCCAAGATGTTCATAAGTGACAAGCATGGTCAAATAATAATCATGAATAAATGTCAGTTGTCTTTTCATAGCCGATCATTAAGAGTTGAAAGCAGCAGGTCTGGGACAGGTAGGGGTTCCGTAACCGCAGGCAGAACAGTTGAAACTGGAATAGCAGCAAGGCCAGGCGGACTGGGGACAGCAAGGAGTCATCATGCCCGGTAGTCCTGACGTATGGTCCTAGGGCTCAGGTCCTCCGAGAGAGAGAGAGAAAGAAAGAGAGAATTAGAGATAGCCAAGATTTTCAAAATGTTCATAAATGACAAGCATGGTCAAATAATCAGGAATAAAAGTCAGTTGGCTTTTCATAGCCGATCATTAAGAGTTGAAAGCAGCAGGTCTGGGACAGGTAGGGGTTCCGTAACCGCAGGCAGAACAGTTGAAACTGGAATAGCAGCAAGGCCAGGCGGACTGGGGACAGCAAGGAGTCATCATGCCCGGTAGTCCTGACGTATGGTCCTAGGGCTCAGGTCCTCCGAGAGAGAGAAAGAAAGAGAGAATTAGAGATAGCCAAGATTTTCAAAATGTTCATAAATGACAAGCATGGTCAAATAATCAGGAATAAAAGTCAGTTGGCTTTTCATAGCCGATCATTAAGAGTTGAAAGCAGCAGGTCTGGTACAGGTAGGGGTTCCATAACCGCAGGCAGAGCAGTTGAAACTGGAACAGCAGCAAGGCCAGGTGGACTGGGGACAGCAAGGAGTCATCATGCCTGGTTTGCCGTGACGTATGGTCCTAGGGCTCAGGTTCTCAGAGAGAGAGAAAGAAAGAGAGAACGAGAGAATTAGAGAGAGCATACTTAAATTCACACAGGACACTGGATAAGACAGGAGAAGTACTCCAGGTATAACCAACTGACCCTAGCCCCCCGACACAAACTACTGCAGCATAAATACTGGAGGCTGAGACAGGAGCGGTCAGGAGACACTGTGGCCCCATCCGAAGATACCCCCGGACAGGGCCAAACAGGAAGGATATAACCTTTGAAGTGAGGGATCTAACATTAAGTAACCCTATTTTGAGATGTGAGGTATCACGATCTCTTTCAATAATGGCAGGAATGGTGTGTGTGGGAACCAGGTGTGTGTAATGAGACAAGACAGTCCGGGGTTGGTGCTAATGAATCCAGTACAGTGATGCCTAGAAGACCGGTGAGATCCATGACAGTAACCCTCAACGGGCTTCACCAGCAGCTGGATGACACCGGCCTCGGGGACGACCAGAGGGACGCAGTGCGGATTGGACAGGAAAATCCCTGTTCAGCGAGGCATCCTGGATGTCCACTGAAAGAACCCAGCACCGCTCCTCTGGGCTGTACCCCTCCCAGTTGATGAGGTACTGGAGACGCCCCACCCGACGCCTTGAATCCAGAACTTCACAGATCGAGTATGCCAGACCTCCCTTAATGTCCAGAGGAAGAGGCGGGGCGTCACTGGGTCCAGCCTCAGCGAGGGGATCAGGCACCACTGGCCTGAGGAGTCTTTTCTACAGGTAACGAGTTCAAACAGGTGCAGTTAATACAGGTAATGAGTGGATAACAGGAGGGCTTCTTAAAGAAAAACTAACAGGTCTGTGAGAGCCGGAATTCTTACTGGTTGGTAGGTGATCAAATACTTATGTCATGCAATAAAATGCAAATGAATTACTTAAAAATCATACAATGTGATTTTCTGGATTTTTGTTTTAGATTCCGTTAGATTCCACAGTTTAAGTGTGGCTATGATAAAAAATTACAGACCTCTACATGCTTTGTAAGTAGGAAAACCTGCAAAATCGGCAGTGTATCAAATACTTGTTCTCCCCACTGTACATACTAATCAGGGGGAATGTGATCCAGGTGTGCATAACGAGACAAGTCAGTCTGGTGTTGGTGGTGATGATGAATCCAGTTCAGTGACATCTAGAAGGCCGGTGACGTAGACCTCCGGAGCAGGTGAACGGAATGAGCAGCAGTACCGGGGGGATCAGTGACAATAATTTGTTTTGGTACTGTCCGTATGTAGCTTGTCTTTTATCGCAGGTTCAGGAATGGCTGAAGAATTACAAGTATCATGTCAGGATCATGTCAGGATGAGCCTGCAGGAAGGGTACCACATGACGGAAGAGGATGTCTTTCCTGTAACGTACAGTGTTGAGATTGCCAGCAATGACATCAAGCTCAGTCCGATGATGCTGTGACACACCGCCCCAGACCATGACGGACCCTCCACCTCCAAATTGATCCCTCTCCAGAGTACAGGCCTCAGTGTAACGCTCATTCCTTCGACGATAAACGCAAATCAGATCATCACACCTGGTGAGACAAGAACGCGACTCGTCAGTTGAAGAGCCCGTTTTGACAGTCCTGTCTGGTCCAGTGACGGTGGGCTTGTGCCCCTAGGCGACGTTGTTGCCGGTGATGTCTGGTGAGGAACTGCCTTACAACAGGCCTACAAGCCCTCAGTCCAGCCTCTCTCAGCTTATTGCGGACAGTCTGAGCACTGATGGAGGGATTGTGTGTTCCTGGTGTAACTGGGTTAGTTGCTGTTGCCATCCTGTACCTGTCCCGCAGGTATGATGTTCGGATGTACCGATCCTGTGCAAGTGTTGTTACAAGTGGTCTGCCACCACGAGGACGATCAACTGTCCATCCTGTCTCCCTGTAACAATGTCTTAGGAGTCTCACAGTACTGACGTGGCAATTTATTGCCCTGGTCACATCTGCAGTCCTCATGCCTCCTTGCAGCATGCCTAAGGCACGTTCACGCAGATGAGCAGGGACCCTGGGCATCTTTCTTTTAGTGTTTTTCCAGAGTCAGTAGAATGGCCTCTTTAGTGTCCTAAGTTTTCATAACTGTGACCTTAATTGCCTAACGTCTGTAAACTGTTAGTGTCTCAACGACCGTTCCACAGGTTCATGTTCATTAGTTGTTTATGGTTCATTGAACAAGCATGGGAAACAGTGTTTAAACCCTTTACAATGAATATCTGTGAAGTTATTTGGATTTTTACTAATAATCTTTGAAAGACAGGGTCCTGGAAAAGAGATGTTTCTTTTTTTGCTGAGTTTATATGGGTGATGTCACTCCCTGACCTTAGAGATCCTTATTATTCTCTGTTTGGTTAGAATTTCCCACCCGAGTCAAAACCTATGTTTTCTGTTTCTTTGTTTTTGGCCGAGTTTGGTTCACAATCAGAGGCAGCTGTCTATCGTTGTCTTTGATTGGGGATCATACTTAGGCAGCTCTTTTTCCCACCATTAGGTTGTGGGATCTTGCTTTCTGTTTAGTTACTGTTGCCTGACAGAACCTTTCGCTTTCTATTTTGTTTGAGTTTTTTGGAATTAAAATCATGAACAATTTCCACGCTGCGCCTTGGTCTACTCTTTCTACCACCAACGAGAGCAGACAATTACATTGATAGAAGCCACAATCTTTTTGCAATATTAAAGCTGAACTTTGTAATGTTAGCTAAATGTAGTAATTAATACATTGGCTGCATTTCTTTAAATTGACAACAAGCAAACAACAAGACAACTGTCTTGTGCAACTTTGAAATCGACACAATACCTGTTAGCAAAGGTGTGAGCTAGAGATGACGTGCAGGAGCTTACAGGGATTTGTAGCCTTGGATGATGTCTACTTTGATGCTAATTAGCATTTTCAAATCAGAGTAAATCGAGCCGGATATATTGATAGAAGTCACCTTGTCCGAGAGAGATTTACATGGTTATTAAAACGTCACGCCAGGGTAAGTCTACATGATACACAGCCCTTATTTTAAGTGTTTCTAAAATCCCCTATGGTAAAAATGAATGTTTGAAAACAATTGGAACCATTTTTCTTGGTTGATCGCTAGGTTTTATGGGTATTATGAAATGTCCACTGTGGGGCTCTAGTTTCAAGCATGGTGGGGGCTGCATCATTGTATGGGTATGCTTGACATCAGCAAAGACTGGGGAGTTTTTCAGGACGAAAATAAATGGGATGGAGCTAAGTACAGGCAAAAACCTGCTTCAGTGTGCTTTAGACCAGACACTAGGAGAGGAATTCAACTTTCAGCAGGACAGTAACCTACAACACAAAGCCAAATGTACACTGGAGTTGCTTACCAAGAAGACAGTGAATGTTCCTAAGTGGCCAAGTCACAGATTGTACTTAAATCTGCTTGAAAATCTATGGCAAGACTTGAAAATTGCTGTCTAGCAATGATCCCCAAAACATTGACAGAGCGTGAAGAATTTTGAGAATAATGGGCAAATATTGCACATATGACACTTACCCTAGAAGACTCATAGCTGTAATTGCTGCCAAAGGTGTTTCTAACATGTATTGACTCAGGGGAGTGAATTCTAATCTAATCAAGGTACAGTATACTAGTGTTTTATTTTTCATTCAACTTAAATCTTCTTCCACTTTGACATTCAAGTAATTTGTGCAGCTCATTGATGTAAAATTACAATTAAATCAAATTTTTTCCCACTTTGTAACATAATCAAATATGAAGAAATCCAAGGGGGTGTAGACGTTCTATAAATATACTACCATTGTCACACCTTGATCTGTTTCACCTGTCTTTGTGATTGTCTCCACCCCCCTCCAGGTGTCACCCATCTTCTCCAATATCCCTTGTGTATTTAGACCTGTGTTCTTTGCTTGTCGGTTTCCAGTTTGTCTTGTTTGTCCAAATCAACCAGCGGTTTGTCTCAGCGCTTGCTTTTTCCAGTCTCGCTTTCTCACCCTACCGGTATTGACCCTTGCCTGCCTGACCACTCTGCCTGACCACTCTGCCTGCCAACCTGTACCTTTGCCGCCCTCTGGATTACCGACCTCTGCCTGAGCCTGCCTGCGGTCCGATACTGTTTCCCCACCTCTGGTTCTGACCCCTGCCTGCCTTGACCTGTCTATTGCCTGCCCCTGTTGGAACATTAAACTATTGTTTATTCGACATGGTCTGCATCTGGGTCTTACCTTCATACCTGATAACCATTCCAAAGTTTTAGAACACCTACTCATTCAAGGGTTTTTCTTTATTTTTTACTATTTTCTACATTGTAGAATAATAGAAGACATCAAAACTATGAAACAGATTGGGAATCATGTAGTAATCAAAAAATTGTTAAACAAATTAAAATATATTTGAGATTCTTCAAATAGCCATCCTTTGACTTGATGAC
Organism: Salvelinus fontinalis; assembly: GCF_029448725.1. NCBI lineage: Eukaryota > Metazoa > Chordata > Actinopteri > Salmoniformes > Salmonidae > Salvelinus > Salvelinus fontinalis. The sequence continues at coordinate 20,535,974 of NC_074703.1, read as the reverse complement.
AGCTTTGCCCACTCCTGGCATTCTCTCAACCAGCTGTGGGGAATAAACAGGCGGAGATCATCCGTTGACCCACACCGCGTCTCACAAAGAAACAGTGGTTGGAACCAAAAATATCCAAATTGGACTCATCAGACCAAAAGACACATTTACACAGGTCTGTTATTGCTTGTGTTTCTTGGCCCAAGCAAGTCTCTTCTTATTGGTGTCCTTTAGTAGTGGTTTCTTTGCAGCAATTTGACCATGAAGGCCTGATTCACACAATCTCCTCTGAACAGTTGATATGTGTCTGTTACTTGAACTCCGTGAAACATTTATTCAGGCTGCAATTTCTGAGGCTGGTAACTCTAATGAACGTATCCTCTGCAGTGGAGGTAACTCTAGGTCTTCCTTTTGTCACGAACCGGCTCAAAGTTCGTAACAAAAAGGGAGACAATGTGGAGATAAGGAATAACAAAATATATGTATTAACTAAAGTAAACTAAAAACAATTGACAATGGTGTGTGGTCAGTAATCAGTGGTGTAAGTGATTGGTGGCGTGTATAAATGTGATGAGGGGTGTTGAAAGGTGCCAACGCAAAGAAACAAAAACGGCCGCAAAATTGCCACAATCAAAATCTGTGTCTGCATGGAGAGAGTCTCCCCAATGAATGGGGAAGAGGTGTATTTATCCCGGGACTCACCCGAGCCCAGGTGTGTCCCATTTCGCTGACGACCCTCCCGGCTCCGCCCACCGACATCCTATTAAGAAAAACGAGCAAAGAGAAAGAATTCGGCAGACAGAGTGGGAGGGTTGTTACACTTTCTGTGGCGGTCCTCCTGAGAGCCAGTTTCGTCAGTGGTTGATGGTTTTTGCGACTGCACTTGAAGAAACTTTCAAAGATCTTGAACTGTTTCGTATTGACTGACCATGTCTTATTAAAGTAATGATGGACTGTTGATTCTCTTTGCTTATTTGAGCTGTTCATGACATAATATGTACTTGGTCTTTTACCAAATAGGGCTATCTTTTGTATACCCCCCTACCTTGTCACATCACAACTGATTGGCTCAAATGCATTAAGGAAAGAAATTCCACCAATTAACTTTTAATTAAGGAACACCTGTGAATTGAAATTAATTCCAGGTGACTATCTCATGAAGTTGATTGAGAGGATGCCAAGAGTGTGCAAAGCTGTCATCAAGGCAAAGGGTGGCTATTTGAAGAATCTCAAATATAAAATATTTTGATTTGTTTAACTTTTTTTGGTTACTACATGATTCCCAATGTGTTATTTCATAGTTGTGATGTCTTCACTAGTATTCTACAATGTAGAAAATAGTAAAAATAAAGAAAAACCCTTGAATGAGTCGGTGTTCTCAAACGTTTGACCGGTAGTGTATGTCTAGGCAAAACAACAAATAACCCTTCACCTATCCACTGAGCTTCTATAGTAATTTCTCCACCTCTTACTCTTCACATGCTGGAGAACAAACAAAATTCATGGAATAATGGAATTATTTATGTTGCTTCTCCCACAGTCCCAAAGCTCCCATTGTAATTGATATTAGAAAACATTTGATATTGCCAAGAAAAGTAGTGCTGTTTTGGGGGCATTGTCCTTCTCCAGAGCTGTTGAAATGGAGACATTTTTTATTTGGTTTATTTTATTTCATAAAATGTTTGTTTTATTGGGCTATATTGTTTATTTATATCAATTTCAAAGCAGTTAAATAATTATCTGGTACTTTCATGTGCTGGAACTCTCGTGTACTACAGGGTATTGAAGTGTAAGAAATGTTGGCCTTACAAAGGATGACAAAATGGATTGAAAGTGGAAAGATGAAGCAAGACAGAGAGACAGAGAGAGAGAGAGAGATGTCGCATGCTTTTTGTGGGCAGAGTTTGTCAAACGAAGCATTCCTTAAACCAGTCCACCAAGGAATACATCAAGTTATCATAACAAATAAATCTCTCGTTTCTCCACATTTGGCATATTTTCTTTAGCATTGGATAGTGCCAGTATTCTCCAACTCAATAAACAGAATCACTGATACAACACTATATTACTTTCTGAATCGAAGCTTCAGTAAATGTGATATCCTCCTTAATGAGTGCGTGTCAAAGGAAATGTCATTAACGATCGAATCCCGGTAGAGGTCGAGTCTGGTGAGACACCTGATAGTGTCTGTTTGGTTTCATGAAGAGACTGTTGAGAGGCCACGGGTCTGCCTGTTAGAGACCTCAGCAGCAGACACACCATTACACCCACTATGCTCTCTGCCAGAAACGTTCTGTTTATCTGGAGGGTTGGAGGAACTCGCTCCCCTGGGTTCATTGTTAAAATAATAAGATGCCGCCCGTCTCAGACAGTGTACGCTGAGTTATGACAAACCACTTTGTGATCTGAGTTTGTTGTTGTCGAAACTTCTCACCAGCTAAATGTTACACTGAGTGTACAAAACATTAAGAACACCTGCTCTTTCCATGACATAGACTGACCAGCTGAATCCAGGTGAAAGCTATGATCCCTTATTGATGTCACTTGTTAAATCCACTTCAATCAGTGTAGATGTAGGGGAGGAGACAGGTTAAAGAAGGAATTTTAAGTCTTGAGACATGAATTGTGCATGTGTGCTGTTCAGGGGGTGAATGGGCAAGACAAAAGGTTTAAGTGCCTTTGAACGGGGTATGGTAGTGGGTGCCAGGCGTACCGGTTAGTGTCAAGAACTGCAAAGCTGCTGTTTTTTTTTACGCTCAACAGTTTTCCTTGTGTATCAAGAATGGTCCACCACCCAAAGGACATCCAGGCAACTTGACTGTGGGAAACATTGGAGTCAACATGGGCCAGCATCCCTGCAGAAAGCTTTCGACACCTTATATAGACCATGCCCCGATGTGGGGGAATGTGTGTGTAACTCAATATTAGGAAGATGTTCCTGATGTTTGCTATTCTCTGTATGTTCCCATGTTAGCTTTATTCAAGCTTGGTTGATTTATATCATTGCATTGGTTGTTTGGGTCTTTAGGAAGAAAATAAACAGAATTTAGTCTATATATTTTCATAGTTGAGGCAATGGCGCAGAGACACATTATTCCCTGGTGTGGTCGACCATTTCATTCATGAACCTGCATGCATAATACATTCTCATGATAAATAATGTATTGTTATTCTTGTAGCAGAAATCACGGTTTAATTTAGATTATTCTCAGGCCAGAGACTCATTCATTAATAAACAACTGTGGCCTCGTTAGAATTGGTGGGAAAATCAATGACTTTTACAGTGAATTCTTCTGATACAAGTAGTGTCTTTTATTTCATCTACACAAAAAGTACCCGACAAAAGTTTGGACACACCTACTCATTCAAGGGTTCTACTTTATTTTTACTATTTTCTACATTGCAGAATAATAGTGACGGCATCAAAACTATGAAATAACACACATGGAATCATGTAGTAACCAAAACCAGCTTCATATAGTAGTCACCTGGAATGCATTTCAATTAACAGGTGTGCCTTGTTAAAAGTACATTTGTGTAATTTCTTTCTTTCATTTGCGTTTAAGCCAATCAGTTGTGTTGTGGCAAGAAGTGGTATACAGAAGATAGCCCAATTTGGTAAAAGACTGTGACGGAAATGTTTTTTGTTGTTGTTGCTTTTCTCATAACTCATTTCTGTGTTCTATTTATGTGCTGTTCTATAAAACAATTTCTGTGTTCATGAAAGTGGCTGACTGAACGAATCTTCACTATCAGTAGCTGCAATTTGGCGGCACTGATTGACATGTGTACTATGGTGCATTAAGTTGGTTGGAATCTCTCCAGGAGACACATCATCTGCGAACAATTGAGGGCCGGCAACTAATTTCAGTAAGTACATTTAAATCAATCTGTATTTAAAAAAAATATATGTTTTAATTAAATTATTTATATATATATATAACCAATAAAATTAAACAAAGTAGGAGGGTACCACTAGACTATAAAATAACACAAGGTGTTTTTGAATACGGGGTGTTATTTACATATATTGGAAGCGGCAAGACTATAGAGCCTATAGAGACCATAGCATTTATGATAATATATATGTATATTGATACTATGATGCTGAGGGACTGTAGATGTTGAGGGACTATAGATGCTGTTGGGACCATAGATGCTGTAACTATAGGGACTATGGATGCTATTGGGACTATTGACGCTCGGGGACTACAGATGCTCAGGAATCATGTATACTGTCGAGGCTATGGGGACTGTGGAGACTATAGAGGAACCGTTAAAGATACACGTGACGTGGAAGAAGGCTAAATCTAGTCTTAGAGAGAAGACTAGAGCGAGGGCAAGTAACGGTACCATGCCCCGCTGACAGCTGTCTGTAGGCATTTAGAAGACAAATGTCTAAAGTGCACGCCATGCTAATTTATATGTATAGTGAAGATACATGTGGTGCATAGGAGGCAATGACGGCAGATTGTTGAAGATGCACATGGGGTAATAAGGGAGATTACCGAGTGTGTTTGGGAATAGCACTAAGTGAATGTGAAAGTTGTGTATGGTTGCGTGAGTGTGGAAAGGACGTGTCAAGCTGACTGAAATTTGGATAATAAGCTGATTGATTGAAATATGGGTGATAAGCTGACTGGAATTTGGATAATAAGATGATTGATTGAAAGTTGGATAATAAGCTGATTGAAATGTGGATAACAAGAGATTGAAATGTGGATATCAAGCTGACTGTACAGAGTGAATGAGCGTTGCCAGGGGACTAGCTCACGTGTGAAAGAGGTGAATGAATGCCCCAACCAGTTCTGTGAGCTGAGTTTTTCCGTCTGCAACGTTATCTAGGCGTCTGTCCAACATCGCCGTTGGATCTACAGGTGGAGTTTGTTGTGTAACGTTGTTATTTATGGAGATATGAAAGTTACTAGAGATAAAGTAACATCATATTTGTATAGTGGGCTATTATGATGATCTGATGAAATAAGAATAGGAGAATTGTAAGAATTTACAATTAGCACACCCACATGTCGACGTACGTAAGTGGAGTAAAAAGTATTCTGTTCAGAGTGGTCTTTGATGGATAATTTGTATGATCAGGTTAAAGCACGGTGCGGGACTTGACTTACCCCTAACCAATATAACTAATGATCGCTTAGAATATTTCCTCCACCCTGGAAATGCATTTTGAAATAAGCCCATACCCAGTTCAATAGAACAAATGAATGTTGAACATGATTTTCTGTTTAACTCAACTTAAAAGGCCACAACTTATTGTACTCCCGATTGGAGTTTTTGTTGATATCCCAAATGACGTTCGAAACCAATTCGTGAGTAGGCAAAATGGAGACTGCATCTGTTCCCCTGTCTCAGGTGCCAGACATTATGGACGGAGCACAATATCTACTGGGGACTAAGACGGTGCTAACCCAGTTGATACATATGTAAGGATCGACGCTGGTAGAGAGGAGAAACAGGTACAGGGAGTGAACATTTAATTATCAACGGACACGGAACATGACAGCGTCAGGACAAAAACACATAACGACATTAATGCAGACACAGGGAACAAATGGGGGAGCAGACAGTTATAGACGGGGTAATCAACAAAGGTCAGGAGTCCTTGTGAGTCCAGTGAGCGCTGCTGTGCATAATGATGGTGACGGGTGTGCGTAATGAAGGGCAGCCTGGCACCCTCGAGCGCCAGAGAGGGAAGAGCGGGAGCAGGCGTGACAACATATTGATCCCTCCAAAGCATTACATATGAATCTGAAGATAATATGCATTCAATAAATATTGAAGCAGAAAGGGAATATCCAACAGAGATTGTTAACCTGTTGAGGCTAGGGGGTGCTGTTGTCACTTTATGTAAATCGTGTAATTTTTGAAACGGCTTCCTACTAAATTCTTGATCGTACAATATGCATATTATTATTATTATTATTGGATAGAAAACAGTCTAGTTGCTATAGCCGTTGAAATTTTGTCTCTGAGTGGAACAGAACTCATTCTACAGCAATTTCCCTGACATGGAGTCAGATTTCACACATTTTGGCCCCTGATCTGGAGTCAGTTTAAAGGCCACTGTTATTGCTATGAGTATACAGACACTGCTTACGTCTTCCCCTGGATGCCTTTACGTGATGACGCTTTGAATGGTATCGATTGCCCAATCACAGCCACTATAAAACAAAAACACGTGTAGGTAGGAATTCCTTTCCTGCTGCGTCAGGCGCGCGGAGGACACCGACCTGCACTTTTTCCAAGCACTAGTGAAGCCAGTTATATTTCTCCGGTCATGTTTCTACTCGTTATAGGAGTTAAAAACATCATAAGGTAGTTAATTTAAACCGTTTTATAGCAATTTATTTCCGTTTAGTGCGATTTTGGGACATTTATTTCTGAGACACTGTGAATCTCTGGGCACGGTTCCAGTTCATGCCGAACGCAATGGGCATTTCTACATGGCAAGAGGACAGCTTTCGACCAAAAGACGATTAGACCCAAGAAAGGATTCTTTGCCCAAGATTCTGATGGAAGAACAGCTCAAAGTAGGAACAATTTATTATGATAAATCGTGTTTCTGTCGAGAAATGTTAATCGCTTAGGACGCCATCTTGTTTGACGTAGCTTCGCTTGGCGCAAACTGTATTGAAAAGTAAGGATAATTTAAAAAATGTAAATCAGCGATTGTATTAAGAATTAAATTGTCTATCAATCGCTGTCCACCCTATATTTTTTAGTCACGTTGTCACGATCGTGTGGAGGATTGACGGACCAAAACGCAGCATTTGGAAAATAAGCCATCTCTTTTATTTTAGAAGAAGGCAAAACGAAACAAAAACACTTACGAACTAACCAAAACAATAAACGACCGTGAAGCTAATAAACGATGTGCACACACACAGGCTACAAACGTTCAGACATAGACAATTACCCACATCAAACGAAAGCCTATGGTTACCTTAAATATGGCTCCCAATCAGAGACAACAGAAATCAGCTGTCTCTAATTGGGAACCCATTCAGGCAACCATAGACTTTCCTAGACAACTACATCCAACATAGACACAGCTAGACACATACACTCAACACAAACCCATACACTACACCCAACACCCCCTTTACCATATAATCACCCAAAACCGACAAAACACAAACATTACCCATGTCACACCCTGACCTAACTAAAAATAATAAAGAAAACAAAGAATACTAAGGCCAGGGCGTGACATAACCCCCCCCCTTAAGGTGCGAACTCCGGGCGCACCAGCACACAGTCTAGGGGAGGGTCTGGGTGGGCTTCCTTCCACGGTGGCGGCTCCGGCACTGGTCGTGGTCCCCACCCCACCACAGTCACTAACCGCCTCCGTAGCTTCCTCCAAATGGCCCCCCTCCACATTAACTTCACTGAATTAAGGGGCAGTTCCGGACTAAGGGGCAGCTCCGGACTAAGGGGCAGCTCCGGACTAAGGGGCAGTACCAGGATAAGGGGCAGCACCAGGATAAGGGAGAGCACCAGGATAATTGGCAGCACCAGGATAAGGGGCAGCTCCGGACTGATGAACGGCAGCTCCGGACTGAGGGACTGCAGCTCCGGACTGAGGGACGGCCCATGGCTGGCTGACGGATCTGGCTGTTCATGGCTGGCTGACGGATCTGGCTGCTCATGGCTGGCTGACGGATCTGGCTGCTCATGGCTGGCTGACGGATCTGGCTGCTCATGGCTGGCTGACGGATCTGACTGCTCATGGCTGGCTGACGGATCTGGCTGCACATGGCTGGTTGGCGGCTCTGGCAGATCCTGTCTGGTTGGCGGCTCTGGCAGATCCTGTCTGGTTGGCGGCTCTGGCAGATCCTGTCTGGTTGGCGGCTCTGGCAGATCCTGTCTGGTTGGCGGCTCTGGCAGATCCTGTCTGGTTGGCGGCTCTGGCAGATCCTGTCTGGTTGGCGGCTCTGGCAGATCCTGTCTGGTTGGCGGCTCTGGCAGATCCTGTCTGGTTGGCGGCTCTGGCAGATCCTGTCTGGTTGGCGGCTCTGGCAGATCCTGTCTGACGAACGGCTCTGACGGCTCGGGACAGACGGGCGGCTCTAATGGCTCGGGGCAGACGGATGGCTCAGATGGCGCTGGGTAGACGGATGGCTCAGATGGCGCTGGGTAGACGGATGGCTCAGATGGCGCTGGGTAGACGGGCAGTTCAGGCATCGCTGTGCAGACGGCAGACTCTGGCCGGCTGAGGCGCACTGTAGGCCTGGTGCGTGGTGCCGGAACTGGTGATACCGGGCTGGGGACACGCATCTCAGGGCTAGTGCGGGGATAAGGAACAGGGCATACTGGACCCTGGGAGCGCACATTAGGCCTAGTGCGTGGTGCCGGAACTGGTGGTACCGGACTGGGGACACGCATCTCAGGGCTAGTGCGGGGAGCAGCAACAGGACGCACAGGACTCTGGGGACACACAGGATGCTTGGTGCTTGATTTAGGCACTGGTGGTAAAGGGCTGGAGACACGCACCATAGGGCTAGTGCGTGGAGGAGGCACTGGTTGTACTGGGCTGGGGACTGTCACAGGAGAGTTAGTACGTGGGGCTAATACAGGAGGTGCAGGACTAGGGAGGCGTACAGGAGGCCTGGTTCGTGGGACTGTCATTCCCAGATGGTTAGCACGCACATCAGGACGAGCATGGAGAGCTGACTCAGGTAACCTCACATCCCGCACACGCTCTGTTGGGTGGATCTTGTGCCTCACGCACCAACACAGCAGCTCCCTCATTTCACTCTCTTCCAACCTCCCCAATAAATCCTTAACAGTCTCTGTATCATTCCCATTGCTCACCTCCAATATCAGCCCGACTGGCTCAGGTTCCCTCTTAGAGTCCTCACGGGTAGCACGGGAAGTTGACGCAGATCTCCCATCTGGACTCGCCACACTCCCCATGAGCCCCTCCCCAAGAAATGTTTGGGTATTACTCACGGGTCTCCAGCCTTGCTTCCGTGCTGCCTCCTCATATCGCCTCCTCTCGGCTTTCGCTGCCTCCAGCTCTTCACGAGGGAGGCGATATTCTCCCGGTTGAGCCCAAGGTCCCTTACCATCCAGTATCTCCTCCCATGTCCAAGAATCCTGTGTAGGTGGGTCCTGTTGCCGCTTTACATGCCGCCTGGTCCTGCATTGGTGGGTAATTCTGTCACGATCGTGTGGAGGATTGACGGACCAAAACGCAGCATTTGGAAAATAAGCCATCTCTTTTATTTTAGAAGAAGGCAAAACGAAACAAAAACACTTACAAGCTAACCAAAACAATAAACGACCGTGAAGCTAATAAACGATGTGCACACACACAGGCTACAAACGTTCAGACATAGACAATTACCCACATCAAACGAAAGCCTATGGTTACCTTAAATATGGCTCCCAATCAGAGACAACAGAAATCAGCTGTCTCTAATTGGGAACCCATTCAGGCAACCATAGACTTTCCTAGACAACTACATCCAACATAGACACAGCTAGACACATACACTCAACACAAACCCATACACTACACCCAACACCCCCTTTACCATATAATCACCCAAAACCGACAAAACACAAACATTACCCATGTCACACTCTGACCTAACTAAAAATAATAAAGAAAACAAAGAATACTAAGGCCAGGGCGTGACACACGTTTATGAGTATTTATGTATACGGCTAGATCACTGTCTAATATGGCGCACGACATTGTCTGACCAGCTGGGCAACTTTTGTCATTGTCTAACCATGATTTTGGTGGCTAAATATGCACATTTTCGAACAAACTGTATATGGATTGTGTAATATGATGTTACAGGAGTGTCATCTGAAGAATTCTGAGAAGGTTAGTGAAAAAATTAATATATTTTGGCGATGTTTACATTATCGCTCTCTTTGGCTAGAATCAATGCTCTGGTAACGTTTGCATATGTGGTATGCTAATATAACGATTTATTGTGTTTTCGCTGTAAGACACTTAGAAAATCTTGAAATATTGTCTGTATTCACAGGATCTGTGTCTTTCGATTAGTGTATGCTGTGTATTTTTACGAAATGTTTGATGATTAGTAAGTAGGTAAACACGTTGCTCTATATATTTATTCTAGTCCATTTGTGACGGTGGGTGCAATTGTAAACTATGACATCTACCTGAAATATGCACATTTTTCTAACAAAACCTATCCTATACCATAAATATGTTATCAGACTGTCATCTGATGAGTTTTTTTCTTGGTTAGTGGCTATCAATATCTTAGTTTAGCCGAATTGGTTATAGCTACTGGTGTTGGTGGACAAATAAAAGATGGTGTCTTATGCTAATGAGTTTAGCTAATAGATTTATATCTTTACATATTGTGTCTTCCCTGTAAAACATTTTAAAAATCGGACATGTTGGCTGGATTCACACGATCTGTGTCTTTCATTAGCTGTATTGGACTTTAATGTGTGAAAGTTAAATATTTAAAAAATAAAAAAATAAAATTGAATTTCACGCTCTGCCTTTTCAGTGGAATGTGGGGGGGGTGTGCCGCTAGCGGCACCCCAGTCCTAGACAGGTTAAAAAAATATATAGTAACTTTTTGAAGGTATACTAAAATGAAAACGATGCCTTCCAATATGGATAAAGTTATCATGTTTGTTTTGTTTTAAACCTTGCAATAGGGGGAAAGCAGAACATTGTTTGAGAGTGATCAGTGTGTATTAGGAGTAGTGATTGAGAATGTTTTTTTCTACTGGAAAGAGTAGAAGGGTTTTAGTTGAAGGAAACAGATTATGGAGACTTGTGAAAGTAACAGAGTGAATGGTAATTATCTTTCAGACAGCAATTCAATAATGCAAAATGTAATTTGAAGGAGTAAGGATTGAGAGAGGGACAGAGAATTGGGACTGATACTAAATTAGAGGCTGCTCACTCTTCAATGTCTGGTCCACCGCTCTTTTGTTTAAGTCATCTGTTGTTTGGGTTAGAGAACCTTCCTGTGGAACAATAGATAGCCGCCAGTACACACTGAACTCAAACAGGCTGTAAGAGACACAGTGGGGAAATTTGGGATAGTTTGTACATAATTGTATTTCAATGCAACAGGTCAAAAAGATTAACAACTCTGCTAAGACCTTCAAAAAGTTGGTGCTTGCTCATCATCTCAGGGTTCCACATAATGTAAACAGGTTAAGACCCTATCTTTTCTCATCTGTGGTAATGACAAATTACGTCTATTCTTAGTCTAAATTACAATACATTACGCAGTGTGCAGACCTCCACAATCAACCTGATACCCCAAATAAACAATTTTGAAAAAACCTCAATCAAATACGGGCACGGTTGTCCACAACCCCCCCGTCCCACGTCCCCCCGTCCCCGGCACTCATCCTTCCTTTCCTGGCATTTCTTCACGCTTCATGTTCTTCTTCAGATAGTGTTTCAGTTTGTCCTTTTAATGGCACATGTTCAAAGTGGATGGCCCTTGATAATGTCTCTCCCATTACAGTCCATTATGTCTTTGTCCATTTTCGTACCAGTACACCAGCAGCATGAGAGCAGTTTGGACGGGATCTCTCTCCATGCTCACTCCACATGGACCCATGTCGCACTCCTGAGAGAAAAAGCATGAGAGAAAAGGCAGTTGATAGCTTCGACTGGATGCTGTTTACAGGTTGCTGGCTCGGACTCCGGTCTCATGGTAGAAGTGATGAAGGACCATACTGAACGCCATTTCTGGCATTTTCAGCCGGTTAGAGGGGGTGTTGAGGTTCACACTGTTTTTGGCCGACTTATCTTCCATGCATCTAGATACCATCTGTTATCACCTTCGCCATAACCTAGAGCGAGGACAGACCAGAACAACAGTTTAGTTCAGAATAACAACACAGTTGAAACCATTCCTCCCCCCCAAATTGGCTTATACTCCCCTATCATCTTAGAGATCTCACTGCAGAGTTACAGATCAAGGAGTCAGAGGGCTAATCTTTAGGCCCGACCATCCAGCAGACCCAATCTGCAGAGATTTGTTATTGAAGCAAGACAAAAACAAAGAAATGAAAAGAAAACAACAGCAATACACATATCACTTGAGGTGGGGAAAACTTAAAATAATTTGGAGTAATTGTCATTACCAACATCTCTTTTTTCCTTTTACAGGCAGGCATGTGAATAAAATCGATTAGCATATTTACCAAAGGGGCCAGGGGACCGGAAAGTCCCCCTTTGGACACATCGTGATACATGTGTCCGAAAAAAAACAATACTACCTGTTAAATCAAAAATAAGCAAATTAGAATAACACATTTAATTATCTCTTGATAATTCTTAGTACTTAGTTTTCACTATGCTACATTTTAGTCAGTCCTAAACATTCTTAATCATTAATCGAGTTACTGCATCTTGGGCAGGTGTCACGCCCTGACCATAGTTTGTTTTGTATGTTTTGTTTGGTCAGGGTGTGATCTGAGTGGGCATTCTATGTTGTATGTCTAGTTTGTCTATTTCTATGTGTTGGCCTGATATGGTTCTCAATCAGAGGCAGGTGTTAGTTGTTGTCTCTGATTGGGAACCATATTTAGGTAGCCTGTTTTGTATTGTGGGGTGTGGTTGATTGTTCCTGTTACTGTGTTCCTGTGTTTGTGTTGTCACTTTACGGGACTGTTTCGTCTTCGTTTGTTTATTCGTTTATTTTGTCAGTTTATTGTTTTTTGTTCTTTATGTTCAAGTATCTTTATTAAAATGGATACTTACCACGCTGCACCTTGGTCCTCCTCTCTTTCTCCTAACGATGGACGTTACAGCAGGAAGTCTTAATAAACCCATGCGTATACAGAATTATACTTCAGACACATTTACACTTCAGGCATATCAGATGATACGGTGTCCCGTAAAGCTAAAATTGGGCACCTTCTAAAGTAAGCACTTCTCTTGTAAGCTTAAACAACTGGGTTTTATATTTTGACTAGGTTGACGTCCCAGGGACAGTCAGTGAAAAAAATTGGTCAATGGAACCCGATTGTGGTAAGAGTTATGGAAACAATGGTTAACAGATCCCTTGTATATGTGTATGCATTTTTGATACTCACTCCCATTAGTAGAAGTATCTTTATTATGATTATAGTATTACCATACTAAGTGGATTGTACAACCCAGAATGAAGGGTTTGAAATGATGAAGTGTCTGTTTTTGTTGTTAATTTCCCTATAGAATATTTTGATATGGAAGCTAAATGCTTACATTAAAATGTAATGATTATTATCACACAAGTGATAAGAGGATGGAATGTAATGAAAATGTTTGTGCTTTTCTTATAACTAATTTCTGTGTTCTACTCATGTGCTGTTCTATAAACCAATTTCTGTGTTCATGAAAGCTGACTGAACAAATCTTCACTATCTATAGCTGCAATTTTGCATTATGCCCAGACCTTGTTTTGAGAAACTAAAGATATCTCAGTTTCAAGGTCTCAGCTTAGAGAGAAGAAGCATGAGGTATTGGTCTGTCACATGTTACGAACCAGTATGGGTTGGTCACATGGATGAAACACAATGGCGATGATTAATTAATTATGCTAAATCATGCAAATATAACTTGTCTGTGTATAGCCGTATATAAGACATCTGTTGGGACTGCCCAGGCAGAGCTCCTGATTGACATGTGTACTACGATGCATTGAGTTGCTCTGTCACGATCGTGTGGAGGATTGACGGACCAAAACGCAGCTTTAGTAAAATAAGCCATCTCCTTTTATTGACGAAGAAGGCAAAACGAAACAAAAACACTTACACACTAACAAAACAAGAAAACGATCGTGAAGCTAAATAACGATGTGCACACACAGGCTACAAACGTATCACATAGACAATTACCCACATCACATGAAAGCCTATGGCTACCCTAAATATGGCTCCCAATCAGAGACAACAGAAATCAGCTGTCTCTAATTGGGAACTCATTCAGGCAACCATAGACTCTCCTAAACAACTAAACCAACATAGACAACGCTAGACACATGCACTACACACAAACCCATACAATACACCCAACACCCCCTTTACCATATAATCACCCAAAACCGACAAAACACAAACATTCCCCATGTCACACCCTGACCTAACTAAAATAATAAAGAAAACAAAGAATACTAAGGTCAGGGCATGACATGCACCAACAAGACAAAGGGCATATTATGGCAAGAACAGCTCAAATAAGCAAAGACAAACAACAGTCCATCATTACTTTAAGACATAAAGGTCAAGCAATCCATAAAATTTCAAGAACTTTGAAAGTTTCTTCAAGTGCAGTTGCAAAAACCATCAAGCCCTATGATGAAACTGTCTCTCATGAGGATCGCCACAGGAAAGGAAGACCCAGAGTTACCTCTGCTGCAGAGGATAAGTTCATTGGGGTTACCAGCCTCAGAAATTGCAGCCCAAATAAATGCTTAAGAGATCAAGAAACAGACTCATCTCAACATCAACTGTTCAGAGGAGACTGTGTGAATCAGGCCTCCATGGTCGACTTGCTGCAAAGAAACCACTACTAAAGGACACCAATAAGAAGAAGGGACTTGCTTGGGCCAAGAAACACAAGCAATGGACATTAGACCGGTGGAAATCTGTCCTTTGGTCTGATGAGTCCAAATTTTAGATTTTTGGTTCCTACCACCGTGTCTTTGTGAGACGCAGAGTAGGTGAACGGATGATCTCTGCATGTGTGTTTCCCACCATGAAGCATGGAGGAAGAGGTGTGATTTTGTGGTGGTGCTTTGCTGGTGACACTGTCTGATTTATTTAGAATTCAAGGCACACTTCATCAGCATGGCTAACACAGCATTCTGCAGCGATACGCCATCCCATCAGCTTTGGGCTTAGTGAGACTAGCATTTGTTTTTCAACAGGACAATGACCCAACACATCTCCAGGCGGTGTAAGGGCTAATTGACCAAGAAGGAGAGTACTGGGGTGCTGCATCAGATGACCTGGCCTCCACAATCACCCAACCTCAACCCAATTGAGATGGTTTGGGATGAGTTGGACCGCAGAGTGAAGGTAAAGCAGCCAACAAGTGCTCAGCATATGTGGGGACTCCTTCAAGACTGTTGGAAAAGCATTCCAGGTGAAGCTGGTTGAGAGAATGCAAAGCTGTCATCAAGACAAAGGGTGGATACTTTGTAGAATCTAAAATAAACAAGTATATTTGTTTAACACTTTGCTTACTTCATGACTCCATATGTGTTATTTCATAGTCTGGATGTCTTCACTATTATTCTACAATGTAAAAAATAGTAAAATAAAGAAAAACCCTTGAATGAGTAGTCGTGTCAACTTTTGACTGGTACTGTACATGCATGCATGCACACACATCCATATGGATACACACAAGCACGTACGCATGTGCACACACACACACACACACACACACACACACACACACACACACACACTACATCTGCCAGATCCCGTTCCTTTCTTGGCTGATCAAAAGAAATCGGATGTCAATCAAACACATGTCCCCCAATCTGGTCCTCTCGCCTTTCACTGCAACACCAGTTGTCCACTCCTCACTCTGTCAGACATCATGTGAATACTCTGATGCTGTGCCTTCTTCTCGCTGATTTGCCACTAGGGACAGCTGTTGGATCTAATGGGTTCTACAGTTGACCAGAGTATTTGACCTGATCGTGTCTACCAACCCTTACAAAAATGATGTTCATAATAGATTCACATAAGTTACATTTGTTTTTACAGTTTTTTCTGCAATGTCCTGATCTACCAATATTCTACAAAACCTGACTTCTGTCCTGTCCGGGAACTCTACTGTTAATTTGATCTCACATCCCACCAGATTATCGTATTTAAGTGTTGTTGCTGCAATGTTGTACCTGGTGTTGGTGGAGTTGTCTGTAGGAGCTGATCGTGGACTACAAGAGAACGAGATGAGAGCAAGCCCCAATCCACATTGACAGGTCAGTAGTGGAGCAAATTAATGACATTTTCTTGACAGAGCGGACCTTCTTAATAGTAGTCTCTCTCGCAGTGCATGCTGGGAGTGTTTGGTAGTTGAGAGGCGGTTTTCTTGCTAGCTGAGGCTGGGCCTAGTCAGGCTCAAGATGGTGCTGTAGTTGAGGCTGGGCCTAGTCAGGCTATAGATGGTGGTGTAGCTGAGGCTGGGTCTAGTCAGGCTCAAGATGGTGCTGTAGCTGAGGCTGGGCCTAGTCATGCTAGAGATGGTGGGGTAGCGGAGGCTGGGTCTAGTCAGGTTATAGATGGTGGTGTAGATGAGGCTGGGTCTAGTCATGTTATAGATGGTGGTGTAGATGAGGCTGGGCCTAGTCAGGCTATAGATGGTGGTGTAGCTGAGACTGGGTCTAGTCATGTTATGGATGGTGGTGTAGCTGAGACTGGGTCTAGTCAGGTTATGGATGGTGATGTAGATGAGGCTGGGTCTAGTCATGTTATGCTAGTGGATGAGGAGAGTATAGTGGGGAAGTGTAAGAGACCAGGAGGGGAGGAGGACGGTGTCAACAGGAAGAGGAAAAAGGGGGAGAAGAAAGGAGGTGGGAGGGGAGAGGCTGGGGTGGTCAACGGCACCAAGGAACCTTTGCCTGGTGCTGTGGGGGAGACCCTGTCCAGAGAGGAAGGTGAGTCTGAGGAAGAGGATGATGAGGCCTTTTTTTTCAAACTCCTCCTCAATGGTTCCGGAGCTGACAGCCAGTCAAGCAGAGGGATCAAAGTACACAGTGAGGGAACTGACAAGGTTCCTGAATGAGACCAAGGAGAAAAAAGTACATCTTGAAGCTTTTTCTTTCAGATCCGAGAAAGTTTATAAGATCAGTACAACATGCTATGAAAATGAGGGGCATGGTGTCCTCTCACCCAGGACACGGTTTAGGTTGAGGAAGTGAGTCACAACCATGCGTAAAGGTTTACCTTCAGACACTGTTTAGATTAATAGTGTTTTTCTGGCACTGGGGCTTTTTTGAGATTTGTTATTGGTCTCTTTCTTTGCTGGCTTTTCTCCCACTTATGGAGACTATTTGGGTAGGCTCGCCTAATATAAATGGCGACGGAGATGTGGAAAAGAGGAGTGTGTTGGAAAAATGACAGGTGTTGTTTCTGCAGGAGACGCATAGTGATGTGGTGAATGAAGTTGATTGGGGGCTGTGGTGGAAAGGGACAAGTGTGTTGAGCCATGGGACACATTTTAGTTTAGGGGTGGCAATCTTTTTTGTACCGGATCTGTCTGTACAAATGTGCTCCTCAAAGGAGGTGTGTAAGAGGTAGGCTGCTTGTAGCAAAAGCAGAAATTAACCCTATGGGTTTTGTCTTCATAAATGTGTGTGCGACAAACACAGGGAAAGAGGGGGGTTCTATGTGGGTGTCTTAGACAGGAACTCTCACAGGTAGCGCCTGGGGAGACGCTGGTGGTCGGCGGGGACTGGAACTGCACAATGGATTTTACGAAAGGCAGAAATGGGGAGGAGCCTCATTCAGGGTCAGTGGGGAATGTTAACCTTTCTGCGCACAGATCTTGATTACGGGATCATTTTCCTAAACAACCGCTGAATTGCAGGGCGCCAAATACAAAAATATTACAAAAAATATTTATAATCATGCAATCACAAGTGAAATATACCAAAACACAGCTTAGCTTGTTGTTAATCCACCTATCGTGTCAGATTTTGAAAATATGCTTCACAGAGAAAGAAATCCAAGCTTTTGTGAGTGTATCAATCAATTCTATAACAGCTAGCCCCAAATTATCATGGTCACGAAAGTCAGAAAGGCAATAAAATTAATCGCTTACCTTTGATAATCTTTGGATGTTTGCATTCACAAGACTCCCAGTTACACAACAAATATTATTTTTGTTCGAAAAATATTACTTTTTTAACAAAAAAACGCCATTTGGGTTGCGCGTTATGTTGAGAAAACAACAGCCTCGTTCCAGTGCTGAAAGGCAGAATTCCCAAATGTATCAGATACAAAAATATTACTACAAATATTTATAATCGTGCAATCACAAGTGAAATATACCAAAACACAGTTTAGCTTGTTGTTAATCCACCTATCGTGTCAGATTTTGAAAATATGCTTTGCAACGAAAGCATTCTAAGCTTTTGTGAGTGTATCAATCAATGCTAGAACAGTTAGCCTTATATTAGCTTGGTTAGCTTGGTTAGCTTGGTCACGAAAATCAGAAAAGCAATAAAGATTAATCGCTTACCTTTGATAATCTTCGGATGTTTGCATTCACGAGACTCCCAGTTACACAACAAATGGGTTTGGGTTGCGCGTTATGTTGAGAAAACTACAGCCTCGTTCCGTTCGACGAAAATTCCAAAAAGTATCCGTAATGGTCGTAGAAACATATCAAATGTTTTTTATAATCAATCCTCAGGTTGTTTTTAACAAACATAATCGATAATATTTCAATAAGAGAGAAAAGGAAAATGGAGAGCTCCCCTCTGGCGCGCAGGCACTATTCAGAGAACACCTGACTACTTTTGAAAGATCTTGTTCATTTTTCAAAATAAAAGCCTGAAACTATGTCTAAAGCCTGGTCACAGCCTGAGTAAGCCATTGGAAAATGAATCTAGTTGATACCCCTTTAAATGGAAGAAAGACTGGCCAGGAAAAACAGATTTTTTTTTTTTTATATCCCTTCCGGGTTATATTTTCTCAGGTTTTCACCTGCAGAATCAGGTTTGTTATACTCACAGACAATATTTTGACAGTTTTTGAAACTTTGGAGTGTTTTCTATCCTAATATGTAAATTATATGCATATTCTACGATCTGGACCTGATAAATAATCCGTTTACCTTGGGAACGTTATTTAAAAAAATATATAATAATCTGACCCCTAGCGTCAAAGAAGGTAACCCTCTTGGGTACGTGAGACGTTAGCGTCCCACCTCTTCGACAGCCAGTGAAACTGCTGGCCGCCAAATTCAAATACAGAAATACTCATTATAAAAATTCAGAAAACAATTTACATAGGTTTAAAGATTAACTTCTTCTGAATCCAACCACGGTGTCAGATTTTAAAAATGTTTTACGGCAAAAGCATACCTTACGATTATTTGAGAACATAGCCCAGCAGACAAATCATTACAAACAGAAGTCAGAAATAGAGATACAATTAATCCCTTACCTTTGATGATCTTCATATGGTTGCACTCAGCAGACATTCATTTACTCAATAAATGTCTCTTTATATCCAAAAACCTCAGTTTTGTTCGCGCGTGTTCTTCAGTAATCCACAGGCTCAAACGTGGAAGGCATAGGAACTGCAATTTGAGTCCTAAGTCAATGGATACTGTAATGGCATTGAATAGAAAACTACAAAAACCAACAAAAAAAACTACTTCCCGAATTGATTTTTCTCAGGTTTTCGCCTGCCAAATCAGTTCTATTATACTCACAGACACTATTTTAACAGTTTTGGAAACATTAGTGTGTTTTCTATCCAAATCTACCAGTTATATGCATATCATATATTCTAGGCCCGAGAGCAGGCAGTTTAATTTGGGCATGCTTTTCATACAAAATTCCGAATGCTGCCCCCTACCCTAGAGAAGTTAAGGGGCATCATTAATCAGTTCGACCTAGTGGATGTTTGGAGAACTAGACATCCTGACACAAGACAGTATACATGGGTGAAGGTCTTTG
Organism: Salvelinus fontinalis; assembly: GCF_029448725.1. Lineage (NCBI taxonomy): Eukaryota > Metazoa > Chordata > Actinopteri > Salmoniformes > Salmonidae > Salvelinus > Salvelinus fontinalis. The sequence goes on along the minus strand of NC_074703.1, from coordinate 20,516,325 downwards.
GGGCTAGGGTGAGTGCAGCCCGACTTCATCATTTTTACTCGTACAGGAATCAGAGCAATAGGTTGTTGGGCGCTACCATTCACCCTGTGAATTTTTTCGGATCACCACATAACTTTGGCTCGGCTGTCTATTTCACCAGGTCCTTGGCATGCATCCTTTTGGAAGTTTAATGTAAAGCTCTTACAAGATGCCACTTTTTGCTCAGGTTCAGATTTTTGGGGAAAGGTGGGGGCAGAAAAGAGAGGAGTATGAGTCTCTGAGTCAATGGTGGGATGTGGGGTTAAGTCCAAATTCGGCTTTTCTGTCAGTAGCATACAGCTCTCTCATCCTCAGTGGCTAGGAGAGTATTGGAGAACTCAAGCGTAGTTTTAGTGAGATGGTGGGGCAATGTAGGCCTCCAGGTTAACTTCTTATGGCTCCAATCCTGGTAACGGGATGGTATGACAACAGCCAGTGAAAGTGCAGGGCGCCAAATTCAAAACAACAGAAATCTCTTCATTAAAATTCCTCAGACATACATGTGTTTTATACCATTTTAAAGGTAATCTTGTTGTTAATCTCACCGAAGTGTCCGATTTCAAATATGCTTTTCAGCGAAAGCACTACAAACGATTATGTTAGGTCACACCAAACCACAATAAGCAAAGCCATTTTTCCAGCAAAAGATAGCAGTCACAAAAAGCACAAATATAGCTAAAATTAATCACTAACCTTTGATGATCTTCATCAGATGACAGTCATAGGACTTCATGTTACACAATACATGCATGTTTTGTTTGATAAAGTTCATATGAAAAAATCTGAGTTTACATTGGCGCGTTACATTCACTAGTTCCAAAAACCTCCAGTGATAGTGCATAGCCACATCGTTTCAACTAGTTCCAAAAACCTCCAGTGATAGTGCATAGCCACATCGTTTCAACAGAAATACTCATCAGAAATGTAGATGATAATACAAGTTATGCACATGGAATTATAGATATACCTCTCCTTAATGCAACCGCGTTGTCAGATTTTTTAAAAACTTTACGGAAAAAGCAAACCATGCAATAACCTGAGACAGAGCTCAAAACAAGAGTCAAATTAGCCGCCATGTTGGAGTCAACAGAAACCAGAAATAACATGATAAATATTCCCTTACCTTTGATGATCTTCATCAGAATGCTCTCCCAGGAATCCCAGGTCCACAATAAATGCTTGATTTTTTCGATAATGTCCGGTATTTATGTTCAATTAACTACTTTGGTTAGCGCGTTTGGTAAACAATTCCAAAGTCACAAAGCGCGTTCACTAAAACGTGATGAAATGTCCAGAAGTTCCATAACAGTCAGTAGAAACATGTCAAACGATGTATTGAATCAATCTTTAGAATGTTGTTAACATACATCTTGAATAACGTTCCAACCGGAGAATTACATTGACTTCAGATGAGCGATGGAACGGAGCTGCCTCTCACGTGAACGTGCGTGGTCAAAGCATGGTCACCTCATGGCAGTGGTTACTCATTCCTGTCTCCTTCGGCCCCCCTTCACAGTAGAGTCATCAGACAAAGTTCTATTGACTGTTGACATCTAGTGGAAGCCGTAGGAAGTGAAAACTCATCCATCTCTCGTTGTAATTTCAATGGGAGTTTGGTTGAAAATCTACCAGCCTCAGAAAAAATCCAAACAGGAAGTGGAACTTCTCAGATTTTTGCCTGCCATATGAGTTCTGTTATACTCACTGACATAATTCAAAAGTTTTAGAAACTTCAGAGTGTTTTCTATCCAATACTAATAATAATATGCATATATTAGCAACTATGACTAAGGAGCAGGCCGTTTACTCTGGGCACCTTTCATCCAAGCTACTCAATACTGCCCCTGCAGCCATAAGAAGTTAATTTATCTGAATTACGTAGGGACCTGGGCAGTTTTTTTCCAGGTTAAAGCAAAGGGAGTACTTGTAAGAGCTAGGTTCTCCATGCTCAAGGAGATGGACGCTCCCAGCTCCTCCTCCTTTGGTTTGGAAATAAAGCCAAGGGTGTGCATTGTCTATGGCTGTCTGATGGGCGGGTGACCTCTGTGGTGGGGGAGATTCGGGCATGGACTATGGAGTTTTATACTGAGTTGTATAGGGCAGAACTGTGTGATCCTATGTGAGCTCAGGTTTTGTTTGCAGAACTCCCTAAGCTCTTTCTGGCACAGAGGAATGAAATGGACAGTCCTCTGTTGTCCCATGAACTGGCAGAGGCCGTAACCCAGATGTCCCCCGGCCGTGCAGTGGCGGTCGATGGACTCCCAGTGGAGTTTTATAAAAAATTCTGGGGAATAATTGGACTGGGCTTCTTTTGTGTGTTGCGTGAATGTGTCAGGGTAGGAGAGTTGCCGATGAGCTGCCCAAAAAAGGGGACTTTTTAAGAACTGGAGGCCTGTGGCATTGCTCTATGTGGACCACAATATATTTTCCAAGGTCCTCTCTAACAGACTGAAGTCCCATCTGGACTCTATGGTACACAAGGACCAGACATATTGTGTAACAGGATGCTCAATCGCGGACAACTTGTTCTTAATCAGGGACATGCTGGACTTGTCGAGAGGTTCTGAACTTTGGACTGGTTTCTCTAGATCAAGAGAAGGCATTTGATAAAGTAGGCTATGAGTATCTGTTTAGTGTGATGTTTGGGATTGGGGAAAGTTTTTTGGCCTGTGTGAGGATGTTGTATGCTGGAGCATCATGTATGGTCAAGGTGGGAGGAGGACTCAGTAGGCCAGTCTGGGTGAGGCGGGGCATTAGACAAGGATGCCCTCTATCAGGGCAGTTATATACACTAGCCATTGAGCCTTTGTTGGGGCTGATACGCAGGAGACAGCAGGGAATATGCTGTACAGGCATGGCTGTGTTGACAGGCATAGCAATGTCAGCGTATGCTGATGACGTTTCTGTGATGGTCAGGGATGGGCAGGATATGCAAGCACGAGAGAATAGTCTGGAGGTAAACGAGGAATCTTCGTCAGCTAAGGTGAACTGGGGCAAGAGTAAAGCTCTTATGTGGGACATGGAGGGATAGTGGCCCCCCTCTGCTTCCAGGGGGTTTGCAGTGGGGGCTTAACATTTTGTGGGTGTCTCTTGGCTCGGATGGGTGGGTCAGGAAGAACTGGGAAGGGCTGTCACAGGCAGGGATGTCAAGACTGGACAGGTGGAGGTGGCTCCTGTCCCAAGTGTTATATAGAGGGAGGGTGCTGATAATCAACAACCTGCTGGCATCTTCCCTATGGCATAAACTGGTTGTCCTCAAGTGTGGAGATGTTTCAGGAGATATGGTGTGTTGGGGGGGGGGGGCTGTCTGTACAGCTGGGGAAGATGGGTTTGATATACAGTTGTAGAAGTGGTGAGGTTTTGGTTATATTTTGGTGTTTTGTTTTAATTGGGGTGTGGGGGTGGTGAGGTTTTAATGAAATGAGAATGTTTTATTAAAGAAAGATAACTACTACTTAATAGTAGTCTCTCTCTCTCTTTACACTGCCCACTTTCTTCCTTGTGATTGTCTTCATTACAGGAGTATTCGATAAGGAAGCCATGTGTCTGGCTGTGAAGGTTGTGATGTAACCAACTGGCCTCATCTCTGTCTTCTGTTGGCTTTATGGAGGCAGGAGCAGGGGGGGGGGGGCTGCTCTGTGTTCTGTTGGCCCTACAAGGCATGATACATTTGGTCCTGTTTCATGCCAGTGGGAGCAGTGTGGGATAGGGGATTGAAACACCAGCCCAGAAGCACTGCCATACACCTGCCCATAGGCACTGTATGGCCAAGGCAACTCTACAGTAGCCAAATTACACTGGATAGAGTGTGGTTTATTGTGATACAGGTTAATCAGCTTATAGGAGAAGTGTCACGCCCTGACCGTAGATTGCTTTGTATGTTTCTATTTTTTGTTTGGTCAGGGTGTGATGTGGGTGGGCATTCTATGTTTGTATGTCTAGGTTTTGTATTTCTATGTTTTGGCCGGGTATGGGTCTTAATCAGGGACAGCTGTCTATCGTTGTCTCTGATTGAGAACCATACTTAGGTAGCCTGTTTTCCCACTGTTAGCTGTGGGTGGTTATTTTCTGTTTAGTGTTGGTTGCACCTTGCAGAACTGTTTCGGCTATTCTTTTTGTTATTTTGTTATTCAGTGTTCAGTCAGTTAAGCGAATAAAGATGAACACGTACCCCGCTGCATTTTGGTCTGACGATTCCTCATCTTCTTCCGATGAATGCCGTGACAAGAAGATCATGATAAACCATTTGCAGGTTGTCATTAGTTATTCACACAGTGTTGTTTTTAATCCTATAGGTCCAAGAAGCTTCTAGAAATTGTTGTCTTTATGAGTTATATGGGTTTCACTGCACAGGGCAGGATTGTCTCTCTCCAGTTCAGGTTTGGGTAATGCACTACTTCTGAAGGTGCAGAGGCTCCTTTTGTCATTTTGTCTTTTCCATGTTGTTACTGTAATAGTAAGTACATAGTAACAGAAGCTTTCCTCTGTGGTACATGACGTTCAATCATGCAGACAAACCTAGTTTGTAGTGTTTCACAGGTTGTAAAGCCAAGCTTTTGCACAGTAAACAAAATATATTTTAAAAAATGTAACTTGATCACTCTGAAACTGTTTCTATTTTCTCTCCCTGAAAAATCCATCTAGTTTGATGAATATTAGTAGTTGTTGTTGTGGTTTTTGTTCCTTTCTGACAGTGACAGAGGCAATGGTGTTATGTTTAGAAGAGGGAATAAGGATAGAGGAAAACAAAGTATTGTTTTTTTCCACTTCCATTTGAATAGCTGACAACTTCAGGGCTACGGCACGGGCATGTCAATGGGATGACTGTATTATTGATAGACCTGTCAGAACTGGTTTTGGTGATATTGTGAATCTTGTTTACCTGTTGTGACCCCTTTGCTTACTGACTTTGGAGGTACAGTAAAGTTAAAGCATACACAGAGATTGCAATGATATTAGTGCTTTGAAGATGGGTGTTTTTCTTTGTTGGATGGGGTGTGTAACGGCAGTCCTCCTCCTCTTCTTCAGATGAGGAGGAGTAGTGATCGAACCAAGGCGCAGCGTAGTGAAATGACATGATTTATTGAACACGACGGAAAAACAAACTAAACTTGCAATAACAAACAAAACAAATAAACGATGCAGACAGACCTGAACGACGAACTTACATATAACGTGAAGAACGCAATGAACAGGAACAGACCACATAAAACGAACAAACCGTAAACAGTCCCGTATGGTGCAAACATATACACAGACACAGGAGACAACCACCCACAACGAACACTGTGAAAACGCCTACCTAAATATGACTCTTAATTAGAGGAACGCCAAACACCTGCCTCTAATTAAGAGCCATACCAGGCAACCCAATAAACCAACACAGAAACAGAAAACATAGAATGCCCACCCAAACTCACGTCCTGACCAACTAACACATAAAACTAACAGAAAACAGGTCAGGAACGTGACAGGTGAGCATGAGTATTCAATATATTGTGAAGCATACTGTAGTCAAGTGCTATGGAAACACCATCCAATGAAATCTAAGCAATAAGGCCCAATAAGGGTGTGGTGTATGTAGTAATACCCACGAGGTAGTATTATATTGGCCATATACCACAAACCCCTGAGGTGGCTTATTGCTATTATAAACCTGTTACCAATATAAATAGAACAGTAAAAAATAATTTTTGCGTCATACTACGTCATATTTGTCTAATCTGAACAGAAATATAAGTGCAACATGTAACAATATCAAGATTTTACCGAGTTACAGTTCATATAAGGAAATCAGTCAATTGAAATAAATTCATTATGCCCTAATCTATGGATTTCGCATGACTGGGCAGGGGTGCAGCCATAGGTGGGCGTGGGAGGGCATAGGTGGACATTCTTGCAGTCGCACGCTCCCTCAAAACTTGAGACATCTGTGGCATTGTGTTGTGTGACAAAATTGCCCATTTTAGAGTGGCCTTTTATTGTCCCCAAGCACAAGGTGCACCTGCTGTTTATTCATCTTGTTGATATGCCACACTTGTCAGGTGGATGGATTATCTTGGCAAAGAGAAATGCTCACTAATAAGGTCTTACCTGGTTAAATAACGGTTAAATAAAAATAGATAGGGATGTATACAAATGTGTGCACAAAATTTGAGAGAAATACGCTTTTTATGCATATGTAAAATTTCTGGGACATTTTATTTCAGCTTATGAAACATGGGACCAACACTTTACGTTTTGCGTTTTTTGTTGTTGTTGTATAAATCCCATTGCAGATCATTCAGCCATTCCGTAACGTAAGAATGAGAATACTAGGCAACATACAATTGCCATTCAATGAATGAGTCCTCTACACCATCTAGTGTCTTGCCATTCTAAGAACACAACTTAGCCAGTGTTCCATCATCAACCCTCTCTGAGTCATTCCTGTAATCTCCTGGTGTGAGGGAGAGGCTCCATGATCAATCTCTAATTGACTTGATGAATGGTTGTGGGATTGTGTGAATCAATCAAAACAATCTGTGATTAAACATCCTCTCCACAGTATTGATTATACCGCTGCATGATGGCTTAATTTGAATACAAACAAGCTCCATAACGTTAGGATTTGGTTCGCTGGCAATGCCCAACTGATTATCTCTGTGTCCTACCATCAGTACCATGATGAGTCATAAGCAGGCTGTGCGGGTGTGAGATTACTGTGGTAAGAGTTTTAACATCGTACGACTCTCTCATACAAGTTTCAGTTTTTCAGATACTGTATGTAGAGAGGAGAACGAGGTTGGAAAAGAATGGTGGAGTTTAAGAGAAAATGAGTAGGAGCAAGAGGAGATCGAGAGAGAGAGAAACTATTAGCTCAGGAAGCTAACACAAGTCTTCAAGTCTCAGCCAAGGTTACTCATCACCAGAGCATGGTCCATCTAACCATCTCTGCATCTACAGAGACAACCTGGCAATTTCCACCTTAAGGAGATTCAACAACGCCACATGTCGCTCACTCTTTGAAGATGATCTACTCTGAAAAGGGACAAAACCTGCAACATACTGTTTGATATCAATATGACATATGCATATAAGTCATGACATATTAAATCAATATCAACATGACCTTGTTTTGTAAGCTTTCAGTTGGCACTCTCGGTACATCACTATGGGATGTTGTGCTCGATCGACCTCTTTGAAAGATACAGTTGAAGTCGGAAGTTTACATACACCTTAGCCAATTACATTTAAACTCAGTTTTTCACAATTCCTGACATTTAATCCTAGTAAAAATTCCCTGTCTTAGGTCAGTTACTATCACCACTTTATTTTAAGAATGTGAAATGTCAGAATAATAGTAGAGAGAATGATTTATTTCAGCTTTTATATCTTTCATCACATTCCCAGTGAGTTAGAAGTTTACATACACTCAATTTGTATTTGGTAGCATGTTTTGTTACCCTTGCCTTTAAATGGTTTAACTTGGGTCAAATGTTTCGGGTAGCATTCCACAAGCTTCCCACAATAAGTTGGGTGAATATTGGCCCATTCTTCCTGACAGAGCTGGTGTTACGGAGTCAGGTGTGTAGGCCTTCTTGCTCACACACGCTTTTTCAGTTCTGCCCACAAATTTTCTATAGGATTGAGGTCAGGGCTTTGTGATGGCCTCTCCAATACCTTGACTTTGTTGTCCTTAAGCCATTTTGCCAATGCTTTGGAAGTATGCTTTAGGTCATTGTCCATTTGGAAGACCCATTTTAGACCAAGCTTTAACTTCCTGACTGATGTCTTGAGATGTTGCTTCAATTTACCCACGTAATTTTCCTCCTTCATGATGCCATCTATTTTGTGAAGTGCACCAGTCCCTCCTGCAGCAAAGCACCCCCACAACATGATGCTGCAACCCCCGTGCTTCACGGTTGGGATAGTGTTCTTCGGCTTGCAAGCCTCCTTATTCGAACTCAATCAGCATGACAGAGTGATCTCCAGCCTTGTCCTCGTCAACACTCACACCTGTGTTAATGAGATTAATTATTCATCTTTGCTTCGATCATGACTAGTCTCCCAGTTCCTGCTGCTGAAAAACATCCCCACAGCTGCCACCACCACGCTTCACTGTAGGGATGGTGCCAGGTTTCCTCCAGATGTGACACTAGGCATTCAGGCCAAAGAGTTCAATCTTGGTTTAATCAGATCAGATAATATAGCTTCTTATGGCCAGAGAGTCCTTTAGGTGCCTTTTGGCAAACTCCAAGCGGGCTGTCATCTGCCTTTTACTGAGGAGTGGCTTCCGTCTGGCCACTTTACCATAAAAGCCTGATTGGTGGAGTGCTGCAGAGTTGGTTGTCCTTCTGGAAGGTTCTCCCATCTCCACAGAGGAACTCTGGAGCTCTGACCATCGGGTTCTTGGTCAGCCCCCTGACCAAGGCCCTTCTCCCCCGATCGCTCAGTTTGGACGAGCGGCCAGCTCTAGGAAGAGTCTTGGTGGTTACAAACTTCTTCCATTTAAGACTGATGGAATTCCACTGTGTTCTTGGAGACCTTCAATGCTGCAGACATGTTTTGTTACCCTTCCCCAGATCTGTGCCTCTACACAATCCTGTCTCGGAGCTCTACAGACACTTCCTTCGACCTCATCTCTTGTTTTTTTCTCTGACATGCAATGTCAACTGTGGGACCTTAAATAGACAGGTGTGTGCCTTTCCAAATCATGTGCAATTAATTGAATTTACCACAGGTGGACTCTAATCAAGTTGTAGAAACGTCTAAAGGATAAGCAAAGGCAACAGGATGGGGTATTGTGTGTAGATTACTGTGGATTTTTATTTAATCAAGTTCAGAATATGGTTGTAACAAAACAAAATGTGGAAAAAGTCAAGGGGTCTGAATACTTTCCGAAGGCACTGTACATCAAATCAAAATCCGATTTTATTGGTCATATACACAAATTTTGCAGGCATAGCTACATGCAGGCTACAGACATTGCAGGCATAGCTACATGCAGGCTACAGTGTATCATGTGAATTCTTATGTGGATTATAATAAATTCATCGGGTAGATGTATTTTTCACCAGGCAAAATACTTTTTATTAGATTGTTTTATTATTATATTTTGAAGGCAAGCAATATGCAGAATACATTATTGTGTTCCTTAGTGCCTGTGTGGTCCAGTGGTTACAGCCACTGACCCCAGCAAACATATGCCAGAGTCAGCATTGGTTTGTATCTGGCCCACTGCCCTTTGACTCATGGATGAAAGTCTATTTTTGACGCATGAATTACACGTGGTTACAGGGTTAATTATGCGTGGTTACTGGTTTAATTCCGTGGGGTTACAGGGTTAAAACAGAAACGACGCAAAGGTTAACCGTTTAGTAATTAATTCCAAGTGGTTAAGGTTAGGGCTATCGTTTGGGGAAGTTTAAAACAAAATTATGAAAAACGACATGCCTATGTAATAATCAGTATTCCGAGTGCTTGCTAGAGCATCGTGAAGTGCCTTTAGAGCAGTGGTCTGAGCCCCCTGAGTTCAAGCCCAGTGCTGGGTGATACCAGCCAGAGCTTACATTTGGCCCATAAGTTAATTGCATTTATTTCAATGCTTTCAAGAAGTAAAATGAATAGTCATCAAAGAAAAGTGTCTCAGCTCAACAAAATCATCTTTGGATTGGTTCAAATGCATTTACATCTTGACAGCTTTATGAAATTAAATATTAAAGCCACACAATACAGGCTTTCAATCCACACAAGACCATAACTGTATTAACAAATGATGCATAGCCTAACTACAAAACTTGGACTAACATCCACTAGAGTAACGTTTATTGTTCTACGGTAGGCTTACGTCGGTCCATCAACTGATGGCCCAAATCAGCTCATCAACTCAGCCAGGTGAACAGAGTAGGCTGTTATTGGTTTTCACAACTTTCATTCTGTGACAATGGATAGGCTAACAGGTAGCCTACAGAATGTAGCCTATTGGAATATAATCAAATAACAAGGAACCTATTGCAACTATCAATGGCACTAGATTATTGCCAGCTAATGTCTCGTTAAACCATCAACACATGCTAAATTCACCCACACAGCTGATTTCAATTGCAACCATTATTGGTCACCTCATTACCGCACCCTAAATATGATGTCGGTGTTACCCCAAGTCCTGCATGCAACCAAAGTCTTTCAAGCTAAGTTTGTTCACCTTTTGGTTGACATTGTAATCGGAACAAATGGCTCATTTTTGAGCAGACTAAGGCTGATTATCTATTTGACAAGCATTCCGTACAATAGAAATAAAGTTTTTAATTGTTTACCATTGTCGCGCCCTGACCTTAATTATCTATGTTTTTTGTATTGTTTTGGTCAGGTCAGGGTGTGACGAGGGTGGGTATGCTTGTTTTTGTCTTGTCTAGGGTTTTTTCTAAGTCTAGATAATTGTAGGTCCATGGTGACCTGAATTGGTTCCCAATCAGAGGCAGCTGTTTATCGTTATCTCTGATTGGGGATCCTATTTAGGTTGCCATTTTCCCTTTTGGTTTCTTGTCTATGTGTAGTTGCCTGTCAGCACTCGTTTTTGTATAGCTTCACGTTTCTGTGTTCTTTCTTCATTAAAAGAAGAAATGTATACATATCACGCTGTGCCTTGGTCTCCTCCTTACAACGAATGTGACAACCATGACAAATCTACTGTGGTAATTTACCCGACATGAATGGAAACTAATGTTAGTGTGGCCTACTGTTATTATTTTATTTGTTTCCTATTTCTGTTATCCAAAAGTGTTTGGTATGATCAATTCTTATCAAGATCAGGGGTAAAATATCCCTGGAATGTCCATTTTTGAAATGTGTAAATACATTTTACATTTACATTTTAGTCATTTAGCAGACGCTCTTATCCAGAGCGACTTACAGTAGAGTGCATACATTTTATTACATTTTACATACTGAGACAAGGATATCCCTACCGGCCAAACCCTCCCTAACCCAGACGACCACGGACCTCCCGGTTGCGGCCGGCTGCGACAGAGCCTGGGCGCGAACCCAGCCCAGCCTAGGCGCGAACCCAGAGACTCTGGTGACGCAGCTAGCACTGCGATGCAGTGCTCTAGACCACTGCGCCACCCGGGAGGTCACCGGGTAAATCAAGTACATTGAGGGATTGAGTTTTGTGCCAGATGGCACAGGCCGGAATCGACAAAGTAGACCTATATGTGCACTCTGAAGGCAGCAGCCATAAACGCAAGACCACCCCAGGTAACAATTGAACTCAATGTTGACCTTATGATACACTTGTACGTCATAGCCTAGCGGAGACTATTATCTGTCTTGAGTTATTAAGCTATATAAAACGATGCTTGCTGATGTGTATGGTTGCGTTTCAGATACATTTGAATGTTGCAGTAATAGGGCCTAGCGTTTGAGCGAGCATGAGAGAAGATTATCATTCTTGATACACATGAAACTGTTAAGCGTGAAAACCCCAACAGCGCTGGCATCTACTACCACACCCTGTTCAAAGTCACTTAAATGTTTTGTCTTGTACATTCACCCTCGGAATGGCACACATACACAATCCATGTCTCAATTATATGGAGCTTTAAAAATCTTAAACCGGTCGTCTCCCCTTCATCTACACGGATTGAAATGGATTTAACAAGTGATATCAATAAAGGATCATAGCTTTCTCCTGGATTCACCTGGTCAGTCTGTCATGGAAATAGCAGGCGTTCCCACACACTGCACACTACTCACTCCCACACACTACATTGACACTCCCACACAAAACACGACCACGTTCACACACACGGCACACATGCATACCAAAATCAACACACACACACACAAACACTTTTTTACACTCATATTTTGCTGTTGCTACTCTGCTCTTTATATTTCTCTTATTATTATCGATCCGGATGTCTATTCACTTTATCCTGCTAGGTATACATCTACCTCAACTACCTTGTACCCCAGCACATTGATCTGGTACTACTACTCCCTGTATATACTGTAGCTCCATTCTTGTGTATTTTCTTTTCTTTTCTTTGCATTATTGGGAACGGCTCATGAGAGAGATTTATGGTAAAGTCTACACCAGTTGTATTCAGTGCAACAAAATCAGATGTTATTTTATTTGAAACACTGTGGTAGGTTGATTAATAACCTGAACTAGATTACAAGCACAGTGAGCAGCTTCCTCTTGATCAGGCAGCTTGATGAGAAGTTGACAGTGCATGTCAGAGCAAAAATCCAAGACATGAGGTTCGAAAGAATTGTTCGTGCAGCTCCGGGACAGGATTGTGTCGAAGCACAGATCTGGGAAAGGGTACCAATTTTTTTTTGCAGCATTGAAGGTCCCCAAGGACACAGTGGCCTCCATCATTCTTAAATGGAAGAGGTTTGGAACCACCAAGACTCTTCCTAGAGCTGGCTGCCTGGTCAAACTGAGCAATCAGGGGGGAAAGCCTTGGTCAGGCAGGTGACCAAGAACCCGATAGTCACTCTGACAGAGCACTAGAGTTCCTCTGTGGAGAAGTCATTTCCTCCTTCCAGAAGGACAACCATCTCTGCAGCACTCCACCAATCAGGCCTTTATGGTATAGTGGCCAGATGGAAGCCACTCCTCAGTAATAGGCACATGACAGCCCGCTTGGAGTTTGCCAAAAGGCACCTAAAGAACTCTCAGACCACGAGAAACAAGGTTCTCTTGTCTGATGAAACAGACATTTTGAACTATTTTGCCTGAATCCCTAGCCTCGCATCTGGAGGAAACCTGGCACCATCCCTACGGTGAAGCATGGTGGTGGCAGCATCATGCTGTGGGGATGTTTTTCAACGGCAAGGACTGGGAGACTAGTCATGATCGAGGCAAAGATGAACACAGCAAAGTACGGAGAGATCCTTGATGAAAACCTGCTCCAGAGCACTCAGGACCTTAGACTGGGGCAAAAGTTCACCTTCCAACAGGACAACGACACTAAGCACACAGTCAAGACAACACAGCAGTGTCTTCGAGACAAGTCTCTGAATGTCCTTGAGTGGCCCAGCCAGAGTCCGGATTTGAACCCGATTGAACATCTCTGAATATACCTCAAAATAGCTGTGCAGCAATGCTCCCCATCCAACCTGACAGAGCTTGAGAGGATCTGCAGAGAAGAATGGGAGAAACTCCCCAAATACAGGTGTGCCAAGCTTGTAGCGTCATACCCAAGAAGACTCAAGGCTGTAATCGCTGGCATAGGTGCTTCAACAAAGTACTGAGTAAAGGGTCTGAATACCAATGCAAATGTTATATATATACATATATATATATATATATATATATATATATTAGCAAAGATTTCTACAAAACAGTTTTTGCTTTGTCATTATGGGGTATTGTGTGTAGATAAATGATGGGGGAAAAAAACTATTTTCAATTTTACAACAAGGCTGTAACCTATCAAAATGTGGGAAAAAAATTAAGGCTCTGAATTCTTTCCGAATTCACTGTTTATTAATATGCCAATTTTCCCCTTTTTGCCCTTTCCTGGGTAGCTTACTATAAAGCATATATCTAGCCTTTTATTTTTAACTGGGTCCATGTTACCCATTCCCTTTGTGTTCAACAATCACTCAGCTTAGTTTCACAGAGAGAGTAGGTAATGAAAGATCTTGACTTGATGTCATGAATATTAGATAGTAGTGAACGTTAGCGCCAAAAGCCCTGTTCACACACACACACACAGCCAGCCTCTGATTCAACTAAAAGCCTCAAAGACGTATTTACCTAACAGCCATTAGCTGGGGCTATGTTTTCTCTTCTTTTCTTCTCTCAAAGTGTTGATTTCCCTTTATCCCTCCCATTGATCGCTCTTTCTTTTTCCCCTACTGAACATCAAACAAAATCCATTCCCTGAGTGGGTTGGCTCTATCCAGCCTCTCTCTGCGTCCCACATTGCACCATATTCCCTTTATAGGGCCCTACTTTCGACCAGAACCTTACGGGTAACCCTAAGGAATAAGATGCTATTTGGAATACAGCCTCTCTCTCTGCCCCGAAAGCGGCTCTGGACCTGCGTCCGAGTGGCTCTGTTTGACAGCGTACAAATGAACCTGACCTCTGGTCACCCGGAGCGGCCAGCGCACTGCTCCCTTCTCGCCCTTAGGGCTCGGCGTGGAAGAGTAGTGTAGAGCAGCACACGAAGCATAGCGTTAAACACACACACACACACACAAGGAGGCGGGCACACGTGTTCACCCACACAAACTCCACCCAACCATATCCTAGTCTCTTCCCTGGGTGCACTTTTTTGTGATGTTGACTTGTACATTACGCTCTCCAAACACAGATACATGCGTTTCCCATCACTCTTATCCACGGGCAATTACATCAACAGCGTATTGTTACTGTAAGATTCACCCCGCCAAATCTTCTGACATGGAATTCACACAAACGCCTGAGCAGAAAATGTACATTTCACATTTGAAGAGAGAATGAAATATTCATGTTGAACCCTGGTGAAAACCTAATGTAGCTACATTAATATTTATCCACAACTTAACTATTTATTATGTTTGCTGTGGGAGTATGTTGCAGCCTCAAAGAAACCTGAGGTCCTTCTAGGTGAGTGGAGTGCTGGCCATGGATATCGTCTGCAGTCAGAAAGCGGAAAACAAAGCTGAAAACTCTTCAAACAGTCTTGGCCAGCTAGCAATGCGGTCTTATATTCCAGACCAAAGAACATTTTCCTTTCCTGGTTGGATGGACCTGAATCTAAAATGGAATTGACGACAGCACTGTGTTATACTTGACATTGCGTAGATAGACCCAATATCTAATGAACTACCAATGCAATAATCTGTGTTATTGTACGTGCATAGCCTACAGTATCTTGACATGGTGAGAACATACAGTTAATTATCTACATTTAACCTACTGTATGTATTTTTAAATATGTATATTTTAACCAAACCCTCTGTTGAGAGCTGTTAGCAGATAATGAAGGGTATTATTTACAGAAGGTTGGAGAGGTGGAGGACGCCGAGGAACAGAGGAGCTGGCTTACAGAGAGGAGAACAGATGTGATGTGTGTGTGTGTAGAGCCCAGCGGCCCAGAGCAGAACTGGCCCATCTTGGCCTGCCTCTCTCTGCCAGCTCTACACACGCGCGCACAACCACATCCCCCTTCATCCTCACCCGCATTCACAGAAACACACACACACACACTCCTCCGCAACATCTGTCCAAGGCTCGCCCAAAGAGAGACCCCAGCGGCAAGGAGAAGCTTGAACAGTGGTTTGGCTCGACTGACGAGACCGGCGCAGCACAGCACAGCAGCTGCCCTCAGACTGTCAGGGAGAGGTACAACCGTTTATACATGTGTACTCTACAGTCAACAAGCTCTCGCAGTCTCACTGCAGAATTGGACATTCATCAACTTCTCCCAAATGTCAAATTTCAAAGTTGCTCCAAACATCAAAGTGTTTTTGTTGCTCCTGCTGCTCTGTATTGTTCCAAGTTTAGGCACTCACTAAGGTAAGGGTTAAGGATTGGGTTAGGGTTACAACATAATGTTTAGGCACTCATTAAGGTAAGGGTTAAGGTTTGGGATTAAAATAAACAGTGTCCACGACTGGGAACACACAACCTTCTGATTCAGAGTCATGGGATTACCCCCATCCACAACACCCAAGCCCACTTGATGGTGATAGTACTCACTGTTGCCCCTAGTGGCCGGTTTTGAAGTCATTTCCCGACGTTCTCAGGACATGGTTAGATGTCCAATATCAATCTTGGACTATCTGGCTGCTATAGTCCCAGAGCCCAAGCCTGTCGGTTGTCAAACGACTCATGTATGGTAGAGTCTTAGAGCCAGTGTTTGAGTGTGTGTGTGTGTGTACACAAGTGTATGTGCGTGACATGCATGTGTATGTTCCGACCACGTGTGTACATTGAGTCACTCCTATGTGAACTCCACAGTACCTGCAGCTGAGCAGCTTTGACTCTGTGGCGGGTGAAGACAGAACTCAAGCAGACAACATACAGATGTCATGCAAATAAAAGGCCTCTGGAGAAAATAAGCATTTGTTTCCATTTCACTTCCTCTACAGCCCTCAAACTCAACTGTGGACATCGAAACAAGTTCCACTGCTTTTTTTCCATTGTTTCGCTCTAATCACGGACTGATTTAGACCTGGGACACCAAGTATCATATAGAACAGAAAACTAGCAGGCTCAAGACCTCTTAGGGTAGGAGTTGAATTCCCTTGCTCTAAAGTATACCACTCAATCCATGTTAAACCGAGGAATGTACAGTTGAAGTTGGAAGTTTAAATACACATAGGTTGGAGGTCATTAAAACTCCATACATTTCTTGTTAACAAACTATAATTTTGGCAGGTCGGTTAGGACATCTATTTTGTGCATGACACGTAATTTTTCCAACAATTGTTTACAGACAGATGATTTCAATTACAATTCACTGTATCACAATTCCGGTGGGTCATACTGTATATCTACAGGAAGACTGTCTGTGTAGACAAAGGACATTCTTTTGGGGATTTTGGACAGGGAGATCTCTCTGGATCGCCTCTCCTTTAATTTACGACAGGGTGTGAGCTGTCAACCCCCCACCAGCTCCCTCCTCTCCTCTTCTGTGGGTGATAATGGTCTGGTTACTGTCATCCATTGCCAAGCAGATCTGACCCATTCGATCCTAACAGGACAGTCATGACAGTCTCCTGTCATGAAAGTTCACAGAAGTAACAAGTAAATGTAGACCAATTAGTTGTAGTGTTTTTACTGATAACAATTTTGTTTGTGAATTACAAGATGATTTAAATGCGTCACTCTTACCAAATCGTTAACAGTGACTAAAAAATCTGTAACAGAATGACTGAAATTGAATTGGAAATCATGGTAGTCACAAACCACAGTTGCAGTAGAGCACAGTACATTAGAGCACAGTAGAGTACAGTGCAGTAAAGAAAAGTAGTCTAGAGTATAGTTCAGTACAATAGAGTTCAGTACAGTAGTAGAATGAGTAGAATACAGTATACTGTAATATGCTCATGCTCTGCTCTACTATACTGTACAGTTCTGAACTATACTCTGCTTTTCTTTACTGCACTATACTCAAATTGTCTTTAATGTACTGTGCGGTCCTGTACTGTGCTGTATTGAACTCGACTCTACCGTGCTATACTCTGATGTCCAAACTTGTGAAACTTGATTGGGACAAACTTGTCTATGATTGGGACATCTATGATTGGGACAGATTTGGTCCAACCAAATGTTGCCTTGCTTGTGGGCGGGGCTCATTAGAATAATAGCCAGTGTGTAAAATAATATCCAAACATGCAAAGGAGAATATTGCATATTTCTATCTTTGTGTAACTATTCAGGTGTTTCACCATGCAGAGAATAACATTCATGATTATGCATTTCTGTATAGTACAGATCAACGACACATTTTGTCATTCTGTTACCATTCTGAAGTGTTGATCCACTTCACTTACTGTAGTTCAATAACCAAAATAGATTTTTTCAAACTGAAGGCGTCATATCATTGCTGACACCCCATTCTTTCTGCAGACATCTTTGAATCTTAATTCAGGGTAGATAAAGAGTTTTTGGAATTGTGGTCACACAAATAACTGAAGGATATTTTACTGTCATTCTGATTCCAAACTTTGCAGCTGCACTGTTCCTCAAGTAAATGTGTTTTAGTAAAATGTTCAATGGCAATTGTAAAAGAGGACTTCTGTATACATTGTAGGTGTATGAGTTGTTAAGTTTTCCAATGAATGGTTTGAAAAGTCAGTCTCGGCGTCACTCTTTTAACAGGGAACTGCCCTTAATTAATAACCAAAAAAATCAAGATTTTCATTGGCCACCTCAGTTTTCAGAATGGAACCCCATTGAAAACCTGTGGTTTGAATTGGAGAGGGCTGGATCTGGAAAGATGCTGTATGGAGGACTGGTCTAAGATCCATCCCAATGTGTTCTCATATCTCATAAAACATTTTTTTTAAAGGATTAGTGTCGCAACGGGAGGGTAGAGTAATACTGAAAGCAAGGGATCCAATAATTTTGACCTGTATCTTTTTGCGATTTTTGAAATAACTTTTTAAACAAAGTTGAAGTAATAATATGCAAAACATTAAGAACTGTGGATTGTGTATGTGTGCCATTCAGACAAAATGTTTAAGTGCCTTTGAACAGGGTACGGTAGTAGCTACCAGTCAAAAGTTGACACACCTACAGATTCAAAGGTTTTTCTAGTATTTTTTACAATGTTTTACATTGTTGAATAATAGTGAAGACATCAAAACGATGAAAGAACACATATGGAATCATGTAGTAACCAAAAAAGTGTTAAATCAAAATATATTTTAGATTATTCAAAGTAGCCACCCTTTGCCTTGATGACAGCTTTCCACACTCTTGGCATTCTCTTAACCAGCTTCATGAGGTGGTCACCTGGAATGCATTTAAATTAACAGGTGTGCCTTGTTAATTTGTGGAATTTCTTTCCTTCTTAACTTCTCTAGGGTAGGGGGCAGCATTTGGAATTTTGGATGAAAAGCATGCCCAGATTAAACTGCCAGCTACTCATCCCCAGAAGATAAGATATTCATGTTAGATGTGGATAGAAAACACTCTGACGTTTCTAAAACTGTTTGAATCATGTCTGTGAGTATACCAGAACTTATGTAGCAGGTACCCCGAGGACATACCCCGAGGACAAACCATTCAGCTTTTTTTCTTTTGAGGTCACCCTGTTTTCAATTACCTTTCATTGGGAATCCAGATTTCTAAGGGTTTTGCTTGCAGCTCCTACCGCTTCCACTGGATGTCACCAGTCTTTAGAAATTGGTTGAGGTTATTCCTTTGTGTAATGAAGAAGTACGGCCATCTTGAAAAAGTGTCACTTCATGTGTACTGTTTGATAGAGGCACAAGACCAGAAAGCATGCTTGAGTTTGTTTTCTTCCTGTATTGAACACAGATCATCCCGTCTTCAATTTTATCGATTATTTACTTTAAAAAATACCTAAAGTTGTATTACAAAAGTAGTTTGAAATTTTTTGGCAAAGTTTACAGGTAACGTTTGAGATATTTTGTCGTCACGTTGCGCAAGTTGGAACCGGTGTTTTTCTGGATCAAACGCGCCAAATAAATGGACATTTTGGATAAATATTGACAGAATTAATCAAACAAAAGGACCATTTGTGATGTTTATGGGACATATTGGAGTGCAAACAACAGAAGCTCGTCAAAGGTAAGGCATGAATTATATTTTTATTTCTGCTTTTTGTGTCGCGCCTGCAGGGTTGAAATGTTTTCTCTTTTTTGTTTACTATGGTGCTATGCTCAGATAATAGCATCGTATGCTTTTGTCGAATAGCCTATTTGAATTCTGACATGTTGGCTGGATTCACAACACGTGTAGCTTTAATTTGGTATCTTTCATGTTATGATTTAATGAAAGCTAGATTTTTATAGTAATTAATTAGAATTTGGCGCACTGCATTTTCTCTGGCTTTTGGCCAAGTGAGACAGTAGCGTCCCGTCTAAACTCAGATTTTTGGATATACAGTGGGGCAAAAAAGTATTTAGTCAGCCACCAATTGTGCAAGTTCTCCCACTTAAGATGAGAGAGGCCTGTAATTTTCATCATAGGTACACTTCAACTATGACAGACAAAATGAGAAAAAAATATCCAGAAAATCACATTGTAGGATTTTTTTATGAATTTATTTGCAAATTATGGTGGAAAATAAGTATTTGGTCGCCTACAAACAAGCAATATTTCTGGCTCTCACAGACCTGTAACTTCTTCTTTAAGAGGCTCCTCTGTCCTCCACTCGTTACCTGTATTAATAGCACCTGTTTGAACTTGTTATCAGTATAATAGACACCTGTCCACAACCTCAAACAGACTAAATACTTTTTTGCCCCACTGTAAATATGAACTTTACCGAACAAAACATACATGTGTTGTGTAACATGAAGTCCTATGAGTGTCATCTGATGAAGATCATCAAAGGTTAGTGATTCATTTTATCTCTATTTCTGCTTTTTGGTACTTCTCTCTTTGGCTGGAAAAATGGCTGTGTATTTCTGTGGCTATGTACTGACCTAACATAATCGCAAGGCGTGCTTTCGCCATAAATCCGTTTTGAAATCAGACACTTTGGTTGGATTAACGAGAGGTTTATCTTTAAAATGGTGTATAATGCTTGTATGTTTAAGGAATTTTAATTATGAGATTTCTGTTGTTTTGAATTTGGCACCCTGCAATTTCACTGGCTGTTGGTTAGGTGGGACGCTACCGTCCCACATACCCTAGAGAAGTTAATGCGTTTGAGCCAATCAGTTGTGTTGTGACAAGGTAGGGGTGGTATACAGAAGATAGCCCTATTTGGTAAAAGTCCAAGCCCATATTATGGCAAGAGCATTTCAAATAAGCAAAGAGAAACGACAGTCCATCATTACTTTAAGACATGAAGGTCAGTCAATGCGTAACATTTCAAGTTTTTCAAGTGCAGTCACAAACAACATCAAGCGATATGATGAAACTGGCTCTCATGAGGACCACCACAGGAATGGAAGACCCAGAATTAATTAGAGAGTTAACTGCACCTCAGATTGCAGCCCAAATAAAGTCTTCACAGTGTTCAAGACAGACACATCTCAACATCAATTGTTCAGAGGAGAATTGCTTCAAAGAAACCTCTACTAAACAACACCAATAAAAAGAAGAGACTTGCTTGGGGCAAGAAACACGAGCAATGGACATTAGACCAGTGGCTATCCGATTTGTTTCTTGGCCCAAGCAGATTCTGTCCTTTGGTCCTTTGGTTCTGTCCAAATTTGAGATTTTTGGTTCCAACCGCTGTGTCATTGTGAGACGTTGTGAACAGATGCTCTCCGCATGTGTAGTTCCCACCGTGAAGCATGGAGGAGGAGATGTGATGGTGTTTGGGTGCTTTGCTGGTGACACTGTAAGTGATTTAAGGCACACTTAACCAGCATGGCTACTACAGCATTCTGCAGCAATACGCCATCCCATCTGGTTTGCGCTTTGTGGGACTATGTATTTTTCAACAGGACAATGACCCAACACACCTCCAGGCTGTGTAAGGGCTATTTGACCAAGAAGGAGAGTGATGAAGTGCTGTATCAGATGACCTGGCCTCCACAATCACCTCACCTCAACCCAATTGATATGGTTTGGGATGAATTGGACCGCAGAGTGAAGGAAAAGCAGTCACAAATTAACTTTTAACAAGGCACACCTGTTAATTGAATTGCATTACAGGTGATTAACTCATCGAGCTCGTTGAGAGAATGCCAAAGCTGTCATCAAGGCAAAGGGTGACAACTTTGAAGAACCTCAAATATAAAATATATGAACACTTTTTTGGTTACTACATGTGTTATTTTATAGTTTTGATGTCTTCACTATTATTCTACAATGTCAAAAATATTTTTAAAAATTAAGAAAAACCCTTGAATGAGTAGGTGTGTCCAAACTTTTGACTGGCCCTGTATGTGTTATTTTTTTTGCATATAGTATTTGTATTTTTATACAGTCTTTTTTTACTCATCTTTTTCAAGGGATCCAATCATTTTGAACCCCACTATCTATCCATTGGCCTGATGCATGGTGCAGAGAGACACCAAAATATTTTTCTCATTGGCGGAGCTTGAAGAAACCCACCACATGCTTATTTAACCAATCACCTGTGCCACATTAAATCATCTCCGGGCGGTGGTCACACGCACGCACGAACACAATCACCACACACACAAGTAAGCAAAACATTTAATAATCTCTGGCTGGGCTATTGATTTGTTCACTGCTGTGGTCCAGAGGCTCTGACTGGCCTGCCTGTGGCGCTTGCACACACACACACACCACACACTCTGATCGGCCCTACCCTGTGTGTAACACACACTCAGTACACAGGATGTGGTACTTAAAAAACAACCCTGGGCGGGGATTAAAATCCCTGCATACTCACTCTATCGATTTTTGCCTCCTCACCCATTTTCCCTTCTGCTGGGTTTTTTAATCTGCTGTCTGAAGGGAAAACACAGATTAACAAGAGAAATGCATCTAAAAAAAAGGCAGCAGGGAAAGAAATGAGGAGAGAAAATATGACATTAGTCAAAAGGAGTAATTCGTTGTTTTGGGAGATGGGGTTTTCTCTTTGCAGTATAGGGGTTGGAGCAGGCTACCTCATGGAAACATTCACAAAACACTGACCAAACAACAACGACTACACACATTTCTCCTCAACAGGATAGTTTTCCCACTCTGGCTAGTCCTTAATTGTTACAGAACCCCTTTCTCCGAGGCTCCACTCTCCATTGTCAGGGGGTGTAATTGAGCAAATGTGAATAATATTTGAGGCAGGCGTGTGGCGGGCTGTTGGGCACAGGGCCGAGCGGGTGTCCCAGAGCAGGCGTATGATTTCCCCTTCAGCTGATGGCAGGAGATAGGCCCTCCCAATATGGGTTGGCATTGCCTTGACAACCTTGCCGTCGGGAGTACTGCTCGAAACACTAATTAGGATGACTTTGGGAGAGAGAGAGGGGGAAAGGGGGATGGAGGGGGGAGTAGGAGAGAGAGAGAGAGTCAGAGAGGAGAGGATAGAGAGGTAGAGAGAGAGTGATGGAGGAGGAAAGAGGGAATTGGAGAGAGGGGAATGGGGAGGGAGAAGGAGAATGGAGGGGGGGAGTGCAACTCAGACACTGCTACTCAAACCTGTTCAGGGAATCTTTCAAAGGAAGGAAACACAGATTGCCCATAAAGGCACAGTATATACAGTTGAAGTCAGAAGTTTAATCCTGACATTTAATCAGAGAAAAAACTCCCTGCTTAGGTCAGTTACGATCACCACTTTATTTTTAGAATGTGAAATGTCAGAATAATAGTACAGAGAATGATTTATTTCAGCTTTTATTTCTTTCATCACATTCCCAGTGAGTCAGAAGTTTACATACACTCAATTAGTATTTGGTAGCATTGCCTTTAAATTGTTTAACTTGGGTCAAACATTTCAGGTAGCCTTCCACAAGCTTCCCAAAATAAGTTGGGTAAATTTTGGCCCATTCCTCCTGACAGAGCTGGTGTAACTGAGTCAGGTTTGTAGGCCTCATTGCTCGCATGTGCTTTTTCAGTTCTGCCCACAAATGTTCTATAGGATTGAGGTCAGGGCTTTGTGATGGCCACTTCAATACCTTGACTTTGTTGTCCTTAAGCCATTTTGCCACAAATTTGGAAGTAAGCTTGGGGTCATTGTCCATTTGGAAGACCCATTAGCGACCAAGCTTTAACTTCCTGACTGATGTCTTGAGATGTTGCTTCAATATATCCACTTAATTTTCCTTCCTCATGATGCCATCTATTTTGTGAAGTGCACCAGACCCTGCTGCAGCAAAGCATCCCCACAACATGATTTTGCCACCCCCGTGCTTCACGGTTGGGATGGTGTCTTCGGCTTGCAAGTCTCCCCATTTTTCCTTCAAACATAACAATGGTCATTATGGCCAAACAGTTATATTTTTGTTTCAATAGACCAGAGGACATTTCTCCAAAAAGTACGATCTTTGTCCCCATGTGCAGTTGTAAACCATAGTCTGGCTTTTTTATGCCGGTTTTGGAGCAGTGGCTTCTTCCTTGCTGTGCGGCCTTTCAGGTTATGTAGATATAGGACTCGTTTTACTGTGGATATAGATACTTTTGTAACTGTTTCCTCCAGCATCTTCACAAGGTCCTTTGGGGTGTTGTTCTGGGATTGATTTGCACTTTTCGCACCAAAGTACATTCATCTCTAGGAGACAGAACGCGTCTCCTCCCTCAGCGGTATGACGGCTACATGGTCCCATGGTGTTTATACTTGCGTACTATAGTTTGTACAGATGAACTTGGTATCTTCTGGCGTTTGGAAATTGCTCCCAAGGATGAACCAGACTTGTGGAGGTCTACAATTGTTTGAGGTATTGGCAAATTTCTTTTGATTTTCCCATGATGTCAAGCAAATATGCACTGAGTTTGAAGGTACGCCTTGAAATACATCCACAGGTACACTTCCAATTGACTCAAATGATGTCAATTAGCCTATCAGAAGCTTCTAAAGCCATGACATAATTTTCTGGAATTTTCTAAGCTGTTTAAAGGTCCAGTCATCTTAGTGTATGTAAACTTCTGACCCACTGGAATTGTGATACAGTGAATCATAAGTGAAATAATCTGTCTGTAAACAATTGTTGAAAAAAAATACTTGTGTCATGCACAAAGTAGATGTCCTAACCGACTTGCCAAAACTATAGTTTGTTAACAAGAAATTTGTGGAGTGGTTGAAAAACGAGTTTTAATGACTCCAACCTAAGTGTATGTTAACTTCCGACTTCAACAGTATTTAAGTGGTTTTGCTTACAGTAATATAAAAAAATGTTTAAATCAAACCTTTTCAAATGCCCACTTGAGTTTGAAAGTGTGTTAAATACATTAATATGTATAGAAATGTGAGGGAGTGTTTATCATAGACAGGCATTCATAATCTTCATCAAGCTTAGTTTAACATTTGTCTAATGCTGGACGTATGCAATCATGGTTGTGCTTATGATTTGCATTGGACCATTTCTCATACATAGAAAGGGTAATTAAACAGAGCCATTCCACTCCTAAGCCTTTTCTCTTGGTTCATAACATTTACTGTACATTTAACACATCTTCATGTTTACTGTAAATTTATGATATGTTTTATATTTAATTTAAACTACTGACATTGGAATATTTAGTAACCAGAGAATAACATTACTCAAGCCTATTCAAGCCTCATTTTTCTTTTTTCTTTTCTCGTTTTTTTTTTCTTTTTTAAAATTTTATTCCCTTTTATTCCCCAATTTTAGTGGTATCCAATCGGTAGTAATTACTATCTTGTCTCATCGCTACAACTCCCGTACGGGCTCGGGAGAGACGAAGGTCGAAAGCCATGCGTCCTCCGAAGCACAACCCAACCAAGCCGCACTGCTTCTTAACACAGCGCGCCTCCAACCCGGAAGCCAGCCGCACCAATGTGTCGGAGGAAACACTGTGCACCCGGTTAGCGCGCACTGCGCCCGGCCCGCCACAGGAGTAGCTGGAGCGCGATGAGACAAGGATATCCCTCCCTAACCCGGACGACGCTAGGCCAATTGTGCGTCGCCCCACGGACCTCCCGGTCGCAGCCGGCTGCGACAGAGCCTGGGCGCGAACCCAGAGACTCTGGTGGCACAGCTAGCGCTGCGATGCAGTGCCCTAGACCACTGCGCCACATGGGAGGCCCTCTCTTTTGGTTTTTAACATTTCATGTACATTTAACCTTCTCTGTGTGAGGCCATAATGTACTTTTGTTCATAATGGGAGTTTTCGTGAATAGAAGGTAATGGAAAACCATTAAATAAATGGTTCCTCTGTTGTCGACGTGTAATTATTTTGAAGCCGAAGGTCATTTATTTCCTTTGTTATTTCCCTGCTTTAACCTGTTGGGGATGGGGGCGCTGTTTAGACTATTTATGCTAATGTGGCTAATTTTTTAAACGGCTTCCCACAAAATCCTTGATCGTACAATATGCATATTATTATTATTATTGGATAGAAAACAGTCTATAGTTTCTATAGGAGTTGAAATTTTGTCTCTAAGTGGAACAGAGCCCATTCTACAGCAATTTCCCTGACATGGAGTCAGATTTGAGAAACGTTGGCCACTTTTCTGAAGTCATTTAAAAGGGCTCTGTCGTTGCTATGACTATACGGACACTTCTTACGTCTTCCCCTGGATGCCTTTACGTGATGACGATTCCAACGGGCTCGATTGCTCGTTCACAGGCCCTACAAATGAAAAAAACCTTTAGCTAGCAAGTCTTTTCTTGCTGCGTAACGCGCGTGGAAGACACCGACCCTCTCCTGTTCCAAGCGTTAGTTTAGCCTGTTATATTTCTCCGGTCATCTTTTCACTCGTTATAGGAGTTACAAACATCACAAAGTAGTTAATTTAAAGCGTTTTATAGCAATTTATATCCGTTTAGTGCGATTTTGGGACATTTATTTTTGCAACGATGTGAAAAGTTGGCCACGCTTTTCAGTTCATCCCGAACGTAGTTGACATTTCCACATGGCAAGAGGACAGCTTTCCACCAAAAGACGATTTCTCCCAAGAAAGGATCCTTTGCCCAAGATACTGATGGAAGAACAGCTCAAGGTAGGACATTTTTATTATGATAAATCGTGTTTCTGTCGAAACATTTTAGTGGCTTAGGACGCCATGTTTTTTGACGTAGCTTCGCTTGGCGCAAACTGTATTGAAAAGTAAGGATAAATTAAAAAATGTAATAACGCAATTGTATTAAGAATTAAATTGTCTATCAATCCCTGTCCACCCTATATTTTTTAGTCACGTTTATGAGTATTTATGTATAAGAGTAGATCACTGTCTAAGTGGCGCAAGGACGTTTTCTTTACCAGCTTGTCTACATTTCACATTGTCTAACCATGATTTTGGTGGCTAAATATAAACATTTTCGATCAAACTGTATATGCATGTTGTAATGTGATGTTACAGGAGTGTCATCGGAAGAATTCTGAGAAGGTTAGTGAAAAAATTAATATCTTTTGGCGATGTTGACTTTTATCGCTCACTTTGGCTAGAATCAATGCTGGGCTGCTAATTGCTATGTGCTAAGCTAATATAACGATTTATTGTGTTTTCGCTGTAAGACACTTAGAAAATCTGAAATATTGTCTGTATTCACAGGATCTGTGTCTTTCGATTCGTGTATGCTGTGTATTTTTACGAAATGTTTGATGATTAGTAGTTAGGTAAACACGTTGCTCATTGTAATTATTCTAGTCCATTTGTGATGGTGGGTGCAATTGTAAACTATGAAGTCTACCTGAAATATGCACTTTTTTCTAACAAAACCTATCCCATACCATAAATATGTTATCAGACTGTCATCTAATGAGTTTTTTTGTTGGTTAGGGGCTATAAATATCTTAGTTTAGCCGAATTGGTGATGGCTACTGGTGTTGGTGGACAAATAAAAGATGGTGGAATATGCTAATGTCTTTTTAGGTAATAGATGTACATCTTTACATATTGTGTCTTCCCTGTAAAACATTTTAAAAATCGGAAATGTTGACTGGATTCATAAGATCTGTGTCTTTCATTAGCTGTATTGGACTTTAATGTGTGAAAGTTAAATATTTAAAAAAAAAAAAATTTTTGAATTTCGCGGCACTGGTTTTTCAGTGGGGGGGGGGGGGGGGTGCCGCTAGCGCCACGCTGATCCTAGACAGGTTAACCTGTTGAGGATGGGGGCGCTGTTGTCACTATTTATGCTAATCGTGTAATTTTTGAAACGGCTTCCCACAAAATTCTTGATCGTACAATATGCATATTATTATTATTATTGGATAGAAAACAGTCTATAGTTTCTATAGGAGTTGAAATTTTGTCTCTAAGTGGAACAGAAGTCATTCTACAGCAATTTCCCTGACATGGAGTCAGATTTCAGAAATTTTGGCCCCTGATCTGGAGTCAGTTAAAAGGCCGCAGTTATTGCTATGAGTATACGGACACTGCTTACGTCTTCCCCTGGATGCCTTTACGTGATGACGATTTGAATGGGGTCGATTGCGCGTTCACAGGCACTACAAATTAAAAAACCCTGTAGCTAGGAACTCTTTTCTTGCTGCGTAATGCGCCTGGAGGACATCGACCCGCACTTGTTCCAAGCATTAGTGGAGGGAGTAATATTACTCTGGTCATGTTTCTACTCGTTATGGGAGTTAAAAACATCATAAGGTAGTTAATTTAAAGCGTTTTATAGCAATTTATATCCGTTTAGTGCGATTTTGGGACATTTATTTCTGAAACACTGTGAATTGCTGGGCACGCTTCCAGCTCATCCCGAACGCAGTTGGCATTTCCACATGGCAAGAGGACAGCTTTCCACCAAAAGACGATTAGACCCAAGAAAGGATCCTTTGCCCAAGATACTGATGGAAGAACAGCTCAAAGTAGGACATTTTTATTATGATAAATCGTGTTTCTGTCGAAAAATGTTAGTGGCTTAGGACGCCATGTTTTTTGACGTAGCTTCGCTTGGCGCAAACTGTATTGAAAAGTAAGGATAATTTAAAAAATGTAATTCCGCGATTGTATTAAGAATTAAATTGTCTATCAATCCCTGTCCACCCTATATTTTTTAGTCACGTTTATGAGTATTTATGTATAAGAGTAGATCACTGTCTAATATGGCGCACGGACATTTTCTCACCAGCTGGGCTACATTTCACATTGTCTAACCATGATTTTGGTGGCTAAATATAAACATTTTCGATCAAACTCTATATGGATTGTGTAATATGATGTTACAGGAGTGTCATCTGAAGAATTCTGAGAAGGTTAGTGAAAAAATTAATATATTTTGGCGATGTTGACGTTATAGCTCACTTTGGCTAGAATCAATGCTGGGCTGCTATGTGCTATGTGCTATGCTAATATAACGATTTATTGTGTTTTCGCTGTAAGACACTTAGAAAATCTGAAATATTGTCTGTATTCACAGGATCTCTGTCTTTCGATTAGTGTATGCTGTGTATTTTTACGAAATGTTTGATGATTAGTAAGTAGGTAAACACGTTGCTCTATGTAGGTTTTCTAGTCCATTTGTGACGGTGGGTGCAATTGTAACCTATGCCATCTACCTGAAATATGCACTTTTTTCTAACAAAACCTATCCCATACCATAAATATGTGTGACTTTAATGTGTGAAAGTTAAATATTTAAAAAAAATATTTTTTTTGAATTTCGCGGCACTGGTTTTTCAGTGGGGGTGGGGGGGGAGTGCCGCTTGCGGCACCCTCATCCTAGACAGGTTAATAACTGATCCTTTGATGGTTTCCTAGTCCCCACCACCTGACACTGATGTCAGTTCAACCATAGGTCTCCATGCAACGTTGAGAATAGAATGGTAAGCTAAGTTCTACTAAACACTCGAGAAAAGTGTTTTGGAAAACAAGCAAAATAATGATTTGCTTCCACTGGTCCTGTGGTCCTTGTTAAGACCCCTTTTCCATCTGTGTGACCAGAAATCAAAGCCTTTGCTTCTTCCAATGTATCTATACTTTCATTTCCCCAAAATATAGACTCTTAGCTGTCATTTGACACCAAATGTGATATGATCCTATAAACTTTACATGTTGGTCCTCCTGGGTCCTTTTAAATGGAAAAAACCTCAACCTTTTATTTTGGGATTTTGATGTGCGCTTGAGGTTATTGTCTTGCTGGAAGATCCACATGCCACCAAGTTTCAGCCTCCTGTCAGAGGCAACCAGGTTTTTGGCTAAAATATCCTGGTACAGGGCAAACTTCATAATGCCGTTGACCTTAAACCTGTTGGGGATGGGGGCGCTGTTTAGACTACTTATGCTAATTTGGCTAATTTTTTAAACGGCTTCCCACAAAATCCTTGATCGTACAATATGCATATTATTATTATTATTGGATAGAAAACAGTCTATAGTTTCTATAGGAGTTGAAATTTTGTCTCTAAGTGGAACAGAGCCCATTCTACAGCAATTTCCCTGACATGGAGTCAGATTTGAGAAATGTTGGCCACTGTTCTGAAGTCAGTTAAAAGGGCACTGTTATTGCTATGACTATACGGACACTTCTCACGTCTTCCCCTGGATGCCTTTACGTGATGACGATTCCAATGGGGTCGATTGCGCGTTCACAGGCACTACAAATGAAAAAACCCTGAGGCTAGTCATTCTTTTGGAGCTGCGTCATGCGCCTAGAGGACACCGGCCCGCACCTGTTCCAAGCGTTAGTTTAGCCTGTTATATTTCTCCGGTCATCTTTTCACTCGTTATAGGAGTTAAAAACATCATAAGGTAGTTAATTTAAAGCGTTTTATAGCAATTTATATCCGTTTAGTGCGATTTTGGGACATTTATTTTTGAAACGCTGTGAATAGTTGGGCACGCTTTTCAGTTCATCCCGAACGCAGTTGGCATTTCCACATGGCAAGAGGACAGCTTTCCACCAAAAGACGATTACTCCCAAGAAAGGATCCTTTGCCCAAGATACTGATGGAAGAACAGCTCAAGGTAGGACATTTTTATTATGATAAATCGTGTTTCTGTCGAAACATTTTAGTGGCTTAGGACGCCATGTTTTTTGACGTAGCTTCGCTTGGCGCAAACTGTATTGAAAAGTAAGGATAAATTAAAAAATGTAATTCCGCAATTGTATTAAGAATTAAATTGTCTATCAATCCCTGTCCACCCTATATTTTTTAGTCACGTTTATGAGTATTTATGTATAAGAGTAGATCACTGTCTAAGTGGCGCAAGGACATATTCTGACCAGCTGAGTTACATTTCACATTGTCTAACCATGATTTTGGTGGCTAAATATAAACGTTTTCGATCAAACTCTATATGCATGTTGTAATATGATGTTACAGGAGTGTCATCTGAAGAATTCTGAGAAGGTTAGTGAAAAAATTAATATATTTTGGCGATGTTTACGTTATCGCTCTCTTTGGCTAGAATCAATGCTCTGGTAACGTTTGCATATGTGGTATGCTAATATAACGATTTATTGTGTTTTCGCTGTAAGACACTTAGAAAATCTGAAATATTGTCTGTATTCACAGGATCTGTGTCTTTCGATTCGTGTATGCTGTGTATTTTTACGAAATGTTTGATGATTAGTAAGTAGGTAAACACGTTGCTCTATGTAGTTTTTCTAGTCCATTTGTGACGGTGGGTGCAATTGTAACCTATGCCATCTACCTGAAATATGCACTTTTTTCTAACAAAACCTATCCCATACCATAAATATGTTATCAGACTGTCATCTAATGAGTTTTTTGTTGGTTAGGGGCTATAAATATCTTAGTTTAGCCGAATTGGTGATGGCTACTGGTGTTGGTGGACAAATAAAAGATGGTGGATTATGCTAATGTGTTTTTAGGTAATAGATGTACATCTTTACATATTGTGTCTTCCCTGTAAAACATTTAAAAAATCGGACATGTTGACTGGATTCACAAGATCTGTGTCTTTCATTAGCTGTATTGGACTTTAATGTGTGAAAGTTAAATATTTTTAAAAAATATTTTTTTGGAATTTTGCGGCACTGGTTTTTCAGTGGGGGGGGGGGGGGGGGGGTGCCGCTAGCGCCACGCTGATCCTAGACAGGTTAAAAAACATCTACTAGAAAAAGTCTTAAGATATTAGAAATACATAAAAACACAATTATGTTGAAAAATACAATAATGTTGAAGTAAAGGCCCCTGCCAACTAATATCAACTTTTATACTAAGTTTTGCAGAAATTATTTGCAATATTTTGTTGGGACTTTACTTTCATTAATCTGACGACTGCTATTTATTGAATCAACTAACTATGTTTAATTGTTACCCTATTAAATTAATCATGTAACAATTAACTCATTAGCAATTTGGGGCACCACGAGAGCGGTTGTTTAACCTGTCTAGGATGAGGGTGCCGCTAGCGGCACTCCCCCCCCCACCCCCACTGAAAAACCAGTGCCGCGAAATTCAAAAAAAATATTTTTTTAAAATATTTAACTTTCACACATTAAAGTCCAATACAGCTAATGAAAGACACAGATCTTGTGAATCCAGCCAACATGTCCGATTTTTAAAATGTTTTACAGGGAAGACACAATATGTAAAGATGTACATCTACTACCTAAAAACACATTAGCATAATCCACCATCTTTTATTTGTCCACCAACACCAGTAGCTATCACCAATTCGGCTAAACTAAGATATTTATAGCCCCTAACCAAGAAAAAAACTCATCAGATGACAGTCTGATAACATATTTATGGTATGGGATAGGTTTTGTTAGAAAAAAGTGCATATTTCAGGTAGATGGCATAGGTTACAATTGCACCCACCGTCACAAATGGACTAGAAAAACTACATAGAGCAACGTGTTTACCTACTTACTAATCATCAAACATTTCGTAAAAATACACAGCATACACTAATCGAAAGACACAGATCCTGTGAATACAGACAATATTTCAGATTTTCTAAGTGTCTTACAGCGAAAACACAATAAATCGTTATATTAGCATAGCACATAGCACATAGCAGCCCAGCATTGATTCTAGCCAAAGTGAGCTATAACGTCAACATCGCCAAAATATATTAATTTTTTCACTAACCTTCTCAGAATTCTTCAGATGACACTCCTGTAACATCATATTACACAATCCATATAGAGTTTGATCGAAAATGTTTATATTTAGCCACCAAAATCATGGTTAGACAATGTGAAATGTAGCCCAGCTGGTGAGAAAATGTCCGTGCGCCATATTAGACAGTGATCTACTCTTATACATAAATACTCATAAACGTGACTAAAAAATATAGGGTGGACAGGGATTGATAGACAATTTAATTCTTAATACAATCGCGGAATTACATTTTTTAAATTATCCTTACTTTTCAATACAGTTTGCGCCAAGCGAAGCTACGTCAAAAAACATGGCGTCCTAAGCCACTAACATTTTTCGACAGAAACACGATTTATCATAATAAAAATGTCCTACTTTGAGCTGTTCTTCCATCAGTATCTTGGGCAAAGGATCCTTTCTTGGGTCTAATCGTCTTTTGGTGGAAAGCTGTCCTCTTGCCATGTGGAAATGCCAACTGCGTTCGGGATGAACTGGAAGCGTGCCCAGCAATTCACAGCGTTTCAGAAATAAATGTCCCAAAATCGCACTAAACGGATATAAATTGCTATAAAACGCTTTAAATTAACTACCTTATGATGTTTTTAACTCCCATAACGAGTAGAAACATGACCAGAGTAATATTACTCCCTCCACTAATGCTTGGAACAAGTGCGGGTCGATGTCCTCCAGGCGCATTACGCAGCAAGAAAAGACTTGCTAGCTACAGGGTTTTTTAATTTATAGTGCCTGTGAACGCGCAATCGACCCCATTCAAATCGTCATCACGTAAAGGCATCCAGGGGAAGACGTAAGCAGTGTCCGTATACTCATAGCAATAACAGTGCCCTTTCAACTGACTCCAGATCAGGGGCCAAAATTTCTGAAATCTGACTCCATGTCAGGGAAATTGCTGTAGAATGACTTCTGTTCCACTTAGAGACAAAATTTCAACTCCTATAGAAACTATAGACTGTTTTCTATCCAATAATAATAATAATATGCATATTGTACGATCAAGAATTTTGTGGGAAGCCGTTTCAAAAATTACACGATTAGCATAAATAGTGACAACAGCGCCCCCATCCTCAACAGGTTAATGAGTTACCATCTCCCGAATTAAACTCTAAAGGTCTTTACTTATCACATCCAAAAAACAGTTAACGTATTTATGATAACCTCTTATCATATCATCATTCTGAACAGTCGTAACCTTCTTGGATCTGCAAAAACCCCAGCCTTACTTATGATTCCGTACTACACAAATGTGTTTAATTATTTATTTACTAGCTAACTAAACAATAACACAGAATAAACATGCACATTTAATACATGAGAAAAGGTCCCTAGTGGACCGACACAATATGGTAGCTTTTTACACAATGACATGGAGAGGGAGAGAGAGAGAGAGAGAGAGAACAAAAGAGACACTTATCATTGTTCCATTTAGAAACTATTCTCACAGTAAGCATATACTTTGCACACGAACCTCCGCCCATTTGAAGTAAGAAATCATGAATGTATTTACGTGTGACTGCCTTCGTTCGCCATTTATCCCTGTCAGAACCAGCCCTCCTTAGGTAGTTTGTTGCCCTTTCAGCGACACGCTTGTATGGCTCTGATTGTCTGAAAGGGGTCTCCCCTTTCCTGTCTTCTGCTGTTGTTCACTCTGGAAGATGCTCCTTAGAAGATAGGCTAGCCAGCCGTGTCAAAGGTTCCCATTGGTGATGAGAGAAGTAGGATACGGTGTTTGAAAAGAGTAGTAGGATAGTCCCAATTAAATGCACTTTTCTAGATATTTGACTTTGAACATCTAACCAGTCGTACTAGTGATTCTCTGGAAGGTGAGCTTTTTGCCTCTTTCTCGTGTTGATATTCGAGGTTCAAACCACTGTGGACGTGAGCTGCAGCTCTACACACCTCTCTAGTCTGGGAGGTGAGTTTATTTTCTTCACCTCACTTCAAAGTTCCAACCATTTCAAACGTGTAGCTTCCGCTCCACGCTTTTCTGGTCTAATGTTAACTTCTTCACCAATCCTTTTATGCACTTCTGGCCGAAGGGGGCGGTTCCGTCAGACTGACATGCTCTCTGACCTCACTCGGGGCATGGCTACTTACTATGCACTGTTTATAGGAGATAGGAGCCATAAGATAATCTAAAATCACATTCCTATCTTAATAAAAAGACTTTCATAATTTGTTATATTTCATATAAAACGTTAAGGATGGTGACTTCATACATGTAGTGCATATACTTTTGAAGTTACAAGTAATTCCTGTACAACCTTTTTAATGACATCACATAATCACAACCCTTATGACATGATTATTCTTTAGATAGAAATATTGGAAGACCGTATATATATTAAAAAGCTGAAATAAATCCTTATCTCTACTATTATTCTGACATTTCAAATTTTTTAAATAAAGTGGTGATCGTAACTGACCTAAGACATGGAATTTTTACTTGGATTAAATGTCGGGAATTGTGAAAAAACTGAGTTTAAATGTATTTGGCTAAGTTGTATGTAAACTTCCGACTTCAACTGTAGCTATTTATCCATCCACTAACTGTTTAAATTAGAATGGGGAATAGCTGCTGAAGTGTGTGCTTGCCTTAGAGATTTCCTCACATCATTAAGCTAAGTAATAGTAGATTCCTTGAGGGTAATCTGAATCTCTCCCAGATAGATCCATTGAAAGGTGAATGTTCTTTGATGGCACTCCACGTTCCTCTCAAAGAGATATCCATGTCAGAGGTAGAGTGATAATGTGTCTGGAGCAAAGAAGAGAGGAAGGAAACCTAGCAGTATCTCAGAGAGAGAGAGAGAGCGATAGAGAGACCTCCGTAATTATTGGGACAGTGAAGCCTTTATTCTTATTTTGACTCTATGCTCCAAAGGTTTGAAATCAAACAATGACTATGAGGTTAAACTGTCAGCTTTAATTTGAGGGTATATTCATCAATATCGGGTTAACCGTTTAGATATTACTGCAGTTTTTGTACATAGTCCTCCCATTTTTAAAGGAAAAAGGTATTGGGACAAATTTACTTATGTATATTAAAAGAGTATAAAGTTAAGTATTTGTTCCAGTATTAATATTATGCAATGACTACATCAAGCTTGTGACTCTAAACATTTGTTGGATGCATTTGCTCTATGTTTTGGTTCTGTTACAGATTATTTTGTGTCCAATAGAAATGAATCATAACTAATGTATTGTGTCATTTTGGATTCACTTTAATTTTAAATAAGAATAGAACATGTTAATAAAAACATCTACATTAATGCAGTTGCTACCATGATTACAGATAATCCTGAATGTATTATGAATAATGAAGACTGAACCATTTTTAGGTCTGTTTTGGTAATGAGATCCTTAAATTTCGCAAATGATAATAAGCAAATTCTAATGTATAGTCAATGGGTGTGCTGTGCTGGTAACTTTAATTATTTACTAAGACCACTGCTTACACCAATTGTGTCTATTTTTTGTAAAACATCAGATATTTGATTAAGTAGAGGTCCACAAATATTGGTTAATAAATCCCATTTAATTTACTTAAAGCCACAATCTGGAGTTTGTGTTTCAGCAAAGAGCAACAGCAAATTAAAGAAGGATATTCCCCATTTTGACATATGTACCTGTTTTACACTTACCGATACTGTTGTATGATATTCCAAGGAAGTTGTGGGTGCATATCCCTAGCACTCCACCACTCTCCTGTGTTTTGGGTCATTGTCCTGTTTAAAAACAAATGATAGTCCCACTAAGCGCAAACCAGATGGGATGGCGTATCGCTGCAGAATGCTGTGGTAGCCATGCTGGTTAAGTGTGCCTTGAATTCTACATAAATCACTGAAAGTGTCGCCAGCAAAGCACCCACACACCATCACACCTTCTCCTCCATGCTTCAGAGTGGGAACCACACATTACATTACATTACATTTCAGTCATTTAGCAGACGCTCTTATCCAGAGCGACTTACAAGTACATACATTCATACTTCTTTTTTTTGTACTGCGAAGATCATCCGTTCACCTACTCTGCGTCTCACAAAGACATGGTGGTTGGAACCAAAAATCTCAGATTTGGACTCTATCGTCTATAGCTCATGTTTCTTGTCCCAAGCAAGTCTCTTCTTATTATTGTCCTTTAGTAGTGTCCTTTAGTAGTGGTTTCTTTGCAGCAATTCGACCATGAAGGCCTGATTCACACAGTCTACTCTGAACAGTTGATGTTGAGATGAGTCTGTTACTTGAACTCCGTGAAGCATTTATTTGGGCTGCAATCTGAGGTGCAGTTAATTGCCCATTTCTGAGGCTGGTAACTCTAATGAACTTATCCTCTGCAGCAGAGGTAACTCTGGTTCTTCCTTTCCTGTGGTGTTCCTCATGAGAGCCAGTTTCATCATTGCACTTGATTGTTTTTGCAACTGCACTTAATGAAACTTTCAAAGTTCTGGAAATTTTCCGGAGTGACTGACCTTCATGTCTTAAAGTAATGATGGACTGTCGTTTCTATTTGCTTATTTGAGCTATTCTTTACATAATATCGACTTGCTCTCTTACCACATAGGGCTATCTTCTGTATACCAACCCTACCTTGTCACAACACAACTGATTGGCTCAAACGCATTAATAAGGAAAGACATTCCACAATTAACTTTTAACAAGGCACACCTGTTAATTGAAATGCATCCCAGGTGACTACCTCATGAAGCTGGTTGAGAGAATGCCAAGAGTGTGCAAAGCTGTCATCGAGGCATAGGGTAGCTGTAACGATGTGCGCTGAGAGTCGGGAACCACGTTCAGGGAGTGAGTGTTTTAAATGAATAAATGAAACGTAATACAAAACAAGAAACACGAACAACACACAGACAGGAAACAGAAACAATGACACCTGGGGAAGGAACCAAAGCGAGTGACATATACAGGGCAGGTAATCAAGGAGGTGATGGAGTCCAGGTGAGTCTGTTGACGCGCAGGTATGCATAACGATGGTGACAGGTGTGTGCCATAACGAGCAGCATGGTGACCCAGAGGACGGAGAAGGAGCACATGTGACAGTACCCCCTCCCCGACACACGGCTCCAGCCACAGGACGCCGACCAAAATGACAATTCCGGGGATCAGGAGTAGACCGGTCACCTCTGCTGAGACGTGGGAAAACTGTCAGTCCGGCTGAAACGTGGGAGCATGGCAACCTAGAGCACCAGAGAGAGCATACGTGACGGTACCCCCTCCCCGACACGTTCGGCTCCAGCCATAGGATGCCAAATAAAGGGACAATCCCGGGGATCTGGAGCGGACTGGTCACCTCCGCTGAGGCACACAAACCTGACGAACCGGCTGAGGCATGAGAGCCTGATGAGCTCGCTGAGGCATGGGAACCTGTCTGTCACGCCCTGACCATAGAGAGCCTTTATTTCTCTATGTTGGTTAGGTCAGGGTGTGACTAGGGTGGGTCATCTAGGTAATTATATGTCTATGTTGGACTGGAATGGTTCCCAATCAGAGGCAGCTGTTTATCGTTATCTCTGATTGTGGATCATATTTAGGCAACAATTTCCCCTTTGTGCTTGGTGGGATCTTGACTATGGATAGTTGCATGTTAGCACTATTGTTAGCTTCACGTTTCGTTTGAGTTTTATTGTTTTGTTTCGCTGTGAGTTTCACTTAGTAATAAAAAGATGTGGAACCCAGATCACGCTGCGCTTTGGTCCAGTCATTATAACGATCGTGTCAGAAGATCCCACCAACAACGGACCAAGCAGCGTGCCCAGGAGGAAAGCCAGGAGTGGAGGACATCCTGGACGTGGGAAGAGATTATGGCAGGAGACAGAAGCATGCCATGGAAGCAGGCGGAGGCAGCGAGGGAACAACAGCGACGACTCCAGGGTTCGCGGCCACGACGCAAGCCCAAAGGACAGCCCCCCCCAAAATATTGGGGAGGGGGGTGGGG
This sequence comes from Salvelinus fontinalis, assembly GCF_029448725.1. Lineage (NCBI taxonomy): Eukaryota > Metazoa > Chordata > Actinopteri > Salmoniformes > Salmonidae > Salvelinus > Salvelinus fontinalis. The sequence continues at coordinate 20,478,089 of NC_074703.1, read as the reverse complement.
GGCACACGGAGTGGTCGGCGACGCTGAGGGGTGAGTCAGAGACCAAGGGGGAATATTCGGACAGATTGAGCGAGGAATGGGGAGCGAAAGTTGAGGGGAGTGAGCCAGAGCCAACTCCCCGTACTCACCGTGGGGAGCGTGTGACCGGTCAGGCACCATGTTATACGGTGATACGCACTGTGTCTCCAGTGCGCATTCACAGCCCGTTGCGTTCTGTGCCAGCTCCTCGCACTTGTCGTGCTAAAGTGGGTATCTGTCGAGGACGGGTTGTGCCGGCTCAGTGCGCCTGGTCACCAGTGCGCCTCCTCGGTCCAGGATATCCTGCGGCGGCTCTACATGCTGTATCCCCAGTGCGCCTTCACAGCCCAGTGCATCCTGTACCTCCTCCCCGTACTCGCCTTGAGGTGCATGTCACCAGCCCGGTGCCACCTGTACCGGCCCCACGCATCAGGCCTCCAGTGCGCCTCCACAGTCCAGTACGTCTTGTGCCTCCTCCCCGCACTCGCCCTGAGGTGCGTGTCGCCAGTCCGGTGCCACCTGTACCGGTCCTACGCATCAGGCCTCCAGTGCACCTCCACAGTCCAGTACGTCCTGTGCCTGCTCCTCACGCTCGTCCTGACCAAGCTTCCGGCGCTAGGTTCCCAGTCCAGAGCTTCCGGCGACAGTTCCCAGTCCAGAGCTTCCGGCGACAGTTCCCAGTCCAGAGCTTCCGGCGACAATCCACAGTCCGCAACCTCCTACGACGGTCCACGGTCTGGAACCTCCTGAGACGGTCCACGGTCCGGAACATCCTGAGACCGTTTGGGTCCGGAACCTCCAGCGATGGTCGGCGGTCCAGAGCCTCCCGCGACGGTCTGCGGTCCAGAGCCTCCAGCGGGGGTTCTCAGTCAAGAGCCTCCTGCGAGGGTTCCTGGTCCGGAGCCTCCGGACATGATCCACGGTCTGGAGTCCCCGGCGACGATCCACGGTCCGGTTCCTCCGGCGACAATCCACGGTCTGGAGTCACCGGCGACGATCTACGGTTCCTCCGGCGACGATCCGCGGTCCGGAGCTTCCGGCGACAATCCACGGTCCGGTTCCTCTGGCGACGATCTACGGTCCGGGGCCCCCGGCAATGATCCACAGTCCGGAGCATCCGGCGACGTACTCCCCACCAGAGCCGCCATTGAGGATAACGTTTCCACGAGCGGAGTGGGTACTTTGCCCCGCACCGGAGCCGCCCCCGATGGTAGATGCCCACCCGGACCCTCCCCTATTGAGTCAGGTTTTGCGGTCGGAGTCCGCACCTTTGGGGGGTGCGGACTCCGTGACACTGTCGAGCCCGGTGAGGCATGGGATTCAATCGAACCAGCTGAGGCAGGGAAAGCCGACAAACCAGCTGAGGCCTCCCAGGTAGGTCCGGTTCGGACACCAGGACCCAACGTCACCTCCAACACAAAAAAAATATTTAAAAAACACCCCCTGATGCTTCCCTTTGGTGAGGCGCCATTCTGTAACGATGTGAGCTGAGAGTCGTGAAGCAAGTTCAGGGAGTGAGTGTTTTAATAAATAAATGAAACGTAACACAAAACAAGAAAAACGAACAACGCACAGACAGGAATAAGAAACAAAAACAATGACGCCTGGGGAAGGAACCAAAGGGAGTGACATACAGGGCAGGTAATCAAGGAGGTCATGGAGTCCAAGTGAGTATTTTGACACGCATGAGAGTGTAATGATGGTGACAGGTGTGTGCTATAACAAGCAGCCTGGTGACCTAGAGGCCGGAGAGGGAGCACATGTGACATTAGCTACTTTGAAGAATCTCATATATTAAATATATTTTGATTTGTTTAACACTTTATTGGTTATGGACGTTGGACGGGCGATCTATAGAACGGGTCACCCACAATACCATCAACCTACGTGTGTCAGGGAACCACAGTTAGACGATTCAATTCCTGGTTCCCGTGGTATTGGGATTCTCCTGGCTCCTGACTCCAGCGACACAGTCCCCTTATTGACTGGCCTGCTGGTGCCATCATGGGCTGGAGCCCGTTCTGCCATGCCCATTGCCTGAAGTCAGTGGAGCCTCCCCTGGATGTCTTCCTAGAGGCTCGGAAGTTGCTCCGAACCTCTCTCCGCCATTCCCACGGAGTACTAGGACCTTCGGGAGGTATTCATTAAGGCCCGGGCCACTTCACTTCTACCACACTGACCATATGACTGCAGGATTGATCTTTTCCCAGGAACCACTAAGCACCGGGGACAACTGTACTCCCTTTCTTCGCTGGAGACCAAGGCTATGGAGACCTACACTGAGGACTCACTAGCTGCAGGGTTCATCCATCCTTCTGCCTCCCCCGCCGGCGCAGGGTTCTTCTTTGTGGAGAAGAAGGACAAAACCCTGCGCTTGTGCATCGACTACCGGGGTCTCATCGACATAACGGTGATCCGCTACCCGCTACCACTCATCTCCTTGGCCTTTGAGCCGCTTCAGGGGGCCACCTCGTTCTCCAAGCTGGACCTACGGAACACCTACCACCTGGTGCGGATACGGGAAGGGGACGAGTGTAAGACCGCCTTCAACACGGCCAGTGGTCAATATGAGTATCTGGTCATGACATTTGGCAATTACCAACGCCCCTGCTGTGTTCCAGGCTCTGGTTAATGATATTCTCCACGACATGTTGAACCGGTTCGTCATCGTCTACCTCGATGACATCCTTGTCTTTTCCCGTTCAGCCTAAGAACACTTGGCTTCCGTCTGGCCACTCTGCCAAAAAGGCCTGATTGGCGGAGTGCTGCAGAGATGGGTGTCCTTCTGGAAAGTTCTGCCATCTCCACAGTCGAACTCTGGGGCTCTGTCAGAGTGACCATCGGGTTCTTGGTCATCTCCCTGTACAAGGCCCTTCTCTCCCGATTGCTCAGTTTGGCCAGGAGGCCAGCTCTAGGAAGAGTCCTGGTGGTTCAAAACTTATTCCATTTAAGAATGATGGAGGCCACTGTGTTCTTGGGAACCTTCAATGCTGCAGATATTATTTGGTACGCTTCCCCAGATCTGTGCCTTGAGACAATCCTATCTCGGAGCTCTACGGACAATTCCTTAAACCTCTTGGCTTGGTTTTTGCTCTGACATGCACTGTCAACAGGTGTGTGCCTTTCGAATTCATGGCCAATCAATTGAATTTACAACAGATGGACTCCAATCAAGTTGTAGAAACGTCTCAAGGATGATAAAAGGAGACAGGATGCACCTGAGCTCTATTTTGAGTCTCATAGCAAAGGGTCTGAATACCGTTTGCTATGTAAATCAGCTATTTAAAAAAAAGTATTACAAATTTGAAAAAAATTCAAACAAACTGTTGTAACTTTGTCTTTATGGGGTATTGTGTGTATATTCATGAGGAAACTTTTTTATTTAATGCATTTTAGAATAAGGCTGTAACGTAGCAAAATGTGGAAAAAGTCAAGGGGTCTGAATATTTCTCCAAATGCACTGTCTATACAGTACCAGTAAAACATTTGGACACACCTTTTCGAGGGATTTCTTTATTTTACTATTTTCTACATTGTAGAATAATACTGAGAATATCAAAACTTTGCAATTACACATATGGAATCATGTAGTAACCAATAAAGTGTTAAACAAATCAAAATATATTTAATATACGTGCCAACATATTTCATCTAAGTGATTGTCAATTTGCCCTTCGCGTGATTTTATTTGGCCCCCAAAGTTTTCTGAGGCCCAAAAATGTAAACACATACAGCACATTTTTTGAATAGTCTTAGTTGTTGGTCATAAAATGACCAGGAAATCAGCTAAAATTGATTTTAATGTAGGAAATCTGTTTCCAAGTATTCCCACGCATAAATAAAGAGGCATATGCGATCTTATCCCAATGTAATCAAGTTTTGAAATTATTCTGTTTTTGTCAAATAATATATCTGTTTGTAACTTTCGGTCAATTTGCAGCATAAAAATGATATGTAACTATGTTCCGGCCCCGCGACCATCGGCTCAAGGAAAAATCGGCCCACGGCTGAATGTAATTCAGTGTGTGGGCTCCCAATCCAGGGACATAAATCCATACGTTTATATACAGTACATTAACACCGTGACGGAGTTAATGGTTTAAGTGCTGTGTTCAAACCCTTATTTCACTTGAAATAGAGTCCAGGTCACAGGGTTTAACCCTGGGTTCAAATAGTATTTATACTATTTAGCTGCGCTTGATTGAGCTTGCCTGGGGCAATTGAGCCAATGGAATAGTCCCATAAGTGCAAACCCCGCCCATCAAGCACTCCAGGCGGGCACAATCGCAAGCTCAAAAGTATTTTGAAAGAAAACAAATACTTGAATCCAGGTCGTGGTGTTAGGAGTCTTCTAATGGTCCTCGGAAGCACCTCTCAGCCCCGCCCTCCTCCCTTCATCCCTCTCCCTCCCACAGCAGTTGACACTGGAGCATCTAATCACATTTAGACAGGCAGTGGGTGGGCGAGAGGACGATCAGTAGAGCTCCAACTCGAGTGCCTATTGTTGTGGACTCATTGTGCTGTAGCAGTTTAGAATTGCAACGTTGCCCTTTTCTGTGTGTAGTGGGAGGCTGGGTGGTGTGACTGTTAAGTGAATATCGGACAGTGGCAATCCTAGGAATGATGGATGTGCCTACAATGCAAAGGAATCACTGAATCCTACATATAGAATAAGCTAGTCAAGCGGGGTCTGAAATGATTGGTCCCCTTGATGAAGATGCGCATTAAAGACTCAAATAAATAATGCAAATACTGAGCTTTAATTGTATACTCAAACATTTTTGAAAAGTATATTATTTTATACTTATGAAATGTCTCAGAGAAAGATTTGTTTTATTTGTTTTCAATACTGCACCTTGCATTTGATCTGTGGCCATTAACCATTTCTTTGTGGATTTTGATTGAGGTTATTGTCTTGCTGGAAGATCCACTTTTGGCAAAGTTTCAGCATCCTGGCAGAGGCAGACAGATTTTGGGCTAAAATGTCCTGGTACTGGGTAAACTTCATGATGCCGTTGACCTCAACAAGGGCCCCAGGACCAGTGGAAGCAAAATAGCCCCATAACATTAAAGATCCACCACCATATTTTACAGTTGGTATGGGGTTATTTTATGCTTATCCATCATTATTTTGACACCAAACCCACCACTGGTGTGCACGGCCAAAGAGCTCTACGTTCATGTCATCTGACCACAGCAACAGCTCCAATCCCATTTAGAAAAGTCTAGATGCTTACGTTTGTTGGATCACGTGAAAACAGAGATCTTTGGCCACGCACACTGCAGTGGTGGGTTTGGCCTTGAAATAATGATGCATAAGCAGAAAATAACAAAATGTTTTTAGTATAAAATAATATAATTTCCCTTTTCTATATAGCACACAATAGAGCTCAGTATTTGTATTACTTATTTTATACAGTCTTTTTTTGCTAATCTTTAGCAAGGGTGCCAATCATTTTGGACCCCGCTGCATATTCAGAGGAAACTCAAATGTTTTGTATGGATATTTTTTCCAAAGGAATATGAATCTGTGTCGTGAACATGTTTACGTATTAGAACATACGCATACACAACCACTATGTTGTGACATATCAGTGCCAGCTGTGTGCTCGGACCGTGCTCTCTGCTGTGAGTCTGACCCGTGCTGCAGCTCCTGGCTCTCTGCTGTGAGAATCCAGGCTTCAGGATGGAGACAGAGAGCAAGAGAGAGAGCGAGAGAGAGGCTCAGTCAATCATAACCCTTTGTGGGAACAGATCTGTCATCACCTGCCTCCTCTCTCGCTCTCTCGCTCTCTCGCTCTCTCTCTCTCTCTCTCTCGCTGTCCCTCTCTCTTTCCCCCTCATTCCTCTCTCTCTCCTCCCCTAACAGGCTGACCTGTATCTGTCGGCTCTGGATGGGTCCCAGGTTTGGTTTAAATGCCCCAATTATTCTCATGAATTATGGTGCTCATCTCTAAACGCTGCTGGTGTTTTGGCACAGCTGCAGGAGAGGAGTTTCCAACACGCTCAGAGCTCCAGAGCAATGCAATATACATTATAGGGAATGTGGGGATAGGCGTATTCGCGTCATAGTTCTGCGATCAGTACATTAGTTCTCATTTCTACAAATGTAATTAGTTAATACACTTTTTTTCCTGTGATATTAACAGTATTTCATCTGTGCTGCATGGTGAGTGTTTGAATTAAAATGAAATATAAGGGATATAAGGGAAATATAAGAATGTATATGTATATATAATATGTATGTATGTATGTATATATAATATAATATATAAATATAAGAATGTGATCAAATACAGGCCTTCTCCCTTTCGTCACAGAGCCTTCTGGCTTAAAGCCTATATCCCCTTTCACCCTTTTGTATTTCCTACAAAACCTAACCCATTAAACCTAGGTGGCATATGTGCAGGCAGCACACTGTAGATTAAAAGGTTTTATTATCGTCTGGCCCTTTTCCTCCCTCCTGTAATTGATCATATCAAGTGTGGCCCCGTCGTTTCCTTCACAATTAATCAGGAATGCATGAACTCAGCATTATTCACAGTAACCCCATGCCATCCCCATTCCTTGGCCCACTGTAATGAGGTAATTATCTCTTAAACAATTAACAACCCCGGGGAACAACAGCACAGCCATGGTGGCATACGTTCCCGTGCTCGCCCTTCCTCCCATCCCAATACGCAGCTATTTTAAGCCCAATAGCCAGGGATGATTGAAGGGTCAAAATGAGAGTCTAAATAGGATTTATTAGTGGTGGAGTAGAGAGGGGAGAGCAGGGTGAGCTGGGGAGACAGACAGACAGATATAGAGAGAGAGAGATAGAGAGGTGAGACACATCATTGCCGTAGTCCTGATCAACACTGGGTAGGAGCCGTCTGCTCCGGCTCATACAGAGGCATCAATCCATTTTATCACTTCTAGATTTTTTCTCTCTCTCTCTGTGTTTATCTCCTTTTATGACCCCTTGTCACATTCGCAGTGATTAATTTATAACACTCAGACCGTCCACGGCGCTCCGCACGTTGGCCTGCAGCCCTTCAGGAATACAGATCATATTTGCTACGAGGCATCACATTCTCCAACAGTACAGAAAAACAGGGAGAGCCACCGCCACAGTGAAGGAGGAATTAGAGAGCTGGAATATAGATCATTCTCCAGAAGGGCATGACACACTTGGAGGTAACGGCTATGAGAGAGAGAGAGTTCACGATCTAATGCACTGAGTAAAAACTTCACTCTCAGCTGCACCAAAGAGAGAAAATGCCAGTGATATGATTAAAGAATACATTTATTGCCTGGCTGTCATCTTAGAATCTCAGTCTCATATTAAGTATGTACATTAAGATAGGTTATGAGAGTAAAAAATAAATATAATAATATATGCAAGAGCAGCCAAAAGTTTGGACACACCAACTCATTCCAGGGTTTTTGATAATTCTTTACATTTTCTACATTGTAGAATAATAGTGAATACATTGAAACTATGAAATAACACATACAGAATCATGTAGTAACCAAAACAGTTTGAAAACAAATCTAAATATATGTTATATTTGATATTCTTCAAAGTAGCCACCCTTTGCCTTGATGACAGCTTTGCACACTCTTGGCATTCTCTCAACCAGCCTCACTTGTTGGCTGCTTTTCCTTCACTCTGCGGTCCAACTCATCCTAAACCATCTCAATTGGGTTGAGGTCAGGTCATTGTGAAGGCCAGGTCATCTGATGCAGCACACTCTGATGTCTTCACTATTATTCTACAATGTAGAAAATTGTAAAAAAAAAAATAAAGAAAAACCCTTGAATGAGTAGGTGTGTCCAAACTTTTGACTGGTTCTGTATGTTTCTTCAACCCCAGATGGTATGAGAATGAAATTATTATAACATATATTTGGACAAATGCTATGACCCCCCCCCCCCAAAAAAAATGCCCCAAATTCCTCAGCATCCTTAGTGAGCATCTCCATCTATCCCATCCCAACAGATTCCAAACTGCTGTACTCTATTCTGCATGGTTGCTCCCTACTCCTGCTATTCTGGCTCATCTAGTCATTCATAAACTTCTGTCTGTAAATGATTCATGTGAAGTCTGTCCTATTCTTACCCAGAGCCAGAGATGTAGGAGAAACAGGGATGGTTGGGCAGAGGCCAGACAATAGGGGAAAGGATCAAAGCAGAAATTAGTAAGCACTAGCTTACTCTTGCTCTTTGAAGCCCCCTATCAATCAATAATGGTGAACATTGCCCCTTGTGGTTGTAATGGCATCCTGCAGGGGCAGATGTTACAGCTGTTGCTCATGGTTGAACATGCCCTTAGGCATATGTCTAGGATCAGCTGGCCTACACACAGATCGCAACCTTAAGCATTAGTGGGAGGAATGCAAACTGGCCTGAGATCAATGTTTTGGCCTGAAGCATACTGCTGTTTGTGATGCCCTTGGCTGCTGCACTGCTATTGTTCCCTCTCCACCCATCCACAGAGCAGTGATCTGAGAGGGTATGTCAAGCTAGTGATCCTGAACTCTGTCATTCTCCAGTCCCCCTACTAACACTAACCAATTTTAGATTCACTAGACACTGTCATGGCTGTGCACCTGTTGGAGATCGCATTGACAGTAATGTATTTTATTACGTTATTTTATTGGTCACGTACACATGGTTAGCAGATGTTAATCAAATCAAATCAAATCAAATTTTATTTGTCACATACACATGGTTAGCAGATGTTAATGTGAGTGTAGCGAAATGCTTGTGCTTCTAGTTCCGACAATGCAGTAATAACCAACAAGTAATCTAACCTAACAATTCCACAACTACTACCTTATACACACAAGTGTAAAGGGATAAAGAATATGTACATAAAGATACACTGCTCAAAAAAATAAAGGGAACACTTAAACAACACAATGTAACTCCAAGTCAATCACACTTCTATGAAATCAAACTGTCCACTTAGGAAGCAACACTGATTGACAATAAATTTCACATGCTGTTGTGCAAATGGAATAGACAAAAGGTGGAAATTATAGGCAATTAGCAAGACACCACCAAAAAAGGAGTGATTCTGCAGGTGGTGACCACAGACCACTTCTCAGTTCCTATGCTTCCTGGCTGATGTTTTGGTCACTTTTGAATGCTGGCGGTGCTCTCACTCTAGTGGTAGCATGAGACGGAGTCTACAACCCACACAAGTGGCTCAGGTAGTAGAGTTCATCCAGGATGGCACATCAATGCGAGCTGTGGCAAAAAGGTTTGCTGTGTCTGTCAGCGTAGTGTCCAGAGCATGGAGGCGCTACCAGGGGACAGGCCAGTACATCAGGAGACGTGGAGGAGGCCGGGAACACTCAATTCAGTTTGTCCGTGATGTGTACACCGAGGAACTTAAAACTTTCCACCTTCTCCACTACTGACCCGTCGATGTGGATAGGGGGGTGCTCCCTCTGCTGTTTCCTGAAGTCCACAATCATCTCCTTTGTTTTGTTGACGTTGAGTGTGAGGTTATTTTCCTGACACCACACTCCGAGTGCCCTCACCAAGCCTACCACTGTAGTGTCATCCGCAAACTTGATGATTGAGTTGGAGGCGTGCATGGCCACGCAGTCGTGGGTGAACAGGGAGTACAGGAGAGGGCTCAGAACGCACCCTTGTGGGGCCCCAGTGTTGAGGATCAGCGGGGTGGAGATGTTGTTACCTACCCTCACCACCTGGGGGCGGCCCGTCAGGAAGTCCAGGGCCCAGTTGCACAGGGCGGGGTCGAGACCCAGGGTCTCGAGCTTGATGACGAGTTTGGAGGGTACTATGGTGTTAAATGCTGAGCTGTAGTCGATGAACAGCATTCTCACATAGGTATTCCTCTTGTCCAGATGGGTTAGAGCAGTGTGCAGTGTGGTTGCGATTGCGTCGTCTGTGGACCTATTGGGTCGGTAAGCAAATTGGAGTGGGTCTAGGGTGTCCGGTAGGGTGGAGGTGATATGGTCCTTGACTAGTCTCTCAAAGCACTTCATGATGACGGAAGTGAGTGCTACGGGGCGGTAGTCGTTTAGCTCAGTTACCTTAGCTTTCTTGGGAACAGAAACAATGGTTGCCCTCCTTAAGCATGTGGGAACAGCAGACTGGGATGAGGATTGATTGAATATGTCTGTAAACACATCAGCCAGCTGGTCTGCGCATGCTTTGAGGACGCAGCTGGGAATGCCGTCTGGGCCTGCAGCCTTGCGAGGGTTAACACGTTTAAATGTTTTACTCACCTCGGCTGCAGTGAAGGAGAGCCCGCAGGTTTTGGTAGCGGGCCGTGTCAGTGGCACTGTATTGTCCTCAAAGCGAGCAAAAAAGTTATTAAGCCTGTCTGGGAGCAAAACATCCTGGTCCGCGACGGGGCTGGTTTTCTTTTTGTAATCCGTGATTGACTGTAGACCCTGCCACATACCTCTTGCGTCTGAGCTGTTGAATTGCGACTCTATTTTGTCTCTGTACTGGGACTTAGCTAGTTTGATTGCCTTGCGGAGAGAATAGCTACACTGTTTGTATTCGGTCATGTTTCCGGTCACCTTGCTCTGGTTAAAAGCAGTGGTTCGCGCTTTCAGTTTCACGCGAATGCTGCCGTCAATCCACGGTTTCTGGTTTGGGAATGTTTTAATCGTTGCTGTGGGTAAGACATCGTCAATGCACTTTCTAATGAACTCGCTCGCCGAATCAGCATATACGTCAATGTTGTTGTTGGACGCAATGCGGAACATATTCCAATCCGCGTGATCGAAGCGTGGAACAGACCTGAGCGAGGGAGCTTGTTGTTTTAGTTTCTGTTTGTAGGCTGGAAGCAACAAAATGGAGTCGTGGTCAGCTTTTCCGAAAGGAGGGCGGGGGAGGGCCTTATATGCGTCGCGGAAGTTAGTATAACAATGATCCAAGGTTTTACCAGCCCTGGTAGCACAATCGATATGCTGATAGAATTTAGGGAGTTTTGTTTTCAGATTGGCCTTGTTAAAATCCCCAGCTACGATGAATGCAGCCTCAGGGTGTGTGGTTTCCAGTTTACAAAGAGTCAGATAAAGTTCGTTCAGGGCCATCGTTGTGTCTGCTTGGGGGGGAATATATACGGCTGTGATTATAATCGAAGAGAATTCCCTTGGTAGATAATGCGGTCGACATTTGATTGTGAGGAGTTCTAGATCAGGTGAACAGAATGACTTAAGTTCCTGTATGTTGTTATGATCACACCACGTCTCGCTAATCATAAGGCATACCCCCCGCCCCTCTTCTTACCAGAAAGATGTATGTTTCTGTCGGCGCAATGCGTGAAGAAACCAGCTGGCTGCACCGACTCCGTTAGCGTCTCTTGAGTTAGCCATGTTTCCATGAAGCAGAGAACGTTACAATCTCTGATGTCCCTCTGGAATGTTACCCGTGCTCGGATTTCATCAACCTTATTGTCAAGAGCCCGGTCATTGGCGAGTAGTATGCTAGGGAGTGGAGCGCGATGTGCCCGTCTCCGAAGCCTGACCAGGAGACCGCTACGTTTGCCCCTTTTACGGCATCGCATAGGGTCGCCGGCTGGGATCAGATCCATTGTATTGGGTGGAAGGCAAAACACTGGATCCGTTTCGGGAAAGTCATATTCCTGGTTGGAACGATGGTGAGTTGACGTTGCTCTTATATTCAGTAGTTCCTCCCGACTGTATGTAATGAAACCTAAGATTACCTTGCGTACCAATGTAAGGAATAACACATAAAAAACAAAATACTGCATATTTTCCAAGGAACGCGAAGCGAGGCGGCCATCTTGGTCGGCGCCGGAAGAGCGTAGCAAAATGTGAGCGTAGCAAAATGCTTGTGCTTCTAGGTCCGACAGTGCAGCAATAACTAACATGTAATCTAACAATTCCACTACAACTACCTAATACACACAGATCTAATGTAACGGAATGGAATAAGAATCTATAAATGTATGGATGAGCAATGTCAGAACGGCATAGGCTAGGATGCAATAGATGGTATATAATACAGTATATACATATGAGATGAGTAATGCAAGATATGTAAACCAGTGGAGGCTGGTGACTTGACATATTGAGGAGGATGGGAGACCCACGGTATAGGCGCGGAACTTACAGAGACGACAAAGTGTATTTCAAAAATCGTCAAAGACTAATTATTTGACCCAAAAGCATTTAAATTCATTTAAAGTACAATATTATGGAGAATGGGAATGAGAGGGCTACTTACACCGTGTGGGAAAGGGATCACAGCAGTGTTTGAATGAGGGTATGAGACATGAGTTGAGGTGTTCAGAGGCCTGACCAGTGCAGGACAGGATTTGACTGGGAAGACTAAACATTTTGACAACACACTACACAGTTAGACAAAAGATCTAAGAATAAGTTTGTCCAAGCAACGATTACAATCATTGATGTGTAATAATGTGATTGTGTATGTGATTGACTCTACATACAGTAATGAGAGAAAATTGACAGGAGTACTCACAGTGCTTGGAGGGGAAACATTCAATGTGCCAGTGGATGAGCGGGCACATAAGAGGTGGCTTCAGTTCATATCAGGAGGAAGTTGACAATGGTAGCGGGGTGGAGTAGTCATCACCTCTTAATCAGGGAACAGGAGGGAACTTAGCTGTAAATACAAATAGCAGATACATTCCATTACAGCTGTGCCATCATAGGTTTGGACGGGTTTCTCTATGAATTTAAACTCAGACATCTCAAAATGCATCAAGTCAAACACAGACTACGCATCTCGCCCACTTGACACATTAAAGTAAGCCTGAGCACGCCCCCATTCTCATTGACAGGGCTGTAGTGGAGCAGGTTGAGAGCTTCAAGTTCCTTGGCGTCCACATCTGCAACAAACTAACATGGTCCAAGCACACCTAGACAGTTGTGAAAAGGGCACAACAAAACCTATTCCCCCTCAAGAGGCTGAAAAGATTTGGCATGGGTCCTCAGATTCTCAAAAGGTTTTACAGCTGCACCATCGAGAGCATCCTAACGGGTTGCATCACTGCCTGGTGTGGCAACTGCTCGGCCTCCGATCGCAAGTCACTACAGAGGGTAGTGCGTATGGCCCAGTACATAACCGGAGCCAAGCTTCCTGCCATCCAGGACCTCTATACCAGGCTGTGTCAGAGGAAGGCCCTAAAAATTGTCAAAGACTCCAGCAACCCTTGTCATAGACTGTTCTCTCTGCTACCACATGGCAAGCAGTACCGGAGTCTAGGTCCAAGAGGCTTCTAAACAGCTTCTACCCCCAAGCCATAAGACTCCTGAACATCTAATCAAATGGCTTCCCAAACTATTTGCACCCCCCCCCCCCCCCATTCTACACTGCTGCTCCTCTACCTACATGTACATATTACCTCAACACCGGTGCCCCCACGCATTGACTTTGTACCGGTACCCCCTGTATATAGCCGCCGCTATTGTAATTTACTGCTGCTCTTCAATCATTTGTTATTCTTATCTCTTACTTAAAAAAAAACTATTCTTAAAACTACATTGTTGGTTAAGGGATTGTAAGTAAGCATTTCACCTGTTGCATTCGGCACGTGACAAATAAAGTTTGATGTGATTTAATTTGCCAAAAGGAGGGCAGGGGAGGGCCTTGTATGCATCGCGGAAGTTAGAATAACAATAGTCCAGTGTTTTTCCAGCGCGAGTGCTACAATTGATATGCTGATAGAATTTAGGTAGACTTGTTCTCAAATTGACTTTGTTACACTCCCCAGCTACAATAAATGTTACTTCAGGATATATTGTTTCCAGTTTGCATAACGTACAGTGACGTTCCTTGAGAGCCGTCGTAGTATCGGCTTGAGGGGAGGATATACACGGGTGTGACAATAACTGAGGAGAATTGGGAGATAATACGAGATAATTTGATTGTGAGGAGTTCTAGGGCAGGTGAACAAAAGGACTTGAGTTCCTGTATGTTGTTACAATTACACCATGAGTCGTTAATCATGAAAAATACGCCCCTGCCCTTCTTCTTCCCGGAGAGATGTTTATTCCTGTTGGCGCGATGCACTGAGAATCCAGGTGGCTGTACCGACTCCGACAACATATCCCGAGAGAGCCATGTTTCCGTTAAACAGAGTATGTTACAATGATGTCTCTGATGTCTCTCTGGAAAGCAACCCTTGCCCTGATTTCGTCAACTTTGTTATCTAGGGACTGGAGATTAGCGAGTAATATCCTCAGAGGCGGTGGGTGATGTGCGCGCTTCCAACTCCCTCTCCTCTGGTGGCGTTGTTTTGGGTTGGCCTCTGGAGTTCAAATGCCCTGGGTGGTGCGGATAAACGATCTGCTTCGGTAAAGTCATATTCCTAGTCGTAGTGCTGGTAAGTTGACACCGCTCTGATATCCAATAGTTCTTCCCGGCTGTATGTAATAGCACTTAAGATTTTCTGGGCTAACAATGTAACAAAAAATACATAAAAAACAAAATAATGCAATGTTTCCTAAGGACCAGAAGCAAGGCAGCCCTGTCTGTCGGGACCATTTTACATTCGGAGGACAAGATATGGAAACCACCATTCAGAGATTCAACGACAGAACATTTCTCTGATTCTCCTCGACAAGAGACTGATGTGATACTGTCTCTTTCTCCTTCACTCTCTTTCCTTTGTGCATTTTTTATGAATCAGAAAGCTTCTAAAATATTGTCTCTGGCACACTTAAAAGTGCATACTGTATATAAAGTATGCTGAATCAGTAGCCTGATAACCTCTAAGTCATCTGAATACTCTGACTTGACAAATCTGACTTGACAAATTCTCTCTTCTCTTTGTCTCTCTCTGTTTCTCACTGTCTCTGCAATATTTTGTTCCCTCGCATTCTGTTTCTGTCAATGGAAAGGAAAATAATTGTATTATGATGGCAGGCCCTTTCCTCCTTTATGTAGAATATAATGCAGCCAGGAAAAACGTTGTTCCCACTGCCAGCAGTATTTATGTATAGTATAATGTATAAGCATAATCCCAAGGCACTATGGAGCTATCCGAGTTATCCTTACGCACAATGTGTCAAGCTTGCTCTAAAGTCGGGCTGCCTCTCCAAACGCCACCCGATTCCATACATACTGTAGTGCACTACTTTTGACCAAAGCCCATAGGGCTCTGGTCAAAAGTAGTGTACTATGTATGGTATAGGGTGCCATTTGGGACGTATACTCAGTCTTCTATTGTCCTCTGTAAATAACAATACAACATAGAAGCACGTTCCTTCCTGTGTGGACAAGTCATTGCGTTCCAACTCAAATAGCCTGCAGCTATATTTTCAGTCCGACGTGTATAAGGATTACATGAAGGGACAATTAGATCTGAATGTTCTGTCTAATGGGGAAACTTTCCCCTCGTTTTATGATGCCACTCATTATCCTCCAGATAATAACATAGTTGTATTTTGAATATTGTATTAATGACTAGGTGTTTGTTTTTGAATCTGTGCAGTAACGACAATGTCACATACATAGAATATTCCTCAGATATTCATATCAAATAAATGCATAGCCTAGTTTTCGATTTAGGGCTGTAAAATTGAAAAGTTATCATTTGACTCACAGCTAAAGCATCATCTTGGGCACTCACTAGACGGTGTGCAGAGAAACTCCTACTCAACTCCAACAACAGGTGGTGTGATGTCACATGACATTGGTCAAACAAATAACGCCGTCCTATCTAAAACACATTACTGCTCGTCCCTCTCTCCCTGCTCTCTTATTCACACTACAGCTCTATGCACTCTCCATTATAAAACTACACCAAAAGGTCCAGATTACGCTCATGTGCTGTCATAACAATCACATTTTTGCTCCCTGTGTCTGCAGGCTATTTGCTATTATTCAAGTTCGGGGAGAGATTGGATCAGTGGGGGTCCCGTTTGCAAATTCGACACATCCTTCTCAGCCTCAGTGCCCGCGAAAGCCTAGGAGCACGTTGGGATAACTTCCATTTCTTTTCAATCTTGTTTGTTATTGTGTGTTCTCGACATTTTGGAGAGACATTTTTTTTTTCCCAGACCCATTTGCGTGCAGTGTTCTCAGTCAGGTTGTGTTAGTTGAGTGGCCCTAGCCTGTTGTGCTCTTGTGTTGGTTATGTGGCAGGCTGTGGTGTAGACACTGTGAATGGCACTTAATGGTTTGAGAGCTCATACGAATGAGGACTCGTGGACTTGTTTGCTTTTTCACAGTCAATTATCCTTTCCATTTCTAGATTTGTTTGCTTTTCCACAGTCAATTATTCTTTCCATTTTTCCCATATGACGTACTTTCATATTTCGGTTGTCTAAAGATTTTTTCCCCAGTGATTTTTATCTTCTCCCTCTCCATCTATTATTGTGGTAGCCCCCAATAGTATGGCATTGGTTGAAGCGCAATGTTAATCCATGTTAATCCACCCCGACGTCACCAACAACACAAACTCACCAACAAAACAAACCAACAAAACAAACTCCTGGACCGGCTGGGCGAACAAGAACTGATGATACGGCTGAGGCCCGACGTGGGATGGGCGCCATCCAAGCCAACCGGGGCAAGGAAACCTCTTGAGCCAGCTAGGGCGTGGAAGCCCGACGAGCTGGCTAGGCACCCCCGGTTCCATCGGTGGCGACCCAGAGCCGATGCCACCATACCAACCGGAACGCCAGTGTTCGCCGATGCTTTGTGTGTTGGCTTCTGCATTCTGTCACATGGAATGATGCTGGAGAGACAAAGCAGGTACGGGGAGACAAACATTTAATAAAGAACGGCCATGGAACGAGACAGAAACAGCGTCAGCAAACTAGTAATACAAACAAAAAACAATTAATGCATCAGCAGGGAACAGGGCAGGGGAACTGACAAATATAGGGGAGGTAATAAGAGGTGATGAGTGAGTCCAGGTGAGTCCAATATCGCTGATGCGCGTGACGAGGGAAGGCAGGTGTGCGTAATGGATGATAGGAGTGCGTGATGCAGAGCAACCTGGCACCCTCAAGCGCCAGGTGGGGGGAAGAACGGGAGCTGACGTGACACAAACACTAGCTACTCTACCTTTCCTCAACCAAGACCAGCCTCTCACAAGTTACAACACAAAATGTAGCTGATAAAACAAATTGTCTTTCTAAGAAATAGCTTTAATTAATCTAACCCGGTCATTGCACATGCAAGTAGCGCATCGGCTGTGCATTGCAGTGTGTACACATGCTAGCTGGCTAAATAATTAGTTAGATTGAGACAGACACGTCGCTGTTCGAGCATCCAGAACAAAGTCCAGCCCTTATGATTTATTTATTCAGTACACCTTCCTCTGTCAATGAAATGGTCTTTATGCAATTTTTATTAAAATGTGTGCTGACTGATCAACGGTCTCCTTTTCAGTGTGTTCCCACAAATCTGAGCTCAGTAGGAAAAATTACGTTTAAACTATGTCTTTTCCAGATGTTGAAGTAAGGTTCATTTTAGGATCTGAATGAAAGGTGAAAATATGCATTGTCGGGAAGTTTAAAATATGTATTTTCCAGACATAAAAGAAAAGCGTTTTCTGGAAGTGGAAAATACATATTTTCCGGATGTTCAAATCAGGTACATTTTCGGTTCTGAATGAATGTTGAAAATAATTTCTCTACTATTTTTTACTGTACTGCACTCTGCAGTGCTCTACTGCAGTGGTTCTCAAACCTCTCCTCTAGGAGCCCTAGAAGTTTTCAACATTTTGCTGTAGCTCTGTACTAGCTAGGCAAGAGCTTGAGGATTAGCTGACAAGTTGAATCAGGTGTGTTAGCTCTGCAATAGATCAATTACATGGAATGTCCTGGGGTCCTCATGGAGATGATTGAGAACCAGTACTCTACTGTACTGTGCTGTCCAAACTTGTGAAACATGGATGTCTAAGATTGGTTCACATTTGGACGTAGAAGTAAAGACCGGACCAAATCTAAAACAAACATAGACGTCTATGTTTGGGCCAAATCAAGGCCAGTACGGATCTGGGGACCAAAGCTCAACCAGATATAGACATCTATGTTTTTCGAAAACACTCTCCTAACCGTTTACGAAAAGTCACTTGTATCGAAGTGCCGTCTTTTTAGGGAGTACTGTCCATGGACGTTGAAGTCAAGGCCGGTCCGGACCGCACCAAAAAAACAGACAAAAGAAACACATCCAGTCCAGACAGGACCTTAAAAAGACATTGGCGTAGGGCCCCTTAGTGGGAAGTAGCCATAAACAAGCACAAAACTGGAGGGGAGTCTGGGGGGGTTCTTTCCAAATGCTTACTCAGCCAACCTATTTAGTACTGGTATATGTCACGCCCGGGGAAATTGGCGGAGTCAAGCGATAGACCGGAGCCAACTCCCCGTGCTTACCGGAAGCAGTGTGGTACTGGTCAGGCACCGTGTTATGCGGTGAAGCGCACGGTGTCTCCAGTGCGCGCTCATAGCCCGGAGCGCTATATGCCAGCCCCCTGCAAGTGCCATGCGAGAGTGGGCATCCAGCCAGGGAGGATTGTGCCAGCTCAGTGTGTTTGGTCTCCGGTGCGCCATTTCGGCCCAGGGTATCCTGCGCCGGCTCTGCGTACTGTGTCTCCAGGGCGCTGGGAGGGTTCAGTTCGTCCTATGCCTGCGCTCCGCCCGTGCCGGGCGAAAGTGGGCTTTGAGCCTAATGGAGTGGTGCGAGTGTTAAGCACTAGATCTCCAGTGCCCCCCCACAGCCCGGATCGACCTGTGCCTGCACTCTGAAGGGGCCGGGCTAAAGTGGGCATTCAGCCTGGAGGAGTGGTGCCAAAGCTGCGCTCCAGTGCTTCCCCACATCCCGGTTCATCAGCCCTCCTGTAGGTCTCCCCAGCCTGGTGGGCCCTGTGGCAGCCCCACGCACCAGGCTGTCTCTGCGTCTCCTCCCTCCAGTGTTGCCCTCCAGTCCGGAGCCTCCAGTGTCGCCCTCCAGTCAGGAGCTTCCAGTGACGCCCTCCAGTCCAAAGCCTCCAGTGTCGCCCTCCAATCCGGAGCTTCCAGAGGCGTCCTTCAGTCCGGAGCTTCCAGAGGCGCCCTTCAGTCCGGAGCTTCCAGAGGCGCCCTTCAGTCCGGAGCTTCCAGAGGCGCCCTTCAGTCCGGAGCTTCCAGAGGCGCCCTTCAGTCCGGAGCTTCCAGAGGCGCCCTTCAGTCCGGAGCTTCCAGAGGCGCCCTTCAGTCCGGAGCTTCCAGAGGCGCCCTTCAGTCCGGAGCTTCCAGAGGCGCCCTTCAGTCCGGAGCTTCCAGAGGCGCCCTTCAGTCCGGAGCTTCCAGAGGCGCCCTTCAGTCCGGAGCTTCCAGAGGCGCCCTTCAGTCCGGAGCTTCCAGAGGCGCCCTTCAGTCCGGAGCTTCCAGAGGCGCCCTTCAGTCCGGAGCTTCCAGAGGCGCCCTTCAGTCCGGAGCTTCCAGAGACGCCCTCCAGTCCGGAGCTCACAACGATGGTCTCCAGTCCGGGGTCGGCGGCGAGGCTCCCCGCTCTAGAGGCTTCACCTAAGTGGCCCGAGGCTACGTCCCTCACCAGAGCCGCTGCCGCGGTGAAATGCCCACCCAGTTCAGGTTTTGCGTCCGGAGTACGCACCTTTGGGGGGGGGGGGGGGGGGGGGGGGGGGGGGTACTGGCACGCCCTGACCGTAGATTGCTTTGTATATTTCTTTTTTTAGTTTGGTCAGGGTGTGATGTGGGTGGGTATTATATGTTGTAGGTCTAGGTTTTCTATTTCTATGTGTTTGGCCTGGTATGGTTCTCAATCAGAGGCCGCTGTCTATCGTTGTCTCTGATTGAGAGCCACACTTAGGTAGCCTGTTTCCCACTTTTGTTTGTGGGTGGTTATTTTCTGGTTAGTGTTTGTTGCACCTGTCAGAACTGTTCGTTGGTCGTTTTGTTGTTTTTGTTCGTGTATTCATCTTGATTAAAAGGTATTATGGATACGTACCACGCTGCACTTTGGTCCTCCTCTCCTTCTAACGAAGACAATCGTTACACACCTGTTGTGAATCCAGCCAACATGTCAGATTTCAAATAGGCTTTTCGGCGAAAGCAAACAATGCTACTATCTGAGGATAGCACCATAGTAAACAAAGAGAGAAGCATATTTCAACCCTGCAGGCGCGACACAAAACGCAGAAATAAAAATATAATTCATGCCTTACCTTTGACGAGCTTCTGTTGTTGGCACTCCAATATGTCCCATAAACATCACAAATGGTCCTTTTGTTCGATTAATTCCGTCGATATATATCCAAAATCCGCGTTTGAGCCGGAAAAACACCGGTTCCAACTTATGCAACGTGACTACAAAATATCTCAAAAGTTACCTGTAAACTTTGCCAAAACATTTCAAACTACTTTTGTAATACAACTTTGTAATACAAGGTATTTTTTTACGTAAATAATCGACAAAATTGAAGACGGGATGATCTGTGTTCAATACAGGATTAAAAGAAACTGTAGCTAGCTTTCAGGTCACGCGCCTCTAACAAACAGTACACTTCAAGTTACCCTCGTTCTGGATGGCCGTACTTCTTCATTACACAAAGGAAAAAACCTCAACCAATTTCTAAAGACTGTTGACATCCAGTGGAAGCGGTAGGAACTGCAAGAAGGTCAATTAGAAATCTGGATTCCCAATGAAAACTCATTGAAAAGAGAGTGACCTCAAAAACAAATTCTGAATGGTTTGTCCTCTGGGTTTTGCCTGCTAAATAAGTTTTGTTATACTCACAGACATGATTCAAACAGTTTTAGAAACTTCAGAGAGTTTTCTATCCAAATCTACTCATAATATGCATATCTTATCTTCTGGGGATGAGTAGCTGGCAGTTGAATTTGGGTATGCTTTTCATCCAAACGTGAAAATGCTGCCCCCTATCCTAGAGAAGTTAAAGCTTGGTCGCAAATGGGTCTTCCAAATGGACAATGACCCCAAACATACTTCCAAAGTTGTGGGCAAAATAGCTTCAGTTCAACAAAGTCAAGGTATTGGAGAGACCATCACAAAGCCCTGACCTCAACCCCATAGACAATTTGTGGGCAGAACTGAGAAAGCGTGTACGAGCAAGGAGGCCTACAAACCTGACTCAGTTACACCAGCTCTGTCAGGAGGAATGGGCCAAAATTCATGCAGCTTATTGTGGGAAGCTTGTGGAAGGCTACCTGAAATGTTTGACCCAAGTTAAACAATTTAAAGGCAATGCTACCAAATACTAATTGAGTGTATGTAAACTTCTGACACACTGGGAATGTGATGAAAGTTATAAAAGCTGAAATAAATCATTCTCGCTGCTATTATTCTGACATTTCACATTCTTAAAATAAAGTGGTGATCCAATCTGACCTAAGACAGGGAATTGTTACTAGGATTAAATGTCAGAAAAACCTTTTTGCAAAAAGGTTTTCTAATGATCAATTAGCCTTTTAAAATAAACTTGGATTAGCTAACACAACGTGCCATTGGAACACAGGAGTGACGGTTGCTGATAATGGGCCTCTGTACGCTTATGTAAATATTCCATAAAGAATCGTCCGTTTCCAGCTACAATAGTCATTTACAACATTAACAATGTCTACACTGTATTTCTGATCAATTTTATGTTATTTTAATGGACAAAAATATTTTAAAAAACAAGGACATTTCTAAGTGACCCCAAACTTTTGAACAGTAGTGTATTTATAATTATAAACTCAGCAAAAAAAATAACGTCCCTTTTTCAGGACCCTGTCTTTCAAAGATAATTCGTAAAAATCCAAATAACTTCACAGATCTTCATTGTAAAGGGTTTATACACTGTTTCCCATGCTTTTTCAATGAACCATAAACAATTAATAAACATGCACCTGTGGAACGGTCGTTAAGAGACTAACATCTTTCAGACGGTAGGCAATTAAGGTCACAGTTATGAAAACTTAAGACACTGAAGAGGCTAGTGCGGGGACCCTCGTCGCCGACCCCGGACTGGGGACCCTCGTTGCGGGCCCCGGACTGGGCACCCTTGATGGAGGCTCCGGACTGGAGGGCGTCGCTGGAGGCTCCGGACTGGAGGCGTCGCTGGAGGCCCCGGACTGGAGGGCGTCACTGAAGGGAGGAGACGCAGAGACAACCTGGTGCGTGAGGCTGCCACAGGGCCCACCAGGCTGGGGAGACCTACAGGAGGCCTGGTCCTTAGAGGAGGCACAGGATGAACCGGGCTGTGGGGGAGCACTGGAGATCTGGTGCGCAGCCTTGGCACCACTCCTCCAGGCTGAATGCCCACTTTAGCCCGGCACCTCCAGAGCGCAGGCACAGGTCGAACCGGGCTGTGGGGGAGCACTGGAGATCTAGTGCTTACCACTTACCACATCTCCACTTGGCTGAATGCCCACTTTAGCCCGGCATGGGCGGAGCGCAGGCATAGGACGCACTGAACAGTCCCAGCGCACCGGAGACACAGTACGCAGAGCCGGCGCAGGATACCCTGAGCCCGAAACGGCGCACCGGAGATCAAGTGAGCTGAGCTGCCACAATCTGCTCTGGCTGGATGCCCACTCTCGCATGGCACTTGCGGAGGGCTGGCATATAGCGCACCGAGCTATGAGAGCGCACTGGAAACACTGTGCGCTTCACCGCATAACACGGTGCCTGACTAGTACCACGCTGCTTCCGGTAAGCACGGGGAGTTGGCTCAGGTCTATAGCCTGACTCTGCCAATTGCCCCGTGTGCCTCCCCCCCAAAAAATAATTGGGGGCTGCCTCTCGTGCCTGCTTCGCTGAGTCGCCTCATATTGCCGCCTCTCAGCTTTAGCTGCCTCCAGTTCCTCTTTCGGGCGGCGATATTCCCCAGCCTGTCTCCAGGGTCCCTTTCCATCTAGTATCTACTCCCAAGTCCACAAATCCTGAACCCTCTGCTCCTTCATACCATGCTGCTTGGTCCACTTGTGGTGGGTAGTTCTGTAATGGTCATCGTTGCATGAGGAAGGATCGGACCAAAGTGCAGCGTGGTAAGTGTTCATGATATTTATTAACACTGAACACTAGAACAAAACAACAAAGTGAGAAACGAAACTGAAACAGTCCTGTCAGGTGCAGAAAACACTAAACAGAAAATAACTACCCACAAAACACAGGTGGGAAAATGTTACCTAAGCATGGTTCCCAATCAGAGACAACGATAGACAGCTGTCCCTGATTGAGAACCATACCCGGCCAAAACAAAGAAATACCAAAACATCGAAAAATTAATCATTGAATATGATTATGGTGAGGCACATGGGCTACTAACATAGAATGCCCACCCAAATCACACCCTGACCAAACCAAAATAGAGACATAAAAAGCTCTCTAAGGTCAGGGCGTGACAGGTGCCTTGGTGGAAGAGTGGGGTAACATCTCACAGCAAGAACTGGCAAATCTGGTGCAGTCCATGAGGAGGAGATTTAATGCAGCTAGTGGTCACACCAGATACTGACTGTTACTTTTGATTTTGACCTTTGTTCAGGGACACATTATTCCATTTCTGTTAGTCACATGTCTGTGGAACTTGTTCAGTTTATGTCTCAGTTGTTGAATCTTGTTTTGTTCATACAAATATTAACACATGTTAAGTTTGCTGAAAATAAACACAGTTGACAGTGAGAGGACGATTCTTTTTTTGCTGAGTTTAGTTGCTATGGACGCATCTTTGCCACAACAATAGGCTACATGGTGATTTCATTGATCATTTACGTATTTCAGGCCTAGTTTGTGTGGGTTATAATTATATACAGTGGCGATTTTAGCATGTAAATCTTGGTATGGCAAAAAAAGATATTAAGTGGGATGTTATGCCAGCAAAGCCACTACACAACACAACACTAAACAATACATTCATGGCACTATAACGGTGACCAACGGTGCCCACAAACTGTTAGGTCCTACATAAAGCTGTCCCAACAGCAGTCCCAACATCTTACCACTGCTACACCTGGTTATCAGCAGAGACTTGTCTGGCAGCGACACAGTTCATTCAGCCTCATTTCCTGCCTGTGAAAAAAACATAGCTGATATGGCTGACTTGCTTAAACAAATTTGTTTCTAATGACAATTGAGATTTACAAACGATGGCATAAGGGGACGACAAGCGGATAAAAGGCAATCCATAATTTCTATTAAAACATTAATGAGCGAGCTAGGACGGACATAGTCAATATAACTATTTATATGTTGCGCGACAGAATTCAGAACATGGGCCATTCTTACGGTGTCCTCCCTGTACGCCAAGTCAGAACCGTAGGATAAATAAAGGATGCATATAAGCAGACAATGAAAGCTCTTACAATATTCAATGATTACATTTCTCTAAAACAGTTTATAGGCTACATGTGCACCACCAAGTCAGAACAGTAGGTGAATAGACCAAATGATTAGGGTGAGGCACATGGGCTACTAACATCTTACTACACAACATTCACCTAGTATTACTTTCTTAGCAACAGTATACATACGTCCCTGGCATATTACATAATTTATGCAGCAGCATGCAATACATTTTTGGACTCACCTTGTTGTGCTGTGCTGACTTGATCAGGAAGGTGGTGCAGCGGTCCATCGTGTGCAAATTTTGTCATCAAAGTCTGTCATTCTCTGGATTTATGGTGCTTTCAAAACAACTGGGGACTCTGAAAAAAACAAGGTCGAATCATGATGATGTCATTGATCTTCAGGTCGTAGCTCTAGAAAGAGACCGGATTTACAATTCCGAGTTGGATGACCGTTCAAAACGTATTTTCCCAGTCGGAGCTTGTTTATTCCCGACTTCCCAGTTGTCTTGAACTCACTGAAGTCAAGTTTTTGCAGTTCCGAGTTAACAGTTGTTTTGAGCGCAGCACACATCATGCTTCATTGACAACAAGGCCAATGTTGAATGTTTATCATTTTGAACTTGGAATCCCAGATTTGGACCCACGCTGCTACTCCACTGACTAGCAGGCTAGTGATTGCTTTGCATTGCTTGCAGTTAGCCACTGTCACTGATTCCTTCCAAACCACTCATTGTTGAATTTGCGATTTCCAACTTGTGTAATGTTTATGATCAATGAGTTTTATCTATAATTTCTCTTCATTTCTTTCTCTTCATATGACAATAATTAAAAATGATTTGCCAGTAGACTGTCAACTTGATTCATGATGATGACTGCTAGCTAAGATTTTTACAGTTGACATTATCAGTCCAATCAAAGCTACTGTACATATACTGTGATTTGACGTTATTTTATCTGTGGCCAATGACCTTGAGCCTTCTTGGATGGGCACTTATAATGTAACTCTATGGTAGCACCCAAGGAGATAGAATTTTCTAGCTCTACCCTTAGACTTGGCGGTGACATAGTGTCCCTATGAGTGACAGAACACTGAGCCAATCACGGCGCAATGCTCCGTATTTTCTGCTAGCTTGCCCCACCACAACAGAAAGCATTGAGCTAGGCTGAAACACCTGCATTTTGGAGGTGCCTTACTCAAGAAAACAAAAAAGAGACCATGTTTGTATGTGGCTTTATTAACTCAGTGATATATATTTATTTTTTTACATTGTTTGCAAACTGATGTGACACGTAGTAATGCCAGAATAACATGAAAAACAGCCCCCACCTACACTGAATGACAGGTAGCCACAGATTATATACCTCAATGTTGGGACTGGCTATATGTCTAAAGATATCTGCTACATAGCACTAACTTCAATAATTATGGGATGAAGATGTAACGTATTCTGGGGAAATTAATTATAATATTTGTGAGGAAGAAAAAGACTACAGACAGATTACGTTTTTCATCCGATCTTGCAGCCTCCACTGCATACAGATCCTGCTTGCTTTTAACCACTCCATTTTGGGGATTGTGGGTCAGAAAGTTTGAAAACCACTGAGCTAGAACAGATTGCTGATTGCAAACGTCAAACGTCAAATGGTAGGGAGAGAGGACTGCCATAAATGCATCTCAAAAAAAAAAGTGCTGATCAAGAGAATTAACCGGTTACTTTGCAATTTCCACCAGCAATGAGGCATCAAGCAATAGTTAGCATGGGCCTACTGTTCTCGCTATGTCAAAATAGCTTGAGATGGATCATTTACTTATGAAGCTTGCATTTGGAATTTGTTGTTCAAGTTAATCACAACATCATCTAAATGTTTTGTAGACAAAATAATGAAAAGGACATTATGGTAGCCTCAATAAAATATACAAAGATTTGTAGTTGAACAAGTCATTGCTTGTATAGATTTTTTTTTTTTTACTTGACCTAAAACAAACTTGTGACTCAACTTGCTCTTGGAATGCACTACTTGGACTTGACTCGAGACTCGACTTCTTTTTTTCCCCTTTATTTAACTAGGCAAGTCAGTTAAGAAACAAATTCTTATTTTCAATGACGGCCTAGGAACAGTGGGTTAACTGCCTTGTTCAGGGGCAGAACGACAGATTTGTACCTTGTCAGCTCAGGGATTGATCTTGCAACCTTTCGGTTACTAGTCCAACACTCTAACCACTAGGCTACCCTGCCTCAGAAGTCTTGGAACTTGTGACTCCAATAATAGTGACTTGGTCCCACCTCTGTAATATACAGTACTGCCCATTGATCAACACAGCAATTGATCAAACTGGACCATGTTTGCAAAACAAGAGTTTCTAAGCTTATGTGAATGTTACACAGGTAAGCTACTGGTTGTTATGTTGGGCACCTACTGACCAAAAAATGATATGCATTGCTAAGATAAAGGTTTATGGAAATATAGACAGGCACCACATTACTACAAGAGAAAACAGCTCGCTCAATCAAGCATTTTATTTATTTAAACTTTATCTAACTAGACAAGTCAGTTAAGAACAATTCTTATTTGCAATGACGGCCTACCAAAAGGCAAAAGGCCTCCTGCGGGGACAGGGGCTGGGATTAAAAAGAAAAAGAAATTCAATAAAAATATAGGACAAATCACAACAAGAGAGACAACAGAAGACTACATAGAGAGAGACCTAAGACAACAACATAGCATGGCAGCAACACATGACAACACAGCATGGTAGCAACACAACATGGCAGCAGCACAACATGGTAGCAGCACAAAACAGGGTACAAACATTATTGGACACAGACAACAGCACAAAGGTCAAGAAGGTAGAGACAACAATACATCATGCAAATGCAGCAGCCACAACGGTCAGTAAGAGTGTCCATGATTGAGATTGAGTGAATGAAGAGATTGAGTGAAGAGATTGAGTCAGGCTATGGTCATGCACCGTGTTATGCGGTAAAGCGCACGGTGTCTCCAGTGCGTGCTCATAGCTCGGTGCGCTATATGCCAGCCCTTTGAATGAAGAGATTGAGATAAAACTGTCCAGTTTGAGTGTTTGTTGCAGCTCGTTCCAGTCGCTAGCTGCAGCGAACTGAAAAGACGAGCGACCCAGGGATGTGAGTGCTTTGAGGACTTAAGAAATTGTGACTGGCAGAACGGTTGTTGTATGTGGAGGATGAGGGCTGCAGTACATATCTCACATAGGGGGAGTGAAGCCTAAGAGGGCTTCAACCAGTGGGTCTTGCGACGGGTATACAGAGATGACCAGTTTACAGAAGGATATACAGTGCAGTGATGTGTCCTATAAGGTGCGTTGGTGGCAAATCTGATGGCAAAGAACATCTAGCCGCTCGAGAGCACCCTTACCTGCCAATCTATAAATTATGTCTCCGTAATCTAGCATGGGTATGATGTTCATCTGAATCAGGGTTAGTTTGGCAGCTGGGATGAAAGAGGAGCAATTACGATAGAGGAAACAAAGCCTGCAGCTTTGATATGTGCTGAGAGGACAGTGTACCGTCTAGCCATACTCCCAAGTACTTGTATGAGGTGACTACCTCAAGCTCCAAACCCTCAGAGGTAGTAATCTTGGTCTTGTAAGTATAAAAGCAAAGCTTGCTTTCATATATTTAAAGAAAAGTACGAAAAGGTAGCGGAATGGGATTAGTGTGGTGTGTGAAGAATCCAATATTTGAACGTGTATGTGGTACATATTACATTATTGTGGGAGCATGTGCTCTAAGAGTATGAACTAGGCTGTTTGAGAAGGTTTGAATCCTTAGCAACCGGCCTACGCATTGTGTGAAGTACAATAGACCAACGTAGCTACTATAGTAGGTCAAAGCTGTGTGGTGGAAAACCTTGGTTGAGTAGACATTGTGGTGCTTGTGAATTTCCTTCCTTTTTCTTTTCCTTTCTTCTTCAGACCAATGCCTAGGTCTCACTTAAAATGTCGTTTTTTGTTTTTAATGATATTTCCAGTTGGTTTGCTGTTACTCCAATTGATTGATACGTTTAATGCAGGGGATGTTTGATGGAGAAAAAAAATCTTATTTATGAGGATTTGATGTGAAATGAAATGGCCATTTAGTTCCTCTTCACTGGGTTTTGTAGCTCTAGTATTGATTTTGTCCTCTTTGCCAAAATGCCACTCCCAGAAAACAATTTAACATAATTTGGCAGTTTCGCTCTTGTTCCAAATGTTTAGCAAACAGAAGAGGAATGAATAATGTTGTGGGAAAGAATCAGAATAGTGAAAACTCTCTTTACTGCATCTGCTATTTTAATCAATCCTAAAAGTTCTCTGTGAGCTTGTGCGTGTGCGTGCTTATGCACACGTGTGTTTGTGTGAGAGAGGCAGAAATATACAATGAATTCGAGACAAAGCAAGAGAGTGAAAACTAAACGGAGGGAGGGTAGAGAGAGAGTGAAATTGAGAGAAAGTGTGTGCGCTGTTTACATGCGTGCACGTGTGTGTGTCTGCTTCAACCTCCAGCGCTCGACAGCTGTGCTGCTTCCTCTTCTCTGGTTATGGAGGGTGAATTATGGAAAAGCTCACCAATTAAATATTGAAATGACACAGAAATGAGGAGTATCTGAAGAGTGCGAGGGGTGTGTCCAACAACTGCTTCTAATTTGCAGGCACAATATGAAACCCTTCACGCAAGTCATTTCTTTTTTTCAGATGGCTTCAACTACCTCTGTATGTTGCATTCATTAAAAATGAAAGAATGAACCAAGGAAACAACATGTGGCTCAGTTGGTAGAGCATGGTCCCGTATGGCTCAGTTGGTAGAGCATGGAGCTTGCAATGCCAGGGTGGGTGGGTATGATTCCCAAGGGGGGCCAGTACGAAATGCACTCACTAGTGTAAGTTGCTCTCAATAAGAGCGCCTGCTAAATGACTCAAATGTTAACGTCACATGAAGGAATTGTCATCTTCAGTTTGAGCGGTATTTCCGCTTTTACAGTGGGGCAAAAAAGTATTTAGTCAGCCACCAATCAGCCACCAACTTAAAAAGATGAGAGAGGCCTGTAATTTTCATCATAGGTACACTTCAACTATAACAGACAAAATGAGAAAAAAAATCCAGAAAATCACATTGTAGGATTTTTCATGAATTTATTTGCAAATGATGGTGGAAAATAAGTATTTGGTCAATAACAAAAGTTTATCTCAATAATTTGTTATATACCCTTTGTTGGCAACGACAGAGGTCAAACGTTTTCAATTACAGGCCTCTCTCATCTTTTTAAGTGGGAGAACTTGCACAATTGGTGGCTGACTAAATACTTTTTTGCCCCACTGTATATGATCTAACATACTGTATACATAACATGCTGCTGGCAGTCCCTGGCCTATGACACACACAACAGTACATGCGTTGCTTAATTAAAGCTCTATACCTGTAAACAAATTCCTCAATATCATGACATCGGTACGACATATAGTTCAAGTAATGAGTTAGCATTCTTCCTGAAAATTCTCTCAGACTACAGGTTGACACTTATTCATTCTCTCACTCAAGAAGAGATCTAACCCACGGAACCAATATGAAGATTCCTTTAGAGGCCACGATGGTGTATACATTCTCTTGTCAGGTCCCTTCATAGAAATATACACATGGATAGGACCACTTTATGTTTCTTTATGCTACAAAGCTCCGCATCGATTCGTAATACTTCCCTGCACGTGCTCAGGATTTCTATATGTTTCGACAACTCCGAAGCTTTGCATCGATTTCCAACGTTTCCCTGCTCTTTCACCGAGTCTCATTGGAAAGAGAATATGCTCTGGTTTGTTCTCTAGGGCGTCCATATGCAGATGTGTCCTCCTCATATATGGGACCATATGGTCACTGAGTAGATGGGAGAAGGGAAAGGGAAATATGCTACTACTATATTGTGTCTTTATACATTACCAATAATTTCCACTACCACTACTACTGATGTAAATGTAAGTGTACACAGTCATTTCTGTGTAAAAGGACCCATGAGCCCCAACATGTGAGGTTCACATTTCGGTTAAAGGCATTCAGTTGTGTAACTGACAAGGTATCCCCTTTCCTTTCATAGGAGAATGTCAAATTGGATGTCAAATGAAAGCTAAGAGTATTTTTTTTTAATGAAGGCATTTATACAAACATTTTTCATCCGAAAAATGAGGAATAAGCATAAGCTTTGATTTCTTGTAAAACATATGGAAAGAGGTTTTTAGAAAACTTCTACCAGAAAAGTCTTAAGCTATTAGAAATACTTCCAATCACAATAATGTTGAAGTAAAGACCCCTAACTAATATCAACACTTAGATTAAGTTCAGGATAATTTATTCTACCTTCTGTTAATTAAGAAACATTGCTGTGTGCCTTCGGAAAGTATTCAGACCACTTGACTTTTTTCACATTTAGTTGCGTTACAGCCTTATTCTAAAATGCACTTTGCTCCGTTCATCTTTGCCTCGATCCTGACTAGTCTCCCTGTCCCTGCTGCTGAAAAACATCCCCACAGCATGATGCTGCCACCACCACACACTACGCCGCCAGGGACTCAAATCCTGCAGTGCCAGACGTGTCCCCCTGCTTAAGCCAGCACATGTCCAGACCCGTCTGAAGTTTGCTAGAGAGCATTTGGATGATCCAGAAGAAGATTGGGAGAATGTCATATGGTCAGATGAAACCAAAATATAACTTTTTGGTAAAAACTCAACTCGTCGTGTTCGGAGGACAAAGAATGCTGAGTTGTATCCAAAGAACACCATACCTACTGTGAAGCATGGGGGTGGAAACATCATGCTTTGGGGCTGTTTTTCTGCAAAGGGACCAGGACGACTGATCCGTGTAAAGGAAAGAATGAATGGGGCCATGTATCGTGAGATTTTGAGTGAAAACCTCCTTCCATCAGCAAGGGCATTGAAGATGAAACGTGGCTGGGTCTTTCAGCATGACAATGATCCCAAACACACCACCCGGGCAACGAAGGAGTGGCTTCGTAAGAAGCATTTCAAGGTCCTGGAGTGGCCTAGCCAGTCTCCAGATCTCAACCCCATAGAATTTTTTTGGAGGGAGTTGAAAGTCCGTGTTGCCCAGCAACAGCCCCAAAACATCACTGATCTAGAGGAGATCTGCATGGAGGAATGGGCCAAAATACCAGCAACAGTGTGTGAAAACCTTGTGAAGACTTATAGAAAACGTTTGACCTCTGTCATTGCCAACAAAGAGCATATAACAAAGTATTGAGAGAAACTTTTGTTATTGACCAAATACTTATTTTCCACCATAATTTGCAAATAAATTCATTAAAAATCCTACAATTTGATTTTCTGGATTTTTTTTCTTCTCATTTTGTCTGTCATAGTTGAAGTGTACCTTTGATGAAAATTACAGGCCTCTCTCATCTTTTTAAGTGGGAGAACATGCACAATTGGTGGCTGACTAAATACTTTTTTGCCCCACTGTATACATAATTATGCATTTATGTGTAGTACAGATCAGGGATACATGATGAAAGTCTGTTACCGCAATTCTGTTACCGGGTGTAAATCCACTTCACTTAGATGTAATTCAATAACAAAAAATAGATGTTTATAAAACTCAAGGTGTGATGTCATAGCTGACACCCCATTCTTTCTGCAGACATCTTTTAATCTTAATTCAGAGCAGATATTTAGCAGAGTTTTTGGAAAACGTCACATAAAAACGAAGGGAGATTTTACCGAAATTCTGGTCCCAAACTTTGTATCTTCACAGATCCTCCAGTAAATGTG
This sequence comes from Salvelinus fontinalis, assembly GCF_029448725.1. Lineage (NCBI taxonomy): Eukaryota > Metazoa > Chordata > Actinopteri > Salmoniformes > Salmonidae > Salvelinus > Salvelinus fontinalis. The sequence continues at coordinate 20,446,018 of NC_074703.1, read as the reverse complement.
TTTTTGTAAAATGTTCATTGTAAAATTGTTAAAAGTAGTTATTGTGCATAGAGTAACCTTTGAAATCAATGTTCTTTTTGTCACACTCCTCCACCAGACCAATTATGTTACGTGGAATTGCTCACACACACTTTCATGTACAATACAACTTGTGGTTGAGACTACGAGGTTGAAAGAGAGAGTGGTGATGAATAATTGATTTCATACATCATATTTTTATCATTATACCCCTCCTATTCTTCTTCTAAGCTTTCTCTGAAATGAAAACGAGTCGAAATAGCTACTTTTATGGATTGCGCGCATACAACTCTTTTTCAATATCTCTCTCTCACAAACACATACTCAGGTGGTGAATAATGGGGCTTGAGGGAAACTTTCTCAGCCGGGGTAAAAATAACCTTAAATATGGACATTATTCTCATCTCTAAAGAAAACTAGAGAAAGCAGAGCCACTGTGTGTGTTACATCACCCCCAGCTCCATCTCCAAGTTGACCAAGTGACAAGTTCAGGGTTTTGAAAAAACAGATTGTACCTTTAAAGCTTTCTGCATATGATAATGCACATTGCGGTTTGAGGAGGAAAATAGCTCAACCCATTATCTGAGTGATAATGAAACACCCCATTTAATGAAATCAAAATGAATTGAGCCATTTCTTCACACTAATAGGGATATGAACCTTTATCCCTCTCTCTTACCAGTCCCCTTCGGTTGAGTGACGTTGACCTCAACCAACCCTCCGATGACCTGACATCTTAAATCTTGAACATAAGAGACAGAGGCATTTATGACATCTAAATGAATGAGCGCCAGGAAAATGTATCTGAGTAGCGGCTCTGAATCGGACGGGTATGGAGTCGAAATGTAGGCTCAATCCCACTGTTTTCCACCGTATTAGCGAGGATAGACAAGCGAGAGAGCGGTGAGAGAGGGCAGCTGCACAATAATAATCTCAATAAGCCACAGAACATGGCCTGTAAATTATTATAGTTAGAGAGAGTGACAGAAATATCCAAGGAGCTCGGGTGAGTGTGTGAATTTGTGTGTACATGTGTGTGCGTACGTTACGTCTTTAGAAAATAGGCCGTCCAAGCATCTTCAGCCCAGATGAAGGATGATGGGAGGTGAGCTGAGGGTAATGGGAAAACTCCAAACCCATTGGCTCATATTTACACAGAGGATGCGTCTCAAATGGCACCCTATTCCCTAATAGTACACTAAGGGCCCTGATCAAAAGTAGAGCACTATACATGGTGCCGTTTGGGGCCCAGTTATGTTTCTGTCCTGAGAAGAATTTCTGATTTGTCCTAATTGTCTTTTTTTTTTTTTTTTACGGAATTTGATTTAACTCAAAATCAAACAAGATAAATCACTTAGAGAGAGTGGATAATGATGTTTTCTGAGAGGGATGTCTGTGTGTGTGTGTGTGTGTGTGTGTGTGTGTGTGTGTGTGTGTGTGTGTGTGTGTGTGTGTGTGTGTGTGTGTGTGTGTGTGTGTGTGTGTGTGTGTGTGCGCCAGAGTGAGAGTCAACAGAAGGCATCACAGAGTTAGAAGGTTATTTTGGTAACATGAAGTCCAGCCCTGAGGGATCATGATTAAGACAGTGAATCAGACCTTACATCAGACCGACAACCTAGCATCCCAGACAGACGCATGGAATTTTAACATCTTTCAACGCCACCTCTGAGCGTAGCCGCAGGAAGTAGGGGTGCTAAGGCTGCTGCAGCACCCCCTAAAAAATCAGAATAACAAATATGTATTTAAGTAGTGCACTGGGCCTTTACTAGTCCTGTATTAGCGGACCTATATAGTTGTCTCTAGCGCTGACCCCCAAAAATATTCTGTCCCCCACCCCCAAACGTCTTCCCCCAGACTGTGCCTCTGAGACACTTAGATCGACCAATGACTGCCAAACAGTACACATCCGTCCGGGTCACATTCATTTGTTTGTGTGTTAGTGTACGTGCAGCTGATCTTGTGCCGACTTGGAAGTGTTTGGAAGCAAAAGGCATCCGTACATTTCATGAGTCAAGATGTGTATTATAAATAATGAGGATTCAGTGTTTCCCTCAAAAAACGGTATAAATTAAATGATGCAATGAAGCTATCCTTGGAGTAAGCTTCAACTTTGTTTCCAGTAATATAGACTTGGATTGGTTTAGAGGTTAGGATTCTTGTCCCCGTACAATGATCTAAGGAAGGCATTTAGATTTGAGGTTAGAATAGCGGTAGAGTTCTTCTGATTTAAGAGCAGTTAAAGCTGCAAGTTTGTGCCATCGCCTGCTGAGAATCCTGTTTGCTATGGCTGAGCATGGAGGTCCAAACTCAACAACACAGCATTCATCCAGACAGCCTCCAGAGACTGTTTTAGAAAAGGGCAATTGTACCATATAAGTGAATGGACATTGAACATGTTCCTGTTTCCTTCGGTAGCAGTTTAGTAAGTGATTTGTTTTCAGCCTCACAAAAGGAAAAAAGAAAAGCTTTCTTCCTAATGTTTTTTTAATCTGAAACTCTGTTCCTCTCCCACAATTAATTCTTAGTGACATGAAGCCACCAGACCAAGAACTGTAAGACTGGGACTATACAGTACATGCCTCTCCCAACCTCCCCCACATCCCTGCCTACACCTACCTCCCCTGTCTCTCCCTCTCTCCCTGTCTCCTCATCTCCCCCTAGATCCCTGCCTCCACCTACCTCCCCTGTCTCTCCCTGCCTCTCTCTCCCCTCCATGCTTCCTCCTGCTTCTCTTTCCCTTTCTCCTCTATCCCTCTCTGGGGCCTGCTCAAGCGCTGGTGAGTCACTGGGTAGAGATAGAGCCCAGGCAGTTTGATGACTCTCTCTCTCTCTTCTGGCTCTCTCAAACCTCTCTTTCTATCTCCCTCTATTTATTCTCTTCCCCTCCATTGCACACCTATAAACACTGGGTGTCTACTAGCAGCCCTTCTCCAGTAATCTTCCCCTAGAGCAGGCCAGTAGGACATGAGAAAAGTTCTCTCCTCCTCTACCAAACCTGACCTGCTTAGGCACAGATCCCTTAGTAGCCCTTAGGCACAGATTTAAGGTCAGTTTCCCCTCCACCAACCCTAACCTTAACTATTAAGGAGGGAAAATAACAGAACTGACCTTAGATCTGTCCTGGGGCAACGTCATGATACTTTCCCGGTACGTCCTGATGGGTTCCACATCGTTCATCACTCCTAAGGGGTTACATACTATACTATATTGGTAGTTCATGATACTGTTGTAGCTGCTTTATGTCACCATTGAAGATATACCATTTTTACACATTTAACTATTAGTATTTCACTGCCGCCTCTGATCATACTGCCATTTTCTTGTTGAGAGCAATTAGGTTTGTTGTTATGTTGTGTCATTCAGGGCTTGGAGATGGCATTGCTTTGATGCAAGCTTGTTTGTTCTCTCCCAGATGAGGGGATGTTTACGGACACAAACACACGCACGCATACACACACGCACACGCACACGTACACACGCTCACAAACACAGTGAAACTACTGTGAAAATAATATGCCATAGCTCCAGCCATGCTTTACCTTCATCTAGCTTAAAAATAAAGGAGAGCACTCTAGGAGCACAGATGCAAAAATATTTAATTTAGGCAAGCTGTCTTCATCAGGGTACAATTAAATATTTAATTTACCAACGTTTCGACAGGCAAGCTGTCTTCATCAGGGTACAATTGTACGACAGGCAAGCTGTCTTCATCAGGGTACAATTGTACAATTGTACCCTGATGAAGACAGCTTGCCTGTCGAAACGTTGGTAAATTAAATATTTTTGCATCTGAGCTCCTAGAGTGCGCGGCTCTCCTTTATTTTTTGAAGTTTTCTACTCCGCTAGCCAGCACCTCGCCTAAATAGGTGTGCGTTTCTTTCTCTTCTAGATTACCTTTATCTAGCGCCTCTTCTCTCACCAATGTTTAAATGCTCTCCTGTATTTAAGCAGCACCTCCTCCTACCACAATGTTCACCATATTTCAGATGGGGATCCACTGACACTGGGGCTAATACCAAATTAGAGGGCATTATGGTAAATTCCCCGCTTATAGGATATGATCAGGGATCTGAGCCCCCTTCCAGACTTTATTAACCTTTCCACACATGTCAGCAGTAATATCCCCGTCGCCCAGCACATGGTGGCATTTGTATTAGACATGGCGCTAGGGTCTCCTGCTAAATGTCATAGCTATTGAAGCAACCCTGGCATGGTGGCCTGGTCCATGGGTAATAACCCCGACGGAGTGGCTGCGGATCTAGTTGGCTCCTATACTCTCACCAACGTCTAAAAGCTGTCCTCTATTTAACCAGCACCTCCTACCATGATGTTCACTAATTAGTGTTATTTCAGATGGGGATCCAACAATGGAGGCTGCTGAGGGGAGGACGGCTCGTAATAATGGCTGGAACGGAGCAAATGGAATGGCATCAAACACTGGGAAACCATATGTTTGATGTATTTGATACCATTAAACCAATTTCGCTTCAGCCATTAACACGAGCCCGTCCTCCCCAATTAAGGTGCCACCAACCTCATGTGGGATCCACTGACACCGGGGCTAATAACACCTGAGAGAGCATTGTGAAAAATACCCCGCTTATAAGATATGATCAGGGACTTTATTAACCTTTCCACACATGTCAGCAGTAATATCCCCGTCGCCCAGCACATGGTGGCATTTGTATTAGACATGGCGCTAGGGTCTCCTGCTAAATGTCATAGCCATTGAAGCAACCCTGGCATGGTGGCTGCGGATCCGACTTTTACTGGACCTTTCTTCCCATGGCTTAAGATCCCAAAGCTTGCGCACAAGCCTTTGCTCTACTCGTGTGTGATTGTGTTGGGGGAGGGGGGAGAAAGAAAGACAGAGAGACAAAGAGAAAGAGAGAGCGAAATAGAGAGAGAGAACGAGAGGACGAGAAAATTAAATGTGCGTCATAAAATAAAATGAAGGCCAGTCATCAGAGGTGAGCCCCCCGCCCCCCCTCCCACTGATCTATCAGAATGCAGAATGTCATTCCATATCACTATGAAATATTGATTAGGGACTTGGAGCTGACTGAGCCTCTGATGTTTCTGGCTTTTTCTGGGGAGATCTGAGGTGCTGAGGAGCAGGTTGGCTGTACATTACTGGAGGACAGAGCAGAAACCTTGGTGTTTTAAGACCGATTTACTCAGACAAACATGAAGTTCACTGTATATTTTATGACATAAGGAGTGTCAAACATGCATGCAGGAGATACTGTACAGATGCTGACATGGGGTTTTTGGAAGGAGGTAAGCTTGTATTGTACTGTATCATTTATTGTATATGAGTAAAAAGACATATCCCCAACAGGGTCGTGGGTTCAATTCCCGCTTTGGCCACTCATACAAAAATGTGCCCTAATGTAATGGCATACATACAGTATGTTTGCATCCTTGTCTACAGAGCAGTCAGTGGGTTTGCCTTTGAAGGTCCGTAATTACGTGCCAGTGCCAGTGACAGACAGTGCAACCTCGACCTCTTCAGTGTATTGTTGTGCCCAGATAGGGGCTAAGCCCTATTGATCTGGTGATGCAGAGAAGAGGACCCTGGAGACATGACTGGCCACTGCAGAAATAGATAGACAGAGAAATTACTGATATAGCCTGCAGGGTTAACTGAACAAAAACCATACACACACGGATAGATATACACACTGTGTCACGCCCTGACCTTAGAGAGCCTTTTTTATTCTCTATTTGGTTAGGTCAGGGTGTGACTTGGGTGGTCAAATCTGTGTTTTTATTTCTTTGTTGGCCTAGTATGGTTCCCAATCAGAGGCAGCTGTTTATCGTTTTCTCTGATTGGGGATCATACTTAGGCAGCCCTTTTTCCCACCTTAGATTGGGGGATCTTGTTTGTGTGTAGTTGCTTTCTGCACTGCATGTAGCTTTACGTTCGTTTTTGTATTTTGTTGTTTTTTCCGGAGTCATTCAAAATAAAGTAAAATGTACGCCTACCACGCTGCACCTTGGTCCAATCCATCCGTCAACGAACGTGCCACACTGAGTACACGCATATCTAATAACAAACATATGCACATACATCAAATCTCTGACACACACTAGCACACATGCACAGATACATATTTATTACCCGCTGAGTGAACATAAATTATATCATGTAAACGTTATGCACGGAAATAGATAGACATAGGTGCATACATTAAAGATACTGTATGTACACCTAAATGTACAGTCTCTGAGACACATTCACATGCAAACACAGACACAGACACTATTCGTCATGTAGTGGCAGACAAGACGAGAGGAGAAAGGAACAGCATTCTGGAATTAAATGTACTCTCAAATCACCTGGAACACTGGCACGACTGCTTGGAATGGGGGGGGGGGGGGGGGCGAGAGAGAGAGCGGAGAGATAGATAGATAGATAGATAGATAGATAGATATGTGTGACAACCACATTAATGTCTCAGAGGAACCAGAGAATGTTGTGGTCTGGAATGGACAGACAGACAGAAGTCCTCTTGTAGCCTGGTAGTCAGACACAGTAGGGTACAGGGGAGCCGACATGTTAGTCTACCAGTGACAGACCAGTCAACAATGGCTGACATGGGTATGGCTCAGAGCTAGGCTGCTCGATATTGTGAAGACACTATTCTAAAATACTACTCACAAATGGAGTTTAGAATGTTTATATGCATAGGAAAATGCATCAAAACAATCTTACTAGCCTCGTACTCACACCGGTAGGAGATAACCATTGATGACTATAAATTGTGCTCAGCCTCAGTGCTTGTGCACGACCTTGGCTATTTGCATTTTGAAACACCCCTAAATAACCATATATGGTCAAACTAATATCTTTTAAAGCCTGCGGGGACTATACAACGCTCTACAATGGAATGCAAGAGCACAACCAAATAAAAGCTAAGGAATGCTAGTGTTAGAGATGATAAAATGATGTATTGTATTTTGTTGGCTCAGTTGTGGCTTGGCCAGTAAAAAATAAAAACATAGCTACAAAGAGAGGACCATTAGGACAACTCGAGTTGCTTTGACAAATATACTTCAAAATGAGTAGGCAACACTCGCCAACAAGCCATCCATCCAAGCTTCCTCTGAAAAGTGACCGTTGCCCAAACGATATTGGTTTTGGGAAACAAAATGTACGCACACACTCGAGCAAGCGTTCATATTGATAAATCTCACACTTGGTTTACCCACAGATTTTGCGCCTTCGCATTAACAAACGAGGCACCTGGTTCCCTGATCTCTTCCTTCTTTCGTCTTCCTGTGGCCACCCAGCCAGAAGGCCAGACAACAGGCCAGGCGCCACAATAATGGACACAGCACAACATCTGTAGGCAATAACCATAAACCATGTGAGGTAGCTATATTTGTTAAGGAGAACCAATGTACCAGTTATGATGCATTGACTGTTTCCCAGAAACGTTTTGGCTGCAGGGGAAATATTGATAGAATTTCAACAAGATTGTTGCTTAATGTGAATATCGCTCATTGGGCTGTAGGGATGGGTTCGGGGGTTTGACAGGCCGCCTTGGACTGCTGTTAAGCGGCCTACAGCAGTGTGTGTGTGTGTGTGTGTGTGTGTGTGTGTGTGTGTGTGTGTGTGTGTGTGTGTGTGTGTGTGTGTGTGTGTGTGTGTGTGTGTGTAAATTGGGACTTGAGAGGTGGGGGGTGGCGCGTGGGGGGGGTGATATAATTGTTATACTAAACTAAACAATATATACTGACAAAGCACAAATCACAGCATACTACAGGTTAGGGAGGGACTTAACAGTTGGAGGGGGAGAATGACTGTGAGAAGGTCAGTTCTGGTGACTTTTAAAAGGACATGTCTGGGCAATGAAGCAAACGGAGCAGCTGCATCCCTTAATTCAAAATGTATGTTTTTTCACGATGCTTTTTCACGATGCCATGATGCAATGGGTAATTTGTCATTTTCAATGATTAGTAATGTTTTAAGCTGGTCTGTACTAAAATAGATATGTTCATTGTATACATGATATAACAAGTAACAGATTGCAGTTCTCACCCCCTCCACCATCGCCTCAAGGTGAATGGTTTTGCCCACAGGAAAGTTTTACTTCTCCTCCGCGACCCACTGTGTTGGTTCAGTGCAGTTAGAAAGCACGAGTTGCACCATTGGTGTTTAAAATGAAAAGACATCTGTAAAAGAAAATTGTCTATTTATTTTGTTGTGCTGTTACAATTGTATCTTTCATGTCCGATGCACTCAGTGTGTTGATACATATCATTTGAGCTGCGTGCACCATGCACACATGTTGTCATTTCACTTTGCCTGTAAGAATCATAATGACCACAGGCATATGACAGTAGGCCTAATATTACGCCAAAAAAAAAAAATCGGTGAAATATTTTTTCTCACCAAGCTGTTTACAGGTATTCAACACCATTCTGCATTTTTGCCTTCTATTTTCACAACATCAATTGGTTAAATCACCTCGTAAAATGTTTTCAATCAGTTACAAAAGTAACAGTTCATTTGTGGAATTTCTTTCCTTTTTAATGCATTTGAGCCAATCAGTTGTGTTGTGACAAGGTAGGGGTGGTATGCAGAAGATAGCCCTATTGGTAAAACACCAAGCCCATATTATGGCAAGAACAGCTCAAATAAACAAAGAGAAATGACAGTCCATCATTACCTTAAGAGATGGTCAGTCAATACAGAACATTTCATGAACTTTGAAAGTTTCTTCAAGTGCAGTCGCAAAAACCATCAAGCACTATGATGAAACTGGTTCTCATGAGGACCCCCACAGGAAAGAAAGACCCAAAGTTACCTTTGCAGCAGAGGATAAGTCAATTAGAGTTGCCAGCCTCAGAAATTGCAGCCCAAATAAATGCTTCTCAGAGCTCAAGTAACAGACACATCTCAACATTTCTTGGGCCAAGAAACACGAGCAATGGAAATTAGACTGTTGGAAATCTGTTCTTTGGTCTTATGAGTCCAAATTTGAGATTTTTGGTTCCAACTGCCATGTCTTTGTGAGACGCAGAGTAGGTGAACGGATGATCTCTGCATGTGTAGTTCCCACCGTGAAGCATGGAGGAGGAGGTGTGATGGAGTGGGGTACTTTGCTGGTGACACTGTCTGTGGCAAATCTGACCACGACTCTATTTTTTTGCTTCCAGCCTATAGACAGAAACTAAAACAGGAAACGCCTGTGCTCGGGTCTGTTCAACGTTGGTCCGACCAATCTGATTCCACACTTCAAGATTTCTTCGATCACATGGACTGGGATATGTTCCGTATAGCCTCAGACAACAACATTGATGTATATGCTGATTCGGTGAGCGAGTTTATTAGCGAGTGCATCGGTGATGTTGTACCCACGGCGACTATTAAAACCTTCCCCAAACAGAAACCGTGGATGGATGGCAGCATTCGCGCAAAACTGAAAGCACGAACCACTGCTTTTAATCATGGCAAGGCGACCGGAAACATGACCGAATACAAACAGTGTAGCTATTCCCTCCGCAAGGCAATCAAACAAGCTATTGCGTCAGTATAGAGACAAAGTAGAGTCGCAATTCAACGGCTCAGACACGAGACATACAGTCAATCACGGATTACAAAAAGAAAACCAGCCCCGTCGCGGACAGCAATGTCTTGCTCCCAGACAAATTAAACAACTTCTTTGCTCGCTTTGAGGACAATACAGTGCCAATGATACGGCCCGCTACCAAAACCTGCGGGCTCTCCTTCACCTCAGCCAATGTGAGTAAAACATTTAGACGTGTTAACCCTTGCAAGGCTGCCGGCCCAGACGGCATCCCTAGCCGCGTCCTCAGAGCAGATCTTTAGACCAACAGCCTGGTGTGTTTACGGACATATTCAATCTCTCCCTATCCCGGTCTGCTGTCCCCACATGCTTCAAGAGGGCCACCATTGTTCATGTTTCCAAGAAAGCTAAGGTAACTGAGCTAAATGACTACAGCCCTGTAGCGCTCACTTTCTGTCATCATGAAGTGCTTTGAGAGACTAGTCAAGGATCATATCACCTCCACCCTACCTGACACCCTAGACCCACTCCAATTTGCTTACCACCCCAATAGGTCCACAGACAACACAATCGCCATCACACTGCACACTGCCCTAACCCATCTGGACAAGAGGAATAGCTATGTAAGAATGCTGTTCATCAATTACAGCTCAGCATTCAACACCATAGTACCCTCCAAACTCGTCATTAAGCTCAAGACCCGGGGTCTATACCCCGCCCTGTGCAACTGGGTCCTGGACTTTCTGACGGGCCGCCCCCGGGTGGTGAGGGTAGGAAACAACATCTCCACCCCGCTGATCCTCAACACTGGATCCCCACAAGGGTGCGTTCTCAGCCCTCTCCTGTACTCCCTGTTCACCCATGACTGCGTGTCCATGCAATCCTACAACTCAATCATCAAGTTTGTAGACGACACTACAGTGGTAGACTTGATTACCAACGACGACAAGACGGCCTGCAGGGAGGAGGTGAGGGCCCTCGGAGTGTGGTGTCAGGAAAATAAACTCACCACTCAACAGCAAAAAAACAAAGGAGATGATCGTGGACTTCAGGAAACAGCAGAGGGAGCACCCCCCTATCCACATCGACGGGACAGTAGTGGAGAAGCTGAAAAGTTTAAGTTCCTCAGCGTACACATCACTGACAAACTGAAATGGTCCACCCACACAGACAGCGTGGTGAAGAAGGCGCAACATCGCCTCTTCAACCTCAGGATGCTGAAGAAATTCGGCTTGTCACCAAAAACACTCACAAACTTTTACAGATGCACAATCGAGAGCATCCTGTCGGGCTGTATCACCGCCTGGTACGGCAACTGCTCCACCCACAACCATAAGGCTCTCCAGAGGGTAGTGAGGTCTGCACAATGTATCACTGGGGGCAAACTACCTGCCCTCCAGGACACCTACACCACCCGATGTCACAGGAAGGCCATAAAAATCAAAGGACAACAACCACCCGAGCCACTGCCTGTTCATCCCGCTACCATCCAGAAGGCGAGGTCAGTACAGGTGCATCAAACCTGGGACCGAGAGACTGAAAAACAGCCATCACTAACATTGAGTGGCTGCTGCCAACATACTGACTCAAATCTCTAGCCACTTTAATAATTAAAAATTGGATGTAATAAATGTATCACTAGTCACTTTAAACAATGCCACTTTATATAATGTTTACATACCCTACATTACTCATCTCATATGTCTATACTGTATTCTATACCATCTACTGCATCTTGCCTATGCCGTTCGGCCATCGCTCATCCATATATTTATACATACATATTCTTATTCATTCCTTTACACTTGTGTGTATAAGGTAATTGTTGTGAAATAGTTAGATTACTTGTTAGATATTACTGCATGGTCGGAACTAGAAGCACAAGCATTTTGCTACGCTCGCATTAACATCTGCTAACCATGTGTATGTGACCAATAAAATTTGATTTGATTTATTTCGAATTCAAGGAACACTTAACCAGCATGGCTACCACAGAATTCTGCAGTGATACGTCGTCCCATCTGGTTTGCACCAAATTATAGTGGGACTATAATTTGTTTTTCAACAGGACATTGACCCAACACACCTCCAGGCTGTGTAATGGCTATTTGACCAAGAAGGAGAGTGATGGAGTGCTACATCAGATGACCTGGCCCCCACAATCACCCAACCTCAACCCAAATGAGATGGTTTGGGCTGAGTTGGACCGCAGAGTGAAGGAAAAGCAGCCAACAAGTGCTCAGCATATGTGGGAACTCCTTTAAAACTCTTGTAAAATCATTCCAGGTGAAGCTGGTTGAGATAATTTATTTTCAAGTTTATTTAACTTTTATTTGACTAGGCAAGTCAGTTCTTATTTACAATGACCTACCAATGCCAAACCCAGATGACGCTGGGCCAATTGTGCACCGCCCTATGGGACTCCCAATCACGGCCAGATGTGATGCAGCCTGGATTCAAACCAGGTACTGCAGTGACGCCTCTTGCACTGTGATGCAGTGTCTTAGACCACTGCGCCACTCGGGAGCCCAAGAATGCCAAGACTGTGCAAAGCTGTTAACAAAGCAAAGGGTGGCTACTTTGAAGAATCTAAAATATAACTCGTTTTTGGTTACTACATTATTCCATATGTGTTATTTCATAGTTGTGATGTCTTCACTATTATTCTACAATGTAGAAAATAGTTTAAAAAAATAAAGAAAAACCCTTGAATGAGTAGGTGTGTCCAAACTTTTGACTGGTACTGTATATATATTTTAAAAATATGCCCCCCCCCCCCCCCCCCACTTTCAGACAAAGTCAGGCGCCCATGCAGACATCTAAAATATAATTTCCCCCTTGAGAAATGAGCCCAATAGCAAATTGGTCCTTGGCAGGTGTGCTATTTAGTATTAAAGATTATCACCTGATGGTGCTCAGCTGATGCAGCACAGTGGGTAGAAATAAATAGGCTGAGGGTTGCCCATCTGCATTTACCCCATTTGGCTAATGAGCTAGATCAAATACTATAACGTATATCTCTAAAGTCTATCTTGTTGCTAGTTAGTAACATATTGATGACTTGAATGTCACAACAACAACTAACATTCCACTGGCACTCAGCCAACCAGGATCATGTAGGCCTACTGGGAATATAATGTAGGCTTATCAGTTACACCTGACCCTTGTTACATTTAGCCGTGTTCTTCCCTTTGCGTTCCACGCCGCTGGCGAGTGCTGACGCACATAAATCCTACAGCTGCTAAAAACTCAGGTTCTAAAATGGTGCATTTGACTTATTTCTTGGATTGAAAAATAAGTGTCGTCAAAGAAAATAAAAGGATTTGACTTACAGACGAGGAATGCAACGTAATGTGCTTCCCAAGAAAAAAAGAAATGAAAAACAAGGAGAATAACAACGTATATACTTAGTACATAACAAACATAAGAGGATAACAGCACCAGATGGAAAAGCAAAGCTAAAAAGGGTTCTTTTAAATATGTCCACAGTTTCGGCCCCCCTCAGGTTCTCTGGCAGGCTATTCCAGAGGCTGGGGGCATAATAACTAAAGGCTGTCTCTCCGTGCATCTTGGTCCTAGGCTTTGGGATAGTTAAAAGACCAGATCAAGAGGACCTGAGGGACCTACTGGGTACATAACTTAAAAGCATGTCTGACATGTATTGGGGTGCACAATCGTGGATTTATTGAAAAACCAATAGAATAATGTTAAAATTAATTCTAAAACTCACAGGCAGCCAGTGCAGAGACCTTAAAACCAGTGTAATGTGTGCACTCCGTCTGGTCAGTAGCCTGTCTCAGCTCCTCCTGGCTCTCATTTGAATCGTAGCTGCCGGGTCTCAGATCCAGCAGGATCCGACCCAATTTAACCCCCGTGTGTGTGTGTGTGTGTGTGTGTGTGTGTGTGTGTGTGTGTGTGTGTGTGTGTGTGTGTGTGTGTGTGTGTGTGTGTGTGTGTGTGTGTGTGTGTCCAGTACGCGTGCTTAGCCCAGTGCGCGTGCTTAGCCCAGTGCGCGTGCTTAGCCCAGTGCGCGTGCTTAGCCCAGTGCGCGTGCTTAGCCCAGTGCGCGTGCTTAGCCCAGTGCGGGCTATTCCACCTCGCCGCACTGGTAGGGCTAGGTTGGGCATCGAGCCGGATGTCATGAATACATGGCACCAGCCTTACAGATGGTGTTCCCGGTTCGCCAGCATAGCCCAGTGCGGGCTATTCCACCTCGCCGCACTGGCAGGGCTACGGGGACCATTCAACCTGGTAGCGTTGGGGAGGCTCGGTGCTCAAGAGCGCGTGTCCTCCTTCACGGTCCGGTATACCCGGTGCCACCTCCACGTACCAGTCCACCGGTGGCAGCCCCCCGCACCAGGCTGTCTCTCCGGGTTCTCTCTCCAGCTGCTCCCACCTGTCCAGCGCTGTCAGAGCCTTCCTCCTCTCCAGCGCAGCCAGTGTCTGAACTGTCTGCCTGCCCAGCGCTGTCTGAACTGTCTGCCTGCCCAGCGCTGTCTGAACTGTCTGCCTGCCCAGCGCTGTCTGAACTGTCTGCCTGCCCAGCTCTGTCTGAACTGTCTGCCTGCCCAGCGCTGTCTGAGCTGCCTGCCTGCCCAGCGCTGTCTGAGCTGCCTGCCTGCCCAGCGCTGTCTGAGCTGCCTGCCTGCCCAGCGCTGTCTGAACTGTCTGCCTGCCCAGCGCTGTCTGAGCTGCCTGCCTGCCCAGCGCTGTCTGAACTGTCTGCCTGCCCAGCGCTGTCTGAGCTGCCTGCCTGCCCAGCGCTGTCTGAGCTGTCTGCCTGCCCAGCGCTGTCCGTCTACTGAGGCTTCAAAGCCGCCCGTCTGTCCTGAGCCTTCAGAGCCGTCCACCAGACAGGAGCCGCTAGAGCCGTCCGCCAGACAGGAGCCGCTAGAGCCGTCCGCCAGACAGGAGCCGCTAGAGCCGTCCGCCAGACAGGAGCCGCTAGAGCCGTCCGCCAGACAGGATCAGCAAGAGCCTTCCGCCAAACAGGATCAGCCAGAGCCGTCCAGCCAGGACCAGCCAGAGCCGTCCAGCCAGGACCAGCCAGAGCCGTCCAGCCAGGACCAGCCAGAGCCGTCCAGCCAGGACCAGCCAGAGCCGTCCAGCCATGAGCAGCCAGAGCCGTCCAGCCAGGACCCGCCAGGGCCGGCCAGCCAGGACCCGCCAGGGCCGGCCAGCCAGGACCCGCCAGGGCCGGCCAGCCAGGACCCGCCAGAGCCGGCCAGCCAGGATCCGCCAGAGCCGGCCAGCCAGGATCCGCCAGAGCCGGCCAGCCAGGATCCGCCAGAGCCGTCCAGCCAGGATCCGCCAGAGCCGTCCAGCCAGGATCCGCCAGTGCCGGCCAGCCAGGATCCGCCAGAGCCGGCCAGCCAGGATCCGCCCCTCAGTCCGGTGCCGTCCCTCATTCCGTTGTTGCCCCTCATTCCGGTGTTGCCCCTCATTCCGGAGCTGGCCCTTAATCCGGTGGGGTTAATTTGGAGGGTGGCCATTGGGAGGAGGCCAAGGAAGCGGGGTTTGACTATGGTGGGGTGGGGACCACGACCAGCGCCAGAGCCGCCACCGTGGACAGACGCCCACCCAGACCCTCCCCTAGACTTTATGCTGGTGCGCCCGGAGTTCGCACCTTAAGGGGGGGGGGGTTATGTCACGTTCCTGACCTGTTTTTCCTTTTTCTTGTATTATTTTAGTTGGTCAGGGCGTGAGTTGGGGTGGGTTGTCGATGTGTTATTTCTATGTTGGGATGTTTGTGTTCGGCCGGGTATGATTCTCAATCAGAGACAGCTGTCAATCGTTGTCCCTGATTGAGAATCATACTTAGGCAGCCTGGGATTCACGTGTGTTTGGTGGGTGTTTGTATCTCGTGTCAGTGTTCTTACCACACGGGACTGTTTTCGGTTTTGTCACGTTTGTTGTTTTTGTAAGTACTCAGTTTACGTTCATTAAAATATGACCACTTTCCACTCTGCGTGTTGGTCCGATCCATGCTCCTCCTCGTCTGAGGAGGAGAATGACTTCGACAGCCGTAACAGCAGTAATATCTAACAAGTAATCTAACAATTTGACAACAACTACCTTATACACACAAGTGTAAAGGAATGAATAAGAATATGTACATATAAATATATGGATGAGCGATGGCCGAACGGCATAGGCAAGATGCAGTAGATGGTATAGAGTACAGTTTATACATATGAGATGAGTAATGTAGGGTATGAAAACAATATATGAAGTGGCATTGTTTAAAGTGACTAGTGATACATTACATCAAGATGGCAAGATGCAGTAGATGGTATAGAGTACAGTATATACATATGAGATGAGTAATGTAGGGTATGTAAGCATTATATAAAGTGATAAATTGATTACATACATTTTTCGAATATTAAAGTGGCTAGATTTGAGTCAGTATGTTGGCAGCAGCCACTCAATGTTAGTGATGGCTGTTTAACAGTCTGATGGCCTTGAGATAGAAGCTGTTTTTCAGTCTCTGTCCCCGCTTTGATGCACCTGTACTGACCTCGCCTTCTGGATGGTAGTGGTGTGAACAGGCAGTGGCTCGGGTGGTTGTCGTCCTTGATAATCTTTTTGGCCTTCCTGTGACATCGGGTGGTGTAGGTGTCCTGGAGGGCAGGTAGTTTGCACCCGGTGATGCGTTGTGCAGACCTCACTACCCTCTGGAGAGCCTTACGGTTGTGGGCGGAGCAGTTGCCGTACCAGGCGGTGACACAGCCCGACAGGATGCTCTCGATTGTGCATCTGTAAATGTTTGTCCGTGATGTGTACACCGAGGAACTTAAAACTTTCCACCTTCTCCACTACTGTCCCGTCAATGTAGATAGGGGGCTGCTCGCTCTGCTGTTTCCTGAAGTCCACGATCATCTCCTTTGTTTTGTTGACATTGAGTGTGAGGTTATTTTCCTGACACCACACTCCGAGGGCCCTCACCTCCTCCCGGTAGGCCGTCTCGTCGTTGTTGGTAATCAAGCCTACCACTGTAGTGTCGTCTGCAAACTTGATGATTGAGTTGGAGGCGTGCATGGCCACGCAGTCGTGGGTGAACAGGGAGTACAGGAGAGGGCTCAGAACACACCCTTGTGGGTACCCAGTGTTGAGGATCAGCGGGGTGGAGATGTTGTTACCTACCCTCACCACCTGGGGGCGGCCCGTCAGGAAGTCCAGGACCCAGTTGCACAGGGTGGGGTCGAGACCCAAGGTCTCTAGCTTGATGACGAGTTTGGAGGGTACTATGGTGTTGAATGCTGAGCAGTAATCGATGAACAGCATTCTTACATAGGTATTCCTCTTGTCCAGATGGGTTAGGGCAGTGTGCAGTGTGATGGCGATTGCATCGTCTGTGGACCTATTGGCGCTTTAAGCAAATTGGAGTTGGTCTAGGGTGTCAGGTAGGGTGGAGGTGATATGATCCTTGACTAGTCTCTCAAAGCACTTCATGATGACGTAAGTGAGTGCTACGGGGCGGTAGTCATTCAGCTCAGTTACCTTAGCTTTCTTGGGAACAGGAACAATGGTGGCCCTCTTGAAGCATGTGGGAACAGCAGACTCGAATAAGGATTGATTGAATATGTCTGTAAACACACCAGCCAGCTGATCTGCGCATGCTCTGAGGATGCTCCGAGCAAAGAAGTTGTTTAGTCTGACTGGGAGCAAGACATCGTGGTCCGTGACGGGGCTGTTTTTTCTTTTGTAGTCCGTGATTGACTGTAGACCCTGCCACATACCTCTCATGTCTGAGCCGTTGAATTGCGACTCCACTTTGTCTCTATACTGACGCTTAGCTTGTTTGATTGCCTTGTTTGATTGCCTTACCTTGTGCTCAGGTGTGTGTGAGAGGAAGAGCAGAGCGAGAGGGAGAGCGATAGGGAGAGAGAAAGAGGGAGGAGGATGGGGTGTATATTGAACGGAGAAACCCCAGATATGAACTTCTACCATTGAGCACAGTGAGCTAGCACACATAGTGAGCTACTATAACACACACACACACACACACTAAGATAACATATACAGGGTTTGGGGAGACATCCATATCAATCAAACAGCTGGTCCTCCTGAGAGCTGAAAATCAGACACACACAGGCACAAAGATACAGACTCATCGCCCCCTCACACATACACACACCTCCCTGGAACTCACTACACTGGTCTATTTACCAGTGTGATCCCAGGGTGTGTGTTGTGCTCCATTAGGTCTGGTGATAATGAGCTGAGAGTGACTCCCAGTGACTCAGGCAGGGGAGCCCGATGGCCGCTGTGTGTGAGGGCCTGTGTGTGTGTGTACAGCCAGGAGAGCCTGACGCTCGCTGTGACTGTGTGTGTGATGGAAGGAGCACCCAGCAGTCACAGCCTCTTTTGCACAGTGGGAGTGAGTGACTGAGTTTGTTGAGAGCCTCTTATGCAGCTGAGCTAGGCAGCAGGGGCTCCAGTGGAGCCATGCATGAGAATGAGCCTGAGCAGAGCAGAGCACAGCGGGCTGGGAGGGGTTGAATGGCACCCCTCTGTGTGTGTGTGACAAATATAAAAAGAAAGAGAAAAGAAAAAGAGAGAGCAAGAGAGAGCGAGAGATGTGCGAGAGAGAGCGAGAGATGTGCGAGAGAGTGTGAGAGAGAGCGAGAGAGAGAGAGCGAGAGAGAGAGAGCGGTCGAGCGAGAGAGAACGGTCGAGCGAGAGAGAGAACGTGTACTTAGAACGGTCGACTTTGTGAGACTGCATTATACATACAACATGATGCAAGAAGCCGCTCAGACCAAAGCCCATTGTGCGTCTAGCTGATCTCAATGTTTATGAATCTGTGTCGCATCTTTGCATTGTAAAGCTATTTTTCAAGTGAGCTGAGATATTGTTGCTGGCATATTGTTGCTTGAATTCAAATCTTTGCTAACCCTGTCCAAGAAAATGGGAAATTAGTAATTTGTTTAAAGCCTGCTAGTTATACCACTGTCAAACATGAACTTATTTGTTTTTATGGACAATTTTCTCAGCTTTTTATTTTATTTGTATTTATTTATTTAACTTTTATTTAACTAGGCAAGTCAGTTAAGAACAAACCCTCCTCTAACCCGGATGACACTGGGCCAATTGTGCGCCGCCCTATGGCACTCCCGATCACGGCCAGTTGTGATACAGCCCGGGATTGAACCAGGGTCTGTAGTGACGCCTGTAGCACTGAGATGCAGTGTCTTAGATCGGCACTCGCTCTTTCACCATCCGTTCTCTCAGTATGAGTCCAGACAAACAGCATGGCTTCCAACAGCGCTTATTCTCCACAACCCCCCCAAGAAATACACACACACCAACAAATCTCAACGCCCCCGTTTGACTCAGACCCAAATTGAGACTGAAGCTGAAGAGGAAAAGGAAGAGGAGAAGGAAGAGGAGGGGTGTAAAATGGACTGGTGGTATTGTGAAGAGAAGAATAGAGATTGTGTCACACAAATATGAATTCATAAGCAGACAAATGCACTTCACTGGATGGCTGACAATGGGTTGAGAATGTAAATGTAATAGAACCTAGCTAGCCGAGTTCAAATAAATATTTAATTGCACATTACACTTAATGGTTGGATGGCTGCTCGCTGATGAGGAGAATATGTAACACGTCTCTGATCACTGAACACTAAGCCCTGTTGAAACGGTAGGTATTTCACATGAAAGGATGAAATTACAGACACAAATTGCAGCAAATAGGCTACAGAGATGTTGCCTTGTTAATGATGGCTATGATTAGTTTTTTAATGTAGATTCATGATGTGTAAACTGGGATGCATTAGCATATTGCTAACGGTTGTAGATTATGAATGCCCACGTATGGCTCAGTAACGCATTAGTTGTAAGTAATTGAAGCAATAGCTGGTTTGGTAAAGTGTATGAATACAGAAATACATATACAATGAGTGAAAACATCAAATAATTATAGCTAATTTTCCCCAAATTTCCCTCAGACTTTGGTCTGGAAAATAACAGTATGTTTTGCGACTAAATACACCCTTCTAGCTAGCTGACCACCTATTTTCGTTACAACCTATATACATTAAGATAGGTTATGAGAGTAAAAAAGAAATATAATAATATATGCAAGAGCAGCCAAAAGTTTGGACACACCTACTTATCCAAGGGTTTTTCCTTATTCTTACTATTTTCTACATTGTAGAATAATAGTGAAGAAGACATCAAAACTCTGAAATAACACATATGGAATCATGTAGTAATCAAAAAAGTGTTAAACAATTATAACATATATTTGAGATTTGAGATTCTTCAAAGTAGTCACCCTTTACCTTGATGACAGCTTTGCACAGTGTGGGCATTCTCTCAACCAGCCTCACCTGGAATGCTTTTCCAGGTTGTTTGATGTTGGGTGATTGTGGAGGCCAGGTCATCTGATGCAGCACTCCATCACTCTCCTTCTTGGTCAAATAGCCCTTACACAGCCTGGAGGTGTGTTGGGTCATTGTACTGTTGAAAAACACATTATAGTCCCGCTAAGTGCAAACCAGGGATGGCGTATCACTGTAGAATGCTGGTTAAGTGTGCATTGAATTCTAAATAAATCACAGACAGTGTCACCAGCAAAACACCCCTACACCATCACACCTCCTCCTCCATGCTTCAACGGTGGGAACAACACATGTGGAGATCATCCATTCACCTACTCTGCGTCTCACAAAGACACGGCGGTTGGAACCAAAGGACAGATTTCCACCAGTGTAATATCCATTGCTCGTGTTTCTCGGCCCAAGCAAGTCTCTTCTTCTTATTATTGGTGTCCTTTAGTAGTGTTTTTTTTCAGCAATTCGACCATGAAGGCCTGATTCACAGTCTCCTCTGAACAGTTGATGTTGAGATGAGTCTGTTACTTGAACTCTGTTGAACTCTCTCTCAGAGTTTTCTTTCTAAAATGTTTATAGCATGCCAAGATATTTAGCTACATGTATTTCCCACCACAGCATGGAGAAAGTCAAGTGGAAGTAGTGGAGCGAGGTGGACATGTTCCATGCCATGGAGGACTGCAGGGCACGGATGCCTATCCGGCAGGATGCCAAGGTTGGTCCTTTTGTGTTTTTAGGAGATTACCACATGTATGTGAATTTCATCTGCTAAT
This sequence comes from Salvelinus fontinalis, assembly GCF_029448725.1. Taxonomy (NCBI): domain Eukaryota; kingdom Metazoa; phylum Chordata; class Actinopteri; order Salmoniformes; family Salmonidae; genus Salvelinus; species Salvelinus fontinalis. Next base: position 20,425,342 of record NC_074703.1, on the reverse strand, counting down.
AACAGTTTTCTTTTCTTATCCACCAAGGTGCATGGTGTACCTCGGCAGACCCTGGCGGGCAGGCTGAGCATCTGGGCGATCCACGGTTTTCTCAGTGGACCACCCACATTGCTTGCGCCAAAGGATAAAAATTCTCTGGTGCAGTATCTACTGTGCCAGTCATGGGTTCCCCTTCACCAGAGGGACGCTGATAAAATGCGCCAACAAAATAGGCAGGTATTTGGTGTTCTATGTGTTTATGTATATAAAATGCTGGACTGACTGTTCTCAATGTGTGTGACGTAAATGTGGATGCTTATGGTGATGACAAAAATAAACATTTTGATCCTGGATGGAAAATGTATATTCTGTACTAGGTTTTGCCACCCAGGGGAGACAATCCCACCAATGGGGAAGAGATGGTGGGAAATGTTCAGAAGGAGTCACAAGAAACTGAGCATGAGGAGGACGGACACCCTGGACACGGGGAGCAGAGTGTGCCACCCGTCCAACAATGGACACCTTCTTCACTTCTTATGAGAAGCTCTTGGAGGAGAGTGGGTTAAGGGAAAAACCCAGACAAATGTGTAACTGGGATGAGTCTGTGTTCGTAGCAACCAGAGCAGGCACAAAGTGCTGGCTTCCCGGGGCGCAAAACACGTGTACCAGCAGGCTCCGGGGACCAAGGAGCACATCACAGTGCTGGCCTGCTTCAACGCAGCTGGGGAGGACATTCCCCCGTTTAACATCTACCCCAAGTGTTGCCACCCCGGCTGCCACTACACACTGGGAGTCCCTCCCCCGCCTGCCTTGTATGGAAGGTCCAACAGTGGATACATTGACAGGGACCTGTTCAGGAAGTGGTTTCAGAATTTCATTCAGCATGAGAAATTGCCCTCTTCGATGGGCACAGGAGCCACATGGACCCGGAGGTGCTCGCGGCAGCACTAAGGGAAGAGGTTACGCTTCTATGTCCTGCAGCATCTGAACGTGGGATACACTTTGTCCCTTTAATGGCTGAGTTCTCCAAGGTAGCTGGAGACCTCAGCCATTTCGACTACTCCTACATGGTAAACAAATCAGAATTTACCAGAGTATTCTGCTACCCATACCAGCGCTGCAAGGACATGCTCTATGTGATGGAAGGGATTAAGAAGTGTGACCTCTTCCCTTTTGACCCTTCAGCCGGTGAATCATCCTGTTTAATGCCGTCTCGCGCCAGTGGCAGGAGAGGGGCGAGAAGGAGTTGGCCGAGGCAGAGGAGAAAGGGGGTCGGGTCATGGATGAAACCATCGATGCCGTCGCCTCTGCTAAACCCATGCTGGAACCACTCCTGACAGCTGCATCACCGCCGCCAATGCCTCCCTGTGTGCAACACCTGTAGGAGACGCCGGAGCCCCCAGCTGTAGAAGAAGGCCACGTGACTGCTCTCCCGGCCACACCATCGTCGGTCCCTCAACCCCACCACTACCAACACCAGCCCCCCTGTCTGCCACCACCGAAGCGGCCTCCTCTAGACCAACTACCTCCTACAGCTCTCCTGGTCACACCACCACAACAGCCTCGTCTGGTGTCCCTGGCCCCTGCAATTCAAATACAGCCACCTCCACATGTTACATTCTGAAAAAGAGGACTGTTTGTTATTTGTTTTATAAAACTGCTATTTAAAAAAAAAAAAATGTCAAAAAGTTGAAAATGGTTTTCATGAAACATGCGTTGTCTAACACTACTTTTTCTCTCAACTGCAGTACAGAAAAGGAAGAGAAAAGCTCCACTGGTCACCTCGGTCACGCCAGCCATGGCACCACCCTCAGGTACTTCATCATCTGTTGGTTTTCAATTTCGCTCAGTTGTATCAATTACTATTGTTGATATAGTATGTTTACATTTGCACACCACGTTAATCAATTGGATCGTTTAAAAACATTTTTTTTAATAAAAGACGACAGCACCTGCTGTGCTCGCTGCGGGGAGCATGATCCACCTGTAAGCTCCCTGCAGGAGTATGAGTCCGAGGTGCCATGGGTGTGCTGTGACTTCTGCCAGCACTGGCTCCACTGCAGATGTGTGCTGTGACTTCTGCCAACACTGGTTCCCCTGCAGGTGTGTGCTGTGACTTCTGCCAACACTGGTTCCCCTGCAGGTGTGTACAGTGGAATCCAGATTTTTATTGATTGATTGATTTGATGGATTTTTATTGATTTGCAATAAAATGCAAATTAATTACTTAAAAATCATACAATGTGATTTTCTGGATTTTTGATTCCGTCTCTCACAGTTGAAGTGTACCTATGATAAAAATTACAGCCCTCTACATGCTTTGTAAGTAGGAAAGCCTGCAAAATCGTCAGTGTATCAAATACTTGTTCTCCCCACTGTGAAAAATGGCCCTTTAACCTGTGAATGAACCTCGCCGACGACAGACATTTAGACATTTAACATTTATACGTTCAATGACTCGCTGTGCACGGTCAACAGACAATGTAGAGCGATGGCAATTGCTCAGAGTAGACCTCCTTTTCGTGTCGCTACACTGCGCTCGATCCCCTGTCACCCCAGAATCAGTGACCTTTTAACAGAGAGTCAGATTGATAATACCAAAGGAAAGTCTTAAAGTAAACAAGGTAATGACCAACATGAGTAATGGCTGACATTTTACTCTCAGGCTTGTTGTGCAACAGTGAAGATTTACACAGGCAAATGCTGTTCTGCAATGTCTGAGAGACACATCAGTCAAATGAAAGCTAATCAGCTTCTGATCAGTCTTTCTCTATACAGACACCTGTTCAAGACTTCATTTCACGGAACAAAAATATGAACGCAACATGCAACAAAATATTTTACTGAGTTACAGTTCATATAAGGAAACAATCAATTCATTAGGCCCTAATCTATAGATTTCACATGACTAGGAATACAGATATGTATCGATTGGTCACAGATACCATAAAGAAAAGGTAGGGTCGTGGATCAGAAAACCCGTCAGTATCTGGTGTGACCACCATTTGCCTCGTGCAGCGCGACCCATCTCATTCGCATAGAGTTGATCAGGCTTTTGATGGTGGCCTGTGGAACGTTGTCAAGTGCGCACCGAATACAACATGTGTAGACCTTACTGTGAAATGCTTACTTACAAGCACTTAACCAACAGTGCAGTTCAAGAAGAGTTAAGAAGATATTTACCAGATAATAAACTAAAGTAAAAAATCATAAAAAGTAACACAATAAAATAACAATAATGAGGCTATATACAGGGGGTACCAGTACCGAGTCAATATGCAGGGATACAGGTTAGTCGAGGTACTTTGTACATGTAGGTAGTGGTGAAGTGACTTTGCATTGATAAGAAACAGCAAGTAGCAGCAGTCTACAAAACAAATGGGGGGAGGTGTCAATGTAAATAGTCCGGTGGCCATTTGATTACTTGTTCAGCCGTCTTATGGCTTGGGGGTAGAAGCTGTTAGGAAGCCTTTTGGTCCTAGACCTGGCGTTACGATACCGCTTGCCGTGCAGTAGCAGAGAAAGCAGTCCATGACCATTTTTTGAGCTTTCCTCTGACACCGCCTATTATATAGGTCCCGGATGGCAGAAAGCTTGGTCCCAGTGATGTACTGGGCCGTACGCACTACCTTCTGTAGCACCTTACAGTCAGATGCCGAGAAGTTTCCATACCAGGCGGTGAATAAACCGGTCAGGATGCTCTCGATGGTGCAGCTGTAGAACTGTAGATCTGAAAAATATTTTCAGTCTCCTGGAGGGGGAAAAGGTTTTGTCTTGCCCTTTCACTACAGTCTTGGTGTGTTTGGAACATGATAGTTCGTTGGTGATGTGGACACCAAGGAACTTAACTCTCAACCTGCTCCGCTACAGTCCAGTCAATGTTAAGGGGGGCCTATTCAGCCCACCTTTTCCTGTAGTCCACGATCAGCTACTTTGTCTTTCGCACATTGAGGGAGAGGTTGTTGTCCTGGCACCACACTGCCATGTCACCACTCTCCTCCCTATTGGCTATCTCGTCGTCGTCGGTGATCAAGCGTACCACTGTTGTGTCGTCAGCAAACGTATTGATGGTGTTGGAGTTGTGTTTGGCCACGAAGTCGTGGGTGAACAGGGAGTACAGGGGGGGACTAAGTACACACCTGAGGGGCCTCAGGATTAAGGATCAGCGTGGCAGACGTGTTTGCATACCCTTACCACATGGGGGTGGCCCGTCAGGAAGTTCAGGATCCAGTTGCAGAGGGACGTGTTTAGTCCCAGGGTCCTTCGCTTAGTGATGAGCTTCATGGGCACTATGGAGTTGAATGCTGAGCTGTAGTCAATGAACAGCATTCTGACATAGGTGTTCCTTTTGTCCAGGTGGGAAAGGGCAGTGTGGAGTGCGATTGAGATTGCGTCGTCTGTGGATCTGTTGGGGCGGTATGTGAATTTGAGTGGGTCTAGGGTATCCGGGAGGACGCTGTTGATGTGAGCCATGACCAGCCTTCAAAGCACTTCATGGCTACCGATGTGGGTGCTACGGGGCGGTAATCATTTAGGCAGGTTACTGTCGCTTCCTTGGGCACAGGAACTATAGTGGCCTGCTTGAAACATGCAGGTATTACATACTCGGTCAGGGAGAGGTTGTAAATGTCAGTGAAGACACTTACCAATTGGTCAGCGCATGCTTTGAGTACATGTCCTAGTAATCCGTCTAGCCTGACGGCTTTCTGAATGTTGACCTGTTTAAAGGTCTAGCTCACATCGGCTACCAAGAGCATTATCACACAGTCGTCCAAAACAGGTGATGCTCTCGCGGATGCTTCAGTGTTGCTTGTCTCGAAGCGAGCATAGAAGGCATTTAGCTTGTCTGGTAGGCTGACGTTACTGGACAGCTCGCATCTGGGTTTCCCTTTGTAGTACGTAATAGTTTTCAAGCCCTGCCACATCCGACGAGCTTTAGAGCCAGTGTAGTAGGATTCAATCTTAATACTGTATTGACACTTTGCTTGTTTGATGGTTCGTCTGAGAGCATAGCGGGATTTCTTATAAGTGTCTTATTAGTGTCCTGCTCCTTGAAAGTGGCAGCTCTAGCCTTTAGCTCGATGTGGATGTTACCTGTAATCCATGGCCCTGGTTGGGATATGTACGTATGGTCACTGTGGGGACGACGTCGTCGATGCACTTATTGATGAAGCCGATGACTGAGGTGGTATACTCTGACGGCCCTCCCACTCTGTCTGCCGTATTCTGTCTCCCTTAATAGGATGTTGGTGGGTGGAGCCGGGAGGGTCATCAGCGAAATGGGACACACCTGGGCTCGGGTGTGTCCCGGGATAAATACACCTTTTCCCCATTCATTGAGGATACTCTCTACATGCAGACAGACAGATTTTGGTTGTGGCATTTTCGTGGCCGTTTTGTTTGTTTGTTTTGGCACATTTCAACACCCCTCATTATCACATTTATGCACGCAAACACTCACTTACACTACTGATTACTGACTACACACACCATTGTCAATTGTATTTATTTTACCTCAATTAATAAATATATTTTGCTATTCCTTATCTCCACGTTGTCTCCCTTTTTGTTACGAACTTCGAGCCGGTTCGTGACAACTCCTCAATGCCATTGGATTAATCTTGGAACATATTCCAGTCTGTGCTAGCAAAACAGTCCTGTAGCGTAGCATCCGCATCATCTGACCACTTCCGTATTGAGCGAGTCACTGGTACTTCCTGCTTTAGTTTTTGCTTGTCAACAGGAATCAGGAGGATAGAATTATGGTCAGATTTGCCAAATAGAGGGTGGGGGAGAATGCATCTCTGTGTGTGGAGTAAAGGTGGTGTAGATTTTTTTCTTCTGGTTGCACATGTGACATGCTGGTAGAATTGAGGTAAAACGGATTTAAGTTTGCCTGCATAAAAGTCTCAGGCCACTAGGAGCGCCGCTTCTGGATGAGCTTTGTTTGCGTATGGCCTTATAGAGTTGGTTGAATGTGGTCTTAGTGCCAGCATCGGTTTGTGGTGGTAAATAGACTGCTACAAATAATATAGATGAGAACTCACTTGGTAGATAGTGTGGTCTACAGCTTATCATAAGGTACTCTACCTCAGGCGAGCAATACCTCGAGACTTTAATATTAGACATTGCGCACCAGCTGTTATTGACAAACAGACACACACCCCCACCCCTCGTCTTACCAGACGTAGCTTCTCTGTTCTGCTGGTGCATGGAAAATCCCGCCAGCTCTATATTATCCCTGTCATAGTTCCGCCACGACTCGGTGAAACATAAGATTTAAAAATAAAAATGTATGTCCCTTTGGTAGGATAATCTTGATTGTAGGTCATGGATTTTATTCTGCCCTCTTTTTCTCTGGGAACTGTAATGGTGGGAATGCGCTGTCATACATGTTGATCCAGAGCATACCAAACATGCTCAATGGGTGACGTCTTGTGAGTAATACAGGCCACGGAAGAATTGGGACATGTTCAGCTTCCAGGAACTGTGTACAGATCCTTGCGACATGGGGCCATGCATTATAATGCTGAAACATGAGGTGACATTGGCGGATGAATGGCACGACAATGGGCCTCAGGAGCTCTTCACAGTATCTCTGTGCATTCAAATTGCCATAGATACAATTAAATTGTGTTTGTTGTTCGTAGCCCATAGCATAACAATACCGCCACCATGGGGCACTCTGTTCACAACGCTGACATGCACAAACCGCTCACCCACACAATGCCATACACGCTGTGTGCCATCTGCCCGGTACAGTTGAAACCAGGATTCATCCGATAAGACCTCACTTCTCCAACGTGCCAGTGGCCACTGAAGGTGAGCATTTGCCCCACTGAGGTTGGTTACGACACCGAACTGCTGTCAGGTCAAGACCCTGGGGAGGACGACAAGCACATGACATAGTTGACCTTCCCTGACACGGTTTTGACAGTTTGTGCAGAAATGATTCAGTTGCGCAAACCCCCAGTTTCTTTAGCTGTCCGGGTGGCTAGTTTCAAACAATCTACCAGGTGAAGAAGCTGTGGATGGCACGGGCTAGCATGGTTACATGTTGTCTGCGGTTGTGAGGCCTATTGGATGTACTGCTAAATTCTCTAAAATAAAGTTGGAGGCAGCTTATGGTAGAGAAATGAACATTCGATGATCTGGCAACGGCCCTGGTGGACATTCAGCCCGGGAAACGAACACCTTAGACGTTGCGTTTACATTGTCGCTCAGTGTAATTAGCTTGTTGTAGCTCGTCGCAGCATTTCGTACAAAAGTTTTCACCGTCAACAACTTCAAAACTGGAAATACTGTGTTGTTGTTGAGTGCTGTGCAAGCTTACCCATAAATGCGGACATCCCACACAGTAGATTCACATCCTCCCTTTTTACTCTGCAGGGGCTCTGATTGAGACTCCTCCTTATTCAAAACCCTCTCACTGCCTGGCTGCCTGTCTGTCTTTGGAAATAACCACCGTTGGCAGGAGCGAGGGGGTTGCTGTGGGGAGCTCTTGTGAAGTTGTGAACTCCTAATTTGTTTTGCCTAGTAGGCAGCCAAGTGGAGCCTTTTCAAGATGCTCTTTCCATGCTTTTCGGTGGGGGAAGTCAATTCAGCACAGATGCTCTATAGATGGAGGGAGGGAGGAGAGGAAAGGGGGATGCCAGTGAACCGCTAGATAAACAAAACAACAACAGGTGGCGAGTTTGTTACCTGCCTAAACTACTCCACTGATCTGTGCAATGGAGTTTGTCAAAATACACTGAGTGTACAAAACATTAAGAACACCTTCCTAATATTGTGTTCCACCCCTCCCTTTTTCCCTCGGAACAGCCTCAATTCGTCAGGGCGTGGACTCAACAAGGTATCGAAAGCCGTCCGCAGGACTCCAATGCTTCTCACAGTCGTGTCAAGTTGGCCGGATGTCCTTTGGTTGGTGAGCCATTCTTGATACACACAGGAAACTGTTGAGCGTGAAAACCCAGCAATCCTACGGTTCTTGACGCAACCCGGTGTGCCTGGCACCTACCCCGTTGAAAGGCACTTCAATATTTTGTCTTGCCCATTCACCCTATGAATGGCTTAAAAAGTATTCTTTAACCTGTGTCCTCCACTTCATCTCCACTGATTGAAGTGAATTTAACAAGAGACATCAATAAGGGATCATAGCTTTCACCTGGATTCACCTGGTCAGTCTGTCATGGAAAGAGCAGGTGTTAATGTTTTTCACACTCAGTGTAGCTCTCTCTCTGTGTAATGAGTAAACAGGTGGGACCATAGCAACCAACACATTAGAATCCCCCATCCCCTCCTTTCCTCTCCCTGTGCATTTCCCTCTATGTATACCAGTATCCACAGCCGGTGTGCATTAGAAGTAATGGCCTTCATAAAAACACATAGTCCCCACAGCCCAGCACGCTTAGCCTCGCCAGGATGGAGGAGTGGCAGAAGCATTAGGAAAGAAAGGTCTGCTGCCCGGAACAAGGATTAATGCCTCATTTAAATTTCTGTAGTGAGATGAGACTCAACGGGAGGCCAACTCAACTCTTTCTCTCCAATAAACAAGAACCAGCTAGGGCTCGCCAGAGAGATGCCAGGGTCGTGTGTGTGTGTTTCCGTTTGAGTGTGTCAGGGGGGGGGGGGGGGGGGGGCTGTGGCTCTCCTGTACTACTAAGTCGTCAACTCAGCCAGAGAGGGTTAAGGACATTAAAAGTTAAAAGCGCTTTGAAACGCTGCCAGAACATTCTCTGACACAGTTAGCTAGAGTTTAGGACGAAGCCAGCATGTTCAAGGGATAGCTAGTCTTTTTATGGTAATAGTGGTAGGATAGAATGTGGTCCACTAGTTGAGTTTAGTTAGCACCCGCACTGTTAATAGGGCCTCTTGTTTGCCATCTGGAAGATGGCATTATGTCCTTATATGGATCTTGGGATTACTGAACAGTTTCCCAGACAAATGCTTGAGTCGCCACAGCATGAGAGCTCATTCTTCACATGCAAGTCCAGTTCAGGTGTCACATGGGCTGGTCTGCCATGGGTTGTAGCAAAATAGGTACATGAGGGCAATGCACGCCATCAACCTTCCAGATGGCATTTTGGCTGTTGAATGGCCTCGTGGCATGTGGCAGTCCAGTTCCATGGTGTCGCCATCTTTATTAAATGAAATCAAAGTCAAATAAACATTTGTTCACGGATTTGAAGGTGTTATAGCAGGTGCAGCGAAATGCTTTTGTTACTATCTCTACCAGTGCAGTAGAAAGTCTAGCAAATGCAATACAAATACACGAATAAAAAAACATCTAAAACAAGAAATGACAGAACGAGTCCAATTAACAACCCAGAGTAGATATATTAACGTGAGCATGTGTCAGAATCCAGAATATACAGTGCATTTGGAAATTATTCAGACCTCTTCACTTTTCCCACATTGTGTTACATTACAGACGTAATATCAAATGTATTAAAAAAATTCCCTCATCAATCTACACACAATACCCCATAATGATAAAGCAAAAACAGGTATTTTAAAATGTTTGCAAATGTATAAACCCTTTGCTATGACTTGAAATTGAGCTCCATGCATCCTGTTTCCATGGATCATCCTTGAAATATTTCTGCAAGTTAATTGGAATCCACTTGCGGTAAATTCAATTGATTGGACATGATTTGGAAAGGCACACACCTGTCTAAATAAGAACACGAGGGGAGACAGAGAGCTGTTTTCAAGCGCAGGGTGCAGCAGGTGTTTATTGCAAATGACCACCGGACGAGGCAGGTAGCTGGGTCCAGTGGCAGGCAGAAGGTCATACACAGGGGGTCCAAAAGGGCAACAGTACAGGCAGGGAAAGGCTAGTAACGTAGTCCGGGAGATCAGGCAATAGGTTGATAACAGGAAATCCGATAGGCTAACGTACAGGCAGGGAATAGGCAAAAGGTGTCGTTAGTCAGGCAAAAAACTATCAAACACGGGAGGAGTAAATCACAGGAAAAACATAGCTCTGAAAGACGTGTGTCACAAACACTACCTCACAGTGATGGGGTGCAAAGAACTGAACTAAATAGTGTGTGATAATGACATACAGGTGTGTGAACAGGTGATTAGAATTCAGGTGACTGGGATCTGGAGAGTGAGCTGCGATCAGGGGATCTAGGTGTTTGAGAGAGTGAAGTGGAAATTGGGCAGGAAAGTGAGCTGCGTTCAGGGGATCTACGTGTTTGAGGGTTGAGTTGGAAACATAAGTTACAGTCAGAGCAAAAACCAAGCCATGAGGTCGAAGTAATTGTCCGTAGAGCTCCGAGACAGGATTGTGTCGAGGCACAGATCTGGGGAAGGGTACAAAATATTTCTGCAGCAGTGAAGGTCTCCAAGAACACAGTGTCCTCCGTCTTTCTTAAATGGAAGAAGTTTGGAACCACCACGACTCTCCTAGAGCTGGCCGCCCGGCCAAACTGAGCAATCGGGGGAGAAGCGCCAGGGAGGCCTTGGTCAGGGAGGTGAACAAGAACCCGATGGTCACTGACAGAGCTCCAGAGTTCTTCTTTCAGGATGGGAGAACCTTCCAGAAGGACAACCATCTTTGCAGCACTCCACCAATCAGGCCTTTATGGTAGAATGGCCAGGCGAAAGCCACTCCTCAGTAAAAGACACATGACAGCCCGCTTGGAGTTTGCCAAAATGCACATAAAGGACTCTGACCATGAGAAACAAGATTCCCTGGTCTGATAAAACCAAGATTGAACTCTTTGGCCTGAATGCCAAGTGTCACATCTGGAGGAAACCAGGCACCACTCATCACCTGGCCATTACCATCCCTATGGTGAAGCATGGTGGTGGCAGCATCATGCTGTGGGGATGTTTTCAGTGCCAGGGACAGGGAGACTAATCAGATTCTAGGGAAAGATGAACGGAGCAAAGTACAGAGAGATCCTTGATGAAGACCTTCTCCAGAGCACTCAGGACCTCGGACTGTGGCATAGGTTCACCTTACAACAGGACAATGACCCTAAGCACACAGCCAAGACAACGCAGGAGTGGCTTCGTGACAAGTCTGTGAATGTCCTTGAGTGGCCCAGCTAGAGCCCGGACTTGAACCTGATCGAACATCTCATGAGATACCTGAAAATAGCTGTGTAGCAACGCTCTCCATCCAACCTGAAAGAGCTTGAGAGGATCTGCAGAGAAGAATGGGAGAAACTCCCTAAATACAGGTGGGCCAAGCTTGTAGCATCATACCCAAGAAGACTTGAGGCTGTAATCGCTACCAAAGGTGTTTCTACTAAGTACTGAGTAAAGGATCTGAATATTTAGGTAAATGTGTATTTTTGTATTTTTAATACATTTGCAAGTTTCTAAAAAGCTGTTTTTGCTCTGTAAACATGGGGTATCGTGTGTAGATTGATGAGGGGGAAAAACAATTGAACCTATTTTAGAATAAGGCTGTAACGTAACAAAATGTGTAAAAAGTGAATGGGTCTGAATACTTTCCTGAATGCACTGTAAATATGTGGTGTGTATAGACCTGGAGGGATACAAAGTATATTGAAAGCAGGTACTTCCACACAGATGTGGTTCCTGAGTTAATTAAGCAATTAACATCCCATCATGGTTAGGGTCATGTATAAAAATGTTGGGCAGGCCATTATTTTGGCTACCACGGCTATGCCCCCATAGGAGGACAATGCCGCAATCTACAGGGCACAAGTGGTCACTGAATGGTTTGACGAGCATGAAAACGATGTAACCATATGCAAGATCTCAAACCAGAGCTCAACGCAAATGTACACTTATGGGAGATTCTGGAGCGGAGCCTGAGGTAGTGTTTTCCACCACCATCAACAACAAAAAACGAATTATGGAATTACTTATGGAAGAATGGTGTCGCATCCCTCCAATAGAGTTCCAAACACTTGTAGAATCTACGCCAAGGCGCATTGAAGCCTTCTGGTGGCCCAACAACTCATTAAGACACTTTGTGTTGGTGTTTCCTTTCTTTTGGCAGTTACCTGTACATACACGTGAATAAACAACAGTATATAAACACAATAAGAGGTGTCCAGCTTTCAATGACTCCATGTAACATGGGGCATTTGATTCAAGGTGCAGAGCAGAGTACCGGCCAAGTAGTCGGCTAGTGATGGCTGTTCAACAGACTGATGGCGATTGAGATTGAAGCTGTTTCTCAGTCCTGGCTTAGATGCACCTGTACCGTCTGTCTGCTAGATGGTAGCAGAGTGAAGACCGAGGCTTGAGTGACTGATGTCCTTGATGATCTTCTTGGCCTTCCTTTGACACCGAGTGCTGTAAATGTAAATGAACTGCCAGAGGGGGGGACTGATGGTGGAGTGGGCCTATCGAGGTTAATTCTGGGAGATGCCGGATGGGATTTACATTGGAGAGGCGTGTTGGTTCAATGTGGTGAACACCTTCCATATGACCTTGCCATCATATCAGGTTGCATCCTCCCGATACACCCTAATGTCATAAAATCAACATGTAAGGCAACTCCAGGGCAGACTGGGAGATTCAGGATGGCATTGACATTGGACAGGTACAATTCTTATGACATGTGAAGGACCACTAAGTTGATGGCATTTCTTGTCAATGAGTGTCAGGTTGGTTTGGTTTATTGTGGTGAACACCTGCCTTATGCACTTGTCATCACGTGTGGTTGCATCCTCCTCATACACCATCATGTCCTCCAAGTCAACAAATACATCAACTCCAGGGCAGACAGCCAGGATGATGAACATGCCGGCTCAACCCAAACAGCATAAAAGTGCATTGGAACATTGCGCATCAAGAATGCAGTGAGCCAGCGCAAGGTCATGTCGGATTCAAGCAGCCGTATTGAACCAGCAATGGAAACAAAGCTTACTTCTCAATAATGAGGTGACATAAGAGCCCAATCCTGGAGCCACAAGTTATACAACAGTCCGAGTTGCCTAATTGAACCGCAAAGAAGCTTGTGATTTGGAATTCTTGGTGTTGCCATGCCAAGCAGTCTGCTGCATTTTCTGTATGCAGAGAATGGCGTTTGAGTGTAATTATGACGCCATAATGGATTTGAAGTTAAACGGATTTGGAGCCTAACGTAATTACAAGTGGCTGAATGAAAATAAATGACAGTTTTCACTCTCACCGCACTTATTTTCCTTAGAGACGATTATATTACAATAGACACATCATCATAAAACATGTATGTATTTTTTGTCAGTCGGGACCATATGCCACTGAATGAGAGCAAATTTTACTCTGAAAGTTGTTTATTAATCAGCTACCAAGAAGGAAAGCTTACATTCATCATACATATTGATAGTTCATATTTCTGCATTCTGCCTATTATTATTCTATTATTCCTAACTTACCGAGTGTAGAGCTGATTACAATACAATACAATTACATCAAATAAACGTGGAACTGTTTGTATTTTTGTCAGGCAGGACCATTTGCACATTTTGAGGTTAGTGGGGTGTTACAATATCTACCAATTGAACTCCTTTTGCAGTAAAATATTTTCTTCACAACTATCCATTTCATAAATGGGAGACAGATGTGAAAAAACATGGTTGTCTTTTGTTTTTGTTATCTCAAAAACGAAAGCCCTTTTTGAGGATGGACCACTAGCCTAATATACCGTAAAAGTATTTGAGAATGTTCTCACTTGTATGGAGTGAGCAATCTAGGCTCCTTTTAACCAAACATTTCTGACCACATTTCTGTAGTCAGATGGCTTCCTTTTTCTTGACACACTTACTTCCTGTTTCAGTCAAACCAGAAAGTGGCTGTGGATATGGCTAGGGAGTGACCGGGGCGAGGCCCAGAGTCTACACACATCTCTACGGGAGATTCTCAGTGGTCGTGGAGCGTGCCAATTCGTTAGTAGACAAACCAAAAAATGTCTTCCCCTCCTTGATAGCCACCTTTTCGATATCTGCCACGCCCCCATTGAATCAGCTGTTTTGTAGCAGGAGAAAAGCATGCGCACCTTTGAAAATGATGCGCAACTTATCGTTCTATTTCTAAAATGTCTGCAACTAGCAACATTTATGTGAACACTTCACACATATTTTGGGATTGCTCCTATCACAGGAGGCTGCTGAGGGGAGAACAGCTCATAATAATGGCCGGAAAAGAGCAAATGGAATGGCATCAAAAACCTGGAAACCATGTATTTGATACCATTCTACCTATTCCATTCTACCTAGAACGGAGTTAGGAGGAGTTAGCAAAAACCAATTGAGAATCTCTTAATGAAGCATGGGACCGTGTGTGTTACATATTTACCTAGGGACGATTCTCAATGTGTTACTGTATACTTTGGGAGCGTTTCACATTGCAGCCGACTTCAAAGGCGAGTCGAGATCTACAAATGACCCAGCATTATAAATATCTGCTCAACATTAATTGTAGCTCAGTCAGTCACAATTTATTTAGTTTTGATGCCCTTGAACACGGCCTTTATGTACGTACAGTATATACAAAACAAAGTGTATGATATGCAGAAGTCTGTCGCTCGGGTTTTAGGATAGCACCTCACAAGGGTTGCATGTTGGAACACAGGTACAGCTCTGACGCATGGTTACACACAAAGGTATAGTCAGCAAGTGAAAAAGTAACAAATTATTTATAAATGTGGAGCAGAAAAGTGAGCACTTAGTTTTCTATAAATATACTTTTCCATTCATAAAACTAAGTGCCCCACTTTCCGTGACATGAGTTGCTCCTCTCCATCAGTGTGCCTCATGCAGTGAGCCTCATTTTTTTTATTTTACCTTTATTTAACCAGGTAGGCAAGTTGAGAACAAGTTCTCATTTACAACTGCGACCTGGCCAAGACAAAGCAAAGCAGTTCGACACATACAACAACACAGAGTTACACATGGAGTAAAACAAACATACAGTCAATAATACAGTACAAAAACAAGTCTATATACAATGTGAGCAAATGAGGTGAGATAAGGGAGGTAAAGGCAATAAAAAGGCCACGGTGGCGAAGTAAATACAATATAGCAATTAAAAACACTGGAATTGTAGATTTGCAGTAGCTGAATGTGCAAAGTAGAAATACTGGGGTGCAAGGGAGCTAAATAAATAAATACAGTAGGGGATGAGGTAATTGTTTGGGCTATTTATAGATGGGCTATGTACAGGTGCAGTGATCTGTGAGCTGCTCTGAAAGCTGGTGCTTAAAGCTGGTGAGGGAGATAAGTGTTTCCAGTTTCAGAGATTTTTGTAGTTCGTTCCAGTCATTGGCAGCAGAGACCTGGAAGGAGAAGCGGCCAAAGGAGGAATTGGCCCTGGGGGTGACCAGTGAAATACACCTGCTGGAGTGCGTGCTACGGGTGAGTGCTGATAAGGCGGGACTTTACCTAGCAGGGTCTTGTAGATAACCTGGAACCAGTGGATTTGGCGACGAGTATGAAGCGAGGGCCAGCCAACGAGAGCGTACAGGTCGCAGTGGTGGGTAGTATATGGGGCTTTGGTGACAAAACGGATGGCACTGTGATAGACTGCATCCAATTTGTTGAGTAGGGTGTTGGAGGCTATTTTGTAAATGACATCACCGAAGTCGAGGATCGGTAGGATGGTCAGCTTTACGAGGGTATGTTTGGCAGCATGAGTGAAGGATGCTTTGTTGTGAAATAGGAAGCCAATTCTAGATTTAACTTTGGATTGGAGATGTTTGATGTGAGTCTGGAAGGAGAGTTTACAGTCTAACCAGACACATAGGTATTTGTAGTTGTCCACATATTCAGAACCGTCCAGAGTAGTGATGCTGGGCGGGCGGGCAGGTGTAGGCAGCGATCGGTTGAAGAGCATGCATTTAGTTTTACTTGTATTTAAGAGCAGTTGGAGGCTACGGAAGGAGAGTTGTATGGCATTGAAGCTCGTCTGGAGGGTAGTTAACACAGTGTCCAAAGAAGGGCCAGAAGTATACAGAATGGTGTCTTCTGTGTAGAGGTGGATCAGAGACTCACCAGCAGCAAGAGCGACATCATTGATGTATACAGAGAAAAGAGTTGGCCCAAGAATTGAACCCTGTGGCACCCCCATAGAAACTGCCAGAGGCCCGGACAACAGGTCCTCCGATTTGACACACTGAACTCTATCGGAAAAGAACCAGGCGAGGCAATCATTTGAGAAACCGAGGCTGTTGAGTCTGCTGATGAGGATGTGGTGATTGACAGAGTCGAAAGCCTTGGCCAGGTCAATGAATACGGCTGCACAGTATTGTTTCTTATCGATGGCGGTTACGATATCGTTTAGGACCTTGAGCGTGGCTGAGGTGCACCCATGACCAGCTCTGAAGCCAGATTGCATAGTGGAGAAGGTACGGTGGGATTCGAAATGGTCGGTAATCTGTTTGTTAACTTGGCTTTCGAAGACCTTAGAAAGGCAGGGTAGGATAGATATAGGTCTGTAGCAGTTTGGGTCAAGAATGTCCCCCCCTTTGAAGAGGGGGATGACCGCAGCTGCTTTCCAATCTTTGGGAATCTCAAACGACACGAAAGAGAGGTTGAACAGGCTAGTAATAGGGGTTGCAACAATTTCGGCAGATCGTTTTAGAAAGAAAGGTTCCAGATTGTCTTGCCCGGCTGATTTGTAGGGGTCCAGATTTTGTCGCTCTTTCAGAACATCAGCTGACCTGATTTGGGAGAAGGAGAAATGGGGAAGGCTTGGGCGAGTTGCTGTGGGGGGTGCAGTGCTGTTGACCGGGGTTGGGGTAGCCAGGTGGAAAGCATGGCCAGCTGTAGAAAAATGCTTTTTGAAATACTCAATTATAGTGGATTTTTCGGTGGTGACAGCATTTCCTATCCTCAGTGCAGTGGGGAGGAGGTGCTCTTATTCTCCATGAACTTTACAGTGTCCCAGAACTTTTTTGAGTTTGTGTTGCAGGAAGCAAATTTCTGCTTGAAAAAGCTAGCCTTGGCTTTTCTAACTGCCTGTGTATATTGGTTTCTAGCTTCCCTGAAAAGTTGCATATCTCGGGGGCTGTTCGATGCTAATGCAGAAAGCCACAGGATGTTTTTCTGTTGGTTAAGGGCAGTCAGGTCTGGAGAGAACCATGGGCTACATCTGTTCCTGGTTCTACATTTCTTGAATGGGGCATGCTTATTTAAGATGGTGAGGAAAGCATTTTTAAAGAATAACCAGGCATCCTCTACTGACGGGATGAGGTCAATATCCTTCCAGGATACCCGGGCCAGGTCGATTAGAAAGGCCTGCTCGCTGAAGTGTTTCAAGGAGCGTTTGACAGTGATGAGTGGAGGACGTTTGACTGACCCATTACGGATACAGGCAATGAGGCAGTGATCGCTGAGATCTTGGTTGAAAAAAGCAGAGGTGTATTTAGAGGGCAAGTAGGTTAGGATGAGATCTATGAGGGTGCCCGTGTTTACGGCTTTGGGGTTGTACCTGGTAGGTTCATTGATAATTTGTGTGAGATTGAGGGCAACAAGCTTAGATTGTAGGATGGCCGTGTTGTTAAGCATGCCATCCCAGTTTAGGTCAACTAGCAGCTCATGCAGTGAGCCTCGTGCAGTGAGCCTCTGTTCTTTTTATGAATGAAGCATGGAAGCGCTGTTTTCTGGCTCTGCACCTCTACAAACATGTGGGGTGCCCAAACATGCCTCGTCTCATTCTGAAATGTGTGTGTGTGTGTGAGCACCTCTGTATGAATCAGGCCTTGCGCTAGCTAGACCGAGTACCACAGCAATATAGCTATCTAGCTAATCCTGTTTTGTTCCCTTGGAGTGGGTGAAGCGGCACAGGAGAGCTGAGTCAGGAGGAGACGGATCCACCCAGCCCTCCCCTGCATTCATCCACACGTTACACAGCCTATTGAAATGTTTAGTCAGAAGAAGTGATTCAATACACAACATTCAAAGGCCCCACACTGAGTACAGAGATGACATACATTGTGACATGATTCTACTGCCGCATGGATCAGATGGTTTACCCTTCACCTTCTTATGAATGCATCATATTTATCACAGATAAGTGCGTGTGTGTTGTAAAACAGCTGAATTATGAGTGTACTGACTTTTTTTTTACATTTCAGCACTGATTTAGGCCTACACACCACTCAAGGACGCTATGAATAAACATATGATACTAAATGGTTGCTGACTGTGTGTATTAGTTTCACAAATGACGCAATTCATAGTGATGCAATCTGTTTGGTGCCAAATCTGATCTTCTCATGCACAATTTAGAGTGCAAACCAACTTGAAGGGCGACATATGCTTAGAATTCTATCACTACAACATGCAAACAGACCTACGTCTATGTGCTTGATGTAATGGCGTGTGGGTAAAGCCTGAGCTCTTCCGGAAGGATGTCCTCAGCTATGCTACATGTAGGGCACATGGTTTCGTCAGCGGGATGCTTTTGAGATGCGTCTGTCCCAGAGGACTCGCAAACTTAGAGGATCATCCCAAATGACACTTTTTGCGTCAATTGGGACGCACACAAAGATGTACCATTAACTGAGATGCTTCGCAAGGCCTCAAAACGAATCAGAAAATCCATACTTCATTAGACTTATTTTCTAACAGGGCCTAAGGTGGTAAGAGTGTTTTGAAAGGAGGATGCAGTGACCATACTCCTGCTTATCCAACGATTAAATCAATACAGATAGGAAGGAATCCTCATATGGTCGCCGCGACAACAAACTCCCAAGACTTGCACCACGGTAACAGGTAGGCAGGCCTATGATTCCACCAACGCATGGATTGTTCCCGGGGCTAGAATTAGACAAAGACAGATAAAGAGTGATGTCATAGGTTATCATAAATTGAAAAGATTCTTCTTCAAAAACAAGCACATCACTTGTGTAAATAAGAAACATGTATTGAAATGTGTGTGTGTGTGTGCGTGTGTGTGAGAGAGAGAGTGCCTGTGTGATGTTTGCTATGAAAGGAGAGAGTAGAGTAGTAACTGAAAAGGAAAGTACATGAAACAATCAACTACAAACAGCGGGCTGAAGCCTAGAGTACAGCAGAGATACTCAACTGGGGGTTCTGCATCTGTTTAAGTCAATTAGCAGTAAAACAATTAAATGCAATTGCAAAACAGTGCCTTGTTCAGTGAGGGGACTTAAACGGGAATCTTGTACTCCACACTCAAAACAACTAGGCTAATTTGTATTTGCTCATCGCCACCATGGCACTGAGGACCCAGGGAGTTCAGACACTGTCGGGAGTTTCAGAGCTTTCCTGATTAGAAGGGAAATCATCTGGATGACATCAACAATGATTTTTTTATCATCATTTTTACATTGCTTGGCAATGTTGTGGTGCATTTCGCTTGTCAGGCTTTGACCAGTGTTTGGCCCAAAGATGTTGCCTTTTGTGTTTTCGCCCCTTTGAGCACCAGTCAAACACCGCTGGCTTATTCATTGGGGTGCAACATTGAAAAAGATTGCATATGCTGTGTTGCTCCTTTCCTGACACTCCCTTTCACACTCAACTTTGCATTACATCTACCATAAAGAGAACAAACCAGTTGCCTTCTTCAAATAAAATCGAATCTAATTTCATTAGTCACATGCGCCACATACAACCTTACAGTGAAATGCTTACTTACAAGCCCCTAACCAACAATAAAGTTTTAAAAATACGAATAAAAAATAAGAAATAAAAGTAACAAGTAGTTAAAGAGCAGCAGTAATATAACAATCGCGAGAAGACATACAGGGGGTACCGGGTTAGTTGAGGTAATCGAGGTAATATGTACATGTAGGTAGAGTTATTAAAGTGACTATGCATAGATAATAACAGAGAGTAGCAGCGGTGTAAAGGGGGGGGGGGGGGCGATGCAAATAGTCTGGGTAGCCATTTGATTAGATGTTCAGGAGTCTTATGGCTTGGGAGTAGAAGCCTCTTGGACCTAGACTTTGGGCTCCGGTACCGCTTGCTGTGCGGTAGCAGAGAGAACAGTGTATGACTAGGGTGGCTGGAGTCTTTGACAATTTTTAGGCGCTTCCTTTGACACCGCCTGCTATAGAGGTCCTGGATGGCAGGAAGCTTGGCCTCGGTGATGTACTGGGCCGTACGCACTACCCTTTGTAGTGTCTTGTGGTGGGAGCCCGAGCAGTTGCCATACCAGGCAGTGATGTAACCAGTCAGGATGCTCTCGATGGTGCAGCTGTAGAACCTTTTGAGGATCTGAGGACCCATGCCAAATATGTTCAGTCTCCTGAGGGGGAATAGGTTTTGTCGTGCCCTTTTCACGACTGTCTTGGTGCGCTTGACCATGTTAGTTTGTTCGTGATGTGGACACCAAGGAACTTGATACTCTCAACCTGCTCCATTATAGCCCCGTCGACGAGAATGGGGGCGTGCTCGGTCCTCCTTTTCCTGTAGTCCACAATCATCTCCTTTGTCTTGATCACGTTGAGGGAGAGATTGTTGTCCTGGCACCACACGGCCAGGTCTCTGACCTCCTCCCTACAGGCTGTCTCGTCGTTGATCAGGCCTGCCACTGTTGTGTCATTGGCAAACTTAATGATGGTGTTGGAGTCGTGCCTGGCTGTGCAGTCATGAGCGAACAGGGAGTACAGGAGGGGACTGAGCACGCAGCCCTGAGGGGCCCCTGTGTTGAGGATCAAAGTGGCGGATGTGTTGTTACCTACCCTTACCACATGGGGGCGGCCCGTCAGGAAGTCCAGTATCCAGTTGTAGAGGGAGGTGTTTAGTGCCAGGGTCCTTAGCTTATTGATTAGCTATGAGGGCACTATGGTGTTGAAAGCTGAGCTGTAGTCAATGAATAGCATTCTCACATAGGTGTTCCCTTTGTCCAGGTGGGAAAGGGCAGTGTTGAGTTCAATAGAGATTGCATCATCTGTGGTGGATCATCTACTGCTCAAATTGAAGACGGCACCAGAGATGATGGCTGACGTTTTACGTGCTCCTAACAAATTGTGTTTTTATGTTCATTTTTTTGCGTTCTTTGTAACTTATTTTTAACCTATTTTGTACATAATGTTGCTGCTACCATGTCTTATGACCAAAAATAACTTTTGGACATCAGAACAGAGATTACTCACCACAAACTGGCAGAAGCTTTTTTTTCCTTTAATGAGTCCGACGAGCCCGACATACTGCCTTCCCGGGAACAGGCCCAAATCCCTGTCATTTGCGTGAAGAGACGACGGAGAAAAATAAGACGGAGATCGGGCTGCCTTCTGAGAATTCGTAGGCGATTGAATAAACCCCCCCCATTGCCTTCCGTACTACTAGCTAACGTGCAATCATTGGAAAATAAAATCAACGACCCACGAGGAAAACAAAACTACCAACGGGACATTAAAAACTGTAATATCTTCGTGGCTGAAAGCTGGCTGGTTATACCCTGTATCGGCAGGATAGAACAGCAGCGTCTGGTAAGACAAGGGGTGGCGGACTACGAGTACATGTAAACAACAGCTGGTGCACGATATCTAAGGAAGTCTCAAGGTTTTGCTCGCCTGTGGTAGAGTATCTCATGATAAGCTGTAGACCACACTATCTACCTAGAGAGTATATCTGTTTCTTTTGTACTGTTTTGCTAGCACAGACTGGAATATGTTCTGGGATTCTTCCAATGGCATTGAGGAGTACGCCACATCAGTCATTGGCTTCATCAATAAGTGCATCGATGACGCCGTCCCCACAGTAACCCTACGTACATACCCCAACCAGAAGCCATGGATTACAGGCAACATCCTGACTAAGCTAAAGGCTAAAGCTGCCGCTAACCCGTAAACTAAAAATAAATCCTGCTATGCCCTCCGACGAACCATAAACAGGCAAAGTCTCAATACAGGACTAAGATCGAATCATACTACACCGGCTCTGACGCTCGTCGGGTGTGGCAGGGCTTGCAAAACATTACAGACTACAACGGGAAGCACAGCTGAGAGCTGCCCAGTGACACGAGCCTGCCAGACGAGCTAAACTACTTCTATGCTCGCTTCGAGGAAAATAACACAAATAACACAAAACATGCATGAGAGCATCAGTTGTTCCGGACGACAGTGTGATCACGCTCTCCGCAGAAGATGTGAGTAAGACCTTTAAACAGGTCAACATTCAAGGCCGCAGGGCCACACGGATTACCAGGACGTGTACTGCGAGCATGCGCTGACCAACTGGCAAGTGTCTTCACTGACATTTTAAACCACTCTCTGTCCGAGTCTGTAATACAAACATGTTTTAAGCAGACCACCATAGTCCCTGTGCCCAATGACACGAAGGTAACCTGCCTAAATTGCTACCAACCCGTAGCACTCACGTCTGTAGCCATGAAGTGCTTTGAAAGGCTGTTCATGGCTCACATCAACACCATTATCCCAGGTACCCTAGACTCACTCCAATTTGCATACCGCCCTAACAGATCCACAGATGTGCGGGCAGCACATTTCCCCCTGCTTTGGTTGGGTTTGGTTACTTCTCTAATAGACAGTACAGTCTACAAACAGATGCTTAGCTTTTTACTCTGTGCGTTTTGGTTAAGTTGTGAAAGTAAAAAAAAACACTATGGCTGCACGGCTTCTTCCTAAGCTCCCTTCCCTCTCCCTGGCCGCCATAACTCTCCTCGCCTGTTAAAAATGCAGCAGCAAGAGGAACTCTGTTCTGAAAGTAAGATGAATATTAAATCACGTGTGCTAATGAGGTGGACCGCATAATAAGCAGCCATAGGGGCTATGATTCATTCCCAGCGCTTCCTGCTAAATAATATACAGCGATATCTGGAGGATAGAGGACAGCCTAGGCTAGATTATCGTGTGTGTGTGTACTGCAGATATGCATGGGGGTAATATCCAGGCTAAAGGGACAGGGGAACTGTAACACTATAGTCTGACGGGCCAGGTTAGGGCTGGGAAGGGCAGTGGGAGGGGTGTTAGGGATAGAGGATCGAGAGGATCAGCTGAAGCATGATGGGACAACTTAGCCCACCAACCAACTCACTCATTCTGCTCAAATATATGCAGGCTCATGCCTTTGGGCACTCTGTCCTGAAATGGGTGAGTCCTTGGCAGCATCCCAAATGGCACCCTATTCCCTATGTCGTGCACTACTTTTCACCAGGGTCTTAAATAGTGCACCATATAAATAATAGGGTGCCATTTTGTACGCAACCAGACACTCAGAAAGCAGGGCTGGGCTGCTGACTGCATTGTCATCAAATTATGTCTGCACTTCGTAAATAATTAGCTTCTCCATATTCAAATCTGGCTGCTGGCGCCAGTACTGTGGCTTACATTATGCGTGTGAGAGAGAAGAGAATATGAGGAGAATATGTTGTAGCAGACCACCATAGCTACACGTACAGATTATCATCATAGTTGTGTGTGTGTGTATATAGTCCCAGCATGCGGTTCTTTAGGGGTAAATGCGCCGAGCTAGCACGTTATTATTCCATTGAGCTGTCATTTGAATAAGTGGTTGTGACGTTTGGCGTTAGGAGGGAATGAGTGTCCAGGGCTCAGACCGGGGCTGGGGCTTATCCCTCGAAGGCAATTATGCGTTACACATGAGCTGGCTGGGCAGCATCAAACAATTCTGTCTTTATCACTGCAAGACTTAGGGCTGCCAAGCCTGCAACAATTCCAGCCAGCACAGCAGCAGATATATAGCCTATAGCGCAAGGCAAAGGACAAGGATCTCAAGGACAAAACTTTGATGTGTAGCTAGCTAGATGGAATGTTACATTGTTCTTTGTAAAGCCGTTCTTACTTAATCATTTCGGGAAAATAGATATCGCTGCAGAGAGGGAGACAGAGAGAGCGTTTGTGTGATTACTGTAGCAATATGCGTTGACATCGGTTAATAGATGTTAATCCAATCTCTTCAGCAGTATTAATACTTGTCTACTTTACAAAAAACGACACATCTAAACTCAACTCAAACTCATTAACACCCGTGTTATGACTTCATACCATTAGGAGCATTACAGATCGCAGGCCTTTGTCTTCTCATATTGTAACATTGCTTACTCTAGGTAAGTGGTTTTCAAACCTCCCCCCGGGGAGCCTCAAACATTTCACCATTTTGTTGTATCCCTGAACAAGCTCACCTAATTCACCTGATCAAGGGCCTGGATAATTAGTTGATATATTGGATCAGCTGTGCGAGCACTGGAATAGGTCGCCTGGGGTCCCAGAGGAGAGGTTTGAAAACCCCTGGTCTAGATAGCCCATCTCATACCTGTCACGGCTTGATATGTGTTCGAGCCTTGAAGTCACAGGGACATTTGTGAGCGTACATGAGGGGCACAGTGTTGCCACTTGAAAGGAAAAGTACACAGGCTGCAGTGTTCACTGAAGCAGATCATTGAGCGACAGAAGCAATGGCAGGATGTCAGAGCATAGATACAAGTCTATTGGAGACTGACGAGTAGCAATAAACTGTTTAAATATACCTATACAATTGTAGCTAGCTAGAATGCAATATTTTGATTTGATTATGCCTAATGTCTGGAGGTTGAGGATGGAGAGAAGCCCAAATACAGAGGTGTACAGAGATGACCATGACTGTATGGAGGACTAAGTAATAAGGCTACTCCTGACTTACTTTTGAAGTGTGGTGTTCTTTCTGGCCCCTTGTAACTGCCGTAGCATTACCCAAGTGAGTGCTGCATTTTGGTAGTACTGAAGAGTAGCTAGCTACTTGTCCAGTGGCTAGAATGAAATTAAATGAACTTCATCTGACAGAGTCCTACTACGAAGCCACAGAAGGCGTCGATGGCGATACACTGTGGTGGCAACGTGCTGCCTGCCTGTACTTATTCAAGGGTTTTTCTTTATTTTCTACATTGTAGAATTCATTTTATTTCACCTTTATTTAACCAGGAAGGGCTCATCACTTTTTCAAGAGCGTCCTGGCCAAGATAGGCAGCACCAAGTCATTACACAATTACAGACAGACAACATGAAAAACTACAAGTAATCTAGAAAAAAAATATATTTCACAAGAGTATAACAAAATCATAAAACAGCTAATTAAAAACATTGACAGGTCAGGGAATCAGCCTCAAAATCCGCCATCAATGATTTAAAAACACCAATCGGGACAAGTTCTTTCAGTTTAAAAGTATTTTGTAAGGCTTTTGTAAAGCCTAAATTTTGTAAAGCTTCAATTGGCACAAGGTATGTTGAAAAGTATAAAAAGCACTTTGCAGGTTCTGGAAAGCTTTTGTGAGAGACGAGGCACAACAATAAATAACAGTATTATCACCATAAAAGTAAAGTTGCGCAGTTTGCACATTTTTGTCTAAAGTATTTATGTAAATAGTGAATAAGAAGGGACCAAGTACAGAGCCCTGGGGCACACCATTAGACAAGACAATTTAACAGACATGAGCCCATCAAATTGAGTGCACTGAGTTCTTTCAGACAGATAGTTAGCAAACCATGCAACGGCATGCTCCGAAAGACCTACGCTCAACAATATCTGCCTCAGCATGATCAAATGTATCAAAAGCCTTAGTGAGATCAATAAAAAGACAGTCCTGTTTTTTTGTCAAGGGCTTCAGTGATATCATTTAAGCCTTCATGGCTGCTGTAATTGTGCTATGCTTCTTCCTGAAGCCCGATTGGTAAATTGATAAAATATAGCTATATATATTAAAACTCTTTTAGCTGTTCACTAACAAGGGTTTCAAGTATTTTAGCCAAGAGTCATCGTTTTTCTGATTTTTTTATAATTATACGCCAAAGTTGGATCTCCCTCTTTTAAAAGTGGTAGGACAAATGCTGATTTCCAGATCTTTGGAATTTCATTACATTCCAGGGTTAGATTGAACAGATTAAACCTCTTAGAATTTCTCTTACGAATAAAGCGTGGGTTTGTCTTAGGAACCTTAGTATTTCTAACAGCAACAACTGCACAATGGTCACTTAAATCATTACAAAAAAACACCAACTGCAGAATATTTATGTGGAACATTTGTCAATATCAAATCAATCAGGGTAGATTTCTCTGGACATTTGAGATTTGGGCGGTGGGGGATTTAATCAACTGGGTAAGATTCATAGAATTACAAAACATTTTAAAATCGTCAGACACCGGCTTTAACCAATACCAGTTGAGATGTTGACCAATCAAGATAATTTCACTGTGAAGAAGTTTAGACATAAGGTTCATCAGAGAAGAAAGTGCATCACAGAGAGCAGAGAGGTTCCCTTTGAAACCTCAAGATTCATAGCAAGAAATTGTTTACAAATAGTTGTTTCAGACTTTGCCACACTGACAAGGAATGTAGGCTTTACATATATAGCCACACCCCCACGTTTCTTAACTCGATCAGTGCGATACACATTCTAACCATTTATACAAATATCCTTATCAAGAACAGACTTGCTGAGCCAGGTTTCAGGAAACACAATTACATCAGCATCAGTTGATTTAGCCCAAATCCTAACCCCACCCATTTTTGACAACATTTAAATGAAAAATACCAAAACCAGATCTTGATTTAAAATCAGAGGGGGTTTGGAGACATTGCAGCACAGGGCCAGGGTTAGGTTGCACGTTACCTGATATCAACAACAGAAGCATAACTAGGCACCTCTGTTTAATAACCTTGCACGGTTTCTATTTTTTAAGAGACCTACTGCAAGCAAATTCTACAAGTAGGATTCCAGACAACACAAAACAGTCATTTAAAACCATTAGACTTTGGTAGTGACACAAGTTCGTACTGTTCACATGCCACAAATGCATAGGCACTTGGACGAGTGGACCAAGTGAAAAAGAACGAGTTCCCGCAGACAAAATGTCTACTGGACGGGAGAGCACATTGTCAGATGTACTCATCGAGCGACAATGTTCGTTTTCTCCAGAGTTCAGTAAAGTCAGTGCACAAAGCAATAGCACAAAAATTGTCATTTTCTCTGAGCGATATAAGAAATAGTGGCCAAGGAAAGGGGAGAGAGGGACTGTGTGTACTGTATGTATGAGTCTGTATGTAAAGGCCAGCCAGAGAGAGGGTTAGTTTGGTATACTTCAAGTAAAGAAGTGTAAATCCGATTGTATTTGGGGAGCTTCTCCCATTCTTCTCTACAGATACTCTCAAGTTCTGTCAGGCTGGATGGAGAGCGTCGCTGCACAGCTATTTTCAGGTCTCTCCTGAGATGTTCAATCAGATTTAAGTCCGGGCTCTGGCTGGGCCACTCAAGGACATTCAGAAGCCACTCCTGTGTTGTCCTGTTGGAAGGTGAACCTTCGCCCCCAGTCTGAGATCCTGAGCACTCTGGAGCAGGTTTTCATCAAGGATCTCTCTGTACTTTGCTCCGTTCATCTTTTCCTCAATCCTGACTAGTCTCCCAGTCCCTGCCGCTGAAAAACATCCCCACAGCATGATGCTGCCACCACCATGCTTCACCGTAGGGATGGTGCCAGGTTTCCTCCAGATGTGACACTTGGTATTCAGGCCAAAGAGTTCAATCTTGGTTTCATCAGATCAGAGAATCTTGTTTCTCATGGTCTGAGAGTCCTTTAGGTGCCTTTTAGCAAACTCCAAGCGGCCTGTCATGTGCCTTTTACTGAGGAGTGGCTTCCGTGTGGCCACTCTACCATAAAGGCTTGATTGGTCGAGTGCTGCAGAGATGGTTGTCCTTCTGGAAGGTTTTCCCATCTCCGTAAAGGAACTCTGGAGCTCTGTCAGAGTGACCATCGGGTTGTTGTTCACCTCCCTGACC
Organism: Salvelinus fontinalis; assembly: GCF_029448725.1. Classification (NCBI taxonomy): domain Eukaryota; kingdom Metazoa; phylum Chordata; class Actinopteri; order Salmoniformes; family Salmonidae; genus Salvelinus; species Salvelinus fontinalis. The sequence continues at coordinate 20,397,690 of NC_074703.1, read as the reverse complement.
AAAGCCCTTCTCCCCCGATTGTGCAGTTTGGCCAGGCGGCCGAGTCTTGGTTGTTCCAAACTTCTTCCATCTAAGAATGATGGAGGCCACTGTGTTCTTGGGGACCTTCAATGCTGCAGAAATGCTTTGTTACCCTTCCCCAGTTCTTTGCCTCGACACAATAATGTCTCAGAGCTCTACGGACAATTTGACCTTACGGCTTGGGTTTTGCTCTGACATGCACTGTCAACTGTGGGAGCTTATATAGACAGGTGTGTGCCTTTCCAAATCATGTCCAATCAAGTTGTAGAAACATCTCAAGGATGATCAATGGAAACAGGATGCACCTGAGCTCAATTTCAAGTCTAATAGCAAATGATCTGAATACTGAATACTATTTCTGTTTTTTTATTTTTTTTTATACATTTGCAAATATTTTGTAAAAACCTGTTTTCACTTTTTCATTATGGGGTATTGTGTGTAGATTGATTCTCATTTTTTTAAATCCATTTTAGAATAAAACTGTAACATAACAAAATGTGGAGAAAGTAAAAGGGGCCTGAATACTTTCAGAATTCAGTACAATACTTTCACAGAATTTATTTCGTCCATAAAGGAAAATAATTCAGAAATGGTACAGTTGCTTTTTATCCAACTTATCTTGTGTCCTTTGTCATCCTGTGAACCCTGTTCATTGCTGCTCACAGCGATATTTAATACTATCATTCATTACAGACCGGAGGAGCACTAAAGCAGAGTTCACTGATGATAACCACGGCAACCGTGTGTACTGTACTGTATGGACAGTTCTGTGCACTGTGGTCTCTCTGTGGAGCCGTAGCTACCACGCAGAGTTCAGCATGTAGAGCCATAGAAATACAGCAGCTAGAGAGCAGACTAATCCATTACAAACACTCCAATTTGCATCCCTCTCTTTAGAAAAGTGATCATCTTGACCCGCCCCCATCAGAGAGACACAGCTGCATGTGAGCTCTCACATTTTTCAACATGTTTTAAAAAAATAAAAGGATAGATTTGGAGTTAGATAATATGCAGGATGCTACCCTCCACAGCATGGCCTTAGATCCAGATCAAAACTCCAAACCTACAACCTAATTTTGACCAAAATGAACTGTAGAGAATACTGTTTCCAAGGTTTTCTTTTCCAAGCTATACGGAGGGTGCTGTAGCAAACAAACAGCAGAGACCTGAGGACACCATCCAACCTGGAACTGAGTCAGTAGTCAGTCTGATGCTATTTTAAAAGCCAAGAAGAAAAATGAAAAAATAAAGTACACTACAATGATATGTTTTATTTTATGGGGACTGAATGTTGAGTTAAGGCTCCCAGGCTTGCAAGGACAGACCAGATACACATTCAATCAGCACTAAGGTGTGAAGTAAACGGTGTCGAGGCCTTCGGGGCCAACAAGTGGCAGGAGTCTTTGAAGCATCCTCTGAAGCCCCCTCCTGCTGTTCAGAGACCACTCACTGGCATTTTCTACAAGAAATCTGCCTCCAGCAATAGAAGCTTCTCCCAAGTGGGTGTGACACCTACTCCCGTTGCCTGCTGCACGGATTCCACCTGGCGATCTGTTCACTGTCTGCCCTGGCCTGTCTCCCCCTGTCTGGTACAGGTATCCCCACCACACTCACCCCTCTCTCACGAGCTTTCGCTCGCTTCCAGCACACACGCACTGTTGGGGCGAGTGACTCTGAACTTACAATGGCTAGCCCCAAGTCGTTTTATATTTGATTACTTTCTTGAGCATTTTGCTACTTGCCTCATGACTCCTGCATACTTTGTGGACTACAAACTTTCTTTACCCAACCATGGGACAGACTGTTTGTTCCCATACTCGGGAATCTTGTTGCCATCTGATGCACATTCAGATGTCATAAATCAGCACTGCATAAATCAGCTCTCCCTGTCCTCTGCCGTGCCTTGATTGCATTACTGTTGATGATATCTGGAAATGTGCATGTACACCCTGGCCCATCTATTGTTGCTAGCCCCAATTCTGACTTGTGCTCTGATATCTGCTTCACTGATTTCTGCTTTCGTAAAAGCCTGGGTTTTCCGCATGTTAATAGTAGAAGCTTATTACCTAAAATGGATCAACTGAAAGTGTTGCTTCACAGCTCCAATCCAGATGTGTTGGTCATTACTGAGACGTGGTTAAGGAATAAGTGTTTTGAATACTGATGTTAACCTTTCTAGTTATAACCTTTTTCAGGCAAGACAGATCTTCCAAAGGTGGGGGGAGTGGCAATCTTTACCAAGGATCACCTTCAGGGCTCGGTTGTCTTCACCAAGCCCGTCCCCAAACAATTTAATTTGATGATTTTAAGCATTAAACTTTGAAATAGTAACTTCCGGGTTGGAGGGAGTAGTCGCATTCCGCTTCGCTCCACAGGTAGTATTACCATTTCATTTTCATTTTCATTACAGTACAACGGTTTGATTTGTTTGATCTTAGCTAGCTACATAGCCATCTTTGTATCAAACATAATTGTGTAGTTATTGAGGTTCGCTAGCCAGCTATTTTCGTCCTAACGTAACGCAACGTAGCCAACATTGCTAGCTAGCCAGCTAGCCACCGAATAGCAGCATTGTAGAAATGAGTGCATTACAACGGAACGACTTGATTAGTGTAGTGTTGGCTGGCTACACAGTTGTCTTTGCTATCTTTGATTGTTTGATCTTAGCTAGCTACTTAGCTGGCTACATAGCCGTCTTTGTATCAAAGATAATTGTGTAGTTATTGAGGTTCGCTGAGGTTCGCTAGCCAGGTATTCTCGTCCTAACGTAATGTAACGTAACGTAGTCAACCCTGCTAGCTAGCCAACTAGCCACCGATTAGCAGCACTGTAGAAACGATTACATTACAACGGAACGACTTGATTAGTGTAGTGTTAGCTAGCTACATAGTTGTCTTTGCTATCTTTGTATCTAAGATAATTGTGTAGCTTTGAGTAATTATCGGTTAGCTAGCCAGCTATTTTCGCCTGCCGCGCTGCCATCCTCCTACCTAGCCAACACTGCTAGCTAATACTGCTAGCTAGCCAACTTCTACCGAATAGCAGCACTGTAGAAACTTACATTACAACGGAACGACTTGATTAGCGTAGTGTTAGCTAGTTGTCTTTGCTGTCCTTGTATCCAAGATAATTGTGTAGTTTAGAGAAATTGTCGAGGTTAACTAGCCAGCTTCACTTTCAACAACACAGCCACTGCTAGCCAGCCTACTTCACCAGCCAGCAGTACTATATCATTTTTAGTCAATAAGATCTTTTTTTTTTTTTTTTGCAACGTAAGCTTAACTTTCTGAACATTCGAGACGTGTAGTCCACTTGTCATTCTAATCTCCTTTGCATTAGCGTAGCCTCTTCTGTAGCCTGTCAACTATGTGTCTGTCTATCCCTGTTCTCTCCTCTCTGCACAGACCATACAAACGCTTCACACCGCGTGGCCGCGGCCACCCTAACCTGGTGGTCCCAGCCCGCACGACCCGCGTGGAGTTCCAGGTCTCCGGTAGCCTCTGGAACTGCCGATCTGCGGCCAACAAGGCAGAGCTCATCTCAGCCTATGCGTCCCTCCAGTCCCTCGACTTCTTGGCACTGACGGAAACATGGCTCACCACAGATAACACTGCTACTCCTACTGCTCTCTCTTCGTCTGCCCACGTGTTCTCGCACACCCCGAGAGCTTCTGGTCAGCGGGGTGGTGGCACCGGGATCCTCATCTCTCCCAAGTGGTCATTCTCTCTTTCTCCCCTTACCCATCTGTCTATCGCCTCCTTTGAATTCCATGCTGTCACAGTTACCAGCCCTTTCAAGCTTAACATCCTTATCATTTATCGCCCTCCAGGTTCCCTCGGAGAGTTCATCAATGAGCTTGATGCCTTGATAAGCTCCTTTCCTGAGGACGGCTCACCTCTCACAGTTCTGGGTGACTTTAACCTCCCCACGTCTACCTTTGACTCATTCCTCTCTGCCTCCTTCTTTCCACTCCTCTCCTCTTTTGACTTCACCCTTTCACCTTCACCCCCTACTCACAAGGCAGGCAATACGCTTGACCTCATCTTTACTAGATGCTGTTCTTCCACTAACCTCATTGCAACTCCCCTCCAAGTCTCCGACACTACCTTGTATCCTTTTCCCTCTTGCTCTCATCCAACACTTCCCACACTGCCCCTACTCGGATGGTATCGCGCCGTCCCAACCTTCGCTCTCTCTCCCCCGCTACTCTCTCCTCTTCCATCCTATCATCTCTTCCCTCTGCCCAAACCTTCTCCAACCTATCTCCTGATTCTGCCTCCTCTCCTCCCTTTCTGCATCCTTTGACTCTCTATGTCCCCTATCCTCCAGGCCGGCTCGGTCCTCCCCTCCCGCTCCGTGGCTCGACAACTCATTGCGAGCTCACAGAACAGGGCTCCGGGCAGCCGAGCGGAAATGGAGGAAAACTCGCCTCCCTGCGGACCTGGCATCCTTTCACTCCCTCCTCTCTACATTTTCCTCTTCTGTCTCTGCTGCTAAAGCCACTTTCTACCACTCTAAATTCCAAGCATCTGCCTCTAACCCTAGGAAGCTCTTTGCCACCTTCTCCTCCCTCCTGAATCCTCCTCCCCCTCCCCCCCCCTCCTCCCTCTCTGCAGACGACTTCGTCAACCATTTCGAAAAGAAGGTCGACGACATCCGATCCTCGTTTGCTAAGTCAAACGCCACCGCTGGTTCTGCTCACACTGCCCTACCCTGTGCTTTGACCTCTTTCTCCCCTCTCTCTCCAGATGAAATCTCGCGTCTTGTGACGGCCGGCCGCCCAACAACCTGCCCGCTTGACCCTATCCCCTCCTCTCTTCTCCAGACCATTTCCGGAGACCTTCTCCCTTACCTCACCTCGCTCATCAACTCATCCTTGACCGCTGGCTACGTCCCTTCCGTCTTCAAGAGAGCGAGAGTTGCACCCCTTCTGAAAAAACCTACACTCGATCCCTCCGATGTCAACAACTACAGACCAGTATCCCTTCTTTCTTTTCTCTCCAAAACTCTTGAACGTGCCGTCCTTGGCCAGCTCTCCTGCTAGCTCTCTCAGAATGACCTTCTTGATCCAAATCAGTCAGGTTTCAAGACTAGTCACTCAACTGAGACTGCTCTTCTCTGTATCACGGAGGCGCTCCGCACTGCTAAAGCTAACTCTCTCTCCTCTGCTCTCATCCTTCTAGACCTATCGGCTGCCTTCGATACTGTGAACCATCAGATCCTCCTCTCCACCCTCTCCGAGTTGGGCATCTCCGGCGCGGCCCACGCTTGGATTGCGTCCTACCTGACAGGTCGCTCCTACCAGGTGGCGTGGCGAGAATCTGTCTCCTCACCACGCGCTCTCACCACTGGTGTCCCCCAGGGCTCTGTTCTAGGCCCTCTCCTATTCTCGCTATACACCAAGTCACTTGGCTCTGTCATAACCTCACATGGTCTCTCCTATCATTGCTATGCAGACGACACACAATTAATCTTCTCCTTTCCCCCTTCTGATGACCAGGTGGCGAATCGCATCTCTGCATGTCTGGCAGACATATCAGTGTGGATGACGGATCACCACCTCAAGCTGAACCTCGGCAAGATGGAGCTGCTCTTCCTCCCGGGGAAGGACTTCCCGTTCCATGATCTCGCCATCACGGTTGACAACTCCATTGTGTCCTCCTCCCAGAGTGCTAAGAACCTTGGCGTGATCCTGGACAACACCCTGCCGTTCTCAACTAACATCAAGGCGGTGGCCCGTTCCTGTAGGTTCATGCTCTACAACATCCGCAGAGTACGACCCTGCCTCACACAGGAAGCGGCGCAGGTCCTAATCCAGGCACTTGTCATCTCCCGTCTGGATTACTGCAACTCGCTGTTGGCTGGGCTCCCTGCCTGTGCCATTAAACCCCTACAACTCATCCAGAACGCCGCAGCCCGTCTGGTGTTCAACCTTCCCAAGTTCTCTCACGTCACCCCGCTCCTCCGCTCTCTCCACTGGCTTCCAGTTGAAGCTCGCATCCGCTACAAGACCATGGTGCTTGCCTACGGAGCTGTGAGGGGAACGGCACCTCAGTACCTTCAGGCTCTGATCAGGCCCTACACCCAAACAAGGGCACTGCGTTCATCCCCCTCTGGCCTGCTCGCCTCCCTACCACTGAGGAAGTACAGTTCCCGCTCAGCCCAGTCAAACCTGTTCGCTGCTCTGGCACCCCAATGGTGGAACAAACTCCCTCACGACGCCAGGACAGCGGAGTCAATCACCACCTTCCGGAGACACCTGAAACCCCACCTCTTCAAGGAATACCTAGGATAGGATAAAGCAATCCTTCTTCCCCCCCCCCCCTAAAAGATTTAGATGCACTATTGTAAAGTGGCTGTTCCACTGGATGTCATAAGGTGAATGCACCAATTTGTAAGTCGCTCTGGATAAGAGCGTCTGCTAAATGACTTAAATGTAAATGTAAATAGCTCTTTGTTGACTGTTGCTGGGTGCTATCGTCCTCCATCAGCACCGGCCTGTACCCTACCTGCCCTAAGCTCTCTCCTGGCCCCTTACACCAAGTCTGAATTTGTCCTGCTAGGTGACCTGAACTGGGACATGCTTAAACCAACTGACCAAGTCCTAAAGCAATGGGACTCCCTAAATCTTTCTCAGATTATTACCAATCCCACAAGGTATGACTCCAAACACCCAGAAAAGGCTACTCTCTTCGATGTTATCCTCACAAATAATCCTGATAGGTATCAGTCTGGTGTTTTCTGTAATGACCTTAGTGATCACTGTTTTACAGCCTGTGTTTGTAATGGCTGCTCAGTGAAACGACCTGTCCTGATGTGTCATAGACGCTTGCTAAAGAACTTCAATGAGCAAGCCTTCCTTCATGAACTGGCCTCTGTAAAATGGTATAGAATCAGCTTGATCCCCTCTGTCAAAGACGCTTGGAACTTGTTTTTTGATCTTTTCTGTGGAATTGTTAACAAACATGGCCCCACAAAGAAAATTTTAATTAAAAACAGGTTCTGCCCCTGGTTCGACAGTGATCTTGCAGAGTTACTCCACCTAAAGAATTGCATTTGGCTAAAGGCTCGGCACACGCATACTCAGGCTGACTGGCTCTCGTTCAGGCAAATGAGAAATAAGTGCACTCAGGCTGTCCGGAAGGTCAAAGTTAGTTACTTTAAGGGGCATTTCTCTCTCTGTGGGTCTAACCCCAAGAAGTTCTGGAAAACGGTTAGACCTGGAGAATAAACCCTCCTCCTCACAGCTGCCCATGTCCCTTAATGTTGATGATGTGGTTGTTACTGACAAGAAGCACATGCCTGAGCTCACCACTTCATTAAGTCAGGATCCCTATTTGATTCAGCCATGCCTCCTTGCCCGTCCAACATTTCCTCATCTCCCACCCCTTCTAATGCGACTATCCCCGACGTTTCTCCCTCTTTTCCCCCTGCTCCTCTACAAAGTTTCTCCCTGCAGGCGGTCACTAAGTCCGAGGTGCAAAAGGAGCTCCAAAAACTAGACCCCAAAAAGCCCTTTCTTCTTTAAGGTTGCTGCCCCTGTCATCGCCAAACCGATCTCCAACATTATTAACCTGTAACTCCTTTCTGGGGAGGTCCCCATTGCTTGGAAGGCAGCCACGGTTCATCCTTTATTTAAAGGGGGAGATCAAGCTGATCCTAACTGTTATAGGCCTATTTCTATTTTGCCCTGTTAATCAAAAGTGTTGGAAAATAATCAATTGACTGGCTTTCTTGATGTCTGTAGTAGTTCTCTCTGGTATGTAATCTGGATTCCGCCCAGGTTATGGATGTGCCACCGCAACCTTAAATAGGTCCTCAATGATGTCACCATTACCCTTGATTCGAAGCAATATTGTGCTGCTATTTTGATTGACTTTGCCAAAGCTTTTGATAGGGTAGACCATTCCGTTCTTGTGGGCCGGCTAAGGAGTATTGGTGTTTCTGAGGGGTCTTTGGACTGGTTTGCTAACTACCTCTCTCAAAGAGTGCAGTGTATAAAGTCAGAAAATCTGCTGTCTCAGCCACTGCCTGTCACCAAGAGATGCTCTACAACAAAGCTTTCTTAGTGTCCAACAAGCTTTCTCTACCCTTGACCTTCTTCTGAACACCTCCAAAACAAAGGTCATGTGGTTTGGTAAGAAGAATGCCCCTCTTCCCACAGGTGTTATTACTACCTCTGAGGGTGTAGAGTTTGAGGTTGTCACCTCATTCAAGTACTTGGGAGTATGGCTAGACGGTTCACTGTCCTTCTCTCAGCACATATCAAAGCTGCAGGCTAAAGATACATCTAGACTTGGTTTCCTCTATCGTAATCACTCCTCTTTCACCCTAGCTGCCAAACTAACCCTGATTCAGATGACCATCCTACCCATGCTAGATTACGGACATCATTTATAGATCGGCAGGTAAAGGTGCTCTCGAGCGGCTAGATGTTCTTTACCATTCGGCCATCAGATTTGCCACCAATGCTCCTTATATGACACATCACAGCACTCCTCTGTAAACTGGTCATCTCTGTATACCCGTTGCAAGACCCATTGGTTGATGCTTATTTATAAAACCCTCTTAGGCCTCACTCCCCCCTAAGATATCTACCGCAGCCCTCATCCTCCACAAACAACATCCGTTCTGCCAGTTACATTCTGTTAAAGGTCCCCAAAGCACACACATCCCTGGGTCGCTCCTCTTTTCAGTTCTCTGCAGCTAGCGACTGGAATGAGCTGCAACAAACACTCAAACTGGACAGTTTTATCTCAATCTCTTCATTCAAAGACTCAATCATGGACACTCTTACTGACAGTTGTGGCTGCTTTGCATGATGTATTGTTGTCTCTACCTTCTTGACCTTTGTGCTGTTGTCTGTGTCCAATAATGTTTGTACAATGATTTGTGCTGCTACCATGTTGTTGTTATGTTGCTACCATCCTGTGTTGTCAAGTGTTGCTATGTTGTTGTCTTAGGTCTCTCTTTATGTAGTGTTGTGTTGTCTCTCTTGTTGTGATGTGTGTTTTGTCCTATATTTATTTTTATCCCAGGCCCCCGTCCCCACAGGAGGCCTTTTGCCTTTTGGTAGGCCGTCATTGTAAATAAGAATTTGTTCTTAACTGACTTGCCGAGTTAGATAAAAAAAAATATATAAATAATAATCTTGGAACATGGCCACCATTACAATTCTGAGCCAAAATCCCAAATGACACCCAATTTACCACTATTATGTAAACTCAGCAAAAAAAGAAAAGTCCCTTTTTCAGGACCCTGTCTTTCAAAGATAATTCATAAAAATCCAAATAACTTCACAGATCCTCATTGTAAAGGGTTTAAACACTGTTTGAACACATGCTTGTTCAATGAACCATGCACATGCATCTGTGGAACGGTTGTTAAGACACTAACAGCTTATAGACGGTAGGCAATTAAGATCACAGTTATGAAAACTTAGGACACTAAGGAGGCCTTTCTAAGAAAGATGCCCAGAGTCCCTGCTCATCTGTGTGAACGTGCCTTAGACATACTGCAAGGAGGCAAAAGGACTGCAGATGTGGCCAGGGCAAAAAATTGAAATGTCCATACTGTGGGAAGCCTAAGATAGCGCTACAGGGAGACAAGACGGACAGCTGATCGAGTTACACCAGGAATGCACAATCCCTCCATCAGTGCTCAGACTGTCTGCAATAGGCTGAGAGAGGCTGGACTGAGGGCTTGTAGGCATGTTGTTAGGCCGGTCCTCACCAGACATCACCGGCAACAACAATCTATGGGCATTAAACCCACCGTCGCTGTACCAGACAGGACTGGCACAGCCAGAAGAGGACTGGCCACCCCTCATAGCCTGGTTCCTCTCTAGGTTTCTTCCTAGGTTTTGGCCTTTCTAGGGACTTTTTCTTAGCCACCGTGCTTCTACACCTGCATTGCTTGCTGTTTGGGGTTTTAGGCTGAGTTTCTGTACAGCACTTTGATATATCAGCTGATGTAAGTAAATACATTTGATTTGATTTGACTGGCAAAAAGCACTCTTCACTGACGAATAGCGGTTTTGTCTCACCAGAGGTGATGGTCGGATTCGCATTTATCGTCGAAGGAATGAGCGTTACACCGAGGCCTGTACTCTGGAGTGGGATCGATTTGGAGTTGGAGGGTCCATCATGGTCTGGGGCGGTGTGTCACAGCATCATCGGACTGAGCTTGTTGTCATTGCAGGCAATCTAAACGTTGTACGTTACAGGGAAGACATCCTCCTCCCTCATGTGGTACCCTTCCCGCAGGCTCATCCTGACATGACCCTCCAGCATGTCAATACCACCAGCCCTACTGCTTGTTCTGTGCATGATTTCCTGCAAGACAGGAATCTCTGTGTTCTGCCATGGCCAGCGAAGAGCCCGGATCTCAATCCCATTGAGCACGTCTGGGACCTGTTGGATCGGAATGGCTAGGGCCATTCCCCCCAGAAATGTCTGGGAACTTGCAGGTGCCTTGGTGGAAGAGTGGGGTAACATCTCACAGCAAGAACTGGCAAATCTGGTGCAGTCCATGAGGAGGAGATGCACTGCAGTACTTAATGCAGCTGGTGGCCACACCAGATACTGACTGTTACTTTTGGTTTTGACCCACCTTTGTTCAGGGACACATTATTCAATTTCTGTTAGTCCAATGTCTGCGGAACTTGTTCAGTTTATGTCTCAGTTGTCAAATCTTGTTGTTCATACAAATATTTACACATGTTAAGTTTGCTGAAAATAAACGCAGTTGACAGTGAGAGGACGTTTCATTTTTTGCTGAGTTTAGTACCAGTGTACGGTGTACCAGCCATCATAAATCTCAAACAACGTTTGCCAAACTCTATATTTCTCTGCACAGCACTGTACATGCCCTACAGCCGAATCCACCTCCGTAAAAGACGGTCATTGTGAGTCCCATCCCTTCTACAGGCCCATGCCACCTGTACCATGTGTGAGCGACTAAGAAAGTCCAGGTGATTCTAATTACTTTTTAATTCCTGCCACTGTGAACATCAGTTAGCTTAATGAGAGGGAAGGAAAAAGAGGTAGAGAACAAGAGACTCCCTCCTTACATTAAAAGGGCCTAATTACCAAACCTGGGGCACTGCCGCACCACCACTCCACAGGGACCATAACAAACCTGTTTACCAGCCGAGGCAGTGCGTGTGCGTGTCTGTGTGGGGAGCAGCAACCACACGCATACAATACAGAAGTTATTAATACAGCAGTCTACGCAATCAATGTAGAAGCTAATACAGTGCTTATTTATGCAGTTTCTTGCTGCTTTTTACTGCTCTAATTACGTTGGTAAGCAGTTTATAATAGCAATAAGGCCCAAGGGAGTGTGGTATATGGCCAATATACCATGGCTAGGGCTGTTCTTCTGCAAGACACAAAGCGGAGTGCATGGGTACAGCCCTTGGCCGTGGTATATTGAAGCATGATATTACAGTACATCCATGAATGTATACAAACAGTTTGGTCATATATAGCATTTATTTACACTTTTCTATTTACAGATCTTTGTTTCAAAATTCATTCTCTGTACACAGATTTTTATTTTTTAAGAAAATCACGATCACTCTCCACTGTATGAGGTTCACACTTTCACATGTCTTAGTCAGAAGTCAGAAGGGAAAGAGGACCAGTCTTAGTTTGGTCAGAAACATTTGAACATCTCTGAAAAGAAACCGAGCAACAGTAAAATTACAACCCTAAAAAAAAAGAAGGCTTTAGGAGGCAGACCAAACATGTTAGGTCATGACCCCATGAGATGCTGACTGCAACGTCCAGTGTGAGTGTGTGTGTGTGTCCGAGGCCTCCAGCCAGCGGACGGACACCAGGTCACCACCGTAACCATGGTAACCCCGGGCTTTTGACTTTTACCGAAGGTGTGTGTAAGGGTTGTTCGGTACATCAAACCAAGTTGAAACACATAAGGACACCAGAGAAGGCAGCTGCTAGACTTACTGATGTGACTCTGTGGACTCATTGGTTGCGTCCCAAATGGCACCCTATTCCCTATATCGGGCACTACTTAGTCCAGGGCCCATAGGGATCTGGTCGAAAGTAGTGCACTATATATGGAATAGGGTGCCACTTTGGATGCAGATACTGTCATGGCTTAGCAAACAGAGTGTGAGTTTCATTTGCAGAGAGCTTAAATTAAGGTTAAATAAATATCTATGATGATCATCTGCTATCTCTACATTAGGCACAACTTAATAGGCTCATGTAAACAGTATATATTTAAAAAAAAAGGGAGAGACATTTTTGTTTCTTTTAAAGCTGATTCCAAATAATATAATCCGTACAAAAAAGGAAAGAAAATGGACTTTTATCAAGTGCAGTTCTTTTTAGTTTCTAATCAATGTGAGAATAGGAAATTGGGCCTGGAGCTGACATGGAGCGCAAAAACATTACCGACATGATCAAAAGAAGCTGAGGAGGTTCAAATACAGAGTATTAAGCTGCCCCATGTTTACATACACTCCCAACCCACATAAACACACACATCATTGAGGAGATCATGCAACAACTATTGGTCTTCATCGTTACCTGGCAGGATGTTTTTGATGATAAAAGTTGTACATAATATTATTTCAACGTCCAATTTACATCGTATATCCACCCTCTACACAAGGGGTATAACAACTCTTAACCCACACGGTCCGGAGCCTGCTGGTTTTCTGTTCTACCTGATAATTAATTGCACCCACCTGTTGTCCCAGGACTAAAATCAGTCCCTGATTAGAGGGGAACAATGAAACATAGGAGTTGAACTGGGTTGAGTCCAGAGTTGAGTTTGAGGCCTCTACACCAGGCAAAAACAAACTATCCCATCATTTGGTACATCAAATAAAAACCCTAAGCAGTCAAATGAAGAGAGTTAATGTATTCCACCCTAACACCCCCCAGTCAGTCAGTGTTCATGAATAGACTGAATAACCAACAAAGCTACCGGACTGGGTTCTATGGGCCCTGGTTCTGGGCTATGAGCAGTCACAAAATGGTCGTAGTCCAGAAGTTTTTACCCGACAACAAAACTCATGGTCCTACTTCTGTGTTTTGAGGAGTATATTTTCTTAACCCTTTACACTCACGGAAATTTGACTATGTGGATAGGGCTAACTTGAAATGTTTCTCACAGACGAAATCTGAAAAGCATATGCATAATCATGGTAGCAGTTGAAAGGGAACAGTTAGGAGATGATGGGGAAATGACTACACTTGATTTGATGTGCATTCTACATTTACTGTACTTTCGCGGCATTTGTTGATAGAATCTGAAAATACTCTGGATATATTCAGTAACACGATAAGAACATTCCTGGAAGATGCAACACTTGACAAAAAAAATGACAAGGGTTTGAGTGAGAGGACTAACTGGTGTCTCCTCGTGGCCATGCACCTCTCCAAAGTGGGCACAGTTCCTAGGTCATTTCAAAGCACTTTAACGACTCAAAGAAGAGTCTTCCAACTATAAGGTGCCGTGTTCATGAGCTCTCCTAGCTGTACGTGTATTTTGTTTGTTTGGAACACAACCCTGCATCCCCATCATCACACAATTACTACTGTTAACGCAATCCAAAAATGGTCCATTTATAAAATCGCAATCTGGGTCAGGTGGTCATCATTTGAAAGTTTGTTCTTCTATTGCCAAAATGACTAGCTATAAAATACGATATTACTTGCTTTCGCAATGCAATGTATAATCCTGGTGCACATAGAAAGGAGTCTCGGGTGCATTCAGGTGCGTGTGCCGCGGCAAATTTTCTTCACAACAGACAAATATTAGGCTCATTCTGTTCAGAACAACCCAGTGGATGACGCCATGTCATCTTGTAACTGCATATCAAACATAGTCATCCTAAATGTTGACGCTGTATATGACATGAGTTTTATGATATGGAAACGTGAAGTGCATATTTGAACTCACGGGTGTTTTGGCTTGATTATGACATTAAAGCGGTATGTATTATAATCCTCGATTTCTCATCTTTCAAAAACGTATAGCATTTCCCTCACTCAGACAAGAAAAGAAAAAAAGTATATTTTTTGACCAGATAAATTGACTAAAAACACATGAACATTTTCAACAAGGTCGCGCGAGGTGCTCAAGTTCAGAATGTCCGTCAGCCAAAACCCATACAGAGCTCTGACACGTATAGCATGTTACTGTACAGCCCACTGCGTTACAATGTAGTTGTTTATCAGTGCCCACATCTACCATTATCAACCCGGGTACGAGTTTTCTGACCATGTGACCTAACTAGGAAATCTCCTGGCCTAAAAGGTGCCCGGTCACCACTGCGCGGTGCAGTACCAAAGTGTCTAACTGACCGAGTTAGGTAGTGAGTCCTACGTTCAGAGATGATCGTACGTCAGGCAAAGTCACGCGACACTCGTCCCTCCCTCAGCCAAGCGACAAAATATTCCATATCTTACATAAGAGTTGAGAGAGTGTTGTTAGACACATCATTAGATCATTAGAACCAGCCCTGCGGACCATGTCAGAGTCAGAAAGAAATCAGCCAGAATAATAAGACACTTTCTGATCTCCCTGTTAGCTAATTATTAACTTTTATGTGAACGCGTTTCTGTTTTTTTAACTAAAAACCTACTCGTCTCTGGGGGATTGACTGCTCGTTTGGAACTGAAAGCACGGAGATGAAAGAAGAGCTCGATGCCAGCTAGGATGACAACATGTGTCCTCAGTTTCCTTAGGAATTAAAAGTGACATATCAACCAAGTACAGAATATCTCTCTCTACCCCCCCCCCCCCCCACACACAGGGTTCGTTCAGACCTACAATTCATTCATTCGGTCTCGGGACTTGTTGCGCCTGCTGTGGAGATCCACTCAATGTGACTGGGCCTCTAGGAGAAGGTCTGAGTTCCTTGGGGACGGTGGCCAGTCAGGGACAAACAGTACAGGACAGTCTAGAACAGTCATCCATGGGTCTGCAGCAAGATCTCCACTACCACACTGACTGGAGGTCTTTCTTGTTTGGTTGAGGTCTACTTCGATGGGACAGGCATCGATGTTGTTGGAGTGTGGCACAAATGTAATTTCATCGTTAAGAACAAAGAGAAAAGGAGTCAAGAAGAACAGTCGGTTAGAACGGTACACACATACCAAGAAGCACTGGCTTCCCAAATGGCCCCCTATTCCCTACACAGTGCACTACTTGGGGCTCTGGTCAAAAACAACGCATTTTGTAGAGAATAGGGTGCCATTTGTGACGCAAACGTTTTTGTTTTCATCTACTAGTTGCACCGGTCGTGGACTGCAGAGGGACAAGAAAGTCGAGGAGGGGTTCCATCCATCCGTCCGCCAGGGGGCCTCTGTCAGGTGTTCAGTAGCTAGCTGTCAGGGGCCCACACTCATCTCTTGTAGTGGTTGGGGGCATCAGCGAAGGCAAACTTCAGCCTGTAGGCTTCAGCCAGGAGCACGCTGACCTCCTCGTTGCCCCAGTGCATGGTGGGTAGGTTCTGCAGCAGAATCATCAGACCCTGTGGGGCAGAGAAAGAAACAACAGAAGGATTTAGTGGAGCTGAAGGTGTGTGTGGAGAGAGAGAGAGAGAGCGAGAGAGAGCGAGAGAGAGAGAGCGAGGAGTGCAGTTAGACACAGAATAACTGATATGGCCAGAGAGAGAAAGACAGCGAGAACCAAGTGAGAGAAGGGCACACCACTCTTTGAACATTACAGTGTGTGAATGTGAAGGTGTCGCCAGGGGCAACAGCAGTGAAAGCATCAGCTCAGAGGAGCTGGGAGGGTGTCTCAGTAAGGAGTGCCTCACACACACACACCGCCTGCTTTATAACGCCAACCAGTGAAGCAGAAGCACCATCACAGCAAGAGGAACACACTTACACTTTTAATCAGCGAGTAACTCTATTTAACAATCCGCCGTGTGTCGTTTCGTTCTGAACAGAACCACTATGTTTCTCCTTCCGTTCCACTGTTACGACCAGCATAATAAAGTTCTGAACCGGTTTGAACCAGAAAGTAGTACTGGTTTACATAGTTCATTTCTGTTCATTTTTTAAAACTTTACATTTAGCTCATTAAATTACTCCACCAATCAGTGCAGATAGAGCAGCTTTCTTTGGACCGGGCAAGCTAGTTGTTTGTATGCTTGATAGACAGAGAAGTGTAGGGTGCGACTGAAATGTTGCGGGGTGGGGAGAGTACAAGAGAGAGGGCCTTGGCTTAAAGCTCTGGGCATCATGATAAGACATGCATTATAATGTGTTCAGGATATTAGTAAGCCTATCATTACTTCACTGAATCAAATAATTATATCCTAGCAAGATACCTAGCTACGGAGAAGCGGCTAATATATGGAGGAACTTTGAACGTCGGAAAGTTGGCTCAATGCCGAGGCTAGCTCAACGCCCTGGACCAGAGCTAATGTAAACTCACCCCGTTCCGTACAAAATGTGCGCAATCGCAACATTCAAACGAGGCTACAAAGAAAACTAATGGGACTGTAGCGACTGTGTTGACTTCAAAAAATCGGGGGTGTGAACTAGGTTTCTATTCAAGCGTTGATCGACGTGGTAATGGCTCTATAGTATTGGAGAAAAGTTGAAAAAAAACGGACCCTCCGTTACATCGTGACGTGTCATGCCGTAACGTACGGCACGCATAAAGCAACTATTTCTGTCGTACAATCTCTCTCCACCAGGTGTAGCACTTCTCTCATCGTTTAAAAACAAGAAATGGACAGTGACGGGGGTAAGGGCGGATACGTAGTCATTTTTTGCGTCATCACTGCATGCGATCATCATTCTCAAAGCCACTGTTTACTTCTAAGATCACTTTAGCGCCGCACTAAAAACCCGATTCAAATTCGACACAAACCTTCAAATAGGTATGTAATGACACATTATATAAACTCTTTATAGTGTTTTATTTACATTTTAGAGGCGATAAGGTGGACAGATCGAGTAAAAAAAAAGCTATTTTCCCAAACATCTCTCCTTCTCCTTCCCGTATATGTCTTTTGACCCCTTTGGATTCCTCATTGTAATTTTTTTTTGGGGGGGGGTCCAAATCAGACGGTACTATAATCATTGAATATTATGTCAATCCTATAAATTAAAAACGGCCAATTTGTGTGCAATCAATCATAATTATGTTGCAGGAATGCTTATATTATTTGTTTCTAAACTACAGAAACCATTTAAGATCAACCTGAGGTGGTTGGTGTCATGGCTTTCTGAAATGACATGGAACGACGAGAGACAGAGAAGTAAAATAAATTTAAAAAATGCCTTATGGAGTTACAGTTAACCCCAGCAGAGCCCCTGCCAGACCGCCCGCTAGATTGATGCATTAGTGTGTGTTAGTGGGGCTGGGACGGCAGGACCTCCATCTCCAGCCTAATAAAGCTCTCTGACTGGGGCCTGATGAGGGGGGAATGAATCTGGTTAACACTTCCTGCAGTAGCAGAGACAGGCCCGGCCTGGGGTGACAATGACACTTGCTCAAAATGCTTTCCCTACCATTGCACTGTATAGCTGCCTACTTTGGTTCGTCTAGGCTAGTTCTTTTCCCACTCCACACAGTTGTTTGAAATAAGACGGCTGTGTCTCTGTGCATACGAGTGTGCGCGTATCTGCTTGCTTATGTGTCTGTCTCACATGTTCACAACTCCACCAGCGCTAAAAACTAACCGACAGAGAAGGGAAAAAAAACGATAACAAAAGACAGATATCATTATTAATGCAATCAATTCTGACGCTCATTTGAATATCTGACAACGCCGCAGGTTGCATACGAATCACGTCCCAATAGTTTTGGAGCTATCTGAACATTAGCAATAACATCTGCTAAATATCTGTATGTGACCAATAAAATGTGATTTTATTTGAAATGAGATGGAGGAAAAAAAAGTGATTTCCCCGTGTTAAGTTCATGTGATACATTTGTGTGTGCGTTTGTGTGTTCATGCGTGCGTGTGTGTTTGTGTGTGTGCATGCGCGTGCATGTGTCTGAGCTGTCAAGGCCAGCAGAATCGAACATGCATGCATAAATGTGTTCCCTCCTACTATTCTCCCATCAACTCACTTGACATGTGCCACTGGCCAAGGTTACACTATACTATATACAAACATACTATACAAACATATAGCTGAACTGAGACGGAAGGGGCGGCAGGTAGCCTAGTGGTTAGAGCGTTGGACTAGTAACCGAAAGGTTGCAAAATCGAATCCCCGAGCTGACAAGGTAAAAATCTGTCGTTCTGCCCCTGAACAAGGCAGTTAACCCACTGTTCCTAGGCCACCATTGTAAATAAGAATTTGTTCTTAACTGACTTGCTTAGTTAAATAAAAGGTAAAAAAATACAAATAACAAAATTGAATGAAACATAGAATGCGATAAGCAAATTATTCGTAGACTGGATGACAGTTTGTTTGGATCTAAATGTCTTGTTCCTACAATTTTTTTATTACTATTTATCCCCATCCTTACGGACGGTAAATAATTGGAAATGTATTATTTTATTTATTGCAAATAACAAATGTGTTTGTTCCAGGTTTTTTGTTTTTTTTTATCAAAAAGGGTCTGTGGTAGGGGCGTGGCAATGGGCTCGGTCGGCCCGTTGGCGAGGCTATTTATTTGAGAACATTTTAGAGGCCCCCATCTTGGTTGTGTAGACACAATTTGAATATTTAAGCCTGAGAAGGTTTCTGACAGTTTGTGCAGAAATTCTTTGGGTTGTGCAAACTCAGTTTCATCACCTATCCGGGTGGCTGGTCTCAGACGATCCTGTAGGTGAAGAAGCCTGATGTGGAGGTCCTGGGCTGGCGTGATTACACGTGGTCTGCGAATGTGAGGCCGGTTGGACATACTGCCAAATTCTCTAAAATGACGTTGAGCTTACGGTAGAGAAATGAACATTAAATTATCTGGCAACAGTTCTGGTGGACATACCTGCAGTCAGCATGTCAATTGCACGCTCCATCAAAACTTGAGACATCTGTGGCTTTGTGTTGTGACAAAACTGCACATTTTAAAGTGGCCTTTTATTGTCTCCAGCAAAAGGTGCAACTGTATAAGAACCGTTCTGTTTAATCAGATTCTTGATATGCCAAAACCTGTCAGGTGGATGGCAAAGGAGAAATGCTCACTAACACGGATGTAAAGAAATTTATGCACATCATTTGAGAGAAATAAGCTTTTTGTCTGTATGTAACATTTCCGGGATCTTTTATTTCAGCTCATGAAACATGGGACCAACACACTCCATGTTGTTTCATTTATATTTTGTTCAGTATATAATTAGTGGATTAGGCTATTTCAGCCACACCCGTTGCTGACAGGTGGATAAAATCGAGAAAACACCCATGCAATCTCCATAGACAAACATTGGCAGTAGAATGGTCCATAAAGTAGAGCTCAGTGACTTTCAACGTGGCACCTTTACAACAAGTCAGTTCGTAAAATTTCGGCCTTGCTAGAGCAGCCCCGGTCGACTGTAAGTGCTGTCATTCTGAAGCGGAAATGTCTAGGAGCAACAACGCCCTGCTGCGAAGTGGTAGGCCACACAAGCTCACAGAATGGGACCGCTGAGAGTTAAAGCGCGTGTCCTCAGTTGCAACACCCACTACCGTGTTCTAAACTGCCTCTGGAAGCAACATCAGCACAAGAACTGTTCGTTGGTAGCTTCACGAAATGGGTTTCCATAGCCGAGCAGCCGCACACAAGCCTAAGACCATCATGTGCAATGCCAAGCGTTGGCTGGAGTGGTGTAAATATCTCCGCCTTTGGACTCTGTGGAAATGCGTTCTCTGGAGTGATGAATAACGTTTCACCATCTGGCAGTCCGACGGACGAATCTGTGTTTGGCGGATGCCAGGAAAACTCTACATTTGGCACTATGCATTTGGGCAGGTAAAGTTTGGATGAGGAGGAATAATGGTCTGGGGCTGTTTTTCATGGTTCGGGCTCACCCCTTAGTTCCAGTGAAGGGAAATCTTAACGCTACAGTATATAATGACATTCTAGACGATTCTGTGCTTCCAACCTTGGCAACAGTTTGGGGAAGGCCTTTTCCTGTTCCAGCATGACAAGGCCCCCGTGCACAAAGCAAGGTCCATACAGAAATGATTTGTCGAGATTGGAGTTGAAGAACTTGAGTGACCTGCACAAAGCCCTGACCTCCACCCCATCGAACACCTTTGCGATGAATTGCAATGCCGACTGCGAGCCAGGCCTAAATGCCAAACATCAGTGGCCAACCTCACTAATGCTCGTGGCTGAAAGGAAGCAAGTCCCCGCAGCAATGTTCCAAGGTCTAGTGGAAAGCCTTCCCAGAAGAGTGGAGGCTGCTATAGCAGCAAAGAGGTGAAAAACTCCATACTAATGCCTATGATTTTGGAATGAGATATTCGACGAGCAGGTGTCCACATACTTTTGTAGTGTATGTGGGAGCATTTGAATGGACAAGGCCATGTTGTTAGTTGACTAGTTTAGTCAGAGGCACAGTGTTAGTTTCATTGTCATACATCCTAGAATCGCAAATGTGAGAAAGCTGGATATGGAAGTTGGGCACAGTGGACTTCCAGAGGACATTCTATAGGACAACTCATAGGTATTCAGTGTCCTACCTAATGTATAGAATAAGCCAGTATTCAAACCCACCTCCCTGGTGACTGGCTGGTGAGAGTCCTTCATTAATGACTTAAACATTCTAACGACCAGATGTTGGCTATCATCGATATTCCGCTAATGAGCTTAATATACCTTAATTACACACATCTCACAGGCTGCTGCAGAAATCACTTTACTAACACAGGTAGGGGCACTTCAGAATGAAGGGGAGGGGGGGGGCACAATGTGTGTGTCTAATGTCCGATTGAGTCACATTGATAACAGCATCAAGAGGCCCCTCAGAAGACTCAAAAACGTCTGAACAATTAACAGCCTCTCTAAAGAAGCAAGGCCAGTGGCAGAAATGCACCACGTTTAAGAAAATGACGGGCCCATGTGTTAAAGGATCCTCTTCAGGAATTATAAGGCCTTTCAAGCCGACCACTTACGCAAAGTACAGTTCCTTAGATTCAAGCACCTGCACGAAGGTAAAGCGAACACCACGACAAAATACTCTCCTCACACTGAATAGGACATCCCTGGATGGTGCTCAGATTGTATTCAGTCAAATGAAAAGCCTGGTCCTTTTCAAGAGGACTCTGCTGTCTTTTCTCCCCACAGAGTTAACGAGAGATCAAAGCGGATATAGATGGATAGAGGGTGGACTGTGTGCGCTTACATGCTGACCAGACCGGACACGTTGCATGCGAGAGCGTCGCAAAATAAATGTAGAAATTCATGTTATTCAATTATTGCGCCGACGAGCGTCTGCGACGCCAAGGGCTAAAATAGAAGTCATTCCTATTTCTGATGCAGATCGCGCTGAAAGTCCTGCCTCTCTCATCTCCTCATTGGTTTATAGAAGCAGGTACCCACGTGCCATCTCCTCAATTGTTATGATTGAAAGACAAACTTTGTTGCCGGTTGTCGTGGTAATACAATGAAAGTGTAGATGCGATCACCATATAAGTTCAAAGATGAAAAAGCCTGGAAGGAGGAGAGATGACTAGAAACGATTCGGTTGGCCGTTTTATGTGTGGATTAATTGTCGGAGTAGAGGTCCTTGTGCATTTCAGGTAAAATAACAACTCAATGTTTATATCCCAGGACAAATTAGCTAGCAAAAGCAAGCTAGCTAAATAGGACAAATAAACGTTAGCAAGTGCAAGCTAACTAGCTAAATTGCCATAAATGTTTAATGCTTTTCGACCTGTCCCCAAATTAATGTCATTGGTTCAGAGTTTGTTTTGATATTTTAACCTGCGTGTCGTGATCGCGTTTGATGTGGGGGGGCAAAATAAATGTATGCACGATAGCGCACGCCCGCAGCCGGTTTGTGTTGCCTGTTAGCGTATGTGTGTATGTGTGCACAAGCAGAGACACAGTCACAAAGCCAAGTCACAGACCCAGTAGAGATAAATTCACAACCCTGCCTCTCCAATCTGTCATTGAGTCCATTAAATCACCTCCTAAGATAGCTGCTCTCACTGCTTTCTGTTTGGCTCCAAGACAATAATGACATGTATTTATCCTCTCGGAAATCACTGTATTGAGGAGGCGACTATGGTTACTGAGTCCTGTCCGTATCACAGGCGGCACGTAGCGAAGCAGCTTAATTATTTAGCTGTGCTTTTGGCTCACTGTGGTGGGTCTGGGCCGAGCCAGACACACAGACACGCACACACACACCGATAAACTGCAGGTCTCGAATGACAGTCTGGCAGCAAGGCCGAGCGCCATGCCGCACCACAGGCTACTGTTGTGGGGAGTGATAACTACTTTTAGGAGATTTGTGAGTAAGGATGAAAATAAAATAAAAAAAACAATCGACTGAGCCCCTCGTCAGCATCAGAGTCGCACGGCGCCCCGGTGTGGCGTTTATTGATCACTGATGGAGAACGCAGGGGCAGTCACTATCATACTGTAAAGAAGTCTCAGCCCTTCTACTGTGTACTGCGCTTGCACGCACCAACGCACAGACACACACAACTAACCACCACAGACGGGTGATTGATTACGGGCGACTTTACCAACAGCTCTGTTCATCAGGAGGTCCTGGGTATTGTGAGTAACATACACGAAGGGCCACACAAGTTAGCAGGAGAGTGAGCGATGCAGGTGGAGAGAGAGAGAGAGCGATGCAGGGGGAGAGAGAGCGATGCAGGGGGAGAGAGAGCGATGCAGGGGGAGAGAGAGCGATGCAGGGGGAGAGAGAGCGATGCAGGGGGAGAGAGAGCGATGCAGGGGGAGAGAGAGCGATGCAGGGGGAGAGAGAGCGATGCAGGGGGAGAGAGAGCGATGCAGGGGGAGAGAGAGCGATGCAGGGGGAGAGAGAGCGATGCAGGGGGAGAGAGAGCGATGCAGGGGGAGAGAGAGCGATGCAGGGGGAGAGAGAGCGATGCAGGGGGAGAGAGAGCGATGCAGGGGGAGAGAGAGCGATGCAGGGGGAGAGAGAGCGATGCAGGGGGAGAGAGAGCGATGCAGGGGGAGAGAGAGCGATGCAGGGGGAGAGAGAGCGATGCAGGGGGAGAGAGAGCGATGCAGGGGGAGAGAGAGCGATGCAGGGGGAGAGAGAGCGATGCAGGGGGAGAGAGAGCGATGCAGGGGGAGAGAGAGCGATGCAGGGGGAGAGAGCGCGATGCAGGGGGAGAGAGCGCGATGCAGGGGGAGAGAGCGCGATGCAGGGGGAGAGAGCGCGATGCAGGGGGAGAGAGAGCGATGCAGGGGGAGAGAGAGCGATGCAGGGGGAGAGAGAGCGATGCAGGGGGAGAGAGAGCGATGCAGGGGGAGAGAGAGCGATGCAGGGGGAGAGAGAGCGATGCAGGGGGAGAGAGAGCGATGCAGGGGGAGAGAGAGCGATGCAGGGGGAGAGAGAGCGATGCAGGGGGAGAGAGCGATGCAGGGGGAGAGAGAGCGATGCAGGGGGAGAGAGAGCGATGCAGGGGGAGAGAGAGCGATGCAGGGGGAGAGAGAGCGATGCAGGGGGAGAGAGAGCGATGCAGGGGGAGAGAGAGCGATGCAGGGGGAGAGAGAGCGATGCAGGGGGAGAGAGAGCGATGCAGGGGGAGAGAGAGCGATGCAGGGGGAGAGAACGCGATGCAGGGGTAGAGAGAGCGATGCAGGGGTAGAGAGAGCGATGCAGGGGTAGAGACAGCGATGCAGGGGTAGAGAGAGCGATGCAGGGGGAGAGAGAGCGATGCAGGGGGAGAGAGAGCGATGCAGGGGGAGAGAGAGCGATGCAGGGGGAGAGAGAGCGATGCAGGGGGAGAGAGAGCGATGCAGGGGGAGAGAGAGCGATGCAGGGGGAGAGAGAGCGATGCAGGGGGAGAGAGCGCGATGCAGGGGGAGAGAGAGCGATGCAGGGGGAGAGAGAGCGATGCAGGGGGAGAGAGAGCGATGCAGGGGGAGAGAGCGCGATGCAGGGGGAGTGTGTATACAATTACATCCACATTATCGTGTTTTATATTTTCTTCTCCCTTACTCCTTTCAGTAAATCCCTCTGTTGAGTGGATTCATACGGCCCATGTGAGAAAGTCCATGAACAGAGTCTATTAAAACCAATTTACAGGGGAGGCCCTGCCTCTAGCTCTCTCCCTTCCTCTCTCCTCCTGTCTCTCTCTCGCTCCTTTTCTCTACATCTCTATTTGTCTCTCTCTCTCCGTGTGTGTGTGTGTGTGTGTGTGTGTGCGCGCGCACGCGCTACAACTACACCAAATCAGTCTCGCGTGGTGATTCATCAAGCTACATGCAGTTTAAATGAGTCTCCACTCTCAGCCCAAGTTTGGACAAAATTACAAGTTTTTCTGATGAACGGCGAGGGCATTGTATTAATCAGGCAGAAGTTTACACCTTCTCATCTCTCAGTGTAGAGGTCTTAATAGACTCCCGACCATAACTCACAACAGCTAGTAGCTCAATGACAAGCATCCGAGGCGCTCCACACATCAATCTCTACTCCCAAAAGAAATGGAAATGATGATCCTTTTTTTGTGTGAATTTGTACAGATACTAGGCCAATAACTCGATTGGCACTTGCCGGACTTTAATACGAGATGTAATCTGGAAACGGGGGGGTGGTGAGGTTTTATTTGTTTGTCATTTTTTTGCCATTGATTGAATGTAGGCTTTTGTATGTGTACAAATACACACAAAAACAATGCATAATTTCCATAATTTTTCCATAATTAATGTGCGGAGCGCCTCGGGATGCTTGTCATTTAGCTACTAGCTGTTGTGAGTTATGGCCGGGAGTCTATTAAGAACTCTACACTGAGAGATGAGAAGGTGTAAACTTCTGTCTGATTAAGATACATGTCTGTCCTGGTAGTTGTGATAGAACAGATTGGGAGTTGGGAGTGTGACTGCCTCATATGTTGCTGCCATCACAAGCATATCCCACAATGCTTGACAATAGGATACAGAGACTGAAGTAGCACTGGCTTTTCTAAACCATCCGGAGAGAGTATACACAGGATATACATATTGAAATACCTCTGGGATTTCGATACCATGGTCTCAGAGTACACTCAAAAAGATATACAGAAATGAAAGTAGCATTGGCATTTCTATACCATCCAGGGTATGTACACTCAATAGGATTTACAGAGATTAATATTGCATTGACATGTCTACACCATCCATACAGAGTAAACAGTGCCTTCAGAAAGTAGTCATTATCGCTTTACTTTGTACAAATTTTGTCTTGTCAAAATTGATTAAATCAATTTTTCCCCCCTCACCCATCTACACAAGATACCCCATAATGACAAAGTAATAAGATGTTTTTAGAAATGTTTGCAAATGTACAGTGGCGTAAAGTACTTCATTAAAAACACTTTAAAGTACTACTTAAGTAGTTTTTGGAGATATCTGTACTTAACCATTTAGAATTGTTAACTTTTACTTCATTATATTCCAAAAAGCAATGATGTACTTTTTTACTCCATACATTTTCCCTGACACTCAAAAGCACTTCTTACATTTTGAATGGCTAGCATGACAGGAAAATAGTCCAATTCACGCATGTATCAAGAGAACATCCCTCGTCATCCCTAATGCCTCTGATCTGACGGACTAACTAAACCCAAATGCTTTGTTTGTAAATGATGTCTGTGTTGGAGTGTGCCCCTGGTTATCCATACATTTAAAAAAAACTAGAAAATGGTGCCATCCGGTTTGCTTAATACAGGGAATTTGAAATTATTTATACTTTTATTTTCAATACTTAAGTATATTTTAACAATTACATTTACTTTTGATACTTAAGTATATTTAAAAACAAATACTTTCACTTTTACTCAAGTAGTATTTTACTGGGTGACTCACTTTTACTTGAGTCATTTTCTATGAAGGTATCTTAACTTTTACTCAAGTATGACAAATTGGGTACTTTTTGAAATATAGAAATATCTAATTTACATAATCATTCTCAAACCCGAGTCAATACAGGTTACAATCCCCTTTGGCAGCGATTACAGTTGTGTGTCTTTCTGGGTACGTCTCTAAGAGGTTGCTCACCTGGATTGTACAATACTTGCATGTTATTCTTTCAATTCTTCAAGCTCTGTCAAGTTGGTTGTTGATCATTGCTATTTTCAAGTCTTGGCATACATTTTCAGGCCAATTTAAGTCAAAAACTGTCACTAGGCCACTCCGGACCGTTGAATGTCGTCTTGATAAGCATCTCCAGTGTACATTTGGCCTTATGTTTTAGGATATTGTCCTGCTGAAATGTGAATTTGTCTCCCAGTGTCTGGTGGAAAGCAGACTGAGCCAGGTTTTCCTCTAGGATTTTGCCTGTGTTTAGCTCTATCACGTTTATTTTTAGCAACAACAACAAAATGGCATGCTGATGACAAGCATACCCATAACAAGAAGCAGCCACCACCATGTTTGAAAATATGAAGAGTGGTACTCAGTGGTGTTCGGCTGGATTTGCAATCAGGACATAAATAATAAATCCTGAACTTATTGATGTTTGCCATGACAAAGGGGTTGAACACTTATTGGCTCAAGACATTGAGCTTTTCATTCATTTGTAAACATTTTCTAAAAAAAATAATTCCACTGACATGGAGGTATTTTATGTAGGCCAGTGACACAAAATCTCTATTTAATACTTTCTGAAGGCACTGTATACACTCAAAAGTATAGGCCTACCGACATTGAAGTAGCACTGATATTTCTATAGTATAGAGTATACACAGTACACACTTTTCTGCCCTCTTATAATAGCTCTGAGTCAAAGCAAATGCATTCAGCACGGACATTTAATCAGTAGAAAAGCAGCTGACATTTAAAGAGTTCCACTTCCGTCTGACAGACATTTAATTGCGCTAAAGCCGTCTGTGTAACTCCTTTCTCTCTCTCGGCTGGGAGTGTGTGTGTGTGTGTGTGTGTGTGTGTGTGTGTGTCTATGTATGTGTATGTGTGTGTGTGTTTATGCGCCCACATCTGTCTCTCAAGGAGAAGCACACAATGACATAGTGATCTTCGATTTCCACCAAACTAATAGCTTTGTGTGTACATCCCAGTCAGGCTGAAATTAACTTTCCAAATGACGTTCCCAGCATTTATTCAATACCAGATAGTAATGAAATCACAGAGAAAAGGCATGGTGGCTGTATAGAAGCCATTGCTATTCATGCTACATGGAACATTCGGTCCTCATTGAAATTTGATGAATGCTAGGAAAGAAACACAAGCTCTCCACTCTTCTGTCCCCTTGACCTTTCGTCACTAGCTGACTGGTCCAAATGGAAAGGCACCATTGAGTATAATTTGATATGAAAGCCTTGACATCATCTATATGAATCCTCGTAATTCTTAGCAAAACATCCTTGTGCACTTTATCCCTTGATACAGCTACAGGCCAGAGGGTTGGACAGATCAAGAGTTCTAGCATAGCGCTACTGTGAGCCAGTTAGAGCCAAAGTCTTAGTCAATGTTTTTGGAGTATCTAGGGCTATGGTGGTAATGTAGAATGGCAGTGAGTGCTTCAGCCTTCTGAAAACAGCACCGCAGGCACTCTGCAATTCTTCCAGAGCCCTGAACAACACTGTGTGTGTGTGAGAGAGAGAGTGTGAGAGAGGTAAAGGCAGAATTTGTGCATGTGTGAGAGAGACAGTGAGGGGGGGGAGAGGTAGAGTTGGTGTGTGTGAGAGAGAGAGATGTAGAGTTGGTGTGTGAGAGAGAGAGGGGTAGAGAGAGGGGTAGAGAGAGGGGTAGAGAGAGGGGTAGAGAGAGAGGTATAGAGAGAGGTAGAGAGAGAGGTAGAGAGAGAGAGGTAGAGTTGGTGTGTGAGAGAGAGGGGTAGAGAGAGGGGTAGAGAGAGAGAGGTAGAGAGAGAGGTAGAGAAAGAGAGAGGTAGAGAGAGAGGTAGAGAAAGAGAGAGAGGTAGAATGAGAGAGAGGTAGAATGAGAGAGAGAGGTAGAATGAGAGAGAGAGGTAGAGAGCGAGAGGTAGAGAGAGAGAGGTAGAGAGCGAGAGGTAGAGGTAGAGAGAGAGAGGTAGAGAGAGAGAGGTAGAGAGAGAGAGGTAGAGAGAGAGAGGTAAAGAGAGAGAGGTAGAGAGAGAGGTAGAGAAAGAGAGAGAGGTAGAATGAGAGAGAGAGGTAGAATGAGAGAGAGAGGTAGAATGAGAGAGAGAGGTAGAGAGAGAGAGGTAGAGAGAGAGAGGTAGAGAGCGAGAGGTAGAGAGCGAGAGGTAGAGAGCGAGAGGTAGAGAGCGAGAGGTAGAGAGCGAGAGGTAGAGAGCGAGAGGTAGAGAGCGAGAGGTAGAGAGCGAGAGAGAGAGGTAGAGAGAGAGAGTTGGTGCCAAGTAAGCTATTGAGGCAGACCGAGATGCCAGTTACAGTCGCAGCGGTTCCCAACCACCTGAGTTTCCAGTTAGTCATTTACCTGCTTAACCAATCAAACAAGCATGAACTCTTTTGCTTCCCTTCCCTTTTTCTTCTCATTTGTTGACTTACAAAATTATTATTTTCTCACCATTTCATTACACTGCCTATTAGGCGACAGGGAGGGCATCAGACACTTCCCTGAAGTATGTGTGATGCCTCCACTCCACCTCACTTCAGTCTGTCGGTGGACCCACTCTCCCAAGTAGAGCCTCACCAGCCACAAAATTTGGGATGATTTTAAGGCATACATTAGGGAATGATATTCTCATACTTTGAAAAAGTATAACTGAAGTTAGAAAGAAAAATTTAAGGAAAAAAAAATCACTCTTAGAAAAAGCCCATAGAAAATCTTTACAAGGTAAAGAAGAAAATATAATTTCTGAACTTAAGCAGTAAAATAATATTTTACTTTTGAAGAGAGCCAACTAATACAGGTTAAACTCAATTAAGGCATACTATTTAATAAAAAATAAATCTGGTAAACACCTGACAAAACCAATACACGGCAAACCAGTTATAATTCTAAAAGATGGTTTAATTAGAAACACTATTAATAACAATTTTAAAAGCTTCAACGAAAATCTATATACATCTGAATTAAAAAGCAGCCTTCTTAGACTCAACAACACTTCAACTGACAAAAAAAGAGTCACCCCCAAAATCAATATTAGACTTAAAACATTGGGTTGAGAAAAGCACCAGGTATGGACTGCTTTCCCATAGAAATGTATATTACATTATGGGACAAAATAGTGTTCCTATTTACTGAAATGACAACACACGTCACTCAATTCAGTGCTTCCGAGTTACAGTTGAAGTCGGAAGTTTACATACACCTCAGTCAAATACATTTAAACTCAGTTTTTCACAATTCCTGACATTTAATCCTAATAAAAATGAATTGTCTTAGGTCAGTTAGGATCACTACTTTATTTTAAGAATGTGAAATGTCAGAATAACAGTAGAGAGAATAATTTATTTCAGCATTTATTTATTTCATCACATTCCCAGTGGGTCAGAAGTTTACATACACTCAATTAGTATTTGGTAGCATTGCCTTTAAATTGTTTAACCTGGGTCAAATGTTTTGGGTAGCCTTCCACAAGCTTCCCACAATAAGTTGGGTGAATTTCAGCCCATTCCTCCTGACAGAGCTGGTGTAACTGGTTTGTAGGCCTTCTTCCTCACACATGCTTTATCAATTCTGCCCAAAAATGTTCTATAGGATGAGGTCAGAGATTTGTGATGGCCACTCCAATACCTTGACTTTGTTGTCCTTAAGCCATTTTGCCACAACGTTGGAAGTATGCTTGGGGTCATTGTCTATTTGGAAGACCCATTTGCGACCAAGCTTCAACTTCCTGACTGATGTCTTGAGATTTTGCTTCAAAATATCCACATAATTTTCTTCCTCAATTTTCCTTCCGCACCGGTCCCTCCTGCAGCAAAGCACCCCCACAACATGAGGCTGCAACCCTCATGCTTCACGGTTGGAATGGTGTTCTTTGGCTTGCAAGCATCCCCCTTTTTCCTCCAAACATAATGATGGTCTTTATGGTCAAACAGTTTTACTTTTGTTTCATCAGACCAGAGGACATTTCTCCAAAAAGCACAATCTTTGTCCCCAAGTGCAGTTGCAAACCGCAGTCTAGCATTTTTATGGCGGTTTAGGAGCAGTGGCTTCTTCCTTGCTGAGCGGCCTTTCAGGTAATGTCGATATAGGACTCATTTTACTGTGGATATAGATACTTTTGTACCCGTTTCCTCAAGCATCGTCACAAGGTCCTTTGCTGTTGTTCTGGGATTGATTTGCTCTTTCGCACCAAAGTACATTCATCTCTAGGAGACAGAACGCATCTCCTCCCTGAGAGGTATGACGGCTGCGTGGTCCCATGGTGTTTAACTTGTGTACTATTTTTTGTACAGATGAACGTGGTACCTTCAGGCATTTGGAAATTGCTCCCAAGGATGAACCAGACTTGTGGAGGTCTACAATTTTTTTCTGCAGTTTTGGCTGATTTCTTTTTATTTTCCCATGATGTCAAGCAAAGAGGCATTGAGTTTGAAGGTAGGCCTTGAAATACATCCACAGGTACACCTCCAATTAACTCAAATGATGTCAATTAGCCTATCAGAAGCTTCTAAGGCCATGACATTATTTTCTGGAATTTTCCAAGCTGTTTAATGGCACAGTCAACTTAGTGTATGTAAACTTCTGACCTGCTGGAATTGTGATACAGTGAATTATAAGTGAAATAATCTGTAAACAATTGTTGGAAAAATTACTTGTGTTATGCACAAAGTAGATGTCCTAACCGACTTGTCAAAACTATAGTTTGTTAACAAGACATTTGTGGAGTGGTTGAAAAACAAGTTTTAATGACTCCAACCTAAGTGTATGTAAACTTCCGACTTCAACTGTACATGTATCAAACAGTTACTTCAGTTATATTTCAGTCTGCAGAATACAGACACATAAATTGAATAAATTGTAGCAAAATAATAAGAACTCATAAGCAACAGAATGACAAAACATCTTACCAGACTTGATACATATTAATCAAACAAGGTTTAATAAAACAGACACTTACAAACAAATACAAGAAGAAGTTTCACTATAATACAATACGATAAAAAACAAGATGTAGATTATTATTTTTATTTTTAATGGCTGTTGATGCCAAAAAGGCTTCCGACCATCTTGAATGGCCTTTTCTAGTCAAAACTTTGGTAGCCTTCAACTTTCCAGATGAAATAATACATTTGCAGCAAATGAGCCCTCATTATGTGATATTTCTTTAGAAAAGCGGCGCAAGACAGGGATGCCCTCTCTCCCCCCTCCTGTTTGCATTGGCAATTGAACTGCTTGCAGAAAGTGACAAACAACAAATATGTAAAGATTACTTTATCCCATTACTCAACAACATGAAAGCAGATCTAATTAAATCAGACACTCTTCCCAAAAATCGTAAAGGTAATATAAACTTCTTTAGAATGGCATGGTTCCCAAAGTTTTTATATTTATTTTTGGCAATACCAATTACCCCACGAAGACATAATTTTAAAAAGTATACTCTGCCATAAGACTTTATATTTTTATTTTTTTTACCTTTATTTAACTAGGCAAGTCAGTTAAGAACAAATTCTTATTTTCAATGACGGCCTAGGAACAGTGGGTTAACTGCCTGTTCAGGGGCAGAACGACAGATTTGTACCTTGTCAGCTCGGGGATTTGAACTTGCAACCTTCCGGTTACTAGTCCAACGCTCTAACCACTAGCCTACGCTGCCGCCCCATGGGAAATATATGGGAAAATAACACTCATTGAATAAATGGTAAAGGATTACAAGTTCATAATTCTGAGGGTGGTTTTAACCTTCCAGATGTAGAATTGTATCAACTCACCACCCAAGGCTTTTACTTGCAACATATAGTTAAATACACTAAAGAGGAACAACGGGTACATACTGAAGATGCACATGATCACCCCCAGAATCTTTTCACGTATTTTTTCAAAGGATGGAGCTAAGAACATCTTCATAGTTAAGAAAACTATAACAATATGGAAGAAAATGAAACTGATTCTACAAGAACCAATATCAATCCCTAAACATACACCACTATGGAACAATACTTGGAAAGCGTTTCAGAATTCACTGATGAATTGGCCCGCATGGAAAACTAAAGGCATATAAACCATAAATTACTTGGCAATAGGAAATACAATTATTGACATGACAGAATTAAGAAAGGAATTTTGGACTGCCCAACATATACATTTTCAAATACATGCAACTTAAAAGTTTTATATCATGAAATCTTGATCTGAAATCTTTTGAACATCAAAGCAAATGAGGGAATTCTATTTGAGTAAGAAAAGGATACTCATACGATAGGTAAGATGTACAAAACATTGCAGAAAGCCTATCCAACTGAATCTCTTTGGAAAAAATAAATAAACTATTGGAACCACGACCTAAAAATAACTGATATTGGCACAAGATGGAGTGAGTGTTGGAACAAACAAAATGTACGCTTAATCCAGTCTAAACTAATGTACAGAAATGTTTATAGAAGAGACAAAAATCACACATTTTACAGCACAACGGCAGAGTCATGTCTAAAACTAACAGCGACTCAATGATTCATGCTTTCTGGGAGTGCAATGAAGTCCAAAAGTTACGGGCGGAGTTCGAGAGTTGGCTGTCAGAAGGTTTACATTATACATTTTCTTTAAATCCGCCTATCTGCATCATTTAAGACATGGCATATGAGGGAGCGGTGAAATACCCAAATGTGTTGGACTGACTGTACTTTCACATCAATCCTTTTGAAAAACGTTTGCTAAAAAACTGGAAATTAAATGACCCTCTATTAAGACACTGGATGTCTCAAACACATTAAATACTGAAAAAATGTGGGCTACAGAGAGGCAGTTTGAAGCTATACGGCATAAAGTATTGCAAGCACTAGACATATCCAGGGGATGAGAAATGAGAAAGTGTTACTGTGAGACGGGCAGGATGGGCGAGGTTACAGTGGGAACATGTGGGACTGAGCAAGTGTGCATTAACAACATTAATGTTTGTCGACATTTGTGGATGTAAATGTTAAATTGTCTATGTACGTTTTTGTATTGTCAAAAAGTTAACAAATAAAAATAAAGTGATATATGGCTGGAGAAAAGTTGTACAGGAACTGCAGTCTAATATTAAGGGAATGAATAATACCGCGTGAGAGTGGTGTGTATTAAACAATGTGATATTGTTAAGTGTGAGTTAACATGCAGGTTATCACATGGCCATACATCCTCTCTTTTTAATTAAGGCCTGCACTCATGTATGATGTCCATTATGACAGCACAGAACTTCCGAGTGTTCTCCTTCACACGCTTGGTTGGCTGCGGGAGCTGCTGGGGCCATCTCGTGCGTGTGCGTGGACGTGCCATTGCTCGTGACTAAATGTGTGTCGGGGTAAGCGCTCCTGGGCTGTGGTGTGGAACTGTGAACGGATACAGATCTACAGAACCCTGGGAGAACTACGCAGCAACCCCTGCACGACAGCGTCTCAACTCCAAGCCCTTACCATTGGAGGCTCAACTCGATTTAAATCAAAACTGTTACAACGACACAGTGGAAGATGGATTCCACCTGTTTCGATTTTCTTTCTCCCTCACCCCATCTATCAATAGTTAAACGTGTTCTACTGGTTTCAGACTCAGGGGGTATTGGTCACAAATATCACAGATTCTTTTTTAAATCACCTTTATTTAAGGCAAAAAAATAGGCCATGGTGGCCAAGTAATTACAATATAGCAATTAAACACTGGAATGGTAGATGTGCAGAAGAAGAATGTGCAAGTAGAGATACTGGCGTGTAAAGACGCAAGATAAATAAATAAATACAGTATGGGGATGAGGTAGTTGGATGGGCTGTTTACAGAAAGCCTATGTACAGGTGCAGTGATCTGTGAGCTGCTCTGACAGCTGATGTTTAAAGTTAGTGAGGGAAATAGAAGTCTCCAGCTTCAGTGAGTTTTGCAGTTCGTTCCAGCCATTGGCAGCAGAGAACCCGGAAGGAAAGGCGACCAAACGAGGAATTGGCTTTGGGGGAGACCAGTGAGATATACCTGCTGGAGTGCGTGCTACGAGTGGGTGCTGCTATGGTGACCAGTGAGCTGAGGTAAGGCAGGGCTTTACCTAGCAGAGACTTGTAGATGACCTGGACCCAGTGGGTTTGGCAACGAGTATGAAGCGAGGGCCAGCCGACGAGAGCATACAGGTCGCAGTGGTGGGTAGTATATGGGGCTTTGGTGACAAAACAAATGGCACTGTGATAGACTGCATCCAATTTGCTGAGTAGAGTGTTGGAGGCTATTTTATAAATGACATCGCCGAAGTCGAGGATCGGTAGGATGGTCAGTTTTACGAGGGTATGTTTGGCAGCATGAGTGAAGGATGCTTTGCTGCGAAATAGG
Source organism: Salvelinus fontinalis (assembly GCF_029448725.1). Classification (NCBI taxonomy): domain Eukaryota; kingdom Metazoa; phylum Chordata; class Actinopteri; order Salmoniformes; family Salmonidae; genus Salvelinus; species Salvelinus fontinalis. The sequence continues at coordinate 20,363,187 of NC_074703.1, read as the reverse complement.
AAGCCGATTCTAGATTTAATTTTGGTGTCTTTCCCCAGAGAGGAAGCCTGGACTGACAGACACACAGAGATAGAGAGGGTGACAGAGGCAGTGTGTGAGGCCTCTGTTCTGTACAGGGCTAAGCTGGGGGGAAAGGTGCGTGGGAGGTGTCAGGTGAGCCAGCCTCTGGTTTATGGCAGGACAAAGACAACTGAATAGGACAAGTAATAGACAGCTAAGACAACAGCTAGCACTAGACTGCTTGTCGGCTGCTGACTTTAGACTGGCAAATGATGCTCTAAGGAGCCTGTATGAGCATAGGAACAGCTGTTTAAGTAATGCCTGTATATAAGCCGTATAAAGCACAGGTTATACCCTGCAATGAAGATATTTTCACCCCAGTGCCCATGTCAACATTTCTGTTTCGTTGATTCAACGGAGGAGAGGAGCATCCAGCAGCATGGTCAATAATATTGCAGTACATATTCTGCTGCTCGCGCACGTGCGACGGGAACGTCTTTGTCGTTGTAATATCCCAAACGGACGTGGCACTTTCACCATATAAGGATTCTAGCTTTAAGGTAAAGTCCGGGATGCATTACAAGACGGCGGGCCTAGATTCTGCCCTGATTCGTAGACCAGTTTGATCATCCTTTCCTGTGAAACCAGAGGCCAGGGGAAATGTAATCGCTAATCAGAGACTGGGAGGAAAAGGAATCTTTGGTTGAATCCCAAATGGCACCCTATTCCCTACATAGCGCACAACCTTTGACCAGAGTCCTGTTGAAAAGCAGTAAAGGGAATAGGGTGCCATTTTGGGCTGCAGCCTTTGTGTCCGTTTCATTAGCCTGAGAAAAGGCTTCCCATTATGTGATAAACAAATAGATAATGAGGGCTCATTTGCTGCATATTGGCCTCGGTACATGCCAGCGGGCTCTGACATTTGGCTGTCTGTGGCCTGTGGTGGCTCACTGCAAGGGGGCCAGGAGGAGAGAGGGGAAAAAGAGGAGAGCAGACGGCAGGCACAGTGGATAGAGGAGCCACACAGACACGTGCTCATAAACACACAGACAAGCGTGCGCGCACACCCACACACGGTGAACTCTTCAACTCTCTCAACACACACACACACACACAACAAGAAAACTCTTAAACTCTGTGTCTGCACATGCATGTGCACACACCCACACAAACAAATCCGATGCACTCCGTGTCACAAGCAGTGCTCTTGGGAGCTATACGAATATACTCAAGAGACTCAGTGATTAGAGAGGCTGACCAGAACAAGGTCTGTGAACCACAGGAAGCTGTCATTATCCCCCCAGGCTAATGCCAAGCTAACAGCCTAACAGAGCCATGGCATCACTATGCACCGCACTCCTCTATGGGTCATTCAGTTTACTGAAGGTGCAGGAGGGATGAAATAACCCTTTAGACTCTGAATCAATTACATTTTCTATTCCGCATTGAGTTGAATTGGAACAAACCCCCCGATCCAACCCCACAATAAGAAAGCAGTGAATTATAGATTACTGAAGCCTGTTTTTATTTCAATAATCAGTCATGTCATGTCATTTACTAGCTTAACCCTACCGGGAGGCCTAGTGTTCACTCCATCAGTACTGAGCCTTGTTGTAGTCCAGTGAGGAGAGAGGCAGAGTGTGTGTCTCAAAAGGCACCCTATTCCATTTATAGTGCACTACTTTTGACGAGGACCCATAGGTCTCTGGTCAAAAGTAGTCCACTTTATAAGGGAAAGAGAACCATTTGAGACGCAGTCAGCGAGTGCGGGCAAGAGTAGCCTGGAGCTACCAGAAGAGTACAGTACGGTGTGAGAGGAGAGCAGAACGGTGCTCTGAACTGTCCCTGCATGGTAATCAAAAGACCCAGACGAAAGGTCACTGCTGAGAGAGACAGACTGTTTGTGGGAGTAATGGAGCAGGCTCTGAGGCCTGGCCAACCTGTGGCGATGGTGCCAAGTCCTGGAGCTGGGCTGGAGTCAGGGTGGGTGGGTGGGCTGCTGGGGGGGGGGTTACTGGGGCTATCAACTAGAGTCGAGGTCGGTTTGATGGAGGCTAAGGTCAAAGCCAAAGCCACTTAATAGGGGCAAAGCCAAAGACTAGGGTGGGTTAGCTAGCTGGGAGCCAAAGACCCAGCCTTGGATGTGAGTTTGAAGGGAAGAAGCGCAGAGGTAGGTTAGTTTTTCTGGGGAGCAAAGCCCTATTACTGGGGTGGTTTTGCTTGAGGCAGGTCGGCCTGAACAGCAGGCCTTGGCCTGGGATGATAGAAGTAGGCAAGGTCTGCGTCTGTCCGTCTTGTGACTCCTGTCCAGCTCTGGTCTCTGGTCCTCCCCTGCCTGGCTGATACATAATGGACCTGAGACTGGCTCTAGTCTACTGTCATGGTCTGGTCCTATGCTGCCTGGCTGCCTAAATAGGTCAAACTTATTACCAGCCCTTTCTGCCAAGAATAGGCCTGGCCGTCAGGACATCAGTGGTCAGGACAGAGGAGGGGACTGGCTAGCTAAGGCTGCAGATGGTCAAAGCACAGTCAGAGCAGGAGGCGCAGAACACTGACAGGGAGAATGTCAGCCACACACACACACGCAGAAACGGACTCGCACACACAGACTCGCACCCTCGCGCGCACAGTCTCGCGCACAGTGGCATTAACCCAAGTCTCATTTTGTGACACGGTCGCCATGGCGACTCATTGTATAGCCAAATCCACACCTTTAGATTGAACACTCAGAGCGCTCGTCTATGCCCCTTATCTCTCTCTCTCTCTCTCTGCAGGGTATCATCATACTTATCCCCAGAGGGAAATGCCAAACCGCCATCCCATTCCAAGTAGAATCGTACTGTACTGTAGGCAATTCATTAAGAAGAAACGTGAACATGGCCCCCGGCACTATAGTCAAAAAGGTATAAATGTTCTCATGAGGTTTCACAGCGGGTGTAAGGTAGAGGTGTAAATCAGTGGTGACGGTGGAACATACAGTGGCTTCGGAAAGTATTCAGATCCCTTGACTTTTCCCATATTTTGTTACGTTACAGGCTTATTCTGAAATGGATTAACTTCATTAAAAAAAACTCAGCAATCTACACACAATAACCTGTTTTCGCTTTGTCATTATGGGGTTTCATAAATCTTGGCAAATGTATTACAAATTCAATGGTAAATTCAATTGATTGGACATGATTCGAAAAGGCATACACCCATCTATATAAGTTCCTACAGTTGACAGTTCATGTCAGAGCGAAAACCAAGCCATGAGGTCGAAGGAATTGTCTTAGAGATTCGAGACAGGATTGTGTCGAGGCACAGATCTGGGGAAGGGTAACAAAACATTTCTGCAGCATTGAAGGTCCCCAAGAACCACAGTGGTGTCCATCATTCTTCAATGAAAGAAGTTTGGAACCACCAAAACTCTTCCTAGAGCTGGCCGCCCAGCCAAACTGAGTAATTGGGGGAGAAGGGCCTTGGTCAGGGGGGCGATGGTCACTCTGACAGAGCTCTAGAGTTCCTCTGGAAATGGGAGGACCTTCTAAAAGGATGACCATATCTGCAGCCCTCTAACAATCAAGCCTTTATGGTAGAGTGACCAGACGGAAGCCACTCTTCAGAATAAGGCACATGACAGCCCGCTTGGAGTTTTCCAAAAGGAACCTAAATAGTGTCAGAACTTAAGAAACAAGATTCTGCAGGAGTGGCTTCGGGACAAGTCTGTGAATGTCCTTGAGTGGCCCGGCCAGAGCCCGGACTTGAACCTGATCGAACATCTCTGGAGAGACCTGTGTGCAGCAACGCTCCCCATTCAACCTGACAGAACTTGAGGGGATCTGCAGAGAAGAATGGGTGAAACTCCCCCAATACAGGTGTGCCAAGCTTGTAGTGTCATACCCAAGAAGACTCGAGGCTGTAATCGCTGCCAAAGGTGCTTCAACAAAGTACTGAGTAAAGGGTCTGAATACTTATGTAAATGTAAAATCAGTTTCAATTTGTTTTATAAATGAGAAGAAAAAATATATATATTTTTTTGCTTTGTCATTGTGGGGTATTGTGTGTAGATTGATGAGGAAATCCATTTCAGAATAAGGCTGTAAAGTAACAAAATGTGGAAAAAGTCAAGGGGTCTGAATACTTTCCAAATGCACTGTATGTTCAGCAAAAGAGAGCGAGACGGACGGAGGGAGGGAGAAAGAGGGAGAGAACGCAAAAAGGGAGAGAAAAAGGACAAAGAAAGAGGGGAGAGGAACACTGGAGGTCTAAAGGAGGGAGAGGTAGAGTAAAAAAGAGAGCCCTCCCCTCTCTCTCTCTCCCAGGGGAGGAGGAAAAGAGGATAGATGGATGCGAGTGTTAGTGCCTCTGGCGTGTCGGTGGCAGTCTGCATGCCAAGCTGTGTGTGTGTGTGTGGTGCAGCGGTGCAGCAGGGATAATACTAAATCAGTGGGCACTGTAAACACTATAAATCAACTGCGACACACGGACACACACACACACACAGGCGCATGCTCACACACACCGACACACTGAGCCCCTCGCGACATGCACCACTGACCCTCTGCATATTCAACCACACACCAGTCTCAATTCAATCTGCACAGAGAGGGAAGAAGGAAGAGAGGGAGGGAAAAGGAGGGAGAGGAAGGGTAATAAGGAACTAGGAGGGAGAGGAAGGGCAATGAGGGACCAGGAGGGAGAGGAAATGAGAACGTGGAAACGTGTCTCATTAAAGCTGAAGCAGCATCCATTGACCCAAAACTCTTCAGAGTGTGGTTGAGAGGTATTTTTCAAGAGAGAAGAGAAGATGCATGCAGGGGAAGACAAGAGAAGACACGTCGGTCAATAAGAGAAACGGAGAGAATAGAAGAGAGGAACTAGGGGGCAGGGCCCGAAGTCTGATTCCTGCTTCATGCCAATGTCACCTTGCAGCAGCTGCTGCTGTCATCCCACTAATGCAGCCAATATGACCCCTGATCCCTGTAGTCAATGATGAGCGCAGTGCTGGGCTGGGATGTGCTGGAGAGAAGATCACACTGGCTGGCACACTCTGCTCAGCCCTACAGGGACTCACATTCATACTTAGTGGCACAGTCTCAAATGACACCCTATTCCCTGAATAAACAAAGCACTACTTTTAAACAGCACCCTTTGTGGCCAAATGACCAAAGTCCAAACGACAGCCTTTCTTAAATAGAGCAACATGGGGATAGAGTCAGAGACCCCACTCTTTCAAATAAAAAGCCATGGAAACATCACTATTAAAAAAAGGGGGTATTTTTCTCACCCAGGACCTCAGTAAAAAGGTGATGTAGGTACGACACCATACATTTCCATCCTTCTCTCTTACCTGGAAATCTCGCTCGTCCAGAATCTCTTTCCTCCATCGCACCAGGAAAGCAGCACACACGTAGAGGTGGAAGTGAGAGAATCCCTCAGGTTCAGCCTGCAGAGAGAGAGAGAGAGAGAGAGGTAGAGAGAATTACACAACTAAAACAAATGTTCTAACATATCCAGAGTTATTTTGACAATGAACTCAGTACTGAACAGACAGCATCAGAAAGCAGCAGTAGAGCGACAGTGAAGATAATACCATAGCATCCTCCATCTCCATCTCTCCACTTAGGCCTACTATACCTTGACATTATGTTTGAAAGAAAGACTTAAATCTACTCTCAGATTGGGAATTTGGACTCTTACTGAGGGGGGGGGGGGGGGATTAATAAAATATTTTCTGTCACAATCGGAGAATTTACACTCGACTAGGAGCTGAAAGACAAAACCCCTTTTAAATTTGCCCTTTACTTTTTCTCCTACCTTCTTTCAGACGCTCATTCCATTTCCAGGCCCGCTTTTACAGCGCTGAATAAAGGAGGGAAATTAAAGTGAGAGAGCGAGTGAGATGGTCTGTAGCCCTCATCTAAAGGGCTATCCAGGGGAAGACAATTAAAAGCTCTTAAAACAGACTGAAGGAGGAAAGGAGTGGAAATGGGACAATATGTTCAAGTGCTCACAGTAATACTGGTCTTCACAAACTCTCAACATACAGCCATCTCATCTGCAAATGTACAGTCGTGGCCAAAAGTTTTGAGAATTACATATTAATTTCCACCAAGTTTACTGCTTCAGTATCTTTAGATATTTTTGTCAGATGTTACTACGGAATTCTGAAGTATAATTACAAGCATGTGTCAACGGCTTTTATTGACAATTACATGAAGTTGAATATTTGCAGTGTTGACCCTTCTTTTTCAAGACCTTTGCAATCCGCCCTGGCATGCTGTCAATTAACTTCTGGGCCACATCCTCACTGATGTCAGGCCATTCTTGCATAATCAATGCTTGGAGTTTGTGGGTTTTTGTTTGTCCACCCGCCTCTTGAGGATTGACCACAAGTTCTCAATGGGATTAAGGTCTGGGGAGTTTCCTGGCCATGGACCCAAAATATTGATGTTTTGTTCCCTGAGCCACTTAGTTATCACTTTTGCCTTATGGCAAGGTGCTCCATAATGCTGGAAAAGGCATTGTTCGTCACCAAACTGTTCCCGGATGGTTGGGAAAAGTTGCTCTCGAAGGATGTGTTAGAACCATTCTTTATTCATGGCTGTGTTCTTAGGCAAAATTGTGAGTGAGCGCACTCTCTTGGCTGAGAAGACACATGAATGCTATCAGGATGCTTTACTGTTGGCATGACACAGGACTGATGGTAGCACTCACCTTGTCTTCTCCGGACAAGCTTTTTTCTGGATGCCCCAAACAATCGGAAAGGGGATTCAGAGAAAATGACTTTACCCCAGTCCACAGAAGTCCAATCCCTGTACCTTTTGCAGAATATCAGTCTGTCCCTGATGTTTTTCCATGGAGAGAAGTGCCTTCTTTAATGCCCTTCTTGACACCAGGCCATCCTCCAAAAGTCTTTGCCTCACTGTGCGTGCAGATGCACTCATACCTGCCTGCTGCCATTCCTGAGCAAGCTCTGTACTGGTGGTGCCCCGATCCCGCAGCTGAATCAACTTTAGGAGACGGTCTTGGCGCTTCCTGGACTTTCTTCGGTGCCCTGAAGCCTTCTTCACAACAATTGAATCGCTCTCCTTGAAGTTCTTGATGATCTGATGAATGGTTGATTTAGGTGCAATCTTACTTGCAGCAATATCCTTGCCTGCAAAGCAATGATGACGGCACGTTTCCTTGCAGGTAACCATGGTTGACAGAGGAAGAAAAATGATTCCAAGCACCACCCTCTTTTTGAAGCTTCCAGTCTGTTATTCGAACTCAATCAGCATGACAGAGTGATCTCAGTTAATTTGCAGGGATTCAGATCATTTGCATGGCAAAGGGGGACTTTGCAATTAATTGCAATTCATCTGATCACTCTTCATAACATTCTGGAGTATATGCAAATTGCCATCATACAAACTGAGGCAGGAGACTTTGTGAAAATTCATATTTGTGTCATTCTCAAAACTTTTGGCCACGACTGTATATTTGCATATTATATTTGGGGCGGCAGGTAGCCTAGTGGCTAACTAGAGCGTTGGGCCAGTAACCAAAAGGTTGCTGGATCGAATCCCCGAGCTGCCCCTGCCCCTGCCCCTGAACAACTACTCCTGTGGGGCAGCAGGTAGCCTAGTGGTTAGAGCGTTGGACTAGTAACCAGAATGTTGCAAGATCGAATCCCCTAGCTGACAAGGTAAAAATCGTCGTTCTTCCCATGAACAAGGGAGTTAACCCACTTTTCCTAGGCCGTCATTGAAAATAAGAAGTTGTTCTTAACTGACTTGCCTAGTTAAATAAAGGTTAAAAAAAAAATGAAGTAAAAATATTATCCCAGCCACAATCAAACAGTCAGAGAGGGAGCAGAGATAGAAAGTGTGTGTGTGTGTGTGTGTGTGTGTGTGTGTGTGTGTGTGTGTGTGTGTGTGTGTGTGTGTGTGTGTGTGTACATGCGTGTGTCTGGGAGCGAGAGAGCAGCTAAGCAATAACCCAATAACCACATTGGGCTGGACTGGGCCAGGTTATGAATAATTCCACCGTCCCTGGATGTCTCTTACAGATGCAGCGCCATGTCAAGACTCTCTGAGGAAGGGAATTATTCCCACTTTCCTGGGTAAATAGTCAAGACTAATGCTGTTCGCACTGGAAAAGAGGGGGTTGTTCGAAAAAATTACATTTTCCATTCCGGGCAGGCGTGCTGCAGTTCAGTGGCGGAGCACAGTAAAGCAAAGCACAGGGCAAGTATGATATTTGCGTATTCACAGCGAGGGGCAACAGGTCATCGTTTATGCCAGACACGGAGGGAGCGTAATGAAAATCAATGGCTGTGTTCCTTCTTCACTCCAATAAACAGACAGGACAGGGATAGTGCTCTTCAAGCTCTTCAACTAACTGTTGGAGGTACGGCTGTGGAAACATTCCCTTCACATTGAGGTTAAAACATACACAGGTGTGACACACTGCCGAGTGCAGACTGCATATACCTGTGTAGGGCACATCGACGAGGCCTAAGCAAATCACTTATCGACATAGAAATTCCAACACATCTCTGTACATATTATGATTGATGAGATATGGCAGCTTCACAGTAGTTACTATCCAAGTTCCTACTTACTAATAAACAGTTGCTACTCGATACAATTCCCCCATAAAGCTTCTAAAACATACAAGACAAAAGTTATTTCTTCATCATTCCAACCTCTCTACCTTCCTATTTTCACTAAGCAGCTATTATTAATGGTAAACTAGACTAGTGGGTGTTTTTATACTGTACATGGCAGTGATGCCAGGGCACACCTTAAAGGACAAAATACGCTCCATTTTTGGTATCTTTTTCATTAGTCCACTGTTGACACGGAGTAAGATGGCACCAACAGACATGGCAGCTCTGCTTCTCGCTCCTTAGAAAGCAGTATTTATTACATTTTTATCCCGGAACCTTTTTTTTTGTGTTATTACAACCAGCCAGAAAGCAATGCAACTCCGACATTGCTCGTCCTATTATTGACATATTTCTTAATTCCATTCTTTTACTTTTAGATTTGTGTGTATTGTTGTGAAATGTTAGATACTACTGCACTGTTGGAGCTAGGAACACAAGCATTTCGCTACACCCACAATAACATCTGCTAAATACAATTTGATTTGATACAGTCCCAAAATGTTTTGCATGTCGGCAGATATTTGACTTTCAAGAAGCAAAGTGTCACTGGCGATGATGTACTGTTAAGCAATATCTTAAAAACTTGACTGCTGACATGCAAAACATTTTGGGACTGTACCAACAAAGGACTAATGAAAAAAAAAAAACAGAAAGATCATTTATGTGGAGTTTTCCTTTAAGTGTCAGTTATCTGCAGCAGAGTCTACTCGTGGATCATTTTAATTGTTTCTCTCTCACCTCTCCCCGGGGGAATGGGACCATGATGGGACCTTAATTAATGACCACCATAAAAGAAAAAGCACTGGACGCCCTCGTTCTCCTTCTCTCTCCCTCCTCGCTATGCCTTTCCTTGTCCTTTTCCCCCCCCTTCCTACTCTGTGCCTTTGCTTCCCTCTATGAATCTTTGCACTCTATTTCTTTCTTAGCCTCTGTCTCTTTCGCTCTTCTTCTTCCCCTCTCAGCCACTGTCTCTTTCTTTCTCTCTCTCTCTCTCTCTCTCTCTCTCTCTCTTTATCCCCCTCTCAGCGGCCTGGTTTCCTCAGTGTGCCAGGCCCTCTTCAGCGCAACCTGTTTAAAGATGTAAGAGGGCCACATAAAAATGCCTCACTACAAGGACACTTATCCTACACACGCATGCCTACACGCACACACACAGTAAAGAGAAGAGAGGGACGCATTAAGACGCCGCTTGTGCAACTGCGGCACAGGATGAGTGAGCCAAGCTGTCCAATTCCATCGGCTTTAACAAGCCTGCTAATGGACACGAAGTGCAAGACCTCTCCACTCACATTACAATAAGGACATGTCTGTTAAATAAGTCGTGTGCCGTTTAGACAAGCCAATAGATGTAGCTTGGAATCTAGGCTAGATTGGGTGAAAGGTCTCCCATAAAACGCTAATATGACTGGGATTTACCTTCAAGCGAAGGAGAGATGAAGATGGAGTGGTGGAATTAGAAAACAGAGGGAGAGATGGAGGAGAGGTGATGGAGACAGAGAGATAACCCAGACAGGGTGAGTGAAGAGAGAGAGCTGACACAGGGCAGAACACACACCTCATCTCCACTGTCAATAACTCAGGCAGGGGACAGACAGAGGGCAGAGTAGTAGAGAGATCGAGAGAGAGATTAGTACAACACGATGTACAACAACCAGAAAATCATACAGATGGGCCCAGAACAGTACAGAAGAATACCAGAAAGCAACCTGTAACCAAAATTTCCAAACACTCTTAGATAACTTTCTGGATAGCACTTTCACTCACATTAAAGAAGGCATCAATCTAGCAGTAAAAAACATCAAGTATATATTTAGGCAAATGGCAAAAGAAGCACAAGTGAAATTGATAAAAAACTAAACAAAAAAGTCCACAGATGACAACTGGTTTGATGCAGATTGTAAAATTATAAGGAAAAAACTTAGAACACTATCCAACCAAAAGCACAGGGACCCGAATAATGGTGAATTAAGCCTTCATTACTGTGAGACTTCAAAACTATATAAACGTACACTCAGAACCAAAAACGCACAGTACAACAGCAAGCAGCTGACACTAATTGTGGAGTCCATAAAACAAAAAAAACAAAAAAATCAAAACAAGAGGATTTAGCGATACAAAATGTTGACATATGGACAACCCAATTTAACACTCCACAACACCGTTCAAATTGACACAAACGCAGAACAATTCCAAATTCATGAGAAGTTGAATGGATTAGAAAAAGCTATAAAGGACAATCAAAATCCATTGGACTCCCCAATTACTGACCAGGAGCTCTATAAGAAACTTCAGGCCCTCAAATTCAAAAAAGCATGCGGACCTGATAGCATCCTAAATGAAATGCTTAAACTCACTAGTGCAAAATTTCAATTGGCTATATAAAAACTGTTTAATTTGATCCTGAGTGTAGGTTATTTCCCTGACATCTGGAATCAAGGACTCATAACCCCAATCTTTAAGAACGGAGACAAATTTGACCCCAACAATTACAGAGGCATTTGTGTGAACAGTAACCTGGGGAAGGTTGTCTGTAGTATTATAAACGTAAGCGTTCTAAACTTCCTTAATAAGCACCAATGTCTTGAGTAAAAGCCAAATTGGATTTATCCCAAAACATCGCACAACTGATCATATTTACACCCTACACACCCCGATAGATAAACATGTCCACCAAAATAATACCAAAATATACGCTTGCTTTATCGACTTCCAAAAAGCATTTGATTCCATTTGGCATACAGGACTTTTATACAAAGTTATTGAAAGTGGTGTAGGGGCTAAAACATATGACATAATTAAATCAATGTATACTGGAAATATGTGCAGCATTATAATTGGCAAGAAAAGGACAGAATTCTTTAACCAGGGGCAGGGCCTTCGCCAGGGTTGCAATCTGAGCCCTGCACTCTTCAATATTTACATCAACGAATTGGCCACTATTCTAGAAAAATCCTCACCCCCTGATGTTAGTCTCCACAATTCAGAGGTTAAATGCCTACTCTCCGCAGATGACCTATGCCTGCTGTCACCCATAGCACATGGCCTACAGCAGAGCCTGGACCTGCTAGAGCAGTACTGTCAGACCTGGGCCCTGGCAGTAAACCCCAAAAAGACTAAAATAATGATTTTCCAGAGAAGATCCAGATCTCAGGGAATTAGAACAAAGTTCTCAAATTGGTGCAAAATATATAGAGTACTGCACACACTAGAATTATTTAGGTTTAAAAATAAGCTCAGCTGGACACCTTAATGAGGCAGTGAATGAACTGAGAGAGAAAGCACGCAGGGCATTCTACGCCATTAAAAAATAAATTCAAATTGAAATACCTATTAAAATTTGACTAAAACTAAATGAATGTGTCATTGAACCAATTGCACTTTATGGCAGCGAGGTGTGGGGGTCCACTTGCAAAACAAGATTTCACCAAATTTCACCAAACACCCCATTGAAACCCTGCATGCAGAGTTCTGTAAGATTCTCCTACATGTCCAGAGGAAAACTACAAACAATGCATGCAGGACAGAATTAGGCCAATAACCACTAATAATAAAAACTCAAAAAAGAGCAATTAAGTTTTGGAAACATCTAAAATACAGTGACCACCTCTCACATCATTACCAGGCCCTGCAATGCCAAGAGCTGAGCAAAGAAGAGAGTCCCCTCATCCAGCTGGTCCTGCTGCTGAGTTCACAAACCTGTTCTACTAACACACTGAAGCCTCAGGACCAGAACATCCAATCAGAATAAAACAAATTACAACACAATCAAAACTACATTGCTTATTGGGAGACACAAACACAAAGCAAAATGCAGTGCTATCTGGCCCTAAATCGACAGTACACCATTACATTACATTACATTTAAGTCATTTAGCAGACGCTCTTATCCAGAGCGACTTACAAATTAACACCGTGGCTAACTATTTGACCATGGTTACTGATCAAAACCTTAGAAAAACCTTGACAAAGTACAGGCTCAGTGAGCACAGCCTTGCCATTGAGAAGGGTAGACACAGGAAAACCTGGCTCCCTGTAGAGGAAAGGCTGTGCAACCACTGCACAACAGCAGAACCTGAGACAGAGCGGCATTTCCTGACAAAATGTCAATAATATAAAACAATTAGAGAGTGTCATTTCCCCAAATTTGAAACCCTTATTCAAGGTTTCAAAGACCTCTCTGATGAGAGTAGGCTACCCATCCTGTTGGGGGAGGACGCAGAGAGCTGTGGGTTGGCAGCGCACTACATTGCTGCCTGCCATAAGATGAGGGACAATGTCTGACAGACCAACCAACCTGCACATGTACTCTACTGTATGCTTATTGTTCAATGTATGGTTATTTTGACCCTTGGTTATTGTTTTTACTGTTGTCCCGTTGACAATTTTGATTCTTATTATTTTCATATTGTAAATATCAAAAGTAAGCTTTGGCAATATGTACATTGTTACGTCATGCCAATAAAGCAAATTGAATTGAAAAGACAGAGAAAGACCGAGACAGAGAGACAAACAGATAAACAGAGAGCAAATAAAGAAAAACAGAGATAGGGGTAGATAAAGTGAGTAAGAGGGAAACAGAGAGAGAGAGAGAGAGAGAGAAGTGTTTTGCAGTGAGTTATGTTCTGGCTGATGATTGCCTATTGGTCTACCCTCACGGCTTTAATCTGACCAGCAGATAGGTAGGAGTCAGTTGTGCACACACACAGACTTCATTAACAGGGGGACTTCTGGGAGTGAGAGAGTGATCACCAATTGGCCCGTGATTTCCTCAGCCCTGTCGTCATCATTTCTCTGGGCCTATATCTCATCTCTCTCTCTCTCAATATCCCTCCATTCAACTTTCTCCCTCAGCCCTTTATACAGCCTACCTCAAACGCCATGTCTTCACTAAAAGACTACAGTACACCCTCTGATCATTTCTGACTTGACGTTTCTCTAGTGTGCCGTCAAACTTCTAGACTTCCATCTCCAAGCTCCTTCCCTATTGTTATTCCGGGTGCCAGTCCCGGTGTCAGAGTCACAGTATTGGAGAAGCGCGCCTGACCTGCAGACATGGTGTATAGTACTGATGTTCTCTGTGAGATCAGAGGAGAGAGGAGTCAGGAGCTCCAAACTGCATCGCTAGCTGTCTGTCATCTAACCCTTAAAACTTCTTGCCACTAGGGGGGGTGCCATTTTGACATAGCACAAATGTGTACCCAATTTAAACGGCCTCGTACTCAATTCTTGCTCGTACAATATGCATATTATTCTTACTATTGGATAGAAAACACTCTCTAGTTTCTAAAACCGTTGGAATTATGTCAGTGGGGGAAACAGAACTCTCTCTGCAGCGAAATCCATGACAGGAACTGCGAAGGTCTGAAAACTAGGCTCTGCTCTCGGATCAGTTTAAAGCTCTGTATGTATCCTATGGGTCGACATGAACTGCACCCGCCTTCCCCTGGATGTCAGCAACCAATGAGAAGTGGAATGGACTTTCTGCGTAGTTCCCAGAGTTTATAAAAGGCCAAGGAGCGAGAGGACCTATCTTTTCAACGCTCGCCATTACGCAAAGCAAGACCTCAGGATGGCATTTTGGAACGCTCAGTAATCGACCTTAGATATATCCGTCTGTAATTTAATTCGTTATAGGTGTTAACATCATAACGAAGTTATTTTAAACCGATTTATATCAGTTTATGCGAGTATATTGCTATTTTCGGAATTTCCTTAGTATTGAGTATAAAGATTTGGGCATGCTGTTTGCTATAGCTACTTGTTAGCTGCTACTTCCGAATTTGAACACGACGTTTTACAACCAAGCAACAATTCTTTTGGACAAAGGACCACTTCGCCAAGATTCTGATGGAAGCTCGTCCAAAAGTAAGAGCTATTTATGATGTTATTCCGTATTTATGTGGAAAAATGTAAACGTATTTGTCCGCCATTATTGCGGCACTAGTCTGGCTGTAACGCACACTGTATGTCTAGTAACGTTAATTTTAAAAATCTAACTCAGCGGTTGCATTAATAACTAATGCATCTTTCATTTGATGTCCAACCTGTATTTTTTAGTCAAGTTTACGATTATTTATTGATTAGACTAGGTGCCTTTCCAAGATGGCGCCGGCCAGAATGCATGCCCTGTTGCTACTGATCACATTGTATAACCACGGTTTGTGCTGCTAAATATGCACATTCTCGAACAAAACCTATATTTGTTGTGTAATATGATGTTACAGGACTGTCATCTGAAGAATTCTGAGAAGGTTAGTGAAAAAATTAATTGCGTTTGGTGGTTTATAACGTTATTGCTATTTTTGCCTTGAATCAATGCTGTTGTGTGACTGACTATTGTACTAAGCTAAGATAACGCTATATTGTGTTTGCTGTAAAACACTTAGAAAATCTGACATATTGGATATATTCACAAGATCTGTGTCTTTCATCTGCTGTACGCTGTGTATTTTTCAGAAATGTTTTATGATGAGTAATTAGCTAATACACGATGGTCTCTGTAGTTATTCTAGTCATTTTAGTGACAGTTGTGATGGGGGCTGCAATTGTAAACTATGATTTATACCTGAAATATGCACATTTTTCTAACAAAACCTATGCTATACAATAAATATGTTATCAGACTGTCATCTGATGAGGTTGTTTCTTGGTTAGTGGCTATTTATATCTTTATTTGGTCGAATTTGTGATAGCTACTGATGCAGTAAGAAAATGGTGGAGTATGAGAGTGGTGTCTTTTGCTAACGTGGTAATAGATTTACATATTGTGTCTTCCCTGTAAAACATTTTAAAAATAAGAGATGATGGCTTGAATCACAAGATCTGTATCTTTCATTTGGTGTCTTGGACTTGTGATTTCATGAACATTTTATTTTATGATATCCCTGTAACTTTAGGCTAGGCTATGCTAGTCAGCTTTTGTGATGGGGGTGCTCCCGGATCCGGGTTTGTGAGGCGTTAGAGGTTAAAGAGTCCTGTTTGATGTGGGACTAAACTTCAGCTCTTTGTGGAAAACTGATCACAACAGGACTCAAACCCTGACGGTGAGAGTAGTTGGGAGAGTTGAGGTAGTGGGTGATGTGTGTGTGTGTGTGGAAAGAAATCATGCTGAGAAAAAAATCTACTAAAGTCCTGTTGCTGTATCCTGAGGAAGCAAGAGGACATCCATGGGAAGGACGTGTATGTGTGTGTGTGCATATGTGCGTGCGAACGGAATCAGATCAGCAGCAACACTTCATACACAGGGGGTACGGCGAAATGCTGCAGCATACTGCAGGCCAGAGCACTGTGAAAGCACATCAAGGTGTTTACGGCGTCTGTTGGGTTCTGTGTGTCAATGTGTGGCCTCACGTAAAAGCTCAGTCCTGAATGCATTCTGACACAGCTTGTCAGTGTGTTTGAAGGTCCACAGCATAGGACAAGGACAGACGGATGAAGCCAACAGTGCAGTGGAGGAGAGGGATAGCGTGAAAGCGCGATTGGTGTAGTGGAGGAGAGAGGACGAGAAAGATGGAGAGCGGCGCATCAGAGGAGAGGTATAGAGAGATGGAGTGAGTGAAGCGGCAGAGTTCTCTTTTTTTATAGAGAGCAGAAGAGATGAAGTATTGATGCTTGGTGCCGTGTGGCTGACCCAACCTCTAACCCTGTCTGTGTCTGCTGGGGATTGGCTCTCTGTGTCACCAATCAGCCAATCATTAGGAGGCCCCCGGTGGGCCTGGAGGGGTAAAGGGGCTGGGGCCACATCCCTGAGGATCATGTTGCCGTTCCTGTGCCCTGCAGAGGTACACTCGTTCTCTTCTCCATCTCTCTCTCTAAGCCCTGCAGTCTCCATCTGTCATTCTCTCTTTCCTGATCTCTCTCTGGATAGACAATATACTAAGGTAAAACATTTACAGCAGTCTCTGACAATATAGTCAACCAAAACATAGGAAAATAAATAAGGACAAATCAGAACGGACAAATGTTGGCTATACCATTGCCAATGATACCGCTCACATTTTTAAGTAAGAATGGGGACAACGGCTGCCCGGGAGTTTCAACTTCGGGGAAGCAAAAAAATAAATCATAATGTTGACATTTTTTGAAGATCCCAGTTTTTTTTTTTTTTGTCCTTTTATAAACATAGTTCATGCAATTCTACACCACTTTACTGTCCCTGTCTGGAAAACATAGCAGAACAATTAATACCGCTAAAATGACAAGCTGGGCTACTCTGCTGACACTGAAAAACGGAGAAGGACATTGCCTTGAATGCATCCACCTAATCAAGGACAATGAAAGAGGGAGACATATTGTAGGATATGACATCCATCTAGCCTGGAGGAGGAAATTGCCCTAAATAGTGATCATATCGTATTGTGAGGTCCCTGGCAATTCCCAGACCGATATAGCAACACACATTCTGCACCCTGCACACTGTGTTTCTATCTTCCTGGTTACACAGAAGGGAGGGGGAGGGGCTTTCTGCTCCTTAACACCCCCCATGCTAATGCGTTCACACAGAGCATCTTGCTAATTTCATGCTCTGTGCAACAAGGATAATTTGGACACCCCTCTGTCAGGGACGAGCGGAGCATGGCGGGAAGGAAGGGTGGGAACAGTGTGAATGTGTGTGAGGGGTTTAAGGAACAGTGGTGGTGGTGTGTGTGTGTGTGTGTGTGTGTGTGTGTGTGTGTGTGTGTGTGTGTGTGTGTGTGTGTGTGTGTGTGTGTGTGTGTGTGTGTGTGTGTGTGTGTGTGTGTGTGTGTGTGTGTGTGTGTGTGTGTGTGTGTGTGTGTGTAGAAGGGGGATGATAAGAAGCAAAAAATGAACATCCATTACATGCAAACACACACTTTGTCTTTCTCTCTGGCACACTCAATGGTAGCCCACCTTCAAAATCATATTTAGCCTTTCTCAGTCCAGCCAGTCACATTGGTAATACAAATCGGTAATTCACACATGAACTTCTGTGTGAACAGCTGTGGAGGGCTTCTGCATTACGTAGCCTGTTTGACACTTCACCTGTGATGAACCACCACTGTACTGTACAGCAGTCAACAGCAGAACCCCTAAGGCCTGTACAGTACATGCCCTGATCCTGCCTGCATTAATGTGACACACACACACACACACACACACACACACACACACACGGGAGTAGCCCTAGGGCTGGCTGCAGGCATTTCCACCTCTAGTCAGGTCTGTCCACTGTAACTACCTGTGAGAGCAGACAGAGAACCCAACCAATGACTACACTGTATAATAAAGGCCACAGCACACAGCATCGGCAGTCATGCCACAAACGCACACGATGGCACGGCAGTCATGGGATGGCTAATACCAACCTGATATAAATCGAATAATCCCACATGGACGCGGTTAGACTGTGCGAACAGGAACTCATGTAGCAGATCATTGCTATTACACACACACACACACATATGTACATGTAAGTAATTGAAAAAGCATCTAAACCAGGTGACGCTAATACATGAGAATGTGTTGTGGGTGCACACGGACGTATGGCGTTACATATGGAGGAAGTGTTGGAGAGCGGCGTGGAGGGAGCAGATGGGCCGACTGCAGAGAGAGAATTTCAACACAGGTTAAACCCTCCCCTGACATACTGCTGCTCTAATGGCACAATACTGCCCTGTTGAGGCTTAGAGGCTCACACACACACACACACACACAACCAATAAGCACTCTCTCTGACATAGCTTTGCACTTTTCCCTGGCATTCATGAAAACAGGCACTAACTGTGCAACAGAACACGTATGTGTTGCCACTCGATGTAGAACATTCCATACGTGACCTTCGACAGGCTTGGATACAAATCAAATCAAATCTTATTGGTCACATACACATGGGCAGCAGATGTTAATGCGAGTGCAGCGAAATGCTTGTGCTTCTAGATCCGACAGTGCTGCAATAACTAACATGTCATCTAACAATTCCACAACAACTACCTAATACACACAAATCTAAGTAAAGGAATGGAATAAGAATATATAAATATGGATGAGCAATGACAGAGCGGCATAGGCAAGACACAATAGATGGTATAAAATACAGTATATACATATGAGATGAGTAATGCAAGATATGTAAACATTATAAAAGTGACTAGTGATCCATTTATTAAAGTGGCCAATGATTTCAATTCTGTATGTAGGCAGCAGCCTCTCTGTGTTAGTGATGGCTAACAGTCTGATGGCCTTGAGATAGAAGTTGTTTTTCAGTCTCTCGGTCCCTGCTTTAATACATATGTACTGACCTCGAATTTTCTGGACGGTAGCAGGGTGAACAGGCAGTGTTTGTTGGTGGTTGTTGTCCTTGATTATCTTTTTGGCCTTCCTGTGACATCGGGTGAGGTAGGTGTCCTGGAGAGCGGGTAGTTTGCCCCCAATGATGCATTGTGCAGACCGCACCACCCTCTGGAGAGCTGTGCTGCTATGGGCTGTGCAGTTGCTGTACCAGGCGGTGATACAATCCAACAGGATGCTCTCAATTGTGCATCTGTAAAAGTTTGTGAGGGTTTAAGGTGACAAGCCAAATTTCTTCAGCCTCCTGAGGTTGAAGAGGCGCTGTTGCGCCTTCTTCACCACACTGTCTGTGTGGGTGGACCATTTCAGTTGTCCGGGATGTGTACGCCGAGGAACTTTCCACTTTCTCCACTGCTGTCCCGTCGATGTGGATAGGGGGGTGCTCCCTCTGCTGATTCCTAAAGTCCACTATCATCTCCTTTGTTTTGTTGACCTTGAGTGGGAGTTTTTTTTGCCGACACCCCACACCGAGTGCCCTCACCTCCTCCCTGTAGGGTGTCTCGTCGATGTTGGTAATCAAGCCTACAACTGTTGTGTCGTCTGCAAACTGATAAATGAGTTGGAAGCGTGCATGGTTACGCAGTCATGGGTGAAAGGCAGTACAGGAGGGGGCTGAGCACGCACCTTTGTGGGGTCCCAGTGTTGAGGATCAGTGGAGATGTTGTTAACTACCTTCACCACCTGGGAGCGGCCCATCAGGAAGTCCAGTCCAGGACCTAATTGCACAGGGCGGGGTTGAGACCTAGCTTAATGATGAGCTTGGTGGGTACTATGGGGTTGAATGCTGAGCTATAGTCAATTAACAACATTCTTAAATAGGTATTCCTCTTGTCCATATGGGACAGGGAGTGTGTAGTGTTGTGGCGATTGCATTGTCTGTGGACCTATTGGGGCAGGAAGCTAATTGAAGTGGGTCTAGGGTGGCAGGTAAGGTGGAGGTGAAATGATCCTTGACTAGCCTCTCGAAGCACCTCGTGATGACAGAAGTGAGTGCTATGGGGTGATAGTCATTTAGTTCAGTTACCTTTGCCTTCTTGGGTACAGGAACAATGGTGGCCATCTTTGAGGCATGTGGAACAGCAGACTGGGATAGAGAGAGATTGAATATGTCCGTAAACACACGAGGCTGCTGGTCTGCACATGCTCTGAGGACGTGGCTAGGGATGCCGTCTGGGCCGGCAGCCTTGCGAGGGTTAACGCGTTTAAATGTCTCACATCGGAGAAGAGCAGCCCACAGTCCTTGGTAGCGGGCCGCGTCGGTGGCACTGTATTATCCTCAAAGCGGGGAAAGGTTTTTAGTTTGTCTGGAAGCAAGACGTCAATGAAGCATGCTGATGCCTTTACTGTGACACAGACCGTCTCAGGGGCATGAGGAAAGGAAAGGAAATGAGTGAGGGAGGGACACGGTGTCACAGGTCCCTCAGTGAAGGGGGGAAAGTGTGTCGTCATTCTCAACTATTTTGCAAACGCATTAAATATTAAAGGACTGAATTACATTCTATTTTTGGCTTGTGTGGAGGAAATTACACTTGAATTGAGTGTGTGGAATGAATCTGTTCTTAGTTTTAAACTCTCCTTTATGGTACACTTTTTCAAGTTGTATAATTATTGATAACCACTTCACCTTGCTACGGCAGTCTATACTTCTAAGTTTAATCTCAGTGCCTAGCCTTCAATTTAGTTGCTGGGTTACTAACCATAGTGACTTCAGAAAGCATTAACACCCCTTGAGTTACGACACATTTTGTTGTGTTACAGCCTCACTGCGAATAGGATTTCATATACTTTCTCACCCATCTAGACAAAATACCCAATAATAACAAAGTGAAAACGTCTTCAGAAAATTGTACATTTCGCACATTTTTTGATAATGAAATACAGAAATATCTCATTTACATGAGTATTCAAACCCCTGAGTCAATAATTTGGAGAAGAACCTTTGGCAGCGATTACAGCTGAGTCTTTCTGGGTGAATCTTTAAGAGCTTTTTACACGTGGATTGTACAATATTTGCTAATTATTATTTGTAAAAGTTAGTTGATAATCATTGCTAGACAGCCATTTTCAAGTCTTCCCATTGATTTAATAACTCATGTATACTGAACAAATAATTAAATGCAACATGTAAAGTGTTGGTCCCATGTTTCATGAGCTGAAATAAAAGATCCCAGAAATGCTCCATACATTCCTGTTGGTGAGCATTTCCCCTTTGCCAAGATAATCCATCCACCTGACAGGTGTGCCATATAAAGAAGCGGATTAAACAGCAAGATCATTACACAGGTGCACATTGTGTGGGGACAATAAAAGCCTACTAAAATGTGCCGTTTTATCAAACAACACAATGCCACAGATGTCTCAGGTTATGAGGGAGCGTGCAATTGGCATGCTGACTGCAGGAAAGTCAAGGAATGTTAGCTCCAGTCCTTTTATTATTATCCTAAAAAACTCCCTTGTCCTTGCAGACAACAAGCATACCCATAACATGACGCAGCCACCACCATGCTTGAAAATATGAAGAGGGGTACTTAGTGATGTGTTGGATTTGCCCCAAACATTACGCTTCGTATTCAGGACACAAAGTTAATTTCTTGGCCACATTTTTGAAGTATTACTCTAGTACCTTATTGCAAACAGGATGCATGTTTTGGAATATGTTTTGTTCTGTACAGGCTCTCTTCTTTTCACTCTGTCAATTAGGTTAGTATTGTGGATTAACTACAATGTTGTTGATCCATCCTCAGTTCTCTCCTATCACAGCCATTCAACTTTGTAACTGTTTTAAAGTCACCATTGGCTCATGGTAAAATCCCTGAGTGGTTTCCTTCCTATCCGGCAACTAAGTTAGGAAGGACGCCTGTATCTTTGTAGTGCTGGGTGTAAATAATTAATAACTTCACAATGCTCAAAGGGATATTCAATGTCTGCTTTTTAATCTATTTACCAATATGTGCCCTTCTTTGCAAACCACTGGAAAAAAACCCTGGTCTTGGTGGTTGAACCTGTGTTTGAAATGAACTGCTAGACTAATTCCCTGTGTGGGGTACAGAGATGAGGTAGACAAAAAAAAAATGTTTAAAAAAAATGATTGCACACAGAGAGTACAAGCAACTTAAGCCAATATTTACTAGAAATTATTTAGGCTGGCCATAACAAAGTGGTTGAATACTTATTTACATTTCATCTCTACATTCTGTATTAATTTGTAAAAATATCTAAAAACAAATCCACTTTGACATTACGGGGTACTGTGTGTTAGCCAGTGACACAAAATCACAATTTAATTTATTTTAAAATCAAGGGGGGTGAATACTTTCTGAAGGCACTGTACATTACCTTTGTGCAGAGACATAAAACGCCCCCATTTAGGAGTTGTTTTGCTCCTTCTCAAAATTATTGGGGAAGGGGTCAATTCTACACTGCAGACCCAGCTTGGATGTAAACCCCCGCTATGGCAGAACCACACATCTGAGAGTACGGAATGTAGAGGTCGTCTTTTACAACTGATGGAGTATCACACAGCTTTTTACCCTTTAGCTACGTATTAGTGTGTGTGAGACTTATGTGCTGTATGCGTGCGTGCATGCATGTGTGCGCATATACTGTGTGTGTGCGTGTTGGGGGGGGGGGGGGGGGCGATGAGGAGCCAGATGGAGGATTGAGAGGTCCCTGTAGACAGGTTGTCGGCAGTGATCTTACGGTCATAACTGAGGTTGTTAGCCCAAAAGGTCAACCACTCACGGTTTAATTCATGTCGCAGTCGCTCCCCGCAGGCCCGACCGTTGATTAGAAAAACTCCACTCAGTCACCACTCCCTCCAAAAACTAATATCAGTAAGTATGACGTCTAGACAGTTATTCCTTATCACAACACATCTGTGGTTCTGTAGTACAGGCAGTACATTCTTCCTATATGCCATGGCTTGCAGAGACAGGGCCCAGAAGTGTTTTTTGGAGAAAGTAGGCTCTGACTATGTGATTTACTACCAATAATTCACTGATGGAAATCGAGTTTTATCTGCAGTTCATTTTTGGTAGGCAAAAAAAGGATCTTGAGATTGGAACAAACTTCCTAACAGTGTCGTGAGAGTTTATGGGCTAACCACTTAGCGTACGGTCAGTGACTTTCTCATGCCACTACGGGGCTTCCGCCTTGTAACGCTCTCGGACAGAATCTGCAACCTTCACATTGCCCGTGTGTGTGTTCTCTCCCAGTCAATACAGAGGGTAAAGCGGTAACTGAAAGAGAACGAGGGAATAGGTGCACAATTACACCCCCGCTACCCTCCGAGCGCCCCCGCACCAAAGCGTTGTTGCCACGGTAATTAAAGTGAGTCATCGGGAGAGGGTCAACTTCCTCTACGTCCAATAAGGTACACACATTTTATACTCCAACACAACGAAGAATCAATAGAGACGCATGAAGTAATATCCTGCTATTATTGACTCCCGCCGTTATCCTAACAAGAGAGCGTGTCCGTTGAGCCCACACCACAACAAAGTACACATGTCAACAAGCGTCAAAATCAATGGCAGGGTCTGGTAGTGGCGGACGCAGAGGTACAGAGGAAGCCCTCCATCTCGCCCTTCATAATTTCCTCCCTCTCTCTAACACTTTGAGGTAAACAAAAGAAAAAAAAGAAAAGCCACTGCCACTGTCAGACCACCCACACACACACACACACGCACACACACACACACACAATGGTGCACGCACAGGGCTGTTGGAAGTCACAGGGCTTGAGATGGCTATCTGCCCTGTGGCATCTCTGTGTACTATTGTGTTATTGACTGTATGTTTGTTTATCCCATGTGCATCTCTGTGGTGTTTGTGTCACACTGCTATGCTTTATCTTGGCCAGGTCTCAGTTGTAAATGAGAACTTGTTCTCAACGAGACCACCTGGTTCAATAAAGGGGCAATACAATAAAATCAAAAAAAAAGAGTACGGAAGCCTATAAGGTCTTCCTCTCTCCCAAAGCCCAAGAAGTCTGTGTGGCTCGTCGTTAGGGCTGGAGAGTTTTGACCAACAGCTAAATTCTAAACTGCTCATATGAACTAAAGGAAGTAGCTGATTAGTAGAATCAAGTGAAAAGCCAGTGCCACCCCAGAACTACTGTATGTATGTGTGTGTGAGTGAAAGAGCGAACGAGAGAGAGACAGAGACAAAGGGAATGAGAGAGAATGAGATGTGCATTTTAACAGAAAATTAAAGGAAAGTCAGAGTCCACCCCTATCAATCTTTTAGATATACAGTTGAAATCGGAAGTTTACATATACCTTAGCCAAATACATTTAAACTCAGTTATTCACAATTCCGGACATTTAATCCTAGTAAAAATTCCCTGGCTTAGGTCAGTTAGAATCACCACTTTATTTTAAGAATGTGAAATGTCAGAATAATAGTAGAGAGAATGATTTATTTCAGCTTTTATATCTTTCATCACATTCCCAGTGGGTCAGAAGTTTACATACACTCAATTAGTATTTGGTAGCATTTCCTTTAAATTGTTTAACTTGGGTCAAACGTTTCAGGTAGCCTTCCACAAGCTTCCCACAAGTTGGGTGAATTTTGGCCCATTCCTTCTGACAGAGCTGGTGTAACTGAGTCAGGTTTGTAGGCCTCGTTGCTCACACATGCTTTTCCAGTTCTGCCCACACATTTTCTATAGGATTGAGGTCAGGGCTTTGTGATGGCCACTCCAATACCTTGACTTTGTCGTCCTGAAGCCATTTTGCCACAACTTTGGACGTATGCTTGGGGTCATTGTCCATTTGGAAGGTCCATTTGCGATCAAGCTTTAACTTCCTGACTGAAGTCTTGAGCTGTTGCTTCAATATATCCACATAATTTTCCTCCCTCATGATGACATCTATTTTGTGAAGTGCACCAGCCCCTCCTGCAGCAAAGCACCCCCACAACATGATGCTGACACACCCGTGCTTCATGGTTGGGATGGTGTTCTTTGGCTTGCAAGCCTCCTCCTTTTTCCTCCAAACATAACGATGGTCATTATGGCCAAACCGTTCTATATTTGTTTCAGACCAGAGGACATTTCTCCAAAAAGTACAATCTTTGTCCCCATGTGCAGTTGCAAACCGTAGTCTGGATTTTTTATGGCGGTTTTGGAGCAGTGGCTTCTTCCTTGCTTAGTGGAATTTCAGGTTATGTGAATATAGGACTTGTTTTACTGTGGATATAGATACTTTTGTACCTGTTTCCAGCATATTCACAAGGTCCTTTGCTGTTGTTATGGGATTGTTTTGCACTTTCCGCACCAAAGGACATTCATCTCTAGGAGACAGAACGTGTCTTCTTCCTTGGCAGTAGGACGGCTGCTTGGTCCCATGGTGTTTATACTTGCGTACTATTGTTTGTACAGATGAACTCCGTACCTTCAAGCATTTGAAAATTGCTCCCAAGGATGAACCAGACTTGTGGAGGTCTACAACTTTTTTTTCTGAGGTCTTGGCTGATTTCATTTGATTTTCCCATGATGTCAAGCAAAGAGGCACCGAGTTTGAAGGTAGGCCTTGAAATACATCCTCAGATAAACCTCCAATTGACTCAAATGATGTCAATTAGCCTATCAGAAGCTTCTAAAGCCATGACATCGTTTTCTGGATGTTTCCAAGCTGTTTAAAGGCATAGTCAACTTAGTGTATGTAAACTTCTGACCCACTGGAATTGCGATACAATGAATTTAAGTGAAAGAATCTGTCTGTAAACAATTGTATTGTGTCATGCACGAAGCAGATGTCCTGACCGACTTGCCAAAACTATACTTAACAAGAAATGTGTGTAGTGGTTGAAAAACAAGTTAATGACTCCAACCTAAGTGTATGTAAACTTCCGACTTCAACTGTATGTACACATATACATGTATAACAGGCTATCTTAGATGACACACTGCTGAGGCAAAGGAACACAATACAGGACACATACACATTCCTCCTACACAGAACCAGTCCGTCAGTAATGCAGTCCTTTTAATCCCTCCGATATGTCATCGATCAATTCATGTCATTGACAAACCCTCAAGTCCACCGCCAGGTTATAGCCAGACAGAAAATCGGACACTGTGGCCCTTCAGCGCCAAGCCACAGAGCTCTGCACCACGGCCCTGTTGCAGCCTTTCAGAGGTCCTACACTCTGAGGGGAGGGATGGGAGGAGTGATGAAGGATGGTTTGTTAACAAGGCTTTTGTTTAGTAATAGTTCAGTGACGTTGAGGCACGGGCTCATTGCTCTGAGCTGCTGACAGACAGAGAGATAGAGAGCCAGCGGTACACGCCACAGAGGAGAGGACTGACAGAGATTGATGACCTCTGCTGGATAGGGCCTTATGAAGGAACACAATGGTTGAATAATACACACACACGTCGCGCTGTGAGTGAGTGAAATGTGACGATTTGTGTGTGTGTGTGTTCCTGCGCGTGCGCTTGTACAGTATGTGTGCGTACGTACGTACGTGCGTGCGTGCGTGCGTGCGTGCGTGCGTGCGTGCGTGCGTGTACCTGGTAAGTGTCCCAGAGGCGTATAGTGCAGCGTAACGGCAGCTCTCTCATCAGCAGGTTGTTCATCCAACGGAAGGCAAACTGAAGGTACTCCACTTCATACTGCTGCATGTGGACGTGCACCGTTTCTGAAACACACCCCCACCACACACACACACACACAGACTTCTTAAACTAAAATACACACATTTCCATCAAACAATGACCAACGCACGCACAGTATGCAAACACACTACCGTCAGACACTGATGAACACACACACCTTTCTCTTTCCACCGGTGATGGCTGGGCGACCAGACAATACCGCCGTAATTATTACATAGCTGTCAGTGAACCTCTCAAAGAACAATACAGCTACTGTATAGCTCGGGAGAAAGACAGCATTATAACAGTGTGTGTGTATTGTTTGCGTGCGTGTGTGTATTAGAGGTCGCCACGGGTCCAACTTTATGAAATGGACCTGGGCCTTTCCCACTTGGACCCGAGGAAAACTAGACCCAATCTGTATAGCGCTGGTCGGATCCAGATCCGGTCATTTCCGAGTGAGTGCACTATATATTCAAAATGATGTGGACACCCCTCTTTCAGCCACAACAGTTGCTGACAGGTGTATAAAATCGAGCACACAGCCATGCAATCGCTATAGACAAACATTGTAGAATGGCCTTACTGAAGAGCAACGTGGCACCGTCATAGGATGCCACCTTTCCAAACAAGTCAGTTGGTCAAATGTCTGCCCTGCTAGAGCTGCCCCGGTCAACTGTAAGTGCTGTTACTGTGAAGTAGAAAGATCTAGGAGCGACAACGGCTCAGCCGAGTGCTGAAACACGTAGCGAGTGAAAATTGCCTGGCCTCGGTTGCAACACTCCCTACCAAGTTCCAAGCTGCCTCTGGAAGCAACGTCAGTACAATAACTGTTCGTCCGAAGCTTCATGAAATGGGTTTCCATGGCCCAGCAGCCACACACAATCCTAACATCACCATGCAAAATGCCATGCTTTGACTTTGGAGCGGTGGAAACGCGTTCTCTGGAGTGATGAATCACCCTTCAGCAACTGGCAATCAGACGGACAAATCTGGTTTTGGCGGATGCCAGAAGAACAATACCTGCCCCAATGCATAGTGCCAAATGCAAGGTTTGCTGTAGGAGGAATAACGGTCTGGGGCTGTTTTTCATGGTTCGGGCTAGACCCCTTAGTTCCAGTGAAGGGAAATCTTAACGCTACAGCATACAATGACATTCTAGACGATTCTGTGCTTCCAACTTTGTGGCAAAAGTTGGGGACGGCCTTTTCCTGTTTCAGCATGACAATGCCCCCATGTACAAAGTGAGGCCCATACAGAAATGGTTTGTCGAGATCTGTGTGGAAGAACTTGACTGGCTTGCACAGAGCCCTGACATTAACCCCATCGAACATCTTTGGGATGAATTGGAACGCCGACTGCGAGCCAGGTCTAATCGGCCATTAGTGCCCGACCTCACTAATGCGCTTGTGGCTGAACGGAAGCAAATAACCGCAGCAATGTTCCAATGTCTGGTGGAAAGCCTTCCCAGATGAGTGGAGGCTGTTGTAGCAGCAAAGGGGGACCAACTCCATATTAATGCCCATGATTTTGTAATGAGACGTTCGACGAGCAGGTGTTCACATACTTTTGGTCATGTAGTGCACCTAACAAACACGGAGACTTTATGACTGGCGCCTATTGCCACTTTGATGACTTATAATTAGCCAACAACAAGCTACGTGCACCACACTCCACTTGTGAAAAGCAAGAGCAGCAGCATCAATTATAAAATGTCTCTCGCTCTCTCTCTACTGCAGCAGTTATGTTTGGATCTGTAAGGTCCCTTCAGGACAAGTCAATTACAATGACACATACCGGAGACCCGTGACAATCATCTCAGATCTGACCCAGACCCGTTACATTATTTAGAATTATGGATCCGGAACCGCTCATGTCCCGGATTGTGTCTTGGGTATTCGGGTATCCAGGTTGATCTGTGAAGACCTCCAGTGTGTATCAATCGAAGACTATTAATAAGCTCTGAAACATCCAAATCAGTCCTCTAACCAGTGACACGGACAATGATTCCAGAGCAGATCCCTGAACAATGAAGCCATCTTAGTTTGGTTCTGACATAAAGGACAACTCTGTACAGAGGTCGCATTACTGTTTAGAAATATGCATTTTCTGCCTTTTAAACCATTTCGCTTGCGTTTTATGTTTAAAGTTAACAGTGTTTGCATCAATAGAGTGACCAGAGCAGTGCAACTAGTTTCTCTTCACACAATAAATTAATGATACACATTTGGCAGATATTAGCTTTCTTTTCATCAAACGAAAATAGAAGTGCAACACTATTTAGCCAGCAGCCACACAAGTACACTAGCTTACAGGGAAAAAAACGATGCAAAGCCATCCGATGAGTCATGTTAGCCAGCTACTTTTCCTAATGTTTCGTTTCAAGTTCCTCTTGCATTTTAGCTACCCGTGCTGTACCCATCACAATTCACTTAATTTGTCACCCTACATGTGTCAACACACACACGTCAACAAATCACATTCGTTCGTTCTCGCATGCGCACCCACACAAAACACTCTCAGAGGGCGAGGTAAACAGCGAACAGTCCTCTCGCTCGCTCGTCCCCACAGTTTAATTATCACATAGCTATGCTCCGCATAAACAACAGAGGCCTAACATCATTAACAGTGAATAAATCACAGTAATATATCACCTCTAAACAGCTTCCCTAATAAGAGGCAACCCAACTCAGAATAACCACTTTGGAGGAAATAAATTAAACTTCTCACATGCAGTCAGAGGAGTTGGCGTGGCTAAAGCACACTCAGATCTGGTACCAGGCTAAGACTGACGGTAAGAAGAGAAGAGGAACCATTCTACAGAGACAGAGAGAGAATAGCCTGAGTTCGGAGTCCTGGTCCCCTGGAAGTTAATTAGTTAGTTATTGTTTTATCTGTTCTAGAGCCAGTAGAACAGAGGAACAGCTGTTATAGCTAGGGAAGGAAAACAGAGAGATGATTATTAGTGATTCAGTACTACGGAGCCACTCTTTCTGCACTATAGAACATTATTTTAATCCGCTGCATATCCAGGGAGGGGGGGGGGGGGGGAGGGGTACCTGCTTTCAGCTAGGAACACATCTAGAAGACTTGTTGTGGGCAGCTAGGTACAGTTAACATGATTAGGGCTACAGTTAAAACAGCAGGAAAGTGACTCGGTTGAGGGTGAATTGAGTCAAGTCAGTGGTTGAAAGCGTTTGCCCTAAAAAGTACTCCACCAGGACAAAATCAAATTCAGTGGTAAGGTAACTCGTTAATTCTGTTTGCGGGAAGTCAGACTATAATATGCTAAAGAAGACGCAAGTGTTAGCAGGACTGTTTGTTTAGTGGAGTTTAGCACTCTGGCAGACTCCGACTGGCAGCGCACGGCCTGCTCAGTAGATTTGGGTAGCGGGAGGACAGTTGGAGGTCAAGGGTCAGGGAAAAGACAAGTGATGCCGCTGAGCTGCATTCTGCTGAGCTCCACACTTCTCCCCGACTTCTGCTCTCCTCCATCCCATAATTACATCTACGCCGTGGCCCTCTCCCTTTCCTCATTCTCTCTCCCTCTATCTATCTATCTATCCATCCCGCGATCTCGAGCGCACTCTTTGTTCCTCATCTCTCTCCTCCTTTACCCTCTCTTTCTTTACTTATATCTCTTTTTCTTCATCCATCTCTCTTTAGCCCTCCCCCTCTCTTCTCAGCTCCATTTTCAGGGTTCTTGCCTGTCTGAATGGCTTCTCTGCTGAGATTTTTCTACCACTTGACCAGACCTCCAGTACTCTGACAGCATGCACCCTGAAAGACAGGTCCTCTATATCTATCATGTTCCATGACAAACCAACAGGGTGTCTTTTTTGCATCTGTGACTGAGCTCCGACGTTGTCCTTATCATGTTTCAGTGTCCGGCAAAGTTGATTACATAAGGAGATTGATAGACACGCCACAACACGCCTTCTTAGCGTCAGCAAAAACTGTACATCGTATACTCGTGCGTGTGTGTGTGTGTACTCTATATCCCAGGATGACAGTTGCGTGTGACTCTGCCTGTATGCTAGGCTATCAGTTCCTTCTCTCTGTGCTCCTAGGGATCGCATTTGTCAGCAGGGACACGTCATTCATCATGCACCACTTCCATCACACACAGGGCTACAGCACCGAGGACCATGATCTACATGCTAAACCATCGACCAGGGACTCGTGTCCATCAACAAAGTAGAATCCAGCTATGAAGAACTCCTTCTTCATACTCTCACCTCCAAAACGCTTCAAAGCACAACAAACAAATATCATTCGTCGATGCCAATGAATGAATGCATATTTGAGTTGATTTTGTGGTAAACGACATAGCAATGTGCAAAGTGCTGCTAAGACGATAGAGGAAAGCCAAGCTCTATGGGCCTGTGTGAATCAATAGGTTGTGTGCAGGTGGATTGAGAGGTCTAGAGGAGATGAGAGGAGCTCAGAGGAGAGGGAGAGAGAACAGAGGGGTGACTGCGGGTTAAATCCTCACAGCAGAGACGTGATGTCAGATCACCATGAAGCTCAGCAATGGACATGTAATCACATGCACACTTAAGAGAGAGAGAGAGAGAGAGAGCGAAAGATACAGGCACGCACGCAGAGTCACACACACATGCATGCACGCGCAGTCACACACACGGGATAATAGTAGAGTCTAACATCTTCAAACAAAGGAAAAAGACAATTATTCTCTTCACAGATACACTAGTCAACTTCTTTTTTTACAATTCTATTCATACTTCTGCCTCAACAATCGAACCATGGGAGTCTTACAGGTACATGATTCAGAGTGCAGAAACCGTGCGGTTTCTCTCCTTCGTTTGCATAAATAAATTCACCTTTAGAGCAATATCCATGCTGATGAACCCTGAATGCATTCTGTATTCACACAGAACAGAGAGCGAGAGAGAGAGATCAGAGGAAACATTTCCAAACCTTGTGGAGAGAGAGAAACATCGTTTTCTTTCTCTTTTTAGGGGCTAGATCAGCTTTAATATTGCAGATAGATTGTAGCTTCCGGTGAACGTTAGCGTGACGGTAGAAATGACACGCTGTAGTGTCACGATAAGAAGACGGGGCTATGGTTTAATACGGCGTCGCTAATTAGAGCGACGCTCCCGTTTGTTGCTAAAAGCACCCGGCGACGGTTCTGCCTCTTGGGCTCCTGAGTGGAGGGGATTCAATTAATCATAATGAGGGGAGCAGGGGCAGCCAGGGGTAGAGAGGTGAAGAGTTTCACAGACTGGAGACTGCTCTGGATTAGGTACAGAGTCAAAAAGGGGGGAATCCCGGGGCCTCAGAGAGAAGATCAATAGGTTAGGAAGAGCTAACCAGATCAGAACTGAGTGGCTAGAGTTAACTCACCTGGTGTCCCATGTCCGAATCAGTCAGACACACACTAGCGCTGGGACGATAAACCAAAGGTTTTCGACGCCGACCATACCGATCAGTTATCGCAAGCATTTAGCTGATACCGTTCATTACGATAAGTAGCCTTGAAATGAAATACGCTTGGTGATATGGGTGATTGTTACCGGGACAACCGATGGCTACAACCATCCTACTAGCAGCAGTAGTTTAAAGGATAATAAATCTATTCATTAAATGTGGTGCACATTTTAAGTATCGTTCCGTTTATCCTATCAATTCAGGGAATGTATTGCGATACGGATTTTTGTCCAAATTGCCCAGCTCTAACACACACACACACACACCTTCACCACAAGAGTCATCTCACGCTACACTACCACTCAACAGCCTAACGGTCCGACTGATTTAGCAGCCCATCATAACTACTGGACGGAAACCTCCATAGCGGTCTGCATTTCCCAACACTTCTGGAAAACGGTGTCTCACTCACTGACCAATGTCACCTGTAACATCAACTCAAGTAGAAAATGAAAAGTGACTATAAAAGGATATCGTTAGCTGCGGTAGGCTAAATGCATGAGAAACTACCTCCCCTTTTGGCTGAAACCAGGTTTCGCTCCCGTCCCACTCTCCTGGATTGAAGGTGACCGTTTCCCCCTCCTCATTTATCTAGAGCACACCCTGTGCACTACCGCCTCAGCGCGTTCATTTGAATTGTAAACGCACTCATCTCCATACCAGGTTCTGTTTAAAGGGCCTGGGAGATATGGTGGTGGTGTGGGCCGCAACGGAGCAGGGCAACATGGGGGGGGGGGGGGGGGAAAGTCACAGGACTCTGCTTAGAAATAGGATTACAAATGCAGATAGTTCTTGCCTCGTATAGACAAATCCCATTAGTACATATCTTCCATTATACACTGGCAGGCGAGGACGCCATCTTCCTACTCTTGACAAACTCCTCGCTTGTCAAACACATCTAAAATCAACAGTCATCCATCAACCCTGTTCTTAAAAAGCACAAAACATGTGAGCTCGACCACCACGACAGCCCAGTCAGGCAGCTAATGACAGACAGCAGTGACCCTAAAGCAGCTACCGCACGGTGAGTGAACACGTCGGCATCGACTGACTGATTTCTAAAGCTATAGCGAGTGAACACATTGGCATCGACTCCTTTCGAAAGCTCCACACCGCCCGGGCCATCCATGCATCCACGGGGAGTGTATTTCTAGAGAGCGGAGAGAGAGGAAAGGAGACGAGCTGCCGTGTCCGGCATCGGTCGGTCAAACGTAAACAAAGCCCGGAGAGAGAAGGGGAAAGGAAACAGGAATGGAACAGAGAAAGAGGAGGACACATGGAGATCAATGTGGTGGGGGGGGGGGGGGGGGTCTTTGTGTGTGATCTGATACCCACTGCTGCAGTAGTCTCACATCAGCCTCTGTCTTTCAGAGAAACACAGCCCCACACAAAGGAGGAGAGGATGGAGAGATGTGTATTACTCCTGCCGTGTTGTGTGGAGAGGAGATTAGGCCCTGAGAGAGAAGGGAGGACAAAGAGGAGATGAGGGACCACTCTGGCTTTCCAACACACACACGGACGAAGGAAAGAAGGAAGGAAGCACGCACAGTCCCACACACGGTTAGGCTAACATGCAACCCCGGTCTCAGTCAGAGGTGAAAAATGTACTCTTCATATTCAGTTACAACCCTATACCCTCTTCAGCTTAAAACTATTACTCTAGACACTGTAGCCTGTATTTTAGATGTGCTGCACACGCACACAGGAATGAATGTCTGAATGGCACGCGATGTTCTTGTCAAACCCGTACCCTGACGCGTCAGCCAGGCTATTACAGAAACAGATCAACATGTCTTTCATTCCAGCTGTCGTCCCATCATCCTGGCGTATCGACTATCATACAACTCGCTGCCCTTGGATATACCGAGCCTGAATGACCTCTAACACATTACAGAATCCGAGCTAATCGTATGATCTCAAAAATACTCCGCTGCCTCAAGCGGGCGCACAAAGTAGAAGTTCAGCTATACCATCTGAACTCAAGTGAACATTCTTTGAAATATTCCGTGGAAGCCGGAACGGAATAATATAGTACAAAGTCAGATATTCAATAAGAGGGTACAGAGGGTAGCCCTCCACCCTTCCACTTCTCCTCCCCCGTAATAACACAGGCCTGTAATAACAGAGCTAGAGGAAGCAAGGAACTGCTACAGGAGGACAGGACCCATTGGCTCCCACTGCCTCTCTGCTCGGAGCTGTACAGATGAGATGGTACTGTAGACAGAGACCTGATTATCGTAGCGCAGGGCTAGGCAACCCTGTTCCTGGAGTGACGCAGGGAGTGTAGGATGTTGTTCCAACTAGGCGCCACACCTGACCATTTGAGCTAACTGATCAGTTCAGTGATTGCCTAAATTCAACACACCTGGTCTTCCAGGTCAGTGAAATCAAAAATATGGGAGTCCCTGTGGCACTGCAGCACCAGGGTCGCCTACCCCTGTATTAAAAGAACCAGGGTGGTTGTTTTGACCCGAGGGGGGGGGGGGGGGGGTCGTTCAACAAAATGTGTTAGTGATTCGTCAGGGATATATCAGGCCCTATTGGAGGTTGAACGTTCACTCCTCTGCTAAATTGTGCAGGGTGTGGTCAGAGAGCCTAGACTACGCTCTCTGCTATATAGGTTACTGTGCTGTATGGACCTAGCTCTACACAGAGGCAGAGAAATAGGAGAGTTCTAAACTGTTCTCTCTCTCCACCCCTGTCGATTTGAGAGGCAAGTGAGGGGTGGTGGAGGGTCCAGGCAGGGCTGTGCTCTCTCGCTCTCTATATTCCCCTCTGTTCTCTCTTTATCCCGTCTCCCTCTGCTCTCGCTTTCCCTGCTCAGTGTCTGTGCTTTTCGCTCTACTCGCTCTACTCTGCTCTCTCTCCTGTGCTCTCTGTTTGAGGGAGATAAAGGCAGGTGAGCTGGCAGTGTCTGGGCTGAAGGGCAGGCAGGGAGAGACTGAAGGACGGACCTGAGCCGCTGACAGAGCAGACGAGTCACAGGGTAGGACGGGACGAAGCATTAATGCAATCAGACACTGGGGTGAGATCAGCATGACTCCCCCCTCCTCTCCTCACCCCTTCCCTCCTCTCCTCTCAGTGCCTGGTGGTCAAATGGACTGTATCAGCTAAGGTACCAGGTAATACAAGACGCTGGTGTAAGTCCGTATAACACAACAATACAGATCCGTTTCTGTATCATCATCATCATCAGGTGGAGATCAGTTTCTCATAACATCACACATTTGATCAGCAATTGTATCTATCAGCATCACCGCAAAGGACAATGCAAGGTGAGTTCGCCATTACACCGTTAACACGTAAAGCACCTTGAAAAGCCCAATAAATGCAGCACCATTAGTATCTAACATAATCACAGGGGTAATTAGAGAATACCTCTTCATATAGCGTACAGTCTGAGCAGGTATTGTGGTTGTTGTTCCAGCATGATGTGGCTATTCAGCTGCATGACCGCAATGTGTCTTTGCTCAAGTTCACGGCTGACGGCATCACGAGTCAGGGACAGTTTAGGTCTCTCTCTCTCACACACCCCCTCCACGCCCTCCTTCCTCCCTCCCATCTTGCTCTGTCGCGTCCAGTCTCTCCCCCGTGCAAACAGACGTTATGTCAGGCAGGGCTGGCAGGCTGGTCGGGTTCTGTCATGTCCCTGTGGCGCTAAGCTAGCTCCTTTCTTTCTGTCACCTGACAGAGCAGAGCAGAGCCATATGGCTGAGGAGCCAGAGGAGAGCCAGAGGTGTGCTTCAGGAGCATGTCTGAACATCAGGGCCCCGGGCCACCAAGAAGCACCAATCTGGGCAGGCCATCCCTCAGTGGTACACCTCCAGCCCTGGCTAACACACACCTTGTCACATCCGTGAGTGTGGTGGGGGAAACACTACGCAGTGGTCGATAGGATCAAATACAACCTGGCTGGTGTACCACGAGGCAGAGACTAAGGCTGCTATGTGTCTCTGAAGGAAGGGAACGTAGCAAGGCTACTGATCTCTCTCTTCGCCACAGCTTGTTGCGTCTGATGCTTTCTCCTCTTCCCTTTTCTCCACTGGCTCCCTGCCCTCTACCTTTCTGTTCCCCCTTTTTCTCTCTTCAGTCTTTCTTGTACCCGGCTGTTCTCTGCTCTCTGAAAGGTTTCCTCTTTTCAAGATGTACATTTGAGTGTCGAATGGTGGTCAGGTGGTTATTTTTAAGTCACTCTGGGGTTTTTGTAGGACTGTTGTTACACTGCGCTATTATCCCAAAACGACCCCCTTGGAGCCATGTCTTGTGTCAGGTTTAATCAGCTAGCGGAGAGCTGGCAGAGTGGTGCTGTTTTACATCTCCCTTGGAACAGCCCTAATGGATCTAGTTACGCAGAGGTGGGAAATCAATCCACATCCAACTCATGCTCACACACAAACACATCCATGTACATACTCACACTTTTAATCTCAGCAGGCTTCGTATTTGATTTTGATTTGATTTTTTTATTGTCCCTGGGCAGTCAGTCCAGCGTATTGGCTCCTTGGAAGAGCAGTCAACTTCTCGTAAATCTGTTTTCATTTCAACAACCAGGGCTTGACATTGAACTTTTTTCGCCACTTGTCCTTGGACAAGTAGGACATCTTTTTTTGACTTTTTCCGAAAGCTAAAGTCGCATAACAAAAAAAAAGGTCCGTAACACCATCGGCCAAAAGAGTGAGTGAAAATGAGTGAGGTACATAGGAGGGATGTGATTTTCTGCGCTTGTCCATAGACCACGTGTCAAACTCGTTCCGCGGAGGGCCGAGTGCCTGCGGGTTTTGGCTCGTCCGTTATACTTGATTGATGAATTAAGGTCACTGATTAGTAAGGAACTCCCCTCACCTGGTTGTCTAGGTCTTAACTGAAAGGAAAAAACAAAAACCAGCAGACACTAGGCCCTCCATGGAATGTTTGACACTCCTGCCATAGACGATGTTCTCCCTCCAGAGCGGCCATCCAAAAATAACGTACAAACGATTTGATTCCATTTTTATTTTCAGAAAATCTCTCTCTGTCCTCAGCTGTAACCGAAGTTTTTGACTTGCTTGTTGGATTTTTCAATCTTGGTATCGTTTTGCTCAATTTGACTTCTTGTGGCCTAAAATATTTGTCATTCTAAATAAATCTGTGAACGAGAACAGCGTAGACTCCGACTTTCAGAATTATTCCCATTTAAAAGCTGCAACTTTAGGGCATTAAACACAATAATTGTTCAGGAAAATAGTCTTCATAACTTGAATTTGTCTTAATGCTTTTTAAATGATATTTAAATTAGTAGGATTAGGCTTTTGGTTCGCAATGGCAAAGATTTTTTTGGGGGGCCTCGCATGCATCATTTCTGTCTTATAATGCTTTTCTCAACTAGAAGGTTTGTTCAAATTTCTCATTTGATTTTTATATATTGCTATGGTTTCTTCTCTCTCTCTCATTATTACCATACGCCTTCCATGTTTTGGGGTTATTCAAAAACAACAAAACTTTGAGATACCCTAGAACTCTGTTAGATTCATTCATTGCTTGATCGTGAAAAAGGGTGGCAGGAGAAATCTAGCATTGATTAAATTGAAAGAGTGGCTTAATAGGCCAAGTCATATTCATATCAAAATGAGATTTTCTGACCGGATATTTTGTGCTGCTTTGGTGAGGCTCTTAGCTCTCTCTACATTGTTCTCTTGCTTTGTATAAATATAACTTATTTATACAAATGTGTAACAGCAAATAGGAATATAGGCAATTTACTCAGAATGTAAATGCAATTTATTTAGAATGTAAACTTATGCACTGCACTGCCTGCTGTGCCTGATCCAATTCTGATCGGAGTAATTGTTTGACATTGTGATTTTCTACTGAAATCTATATTCTGGTAACTATTTTTGAGTGTGTATGTAAACTTCCGACTTCAACTGTATGTATGTTTTATGCAGGGCTCATCTGAGAAAGACAGTATGACTCCCTGTTGAAAAGAGGTTAAAACAAATGTGAAATGAAAGTATTTAAATATTTGTATAAATACTATGTATTTGAGTATTTTCAAATACATGCCCAATCCTTTCCAAATGTATGTCCTAATACATACCCATATTCAAATACTAGTATTTGAAAGTAATTAAAATACCCTAAATAGTATTTGAACGCAGGTCTGACACAAGCCAACAGAGGATTTCGAGAGGAAGACAAGTCTTAAAACTCATTTCTCTCCCCTCTCAATTATGCTCTCTCTGTCTGTCGGTTTTTTACTCTCCCTGTGTTGTGCACTTCCCCTCGGTCTCTATCATTAGTCTGCTGCAGGAGACAACATACTGACATGAAAGCAGAACAAAATGACACAACACATTCCCCTGACAAGAGACCCAATCAAACCATCACACAACAGGAGAGGTGTTCACCCTAAGACTGTCTCTCTCTCTCTTTGCTCTCCTCTCCCCAACCCTTTCAAACAACTCCAGCACCACAGCCTTGTCAAATATCAATTGTTCTATTTCATTGACTCTCACTCTCTCAGCAGCATTCTCCCCTACTTCAACATCTCATTTGAATGTGAGGCGCAAGACATTTAGCCAGCCCCCCCCCCCCCCCCCCCCCCCCCCCCCCCCCCCCCCCCCCCCCCCCCCCCATTAGAGATAAATACAGTTCAATGTGACAAGAGTGGGACTCTGGAGTCTAACAATGTGAAGGTTGGTCAAGAACAAGACTATGCAACAAAGGAACCATTTGATAAGGGCTTCTGTTCGGGTATTCATGACGAGGACAGAGAGAACACCATTAGAGCCTAATGTTAATGAGAAACATTTGAATGACAAAGCATGGACATTATTATGCGGGCATCAGAAGTATTTAACCACAGTCAATGAACACATTGCCTTCGTCCCAAACGGCACGCTATTCCCTATTTAGTGTGCTACTTTTGACCAGGATCCATAGGGGGCATCATTAGG
This sequence comes from Salvelinus fontinalis, assembly GCF_029448725.1. Classification (NCBI taxonomy): domain Eukaryota; kingdom Metazoa; phylum Chordata; class Actinopteri; order Salmoniformes; family Salmonidae; genus Salvelinus; species Salvelinus fontinalis. The sequence goes on along the minus strand of NC_074703.1, from coordinate 20,324,252 downwards.
GCTCTGGTCAAAAGTGTTGCACTATATAGAGAATAGGGTGCCATTTTAATGACAGATTAATTAACACATAGGGATTCTTAGAAGGTAAGAGACTCATTCCCGGGAGAAAACTTTTCTCTCTAATTACAATGAGTGCAGAAACTACAGATTTTGCATATAGTGTTGATTCAAACCTATATGGAGACGTGTGTGTGTGTGTGTGTGTGTGTGTGTGTGTGTGTGTGTGTGTGTGTGTGTGTGTGTGTGTGTGTGTGTGTGTGTGTGTGTGTGTGTGTGTGTGTGTGTGTGTGTGTGTGTGTGTGTGTGTGTGTGTAAATCAAACTGTATTTGTCACATGCACCGAATACAACAGGTGTAGACCTTACCGTGAAATGTTTACTTACAAACCCTTAACCAGCAACGCAGTTCAAGAAGAGTTAAGAAGATATTTACCAAATAAATTAAAGTTAAAAATAATAAGAAAAAGAAACACAATAAGAAAAACGAAGCTGTAGACAGGGGATACCGAGTCAGTGTGCGGGGGTACAGGTTAGTCGAGGTCATTTGTACATGTAGATAGGGGTGAAGTGACGATGCATAGATAATAAACAGTGAGTAGCAGCAGTGTACAAACAGGGCGGGGGGGGGGGGGGGGGGGTTGGGGGTACAGGTTAGTCGAGGTAATTTGTACATGTAGATAGGGGTGAAGTGACGATGCATAGATAATAAACAGTGAGTAGCAGCAGTGTACAAACAGGGCGGGGGGGGGGGGGTTGGGGGTACAGGTTAGTCGAGGTAATTTGTACATGTAGATAGGGGTGAAGTGACGATGCATAGATAATAAACCGTGAGTAGCAGCCGTGTACAAAAAGGGTGGAGGGGTCAACGTAAATAGTCCGGTGGCGATTCTATTAATTGTTCAGCAGTCTTATCGCTTGGGGGCTAAAAACTGTTGAGGAGCCTTTCGGTACCAGACTTCGCGCTCCGGTACCGCTTGCGTGCGGTAGCAGAGAAAAGTATAAGAGTGTGTATAAGTGTGTATAAGTGTACGCGTGTCTATAGGGTTCAAACCTTTAAAGAGCTGTGTGTTGAGTTAATGAGCGATATGTTACAATTGGGGAAAAAATATTACAAATACATGGTAGTCATTTATCAGATGTTCTTATCTAGAGAGACGTACAGGAGCAGCTAGGGTTAAGTGCCTTGCTCAAGGGCACGTCGGCAGATTTGTTTATCTAGTCGGCTCGGGGATTCGAACCAGCAACCTTTTGGTTACTGGCCAAACGCTCTTAACCGCTAGGCTAATTTCACAGTAGTAAAATGTATATACCTTGCAAAGTATGGTTCATTTATCATTAGAAACTAAGTGGTTTGAGCCCTGAATGCTGATTGGCTGAAAGCCGAGGTGTATCAGAAAAACATGTATTTTTGATTCTTTCTTATTCTTATTGCTGAAGTACTTACAGGACATTTAAAGTAGACGTGTGCTGTAGGATCAAGTGGAGCGGAGATGGCAACACAACGCCGGAAACTCAAAATGATAAAGTGAGAGAGAAAGAACTGAAGTTCTCAAGGAGGACTGGTAAAGTTCAATCTCTGTTTAAGAACAGTCTCTTTCTCACTCCAGAGAGAGTAAATCTAACCTGCGACCTAAAGACATTTATCTTGTCCAAAAAGACCAACTCAATTTCCCTCCCTGCATAAATTTGGTTGTTAAATATAGACATCAGAAAGGCAGAAAAAATAAGACCGTTTTGGAATACAAATGCCTGGGTCTGAGGCTGGGGTATACAGATGGGGCATGGGCTGGATCTGGCAGTAGGGTATAGCGCTCGGGCTCGTGTTGAATCTGGGTCTAGAACTGGGCTGACTGTATGCAGTGAAGGGCTCTGTCTCTGTCCTGTAAGAAGTCCACTAAATCTTGATTATACCTCTCAAATGTAAAGAACGTACAGGACTAGATCTGAGTCGAGGTCCAGTCCTGGTCTGGCTTTGTGCTGTGCAGGGACCAGTCTCCCTCCACCCTAGCCTTACCCTGCTCTGTGAAGAGATGGCGGGAGGAGATGATGGCCAGTGAATTCTGATTACACCTCTGTCATTTAAAGTAATGAGAGGAGCTCATGCTCTGGTGGCTCCTGCTTCCCCCCGGCGGACCAGACGCCAGCCAGCCGCCGTTCTGTTAAAGGCCACACTGACCCGCCAATGATTGGGGATGACACACAGCAGTCAGGGTGTGTGTGTGTGTGTGCCCGCGATCACTCGGACAGACTAATCATCACTCTGACAGGAAGAGAGACATACAGACAGATGGACAAAGAGAGAGAGATAGGACACAGAGTTGTGCTCAGAGACAGGATTTCCCTTCCGGAAACCACACAGAAAGAGCGAGAGGACAAGAGCGAGAGGACAAGAGCGAGAGGACAAGAGCGAGAGAGAGAGAGAGCGAGAGAGCGAGAGAGCGAGAGAAAGGACCACAGGAGAGGACAGGAGAGAGGGAGAGAGAGCGAAAGGACCACAGGAGAAGACAGGGGAGAGAGAGGGAAAGGACTACAGGAGAAGACAGGAGAGAGGGAGAGAGAGGGAAAGGACTACAGAAGAAGACAGGAGAGAGGGAGAGAGAGGGATAGGACCACAGGAGAGGACAGGAGAGAGGGAGAGAGAGGGATAGGACCACAGGAGAGGACAGGAGAGAGGGAGAGAGAGGGATAGGACCACAGGAGAGGACAGGAGAGAGGGAGAGAGAGGGATAGGACCACAGGAGAGGACAGGAGAGAGGGATAGGACCACAGGAGAGGACAGGAGAGAGGGAGAGAGAGGGATAGGACCACGGGGGGGGGAGAGAGAGAGAGAGAGAGAGAGAGAGATAGATAGAGAGAGAGAGAGAGAGAGAGAGAGAGAGAGAGAGAGAGAGAGAGAGAGAGAGAGAGAGAGAGAGATAGGATCACAGGAGAAGACAGGAGACAGAGAGAGGGATAGGATCACAGGAGGACAGGAGAGAGAGAGCGAGAGGGATAGGACCATGGGAGAGGACAGGAGAGAGAGAGCGAGAGGACAGGAGAGAGAGAGAGCGAGAGGACAGGAGAGAGAGAGATGGATAGGATCACAGGAGAGAGAGAGAGGGATAGGATCACAGGAGGACAGGAGAGAGAGAGCGAGAGGACCATGGGAGAGGACAGGAGAGAGAGAGCGAGAGGACCATGGGAGAGGACAGGAGAGAGAGAGAGGGAGGAGACGAAGCTCACCATCGATCCTGCTGACCAACTTCTCCAGAGCCTTGACATTCCTTTGGATCCCCGGCTGGGCAAATGTGTAGTTGTCCTTGATAAGAAAGAGAAAGAGAAGAAGCGAGAGAGCGAGAGAGAGAGAGAGACATGAATTTCACAGCAAGGTGAGGCCTGACTTATGATCGCGGCCGCACAATTATCCATTTGACTTAAAAACAGAGACAAGTTTGTCGTCTCAAACTGCTGCTTCAAAAACGCTCATCTACTTCAGCAAAGAAAAAGAGGATTTGTGTGAGGAATAGTAATGACGACAGCGGAACAAACAACTGTGCATACCAGCTGAGGGACACTGACACACAGTCTCATTCAAGGGTGAGCAACTAGCAACCACAGCTCGTGACCGCCCCGTGGTCATTTCGAAGAGAAAGGGAGGTCACACACAGAGACACAGAGAGAAGGTGAGAAATCAGGAGGTGCGCTGTCCTCTCAACCACTAAACACAAGCAGACAGGAGATTAAACGCAACATTTACAGACTAAATGCAAATATCAGCAGCAGGGCTTGAAGAGGGACTGAACTCATGGATTTCTCATCCACTATCATCCTCCTCATTACTACATTTGACTGTTTTGGGACTAGAATGTATGTTCAGTTCCTCTAAGTAGTGAGACCATTATACATGCAATGTCCCCTTTAGTCACAGTATGATTGGATGACAGGTCTTGAAGAGGTAGTGATGTCTCCTTATAGCATAGTGAAGAGGGTATCCATCTAAAGGGGCACGTGTAAGATCAGCTTTAAAGAACTCCATTTAGAGAGTGCTTATGGGTCTGCTAACACCATAGGCGAACAGTAATTGGAAATTGAAAAGTCTCTTTTGTTTGAGGTTTGTCCTAACGTACAAACTGCCATTGGACGTGGACTTTACATAGTGGAGCGAGTCACGTTCATTTGACATTTGCAGACAAGCTCAGTTTTTAATCCTAATGTACATTTAAGTAATAGAATCAGTTCTTATTTGATTACGGCCTTCGGGGACGAAAAGCAACAACCTCACAACAGGCCTTGGATCTAGCCTGCATTTACGAAACTATAAATGATTCAATCATAGGCTGAGTCTCTAAGTTTAAGTTATTACAAACGTGTGTATGTGTGTCTGCGTGACTGCATTCGGAGCCATGGGAAGTACTAGGAGGGAGTGTGGCTATGCTGCTGATGTGTTGCACTTGTAGAGAGAGCTGCAAGGACAAGGTGAGAGAGAGAGAGAGAGGGAGCGAGAGGGAGCGACAGAGGGAGGGGGAGCGAAACAGAGCGAGGGAGGGGGAGCGAGAGAGAGAGAGAGCGAGAGAGCGAGCGAGAGAGCGAGCGAGGGAGAGAGCGAGCGAGGGAGAGAGCGAGCGAGGGAGAGCGAGCGAGGGAGAGCGAGCGAGGGAGAGCGAGCGAGGGAGGGAGGGAGGGAGGGAGGGAGGGAGGAAGGGAGAGAGCGAGGGAGAGAGCGAGGGAGAGAGCGAGGGAGAGAGCGAGGGAGAGAGCGAGGGAGAGAGCGAGGGAGAGAGCGAGGGAGAGAGCGAGGGAGAGAGCGAGGGAGAGAGCGAGGGAGAGAGCGAGGGAGAGAGCGAGAGAGCGAGCGAGCGAGAGAGCGAGCGAGGGAGAGAGCGAGCGAGGGAGAGAGCGAGCGAGGGAGAGAGCGAGCGAGGGAGAGAGCGAGCGAGGGAGAGAGCGAGGGAGAGAGCGAGCGAGGGAGAGAGCGAGCGAGGGAGAGAGCGAGCGAGGGAGAGAGCGAGCGAGGGAGAGAGCGAGCGAGGGAGAGAGCGAGCGAGGGAGAGAGCGAGCGAGGGAGAGAGCGAGCGAGGGAGAGAGCGAGCGAGGGAGAGAGCGAGCGAGGGAGAGAGCGAGCGAGGGAGAGAGCGAGCGGGAGGGGAGCGAGCGGGAGGGGAGCGAGCGAGAGGGGAGCGAGCGAGAGGGGAGCGAGCGAGGGAGAGAGCGAGCGAGATAGCGAGCGAGGGAGATAGCGAGCGAGGGAGATAGCGAGCGAGCGGGGGAGCGAGACACAGGGGGGAGCGAGACACAGGGGCGAGCGAGACACAGGGGGGCGAGCGAGACACAGGGGGGCGAGCGAGACACAGGGGGGCGAGCGAGACACAGGGGGGCGAGCGAGACACAGGGGGGCGAGCGAGACACAGGGGGCGAGCGAGACACAGGGGGCGAGCGAGACACAGGGGGCGAGCGAGACACAGGGGGCGAGCGAGACACAGGGGGCGACCGAGACACAGGGGGCGAGCGAGACACAGGGGGCGAGCGAGACACAGGGGGCGAGCGAGACACAGGGGGCGAGCGAGACACAGGGGGCGAGCGAGACACAGGGGGCGAGCGAGACACAGGGGGCGAGCGAGACACAGGGGGCGAGCGAGACACAGGGGGCGAGCGAGACACAGGGGGCGAGCGAGACACGGGGGGCGAGCGAGACACGGGGGGCGAGCGAGACACGGGGGGCGAGCGAGACACGGGGGGCGAGCGAGACACGGGGGGCGAGCGAGACACGGGGGGCGAGCGAGACACGGGGGGCGAGCGAGACACGGGGGGCGAGCGAGACACGGGGGGCGAGCGAGACACGGGGGGCGAGCGAGACACGGGGGGCGAGCGAGACACGGGGGGCGAGCGAGACACGGGGGGCGAGCGAGACACGGGGGGCGAGCGAGACACGGGGGGCGAGCGAGACACGGGGGGCGAGCGAGACACGGGGGGCGAGCGAGACACGGGGGGCGAGCGAGACACGGGGGGCGAGCGAGACACGGGGGGCGAGCGAGACACGGGGGGCGAGCGAGACACGGGGGGCGAGCGAGACACGGTGGGCGAGCGAGACACGGTGGGCGAGCGAGACACGGTGGGCGAGCGAGACACGGTGGGCGAGCGAGACACGGTGGGCGAGCGAGACACGGTGGGCGAGCGAGACACGGTGGGCGAGCGAGACACGGTGGGCGAGCGAGACACAGGGGGCGAGCGAGACACAGTGGGCGAGCGAGACACAGGGGGCGAGCAAGACACAGAGCGACAGAGGGAGAGAGAGCGACAGAGGGAGCGAGAGACATTAACCGATAAACAATTGCTGCCCGACCTTCAGGCTCAACTGTGCATCCTGCAGTGAACGTTCTGGTGCCTGAGTGTTGTGGTCATGAATACAGGAGTGGCTCTGGATACAACACACTGCTGACAGAGGGGGAGCGAGAGGGAGAAACCTTGGCCTACCATCACCTCTCCCTTCCCTGTGACCTCCCAGTGCTACTGTACAGCCCAGCTATAAGCAGCTACTTCCAGAAAATAATACACTATGCCGAATATGACAAGGATTCGGCGGAGGCTGACGCAGAGAACGGATATTTCAACGGCTGACATGGATTCAGAAGTACACAGCAGTACCGGGGTCAAGGCATTTTCAGCCATCCTCGCTCCCGAGTGTTACCTCTACTCCTCATCCAAGTCCAATCAACAGGAGTCAGTCCATTCTCCTATAGTGGAGCTCCAGGACCGGACCAGTGAGTGTTCTGAACCCCTCAGTTCAATACAGTGAGATCATATCTGGTTTGACGGGCTTTATTAGAGAGGGTAGGGATTGAGACTTTCTGGCTCCATCTGCACACGTGCAGTAGCCATGTCCTCAGGTCAACAGACCATAATATGCTGCCCAGGCACAGCTGGTCTCCCAGGTTACTGCTCTCCCTCCTTCCCTCTTTCTCTGGGCCTAAATGCAATTATGAGAGTTGGCCAGTTTGAAGCATACATTAAGACAAACCCAGAGCCCACAGGCACCGATAATTACATCAGCTTTAAGATCCCTTGCTTTAATGAACTAGCTACTGTACCTCTCTCTCTGGTCCACTGGGCAACGCTGCTCCGTGCAGGGAGTCGTGAATAGGGAGGGGGGGGGGGGTATTTTTTGCCCTTACGGACACATTCTCAAACTCTTCAACATCTGCAAATTATCCCGACATCAAAGTGTCACCAACAAAAAGGTCAACAATAGCCATTTGGCAAATGCACCCTACGGCATTCCTTTTCCACGTGTACTGTATATAACCCTTTTCGGCAGTGCTCAAAGCATGCTACATTCCCGAGAGCCGCATTTACTTTTCAACTCAAAGCAATGAGCCCAAATCAGTCCTCCATGACAACAAAATCATTAAGAACAGAGTAGGCTAATAAGTCCTTAGTTTTTGGGATATGCTCAGGGAAAAAATTGGGCTAATCTATAATTCCATATTTCCAAGTCCTATTCTTGAAGACCAACAGGTATTCAATTAATTGGAACGACTGGAAATCTGACTTTGGTTTATAATGTAAAGAAATGGCCGGATTGTATTATTATTTGTAGAATAAAGCAATGGGTTAGTAGAAGCCTACAAAACCAACCCGTAAAGTAAAATGCAACATCCATTTATGGCCAGCTACGTAAACTCTAAACACTGATTTTTCCTGCAATAGATGTTCAAATCAGTAATATTATTTTTTGTCTTCTTCTAATGCCTCTTAAGGGGAATGTAATCTAAAAGTAATCAGATTACATTACCGAGTGTGGGTAATCCAAAAGATAATTTACTGATTACAATTGAGGACAGGTAACTTGTAACTGTAACGTGTAACCTACCCTAACACTATTTAGAAAGTAACCTACCCAACCCTGAGGCTAAGCATGCTTAACACCTGGCCTACTGCAGAGCACTAGAGAAGAAGGGAGTGAGGCCACAGTGCAAGTGTTATGGTTCACTTAACCTGACCTATAGCACTCAGATGACACCCTGTGATCTAGACTGACAGAGGTCAGTATGAACACTGTGTGATGCTGTCTCTCATATCTGCTTCTCGCCCCACCTCTACCTCTCCTTCCTGCCCCCTCTCTCTCTATCCCTCCTTCTTCCTCTCTCTCCCTCCCTTTCTCGCTCCCCATCTCTCCACAAAGCCACAGCTCTAGACGGCCTGTGATAAAGTATTTGACTCTAGCGTTGATCCTCTGAGGCAATGGCAGGACATCGCCACATTCCACACTTTGTTCTTCTCTCTTTTCTTTTCTCGCTGTTCTGTTATTCTCACCTAGAAACTGAGCCATCGGGCCACTGTCTGTCTCTGTCACGTCTCTGCCCTCACCAACAATCACAACTATTCCCCCTTTTCATCCCAGGAATGACAAGAATCTCACGATCGATGCAAGGCCAATGATGTTCTCAGGGCTGCCATTTCTTCCCCTGTCTATTCTGTTCATGGCCAAACAATGTAGGACACAATCTTTGATGACCGAGGCTATTTATTGTGTGTGTCGGCGCCAATCAACAAAGTGAACAACAACAGAGGACAACAAGGAGAAAGTGTGCCTGTCTGTCTGTCACTGGAGGAGTCTGTTACAGAGATGACAGCTGCAGATAACCCTGAGTCACAATGGACCTGCTGAACACCGGGCTGTACACACACACCCATACAAACACACAGGGGGGCGTGTTGAGGAGGACAAAGCCCTATTGAAGCACCTCCAACATGCTCTCCATCTATCTCTCCCTCTGCTTACTGGCGGATGGCTCTGTGTGTGTGTGTGTGTGTGTGTGTGTGTGTGTGTGTGTGTGTGTGTGTGTGTGTGTGTGTGTGTGTGTGTGTGTGTGTGTGTGTGTGTGTGTGTGTGTGTGTGTGTGTGTGTGTGTGTGTGTGTGTGTGTGTGTGTGTGTGTGTGTGTGTGTTCAGGGATAAGCTGGCTCCTCACTGTGAGGGAACAATCAGCAATCATGGGCTTATCGGAGAAACATTTCCCTCACACTGAGAACCTGTCCTCTCCTCCCCCCTACATTCCCCTGCCTCTTTAATTCTAGGACTCATTGATTGGGAGTGCTCTGGCATATTTTAACAGGGTCTGCGAGGCACTTAAATGCGCATGTGAATTGGGGGTCTTATAGTTTGAGTATGTGTTGGATGTGTCAGAGAAAGGAATGAATAGAGCGAGAGCGTGAGTGCCGGCGTTGTGTGTGTGTGTGTGTCAGAAACAAGGAGAATAAGAGTGCCGGGCCTCTCTATCAGCCTTGTGATTGAGTACTTCGCAGAGCTACAAAAGAGGCATCCAGCTGTCAATAAAAAGGTAGGGGAGAGAGCCGTAGTCGGACAGAATAACTCCCTCTTCCCCCTGCCTCCCCAGGTCCCCATCCCTCCCTCCCAGTCTCATTCCATTCTTCCAGTCTCTCCCGCCTCCCTCTCCATGTCTCCCCACTGCCTGCCTGTCACCCTCCCTCTGCCTGAGTATCCCTTCCAATGTTTCTCCTTTACACCCCCATTGTTTCATTCTCCTCTCTCCAGGGCTCAAATCAAAATGTGTTTATTTGGCATCAATGCCTTCTGGAACATGTGAACTTTCATGTGCCTTAAATTAGGAAGTAGGAATAAAAGTGTTAAATTACGAGTCTAGCTGGTTTAGCCAAAGTAATAAAGAACAACCTTCCCGCTAGCCATGATTGGCTGAGATAATGAGTGGGCTGGACATGCCCGAGAGATAAGTTTGGATTGGTCTGCAATATATAGCACGCTTCTGTCTATTTGAACTGGTCAGTATGTCTAGGTAATCCTGTCTAACGAGGTATTTAAAAAAAAATGTTTTATTGTGTATTAAAACTGCAGAAGTGTTGCTCTCCACGTTCTGGAGGAGTTTTCAAAGCAGTGGAAGTGACATCACGAGTTGGGATTATGGTTCATTGTTGACCTAGTTAGCTGAGTGTGCCAGAGAGCGCAGAATAACTGATGAATTTACGAATGCTCAAAACCTGGTGAATATGGCCTTGTCAGTAAACATCAGTAAACTCGTCGGCCAGAGCGTCCGGTGTGCGCTCTGAACGCGAAACGCTCGGGAATTTATGAACGGACAATCAGACAGCACAGTTGCAGTCACCAACGCTCTGGATAACATAACAGCTCTGCTAGGGCGGGCAATGTTCAGAGAGCTGTTCCCTCTCACTTAGATGTCTGGAAGTAGCTAGCAAGTTAGCTTGGGTGCTTGACTGCTGTTGTTAATACATTAAGATCAATCCTTAAAGAGACGGGTGGGGCTAAAGCTTAAGAGGGTGTGAATGACGCTGAATGGGTGTAGACATAGAAGGGCTATCCAACAGTACAGTAGTACCAAAACATTCCAAGGTCATTTTCTCAAAAGTGAATTTACAAGTTTAGCAAAATTACTTTCCCATTGTTCCTCAACTGTAGTGTACGATAGCCGGACTATTTGCATTGTGTGCCCCCCCCCCCCAACCCCTCGTTCACGCTGCTGCTACTCTCTGTTTATCATATATGCAAAGTCACTAACTATACATTCATGTACATACGACCTCAATTGGAACGACCAACCAGTGCACCCGCACATTGGCTAACCGGACTATCTGCATTGTGTCCCACCACCCACCAACCCCTCTCTTACACCACTGCTACTCTCTGTTCATCATATATGCATAGTCACTTTAACCATATCTACATGTACATACTACCTCAATCAGCCCGACTAACCGGTGTCTGTATGTAGCCTCTCTACTGTATATAGCCTCGCTACTGTATATAGCCTGTCTTTTTACTATTGTTTTATTTCTTTACTTACCTATTGTTCACCTAATACCTTTTTTGCACTATTGGTTAGAATCTGTAAGTAAGCTTTTCACTGTAAGGTCTACACCTGTTGTATTCGGCGCACATGACAAATAAACTTCGATTTGATGATAAACCATTCTGTAGCTCTGAGTCTACTATTATCCAATGTAAAAATCACCATTTCAAATGTTGCTACACAAGATCGATTTGAGCCGGTCAGTCACATTTAGTCACATTTAGCGACCCTTTGACTTGCTTGTGCAAGAAAAATGTTGACACACATTTTTACACTAGGAGGCTAAAACAATGATTTGGTTCAACAGAAAGGTAAATTATCCTCATGATTCTTGTATTGAAAATGTCTGCCTGCCCCTGTACCTTTTTCGCTGGGTCCTGCTGCTGTGTTGAGCGAGCTACTCTCTCCTTACCCAGGAAAAAGTGGTTCTGATTGTATAACATTTTAAAATGCAATAAACGGGGGAAACCCAGCGTTCCTGTTGTCACCGTTAAGGAGGTTCTCAGGTTTCTGTACTTAAAAAAAATCTACTCTCAATTTTGAGCTCAATAGCAACTATTTTACAACCAAGACATTTGATATGGCTTTGAGTTACAGAGCGAGAGAAATGCGCATTGGCCATTGCGATTGCATAGGCCTCACTGGGCGGTAGGCTACAACTGCAACGGTTTATGGCGATTACATGAACTTTTAGGCTAATACATGGCTACTAGTGTATACATGGCTACTTACATTTTACTGTTAAAATGACTCTAAATATACTGTAACAGCCTAATTGTCTATCCACAATGCATGACAATCACTGGATTAGGTTGCACATTAGAATTAATGTGAATATATATAAATGTACAACTGAATTAGAGGTTGACCGATTATGATTTTTCAACACCGATACCGATACCGATTATTGGAGGACCAAAAAAGACGATACCGATTAATCGGGCAATTTTTTTAATGTATTTGTAATAATGACAATTACAGCAATACTGAATGAACACTTATTTTAACTTAATATAATACATCAATAAAATCAATTTAGCCTCAAATAAATAATTAAACATGTTCAATTTGGTTTAAATAATGCAAAAACAAAGTGTTGGAGAAGAAAGTAAAAGTGCAATATGTGCAATGTAAGAAAGCTAACGTTTCAGTTCCTTGCTCAGAACATGAGAACATATGAAAGCTGGTGGTTCCTTTTAACATGAGTCTTCAATATTCCCAGGTAAGAAGTTTTAGGTTGTAGTTATTATAGGAGTTATAGGACTATTTCTCTCTATACCATCTGTATTTCATTAACCTTTGACTATTGGATGTTCTTATAGGCACTTTAGTATTGCTAGTGTAACAGTATAGCTTCCGTCCCTCTCCTCGATCCTACCTGGGCTCGAACCAGGAACACATCGACAACAGCCACCCTCGAAGCAGCGTTACCCATGCAGAGCAAGGGGAACAACTACTCCAAGTCTCAGAGCGAGTGGCGTTTGAAACACTATTAGCGCGCACCCCGCTAACTAGCTAGCCATTTCACATCAGTTACACCAGCCTAATCTCGGGAGTTGATAGGCTTGAAGTCATAAACAGAGCAATGCTTGACGCACAACGAAGAGCTGCTGGCAAAACGCAGGAAAGTGCTGTTTGAATGAATGCTTACGAGCCTGCCGCTGCCTACCACCGCTCAGTCAGACTGCTCTTTCAAATCATAGACTTAGTTATAACATAATAACACACAGAAATACGAGCCTTAGGTCATTAATATGGTCGAATCCGGAAACTATCGTCTCGAAAACAAGACGTTTATTCTTTCAGTGAAATACGGAACCGTTCCCTATTTTATCTAATAGGTGGCATCCATAAGTCTAAATATTCCTGTTACATTGCACAACCTTCAATGTTATGTCATAATTACGTAGAATTCTGGCAACTTAGGCAGCCCAAACTGTTGCATATACACTGACTCTTGCGTGCAATGAACGCAAGAGAAGTGACACAATTTCACCTGGTTAATATTGCCTGCTAACCTGGATTTCTTTTAGCTAAATATGCAGGTTTAAAAATATATACGTCTGTGTATTGATTTTAAGGAAGGCATTGATGTTTATGGTTAGGTACACATTGGAGCAACGATACGCACCGCATCGATTATATGCAACGAAGGACACGCTAGATACAGTAGTAATATCATCAACCATGTGTAGTTAACTGGAGATTATGATTGATTGATTGTTTTTTAAAAGATAAGTTTAATGCTAGCTAGCAACTTACCTTGGCTTACTGCATTCGCGTAACAGGCAGGCTCCTCGTGGAGTGCAATGTAATCAGGTGGTTAGAGCGTTGGACTAGTTAACTGTAAGGTTGCAAGATTGAATCCCTCGAGCTGACAAGGTGAAAATCTGTCGTTCTGCCCCTGAACGAGGCAGTTAACCCACCGTTCCTAGGCCGTCATTGAAAATAAGAATGTGTTCTTAACTGACTTGCCTAGTTAAATAAAGATTAAATAAAGGTGTAAAAAAATTCAAATCGTCCAGATCGGTGTCCAAAAATACCGATTTCCGATTGTTATGAAAACTTGAAATCGGCCCTAATTAAATCGGCCATTCCGATTAATCGGTCGACCTTTAAACTGAATACCATCTTAGTAGTCTATTACACTTTTTAACAAAGTACTAACTTATTAAGACGCTACAATTTTCTTCTATCATGTGACGCCTCGAAGCAAAATTGGTGCGACCAAATTATGGATTGGTGCCACCAACTGAAAATGCTCGTCTGGAGCCTTGCTTTCCCTGGCTCTCCCTCAACTCTCATTCTATTCCCTCTGTCCCTGGCTCTCCTCCCTCTCTCCCCTCCTCCCTCCTGGGCACAGATGAATGCATCTAATTGGCAGGGCTGCGCAAGGGTGAGATATTCCCCCAAACAGAGACTGGCATTACCCAGCCCTGGGCTCCAACCACAGCCACCCCCACACAGAGGCACACCATAACACACAGGAGAAAGCTGAACCGGGCAGAAGCTATGAGTCATGGTCCTGTTTAAACATCCCAGAGGAGTAATACCAGGATAGAAACCCACTAACTCTCACTACATCACCTCAACACTGACTGCACCAGCAGGCGGCACCAGCAGGCGGCACCAGCCTCCCACAGCAGGGACCCTAGCTCACAGCTAAAACAGCAGAAAGTCAAGTGTGTGTGTGTGGTCTCTCCAGTTGCTTGTGAGACAGACAATACACAAACCTTGCTCTTAATCCAGCCATCTACCTACGTCAGGGATGGGCAACTGGCGGCCCGCAGCCCGCCTTTTGAAGGCTCTCGGATCAATTCCCACCAGTCGGGGTCTGAACTGTTGCCAGAGAATGTTATGTTCATGTCTCTACCATAAACCCCCTCCCAACGTGTAACCACAACAGCCCAGGACCTCCACATCCTGATTCTTCACCTGTGGGATCGTCTGAGACCAGTCAACTGGACAGCTGATGAAACTGCGGGTTTGCACCTAAAAATAATTTCTGCACAAACTGTCAGAAACCATCTCACGGAAGCTCATCTGCCTGCTTGTCATCCTCACCAGGGTCTTGACCTGACTGCAGCTCGGCTTCATAACCAACGTGCGGAAAAATGCTCACCATCGATGGCTACTTGAACACTGGAGAAGTGTGCTCTTCACAGATGAATCCCGGCTTCAACTGTATCGGGCAGAAAGTGTGTATGGAGTCATGTGGGCGAGCGGTTTGCTGGTTCAACGTTGTGAACAGAATGCCCCACGGTGGCGGTGGGGTTATGGTATGGGCAGACATAAGCTACCGACAACGAACACAATTGCATTTTATCGATGGCAATTTGAATGCAAAGAGATACCGTGACGAGAACCTGAGGCCCATTGTCGCGCCATTCATCATTCACCATTACCTCATCTTTCAGCATGACAACACATGTCGCAAGGATCTGTACACAATTCCTGGAAGCTGAAAATGTCCCATTTGTTCCATGGCCTGCATACCCACCAAACATGTCACCCATTGAGCATGTTTGGGATGCTCTGGATCAACGTGTACGACAGCGTGTTCCAGTTCCCGCCTATATCATGCAACTTCGTAAATCCATTGAAGAGGAGTGGGACATTCCATAGGCCACAATCAATAGCCTGATCAACTACATGTGAAGGAGATGTGTCGCGCTGCATGAGGCAAGTGGTAGTCACACCAGATAATGACTGGTTTTCTGATCCACGCACCTATTTTTTTTAAGGTATTTGTAACGTAACAGATGCTTAGATTATAGCCTAACAAATTTATTTCAATTGACTGATTTCCATATATGAACTTGAACTAAGTAAAATCTTTGAAATTGTTGCATGTTGCGTTTATATTTTTGTTCAGTATAGTTTAGCGGCCAGCTATCTAAATTTAACATGGTCAAATTACCGGCCGTGGGTCCCTATTAATGTTAGTCAGTCTCATTTAGTAAATATTTTTTGGACTCTATTTTCTTAAAACTGCACTGTTGGTTAAGGGATTGTAAGTAAGCATGTCATAGTAAGGTCACACGTTGTATTCGGCACAAGTAACAAATAAAATTGGATTAGATTTTTTATTTAAAGTGATTGTATGGTTAGTGACGTTTTTCAATACTTTTTCATGTTTGTAGCTACTTTCTAAGCAAATAAACTCAGCAAAAAAAGAAACGTCCTCTCACTGTCAACTGCGACTATTTTCAGCAAACTTAACATGTGTAAATATTTGGACGAACATAACAAGATTCAAACACTGAGACAAAAACTGAACAAGTTCCACAGTCATGTGACTAACAGAAATTGAATAATGTGTCCCTGAACAAAGGGGGGAGTCAAAATCAAAAGTAACAGTCAGTATCTGGTGTTGCCACCAGTTGCATTAAGTACTGCAGTGCATCTCCTCCTCATGGACTGCACCAGATTTGCCAGTTCTTGCTGTGAGATGTTACTCTACTCTTCCACCAAGTCACCTGCAAGTTCCCTGACATTTCTGGGGGGGATTGGCCCTAGCCCTCACCTTCCGATCCAACAGGTCCCAGACGTGCTCAATGGGATTGAGATCCGGGCTCTTCGCTGGCCAGTGCAGAACACTGACATTCCTGTCTTGCAGGAAATCATGCACAGAACGAGCAGTATGGCTGGTGACATTGTCATGCCGGAGGGTCATGTCATGGATGAGCCTGCAGGAAGGGTACCACATGAGGGAGGAGGATGTCTTCCCCGTAATGCACAGCATTGAGATTGCCTGCAATGACAACAAAATCAGTCCAATGATGCTGTGACACACCGCCCCAAACCATGCAGGACCCTCTACCAAATCGATCACGCTCTAGCGTACAGGCCTCGGTATAACGCTCATTCCTTCGACGATCAACGCAAATCCGACCATCACTCCTGGTGAGACAAAACCGATACTCGTCAGTGAAGAGCACTTTTTGCCAGTCCTGTCTGATCCAGCAACGGTTGGTTTGTGCCCATAGCCGACGTTGTTGCCGGTGATGTCTGGTGAGGACCTGCCTTAAAACAGGCCTACAAGCCCTCAGTCCAGCCTCTCTCAGCCTATTGAGGACAGTCTGAGCACTGATGGAGGGATTGTGCGTTCCTGGTTTAACTCGGGCAGTTGCTGTTGTCATCCTGTAACTGTCCCGCAGGTATGATGTTCAGATGTACCGATCCTGTGCAAGTGTTGTTACAAGTGGTCTGCCACTGCGAGGACGATCAGCTGTCCGTTCTGTCTCCCTGTAGCGCTGTCTTAAGCGTCTCACAGTACAACCATTGGAATTTATTGCCCTGGTCACATCTGCAGTCCTCATGCCTGCTTGCAGCATGCCTAAGGCACGTTCCCGCAGATGAGCAGGGACCCTGAGCATCTTTCTTTTGGTGTTTTTCCAGAGTCAGTAGAAAGGCCTCTTTAGTGTCCTAAGTTTTCATAACTGTGACCTTAATTGCCTATCGGCTGTTAGTGTCTTACCCACCTTTCCACAGGTGCATGTTCATTAATTGTTTATGGGTCATTGAACAAGCATGGTAAACAGTGTTTAAAAACCCTTTACAATGAATATCTGTGAAGTTATTTGGATTTTTACGAAATATCTTTGAAAGACAGGGTCCTGAAAAAGGGACGTTTAGCAATACATTAGGAGATAAAGAAGTCAGGTTCTTCAGTTCACCTGCAACATAACTTGACATTATGAAGCTTACCTTAGTTCCCCTGTTGAGCCAGTCACGTTTATTTGTAAATAGCACAATGGGAGAAAGGAGGAGAAGGTGAGTTCAGCTGTGTATTGACAGGAGTTGTGTCAACAGTGTTTTTTTTGTTTCAATAGAGTGATCAGGGGCATGCAACTATTCCTTCACAGAAAATGCATTAGAGTTACACATTCGGCAGAAAATAGCTTCACTTTCATCAGATGACAACAGAAGCCCAACGTTATTTGGCTGGCAGCCACACAAGTTAATGACTTTATGATGAAAAAGCATGGTCCTTATTTGCAAAAATGATGCATGGCCATCCTATTTGTAATATTTATCAAAGAAGGTAGCCAGATACATTTCCTAATGTTTTGTTTAAAGTGAAGTTCATCTTGCATATTACCCGGAGAAAAGTGGTCTGGCTACACCATGAAAAGTACTGGAGAATATTAGCTAGACATCAGTCAGAGCGCTATCTGCTGGTAGAACGTCGGTTCGTGCACGAATTCTCATCCTAGTGAAGCGCAACTGAAGCACGAGGTAGAATTTTTAAAAAGCAGAAAGATATTTATTTTTGCGTTTTATCTTTCTTTCCTGCATGAAAAACACATAATTCTGCATTACCTAGCAAGTTAAAATTAGGGGGTCACGTTATCTGAGTAAGTGGCTGAATTAATAAGGTGAAGGAGCATCATATTGTGTTAGCTTTCTGCCGTGTTTCAGGAATCAAAGCCCACTGGATGAGTTATCTGGATAGCTGCCACTGCTATCTTGATTTCCTTGCGTTTTTTTCTCCTCTCCGTTTTCAGACCCCCCCCCCCCCCTCTCCAAGCAGAGCAGGCAGGCCAATGCCCTAGCGACTCCAGACTCCACACAGACGCAGCATGATGCTCCAGAGCCAGTAATATTCTTCATTCAGAAAAGTATACGTCAAAACCTTGTTCATTTGCAATGTCTCTTGTTCACATTCGCTTGTAAATGTCTAAACTCACCAAAAATGACATTTGGTGCTCCTGCCTATCTATATCTATATATATATATATCTATATATATATATATCTATATATATATATATATATCTATATATATATATATATATATATAGATATATATATATATAGATATATATATATATATATATATCTATATATATATATATATATATATATAGATATATATATATATAGATATATATATATATATATATATATATATATATATATAGATATATATATAGATATATATATATATATATATATAGATATATATATATATATATATATATATATATATATATATATATATATATATATATATATATATATATATATATATAGTCGTAGCCAAAGGTTTTGAGAATCATACAAATATACATTTTCACATGGTCTGCTGCCTCAGTGTCCTTAGATATTTTAGTCAGATGTTACTATGGAATACTGAAGTATAATTACAAGCATTTCATAAGTGTCAAAGGCTTTTATTGACAATTACATGAAGTTGATGCAAAAAGTCAATATTTGCACTGTTGACCCTCCTTTTTCAAGACCTCTGCAATCCGCCCTGGCATGCTGTCAATTAACTTCTGGGCCACATCCTGACAGACGGCTGCCCATTCTTGCATAATCAATGCTTGGAGTTTGTCAGAATATGTGGCTTTTTGTTTGTCCATCCGCCTCTTGAGGATTGACCACAAGTTCTCAATGGGATTAAGGTCTGGGGAGATTCCTGGCCATGGACCCAAAATATCGATGTTTTGTTCCCCGAGCCACTTAGTTATCACTTTTGCCTTATGGCAAGGTGCTCCATCATGCTGGAAAAGGCATTGTTCGTCACCAAACGGTTCCTGGATGGTTGGGAGAAGTTGCTCTCTTTGGATGTGTTGGCACAATTCTTTATTCATGGCTGTGTTCTTAGGCAAAATTGTGAGTGAGCCCACTCCCTTGGCTGAGAAGCAACCCCACACATGAATGCTATCAGGATGCTTTACTGTTGGCATGACACAGGACTGATGGTAGCACTCACCTTGTCTTCTCCGGACAAGCTTTTTTCCAGATGCCCCAAACAATCGGAAAGGGGATTCATCAGAGAAAAGGACTTTACCCCAGTCCTCAGCAGTCCAATCCCTGTGCCTTTTGCAGAATATCAGTCTTTCCCTGATGTTTATCCTGGAGAGAAGTGGCCTCTGTGCTGCCCTTCTTGACACCAGGCCATCCTCCAAAAGTCTTCGCCCCACTGTGCGTGCAGATGCACTCAAACCTGCCTGCTGCCATTCCTGAGCAACCTCTGTACTGGTGGTGCCCCGATCCCGCAGCTGAATCAACTTTAGGAGACGGTCTTGGCGCTTCCGGGACTTTCTTCGGTGCCCTGAAGCCTTCTTCACAACAATTGAACCACTCTCCTTGAAGTTCTTGATGATTCGATAAATGGTTGATTTAGGTGCAATCTTACTGGCAGCAATATCCTTGCCTGTGAAGCCCTTTTTGTGCAAAGCAATGATGACGACACGTGTTTCCTTGCAGGTAACCATGGTTGACAGAGGAAGAACAATGCACCACCCTCCTTTTGAAGCTTTCAGTCGGTTAATCGAACTCAATCAGCATGACAGAGTGATCTCCAGCCCTGTCCTTGTCAACACTCACACCTGTGTTAGCGAGAGAATCACTGACATGATGATGTCAGCTGTTTTTTTGTGGCAGGGCTGAAATGTTTTGGGGGGGGATTCAGTGAGTGAGTGAGTGAGTGAGTGAGTGAATGAGTGAGTGAGTGAGGTATAACTTTATGAGCTGGATTGCCTGTCTTTCCAATTCTTTATTTTCGTTTGCGCTCGTTAGCATATTTAGCTAGCAGCCACCATGGAAATGTGCTATTACTTGTGTATTAAGCCATTAATACCGTAAATCCCTGGATGAGAGAAGGACGGTATGAAGACATGAAAATCTGGATACCGCCCAACCCTGGTGTGTGGGCTAGCTAGCCAGTGTTTAACATCTTTGTATGTTTGTGTGTCTGTCTGCATCTAGTTAAGTAGCTTAGCAGTGACTGGAAAAATTGTAAACAGTTCATCCAGACGGACAAGAAGATTTCTGAAAGCCTGAAAACAGAAGAAAATGGCACTTGAAATGCCACCAATTTTACACAACCATGTAAAACTAGATGCCAATATTAGTTGTATAACAGAACAGAAAAGCTACATCAAAAAGAAGGCCATTGTAACGACAAGTAACCTAGTTGCTGGAAAATCATTTAAGTTCCATTTCAAGCTCAAACAGAAGAATTTATTAATATAATACAGAAAGAAAAGTATTTTCTATTCCAGATTTGATCATACTCTCACAGTGGCTTTCACAGTGTTTTATACCATCAATCTCTAGGGAATCTGAGGTAAATGCTTCCAATTTCCTTCTCTGTTAAGTTGGCTATAGAGCCTGTTAAAAATAGGCTAAATAAACAAGTGGCTCATTAATATCACTGAAGGCGTTTCAGCAACAAGGCCCCATAAGGGATCTATTTATTTAGGAGAATTAATAAAAGCGTGCTTCGGCTCCTTTGTCCCGGCGTAAATGCTACTACATTCTGTCGACAGCAGCAGTTCCTAAAGGAGCGCCGGAGAGAGGGTGTGTGTGTGTGTGTGTGTGTGTGTGTGTGTGTGTGTGGTTCCTGTGACCTTGTCTCTATCTAATTATGTGTGTGTGGCAGAGGGGGGGTAGGGGCACATCATTTTGAACCTAATTGTTTCTCAACTATTTTTACGGGGCCAAACACCTCCAGCACCTTAATTAGCTAGTTTGTGATCTATCCTGTCCCAGCTGTAAACCTATTCTCTCTAATACCGACTACTACCATTTCCACAGAGACGACAGGAAGTGGAGGGGTTAAATAGCAGAGGAGTGGGGGTCTGGAAAGCCATTAACCTCTTTGAGTGCGGGTGTTTTATAGGGTGCTTTTAAAGGATGTATGTCGGTTCTTTCGTCTTGCTACTGAATAAAATGACATGATCAATTCCAAGATAAAATCCTAGTGTGTAGGTGAGTGCACTTGACTGAGCACCTTAATTGGTCTTTTGGTCAAATAAACACCTTCCACTAAAAGACTCCTAACTCTGATAACCAGCTTCACAAGCAAGCTTCATGGCCCCTTCGCTCACTAAGAGAGCTGCTCACCTCTCTGACACCATACGTCTTTTTACAGATCACCCAGCTGCGCTAATCAGAGACGGGGTCTCCCAGGGCCCAGCGCAGGGGTCCGAGGTCAGCGTTAATCAGACAGCAGCGTGGTGCTGTGTCCCGCTCCGGCGAATCACAGGGGTTTAGGCTGCACCGCTCACATGTCAGTCATCAAAACACAACAGCTGGTGATCGCTCACCTCTTCTCTTCTCGGGTGTGTGTGTGTGTGTGTGTGTGTGTGTGTGTGTGTGTGTGTGTGTGTGTGTGTGTGTGTGTGTGTGTGTGTGTGTGTGTGTGTGTGTGTGTGTGTGTGTGTGTGTGTGTGTGTGTGTGTGTGTGTGTGTGTGTGTGTGTGTGTGTGTGTGTGTGTGTGTGTGTACCCACAGCTGTGAGAGTTAAGCTGTGTGTGTGCATTTGTGTACCAGTGTGTGTTTGGTACACTCCTCATGGGACTCTCTCTGCCTCTCTACAGTGTGTGTCTGGTACACTCCTCACGGGACTCACTCTACAGTGTGTGTAGTGTGTGTGTGTGTGTGTCAGTCGTTGATTGAGTTAAATACAAAGAGCCTCTAGGGAGCAGAATCGAAGCCTGTAAAGTCTCTCTCCGTTTGTCTCCACGGCTAATGCTTTCAACAAAAACAGCGGGGATTAAGGTAAGGCACGTTTGCTTCCACACAGGTCAGTGTGACATGTAAACTGCATCGCGTGGTGCGGGAGACCAATAGAAGAACAGCTAAACAGAAGATGGGGGTTCGCTAGCTAGTCTCATGCTTGGTTCTGTTGCATGCTGGTGCCGAATGAAAGAGAATTATGATACGCATTGAGTATTGTACATTGCTATATAAAACACACTAACCGACACCCGCATGAGCAATCAACCGTCCCTGGTGATTTAATTTGATGTTTTTGTGGTGATCTGCCTTCAGGGCAGAAAGCTGTAGAAAGCCGTCTGAAAGCTGTCTGAAAGCTGGATGTTTATTGTGAACTTTACTAGAGAGAGTTTTTAGGAAACCAAGATTTCAATAATAACATCTGCTTCCTGAAACTAGGAGCAAGGCCATCCAGTGGTGTCAGCCTGATTGAGGCTGTATCGCAAATGGCACCCTATCCGGTATATAGTGCACTTCTTGGTCAAAGGTAGTGCACTATGTAGGGACTAGGGTGCCACATGAGACACAGCCTGAGTGTTGTTAGCCATCCTTTGTATTTTCCTTGAATGTCCAAAAATGTGGGTCCAAACAGCAATTTGCTGTTTTCCATGCTACAAAATGTTGTTTCCTGCTTAATACCTATTATGATATGTTCATCACGATCTTATGTCTTTCCATTAAGATAGACCGTGGAGATTTAAGACTTCTACGGCGTCAGATAATCTTCAGAGTAAGCCTTCCTTTCTACTGCAACAAGCAGAGGCTCAGCTCAGCTCCCGCCCACAAATGCAAGACCAACAGTCCCCTGTGTCTCTCTCATACACAGACACAGTCCCACACAGACACACACCTCTAAACAGTGTGAAAGCGAAGTACGAATGTTCCCGGGTTACAACTGGGTACTGTGAAGTTGTGAAGAAAATCAGAAGTGCCTGTGAGAATCAGCTTTGTACACACAAATGACTGCGGTAATTAGGGACAAAACAGCACAAAAAAGGTTCTCTGGCTGGGAGTGCATCCTAATGTACTGCTGCCTCTGAAGAGTGGTGAGTCACCAGCATACAAATGGCCCTCTCTGGAGTAGAGTGAGACTGGAGTGGAGGAGAGGAGAGACCGCCGTCTGAATGACAGATACAAAGAGCACAGGAAAGACGACGAGAGGAGAGAGATGAGAGAAGTAAGTGCGGTGAGCGAGGTGAGAGGAGCGGGAGAAAATGCGAGAGCGGGAGAGAGAGCGAGAGAAAACGAGAGATACAGTATGTAGATGATTGCCATTCTGTAGCCCGAGGGACATCCCATTAATCCCCTATAGTATATACATTGTATATAACTTAAAACCAATAAATTGTGAAACCATCCTCCATGTACATTGTTGTTAATTTATTAGCCATTCTTCGTTTTTCATCTTATTTTGATTTACTAAAACGTAAATCGATCGAAGACGACACAACAAAACAGCATTGTTTTACCTGTATAGATGATTATTTGTACTAATATTACTACTCAAATGAACTGGATTTCATTCTTTTTAATGAGAAAACCCCCTAAAATAAAAAATACACGCTTCAAAAAATACGAGCGTAAAAATGGTCTTCCTCTATAGAAATAGGTCCTGCCTCTCGCTAAGTAGTAGAAAGCAGATGATTCTGTCAACGCTCCTATCGGTCCTGGACTATGACATCATCTATATGAACGCAGCTGCCGCTTCATTAAAAACGTTAGATGCAGTTTATCATAGAGCATTGCACTTTCTTACAGGTGACAATTTTAGTAGTCATCACTGCAGTCTCTACCAGACAGTTGGTTGGCCCTCTGTGATGTCACGTAGGTTACATTGCACAATACATTGCTATGTTTTCATTTATAAAGCCCTTTAACTTTAAGTCCCACTGTACCTAACAGCATTAGTAAACTTTAGACATAATGTTACCACACCCCATCTCGGGGATGGCTAACTCTGGAAACTCCTTTGGTCTCTACTGAGTTAGGTAAATCCGCTTTTAGTTGTCTTGCACCTTATTTGTGGAACAATCTTCAAAATGTTCTTAAATGTGATATTTTGGTGCCTCTAAGTGAATTCAGAAAACTGATTGAGGACCTTATTACTGATGAATGTTTGTTTTTTTAGGAACGTGTTTTTCTTCTTGCATTTTGTATTTTCTGTAATGTATGTAATTCAGGGCTCATCTCTAAAAGAGACCTTGGTCTCAGGATGACCCCTTGATCAAATAAAGGTCAAATAAATAAATCTAACTATTCTCCTGGCATTGTAATGTATTTACCGAAATGCTGTACCACTACAATGCTTTGGCAATATCTACAAATTGTATTTTATGCCAAAAAAGCAATCTGAATTTGATCGAGTGCGAGAGAGCGAACGAAAGACAGAGAGAGAGCACTAGTTGAAGTAAATCAAACCCTCTTTCCGCACCCTGGTGTAATTACACAACATTTCATCCCTAGCGTGTGTTTAGGAAAAAAAACAGCGAGACCAAACGGTGGCAGTGGGCACCACCAGGGAACCGCGCCGGGGCGTGTGGCTAGCAGCAGCAATCTGCTCTGAACACACCGCTGAACAGCTGTATGGATGCTGTAGCCTTGCCACCTACCTGCCTTCTTCCACTGCCTAGCTACCTCTGTGTATGGGGCCATTTACATCAAGGCCAAACACAC
The DNA here is from genome assembly GCF_029448725.1 of Salvelinus fontinalis. Classification (NCBI taxonomy): domain Eukaryota; kingdom Metazoa; phylum Chordata; class Actinopteri; order Salmoniformes; family Salmonidae; genus Salvelinus; species Salvelinus fontinalis. The sequence continues at coordinate 20,299,746 of NC_074703.1, read as the reverse complement.
TCGAGTGCTCACACACGGTCACACACACGGCTCGGATGTGGCTATGGCTGTAAATCAATAAGCGACAAAGAGAGAGAGAGAGAGAAAGTGAGGAGGCGGCGGAACAGTTCCCTGGGTGATACGCTCAACGCCGGCCGCCACAGGGTTGACGTGTAGAAAGGCTGTATCTGGCTACGGTACAGTGCAGAGAGAGAATATTCATCATTCACACACTCTAATTCTGAAGAGATGGAACAGAGGGGGAAAGTGGGACGGCGCGGCTAACCTACACACAGGGGACTCCACTGTGACTAAACCTGTGTGTTTTCATCTGTGTGGCCAATTCAACACACACAGGGAACTACTACACCCCATACACCTAAAAATACACACACCTAACCCGTTCTCTCCTGGGGAGGTGGTACACATACACACAGGCACACAGTGAATGTAAACAGCGGAAAGGAGAATTCATGTACCTGAATGCCGTCCAACAATTTGCTCATGCACCAGAAACTGTCTGCCTCGATGTTTCGCAAAGCCTCCTCCTGCAAGCTGGACACGTCAAAATTCTCCACCTCCTCCTCTGTAGAGAAAGAGAGAGAGAGAGAGAGAGAGAGAATTAGGTCTACCAGCATCACAGCAGGGGCCTTGTATTAAACAGAGAAAAAAAGAAAAGAGGGATGGAGAGATGTTCTTGAGGAGAGCCTGAGGAGTCCTTGATGAAGTGTAGGGGTACAGAATGTTATTATCAGTGCTTCAGAGAGAGCCTCTCTAACAGCACCTGTTTCCAACACGTCGATTTACTCTCCACACTCATTCACACATACATTACGCAGACTGTTTGCTCTTACTACATCGACAACCAGTCAATCAACTACATCTACTCTCCACACCCATTCAAACGTACGGCACTAATCTATATTCTCGTGCCATCGTACCCTTTTTCAGCATGTTTTCTGCACATAGACCTATCACTTAAACCGTGCATTATATCTTTGGAGATTGTAGATGGCTATCAAAAGCCCATGAAATACAGTACAGATTATGAAGCCCATTCGTGGGTTAAGTGTATCAACACCTGAATGACAGTTGGAACCATTTTCCCCTCCACTATGAAATCGACTATAGATCCAGTCTCTGTCCGTTCGTTTGTACAGACTAGGGTTGAATGGCTGGAACCTGGTTAGTGAGATTTGTGCTCAAAACCACTCCTTTTTCCCGGGATAAATAAGTGAGAAACCAGTAAATTATAATAAATGATTTATATGAACAGCATAGCGTGAAATGGAACTGTTAAATTATACGTGATGTCTAAATCTGGCTTTGCTACGGCCTCTGCATGAAGAATCAAGGCTCGGGGTTGGGGACAGACAGCCCATCTCAGTATGGGGCGCAGTTCACAATGCGTGTAGACCTATCATCTCATCATGGTAACTTTTTTTTTTCTTGTGACAGGTAGGCCTACATATGCTAGAGTAATATAAAGACTGAAAGCGCGTCTATTTCACCCATCTCCATCTGGCTTTCGAGGATCCCCTTCTTTTTAAACAGCCTATCACTCGAATATCGTAGCTTAAATCAGTGCATGTGTGAGCTCTCTCTCTCCCCCCAACTCCATGCAAATTATATCCAAAATAGATAATCCTGTTCTAGATTGATATATAGCCCAATATATAGATGTCCTAGACTACCTCTACCAGGTATTAAATTCAACGCAGTATTAGCCTTATATTTAGCTAATTAATGATGGGTTATGCATAATAAGCTTCTAACTTATAGCCTCTGTCTCATGTGCAATACACAAGCACCTGTGCTCCGCTGGCCTCTCATTGAAAAAGTCTCCTTAGCTCTTGGAGTCCCATGCAGGAAAAGCCTTTCGTTTTTTTTGCTTTTCTTATACCAATAGACAATTGGGGCTCCCAAGTGGCGCAGCAGTCTAAGTTACTGCATCTCAGTGCTAGAGGCGTCACTACAGCCTGGAAACGAACCAGGGTCTGTATCACAACCGGCCGTGATTGGGAGTCCCACAGGGCGGCACACAATTGGCCCAGCGTCGTCCGGGTTAGCGTTCGGCCAGGGTAGGCCGTCATTGTAAATGAGAATTTGTGTTTAACTGACTTGCCTAGTTAAATAAAAAGGTTAAATAAAATAAATAAAACATTTGAAGAGGGACGCAAGCGCTTTTTTGATGAATGTTAAATACAGCAGTCAATAGATCTCCCGGGTAGTTTGAAAGAAGAGTCAACGCGCGATGGCGGTAGGCTATATAACAGTTATTTTTTTCAGACCCATAACCATTCAACATTTGTGAAGAGAAGCCTCCTGCATCTAATTCTAGTCCTATATTAGTCAAGGATGTCTTTAGAATGATGAAGACAAGGACAACAAAACGTCTCATTTAGCTGTTGAAAGCGAGGAAGGAATGAAGCAACAATAGAGAGAGAAAGAGGTATGCTAACAACATTAGGGGAGATATTATTAAAGCTATATACTGTATGCATCTGCATACTAATTATACAAATAGGCCCTATCATATTTCCGTATAATACAATAGAGTAATACCATTCACACTCAAAAAGATCAGCGAACCGGAGGTAGTTTCATTGATTTACCCAAGAGAGCATATAGCTAGCTACATCTATGGGCTTTTATGTTTTTCTATTGTGCTCAATGTGCAGTAGCCTATATCATATATGTATTGGATAATGACACGATCATTTGGGCTTTTTGGGGTTTGGGGAAATGAAATGTAGGGCTCACAAAATGTATTTAATATATGTCGAATCAGGTTCGGATAGCATCAGGTTAGAATTTTAATGCTGATCAAAGCTCTAATCAAATCCAGACATATTTATATGCTTTAGAATGCTTTGAATAACACTTCCGGTTTTGTTGGGAAATACCGGGTTACCCGGGAGAAAAGTAATTTATTCACAGGATGGAACATGAGTAAAATACCTGGAAAATATTCAACCGTAGTACGTATGTTCTTTACTACCTCTCGCAGACACCACTGGCCCGTTTTTGACAAAAAACTTGGATGAATGATGAGTCTGGCCATTGAGATCAAGCATTTACACAACTACACTGATTGGCGCTATAGTAATCAACTGAAATTCCAAACTTTGAACAAGCCTACCTCCTGTCCCATTTGTGTTACAGTCGTGGACATTTTGTACAAATGATGAGCAACACGTTTCCAATAAGGACCTATAAGCTTGGCCCGTTATATACAGCGATTGTAAAAATGTATCCACACAACATAAATGGGGGGTGGGGTGGGGGGGTTGGGGTCTTCATAATTCGTCGCCTTGTTAACCATACGTCCTTTAATTACTTCCATATGTCCGTCGTGTGTCGACCTGGGTTAATTTAGACCAGATGTAATATAATCTGTTATCACGCTGATGGGTGCCATACGGGATCATTAACATATAATCAGATTGACTAGGTGAGGCGTGGGGAACATGAGTGTATGACAGATACGGTGTGGGCTGTGCGTGTTCTCGGTGGCTACTCTGACAGGTAACACCAGAGGAGGCGAGCAGCAGTCAAGCCCTTGGGTAAATAGGGAGAAGAGAGAAGAGCCAAACTGCTGAAGACGGGCTCTAATGGACAGGGAGAAGGGATGGCTGGATGGATAGATCGTTCAAAGACAGGAGAGCCTTTTCAGGAGCCCTTTATATGGTGGTCACCAAAGATTTCGGTAGAAAATACAACGATAAAGCCTTGCACTTGATTCAGAAGCCCTGCACCCCGAATAGGCAAAGTCCTCCCATTTTGAACTATTTAATTTGTCTGAAGGGACAAACTCCGCCTACCCGGCAGACCAGGAAAGCTAAATAAAGTGTGCCTACTGTGCTGGCCAATCGGAAAGCTCATATCAAATGTGCCTACTGCTTCCACGAAACTATCAAAGAATACAGCTGTTTCTATGAGTGAGTTCATGTTTAAGTTTCTATTCAGGACCCAAAACACGTTTTCCCAAAACATTTACGAAACAAAAAATGCGCTTCTCCCTACTTACACTCGCGCTACAACCAGCACTGCAGCTGCAATGAATGAAGTAGGCAAGGATATATCGATATGTTGCATTTTTATTATTAGCAGCTCGTCGTGTCCATTTTAATATCGAGGAATATTTCACTTTTTCTGCTCATAGGAACAACATCAATTTGTGCATGAGGCAGAAATAATGTGGTGCGACTCTAGTTTCACCATCAGGTGGAAGACTGTCCCCCCTTCTTTGGTCAGTCTCACCAGAGGAAAGGAGAGAGCAGGGGCAGTGAGAGGCAGACACTGCTGCTCTCTCCTTTCCTCCGCTGAGATTGACCATCAGATGCAGGTACCATCAGTAAAATAAAAAAAAAGCTAAGAATTTCAATTTATGTTCAGCTGTGCCTAGCAAGTGACAACAACTTATCCATTTTGTTATCAAAGCTCGAGTTCTGAAATAGAATATGGTCTGAGAAGAACAATATTGGCAGGCCAAGCATAGCCAATTTGCTGTGATAATGTACTAGGCCTACTGCACAAACCTCATTCCTACAGAACTGTTTTTATTAAGTTAATGTTGCATTAGGTTAATGTTGTATAGGCTAACATCTTAAGTCATGTTTTATTTCCAAATCTGAGCGGTAGATCTCGACTTGCTTTTTGACTCCGAAAGTGATCTTGACTCAGAAAGGGTTGGTGCCCACTGCCTTAAGACAACTGCCAGTTTAACACTGTTTTGTTCAATTGAGGTGAGGGTTGGGGAGACACTTGTGTAGATCTGCTGGGAGCGTGTACAAGTATCTTGTGGAATTGGGGCTAACTCAGAGTATGCATGAACAAGGGCACAAGAAAGAAGGCGCTGTGTTTCTATTCCTCAAAAGTCTGTACTACTTGTTCCACAAATCAACAGCTCTCCCTGTGGTCACTGTATGAACTGAAGCCTGCTCTGATGTGATAGAACAATGATGTGGATTTCCATTGGGAGGGAGGCACAACAAATTCGATTTCCTTTATTATATTGGGAAATCTGAGGCTAGGTGCCTCAGATTTCCCAATATAATAAAGGAAATCGAAGTGTTCTCACAGTGTTCTCTCTCAGCCAGTGTTCTCGGCTTCATTTAGCCACACACACTTACTCCACCTCTCTCCCCGGCATACTCTTTACAATTCACTGGGGCCAGCAGACAGTTTCTGACGTCATCAGTAGTAGACGCCACAAAGCTACAATGAGTTCCATTTATATGGGTGGACGTGACACGCACAAACCCAGGGGGTAGGTCAGTAACAATAAGAGCCTTTTGCTGAGAGGAAGAACGTGTCAGGAAGAGTGTGTTACGACATTATGATTATGGCTCATGGAGCCCCGAACCGAAGAACAGAAGAGTTACAGGTGAGCAGTCAGACTATGTGGGTTAAATAGGCAGAGTGAAAAGTCCCAAGGTGTACTGTTCCTAGCGCCGCACAAACACACACTCTCGCTCTCTAGAGGTAGGACCAGGCCATCTGCCCAACCGTATTGTCAGGAGAGAGAGCCTGTGGCCATTCGGCCGCTATAGAGGCAAGGTGACATGGCCACCGAGCATCACACAAACACAAAGAGAGAGAGAGAGAGGTGACATGGCCACCGAGCATCACACAAACACAAAGAGAGAGAGAGGGAGGTGACATGGCCACCGAGCATCACACAAACACAAAGAGAGAGAGAGAGAGAGGTGACATGGCCACCGAGCATCACACAAACACAAAGAGAGAGAGAGAGAGGTGACATGGCCACCGAGCATCACACTAACACAAAGAGAGAGAGAGAGGTGACATGGCCACCGAGCATCACACAAACACAAAGAGAGAGAGAGAGGTGACATGGCCACCGAGCATCACACAAACACAAAGAGAGAGAGAGAGAAGTGACATGGCCACCGAGCATCACACAAACACAAAGAGAGAGAGAGAGGTGACATGGCCACCGAGCATCACACAAACACAAAGAGAGAGAGAGAGGTGACATGGCCACCGAGCATCACACAAACACAAAGAGAGAGAGAGAGAGGTGACATGGCCACCGAGCATCACACAAACACAAAGAAAGAGAGAGAGGTGACATGGCCACCGAGCATCACACAAACACAAAGAGAGAGAGAGAGAGGTGACATGGCCACCGAGCCTCACACAAACACAAAGAGAGAGAGAGAGAAGTGACACAGCCACTGAGCATCACACTGACTGGACACAGGAACCAGAGAAACGATGGAGAGCAGAAGACCAGAGAGCAGGGATAAAGGGAGACAAGGTGAAGCCCAGGCCACGGGAGGGTGAGATAAAGGTGTTTGACCATTAATAGCGGGCTACAGGCATATGGAGACACACTAGTACACCCAAACACACGCGCACTAGGGCTGAAAGGCTGTTGGTCGATCGAGATGTCGAGCAGTAAACTAAAATAATAATAATTTGTCATGGTGTAGCCTACAAGACACCTGTCTGATTGGCACCTGTCTGAGAGGACTGATCCACTGCGGAGGCTGTTGGCACAGTCCAACAATCTAAGACACGTGCTACTCAAATTCTATATGGTTATATTATGCAAGAACAATGGTGCAACATATACAAATTATATTATTCTATAACAAACACACTTTCTCCCGAGTTGAAGAGTGGTTGTTGTCCGCGGTTCTAAAACAGTGCCCTGTTGAATTGGCCCGTTCTCCTAGACTATGTTGCTATGTGCATAATTTATCTTTTTCACTTTTATTTAACCAGGTAGGCAAGTTGAGAACAAGTTCTCATTTATAATTGCGACCTGGCCAAGATAAAGCAAAGCAGTTCGACATATACAACAACACAGAGTTACACATAGAGGAAAACAAACATACAGTCAATAATACAGTAGAAAAATAAGTCTATATACAATGTGAGCAAGTGAGGTGAGATAAGGGAGGTAAAGGCAAAATAAGGCCATGGTGGCAAAGTAAATACAATATAGCAAGTAAAACACTGGAATGGTAGATTTGCAGTGAGAGAATGTGCAAAGTAGAAATAGAAATTATGGGGGGGAAAGGAGCAAAATAAATAAATACAGTAGGGGAAGAGGTAGTTTGGGTAGATGGGATAGATGGGCTATGTACAGGTGCAGTAATCTGTGAGCTGCTCTGACAGCTGGTGCTTAAATAATAGCCAAGTTAACCAGCATATTAGTGTTGAGAACAATGTGGCGGAGGCAGCAGTGGAGTTAGGAGATGAGAAAACCACCCTTGCCTTTATAGTCTAAGAAAAGTGAGGAGAGAGGAAACCAAACATAATTAGGTCTATAATCAACAGCCTAACTGTTAAATGTGCCTGGCTTTATACATCATCTATATATACACTAATGTTCAAAAGTTTGGAGTCACTTAGAAATGTCCTTGTGGGTTCGATTACAGGCTTTAACCAGAATTGAAAGCGGAGTGGGAGCAAGAGGACAAGTGCATTAGTGTCTGTCGTTTGAGAAACAGACGCCTCACAAGTCCTCAACTGGCAGCTTCATTAAATAGTACCCGCAAAAACACTCCGGGATGCTGGCCTTCAAGGCAGAGTTCCTCTGTCCAGTGTCTGTGTTATTTTGCCCATCTGATTCTTTTCTTTTTATTGGCCAGTCTGAAATATGGCTATTTCTTTGCAACTCTGCCTAGAAGGCCAGCATCCCGGAGTCGCCTCCTCACTGTTGACGTTGAGACTGGTGTTTTGCGGGTAACTACAGGGTTTTCTAATGATCAATTAGCCTTTTAAAATGATCAACTTGGATTAGCTAACATAACGTGCCATTAGAACAGGAGTGATGGCTGCTGATAATGGGCCTCTGTACGCCTATGTAGATATTCCATAAAAAAATCAGCCCTTTCCAGCTTACATTAGTCATTTATAACATTAACAATGTCTACACTATTTCTGATCAATTTTATGCTATTTTAATGGACCAAAAAAAGGTGCTTTTCTTTCAAAAACAAGGACATTTCTAAGTGACCCCAAACTTTTGAAAGGTAGTGTAAATCTAAATAAAAATGATAGATCCTGCTGGTGTTGGCTGGGAGTGTTTGTTTAATAGCACCAAGCCTGAAGCAACCACAACATGTTGGATAAAAAATTTCACTAATTCGGCTGTTTTTAATCTTTGCTATGCTTTACACTTTTTTTTGTTAGAACAGCCTCTCTGGTATTACTTATTTAGTGTTTACACTGTTCCAAATTGTAAGAAAATAATAATAATCCTCTTTTATCTTGATCTCCTTATATTCATTACTATTATTATTACGATCATCATCATTAATAATAAGTAACGTCTTTATCATTAGAAGGCTTAGTATAGTATCCTTGTATAACCACCATTGAGCTGTAGGCCTAAGAACACATCCTGTTAAGTGTCAATACCGTAACTTACTATGGCCTATATTTAAATATATAGGCTACTGTACCAATCATTAATTTGTTCATGTCATCACACAGCATATGAGTCATTCATGATTTGAAATGCAATCAAGCATTTTTTTTTTTTTTTTTAAATAACAAAAGAGACCCTTGAATAATTAGCGTAAAGAATTTTTTTAAATAAATTTTTTCGCACGCATTCAGGAATGCGACTGTTTAGTCTTTGCTGTAATAAAGTCTTCCCCCAAAAAGGACCCTATGGTAGGCTATTTATTTAGTGTTGCTTTACATCGTTCCAAACGGTCCGAAAAAAAGACATTGTAATCTAACAGCACCTGTTTGGCACACGTAATATGCACACAGCTACTTACCTTTTTCTTTATCTCCAGTATTTTCCACAACTAGTCACACGTATTCCCACACCTGACTTCCCCTTTTTCCTCCTGCGCAACCAAACATTCCCCTGTTTTGACTCTATTTGTCATGTCACCTGCATACATTTTGCTGTCACATGTTTTACGGTGTTGGTTATAACCAATTCATCGATGCGATTGTGATATGCTATAGGTCAGACCCGATTGGTCACGTGCACGTGATCCGTACATGTATCACGTAAAGCGAGCAAGGCTCGAGGGAACAGGGAATTTTTTTCCGAAACAAAATGAGGGATTTCGGTAAGATGACTTTTCAGTCAAGATATGGCTGTAATTATGTTACAGCTTCAGCAACACAGACAGAGGGATAAACACTTGATGTTCTGTGGTGGTCGCTGCAGCAGGGAGGAGATAGTGACAATGGGTGCTAGTCACAGTCACTCGCTGTCATTTCTGTAAAACACAGCAAGTCTGAGTCCTGCCTGGCACAATCAAATCAATTGCGGTCAGACTCCCTCTAGTCATTTGTGTCTTAATTATTTAATCAAACAGTGTGCTTAAAGCATCAGACAAGCTCAGTGCATTTTACATTTACATTTTAGTCATTTAGCAGACGCTCTTATCCAGAGCGACTTACAGTAGAGTGCATACATTTTATTACATTTTTACATACTGAGACAAGGATATCCTTACCGGCCAAACCCTCCCTAACCCGGACGACGCTATGCCAATTGTGCGTCGCCCCACAGACCTCCGGTTGCGGCCGGCTGCGACAGAGCCTGGGCGCGAACCCAGAGACTCTGGTGGCGCAGCTAGCACTGCGATGCAGTGCCCTAGACCACTGCGCCACCCGGGAGGGCATATAGTTTATTTGATTAAAACACATAGGATGTGTCTATATATATATATATATATATATATAAAAATAAAAAAAAGTTTAAAAGAAGATGACTGTCTACCAATATTTGTTTTTGTCAGGGACAGCCCTAACACGCACGAGCACACACACACACACGCCATCTCACACACACACACAGGCTTACACACAGACACACACAGGCTGATCCCTAGAGCCTGGTGTTGTGATCATCTGGGTTCATTAACCTTTTCTCTACAGATTAGAGAGAGAGGGATGAGATGGGTTCTGCCTGGAAAAACTAGTGCTGCAGCTCTGCAAATCCCAAAATAGAACCAGCACAGCTACAGCCATGTAGGCATCCCAAATGGCACCCTATTCCCTATATAGTGTACTACTTTTGACCAGAGCCCTATAGTCCCTGGTCAAAAGTAGTACACTAGCCTAAATAGGGAATAGGGTGCCATTTTTTGGACATCTCTCAGCGATGTTCTATCGATTCCAAGGATCATTTCATGTTTTCATGTGCATCTGAGTTCTTGCCGTTCACGCATGCAGAAATACAGCCGGTATGACGCAGCATTATGATTAGGCAGCTCTTCAACACATTTCTCCTATTTTTCTGCCTCTTCGGTCTAGGGTATATCGCATGGTGCTGCCCAGTGGCTCAGAGAGCAGAATGGTGAGAGGCTTTGTGGCAAATGTAGGAAACTGCAATCAGAGGATGCTTGGGGAGAGGATTTTGCAATCTTGGAGGGTAAGGGAAAATGCTGTTTTATGAAAACACAGTAACAGATGAAGTGATTTAGTGGGTATATTTTCACTACAGTACATGTAAGGATGCTCGTAGATGTATTAACTGAAAGGGGAGAAATGCTCCTTTAATGTCAACTTTGTTTTCATTAGATAGAGGCCAAGGGCCATGTTTGGATATTTGGACTGGCTGCTCCATAATAATGGATTAGATTTACATGGTGATTTCCCCCACTGCTTTCCAGTGCATTTTAGCACCCAAATAGAGTGTGGAAGGGTGGGTTTTTGTGTGAGTGCGTATGGATGTGTGTGTGTGTTTGCATGAGTCTGTTTCACTATCAGCCTAACACAGATCCTCCCCTCTACATCTGCCAAGCGACTTCTTATTGGCCGGTGATACCATAGCTTCCTGTCTGCCTAGTGTCCCTGTTTCCTGACGCTAGGAAAAACGCGACAAGAAATCCAGGATAGGGCAGTACCAGCTGTGCGCCTGGCTTGGCACACAGAGAGCTGGGTTACACCTCCAGAGAAAGAGACAGTGAGACACCATGCCATCTGGCAGAACTCCTCAGCAGTATGGGTCTATGGGCTTTCAGTGACACCCAGGGGAGAACGACTCATTGAAGCCACGGGAGTTCAAGGCTGACTACGATACAGCAGGCATTGTTAGCAGAAAACAGGACCCGCCGTTATAATGAATGGAAAGATTGCAATCTTCATGTGATTAAAGTGTTTTGAGGACAATCATCGTACAAATAATCGCTTCGAATAAACAATATGTACAGTTGTAGTCGGAAGATGACATACACCTTAGCCAAATACATTTAAACTCAGTTTTTCACAATTCCTGGCATTGAATAATTGTAAAAATTCCCTGTCTTAGGTCAGTTAGGATCACCACTTTATTTTAAGAATGTGAAATGTCAGAATAATACTAGAGAGAATGATTTATTTTCAGCTATTATTTCTTTCATCACATTCCCAGTGGGTCAGAAGTTTACATACTTTCAAATAGTATTTGGTAGCATTGCCATTAAATTGTTTAACTTGGGTCAAACATTTTGGGTAGCCTTCCACAAGCTTCCCACAATAAGTTTGGTGAATTTTGGCCCATTCCTCCTGACACAGCTGGTGTAACTGAGTCAGGTTTGTAGGCCTCCTTGCTCGTACATGCTTTTTTTAGGATTGAGGTCAGGGATTTGTGATGGCCACTCCAATACCATGACCTTGCTGTCATTGAGCCATTTTGCCACAACTTTGGAAGTATGCTTGGGGGCATTGTCCATTTGGAAGACCCATTTGCGACCAAGCTTTAACTTCCTAACTGATGTCTTGAGATGTTGCTTCAATATATCCACAGAATTTTCCTCCTCATGATGCCATCTATTTTGTGAAGTGCACCTGTTCTATTTTTGTTTCATCAGACCAGAGGACATTTCTCCAAAAAGCACGATCATTGTCCCCATGTGCAGTTGCAAACCGTAGTATGGCTTGTTTATGGCAGTTTTTGAGCAGTGGCTTCTTCCTTGCTGAGCGGCCTTTCAGGTTATGTCGATATAGGACTCGTTTTACTGTGGATATAGATACTTTTGTGCCCGTTTGCTCCAGCATCTTCACAAGATCCTTTGCTGCTGTTCTGTGATTGACTTGCACTTTTCGCACCAAAGTACGTTCATCTCTAGGAGACAGAACACGTCTTCTTCCTGAGTGGCATGACGGCTATGTGGTGGTGTTTATACTTGCGTACTATTGCTTGTACAGATGAACGTGGTACCTTCAGGCATTTGGAAATTGCTCCCAAGGATAAACCACACTTGTGGAGGTCCACATTTTTTTTTCCTGAGGTCTTGGATGATTTCGTTTGATTTTCCCATGATGTCAAGCAAAGAGGCACTGCGTTTGAAGGTAGGCCTTGAAATACAATACATCTAAATTATCCTTATAAGGTCTTGTGTGCAATTTTAAAAGAATTGTTTCAAGGACATACAGTTGAAGTTGGACGTTTACATACACTTAGGTTGGAGTTGTCATTGCAGGCAATCTCAACGCTCTGCGTTACAGAGAAGACATCCTCCTCCCTCATGTGGTACCCTTCCTGCAGGCCCATCCTGACATGACCCTCCAGCATGACAATGCCACCAGCCATACTGCTCGTTCTGTGCGTGACAGGAATGTCAGTTTTCTGCCATGGCTAGCGAAGAGCCCGGATCTCAATCCCATTGAGCACGTCTGGGACCTGTTGGATCGGAGGGTGAGGGCTAGGGCCATTCCCCCCAGGAATGTCCGGGAACTCGCAGGTGCCTTGGTGGAAGAGTGGGGTAACATTTCACAGCAAGAACTGGCAAATCTGGTGCAGTCCATGAGGAGATGCACCACAGTACATAATGCAACTGGTGGCCACACCAGATACTGACTGTTACTTTTCATTTTGACCACCCTCTTTGTTCAGGGACACATTATTCCGTTAGTCTGTGGAACTTGTTCAGTTTATGTCTCAGTTGTTGAATCTTGTGTTCATACACATACTTACACGTGTTAAGTTTACTGAAAATAAACACAGTTGACAGTGAGAGGACGTTTCTTAGGCCGAGTACACAGATTGCTCGCCTAGAAACATTTGTTTTTCTCAATAAATTTTCACCCAAAAAGTGTAGCATTCACAACTTCCCTTTGCTGAGAACGTTGTGGAGAGATGGTTTTGGAGTCTGTGAAAGCCTGTGTGGTATGTCTAGATGTGTCAATATCATCTTGAACAGTCTTCACAGAGCCAAGAGTGGCCTCCAGCCACAGAAATCAGTTATCTCATTGAGATTAACCCAACCCGACTAACACAAGCCAATTAAGAAGATAACATCCTGAAACCTAGTGTTGGTTAATGATTATCACATAGATTCCTCTGAGGTAGGTAATTGAAACAGTGGATAATTAATATGAGAGGCAAATTTGGCAAAGTTGTCTTAGTAACACCAGCAGAGACACGAGTGATGCTGGGAGCGTAATTATACTGTGTGAGAGAAAGAAAGAGGTGTTAATCCATCTGTGATTTATGGAAATCGATATTCGGTGGTAATGAACAAAGATCTTCACTCTCGGTGGGTGTGTGTCTCTCTTCCTCCAATAGCAAACGTATGAGAGCCTAGAGGACACAAGCTACAGGATCAAAGTAACTGTCTGCAGCCATAGGCTTTGCACTTGACTAGACCAGACTAGCACCAGCCCACACAGTCAGCGAACACACACAGCCGCCTCTCCTCTCCACCCAACCAACCCGGCGGTACGGTTCACCCGTCCAACGTCCAAACGCTTGCTCCGCAAGCACGTAACCATGGCGATGGCACCGCAGCAGAGCAGAGGAGAGCAGAGCCGCATTTCAGATATGTTTCGAGGGCTGCATCTGAATTGGCAATGGTCAAAAGTAGTGCACATTATACAGTAGGGAACAGGGTGCCATTAAAGATGCAGAGATGTTGTTGCTGTTCTCTCTGTGGCCTGCTGGTCGCTTGGCTAGTGATCCAGTACGGTAGGGATCTCACTGCCACATAGAAATGATTGTCAAGGGTATTGGGTATGTGCATTTTTAACTGACTTGTCCGGAAGGGCCCGGTCGAAGCCGAACTCGACTGCTGCAGTAGAGCGAGAGAGAAATCATAAAATTGATGCTGCTGCTTTTGCTGTTCATGAGTGGCGGTTGTTGTCGTCGGCCAATCATAAGTCATCGAAGCAGCAATAGGCTACAGTCATAGAGCCTCGTGTGTCGCAACATTTTGGAGACGTCAAATCAGAAGAAGGATTGGCTACAATGACTGGCTACAATGACCAAGATTGGCTACAATGACCAAGATTGGCTACAATGACCAAGAGCCAACAGGTAGGCTGCTACTTAATATTCTGAATGGAGTTGCTGTAATTTGTAATTGTAGGATGAGACAGCTAACTAGGCTAATCGAGGCAGCAGCTATCTTAACTAGCTTGTCCCGGTCTGATGCAGTCAAGACAGTTACTACGTAATCATATTTGATGATAAATAATCTAGCTATATGGCAGCTACTGGTCTAACATAGCACAAGTCTGCTTGGATGGTTGGTTGGTGTCTCTAGTCTCTCCCTCCCTGTCCCCGTGTCACTTGCTCACAGTAAGCCCAATCCCCCACCTGCTAGAGCAGCACCTCTCTCGCCCTCCTCCCGCGCTGTTTCTGCACCGGTTAAAAAAGTAGCTTAGAAAGCTTTTCTTCCGCTTCCCTCACTCGGATTGGGTCTGGATCCGACCAGGTCTTTACAGAACGGGTCTAGTTGTCCACGGGTCTCTGTTTTAAAAATGGATTTATGAAAACAGGTCCGTGTGGGGAAAGCCCCAGGTCCATTTCTGAACGGGGCCCGTGAAGACCTCTAATGTGGGGAGAACTAGGCTGTAACTGTATGTCTGGGAAGGCTCTTCAGTCAACACTACTATAGTCTACACACAATGAGAACATCTTACCGCTTACTTGATTACTAAATTGTTGGGAAAGAGCTTGCAAGAAAGACATTTCACTGTACTGCACGTGACAATAAAACGTGACATTTAAAAAACTTACAACGTAACAGAACACACACACACTATCCCCCACTGACTTAACCTGTTATTGCAGACAGAGATAGACAGACAGTCATCAGTCTAGATGAGCTGCCACTAACGGAGAAAAGAGAGTGAGAAGAGGAAAGGAGGGAACATTTCTAGTGTGTGAAATATAGAAGATCAATCCATTAAGAAATGAATCTGCAGTCTCACAGAACTCATTAGAAGTACAGTTAATGGGAGATGGTACGCCCCATGTCCCAAATGGCGCCCTATTCCCTACACAGTGCACTACTTCTGACCAGAGCCCTATGGGACCCGGTCAGAAGTAATGCACTATATAGGGACTAGGGCACCATTTGGGACGCAGCGTTGGTCTTACGAGGCTGAGTGGAATGTTAATTGACAAATTGATAAATGTGAAGTAGCTACACTGAATTAAAACTGACGCAAATAAATTGACATGGAAAGAGCGGAAGATGCAACAACTCATGAAGTAGCATGGCACCGTGTCTCTCTTGAAAAAAAATAAGGCAATCTCAATTGCATCAGGTCAAGTGCATCGGATTTCAGCGGGGTGACAAAATGATAAAGGAGCAATTTTTCATGGCGAGAAATCTGCGCCGAAATCCAATTTATGCCTTTTTATAGTAGAGGAATTAATTTAATCCCAAAATATTAAATAACCGTGAATATTATTAATGGTGAACGTATTACTTCTTGACAGGGCATTTTTTCAGAATCATTCTCGGGCTCCAGCGCATTTTATGGAATAAGGAATGATGAGAAAATGTGCAGAGAAAGTCTCAAATCAGATCTGGTGTTTCAGATCCTGGCCATTTGAATAATGAGTCAGCTTCTCCATCAACTTATTGAAGAAAATATTTAAAGACGTGATATGAACTATTCTGTGCTTAGGATGATACTGTGTACTGCATTTCAGAACAATTATTTAAATGGAAATAAACTAGAAATATGAGTACTGTGTAATAAATACAGAAGTTATAGAAGTTAGAAGTTGAAAAAAAGTGGCTCAAGGCAAAACCGATTCTAAACTTTCATCATTTAAAAACAGAGCAGAGAGAGGCAAAAACAAAACTAAAGTTTGAGTCTACTTTCTAAATGCTAGGCCTACTTCAGATGCACATTTCTTTACTACTGCCAATAAGTACGACGTGTCTGCACTGTTCCCTGCCTTCCACATCAGTCTACTAGACACAAACCTGGGTCAATGAGGAACTCCACCAGAGAACGACAGAAGAGAGGGGGATGAAAGAGGAAGAAAGAGGCAAAAACCTCCAGTGAATGCCAGTGGTCATGCCGAGGTAATTACTTAATGACTCGTTAGAGCAAATAAAGAATGTTAATCAGCAAGAATCAGCGCCTGGCGATGGGAGACGGCGAACAAACCGACACTCATTAACTACTCAGCAACAAGACAAACCCTGATGCTCCCCCGCTCAATCCACAGACAGAGCAGACATACCCCGCTGATCCCCCGCTCAATCCACAGACAGAGCAGACACAGACCACTGGCCCCCCGCTCAATCCACAGACACACACACACAGACAGAACAGACACACCCCACTGACCCTCTGCTCAATCAGCACGACAGAGAACCAACACACCCCACTGACACTAAACTCAAACCACAGCCAGACCCGACTGAACAGACAGTAGACATGATCCTCACAAGGTCAATACGGACCACTTACACATGGAGAAACTCAACCAGCCTGGTGGTGGCTGACAAAGTAGCTGGCTAAAGTTAAAAGACTGCTGGAGAGACGAGTAAAACAGAGGAGACTTTACATCAAAAGTCTCCAGTAAGAAATCACATGGTGTAAACACAATATAGGCCTACTCACAATCAAAGCGTGTTGACTTCAATCACCTCTCTGCTTAGTAGGAAGGCATCATCTCTAGTTTGCTTGGAGTAGTCCAACAGGGCTGTCGTTGAAGCTCAATCTGATGTGTATTCCTCTCTAGACTACATGGTTTATCATCCAGGCTGACTGTATTCCTCAACATGCTTTTTCCCTGACTGCTCCTCCTTCCGCCTTCAATCCCCTTCCCTCTGTCAGATGCTGAGTGACACACACAGTGTGTGTGTGTGTGTGTGTGTGTGTGTGTGTTGTCTTGTTCTTCTATCCTCATGGGGTCCTGAAATCCCCAAATGTCCCCACAAGGGTAGGTAGTAAAACACGTAACATTCTCCCTTGTGAGGACATTTCACACATCCCCATGAGGACAAAAGCTATTTTAAGTTTAGGGGTAAGATTTAGGGGTTGGGTTACAATTAGGCTTAGGTTTACGGATAGGATTAGGGGTTAAATTGAAGGAAAATAGGATTTTGAATAGAAATACAGATACAGCAGGGGTCCTTCTCTCCTCTTCTTCTCTCGGTGCCTGTAGTTATCGTGCCCCATGTTTGATCACAGACACTAACTCCATATTCATAGGGCATCTAAAATGGGCAAATGGTTTCAGCGCCGTTTACATTAGCTCAGAGATGCTCAGTGTCAGCTAGACCGTACACCAACCAGCCACGCTAACAACTTGCTAGGATAGCACTGCTAACAGAGCAGGTTGACTTCTCTTCGCTTATTTGGCCTTCTTTCACAGTGTTCTGTTGCTGTTATTGAAACCAACCTTCATATCTATGCGTCAGCTTACAGTGTCGACGCCGTCAGATCTAGGCTATAATATGTCTGGTTTATTATTCTGAATAGAAACCTGATACATCATGTATTTGCCAGCTCCGTCAAAATGTATCATTTTCTATTTCTTAAGTGCACACAAGCATTTTGCTACACCCGCAATAGAAATGTGCTAAAATATGTGGATGTGACCGATAACATTGGATTTCATTTAAGTGGACATATGATAGAGACCTGGTTCACTTAAGACAGTGAGCTCCAAAAGTATTAGAACAGTGACCCATTTTTGTTGTTTTGGCTCTGTACTCAAGCTCTTTGGATTTCCAAATGATACCATGACGATGAGGTTTAAGTGTAGACTGTCAGCTTTCATTTGAGGGTATTTTCATCAATATCGGGGGACACGTTAAGAGATTACACCACTTTTTGTACATCGTCCACCCATTTCGGGGGACCAAATGTATTGGGACAAACTCACGTGTGTTAAAGTACTAAAAAGTGAAGTATTTGGTCCCATATTCGAAGCACGCATTGTCTACATCAAGCTTGTGACTCTACACATCTGTTGGATGAATTTGCCTCTTTGTTTTGGTTCTGTTCCAGATTATTCGGTGCCCAATAGAAATGAATGGTAAAATAATGTGTCATTTTGGAGTAACATTTCTTAACACTTCTACATTAATGTGGATGCAACCATAATTACGGAGAAATCCTGAATAATGTTGAGTGAGAACGTTACAGACGCACAAATATCATACCCCCAAGACATGCTAACCTCTCACCATCACAATAAGGGAAGTTAGCATTATTTTCTCACTCATCATTATCCACGATTCATTCAGGATTATCCCGAATCATGGTAGCAAATATATAAGTAGAGAAAAAGTTAAGTAAAAAACAGATGAGAGTTACTTCTGAGAGTCACTTCACCCCAGGAAGAATATCTTCTGCGACAGCTAATGAGGATCCGAATAAGGGGGATTTCTCTCTCTGAGCTCCTTGCTTCCCCTCTCTTCCCTTCTCTGTCCCTCTCTCAGCCTCTCTCTTCCAATCCCTGCCTCTGCTCCTGCCGGCTGCAGCCCCCTTAATTACTCCTGACGAGACCCCTACACTCACTCACACAAGTTATATTATCTTATTCCATTCACTTTGTACTGACATCCCTACTGCTCCTGTATAAAGCCCAGCAGTACTACCATAGGTCATCTTCCAGGAAACACGTGTAGCTTCCTCCTGACAGCACGGAGTCTCTCACTCACTCACTCACTCACTCACACACTGACAATCAGAAAAACACCACCAGATCTCATCAGTCCTCTCCTAAAGAACTTCAGCCAATCCAATAGAGGATCCATACTAGACCTGGGCGATAGGGACATATGGGAGATATAGACAAAAAATAATAACTATTTTGCTCGATAACAAATAAAATAAAAAATGGAGAGTTACTTTAAATTAGAGGCAGGGCTCTTCAAAGCATTTGCCAACATATTTGTGCATATTGGCTTATAGGCAATATTACTTACCACCTGAAGAAGTGGGAACTCAAAACCCTTATCTAGATTGCTAACTCTAAATATGGCATTGCTGCTAGATTGCCATGTAGGCTAATTGATTCATCTAAATGTAGGCTAGTGTCCTACAAAAACTTTCCAGATATAGGCCTCCTCACTGCAAATGGCATACACCGCACCAAACTAAAAACTAACCTACTCTGGCTGCAAAGTGGTGCCATGAACTCAATATTGAGAAATGAATGATATGACTATCCTCACTGTAACTAGACAGTAGTTGCTTGAAAACGGTATTTCTCTCTCAAACGCATTTTGAGCAACGGGATTACGCTTCTGCTTCTCAGAATCCATCTTTCCCTCCTCCGTGCGCATAATGGGGAGAGGGAGAGAAATCGGCAGCCGACAGCGACACAGGGCAGAGGCAGATACTTTCACAGCTGGAATCAACATAATGCATAGGCTATTACTGTTGAACAAATAATAGTACAATATAGATCATGAAGCCCCCCCCCCCCCCCCCCCGAGCAACCCACTGGTTCCAGCATGAAGCACAACGTCTTAGTCCTTGCGTCATCAAAGGAAGGAAGATAGACATTTGTTTGAAAAGTAGCAGCAACAAAGGAACAAAAATAGAGGCAAAAAAAGCGATAGCTTTGCGTTGCTACAGAGCAAAGGCAACACGAGAAGACGCAGATGGAATGGCAGCCTTGATCCTGTCTGACAGACGTATTTAGATGGTGTTGATGAGAGAAAAAAAACCCTGGTGCAGGTGAACATTTTAATAATTTCCCTGACAGAGGAAACGGTAATTCACATTTCACACAGCATGTCACTCAACTTCCTCACATCTTTTACCCCTCTTTCTGGCGTTACAGTGCATCCAGAAATTATTGACACCCCTCAACTTCCTCACATCTTTTACCCCTCTTTCTGGTGTTACAGTGCATCCAGAACTTATTGACACCCCTCAACTTCCTCACATCTTTTACCCCTCTTTCTGGTGTTACAGTGCCTCCAGAAATTATTGACACCCCTCAACTTCTTCCACATTTTCTTGTGTTACAGCCTGAATTAAATTTTGTCAAAGTGGAATTATGTTTTTCAATATTTTTTACAAATCATTCAAAAGTTGAAATGTCTCAAGTCAATAAGTATTCAACCCCTTTGTTATGGTAAACCTAAATAAGTTCAGGGGTAAAAATGTGCAAGTCACATAATTTAAGAACAAATTCTTATTTGCAATGACAGCCTTTTTTTTTTACGAATAAAAATATATAGGGCAATAAACACACATCACAACAAGAGACACCACACAACTACATAAAGAGAGACCTAAGACAACAACATAGCATGGCAGCAACACATGACAACACGGTAGCAGCACAGCATGGCAGCAGCACAAAACATAATAAGTTAGATGGAATCACTCTGTTTGCAATAATAGTGTTTAACATGATTTTAAATGAGTACCCCGTTTCTGCAACCCACTAGAACACACAGGCGTCCTTCCTAACTCAGTTGCCGGAGAGTAAGGAAACCGCACAGGAATTTCACCATGATGCCAATGGTGACTTTAAAACAGCTACAGAATTGAACAACAACATTGTAGTTACTCCACAATACTAACCTAATTGACAGAGTGAAAAGAAAGCCTGTACAGAATACAAAACTAGCTAGCTAACATTGAATCTAGTTGGGGGTGATTGGGGTTATCTATTGAACAAGATACAGTGGATTTTTTTGAAATATTTGGTTGTTTACTACACTACCTTACTCTGTTTGAATCCTTAAAAAGATGGGTTGAGCTAAGGCTTAAGAGAGTGTGAATGATGCAGAATGGGTGTAGACAAAGAAGAGCTATCCAGTAGGTGTACTAAAAAATTCAAGGGCCATTTTCTCAAAAGTGGAGTTACCAAAAGTTTCAAAGCAGAATTACTTTCCCATTGTTCCTCTACTGTAGTGTATGATATACAAGTTTCTAGCTCTACAACTATCTAGTCTCTACTTTTATCCAATGTAAAAATAAAAAAATAAAAACATAATTTTAAATTTTGCTACATACGACCGAATTGAGCCGGTCGGTCACAAATGTGGATTAAGTCAAGGGATATGAATACTTTCTGAAGGTAGATTAAACACTGCCCCTAGTGGTCAGGCAGGGTGACACAGGTTAAGCAGTGTATTACAGTACACTACAAAAGCCTAAAGCCAACATGCTACAGCTACATTATGTAGGCCTACTGACTACCGCAAACAAACCTACACTTTTGAGAGACGTGTGAGCATAAGTGTGTGTGCGTAGCAAAGGGGGGAAACCCCTTCTGTTCTTCTATAGAAAGCAATAGCAATTGCATCTTTTTGGGGGGCAAATGAATGGAGTTTTTGGATAATCACTGAGAATAAGGTCTGTGGCAAACACAGGCTTAGGAGATCTATATACGTTTCGTTCTATGAGAATCTTCATCAGCTAAAGTCATCCTTTTGTGAATTTTGAAGCATTTATATCATTTTTTTAAAGTACATAAAGCACAACAGGCTTCATAATTCATAAAGGTCATGTTAACTGACTGATGTTATCTCATAGAACAAAACGTAGATCTCCTAAGCCTGTGTTAACGCCGGCCATTCTTTTCGGTGTTCATCCCAAAACCCTATTCTTTCCCCCATAGGAGCAGCTGAATGAACCAGAGGTAACTCATATCCGGGTTTTAGGACTACAAGCTGGCGAGCTCTATAATGCATGGTACCTAACAGCAGCAGGCACAACACAGCGTGACTTACTGGCCCTTCTATTACATCCCTGTCATCATGCATCTTTTAACACACAGGGATTCAACCAGCACAATCCAGTGAGTACGAATCACACTATGGCTGCTACTACTGCAAACGCTGCTGAAAAACCACACACACAAACAGATGTATGCACACACACGTACACACACACACACACCTCCTTTCATCCTCCTCCTCAATACTCATTTAATGAGAATCAGCTACAATACAAAAGCAGCATTGCCCTCAACAACAGTAATGTCCCGTAAGGGTTTGTACTAACACCTTGTGAAATGCTACTGAAGAAAAAAACATTTAATTAGGAGTGTACGAACCCATCTATTTCCTTTAAAGACAGACTGACTCCAGCTAATCAGTGGAGCTTTCTGACAAGATCCAGACATTAAAGCCAAGTCCAACAACACACACAGACAAAATCTGCCTCAGAGAGAGATGTCCTAAACTAACAGCTTTCAATTATATCTGAAATCTCCAACCCTCAGACTTCTTTCTTCTTTATTCAGTGATGGAGAGTTCTTCCTTTTCATCCCAAAAGTGATGGAGAGTGAACATCTCAGCATGACTGAAATGAATGAAAGGGATAACATCTAACTTCATTTAACGTGCATTCACGCCAACGTCAGCCCTCATTCGGCCCCATAGAATACTGGGTAATAATAAATGGCTGCCAGCTAGCTGTGACGCAGCACCATCAAAAGTTGAACTGAGTGTGCGTATACAGGTTAGTGTGTGTGTGTGTGTATGTGTGTGTGTGGGGGGGGGGGGGAGAAAGCGAGCGAGAGAAAGCTTCAGACAGAAGCGTAAGCGTAATTAGCCTGCTCATTCTCCAGCATGAACACCACAAAATCGCTCTATCCCTCTCTTTCTCTTACCCGCTCTCTCAGAAACAAAAACAACAGACAGCACATCAAACCATCGTGTTACGTGTCAGGCGGAACACGTTTGAAGGTTTGTTGGCTTTGTAAGCTTTCAAGGCTCATCAGCAGACAGCACATGAAGATGCATAGAAACAGTGCCAAGCAGGCCAGGAGACTTTGAGGATCTGACAGACAGACAGACGAGACGGGGGTCCGAGTCAGAGACAAGGAAAGAGAGGGTAGTCAAAAGCAACAGAAACAACTATTTCTGGTTCACGCTTCAGTAAGCAAACAACTGCAATCCCCCGGGTTCACAACCCACCTTCTCCCCATGCCTTTAGAGCACCCCCTGGAGTGGCAGAGCAGCCATTTATTCATCATCTAGGAACACAAGCACGCTAGTGCACATACACTCCCCCTAACCCCACCCACCCACACACACACACACAATTTGAGATGTGTCACTCTCAGCATATCAATGTTTTAGGCTCAGTTCAGTTTACACAACACAAGAGAACAGTAAGTCCTCAATGTAATGAAACATTCATAACAAATAATTTACACCACATAAACTCACACAGCAGGGATCCAAGCAAGCTCTATTGTGAGAGGAGAGCTTATTAAAACATTTAAACTGGTATCTCTTCACGGCTTGATACTCCCTCGAGTGAGGGAAGCGGAGGGACTGATGTACTTGAATTCAAACGCATACGCTACTATCTAGTCTATGGCTATCTATTCCAGCGATGGAAGCAGGAAAAATTGGATTTTTCCCTTAAATGAGAGAAGCGGCTGGGAGAGAGGGACTCACCAACCTACAAACACATTATCTAGGCTTTGGCTCTTCCGCTCAGTAAGGGAAGAGAGGAGGGAGTAAGAAGAGGACAGAGGAAGAGGAGGGCGGACGAGGGACTCACTGATGTACTCAAAGACGTAGACGACGAAGAAAGGCGTGACGAGGTCGTTGATGCCCTGCACGTAGCCGCTGGCCGGGTGGCGGATCGCCCAGATGAACAGGATACGCTCAAAGATCTGACGGACAGATGGAGGAACATAGTCAGCACACACACACTGTGTATAGAGCACAGTGCATAGAGGAACATGGAAGCTACTTCCAGAATCATTATACGCAAGCTTTTGTTTCAACAGTATTTGTAAATTGAGTATAATAAGTAAGCGTGTTTTAATGTGCTAGTTAAAGTCCAATTCAAGGACGATAAAGTCAATCTAGCCATCTACGATACGCCTAAAGAGGAACAGACATGCTACAGAAGACAAAATCCATGTAAAACAACAGCGAATAATGTTGATTTACGTCTGTTTTAATGTGTTAGACTTCCTTTAACAAGGTCACACGATGGTTTCAAACCAACACAGAATAGCCCCATCCCTTGCCCACCAATCAAATCAGAGAGCAATATCGGATTAAGTTGTAAACAATGCATGTTTTAATCGTCGACATAAAAGGTTTGATTGTGTTAGAGAAGTGAGGAGATTAGACAGAAGAGGTATAGGACAAGCATGCATGGTGAGCGGTGACATGGAATTGGAGCGTGTTCCAGAATGTCCTATTGAGGTTCTTGGAAGTGAAGAACACACGACACTTCAACATCAATTTCTCATCGACGGGTTGGACCCGTCTGCCTCTCTACTACTGCTGGATCAAGAACTTTCTTTTTGGCCTTTCTTTTCTTCTTTCTCTAATCTATTCTGCAAGGCAAACACTTCCATCTTCGTTACAGGCTGTCTATGTGGGTCTTAAATGTTTCACCTTGCTGCTGTCAGACCCCAAGAATTAAAGGAGGCTTGAAGTTCAGCGCAAATCAACCAAATTATCCGCGTCTCAAATGGCACCCCCCCCCCCCCTTAATAGTGCACTACTTTTGACCAGGGCCCAGAGCATGGTGGTCAAAAGTAGTGCACTATATAGGGAATAGGGTGACATTTGGAATGCATTTTTATATTTCCATTCTCTTTCTCTTCCCTCTTCTAGTCTGGCCCCTGAATGTCTGTGCCGGTGTTCTGACATGTCAAGCGATGCATCACACGTGCAGAGCGCTTTCTCGGACGCCATGTTTCTGTCATTTTTCTAAACAATTGTGATCGCCCCCGGCCTCAAAAAACATGTTGGTTGGCTGCCTGGGGTGCTGGCGTGTTATGCTAGCTAGTATGGTTTGGCGGTGCCCTTCTAAAATGCCGTTACATGGACATGTATGGGATTCACATCTCCCTACTCCTGCCCCCCTGCTTTCATCATCAAAGTCACATCTATCAAAGTGGGGTGGGGAGGAGAAGGGGGAGAAAAAGGGGGAGTGCTAATGTGAGTTTCTCCTTTTAACAGCCCACCCTCCCTTCTCTCCTCCTCATCCATGTCATCCCCTTTGCCTCCCCCCACCTTCCCTCTCCTCTTTTGGTCTTCTCCCTCCCTGAAACAACCCACGTTCTTGCTCCTCCTCATCTCCATGCAGCCAGAATTCATGGTCAGAAGCCCATCAGAGGGTGGAACTTAAACACAAAAACAGGTGGAGGAAATCAATGGCCAGAGAGAGAGCGTGAGTATATATGAGAGAGAGAGAGAGAGAGAGAGCGTGAGTATATATGAGAGAGAGAGAGAGAGAGAGCGTGAGTATATATGAGAGAGAGAGAGAGAGCGTGAGTATATATGAGAGAGAGCGAGAGAGCGTGAGTATATATGAGAGAGAGCGAGACGAGAGCGAGAGAGGAAGAGAGGCCAATCATTAACACATGATACATTTATTTGCTTTGCAGACACCCTTCACCCTGACCACTCTAAGGCAGCTCCTGAGCTTCAATAAGAGACTGAAGAGGCTGAAAGACACTGCCTGAAGCCAGAATAATAAATCATAGTCATTCTAAATAAATCAATGGAACAACAGCAGCAGCAGAGTCACAGATGAAGTACATTGACCTCATAGTGGTAACTGATTAGATGGGGGTCAATCAGGAGAGGACAGGCTTCAACAGTGTCAGTGTGTGAGGGTTAGGTCCAGACAGTGTGTTATGTTATGGTTATGCAGTGTACAGGCTGCCCATCAAGTCACAAGCGCAAGGAATCAATGACAGGGAGTGGCCAGCAGACTAGACCCCGATCTCCCCGTTATTTTGCCCAAAAATGTAGTAGTGAAGAGTTGGCTTGGCTATTACAGATCAGGGATAAGGCAAGCTTTACAATACAGCTCTCAGATGAAAAGAAAATCATTTAAAAAAGGGGACAAAAGCCTACTAAGAACCATAGGACTGACGAGTTATGTACGTTTTAAGCCAATAGCTTGTGCATACTTCAGTGCACTATCACTGAATTATTTCAATTTGATCATGCATAAAAGCACGACTTGCTTGGATGAGCATTAGGCTTTCACCCCTGTCACCCTCCTCATCCTTCTCTTTTCACCCACAGTGCTACATTGCCTCAAGGGAAATCACAAGGAGAAATGTACGTACGGACACACGTGCACGCGAACAAACACACACACACACACGTGTGCTTCTCTCTCGCTCTAGCTTCATGTCCCCATTAGCTCACTGCTAATGTGTGAACAGCATGTCTACAGCCATAGTGGTCCACCGAGGCCAACTTCATGTCCAGTGCTGTAGGTCTCTTAGGGAGAGACCTCTACCCACGCGGTGAGACAGACAGATTCCATGTCTGTGCCTAACAAAAACCAAATGTTGCATTAGTCAGTCATTTCCGGTGTCAGGAGAGTCATACCGTGCCTATAGAAAGCCTACACCTACTTCAGCTTTTTTCACAGTTTGGTGCGTTACAAAGTGAGATTTAAATGTATTTAACTGTCACGTTTTGTCGTTGACTTACACAAAATACTCTGTAATGTAAAAGGTGAAAAGAAAATGACTTTCTGGCCAAATGAATACAAATTAAATAACTCAAATACAGTCATTGCGTAACTATTCACTCCCTTCGTTAAGGCAAGCCTAAATGAGTTCAGGAGTAACACGTAGCTTACCAAATCACATACGTTACATGTGAAATAATAATAGAGGTTGACATGATTCTGAATGACTACCCCTTCCTCTGTCCCTCGTACATCTGTCACATTTTTCAAAACCCTCAAAAAGACGGGCAGTGATCTGTAGATGGATACCAATAACAAATCAGACATCGACTATCTCTTTAAGCATGGTACAATTAAGCACAATTATGCTGTGGATGATTTATTGAACCACCCAGACACAGCAAAGATGCAGTCGTCCTTCTGAACTGAGCTGCAGGAGAGGACGGAAACTGTTGAGGAATGTCACGATGAGGCCATTGGGGATTTTAAACAGCTACAGTTAAATGGCTGTGATAGGAGAAAACGGAGGATGGATCAACAACGTCGAAGTGATTTGACATAAATTACAGAATGAAAAGAAGAATAAAAACACACAAAATAAGAATATTCCAAAACATGCATATGTATGCAACAAGGCACTAAAGTAATACCGCAAAAAAAACACAGCAAAGGAATAACAATTTTGGCCTCAATGCTAAGCCTTATGTTTGAGGTAAATCCGACAACACATTACTGAGTAACTGCCTCCTCATTAGCAAACATGGTGGTGGCTGCATCATGGTATGGGTATGCTTGGCATTGGCAAAGACTGGAGTTTTTCAGGATGAAAAAGAAACGTGATGGAGCTAAGCACAGGCAAAATCTGCTTCAGTCTGCTTTACACCAGCGACTGAGCGAATAATTCACCTTTCGGCTGGACAATAACTTACAACACAAAGCCAAATCTACACTAGAGTTTCTTACCAAGAAAACAGTGAATGCGAGTGGCCAGTTTTCATCCCACTTATAACACAATAAAATGGGAAGAAATCCAAGGGAGGTGTTGACTTTCTACGGGCACCGTATGCACACAGACGGTGACAATCAGAACTAACGGAGACTGAAACTGTCGACTTTTAGACAGCTCTGCGGTTGCATGCGTCACCATACCAACGTATTTCGGGACAGAAATAAAAAATGATCCCCAATTAAAAGCAAGAAATTGAAAACAGTAGTACGAAGGAAAGAGGAGAGTAGGAAGAGGGGAAGAGAGAGAGAGAGAAATAGGCGAGGGAGAGCGAAAGAGAGAGGTATAAGGAGACAGAGATGCAGATATTGGGGCGGGTGTGTGTGAGGACGGCTGGCCTATTCATTAGTATTCTCTCGCAGCAGTGAGGTAGTAGTGTGGCCTGGGAGGGGAACGGAGGTAGAGGCCAACAGAGGACACGGCGGAAGAGGGGTGCGACTCGCAATACTGAACACACTTATGCAGAACACACAAGCAGACACACTCCATTACATCCAATGACAATCTGTTTTCTAAAATACTCATTGCAGAGTGCAACAAAAAGACTCGTACCAGAGTGCATACAAAAAAGCACTGAAGAACATTCCATTACAACAGACGGGTTCCACTCTTTAGTAGTCAAGAGAGAGTGTGAGTAGACGTGCACGCATGCGTGGCGCAGTGTGTACACAAGACGACGAACAGGATGTCATACATTAGCTAGGTGTAGGCGACTGACTGCCTGGGCAGGGTAGTCAGTGTGTTCTGTATAGAAGGCCTCACCTCTTGGACAGAAGCTTGTTGAAAGAGAGGAATAAGGGGATTAGTTCTCGGTATGTCAATGTGAATCTGCAGAGAGGAGAGAGAAAACACAAACAGAAGAGCAGCCGAGGTTATCATATGCCGTCACAGAGAGGGAAGAGAGGAAGAGAGAGCACTGGTTAGTGGATGCACTGGATTCAGGGTCCAAGGCGTGTACTGACGGCAGAGAACTGGAGAGAACTGGAGCTCCTAGGCTATATTTCTGAACTGGGTGGAGGGGTAGTGTGGCTCACTAGCTCTCTGCAATCCAAACCCCATTTTCTCTATAGAACCACAGCGGGTCAGTGCAGGGCACAAGCACATACACCTCGTCATCACATACGTGTGGAGGAGAGCCTCGTCAAACCAGAGAGCCACTTCCACCCAGTTCAGAAGTTGGAGCCTGCAGACAGATGGACAAACACTGGCAGGGCAGACGGGAACAGGACCGGTGTCATGCTGGCGAGAGGGGGGGTTTGGTCTGCAGCCCCTTTAACCAGTCTTACCTCGGTCACCATAGGCTGCAGCATTAGACACTCCGGACTCATCCGGGGGATGTCTATACGAATCTGGTGGCGTGGAGAAAACAGTAAACACAAACACATCACACACACACATTCAGTCGTCACGCGTACACACACGGACCGTGCACAATATACACACACACCAGGGAAATAAGTCAACACACTCAACTGAACACATATCCACAGTGGACTTTTTCCCAGCCCTAGATGTGGAGGGGGAAAAACTGCTGTTTTTCACAAAAAGTACATACTGCTACACACACATCAACATGAGACAATTCAACGGGATATAGTACAGAAATGTGACTGTATAAAATAGGAAGCCTCTGAGACTAACCTTCAACAAACAAAAAAATACAGTAGATGTGGGAGGGAGCGCCTGATAGCCCCCTCCTGAGAGTGTGGGAGGGAGCGCCTGATAGTCCCCTCCTGAGAGTGTGGGAGGGAGCGCCTGATAGTCCCCTCCTGAGAGTGTGGGAGGGAGCGCCTGATAGTCCCCTCCTGAGAGTGTGGGAGGGAGCGCCTGATAGTCCCCTCCTGAGAGTGTGGGAGGGAGCGCCTGATAGTCCCCTCCTGAGAGTGTGGGAGGGAGTGCCTGATAGTCCCCTCCTGAGAGTGTGGGAGGGAGCGCCTGATAGTCCCCTCCTGAGAGTGTGGGAGGGAGCGCCTGATAGTCCCCTCCTGAGAGTGTGGGAGGGAGCGCCTTTCTAAGGAGTTTTCCATAGCCACCGTTGCTAGCTCTTTGGGGTTTTAGGCTGTGTTTCTGTATAAGTACTATGTGACATCCACTGATGTAAAAAGGGCTTTATAAATACATTTGATTGATTGATTGATTGAAAGAGAAAGTTGGAGCGAGAGGGGGAGTGTGAGTGAGCGAGAGAGCGAGAGATCCACGTACAAAAACAGAGATAGACTACTGTAGGGAGATGAGAGGAGTTACAGAAGAGAGACTGGGGAATAGACAGTCACAGGCCTTGCACTGCCAATGTCAGGAAGTTGAGCACTGACTCAGGAACAGCAGGGAGCCTGTGATCAGACAGAAAACATCCTCTGCCACTGAACACAGAACTGAGATCAGTGTAGAGAAGAACGGTCTCCAGACTCCCTGCTGAGACGACATTTCTACTCAGTTTGCTGGAAGCCTAAAACAACTCTCCCATTTTAAAGTAAATATCTGTCATTTTCTTAAAGGCAAAGAGAGGACTTACCTCTCTTCATCTTACTCTAGCGGGAAACGGTTGTTGATCTCAGCATAGTAAATATTGTCGTACAATAGTAAATTTCGACAATACACCACATAGTAAATATCATGCGTGCATGTATTACTATCCTCGTGGGTACCGGAAATCACCAATAGGATAGTAAAACGAGGACAATTCTCCCTCGCAGGGACTAAGGCTATTTTAAGCTTAGGGTTAGGAGTTAGGTTTAGGGAAAATAGGATTTTGAATGGAAAACTATTTTAGATCCCCACAAGGATAGTAGTGTGTGTGTGTGTGTGTGTGTGTGTGTGTGTGTGTGTGTGTGTGTGTGTGTGTGTGTGTGTGTGTGTGTGTGTGTGTGTGTGTGTGTGTGTGTGTGTGTGTGTGTGTGTGTGTGTGTGTGTGTGTGTGTGTCAGCAGAAGTGATTTCCCTGATAAACAGAGGGAGGGAGAGTCTGACATCAACGGTGGACGGAGGGTCTTTTTTTTGAGAGAGAGGGTCATTCTTGTCTAGCCTCCATAGTGGCACTGCTATGTGTGAGAGGAGAGCAGCATGAAAAACCACTTATCACCGTATAACTGGATCTGTAATGCAGCCTCGCGGCCGCTGACAGGCTATGGCTTGGCTAGTCTAGGCTGTGGGTGAACCAACACATCAGGGACAAAGAGAAATGGCTGGTAAGAGGGCTTGGGGATTTACACCCACAGGACAGCCCATTCTATCTGCACAAATGAATATGTCTGCCGTCACTGAGGTGAAGGGGTCTGAACTGTAAATAGCCGAGGAGGAATTATATTTATCCACCACTGTAACGGATGAACTGTGGAGGAGCAGAGCTTAGGATAGACAGACTGCTCTCAATATATAAGTGCATGGGCTCCTGAGTGGCACAGCGGTCTAAGGCACTGCATCTCAGTGCTAGAAGCGTCACTACAGACACTGGTTCAGTTCCAGACTGAATCACAACTGGCCGTGATTGGGAGTCCCATAGGCGGCGGCGCACATTTGGCCCAGCGTCATTAGGGTTTGGCCGGGGTAGGCAGTCATTGTAACTAACATGCCTAGTTTAAATAAAGGTTAAATAAAATATCTCAGTGGATATAGGTATACAGAAAGACAGGGGGGGAAGAGGAGCGAAAAAGAGGGAGAGAAAGAGTGACAGAATGTGACTGTGTGTAGTCATACACAGCATCCTTACCTGTCTGTATGTGTCTTGGTGGTGCTCGTCGTTGCGCGAGTCGTAGTACTGTTCTATGAAACCAAAGTATTCCTGTCTCTTCCTCTGTAGCGTGCTCTCTCTCCTCTCTGTGTTGGCAGGAAGGTAACCCTGGGAAGAGTATACTAGAACAGTTAGGATAGCATATGCTCCTGAAACTCAACTCAGGACCTCGAAGCCAGTTCCACTCCTTTAAAAAAATAGATATTTTATTATTTTCCCCTAACCCTACCACCGCTCCCCTAATTGGAGTAAACTAAACGGACAACACATCCTAGGATTCTTTTGTTTGTTTTTAGTCCCATCCGTCAGCTACCCTCAACCCCTCCCATCTCTCTCTCCATTTGCCATTAATGTTTCAACTGCGATGTGAAAAAATTCTGAACCTTTCAATTCTCAGTTTCTACAGATTGTAAATGAAAAGATAAACATTTTTGGGAATATTATTATATTATTGATCAATTGACTTCTCGGATCACCCAGCAATTATATTTGCAGAGTTAACTCCAGGTAAATGTTGCAATTCTTCAGCCATTCCTGCGACCAAATAAAAGCTACATATGGATAGTACTTAAACAAATGATCCTGTCTCTTCAAAGCAAAATCTGTAGAACTGGTACAGTTGTATCACCCATATATGACATTCTATTGGTTGTAAGAATTTTGTACAACAATTTTAATTGAAAAACGAGGTTTTCAATCCGCCGTTGTTTTGTGTATCAGTTCATAAACCATGTGCCATTGAACAGGTCCATCGAAAATCAGTATGGCAAAGCTGCCAGTTTTTTGATCCTTAACTGAAACCGGTATACTTTTTTATTTATCACAATTTTCTTTAACCAATTTTGGTCTTTAATGCAGGGACAACAGGCAAGTTTCTAACTTTCTCCCCTTCCATCTTTGAGGTAATGCTGCAACTTGTTGGTTGCAATTTTAGATAGAGCAGACATTTCCATATATTTTTGTTAGCTGCATGTGTGACATAACTCCACCAGTCGTATCTATGATATAATTTAGAAAAAATGATACCGGTTTTGTTTAAAAGTTAGCATATTTGAGTTAAACCATAATCATATTTGTTGTAATAATTTTCTGTCTTTTCTGGTGGGTTAAACTGATATTGTAACTTTCCATGGCTTGTTTTAAAAAATACACTATTTTGGAGCTGTAGTCTGAATAAAGGGAAAAAGGCCATTCTTGAACACTGGGTGAGCCATTCTTACTAATCTGCTAGAGAACCAGTTTGTATATAAATATAGCTTTTGTATGACTGAAGCCTTTAGTGAGAGGTCTAATGCTTTAATATTTCGTAATTTCTGCCCTCCGAATTCATATTCATTATATAAACATAACCGTTTAATTTTGTCAGGCTTGCCATGCCAAATAAAATGTAATATTTTTTGCACATATTATGTAAAAAACAAGTTGTTAGGTATAGCCAAAGCCATAAGCAAATAGGTAAACTGGGATATGACTAAAGAGTTAATCAGGGTGATTTTTCCACAAATAGACAGGTATGGTCCTTTCGAAGGTAGCAAGATAGCATCTATTTTTGCTAACTTTCCATTCAAAAAGGCACACGCACATCTGAGCTATCTTTGTTGCAGGTGCAAGGTAACAATTGAATAATATGAGAGAGAAAATAAGAAACCCGCAACACTGCTAGTATCACTGCCCTTTATTACGCTTTACATATCGGCCTCAAGGCCTCCAGAGGTTAGGAAAAATGATCTGTATCCTCGATGAGGCTATGGAGGGATCCAAATTGTGGATTTAAAAGAAAACATGAATCATCAGCGTACAATGACACTTTTGTATTTATGCCCTGGATTTCTTGACCCCTTGATACGATTGTTGGATGTGATTTTAATAGCCAACATCTCTATGGCCATAATAAATAGATATGCCGATAGTGGACAACATTGTTTTACTCCTATTGACAGTTTAATACTATGAGAAGTAGCCATTATTCACTATTTTACAACTTGGGTTACTATACATAACATTAACCCATTGTATTCTCCAAAATGGAAATATTCCAGCCATTTATATGTATATTCCAGTCGTATTTTATCAAAAGTATTTTTGAAAGTTAGCTATGAATACCAGGCCTGGTTTCCTGGATTTTTCATAGCGTTCTATTGTTTCCAGTACTTATATTATCTTTAAACTATTGTCCATGTAAAAAATATTCCTGATTAAGATTAATAATATCCCAAAACAATTGTAATTCTATGCATTTTGCTAGAATTTTTGCGTCACAACACTGAAGTGTAAGGGGCCTCCAATTTTAATGTACAGGATCTTTATATAGTGCATTCAGAAATGGGACTTTTTTCACATTTTGTTTCCTTACAGCCTTATTCTAAAATGGATTTAACACATTTTGTTCCTCATCAAATCTACACACAATACCCCATAACGACAAAGCGAAAATAGGTTTAGACATGTTTGCAAATGTATTAAAAATCAAAAGAACACAAATACTTTAACATAAGTATTCACACCTTTTGCCGGGAGACTCGAAATTGAGCTAAGGTGCATCCTGTTTCCATTGATCATACTTGAGATGTTTCTACAACTTGATTGGAAAGGAGGATACCTAGTCAGTTGTACATCTGAAT
This sequence comes from Salvelinus fontinalis, assembly GCF_029448725.1. Classification (NCBI taxonomy): domain Eukaryota; kingdom Metazoa; phylum Chordata; class Actinopteri; order Salmoniformes; family Salmonidae; genus Salvelinus; species Salvelinus fontinalis. The sequence goes on along the minus strand of NC_074703.1, from coordinate 20,265,840 downwards.
GCATTCAACTGAAATGTACCTTCCGCATTTAACCCAACCCTCTGAATCAGAGGTAAATCAGAGAGGCTGCCTTAAAAATCGACATCCACGTCATTCTAACCCGGGGAACAGTGGGGTAACTGCCTTGCTCAGGGGCAAAATTACAGATTTTTACCTTGTCAGCTCCGGTATTCGATCAAGCAACCTTTCGGTTACTGGCCCAAATTCCTACTCACTAGGCCACCTACAGCCCGATTGAAGTCCACCTGTAGTAACTTCAATTGATTGGACATGATTGGGAAAGGCACACACCGGTCCGTAGACCTCCAAGACAGGATTGTGGTGAGGCACAGATTTACTTCAAAAGAACTCGTTGGTCTAATTCACACACTTATCAAGAGAACATCCCTGGTCATCCTTACTGCCTCTGATATGTCGGACTCACTAAACACAAATGCTTTGTCTGTAAATTATGTCTGAGTGTTAGAGCTTGCCCCTCTCTATCAGTAAATAAAAGTAAAAAGAAAATGATGCGGTCTGGTTTGCTAAATATAAGGAATTAGAAATTGTTTATACTTAAGTATGTTTCATACCAAATACTTTTACTCAAGTCGAATTTTACTGGGTGACTTACGAGTCATTTTCTACGAAGGTATCGTTACTTTTACTCAAGTATGAACATTGGGTACTTGTTCCACCACTGACCAGTAGTTCCCAGTCACCTGATTTTAGTTAACAAGCACACAACACGAGAGACCGGAACCTTGTGAGCAATGTTCCCTCTAAGCTGTGAGGGCGCACAGCCCCACGGGACTGCCGCGCAGAAGAAATATCAGCCCCTTTAGTTAACACTATCAAAATTTCCCTCCACTGTGTGAATTGTGAACAAATCAACACAATATTAGTCACTTTCAATGCAACATACCGAAACAAAAAAACTATGCAAGAGATTTTCTTGGAGGTAAAGTGCATTGAAGTAGGATTCTATTGCATTGACTGACAACTCAGGCCCATTCTCTACACAGACCGGTCCACCATAACCAATCAGAGCTACAGTATCCCTATACGCAAACAGACCATTGCCATACTTGGATCTGTACCATTCACTTTGAACTGGACTGTGTTTACAGCATGAGTGGTTGCGAATAGATGCGTTTGTTTTGCGATCAAACCAACTGCATGTAGCCAGGTGTACATTTGTTAATATTCTTTGTTAGTAAGTGTGTTATTAGCCCAGTTATACCTCATTTCTAGTCAGCAATGGCGGAGTGGTTGCTTCCTACAAGAGCACAACACGTGCATTTTTAGCCATCTTTGAAAAGCAAGCCAGGTAAAGAGCGTTTTATCTGCAAGGGGCAGTGTTGTATTTTGGGGCAGTGTTAGCTTTTTCAAGCCTGTCTCAAAATATAAGTAGCCAATATGCAAAGGGTAGCATAATTTGCCTGATTATCCGTAATAATGGTATGAGAATAATAATGCATTTCATTTTCTAAAGTCGTTTCTTGCAAACAAATACAACATGTTCAGTCACCTTGTCTGAAAGACAAGTGGATAAACAGGTAACTATCAATCGCTAAATTTATTTCAAAAGTCTTATGGAATATAGGCTTACATTGAACAGCACACATTGACACTACTGTAGGCTGAAATACAGAACAGTTAATTCCATGTTAAAATGTATCGTGATGCATTTTCTCCATCGTTTATGCTAAGCCACTCTGATAGGCCTACATTATGATCAAATAGCCACAGCAACCTACTTGGCCACTGTTATACCTGTAACTTAAAGTGGGTACAGCGTCAGTGTTCACAGTAAACGCGGGCCAGAAGTTGCACAGAATTTCCACAACGTTCGAGTTTGCACTCAGCAGACCTGAAATTTGCTCAGTGACTACATTTTTTTCGAGGGAACATTGCTCGTGAGTCACTCACTGTTGTGCAGCACACACCAGGTGATCTAGTTACATATAATATGGAATTCACAAGTAAGTGTCGGTCAGCTAGATATCTTATAACTATTAAGTTAACTGTCTAAATTGTGCTAAAAGCTCTGAAGATGTGCATTTGGTTTTCCAATTTAGTAGCTCGCTAGCTAAATGGTTAGCTTCTTCCAAAATCAAGCTTCACTTGGTAACAGCAGAAAAACCCCTCCCGGATCCAGGGCCTTGCTGTTTTATATTTGTTTTGTGCATGCCGAAAACTAAGTCGCTTTTTTTAGTTACTTGTAGGGTTTAGTTCAGAGACTGCATAAAATGTTCGCAATGCACTCGTTAGCATTTAGTTCTCATTCTCTATGGATTTTGACATGTACTTGTTAGCATTGCTAACCTTCAGATTACAGTGGGGTTTGAAAACAGCGCCCCTTGTGTCCAGTGCCGGTATTACCAAATATCCCAGTATGGCACAAGGTCTGTGTGAAGGTGTGATAATCTGGATACCACCCAGGCATAATAACTATACTTTGAATCAAACATAGATATTTGAATCGATTCACTGGAGAGGAGAAAAAAAACCTGCCCACGCTAGGCATGCTAGCCTTGTGAGTAGTCGAGAATGACTCATCACAAGCCTAGCATTATACACTAGTCTAGGCTAGACACGCACATACACACCCATGCATCCACACACATTGTAGGAACTACGTTAGGGATAGAGTAACTTCCAATCACTTTAAATCTGCTCAAACGGACTGCGCTCCAGTGGGCACCAGGCTGGGCAAAAGTAGTGCATAACGTAGGGATGACGGGGCCATTTGGGACGCAGACTAACTGTTCGAGCACTTTACCACTGACACAGTTCCACTGCATGAGCAAATGTTTCAGTACGGCAGAGGAAGTTGAAAAAGGGAACTGTTAAGGTTGTTGGCAATACTAATCTCTTCATATCAACCCACATTCAATAACAGACCGGGCAGAGATTAATGCAAAGAGGGCCGAGGGCCTAACAATGGTATAACATTGAAAACACGCTCGCGCGCACAGGATACAAAACACACCTCTCCTCCAGTGAGAATGTGTCTAGCTACAGTATACATCATATGTCTGGGCCAGAAAAGGCAAGTCCTGCTGGTGTAGACTAGGCCCATAGTGATAAAGTAATTGATTGCCTGGAAATCTACAGCCCCAGAAAACCATTAATCTCTGGAGCAGTTGAGCCCTGTGCCCATTCTTCACTCCCACGGCCCAACAAATAGCTCTTACAACAAGACGTATGTGTGCCAGGCAGCCCCCTGAGCACTGGCTATAAGAGCCATTACCATATGTCCATGTAATCACGCTGACTTGATAATGTGCTGTAAAAGGGAGGAGGTGAGGGTTGGTATTCTAATGTTGGTGACAGAGGAAGGTCAAGTATTTGAAGAGACTCGGAAGTATTATCCGAGTGCTACTGCAGTGAGATACGCAGTGGATAGCTAGGTTGGGTGGGGTCAAATCCTTTTGAAAACTCCATTAACCCTCCTGCTCTGTTCCAGTCGAATTGGACCAACTTACAAGTTCTCTCTCTGAAAAATGTAGTTCATTCAATCTGATTGTGTGGACAAAGTCACGGAACGGTATGACAAAATACATTTGGATGATTTTCATAACATTTTTGGTGTTTTTTTAAAACCTTTGTACACCTGTGGTGTTTCCAGTCAAAAATGACCAGTCATTAGAAATTAATGGGTGAGACTACAATTAATGTATAAAATTGAGTTCAGGCACATGCCAATTCATCAGATGGACACACTTGCTCTCCCAGACCCCCAAATTTGAGCACGCACCCCCCCCCCCTTCTTGGTTTCCATGGCAACACCCCCAAAAATTATCTTTCCCCACCTGTTGGCATTCTCACAAACAATCACAACATTGCTTCATTAATATATAGAACTTCTCTCGCAGCTCTGGTATATAAAGCTTTTTTGAGGCCTTGCTCACAATTCATTCTGTGGCAGCACAATGACCAAACGATATACTGTATGTGAGGCTCTTGATCATATCTTTGATCATGACACTGGTGAGGGGAGAGTCCTTGTTAAACTTTGACACAAGGTAGTCTGTGATAAATAGCACAATAGGTTTCATCGGAGTAAGTTAAAGGCAAAATAATCCATACATTATGCTTTTTTTTACTCAAAATAGTTGTATGAGCTCAGGTCAATGAGGCCTACAGTCCATAAAAAGCAAATAGAAGTTCAAAACTTGTAATATTCACAAGAACTTAAATTGATAAAAAGATCTAACACAACAATAGGTAATAATATATGGATTATTATGGATTTATAATCAGCTACAATGGGGCGGTCATTTTGGACCAGGAACACAATTAATTAACATGAAACGAGCACAACAGGAGGGTTAAAATCAGGATGTGAGTGGAAGTTTCATTCATGAACCGAGAGAGGAGAAATTGGTTACTTTATGAATGGAACATGTTGGACTTCACCAACCTTTAGAGATTTACAGCAGTGATTGAGTCAGAACATGAATGGAAGCGAGTCAAAAGGAGTGAGTCCTTCAAAAGTTTCAAACCACTCCGTCATACAGTACAAGCACAGTTTGAGTCACACACTGCTTAGAGAATTTGGGATGTGGGCTGGCAGTGTGGTTAGCTGGATACAGTAGAGAGCACATAAAACATTGTATTTTTGTAGGTGAAGAGAAAAATCTGTCAATAGTAATAAAATCTTGATCAGCGCAAGCATTTAGTTCCAAATAGGTTCAAGAGGATTGTCTCTTCCTTTGGAGTCAGGACTGTCATAGTTGTGAGCAGATGTGCTCTGAAGCCAGGCATGTATACAAACCACAGTTAGGTAATTGAAATTCCTGAAATTAGGTGTCCTCCTGTCCAATTCAAAATTGACCCCTAATCCTACCTTGTAACCCCACTAGTGAAGATGGGAGAGGATTGGAGAGGAAAGTGGTAAAATCCAAGTAAATCATCAAACTGTCTTTTCGAACTATAAAAGTGTGAGCTTTCACTGCTCTTTTTTATTTTGTGAATCTGTTTGTACAGTCGTGGCCAAAAGTTGAGAATGACACAAATATAAATTTTCACAAAGTCTGCTGCTTCAGTTTGTATGATGGCAATTTGCATATACTCCAGAATGTTATGAAGAATGATCAGATGAATTGCAATTAATTGTAAAGGCACTCTTTGCCATGCAAATGAACTGAATCCCCAAATCATTTCCACTGCATTTCAGCCCTGCCACAAAAGGACCAGCTGACATGTCAGTGATTCTCTCGTTAAAACAGGTGTGAGAGTTAACGAGGACAAGGCTGGAGATCACTCTGTCATTCTGATTGAGTTCGAATAACAGAGCGGAATCTTCAAAAGGAGGGTGGTGCTTGGAATCATTGTTCTTCCTCTGTCAATCACGGTTACCTGCAAGGAAACACGTGTCGTCATCATAGCTTTACACAAAAAGGGCTTCACAGGCAAGGATATTGCTGCCAGTAAGATTGCACCTAAATCAACCATTTATCGGATCATCAAGAACTTCCAGGTGAGTGGTTCAATTGTTGTGAAGAAGGCTTCAGGGTGCCCAAGAAAGTCCAGCAAGCGACAGGACCGTCGCCGAAAGTTAATTCAGTTGCGGGATCGGCGCACCACCAGTACAGAGGTTGCCAGGAATGGCAGGAGGCAGGTGTGAGTGCATCTGCACGCACAGTGAGGCGAAGACTTTGAGGACGGCCTGGTGTCAAGAAGGGCAGCAAAGAAGCCACTTCTCTCCAGGAAAAACATCAGGGACAGACTGATATTCTGCAAAAGGTACAGGGATTGAACTGCTGAGGACTGGGGTAAAGTCATTGAATCCCCTTTCCGATTGTTTGGTGCATCCGGAAAAAAGCTTGTCTCCGGAGAAGACAAGGTGAGCGCTACCATCAGTCCTGTGTCATGCCAACAGTAAAGCATCCTGAGACCATTCATGTGTCTTCTCAGCCAAGGGAGTGGGCTCACTCACAATTTTGCCTAGAACACAGCCATGAATAAAGAATGGTACCAACACATCCAAAGAGAGCAACTTCTCCCAACCATCCAGGAACAGTTTGGTGACGAACAATGCCTTTTCCAGCATGATGGCGCACCTTGCCGTAAGGCAAAAGTGATAACTAAGTGGCTCGGGGAACAAAACATCAATATTTTGAGTCCATGGCCAGGAAACTCCCCAGACCTTAATCCCATTTGAGAACTTGTGGTCAATCCTCAAGAGGCGGGTGGACAAACAAAAACCCACAAATTCTGACAAACTCCAAGCATTGATTATGCAAGAATGGCCTGACATCAGTCAGGATGTGGCCCAGACACTTAAGAAATGCTTGTAATTATACTTCAGTATTCAATAGTACCATCGGACAAAAATATCCGAAGACAATGGGAAGCAGACTTTGTGAAAGTTAATATTTGTGTCATTCTCAAAACTTTTGGCCACGACTGTACATAGCCTTGTAGGTGTTATTTTTGAAGAGAATGTTCTGAGAAGAACAGATAAGGCTATGAGATGAGCTGGAGCACCTTGCTGTCTCCCCAGGTTTAGCAGACTTTACATAATGAAGAGAAGAGAAAGTTTCATCCACCAAGGTTAATGGAGGGTGTACTCAGGGTCAACAAGGGAGAAAACACACACACACACACACACACACACACGGCACTGCACTTTATCAGGGCCTGCAAATGTCTCCGACAGCATCCCAGAGCCAATCGCAGACTTAAAAACTACACGGTAAGAAAGACAGGCAAGGGGCGCTGCTAGGTGGGGTTGTTGATTGTGTTCGCGCCAAGGGTTGGAACCGGTATAGGGAACAGAACCGAAAACTAGAAAATATATTTTTTCAAGAAACAGAAATGGAACGTAAGTGATCCATACTGTTCCAGAACAGAACCGTTATTTTAAACTCATGGGAACCGGTTAACAACGCTATCATACGTTCCAGGCATTTAATTGACAGCATGCCAGGGCGGATTGCAGAGGTCTTGAAAAAGATGGGTCAACACTGCATATATTGATTCATTGCATCAACTTCATGTAATTGTCAATAAAAGCATTTGACACTTACGAAATGCTTGTAATTATACTTCAGAATTCCGTAGTAACATCTGACAAAAATATCTAAAGATACTGTAGCCGCAAACTTTGTGTTAATGTATATACATGTGTCATTCTCAACGTTTGGCCACGACTGTATATAGTCTCGCTATTGTTGTTTTTTGTTGCTGCTAATAAATTACTTTTCTCTCTATTCTTGTCCGTATTTTTTGAAACCGCATTGTTGGTTGGGGAGCTCGTAAGTAAGCATTTCACTGTAAGGTCTACACCCGTTGTATTCGGGCGCATTTGACTAATACAATTTGATTTTATCAGAACGAAACGATTGGAAAATGTAGGTTTCAACCCCTGGTTCATGCATGATACTGCAGTCCACTCTGGGATTTGTTAGAATGCTCAGTCACTGGAATTCAAACTAAATTCAACAAACTTCCATCGTCACACTTACAGATGCAATCAAATACATTGGCACTGTTACACTTTACTATGGAGTGCAATGGAGAAGAAAGTTCTGTTTACTCATTTCCAAACTGGTTGAATAGCTATTTCAAATCAAATGTATTTGTCACATGCTCCGAATACAACAGGTGTAGACTTTACAGTGAAATGCTTACAAGCCCTTAACCAGCAATGCAGTTTAAGAAATAGAGTTTAAAAAAATATTTACTAAATAAACTAAAGTTTAAAAAAAAAATTGGAATCAATCAAATCAAAAGGTAACAAGAAAAGTACATAACAATAACGAGGTTATATACAGGGGGTACCGGTACATGTAAATAGTCTGGGCGGCCATTTGATTAGTTGTTCAGCAGTCTTATGGCTTGGGGGTAGAAGCTGTTAATGAGCCTTTTGGTCCTAGACTTGGCGCTCCTGTACCACTTGCTATGCGGAAGCAGAGAGAACAGTCAATGACGGGTGACTGGAGTCCTTGACAATTTTGTGGGCCTTCCTCTGACAGCGCCTAGTATCTACATCCTGGATGTCAGGAAGCTTGGCCCCAGGGATATTTTTACTCATGTAGGCGCCTGCAACTTAACAGGTGAGAAATTACACAGCAAAGGACAACCATTGCCTCCAACCAACTTAATATGAATATTCAATCATTCATTTTTTGCAGTTGCAAACACTAAAAGTTGTCATTTTATTTTTTTACTTCAAAGAAAGTGAATAAAGCAAGGGTGCCAATTTATTTCACTATCTGTACTTGTGCTTCAGAAAATTAGAAGAATCAATAGCCTTGCCCTTGTGAAAGTTTTTGAAGAGGAGAAAGTAAAACTACAAGGTGCTGACAGTCAGTAGGAAACCATCACAGCTGGCCAGCCTAGATACATCTAAAGACCCCTTTAACTTGCTGTTGATTCTTTTCTCCACTAATCGCTTTGTCAATCCATGGGCTGGCACCTGACACAAACACACAATCTGTTCTCCCACCGTTCTCCCTCTAAAAACTAAGCTTAAGGAATCAATTTGGGAAGTAAATGAAATCTTTATTTTCTAGCGAGGAACTGACAAACAAAAATCTACTTAGTAGAGCGCTGGAGAGGCTTGTTGAAGTCTGAACAGTGTGTGTGTGTGTGTGTGCAGCAGGTTGTGTGAAGTCAGCAGGATGAAGAGAATTGATTTTGCATTAAAACAACAGCGCCTCAGACGGTGACGGCAGCTCCGTCTGCTCCCACAGAGGCCTGACGAGTCATCGCTCTTGTTTAAAGATGATTCCCTGCTGTTTTAATTCGCATGTCAAAATCACTAACACAAACACAGGACTAGACGCAGAAAGACATGCCCATATACAGAAGAGGGATACCAAAAGCACAAGAGACACACACACACACACCACACAAAGGGTCCAACAGAGTGGCGCTCCAGCTCCAGGTCTGAGTCAGACGAGCCAGACATAGGCAGATGAAGGTCAGACAGGTGAACTAGACATGGCTGTGTGTGCTACCCGGGCTAACCAGGTACCACTGCAGTCATTTAATTGTGGCACTGCACCACTGCAATATCATTGCCCTCGACGCCCAAAAAATATCGAACATGAAAATAAGGTAACTTGGCGTAAAACACCACCCTGCCTCGAAATCAGTCTATTTGGAGTGAATTAAAAAAAGTGAGATTTTTAGTTGAGTGGCAACCAGGGAAAGTGTTGGGGGATAAAATGGTGATGGTTTCTGTGAGAAGTACCGGCAGGGGGCATGTTAGCCCGGGTGTGAAAATGTGTATGCATCTCAATGGTCATGAAGTTATGTTTGTACCAGAGTTAAGCTGGTTGTAGCTGCTACTTTTCTGCTTCAGTGGCACTGTTTTTTATTTCACCTTTATTTAACCAGGTAGGCTAGTTGAGAACAAGTTCTCATTTATAACTGTGACCTGGCCAACATAAAGCAAAGCAGTGTGACACAAACAACACAGAG